>NC_139843.1:10971601-12397846 GCF_963691815.1 Echiichthys vipera | reverse complement strand
AAACACCTGCGGTCTAATTAAATTTAAACAGTGTGTAGGATCCATACTTAAAGTGTATTGGAGTGAAAAATATTTTCAAAATCTGGAAATGTGCACATGCCGATCAGCCTCACATCCCCCCCTGTACATGCCCGGGTTCAACCATAAATGGTCAATGCAAAGCGCCACATGAATAATGATGCTTGGAAATCAGCCATCTGATCAGTAGTTCTTTATGGTGAATCACAGCAACAACCTGAGGAAGACCAAAAAATGTAATGTTTCTGACAGACATCGAGGTGCTTGTGGGTGAGGTGGAGGTTAGAAAGCACATATTGCTTGGTGGCCACAGCAGTGAGGTCACAAACAAAAGAAAATGCAGCGAGTGTTGACATGTTGCTGCTGCGGTTAATGCAGTGAGCTCATCACACCAACACTACCTGAAGATAAAACAAGAAGAAGCGGATCTAAAGGTGGCGGCAAAAAAATAAACAATAATTTGCATTCAACTGTCAAAGTGTTACTACTAGTTTGGGCAAGGTCCCGCCCAAGCTGTGTGTGTGTGTGTGTGTGTGTGTGTGTGTGTGTGTGTGTGTGTGTGTGTGTGTGTGTGTGTGTGTGTGTGTGTGTGTGTGTGTGTGTGTGTGTGTGTGTGTGTGTGTGTGTGTGTGTGTGTGTGTGTGTGTGTGTGTGTGTGTGTGTGTGTGTGTGTGTGTGTGTGTGTGTGTGTGTGTGTGTGTGTGGGTGTGTGTGTGTGTTTTGTCTCCTTTGTGCGCCTGACAGCACAGCCTCACTGCGGTGGATTACAAACAAATAAGGCTATAACAACTAAAGTTGCACTAAATGAAATATGCACAGTTTTATAAGTTTTTATTAAAAACTTTTTCACACTCTCTTCTGCAGTTCTTTAATGCTAATGTTTTATCTTGGACCTGATCATTTCATCAGTTAGTTTCCACAGGCCGGCCATCTCCACTGTGCTCCAGAGGTGGGGACTGGGCAATGTGATGGGAAGAAAGTGCTGATGAAATATTGTGCAGACTTTAATGTCATATTTGAGTTCTCTTTTCAAATAGAAAGGTGTAACTGGAATAGTTAAGGCTCACTTTAAGTGCAATAACACTGCTGGTTTGAATGTTTATGATAACGTTGATATATAAGTAAGGTGATATGAAGTGAAAATAAATGTGTGAGAGATGTAATATCATATATAATGATTCCTTCATTTCTACAATCTGGCTTCCATCACCACCTCACCATCTGCATCAACAATTTCCCATGTCTCGGAAGTTTTCGTAGGCATAGGTTAGAGTGATGCTATTGATGATTATGTGGTGGTGTCATGATGATGACTAGAATGAGTACACTGTGTAGTAACTCTAATTTACCATATTTCACAGGCCCTGGACAAAGACACTGGTAACTACAGCTCTATGATGTACCGGCTGATTATTCCCCCTCCTGCTGGGAAAGACACTAAAGATAGCAAAGACGGCTTCATCATCGAACCATACAGCGGTGTGGTGAAGACGGCAATCATGTACCGCAACATGAGGCGGTCGTATTTTAAGTTTGAAGTGGTTGCTACGGACAACTATGGTCAAGGACACAGCAGCAAGGCAGAGATAGTGGTGTGTATATTTATATATTTGACATTGGTGGCAGGTTTATAAGCTGCCCTTCAATTTATAGACTCATGATTTAACGTAATTGCAATAAGATTTATTTGGCTCCCAGAATATCCTTGAAGCAAATGAAAATGTGAGAACAATTCAAATGGTCACAAACTTGAAGCATGGTTTGATTGAAAATGTTATAATTTCCAATGCAAATGTTTATCTTTAGTTTTCAGCTCAGTTAAATGCAAAAATGTTTTTATTTATTTGCATTTTGTTCTGTTGTGTAGGTGTCAGTGGTGAACCAGCTGGACATGCAGGTGGTCGTATCAAATGTCCCTCCTACTTATGTGGAGAAGAACAAAGGCAAGCTGCTCAGGTAACGTACATGATTAATAAATACTGTGTGTTTATTTTAAAATAACTAATCATCTAGTGTTACGCGGACTGTACTATATGTGACCTGAGTGATCAAATTTAGACCTTTCAGATTAGGTCATTTTAGGTATTTTTTAGGAAGCAGGCAGTGTCAGTTCAACGTGGGCTATTAACATTGCAAATAGCTGTTGATGATGAATGTTATCATTCATTGAATGGGTGTCATCAGTGGTTTTAGCCTCATAGATAAGGGTTAAAAGAAGGGCCTTTCTACACCTACTTGTAACTCCGGAAGACTGTTATCATCTAATCACATTCTAACAGTCCAAGTTAAGGACCAGTGGCATCACTTCTTAACACTCTGAGAGAAACAAAACTACTTGGTAAGGTGTAGGAAACAATTACGTAACTTACGTTTGTAGTGTAAGTCGAGAACATTGCCTAAGGAATATTATGGAACGATGTTTACTTACGCAACTTGACTTTTGGTATCACATGGGACAGGAACACCGGCCTCCCAGGTGAATGTACTGTATTTGTTTGACCCATCCCCCAGCCCCAACCTTCCTCCTTATGTGGACTTTTCCACTCTTCATACTACATCATCTTAGAGTGCCACCATCGAGCAAAATAGGAGATAGAGTAGGGCTATACCGCCTTATATCTATGGCAGCGATAACAACTGATAACAGCCATTCAATCGGCGGTGTTGATGGACAACTTCTTTGTTGAACCTGAGCATCTGCTTTTTTTAATGTTAGACTCTGATAAACAGTTGCCCACTCACCTTCTTATATTATAATACCTCTGAAAAATAAATTCCATGGAATAGTGATAGAGGTGAAATACTCATATTGCTGTCCATATGTACACTGTCACTGCTAGCCTGGAAATCAGTATTAGTTTCAAAGCCACAGTGTGGGTGTATACAGTCATACAGTATTGGAATTCGGGGGTTCTTCTATTGACATAGTTATGGCGTGTCCCCATAGGAGGGAGTGAAGCTGTAATTGCTACCATGAGGAGATCAACAACACTTGATAAAGAGCACAAAGATAGTCTTGTGTTTAAAGACGTTGTACTTAACATTCAGAACATTAACATAGCAGCAAACAAATATTTGCTATGCAAAGATATAGTGGAACAGTGGCGTCCTGAGCAGAGAATGAAGTCATTCTCCCTCTGTGCGTGTTGTCATCCGAGCTTCTCTGTTGTTTGTTTTGATAGCTGGTCCTGCTGTGTGTGCGTGTTAGTGCACGTGGCCGTGAAAAAAACATCTGTGTCCTCGTAAGAGTGAAGCTCCAAGTGCTTTGTAGAACTAGAGCACACACTGGGACTGTAACAGGTACCACAGCTGAACCACAGTTACAGTGGAAACAAACAATGTCACTGTTAATGCAATAAATACAGACCAAGCTGTGGTTACTGATGTAGTTGTACATGTTTTATGTCCATATCAAGGTTAAGGGGCACTAAAGACATTCATATCCTTGTATGTGAATATGAGGACATCATTTTCAAGGCCTTTTTTCTGATAATTTTCCACAATGGTGATTTTTAAAATGTTACTTATGCCCCACTAGTTTGCTCATTTGTAGTCTCCCCCCATCCTCTGTTTCTTAAAGCCATCACACTCTATTTAAGATATTGCTTGCTCTGCTCATAACATTTGGTGCTAGAGCCCTGGAAAAATGACCTTATCAACACCACAGCAGCAGCTTATACATGAGATACTCTGACTTTGCTTCAATGCAGCTCAGCCTGTTTCAGGAATTTGCTCAAATCAGGTACTATTAACTTCCTCCACAGACAGCCAAATGTATTTTTGTTCATCATACAGCACATTGTTCACTGTATGATAGTTCTTCCATGTACACAGATCAGCCAGGTTACTACTTTCTTTTGCCTTACACACATGACTTGAAAATGGTATTTTAAAATACTTAACATTTTGCCCCTTGCCTCTCTCTATTTCTGTCTCTTACACACACATGCATGCACGCACGCACGCACGCACGCACGCGCACGCAATTATGCACACACCTTAGTGGGACAGTTCATGCTGTGAGCAGGTGTTTCTGAGGAGACAGAAATCAATATTTCACAGCACGAGTCTGCCTAGCTGCCTAGCTGCCAGGATGAAAATGTGTGTGGTTTTGTGTGTTTGTTTGGTGTGTGGTGTGACCGGAGTCATCAGAGATGTATTTTTGTATGTGTGTGTGTGTGTGTGTGTGTGTGTGTGTGTGTGTGTGTGTGTGTGTGTGTGTGTGTGTATGTGTGTGTGTGTGTGTGTGTGTGTGTGCGTGTGTGCGTGTGTGCGTGTGTGCGTGTGTGTGTGTGTGTGTAGGAGTTTAAGTAGTAAAAATCTCATCAATCAAAATCCATTACTTTTTCAATGCTCAGCATTTTGGAACGCTACGTCCAGGAACAAATACCGGGAGCAAAGGTTGTCGTGGAAACCATCGGCCCCCATCGCCATGGTGACGGAATGGAACAGGAAGACTACACCAAGTCGGACCTCATGATTTATGCTATCGACCCGCTGACAAATAGAGCTGTATCGAGACAGGAGCTCTACAAGTAAGAACTTTGCCAACAAATCCATGAGAAGTAAGATGGCAGGTCTCCAAAATCTTTATATCATAAAACGAGACAGAATCTTAATTACATCGCAATTAAGTCATTCCTTATTTAACTGGCCTCAATTAATTTTTTGGAGTGCTGCCATTCACACAAGTTTCCAGGTATTTTGTTTAAGCTTATCTTGTACTTTGTGGCAGTTAAGCCAATCAGTGAGAAAGGTATGGTGACACTTATAAAGGTCATGTCTATAATGTATTATGAGCACATTCATAAGACATTATAATGCATTAATAATGTTCAAGATTTTATAACCTGCATGGTGGACATAGTGTCTAATAAGTTCATCGTTCATAAGCATTTATACCTCCGTGCCAAAGTGACAACAGTGTTTGAAGAAAAAAAAATTGTCGTCCTGCGTTGCTTAGCACATTATAACAACCAGAATTTTGGCCAATTGTAAAAACATGTATCATAATAGATTATATATTTTTAATTCTAAGTTTCTAAAAATGTAATAATGTATTATATACGTAAATAATAGAATGCCTTTGTGAGTTCTAAGTAAAGCAACAACACTATATAAAGTACTGTACTACTGCAATAGTACTACTATACCACAATTATGAGGGCTTATGGGCAGTATTTGTTGGCTGCAAAAAAAGTGTTAGACAAACAATGAATCACAACGATTATCAAATCCATGTCAGGTCTTATTTTCCAAAACACACAACAGCAGATTTGAATTAAACCAGACTCTGGCGCCATCACACCAAACACAATGGCCAACACTGCGGTAGTATTGGGAAATCGCCTAGGTGTACACTGGGTAAATATGTTAGAATGGCAAATAGCCTTGACGTTCATAGAAAGTGTTACAAACAACTCCTACTACCTTTTGTCCTCACTTTGGGAGCTACTTTAAAGGTGAGCAGTTAAGAAATGCTGGCAAATACAAAACTACTTAACAGATTTGCCAGTATAAAGAGATTGATGTGGAGTTTTTTTTGTTTCTTTTTTGACAAATTTATAATGTCAGTTACATTGCTGTATTTCTCACACTAAGGTTTCTTGATGGTAAACTCTTGGACATCAATAAAGAGTTCCAGCCCTTCCTCCCTCCTGGTGGACGGATTCTGGAGATCCGAACCCCTGAAGTGGTGACGAGCGTAAAGAAATCTGCGCAGACTGTAGGCTACACGGAAGGGGCGCTGCTGGCTCTGGCAGTTATTATCATTATCTGCTGTGTCCCTGCCATAGTGATCGTCATTATCACCTACAGACAGTAAGTATGAATGATGTGTAATATTTTGTACAGTTTTAAATAAAAAACGTCACTTTAATTAGGGACTACATCGATTGAATGAGGCTGTAGAAGCTCACAGTCCCTCTGATTGGCTCGTGTAGGTGATGTTCTGTACTTTCTTTTGAGCAAGAAATCCGGCGAAAAGCCCAAAACCAACAGTGAGCTGGTCGTACTAACAATAATTGTCTATGTAAAGGCTTTGTATCCTCCAAGTTTCTCCAAAAACTATGAAAACACCATAATTCAGTCACACCTGTGCACTATTTTAAATCAATCTTACACATACTGTCTTTGTGGTGACACAAATACTCTCAATATTAAGGTTTATAAATCCAAACAAATGCTCTAGTTATTACTGTTTCAGTAACTTTTACTAAAAACAACCATTTTAGGAACTAGGAAATAACTGAGCCTTTTAAAAACTCAAATAAAGTATTTCTTTTCAACTGTTTAAAGATTTTCATCCTCACCAGGAACAAATTGGTTCGCAGCTTACTGCCACTGAAAGTGTAGGGAGGTCAAAAAGAGACAGTCTAACAAATGTATCGATCCTTAGCAAATCTCAGCAGTCTATCAATACACAACCTTCTCATCTTTTTGTACACCCCTTGTCCATGTTTAGGTCTCTTGCATGCCTTGTTTTTTTCCAGGGCAGTGTCTGACACAGATGAGACTCATATTGAGATTACACCCCAGGGAAGACGTTCTGAAGGAGCTGAGAAATTGTAATTTGGTGTAATCAAGACTGCTGGTCAGTCCATTTCCAGCGGGGAGAGTAGTTCTGTTGTGACTAATCATAACCTCAGAGACCTAGGCAACAATTGAGTCCAATCAAGTTTTTGTCTGAAAAATGTAAGTCTTCATCACTGATGTGGCAAAGAAATTGAGTATATGAGTATATGAGAATGAAGCCCTTTTAATTGTGTGCCAGTGTTTATGATGTTTATGTGCATACTGCAAATATTGGCACAGATTTAAATATTTTTTACTTTATTTTCATTATTAAGTGAATTTTATTACCCATCTTATGCTATTCATTCTATGTATTCTATTTAAACTTATTTTATATCTTGTTTTTATGTTTATCAAGTGTATTTTATTTTCATCTTTTTACATTTTGCATTAATTATGGCAGACCCCTGTTTTTATGTTCATTTATGCTTATTTTCCCTTACTGTAAAGCACTTGTGCTGCATTTTCATAGTGTAAACCCCATAAGCAGCTAAATCTATTGCATTCCAACATAATTCTGGGTTAGTTATTCTAGCCGTTGATGTAATTGTGGAAATTAAACCATCTACTTCAACATCAGTTAGGCATTATCACCTTACAATGTATAAACCCTTACAACTTGTTGGGATAAAAAGGTTTTGGAGGACTGGACTTTAAATAGGAATGCTTAGAAAGATAATAAGCCACTGACAAAAGTTATGAATATCTTAAGATAATGCAGGCAGTCTGAATAATAGAAAGATGACAGTCTCTCCCACGAGACATCCTTTAGCACTATTTATCATTTATCACCTTGGCCAGTCACTTCTCTAGATGATTCAGCATGGCAGCCTGTCCCATAGTGCCAGTTCCAATAGTTTGCTTAGTTCACCACCGTGAAAGACTATTCATTTCCTCCGTCTCCCAAACACACATAAACAAGCACACACACACAGACACACACACACAGACACACACACACACAGACACACACACACACACACACACACACACACACACACACACACACACACACACACACACACACACACACACACACACACACACACACACACACACACACACACACACACACACACACACACACACACACACACACACACACACACACACACACACACACACACACACACACACACACACATAAACTGGATCAGTGCATTTTCGAGAGTGCTTCTCATCCTTCTGAGAGAGAGGCGAATAACAACAGACTGAGGAGGAGAGAGGAGATTTGAAGAAAGAAAAGTAGAGAGTAGTAATCATCAGCATAATAATCACAAGTCTCTGTTGCTAAATGACTGTAATGAAGACCAATTGTTCAACTGGGTTGTAAATTACAATAAGCAAACCTCGCTAACAAGAGGTACTGTGTGATTTATGGTTCTAATAATCACTAATCTTTCTCTCTCTTTCTCTGTCTCATCTGCTGCGCCACCAGATTCAAAGAGTGAGTAGTGCTTTCATATTCCCATGCTTAAATCTTAATGTCATGGCTGTCTTAAACACCTCTCATTATGATTAATGTGTTGACTTTCATTGTACGATAAAATAGATGAAATCAGGAAGGGCGGCGAAACAGAAAGGACAGTAGACAATCAAACAAATGAATCCTGAAGAACAGGGAATCAGTAAATGTCCAAGGCTGATGCTTTTAGGAGAATACCTCTGTGTGCGTGGTCATATAGGAGTCCAGGTCCCGATTATGTTGATTGGAAAAGAATACCAATGCCATTTTGTCAAGCATGTCACAGATTAAGATTTTAATGGTTTGAGACATATGCGGGTAAAACATAAAACGAACACGCTGTACCAGGAGATTTTTCCAGACCTCTTTGTCCCATTCTACACGCTTTGTCAGATCCTTTATAAAGATTATGAAAGCAACTATTTTAAGAAATCTTGGAAAATGGAGGGAAATTCAATGTGTGATTATTTTAGAATTTCTACAATTGCCACTGTTCAGCATATGTGCTACAAAATCTGTTATGTAGATAAGCATATTATCTATTCGACTATGAATCACCATTTAATATAAACAGTGTTTCAAGTCAAGAAAGAAGGACACAAATATTCAAGATATCACTGATAAATAGGGAGACTGAGGGAGCTGTTTGGACAGTCTATAATGCATGGTCTAAAGTACAAGTGCATCCAGGCCGAGTCCAACTCCACTTTTGTTGTTAGATGGTCCATAATCTGGGAGTGAAATAATGCTCACAGGGGTGGTATTTACTTTCTTAATTAAAGGAGCTCAATGAAGTCACTCTCAGTGCTCCTTTTAAACATTGTTGTGTTTTGGTGTGACATGAGTTAGTGTCACCTCCTTTTCCATTTAAAAACTGGTTACACCTGCAGATGGTGTTTTCATTGTAATTTATCAAATACTTATTTAGATATTTTAGCCTGGACCAAAATTTTGGACGGACAGACTAGCATGTTAAATCACAAATAAATGAGTATTTAACATGAGGACTTGCTAAAGGAAAGATATACATGTAGGGCGGTGGTAACCTTAATGTTGGAAGGTCATTGGTTCAGTCCTTAGACTGGCAGGATAAATCTGGGGGTGGAAGGTGAAAAGCAGCACTTGCCCCTCCCTAATTACCACTGCTGAGGTGCCCTTCAGCAAAGCCCTTAACCCCACCTGCTGCAGTGGAGCTGCTCAGTGGCCAGAGGATCAGACTGTGGCTGTACTGGGCTGCTTCCAGGTGTGAATGTGTATCAGGGCGTTCCTGAGAAAAGGGGGAATTGGTCTAATTGCACTCCCACTGAATCAATAAAGGTGGGGAAAAAAAGATGTACCAAAGTCATAAGCCCCCCTGCCCTATATATGACCGTTCCTCCTAAGTTTGGGAACTTATTCTAACTTTCAATAACTCACTCTGTGTTCCCTCTCTGCTGTATCCAGACGCCAGGCAGAGTGTGCCAAAACAGCCCGTATCCAGATGGCAATGCCAACAAGCAAACCTGGTGGAGGCACTGCCAACAACCTGTATGAAGAGCTGGGTGACAACGCCATGTAAGTGAAGTATGAAAATGAGCCAAAGCAGAGGCATTACAGTAGCTCATTTCCATGGCTGTTAAACTTCAGCCTTTGGCAGTGTGTCTTTTTCCTGCTTTGACAGCTTTGTGGTACCGACACAAGCATTTCTTTCTTATAACATCACTATAGGGACACAGACAAATAGGGATAAACAAATAATCAAACTACTGCAATATGGACAAACTAGTGCAATATCCAAATGGCAGGAGTGTGTAATATCTGTTAAAGGCAAAGTACCATTCCGAATTAAGTATTGTACTGTAGTGCTGCAGAGATGTCCCGGCCTACACATCATATTCTAAAGACAAAATCTTTGTCAGGTACAGGTTCTCACAAGAAATTATACCATGATCATTTTGATATATGTTTCAATGAAAATGAGAATATGATGATAAAATGATCATTCCTGACAATACTGCGAATCACTCAGAAAAGCAGATAAAGCCGGCTATAGAGAAGAACGAACAAAAAAAACACAGGGAACCTAACTCATTAAGGAATACCGAAAGCAATCAGAAAATGGAAATACCAACTATATGAATGTATGTAACAAATACAAATTAAAACAAAAAAATGATTGAAAAATGATGAAAAATGAAAACCAATATGCAACTGTGAAAAAGTTTCACAGCCTAATCAAACAAAGTCTTTCACTTCTGCTTTAAAGGGTAAAGTGGATTCTGTTGGTGTGGGTCACTGACCGACAGCCATATTTGAAGGCTTGCCCAGCATCGGCCAGCAATTAAACTAATTGGTCAAAGTCTTGAGCCACTTTGAAGTCAAACTGGTAAATGATAAGATGGCTGTGCTGACACAAAACTGCAGTACATTTTCAGCCTGTGAAGATTGTTCTTAAACATCTTGATGTAGATTACGTTGGTCATTAACTCTCTTTGAAGTCTGATTGAAGCGTGTTGACGTTACTCTTCATCGACCATTCTCAAACACACACGCTCACTAAGGAATGAAACTTGTTGAATCATCACACTTGAGTTGCTTTATTGAACTTTCCCAAAGTCATACCTAAGCTTGAAGTCCTTACAAGGATTTATCTACTGAGTTAAAAAGCAGGGTCAGATGGCTAAATTTCACCTTCGGCAGCAGCCAAAGAAACCTACATTACGTAGACAAAACATAATGCAGAGCCTTGTAACCCCTCATTTAAACTGGCACCAAACAAAGGTCTGATTTCCGAATGCATTAACAGTCTGCAAAATGCTGCAATTTTATCTTCACAAAGTTCAGCAGCATGCAG
Source organism: Echiichthys vipera (assembly GCF_963691815.1). Taxonomy (NCBI): domain Eukaryota; kingdom Metazoa; phylum Chordata; class Actinopteri; order Perciformes; family Trachinidae; genus Echiichthys; species Echiichthys vipera. Next base: position 12,386,957 of record NC_139843.1, on the reverse strand, counting down.
CTCTTTCCTTGTCAGAGTCCTTGTTGTAATGCATACCAATGTCCTCGCTATACAAAATGAATTTCCACAATCTGCCCACAGAACGGCATTCACTTTGAGTGCAGCCTCTCAAGTTCACTTCAGGATCTTTACAGATTAGTGGCTTTCAATAGCAATGTAAAAATAAAAGTTTTCCAAATATATCCTCTCAGAATAACCTTCACAGCTGATTGAAATATGAGTGTATTCAATGTGTGCTTTGCATTATTTGTGTGTTTTTTCTAGTGTTACCAATCATAAGTCTGTGGGCCGTGGCCAGCAATTTGACGCATTATATATAATTTTTTTAATGATTATGGTGAAATTACTTTCACTTTTTATTTATTCTGTCCTATGCCTTAATTCCTCCAAAGGACTTAATTGCTCATCTACTCTATGCTGCCTTAAAAAGTAGCTTTATTATTGTTCAATTTAGTTTTATTCTCTTCACAGTGTCTGTGTTTATTCTAGCATACTTTATCTTCTTGCCAACTTTTGCTGGTTTGACACGTGTTGGTCTGGTTTAACAAGAGTCTAATAGCGACTGTATGTAGGGACACCGTATTAACTTTTATCTCAAAGTTTTAACAATCACACACACACACACACAACCACACACACACACACACACACACACACTCAAGGCAATATACAGATAGTCCATTTATAATTCCTCAGTAGAGCATAAAGAAGAAGTTGAGAGGAACTCTTATCAGCATTACATGCATCACCAGTTTTCTGCCTGTCCGTGATATGCCTCCCCACTCCCATTAACATGAGAGCAATTCATATGCAAGATGGAAGAAACTATCTCCAAATGACAACAAGGGATTGCCAACTGTGTGTGTGTGTGTGTGTGTGTGTGTGTGTGTGTGTGTGTGTGTGTGTGTGTGTGTGTGTGTGTGTGTGTGTGTGTGTGTGTGTGTGTGTGTGTGTGTGTGTGTGTGTGTGTGTGTGTGTGTGTGTGTGTGTGTGTGTGTGTGTGTGTGTGTGTGTGTGTGTGTGTGAGAGAGAGAGAGAGAGACTAACCAGCCCAAGCGAACCACTGAAAAATGCGTGCGGAAATAAACTTGGATATGAGATAATTGAAATAAATGCAGCCTGTAATTTATAAAGACCACCCTGGGCGATAATTAATTCTATTGATAAGCTGCAGAGCATGTTTAATTGTGGTGGGGAAGGTCTTTTGTGTGTGTGTGTGTCTGTCTGTGTGTGTGTGTGTGTGTGTGTGTGTTTGTGTTCTGTATAATCGCCCCAATCATGTAGGGACTAAATAATCCCTAAAGAGTATAAAACTTGGAAAAAGTTCAAAAGTTCGCACATCCATAATTAAGGTCCATAATCAAACTTACGAAACTGATTTTCGAGGCTTTTTTTTTAATTACCTTTGGCTGTTCTCTTGACAGGCAGGTTTTAATGTCTGTTTTCAATTATCTATAAGAAATTAAATGTTAAAGGTAAATAAGAAGTCATGTTATTTAGCAACACAACACATGATTTTGTTGTTACTTGACCAGTGTAGCAAAAAACTAGATCTGTATCATATGTCTTCCTATTTACAGGGGTTTTTGTAACAACTGATAACTAGAATATTTTGTATTTCCAGGCTAACTTAGCCACTGTGTGGCTTTTCTTTTTCTCTCCATATTTATCACAGTTAATTACTTCCATTCAATTTAAAATGCAGAGAAAACAGCAAACACCTTCAACACATGAAACAAAATACAAAATAAAGCCAAATTTTTCAGAATTCTATTGAAATCTATTGAAAATGTGCAATTGGATTTAAAAACTTGAGAAAAATATCTGATGCATGAATGAAATTTGAAAATCATCCTTCAATTGTGTTGTATTATAAAATGCTTTTACTAATACACTTTCCGGGCTCTTAAAAATGAATACATATGTTGAACATTGAGTATTGTTCTTTTTACTCAATGTTCTGGACATGTGGACAAACTTGATTGTGGAAGGCAAATGATATAACCTTTTTAACTAGCTCTGTGCTTTCACAATTTTGAACATTTTAACATCACTCTTTGTTGTCATTTCATCACTTTACTTTTCCTGTACTCATGATGACTGATGCATCCACCTGTCCATCTTTTCTTGTTCTTACCCATCCACCTTTTATCTTTGACTGACAGGCAAAAGTGAGTAGGATGCTGAAAATTGCGTCACATCTGTGACTAGTTTGATACTATGCTGTGACAGCTTGCTTCCCTTAGTTTTGTGTTTGTGTCCATGCTTGTCAGTTTTCGATGTGCAGGGGTTAGTTGTTGGTTGGTAGATCAGAGAGAAAAGTTGTGTTTCTGAAGTTTTTTTTGTGGCTGATAAGTGATGAATTAGAGCACTAGTAAAGTTGCCTCGGTTGGCTCAGTGTAAACAATTTTCAGTCACGTGCCATGAAGTACCAAGAGTCTGCAGTGTTTCAACAAAATCATAAACTACACTAGAGGTTACACAGATTAGTGCACCTACATCCAGAGAGGATGATATAATCACTCTTTTGTCTGAAGGAAATCTGCACACTCTCAGAACTCCATGGCACACAGTTGACTATCCCTGCCCCAACAGATCTGCCGTTGTTTATAGTCGTGATTCAGTAGCGTCTTTGTACTACACCACTTTTAGCATACATAAAATCTATTTGCATTCTTTTCCTTTGTGTTTCAAGACTATTTTTTGTGCTCCATCTCTTTCCCCTCAAGTAAAAAACACACAGAAAGAAAATGCTGTTACCTCTTTTAAGATCCCTCCTCCATTTCCTCTCATCCCTGCGCTCATTTATCTCTTAATGTGAAGTCTCTTTTCATTTCATTTATCAAACAGCTCTAGCAGACGTTTTATTGTTTTATCTGCCTTTCTACCATTCTTTATGTATCCTTCTCATCTCTCCCCTTTATAAAACATTTTATTTAACTCTTCTGTGTGCAATACTGCTCTTCCATTTAAATTTCTTTCAGTCCCTATCTCCTTTTTCCATTTGATTTAGCTTCAATTTATATAATTACATCTGTCCTATTCACATTACCCTCTCCCTCATATTTTATCTGTAATTCTTTTATTATCTCTCCCTTCATTCCATCTTTTTCCCCTCTTTTTTCTTTTTCATTCATCTACCAGCCGTTCAAACACCAGTGGTGGTGGGAGTGGTGGCAGTTTGGATGAAACTGACCGCCAACGTCTGATCTCAGATTTTGCCACACGAGCGATCGCTGCCCATCGTCAGTGCGTTGCTAATGGAGGTGTGCTCAACAACCTGCCCAAGTCTGAGTCCAGTATTACCTTTCTCTCTGATGAAAACCCCCTGACTATCAAAAATCCCATATACCATGAGGATGGGACTTTGAGTAGCCCAGAGACTCTTGGGAGAAGCCAGAGGAGAAGAGACCTTCTTGGGAATTTCTCCCCTTCCAGGAAAGGCCTTCGAGAGGCCTGGCTGAGGCTAAGCTCCCCTGGAGGAGATGTCGGATTTGGTGGGTACACTGGCAGTGACAGTGGCTGGGGATCAGGGGTAGGACACAGCTGGACTCTCCCATCGAGGTTACATCGAAGAGAGATGTATGACGCTTTGAGACGGCAAGTGGTCATGGATCCCGTTCAGTGGGAGCTGGAGCTTCTAAAGGCCGAATTCAAGGAAAGTAAAGATGCTGGTCTGGATTCAGGATTTGACCGGGGGTTGGATTCAGACTTAATGGGAAGCCCGAGTCTTGAACCCAAGCTGACGGTCAAAGAACAAGCTAGACAGTTTGAGCAACAGGCACTCCAGGAAATGAGGCAAAGGCTAAACAGAGATTCACGAGGATCTTTGTCGCCCGATATCTTACTTTCTATTTTCCCAGAGTCTCCACACAATGTTCCAACTGCTCAGGTCAAAGATAGTCCCCCGAGTATCATTGTCACCCATGATGGAGGGACCCCTCCGCCAAGTCACAAGCCAACTCCTCCTGTGCTGAGGCGCTTCGGGGCAAATGTAACAGGGAATCAGAGTGCGGAAGAAACACTCCTTCTACCTTCAGAGGTTATCCCTGATCCTCCTTCAACTCCTCCACCACCACCACCAACTCCTCCATGTCCTCCACCTCCACCCCCCACATCTGCTCCTCTTTCTCCATCATCACCTCCTCCTCCACACCACCCTTCCTCTCCTCCTCCTATCCCTCCTACTCCATCTTACACCAACCATACAGAAAGGCCGCCTCCTCCTCCTCCCCCTCCTCTCCCTCCTCCCCCACCTCCCCCACCGCCACCTCTCCCTCCCCCTTTGTCGCCCTCGCTCCTGCGTCCATCCACCTTCGTCCTCCCATCACTCTCAGAGGTACCAGCCCTGCGGCCCGTGTCCCTCCGGCCACCACCACCTCCCCTCCCCGCGGAGCCGGAACCTCCCCGAAAAGAGCTGAAAGGAATCTTGAAGAACATCCAAAACATTGCGGAGATCGAAAAGTCGGTGGCTAATATGTTCAGCCAGATAGATCAGAAACAAATACCGCTCAAAAAGGTCTTGAAGAGCCGAGCCTCCATTGATTCTCTTGACTCCTTGGATGCATTAGTAGTAGCAGAAGAAGGAGGGGGAAAGGAGGGAGGAGAGGGAGGTAGAGAAGGAACAGGGGGAGAAGGAGATGATCCACCTCCTCCTCCTCCTCCTCTACCTACACAAATTCAACCAAACCCAAACATGAACTCCATCGTGGAAGAACTTGAGAAACGATTCCCCTCTCAGTCTACACTGCTCTAGCCTTTGCCTTTATGATATGGAAAGCACACATAGGGGAATTTCTTAACATTGTTGCGTAGTTGGCGCGGAGCTGTCAAGGGACTGATGCTTAAAATAGCTCAGTGGGATGCTGTGATGATTTGGTGGTTCTTAACTGCGCTGCAATGGTGCTCTTCCAACATGACTTCGTGTTTTCTACATAGGAAAAAGAGAACTAGGCCTAATATAAAGTCTATGGGTAGACAACAAATGTTTCTCCTCTCAAATGATGGTACTTGTTGTGAACAGAAAATGTGAAGAGGGGCAGGTGAAACAGCAACCGCAAAATATCTAGAGAGAGCTTACACTCTCAGTTACTCTACCCCACTATTTTTCTATTTGACTATTACAAGAAGAGAGAATAAAGGAGTGGTGAAGGACAAGGAGGAAATTTGATTGAACCTGAATTACTAAGAGGAATTTAAGTAGTAGATGTTTCGAGGGCCTACTCATTATCTGTCACTGCCATTATTTAAGTTTCCCAATAAATGACAATTGTAGGACTTGTTTTTAAATTAACACTTAGGGCAATTGGCTTAAATTGCCGCAGAGGGGAGCTGTGAAATGAAGTGATTAGAAGTGGCAAAATGTCTCATGGTTAACTCTCAGTTTGACTGCTTTCATTAACACCCACGCCAAATCCATCATTTAACATCTACAAATAGACATACATCGGCCACAATGCCAAATCGGGATCGGGGTCTCTGTGGTTGTTCCCACTACAGCAGGTGTCTCCAGGACCACATTTTGCCATTATGACACACACACACACACACACACATACACACACAAAGACTCTCTAGGTTAAAACCTTACCAGTCGGGCTGGTAATCAATCAAAGACATGTGATTGTGGATGGGCTCACTTGTTGTTGTGAGAAGTTAATTACACTTTTGGGATACATGCTCTGGCTCTCTTAACTAGTTGATTCAAGATGTAGTGGGTGTGAAAAAGAAAATTAAACAAAGAAGTAGAGAACAATGTTAAATCTACCAACATGGACATGGATTCTTTTTCCTCAGCATAGGTAGTAGTTACACAACAACGACATGATCAGTGTCATATTCTGGTATTCTTACTCTCCATTTCATCAATATTCACTAGTTCATAGTTACCTTGGGTTGTAACTGTAAAAGATTCTGCTCTGTGTACAAGTACATCTTCTGTCTGTTCCTATCAGTAGGTTGCTGTCTTCAAATCTTTTTCCATCGTTCTTTAATTTGAGTCTGTGCACAACTATGTACATTTTTCAACACTGTCTCCTAGAAATTACTTTCATATATTACTAAAATAGATTTTCCAATTGTGTTGTGTTGTAATCGCTGACTTGATTATGTTCACAAGCAATGTTTTATTTGATTGAATGAAACGTTTAATTTCTTTACAAAGTGCAGGATTTCAGGCTACAAAAGCACTCTGGTTAAAGTTAGAGAAATGTCAGTTACATTTTGTGTAACCTATATTAAGATATGTGTTTCATAACACATTATACACATTTGAAAATGTTTGCTGTAAAAAGACTGTAATTTATGTATTACTGAATTATGGAGTTAGAGCATTGAAGAGTTTTTCACATATAGGATTTTTTGGGCGGCCTGAAATCATGGCTCAATGATGCCCTGGAACCATAGAGGCAGAGTGTTCTACCTACATCGAAGGGGAAACAATTTGTTGCTATCATTTGACTTTTGTATTGTGTGAGGGTGCCTCCTTGTCATTTCTGTCTGCTAGCAAAAACACATAAAATGCCTAAAAGCTACTATGTGGTGGGATGTACTACAAAGAGGGTAAAGTACCTAGAACTACATATTTACAAGCTGCAGAGTTGAAAAACTGAGCATTTATGAAGCCAAACTTGGATACAGTACAAGTGTTAGCTCAATGCTATCACATAACGGGAATTACCATAATTGAACGGAAATTAGATTTGCCTCTAGCAGACACCCATCTAGCGTTTCAGAGAAGAGCGTACTGGTTTGGTTTGGTTTGGTTTGGTTTGTTTTTTTATTTTGAAACCTAATGTTTTCATACTCAATATTTGTATCCATTCAAATTTGGCTGGGGGGTTAAGAACCAGTTTTTCTGTAGTGTGACAATCTCAAATCCCACTTTTGGATTGCTTAACACGAACTTTAATTTCAGGATTCAAGTTACTGCAAATTTTTTTCTGTTTTAAAGCAAGACCATGATTTGTCCCTAACCTTAACCTAGAGCTGCCAGAGCCCAATATAACCATAAAATAAGGTTATAATGCAGTAGTCACTAGGAGCAGGTATTGTATTATAAGACAGAATCCACATTATTGTGACTTATACGCTACCCACAACACTTCCTCATTATGTTGATCGAAAATGTAATAAAACATATTTGCTGTTGACAATTAGTTGTATATTAACATAATTTGTAGGAGTCAGGGTTGGTCTTTTCATATCAATTCTCAAAACAGACATGCTGAAAGTGAAACGTTCTTTAAGTGGCTGTTATCGTCTGTCTTTTTGTGTCTGTTCTGCTTTTTGTCAGATACTTACTAAGTTGGTCGTTTGTATTCATGTTTTAGATAGGTGATAGATAGGTCATATTTATGAAGAGAAATGTTTTTATTCGTAATATGTGCTTCATTTTTATGAACTTTTTCTATAGGGTTGTATTTCTTCTTTCACCTAATGTTCCCTTCATTAAAATCATTGTGTCGGTGCTTTGGTGAAATATAAAAAAATACAAAATGGCCATCAACGTGAGACATTTTCCCCAATAAAATATGTGGTGCTTACGAAGAGAACCAAAGACAGTTTTTATTTGTAGTACTAAATAGTCCTCTGTCTTGTGTCCTTTTAACATTAGCATAGTACAGTAACACTATAGCATGTACATTGGTTCTCAGGGAAGAGCAGGAGTGCCGTGCATGTACACAGTGGAGCATCTACTGACTGACAATGATGACATCTTATTCTTGTTTCCTCTTGAGAGGTAGTCCTGAACACAGCCTCCTACATTTGTAGCATAGTAAACATTTGAAGATGTTTCCACTCATCCAAGGGGGTTCAGTGTAGAGAAATAGTTTTCTACTATTAAAGCTACAAAACAATAAAAATACACAAATATCCATTGCACCTCCCTGTAGAAGCTTCCCTTATCTACCTGTCAGTTTCCATTTATGCAGGTTAACTATAAGAGATAGTTGAGTCTCATGTGTCAGATATCTTTGCAAAGCCAAACTAAAAGTTTACCTACATCTTTTAAATAGTCTCATCAAGTGACTTATAACAATAATAATATTACAGATCAGGTGGCACTGTGTTATTGAGCTGGCTTTGCGTCAACAGATTACTTTCGTAAATGTGTATTATCAGAATCAGAAATACTTATACTTATAATAACCCCAGGGGGAAATTATTTTTGTTACAATACTCCAGATATACAAACAACAAATATTATACGGACAACATATACCATATACATTAGTCTGGAACCTCAGTTCATAATAGATTTCCAGTAGGCGTTATCAACAATGCAGACAAAAAGTCTCTGGATGCAAGGAGATAGACTTACAACCAATCAGAGCAACAAAATGACGTGCTGCTGAGCGATACATGCAAGTTTGGGCGGTGTCAGGTCACAAAGAAGAAGAATTCCTTTATTAGTCCCACGAATGGGGAAATTAAATTTTCACTCTACTATTTTTTATTTTACACACACACAGGCCCGAAATACACACACATGCACAGACAGGACCTATATACATGCAACCAATGGAGAGATGTTAGAGCGAGGGGGCTGCCAGTTACCGGCGCCCCGAGCAGTTGGGGGTTCGGTGCCTTGCTCAACAGCACCTCGGCAGTGCCCAGGTGATGAACTGGCAGCTCTCCAGCCACCAGTCCACACTCCATTCATGGTCCACACAGGGACTCAAACCAGCTACCCTTTGGTTCCCAGCCCAGTCACCTATGGACTGAGCTACTACCACCCCAAGCTTCCTCAAATTACAGCTAAACAGTAAACTAACAAAAGTGATTTTCTAAAAACATTTGAGTTGGGAAATAGGCAATACAGAAACAAAATCTTGATATACTGTATATCTGATCTCATTGGCCCGCCGAGGCTCTGGTCAGCTGGAAATCTGTCTGAATGTGTGTGTGGGGGGGGGAGGGGCAGACAAAATGAGCTTGTCAGATTTGTGTGGTTCCCAGGCAAGAATGTTTCTACATGTTTTGATGTAAATTTCTGCCATCTCAGATTAAATCTTATCACAAATGCACACACAGACTTCTGCAAAGCATATGTCACTTTCATGTATATTGAGGTTTGCCTCTCTCGCTTTGATATACATTTCTCTTTTTTATCTTTTACACGGTTACATTAAATGAAAATACATTTTTATTGCAATAGTCAGACTGTCTACTGGGTGAGATTCCCGGGTGTTTCTCACCGGGGGTATCATCTGTAACTGCTTGTAAGATATGTCAGGTCCTTGCCTTCCCTTTGATAAAATACCTGTAGCTGTTATACAGAAAAGGGAATGACAGCTCCATCTCTAAATTGACCTCTGTTGTACAGTTAACCACAGGCAGCCTTTGAAGCACTGAGATTACCTTAAAAAGGTCTAAAATTTGCTTACAAGTGTGGTATCAGAGCCTGTGGATATAGTTCTGTCAGCAGCAGATTTTACTGCCATCAGCTAAAACTGTTTTAACAAGTTTTCTCCAGACACATATCGTCATCAGGAAGTGACAGAATCACGTCTGTCCCACAAGACCAGTGTGACACTGATGATCATATCTGGGCAATTAGATCAAATCATGATGTACAACCAAATAAAACAAATCCTGCTGCTCCTATCTGTGGTTATCCAGTGAACACATTATGAGAGGATTTATACTGCATCCAGTGAAATCGATACAGCTGTTATGTTAGGACACACACGTACACACACACACACACACACACACACACACACACACACACACACACACACACACACACACACACAGCCTTTGCAAGTGTTGTTTCTCTTCTTACACACAAAATTATGATAAAAACTATAAACCATGATTTAGGCTTACTTCATTAACATCATAGCATTAACAGACAGTCACACACATGCCCAGGAGCTTGGGCATTAACAGTACACTTACATGAACACACTGCTGCATTAACCACGTTGCAGACAGTGATACTGTTCCAGATGACTGGGTTGGAAATGTTTTATGTTAGCTAATCTAGCTTTCAACCTCAGTGTGCTGCATGTCATTGCACACTCTCACACACACTCAGTGTATCTCACAGACAGATTCTGATTTCACTCTTTCAGTTCTTATTTTGTGTTTTTGCTAGAGAATAGACATCATTTTTGGGAATATGTATTGTTTATAACATTCAGCAAAGCCGGCTGCATTTAATTGAAACTGAATTGAGGAACACAGATACAAGACACAGTGAGAGAGCGGCTGTCTTGTAATTGAAAAGTCACAGGTTTGATCCTCGGTACAGCAAAGATTATCACTGAAAATGTGGTCATTGAAGCAGCAAATAGCTACGAGATGCAGTAAAGAAAATTATACAGTGCCAAGTAAGAGAAGGTGAACCCCTTTGGAATTACATTTGTGCAGAATGTACCCATAAAATATCACTCAAATAATTGTTTTCCAAATTGGCATATTTATTAAAGAATATCAATATAAGAAATGCTAATAATAAACAGTACGTTAGCCCTTTTCACAAATTAGCTTCTACAAGTTAGATTGATGGGCGCCATAGGGAGGATGGTTTGCACTGTCACAGCAAGAGGGTTCTTGGTTCAAATCCGGGAAGGGGCTTTTGTGTGTGTAGTTTGCATGCTCTACCCGCACGTGTTAGGTTTATTGATTACTCTCAATGGCCTGAATGTGAGTGTGAATGGTTGTCTGTCTCGGTCCGTCCTTATGTGACCTGCGATAGACCCCGTGACACCATTAGGGACAAGCGTTTGGAGATGGTGGATGATGGAATCCCCCTGACTATCAAAAATCCCATCAATGCGTTGAAGTTGTAGTTAGTGCTTAATTGGACCTTGATCTGAACAAAACACATGGAAAGAATTGATTTCTGACACTCATCTCGTCTTAAGCTGATGTGAACCATCCCTCATATGCATGTGCTTTCAGAGTACCTTGGTTACAGTTAAGAATCTGTCTAAATATTTGAAAGTCACTGGGTCAGCCGTTGTCAGCTATGTATAAATACAATAGAATAGAACAATTGGGGGAAATTGTTTCTCAGCTAAGGGCAACATGGAGTAAAGCAAGGTTTCAAGAAGTCCTTTTTAAATTGGCAACCTGAATGTTCTAATATGTTGATGGAAAGTGTTCTGGGAAAACAAGTTTTTAAAATAAAATGTTCTTTGCAGACATACATTATACTTTATTTGGAGTAATAAAGCATAAAACAAATAATAGCCTACCATAACACCATCCTCAAAGTGAAGAATAGAGTAGGGAACGACTTGATGTGTAGTTGTTTTGCTACCCCTGCCTGAACAACCATTATTCATGGATCTTCAAAGCAAAGGGCATTTGTTTTCAGGATAACAGCCTGTCGTCCACATGGGCTTTTGGTCCAGTGGGACATTTTCTGGACTATTGTTGTTTCAGAATAATTGCCCCTATGAACAATGGCCACATTTGGTTGAGGTCACTTTTATAAAACAAAGTTTAACTAGTTACTGACACCAAGGGTTCTTTTTTCCTTTACGTTTTGATGTTGCTAATTCAGGCAGGTGTTGCTTGGCCATTATTGTGAATTTAAAAAGTATCAGACCACAATTTCTGATTTCTTTATGAAAAAACAAAAGAGAAATCCTCGTTTTATTGGCACTATATTTCAACAAATGTCTACCAACAACTCTCTAAACCTTAAAGGATCATTCAGATTCATTACAAACTGCATCTTTTGTGGTTATGGTCATCATTTCTATGGGTATTGACGTTGTATTTCTGAGTTCATTGATGAGATCTGGGAAAATGTTGGCAAGGGACGAGAGCAGTCACATGATCACACAGGTTCTAAAGAATGTTTTCTTAAGAGAAAACAGTTGTGATTAGTCTAAAGTCACAGTATACAGACCAGTACATTTGTGTTCAATCATGATCCCCTCAGGAGGAATTGTTATCACTTTAGTAATCCCCTTACACATCTAGCGCCATCATTTGGTCAGAGGAAATGGCATACATAGGCAGAGAGAGTGAGGTAGGAGAAAAAAGTAACAAATGTGTGGGCGAGTGATGGTGCGAGGGAGCTACAGTACAGTAACCCTGTGAAAGGGAAGTGAGAGACAAAATGTTGAAAGAAAAGAGAAGAAGTGAGCATTCCTGGGTGTTATAGTCTGTTCCGTGAGAGCTAATAATATTTCCTGTTTCTCACACACTGCGAGACAAGGTGGAGAGGACACAAAGAGCGAGAGTCAATCATCAGATGTGCATGTGACAGAGCTCAGATAGCTGTATGTGTGTTTTTGTCTCGGGAGGACCCAATAATGTGTCTGTCAGAGCAACAAGGACACAGCTATAGGCTTATCTTTACAGACTGACACACACACAAACACAGATCACACAGTATGATGCCACTGCTGGCAGCTGTAATCAGGAGAGTACACACACGTTTACACACACACAGTGATGGTGAAAAGGGCTTTTTCATTCTGACCTGTAGATCACCTAAATCTGTCTTTTCTTCTTTGTATTGAATGAGAGAAATGAGAATATTCACTGACCTAGGAGAAGATCAGAATCTCAGAATTTTTCACTTTCGTTAACATTGATCAATAGGGCAATAGGGCATTTGTGCTACATTTATGTGGTGTTGGAATAATCAGAAAAAATTAGTTCCAGATCATATTTTGTGGCTTTCGATCCGTTTCCTTTACTCTTCGTTGTCACACAAACAACAAAAACAGCGTTCAAAGTGTTGTTTAAACGCCCTGAGCATTGAAATACCACAGATCGTCTTTTTAGCATTAATGCGACTTAAAGCTCATGAAACACCCAAGTGTGGAAATGGGACAATTGGCCTGTTTGCGCTCTTCGAGTGCCATTCCAGTTTGACCAGTTAATATTGGATTTTTGAAGCACACTCATTCATTCAAAAGGGCGTGTGTGTGTGTGTGTGTGTGTGTGTGTGTGTGTGTGTGTGTGTGTGTGTGTGTGTGTGTGTGTGTGTGTTTGCGTGCGCGCATGCGTGTGTGTGTGTGTGTGTGTGTGTGTGTGTGTGTGTGTGTGTGTGTGTGTGTGTGTGTGTGTGTGTGTGTGTGTGTGTGAGGCACAATTATATTCCCATCTTAATTTATTTAATGAGATGCTCAAGTGGTGTGGTCACAGCTATGTGTGTTTGCACAAAAAGGAGAATCTGATTTGTCCTCCAAAAGTCATCATTTGTTGTGCTGTGATACATCTTCATTTTGCCAGCTCATTACCTTAGATTCAGATGACAATACAATCCTGCTGGCACCATAGTTAAGACATATGGACAGAGAGATTTTTGGCTGTTTTTCTTTGTTATTTATGTCTTCGTATTTTTCCCTTTTGGCTTTTTTCTCTTACATTTTTTATGCCAGCATTGTATAGCCTTCATTTTTTCTGAATGTTCTGTGTCCTACCCTCATCTCCCTCTCTCTCTCTCTTTTTCAGTTGTAACACTAGGGTTTTTTTTTTTTTGTCAGAGCAGTAATTCATAATTTCACAATACTGCAAACACCATCTGGGTAATATTTCTTGATATTAAGGACAGGCTCTTAAAGGAATAGTTTGGCATTTTAGGAAAACACTAACTGTAACTGTAGTTTGATGCCACTCTTGTCTGTACAGATTAAACACAAAAAAATGAAAGAGCCACCAGATAATTGGCTTATAGCGTAAGACAGTAAAAGCAATGGGAGAAACCACTATCCAGCGGTAGTTAGCCTCTTACCACTGCATACCCATAAAAACCACGACTTGTCAACTTGTCATGTTTTTTTTTTTTGTTTATTTTAATGAATAAAACAATAATACATGCTCATTACTAAGCTTCAGATATGCTTATATGGGGTTCTTTTACCTTTGGACAGAGTCAAGCTAGCGGTTTCTACCTAAGTCTGCTCTTTATGCTACTAAGCTAACCACCTGCTGGCTCTAGCGCCTTACTCAGCCTACAAACATGATTTGTGAATCAGTATTCTTATATATCTCTCGGCAAGAAGGCAAATAAGTATGTTTTCCAAAATATCAAAATGTTCCTTTAATTCCTAGGATATTTGAAAGAGAAGTTTGTAAGATTAATGACCAATTTGTGCAGAAAAGGCATTGGCTGTATTAACTCTCTGTAGGGATGACAATATGATTGATATGATAGGTTCATATGTACATGTATAAGCTACAGCCTCCTGCAGACAATCTAGCTGACATACTCCTCTGATAAGTACTTGAGAGCATCCACTTCAGACTTGTTTGATTTTCTGTCTTCACTAGATGTCAAACTAAGAGTAATTATGGGCCGGACTTGAGCTGAACAGTACATAAGCAAAGACTCTCCCAGTGCCTACACAGTTGTGAAAAATCAGCCAGACCGAGCAAAGGCTCCTGTCTCACAGGAGAAATGGTCAAATATGTAGCATGAATTTCAATTTTCTCGGACCGCTGTAATGTTTGATTATTTTTACTGAAATCTTTTCAGATGTGGGAGCATGTAGTGCATAAAAATGACTGACATAGATGTAATGATTTTGTAGATGCTCTGATTACGTTATAGAATCTCTGCCTGTGAAACATATGTAACCTCCATTGTGGACACTTATTGCAGACCTTCAATTAAAAACTATAATAACCAAATGGTCACCAAACCAAAAAATACCACATATGTAATTTTCTTCAGATTCATAGCAGGAATATTGGCTTTTGTATGCATCTGACGGCAGGATATCTGTTTCTAAACCTAAAACAAATGTTAACCGGAAGACCAAAGTGTTAATATGGAGTTTGACAATCATTAGACCCCAGCCTTAGCAAAAACGACTGCACAAAAGTTGGATTAGAGTTGGCAGGGAGCACCTTGAACAAATTAATCTTTGGTAAAAGATTTTTCATGCTGACAAGCTGCTTAACCATTCACCACATTGTTCGAGGCTGGAACACTTGAACCTACATCTTTGCTGACTGTAGGAATTGAGAGTATGTACCTGTAAAGAACTGGTATGAAAGATACGTAATGTTAAAAAAAGTGGGTTTACATGCACATATTGTACATTACTGTATACGTGCATGTGTTGCATCTCTCCGGATAATAAATAGCCCTGTACTCATGAATAGAAAATTCAACCTATTAAACTACTCTCAAATAACACAGCAACGGAAATATGGATTTATTATTATTGTGGCTAATATTAACATACCCCATCTATGTTTTTCTCAACAATGGGGTGAGCTCATTTGGGTTGTAAATCAGATGTGAATAATATGTATTTATGAAGCTAGAATCTGAATATTTTACTGGAATAAACCATCCAAATAAACCATAAATAACAGTAAATGACAGATCAGGAATGGCAGACTGTAGTTTCTCAGTGTTTTTTTTTAGTTTTGTCCTTTAGTCACTCTCTTTTTCACCGTTATATAACAATCCATGTCTCTCCATTTTTCTCAAAATACACACAGACCCATACATGCGCTCATACATATCTCATCTTTTAGCGTTTTTTGGGAAACTTGATGAAATTCTTGTAATGTAACATATTTCCAGCGGCCACTTGGATTCGGGTCTTGATTTAAACAACTCATTTCCTCTGCAGTAAGGAAATTACAGAGCAAAGTATTAAAAAAGATATGTATTAAAAGCACATCAGAAGACAATGTTTAATGACAGGTTTTCTTGGTAATGTTGGTCCTTCTGTTTCTCTTTGATCTTTCAGGCGTGGATATGGACAACACGAGGTAGGTGTCTTTCTCTGTCCGCATTCGATGTATTTGCATGTGAGTTATTTACTTTTTCTTCTTTTCCTCTGATGTTCAGTGGTGCCCCTCATTGTGTTCTGCTCTTTCTATTAGTTTTATGTTTGATGTAATCAAGATGGAGCGGCATATAATCAGGGCTTTGTCTTTACAATGCTTCTATCTACGTAATTGACTATCCTCCCTGTCTGCAATCCATTGATGGTGCATATTAAAATGTCAAAACAAGAGAAGAAAGTCAACCAATCCTTTTAAAATCTAGCCTTTGGAGATGCAGAATACAGTTAGTCTTTAATGATCTTTATTCCCCGAACTGTATATAGAACAATCTTTACCCAAAGCTTATTGTCCAAGTGATTATTTTATATAGCTGCCAACTTAGTTAGTGAATATCCATCCCAGAAATAGCTGTATTTGATTCCCAGCAGTTCCTTATAAAATATTTAATTTAGAGTTCAAAAGTAATATTGATTCTGAAAAAAATAATACCTGCTCCCACTAAATTGACTGACAACACCAGATGAAACATAAAATTACACGGACAGGATCCTCTGCATTCTGGCGATATGAGTGAGATACATTAGGTATTGATTTTTACATTTCCAAAATAGATGTATACCATTTGGGGAGGGAGCTCTCAACTTCTTCCATTTGTCTTGTTATTCGCCGCTTTTCTTTCCCTCTGGCAGACGCAACAACTTCTCCGACCTTCTCTGCTCAGACCAGAGGTACTTTCTTTTCTGAATACTTCTTAACTGCCTTTGTGTGTCTTTCTGCTTGAGTGTGTGGGTTCACTAAGGAGGAACGTTGGTGTAACCCTCGTTGTTACATTTCCTCAACAGCAGCGCCCGGATCTGGCTGACCTCAGTATTAGGGGTTTCTCACTCAGGAAGTGTGGGATTTAGGACTCGATAAGATAGACAGTGTATCACATTGGAATCCATTCATAATGATGACTTTAATGCAGATACTGCTACATTACAGTACATTGAAATACAGCTTGAAATAAACCTTGTATTAATGAGTTCATTCTATATTTGTGTAAGTACTTTTTGAATGTTCACTTAATTTAATGAAATTAAAGTACGCATTAAGGTGTATAATTAATCATAAGTACACTAAATTACCACTGTAAGTATATGCAGTGTTTGTAGTATACAATTGTAATTGTACACTTATGTACAATTTACAATAGACTTAAAAAAATGTCCCTTTTTTCTTAAATATTGAAGAATTAGTATATTTATTTTTCGTACATTGATGTTGAACTTAATGACATCTACAGTATTATAGAAGTATATGTTAAATGAAGTACTTAAAGTTAAGCACTAAACGTGTACTTGAGATGAGTGTGTGTTTGTGTGTTTACTAATTAGCATGTACTACTGTAGTGTAGAAAGCTGCTAATAATGGTCTGTTAATCTAACAGGAGTTGTCAATGGAATCTGGTATCGACCCCGGCCAGGACTACTACACACAAGATTATTACAACTATGACCACGGGTTTGTATGCACACCCTACAAATCACTTTTTGTACGTATATATTTTATGTTTATGTATGTTTGCTGGTCTGTAATCTTAAGATACTGCATGTTTGGATGGTTGATCTGTCACTATTTTTACTCTTATACTTGATGCTTTTCAAGCTTCTAGAATTTTTTACAAGGTCCAATAAGTATCTGTTCTGGCCCCACTCTGTTCTGGAGCTTTATATTGTATCACTTGATTTTCCCCTCAGAATTAGAGAATTAGCAAAATGACAAAAATGCATGCCACTTGTTAACCTGCCACCCCCACCCCCTCTCTAACACATAGCAGCAGAGAGAGTGCAGTGGCAGAGGGGTTGTTCAGTTGAATATCTTAGTCTAGTCTGCTGGACTGCTGAATGATCCTTTATCTGACTTACGTGTGTGCAAGTTGAATCTGTGGCCTAAAACCATGGTGCTCTCTGTGGTGCTGAAGTAGTGGATGCCACTTTTTCCCCTTCTGTCAGTTTGATCTTACAATCTATAATATTCTGTAAACTGTGAAGCTGGGAGAAGGGAACAAAACAAACCACCCCCAGTTAAAAATTAACAGGCGCCTACTGGCCGTCATAAAAAAATTGCATTTCTGATACAAACACTTTGTCTACTCCAAACAGTAAACAGTCACGGCTGCATTAATAGCACTGTGTGAATAAAAAGTTATGTTAGCCCTCTTTTTACAGTGTTTTGTATTTTCCCCTTGCAGTGTAGTGAATGCAGCATTATCTACCAGCAGTGACACACAGTAGAAAAGACACTAAGGGGAGTGTATACAGGCCTTGTCCACTATGTTTCATTTCTGACCTTCGACCTCAACAACAGTGAAACATATTTCCTCCTACAGGTATCGGGCTGAGCCTCGTGTCAGCCCTGTAGCAGCTGTTTTGATATCATGCAGACCGTGTCAGCCACACAATACTGTGGCTACTGCAAAGTCTTGACATCGGTGACCTGCCTCATACAAACCTCTCTGCACTCGTGTGGTTAATATGTTTTGAACTACAGGAAGTCAAAAGAGCTCACGGAAGATCTTACAGTGATTTTGTTCAGATAGTGTATGCTCATCTATTGTACGTGTGTATGTGAGTCTGTCATTCCTCTGATACCTGACCAAATATTGAACTCACACACACACACACACACACACACACACACACACACACACACACACACACACACACACACACACACACACACACACACACACACACACACACACACACACACACACACACACACACACACACACACACACACACACAGAGGTAGCGTACATTAGATCAAAGCATTCATGAACAAGATCTCTGAGGACTTATTTCATCCCTCCTGTGTGTGTGTGTGTGTGTGTGTGCGTGTGTTTTTGGGTTATTCTGCACCCAGCCTGCCATCTATGATGCATTGTGTAATTCTTATAATTTTAGCTGCAGACTCCCGGGAACTTGATTTTATTCACCCACCCACACTCACAAATAAATACACAGTAGCGGAAGCACACGCACACACACACACACACACACACACACACACACACACACACACACACACACACACACACACACACACACAGATAAATTATCTTGTGGCAGACACATTCATCCAATCACTCACTCAGAAATGTTGTCTTGCTCTTTCTTTCACACATGCAGACACGTGCACGCACACACACACACACACACACACAAACACACGCACACACACACACGCACACACACACACACATATATATATACACACACAGAGCTAATTCTCTCTGCCTAGCATTGCAATACTATAGCAGCTAATCAGGCAGCCAGCCGTGGAAGCAGACAATGGGCCAGATGCTCTTGGCTTAGAGCAACATCCACAAACTCATGTCTGACTCTGTACGTACACAGGAGCAGGAAATCAGACTGTGACCCGGTGGGACTCAGATCTAATCGCTTTATTTGTCGCAGCTGGAAATGAAAGGAGCAAGGTTTTTTCAAACACCATGCTAACGAATTCCTAATCTGCCTCTCAGGACATGGGCAAAGTTCATGCGTGAGTTTTGTTATTGAGTTTTGTTTTAACTTCTATAGCTATACTAATCCATTTGGAAAACATTTGGAATGATGTTTCATAACCTTGTGACCTTCTTTCATCTCCAAAAGATGAGATCAAAATGGAATTTTCTCTACATGTGGGAATGAAGCCATCTGCCTTTGGCATGACTCTGATTGGATTTATACAGATGCTGAAAATAACTTGAACCATTTGTTGCACAGGTTTAATGTTTTGATGCATGTCTGACAAAAAAGACAAAACAAAACCAGCCAAATTCATTGCCCTCTAGTCAAGAGAAAAATACTCTACCATACACGCCACGGAGCAATAAGGGATTAAATCTCGCTTTTCCAAATGTGTTATTGGCGTGGGTGATAAGCACTGTGACTGTCAAGAAGCTGATAGGTGCTGAGTTAGGGCACCCACATGAAAAATATGGGATGAGGAGGGTAACATCTTGCATTATTGTCTCAATACAGTTTTAATTTTTTTAACAGAATCAGGACAAAGGTGCCAACAAAAAGAGTAGAAGTCTGCATGTCCAGCTTGTTTTAGGCAAGGTGAAAAAGAAAATTAAAGAGATGGTTCAATATCTTGGGTAATACACTTTTATTTACTTTCTTGCAGAGTTAGATGAGAATATCGATACCACACTTGACCCGTGTTTCTGTAGGCTAAATGAGAAGCTACAGCCAGCAGCTTAGCTTGGCATTTGAATGGAAGAGAACAGGAAACGGCTAACCTGGCTCACTAATTGAAATGCTATATCTTGTTTCTAATTTGTGCAAGTTTAGGTTTTACTGAGTGCTCCTGGCCAAGAAATAAGCTAATAGTCACCTGGCTCCAGCTTTATATCTCAGGGACAGCAGAAGTTGAGAGCAGCTCATGACTCTCAGTCCTTAGTATGCACCAAGCACTGAAAACATTTGATATTACACTTCCCATAATGCAACTCGATAGCGTTTTTCTTTAGAGACCCCCTTGTCTGGTAAATCTTTCAGCCTCCTTACTGCCAGTGTGTAACGCATGCTTTCTGTTAAAAATGTATGGTGTTGAAGCTCATGGATTATTCAAGTGATGTCACTTGAATCATTTTCTTTTCTTTTTCAAAGCTCACTGCAGAGCCACAGAAAACACTTTACAATTGTTTTACAGGCTGTTTAGTATTTACCACAATTAGTAAATTGACTTTCTCATGTAAATTGGATAGACTCTCCCTATTTGAATTTAACAACAGGAAGACTCAGAATTCCTCATTTTGCCGGTCGTCTCTGTCCTTTGATAAATATGCTCATTCCCTCTGAGTCATTTTTGAAACAACTTTTTTTCACTTGGGAACAAATCCTTAATAATATAATTCAAGATGGTAGCTATACAGCTAAAATAAACATGTTTCATTTTGGGTTCAAATTGGGTTTATTTTGTCATTCGTGAGATTATTTAAGCGGAAAGGGCCAGTACTCTTTTTCGTGTGTAGGCCCCTTACTGTGTGAATGTGATCACACATCCTGGGAACGATCATTAAATAAATCATCCAGCACTTTGAGACCCTCCAAAAACAGGCCAGTGACCCAATTTGGTCCAGTTTGATCCGTATAGACACACATTCAGTTACAAAAACACACCATCAAGCCTTGGCTGTAATGCCATAGTGATTCTGGCAACTTTTAACAGCATGAACCGATTCTCAGTTTATGAGTGTCCCCTAGTGGAGACACGGAGAGGAGTGAGAAAGAGTGCGGGGTGCTGAGAGAAACTCTATGTAATGGCATCAAATGCTGTGCATCATTCATATTCAAAACAAACAAATCCAAGTCACAGCTACTTGTGTACTACTATTAATTGATGATTTTCATCATGTCTGATTTCAAGCTTTCAGACTTCCCATGTCCATGAGAAAGAGTGAAGGGAAGAATAAAGGGAAAGAAAAGGGAAGAAGGGGAAAAAACACTCCAAGCCAAGAGTTTTTGTGGCCTTTAAGTAAATTGATTGTGTAGGCACTTCAGTTTGAGTTTGCGGGTTAATGACTGTGAAATCCCATAAGAGCGTTTTAGTGGAAGGTTAAGACTCATTACATTAGCTTGGGGAGGCCATACTGTAAGGATTATAACTGAAACGTTTATGACTGGCCTGGTCTTTCTGTTTTGACCCTTTCATTGTTTCTTCTTCCTTCCCCTTGCCTATTTTTTCTCCCTATCTTTTTCCTTATTCAAGTAATCCACTTGCCCCTTCCATTTGTTTATTACTTTGCAGCTAAATGTCATAGGAGGGCATGTTGACTGTAAGCAGTGTGATCACAAGAGGCAACTTTTCTGTACAACTCTGTTTTACGGAACCAGGCCAAAGGACTTCCAGCAGATTTGTTACTTTAATCACACTGGGACATATTGTTTCCAGGACAGCATTTGAAGAGATGTGTTTTTTGACCCACTAGCTCGCTGAGTTGCTTGCTGCAGGGCACGGTGCCCAAGTGGTGATGCACAACACGTTTTCTTTGGCCAGTGGATCCAGGCAGCGCCCCGGGCAACATGCACAGAGAGACAAAAAGGGAGCAAAAATTGATTCCAGTGTTTTCTGCTAACAAAATGTCTCCTGGCAACAAAATGCTCCTTTTGTGATTAAGTCAGCTTTTCTTAGGCAAGTCCTTAGACATTGCTTATCACTGGAGTGAAACCACAGTGTTGCCCTGCTTGTTATTTCTTTAAGTAACCTTGGATGAGTGTTAGCCAAGTGCAACAGTTTTGTTTGTACTGCAGATGTCCCTCCTTTCTTCACTTCTGATCGGCGGAAGCTGTTGTACAACACCACAGCTTCCAATTTTTCTGGTTATTATTTATTACAAAAATAACCCTTAAAAATATATAGAGGTACAATTGAGAATTTTGCAATTTCCACTCTACACAGCTTCTTATTGGTTATTGTTTACCTGTAATGCTCCCTGTTGTTTGATTTCCTCCCTCTCTGTGTCCAGGTACGAGCTTCCTCAGTACGGCAGTCGCAGGAAACTGATCTCACCCTCTGGCCTCTACGATGAATATGGAGAAGTCGTTGTTGATGATGACGGAAGCTACTATTACAGCCCACAGGAGTCTGATGGAGAGGTAAACACACACACACACACACACACACACACACACACACACACACACACACACACACACACACACACACACACTACCGTGGTGTGTAAGGAGGAGAAAGTGTTGTTCCCAGTGACATTTATTCATTTTGCAGTATTTTTCAGTATTATATTTGGGACAAAACGGAAATGTGATGAAAGACCTAAATTAACATCTGTTCCAGGCGAAAAGTCTTAATAATGAGTATGATCTTTAGTAATCTTTAAAAAATGATCACACTGATGGACTGTTATGACTGATTTAAAGGTTGGGATCATTTTCAAAAAAAGTTCAACATTTTGGGAAATAATTGAGAAGATAATTGTTTTGCAGTTTAAATGTCTTTTGTTGTTCCTTTCCCTAAATGTCCCTATTTGATTTTGGACTGATATCATCATGACAACAGGTGAGAAGACAGTTTCAAGGAAGTAGATTAGCCCCGCGCCCCACCCACATCCAGCCCCGTCCTCCACCTTCTAATGGGCCATCCAGAAAGACCCCAGTGGCCCCAAGAGCTGAGGGCGACCAACATCAACCTTCAGAGGGTGGTTCAACCAATAACGCACAGTCTAAGGGCTCAAGTGCAGCTGCCAGGTTAAAGGCCGTGATGAGAGTTAGCGCACTGCTGTCCTCTGGTGGCAAAACCTCTGGACAAGCACCTGCCATCCACCCGCCCTGGAACAAAGCCAGAGTCAGGCCGATGGAAGAGGGGGAAGGAGGTAGAGACAGACTGGAGGAAAGAAAGGGGGAAAGAGTGGGAAGGGGATTTGAGAAAGGGGAGGCAGGCAAAGTAGAGAACAGAGGGAGAGGAAGAGATGAAGCAACAGAAAGGGGGAGGAAAAGAGGAGCCAGAGGAGGAATGGAAACATGGGGAAGAAGCAACAGAGGCGGCGTGACAAACAATGGGATGAGAAATGTTGTTGAGGGAGAAAAAGGCGTCATGCCAGAGCATAGGGGAGCGCTCCCTGGCCAGTTTGCAAGCCTGGACGGTGGCATGGTCATCGACGGGAATTATTTCCAGACGTCAGTTGAAGCCAGCAAACCCCCACCAGTGAAACAAAAGATGAGCGAGGCCCTCAGCCTTATCTCCGTCAGCAGAAGGCTCCAGGGACCTGCCAGGGTGGGAGATGAACAGTGGAGCAATGGAAAGAGCTGGGACAGAGGAGAGGAGAACAGTAGGAAGATGTACGGCTCCATAGGAGATATGAGTGTTTCTGCATCAGTGTCTGAGAGAGCAATGGGGGACGCGAGGAGGGGGTGGGAGAGAGAGTTCGGAGAGGAGAATAGTTTCTCTGAGGTATGGTGGAAGGGGGAAAAACGATTTCATGACAGTGATTCAGAAACGGTAAGTGGTAACAGAGAGTCTCCATCAGAATTTAGTCCCTCCGAAGCGAGCAGCCCCGCCTCATCGGTTACAGCCGAGCACGATAAGACTGAATCTGACACAGAGACAGAAAAGGAAGAGGGAACTCCTGACACAGACAGAGAGTCAGAGAGTGAAAGCCAAGATGAGGAGGTGGAAGGGACAGAGTCTGAGGAGGAGTCAGGGCTGGAGAGTGAGGATGAAAAGAAAAAGTCAAGCAGAAAAGGCTCAAAAGACAGTGTTAGTAACAGTTCTGCGAGTAGCAACAGTATTAGTAGTAAGAGTAGAAGCAGTGCCAAGTTAAAGAGAGAAAGCACAAGCAGACACAGAGAAAGAAGCCAACAACCCACAAATGGCAAAGACACCGAAAGAAGCAGCAGGAGTTTGAGACCTTCAGGTTCTACAGTTTCTAGTTCTAGGCCAAAGACTTCTAGACACTCCTATTCTTCACATGAAACAATAGAGGAAGAAAGTGAAGGAGATGAGGAATCAGGAGAAATGGAGGAGGAGGAGGAGGAGAAGGAGGAGGAGGAGGAGGGAGGGGTGAAAAACGTTGGAAAGTCTTCATCGAGCAGGCGCGCCACCAGCTACATCCAATCAGACATCAGCTCAGGTGTGATGGACACCTCGGACGACTTGTCACCCATCATCGAGGACACAGAGGAGGAGGAGCGAGACAAGGATGAAGAAGAGGTTTTGGAAAATGAGTTGGGCGATTGAAATGCAGATGAGGCCTTAGCGCCCCCCCAAGATTAAACTCCTTGCCCATAAGTAAGATCTCTGTGAAAATGCCTGGATTGGGTGTGCAGTCATTACCTGGGTGGAATTTATTACTATCATCTTTTTTTCCTTGTTCAGCGTGCTTTACATTCACATGAGTTTAAATTGCCTGCATGTCCTCCACTGCCCTCTGAGAGTATCTCTTACTGTGGGTCTTTGCCTTTTTATATTTTGTGTGTATTTGTATCCCCTTTTTCCAATCAGCCTATCCTCCTCTCCTACAGTACTTCTGTCTATCTCGCCTTTCCTTGATAACAGCTCTTGTAGTCTGATAGAAGTGGGCGACCAGTTTACTTTCAGTTGCTTTTCTGCAGTAAGCTGTCTCAATTTCCTTCTGTGAAAGCTCCGCTTCCAGCTGCTTATTTGTCTGCTTCTGCAGCTCAAAGATTGTTATTCACGGACGTTTGTCATTTTTTTTTTCCCGGTGTCCATCATTCTCTCTGTATCAATGAGTTGTTCCAGTGCCTGTTATCTGCAGGGGGAAGAAGATGTTTTCTTTGAAACGGTGAAAGTATTCTGTCTTGAATACTTTCAGGGTTAAATGCAAAAACTGAGGGTCGCTTTTGTAGTTATTTTCACAATAGCACTTTTCTTCCTACAAGAAGTGTATGTGTTTGTTTGTTTGTGTGTGTGTGTGTGTGTGTGTGTGTGTGTGTGTGTGTGTGTGTGTGTGTGTGTGTGTGTGTGTGTGTGTGTGTGTGTGTGTGTGTGTGTGTGTGTGTGTGTGTGTGTGTGTGTGTGTGTGTGTGTGTGTGTGTGTGTGCAGCAGTGTTTGCGCTGACATAACACAGCTTTATGTTGTAAAGAGTGACATCCAATATGTATATTAGTATACATTTTATTTTTAAACATAACACAGAGATCTGGTGTAAGCATTGCTGCATTGATCTATCTTTGCTGTGCAGTGTTTGCTGTGTGAGTGAAAGTGCTTTTTTTATTTTTCACATTTTCTAATTTTACATAAACATTTGAGCCTACAGAAGCTCAACATTAGCTGAGGATGGTGTTTCTCCTGACCTCTTGTGGTCCAAATCTTCACCTTGCTGCTGTAGAAATGCCCTGATGTCACTGTTTAAAGTTTTTCTTTAACAATACCGACTTTATAGTTTCTCGAATGTTCTAGTAAAGGGTTGTTACTTAGGAGAGGCTAACTATTCTATTTATTCCAGTGAAAGGTGTGTAGTTATGACAGGAGAACACTTGGTGTCAGAAGTTTTAATGACATTTTATTTGCGTGTTTCCCCAGCAGGGCAGTAAAAAACGTCGGATCAAGTTGGTCTTGGACCGGGAATATGAGACCAGCTCCACCGGTGAGGACAGCATGCCAGAGATCCAACGCAGTCGCTTACACTCCACCCTCAACAGCCACGCTAACGTTAACGGTAGCATCTACGTGGCCCAGAACGGTTCCATCATCCGGACCCGACGTACAGTAAACGCCACCGGTCCCACACCCACCCATGCTCAACCCCCCACGAACAACAACCTCAAACTCCCCTCCCCCGTCTTCACCTCGCGGCTGGCCAAGCACTTTAAAAAACTAGACAAAATGGCTGCCACGCTGGAGGAAAGAGTACCCCTGAACAACCCCAGAACAGCAGCGGACGGCAGGTGCAACAAGCTGCGCACCTTCCAAAGTTCGGGACTGGCCGCCTCTGCGACAGCCACTTCCTCTTTCTCTAACTCTGACAACAATAAAACGCCGAATGTGTTTAACACTCAACGATCCAGCGTTTCTTTAGGTTCGACCAGCACCAGCAACACAGGCCCTGACAGTGTAGCGTCTAAATCAAACCTGCTCAAAGCTGCTCACGGCGACGCAGAGCCGCCTCAGAGCACAGCGGAGAGAGATGAGCTAAAAGAAGACGAGAGAGAGTCGAAGGTAGACGGAAGTATTGAGGAAGACGACAATGGACTCGTTATGGGGGAGCCGTTAGAGTGCCCGAGTGACAGAACGCAGTCGGATGAGGAAGAATTATGGATGGGCCCGTGGAACAGCCTTCACATACCCATGACTAAACTCTGACTGATCCTGACTCCACTGTGCTGGCTCCTTATTGCCAAGATCATTAAAGCGTTCAGACATCATTTCTGTTTCATTAGTTGTGGAACTAATGGAGATGCTCCAATCCAATTAAAAGACATCTAATTATCAGATTGGTACTCTGCTAAAAAGGTCTCGGTGTTTAGACTGAATTTCAGTACGATGTTAAGATTCCTCACATATCAACTTAGATGCGTTTATTTGTGTTTAAATTCAGAGAGGGGTTATACAAATACATAAAAACACATTTTAAGAAGTAACCCAGCATCTAATTGGCTATTTGCCAGTTTACTCATTAAAATGTCTGTTTTTGTAACTGCTCAGTATTCCAGTCAGAGCATTCCTTGAGCCCAACTGAGCTGCAACCCCTTTGGAAACTGGACCTAGAATGAGAAGACTTGTTATATTTCTACTTTGCTAAGAGATAATGAAGGAAAAAGTCTATGAACTTTTTAATGGCCCTTTAAGCGACTGGCGTTTCTGTATGGAACACCGCACTTGTTTGATTCAGTATTACTGGCTTATGGTGCGACTCATCTTGAATTTGCCTGACACTTTGCATTGACACATGAAGTCTTGTATTGTTCAAACTTGCCTTTTTATCTTTGTCAAGTTGTTTGACAAACTTTATCCAAATAAAAGACGATTTCATCCATTGAAATGTGGAGTTTGGCTACCTTGGTACTGTGTTGTTGTCCAGTGGAGCGTAGAGGAGAGCGGTCTGTGCTTTTCTGGTTCAGATTAGCAGATTCAATACTTTGTTCTCGGAAACGCTTCAGAGCTTCACTCCCTATTCTTTACTTAGCGGTTAATGTTAATGAGAGTTTTTACAGGAATAGTGTGACATATGCTCTTTCTCACCGAGAGTCAGGTGAAAAGAAAATCAATCTTCTCAACTAACTCTTTGTTGCATTAAAACATTTGGAATATCTCGATCCTGTGTCTCTTTGGTGAAAAAATGGCATTTTCACCTATTTCTCTTTATAAGATATACAGACCTTATCACATATTAAATGCATATTGCCCTTGAATAAGACATACAGAAGAAAAGGGAGGAAGCAGAATTACAGGCTGTGAGATTCAGAAAAGTTTCCACATTCGTTCTTGTTTAGACAGAAAAGGTTATTATTAATCCCACCAAATCCCTGAGGTTCAACGAAACACATGGATCCGTCTTCCTCATCCAACTTCATCACAAAGGTGAGAGAACTTTGATAATTGTGAACCACATTGCAGTGAATTATTTCATTTGAAGTCTGAAAGAAGCTGGATCATTAAACTGCCGAATGGCCAGGTTTTATAACACTTTAATTTGATGACTGCATAATTTTACATTAAGGGATTTAATAGAGGGTGCCACACCAGTGGTGGTATTTGAAACCGAGTGCTCCTTATTACCCGGAATTATCAGACTGTACCAGAGAGTGATATTTTAAACAGTTTCTGGAAGGAAGCGCACGCCTGAGCCACTGTTATTGATTCAACTAAATGAGCTGATTGTGACCGATTCTTGAGTTCACTGTTCACTGTACTTTATTGAAGGAGAAGGCAGAATGAACTCGCCTCATTAGTCTGTGACACAGCCACAAAAGATTTGATTAGTGGATGGAATTCTGTTGAAAGGGGCATTTCAAACAAAAGCAAATCTGATTTATTATGTGCACTTCATCCTAAATGTTTTGTACAAATTTATTTGGTGTGAAGTTCGCTGACACGCTGCATTTAGAACAAATGTACGCACACAAAGGAAACTTTCTTCTTTTGTTCAAGCAAACGATGACATGGTGTCATTTATGCACCACATAAAGAAATGAGAAACATAAAAATGCTTAAATCAGTCATAGGATAGCCTGTCTGAAGTAGTCATAGCATAGTATGATGAAAAAGGTAAAAAAAAAAAAAAGAGTCATAATGTAGTGTATCCAATAGACAAATTTAAAAGTCATATAGTATGACGAAAAAAGTCAAAATAAGTCAAAAAATAATATCTCCAAAAATGCTAAAATCAGTCATAAAATTGTGTTTCTGAATCAGTTGTAGCAGGTTGTTGAAAAAAGTAAATGAAAGTCAAATTACAGTGTCCAGAAATGAGCCAAACAAGTCAAAATATGTTAAAAATATCTCCAAAAATGCTTAAATCAGTCATTGAATTGTGTTTCTGAAGCAATTGTAGCCTAATTTGTTTAAAACAAGTCAACAAAAAGGTTAAAAAAAAGTCAAAATATGTTAAAAAAATATCTCCAAAAATGCTTAAATCAGTCATTGAATTGTGTTTCTGAAGCAATTGTGGCCTAATTTGTTTAAAACAAGTCAACAAAAAAGTCAAAGTACAGTATGTCGAAAAAAGTCAAAATATGTTAAAAAAGTTGTAGCATAGTTTGGTGGAAAAAGTAAATAAGTCATATAACAGTGTGTCTAAAAATGAGCCAAAAAAGTCATAGTACAGTATGTTGAAAAAAGCCAAAAGATATCTCCAAAAAATGCTTAAATCAGTCATGGGATAGCCTGTCTATAACAGTCATGGCACGGTTTGTTGAAAAAGGTAAATACAAGTCATATTACAGTGTTTCCAAAAATTAGACCCAAAAAATTGAAAAAAAGTCTAAAAGAACCCCAAAAAATGCTAAAATCAGTCATAGAATTGTGTTTCTGAAGCGGTTTATAGCATAGTGTAGTGAAAAAAAGTCATATTAAAGTGTGTCCAAAAAAATTGGTTAAAACAGTCATAGCATAGTTAAAGAAAAGTCATAAGTCATAGTATAGTATGTTATAAAAAGTCCTAGTAGAGTGTGTGGTAAAGTATGTCAGTCAAAGTCATGGTATAGTGTTTGTGTTCTTGAAAGCACTGGAGCTTAAACTTGTCTAATCATTTTCCTTCATCAACCAGTCAGTTTGATTTTCGTTTTATGCAGCTCTCCCTGTTTCCCGCGTTTCACTCCACTGACCCTGAAAATAAAGTCGAGGCCAGAAATGCACATACGCAACATTTAGTCAAGCATTTTATTGTGATCCTGTTATATGACAAATTCACCAATTGTCGTCCATTCAAAAAAATTCAAGTAAATAGACAAATGATCACTTGACAGATACATCATAACACAGATAGTGGATTTTAAAAGTTATACACAGCTTATGGGAAAAAAAACGAGTGCTCAGGACGAAACACAGTCTACGGTCAGCGAACACGTGTCATATTCAGCAAATACAACAAAATCTTCTTTTTTTACAACTGATTGGACAACATTTCAAACGTTCAGCTTTTGTTCACATCTCAGAAGAAAAAGAAAATGCAGAATGACATGGCAGACACATGAATACTATACATGATATTTTACACTGAGTAAAAGATTTATTTTACGTCTCTAAATAAGTTTGAATAAAGTGAAGGGAGAAGAGAGTTTATCTTTTCACATATTGAAATAAATAAAAAAAAAACACTTAAAACTACTTACATAAAATTATTCATTCACAACAACAACAAAAACAACAGATAATTGCCAACCAGGGCTTCACATTAAAATAAATAACACCCATTTGTCTCAGGTTCAACGAGTTAAGAAATGTTACATTCAGAAATGAGGTCTACAAGTCAGAAAGGAGGAAAACAAGGAACACAGCTCTGTTTAAAGTCAGTGTGGGTTTCACATAGTTACATCAGCTGATATCACCGTTATCCAGCATGGTGGTTGTATGCTATCAGCAGTTTAGAGTTCTGGTTTCTCCGATCACGATCTACTCAATTCAAATTTACCTTAAGGATCGTCCTACTGCCTGACAAAGGATATACACTTTGTGAGTGATTGAAATCAAGCTCAACAAGTCAAAGTCACGAGTTAAAAAAACAGGAGTAGAACAAAAAGCTAAAGGGTTGAAGTGACTGATCTTCACTATTGCACTAAAATTTAAACATCACTTGGCACTGAGCGACGTTTTACTTAAAGACAAATAAACACACACACAGTTTATGTGTCCTATAAAATTAAAGGCAAACATTTTAAATAGCGTTATACTTGGCGTCTATAGTGAGAAAAATTAACAGTATGCAGGTTTTTTAAGTGTTTTATGTTGGAATGTGGGTAAAAATGGGCATATTTACTCTTTTGTAACAGTATAAGTCACTTTTAACCACAAACGGCATGTTGTCCCAATAATGTAAGGTCTTTTAGGTCTGTTAAGTCTTTATTTCACCAATCATGACCAACTGATATAAAACATTTAAGTATTGTTTTAAAATATAAGTGGGCTCCTCTTGGAGAAGCATCACTACACTTGAGGGAAGATCTACGAATGAATCACTGAAATGCTAAAATTAAGAAGACTATGTTCAAAAGAGAAAAAAAGGTCTGAACTTCATCACAATTTTAAAACTATGGA
This sequence comes from Echiichthys vipera, assembly GCF_963691815.1. NCBI lineage: Eukaryota > Metazoa > Chordata > Actinopteri > Perciformes > Trachinidae > Echiichthys > Echiichthys vipera. The sequence goes on along the minus strand of NC_139843.1, from coordinate 12,356,002 downwards.
ATTGTTACACATCCAAACCGAAGAAAAGGGAAAAGTGGCCCCAAATCAATCAAGTTTTAGTTAATTCTGAAAGAAAATCAAAATAAGCAGTAAGCAGAAATAAAGAAAAGCCTACAATTGTTATTACCAATCAATCAACACTAGTCATCTAGATACTGCATTCAAAACCAAGGACAGTTAATCTAGGCCAATAAAATAAAGGGAAATTAAAACCATTCTATTTTTAAGAAAGAATTTTTGTGGTCAAATTTCACGTTTGGGCTCAAGCTACATGTTTAGGTTTAAGTGTTATAAAAACAATCCGTCCAACAATTTAAAGTAATGAATATGACGATCATAATATTAAACAAATTATTTTTTGACCATCTCATGACAATCGAGTCTCTTTGTCATTCAGACGGTAACACACAACCACTGAAGATGACAGCAAAAGGAAAAACAAAGTGCAAAATGGGGTTTGAAGGCGATCTGTGTGTTTCTCCAAAGGATCTCAGTGCTGAACTCACCATTGTTCCGTTCAGATAAAGAAGGATATGTTTTTTAGTTTTAGCCATTTCTTACCTCCTTGTCACACTGAGCTCAAAGTGTTTACATTCCTCGATTTAGCCTAAATGCTTTCTTAGCACTATTAGCATTCGGACTGGGTACTATGCCCCAATACTTTTCCACAGACTCACACCTGGAATCAAGTGTTTGCTCAGATTTTGAATCTTTTTTAGTTATTCTATCAAATATTGTTTGATTTAATTTATAATTTTGCCGGTTTTAGACAATATTTCATTTAGTTCAAATTCTTTTACGGACAGTTGCGTTTAGACCACGTTTAACTTGCAAGAACTTTCACTTCTTTTCTTAAATGAACAAAAGGGTTTCATAGTTTTATATGTTTAAATTTATCGAGCTTTTTGTAGAATTTCCTTCTCTGCTCCAGTTAAAGTAGCATTCCACAATGGCTATTTACGACTATAAATTACTATAAATATATAATTTAGATTTTTTTTTTTTAATCTTTCAATGTTTTAGTTGGCAGGACAAGATGGCTGTTGACAATTATTAGTGGACAATGATTACAGAATTGAAATACTTTGCAAAACGAGCCACAGATCGTCCTCACAGATACAACTAAGTCAAAGGCAAGGCAACTTTATCACCATGGTGATAAGAAGCTGTTTCACATTTGCCCCCGCACAAGAAAATATCGCACTGCCTTAAAAATGCTCTTCATGTATCGTCACCTTGAGGGCAGCGAAAGCAGTGTCCGAGAAACTAAAGCGTTGCTGCTTCTACTACAGAATAGTATAGTTGCCTCACACTTTGTTGCCTCTTTCTGTGAGCAATGCCCCAAAATGTGCCATTACAGTACTGTGAAACTGGAACAGTAAGAAAAGAACTAAACAAGCCAGCTTGTCAGCCTCCTTCACAATGCCCTCAGAAAAAAAACAATCCCATACCTGAGAAAGAGAAGAATACCGTTTCACCTCGACAGCGCTCGTACTCTCCTACATCTCTCCTTCCATTTTCACAAGCAGACCTCCCTCTGTCTGCTCTGTGCTTTCTTTGTGATACCAGAAATGGGCTATACTTTATAAACTTAGTTAGAACCAAATACATGATACAGTCATCCAATAGCAAACTGTAGCCCCTAAATTAACTCCTAGAATTGTGGTTCACTAAACTCATTCAATCCAGAAGCCTTCTTGCAGCCCTCCTTCGTATCTCTGGCACCCATACCTCTTCATCCTTTGAATGTGACTCTTTTTTATTGATAAGAGAGGGAATACTTTGTGTCCCTGATCACATTCCTATGACTTCAATAACACCAGCTGCCACTGGTACTCTGGACTCTCTGTGGAGCCACACTACAACCAATAAACCAAGAAGAGCCAGAGCAGCCTGTCCCCCCGCGTGACGTCACTGCTCTAAAGTGATGCTGAGTGAAACTCCATCATTCATCCAAGCAAAGGAGCTGAACATCTGTCACCTCAGCCTTTGACTCCTGTCTTTCAACTTTTTCAACTAACACGAGGCACGAACAGGCACCTTCAGGACTCAGAGAGGAGCGTGTCGGACCCTTGCTGAGAATCCTGCAAGTTTAGAAGTAGTCGACCCGAGTGTCTCTCTCTCTGGACTTCATTTGTGGATCTTCCAGTTCCTGAGGAGGTGAAGCTTCCAGGCTGGGGGGGTCAGAGAGGAGGTGGGCAGGTGGACTTGTTCCCTAAAAGAGGAGGAGGAGGAGGGCGAGGAGGCCTGTAGGAACATTCCTACCCCCACCCTGCCCTCTGCCACCCATGCCTTCAGACCTGCAGCTGCAGACAGATACCCTGCAGGGGATCACAGTGGCTTTAAAGACAAACTGGGGCAAAGACACAACATTCAGTAAGATCACAACCATAATGAGTTGTTGCCGAACCGCTAAGTGAGACCATCTGTTAAATATAAGGGATGAAATGTTGCTGGACATGAAGTGTTACAGGTGGACATAACAATGGAAATGATTCATGATGACATGAGTCTGAAGTACATCACAAACACAAGTTGTACTGGGCTACATGCTAAGAAGAAAGGATTTAGGATTTAGCCCCCTAGACACACACTGCATGTCCATAATATCGGTCTTTTCATTTTTTGCAGCAGATTTATCTAAACTTTTATCATAGCTCTGTACAGTCTGAGTTTTAAGGACACCTCTAGGCAAAAAAAAAGAAAGAAAGAATCTGATTTCCAGAAAAAAAGTTGTAATGCACAGTACTATATAACTAAAATAAATGTGCAATATATATTTAAAATGAGGATTCTGAATAAAGTTTAAAGGTGCAGAACATACTTTAAGACCATACGATACATTTAGGAGTGTCCCGATTAAACTTCCAAGTCGAAAAAGGAATTGAAATCCAGTTTTAACGATCAAAATGAAAAGCAGGATTGGCGATTTAAATAAATTATTTAAATGTGATTATATGGCCTTAGTGGGTAACATTACCCCCACAAATATGTCAGTTGTCAGGGCATAAAACCAACAATGTTTTGATCTCTACAAATCACGACTCGATAGTCTAACAATGGCGTAGCCGTCAGAGAACTGAATAGAATCGTGACCATCAAATCTAACGTCTAATCAAATTGGTAAATTGTGACACCCCTAGTGACATTACATGCACCTAATTCAGACCATGAAATGGAAAAAAAATGACTTGGATGTTCATTTTTTTTTTTCAGTAGTGAGAAGAAAAGTGAGTTCATGCAATACCAGCACTTCGATAAAATCTCCAAATTCAATCCATTTCAAATCAATTCTATTCGATTTGTATAGAGAAATACAACATAAAATGTGCCTTAGATGTTTGTATTTTAGATGGTTAAACAAACAGAGTGACACCTGATAATGTTCTGCTCCTTATGTGATGTTAGGTGTTAGGTGAGACAACATACGGTACCTCTGTTGCCTTTCCATGCACAGACAGCAGGCAGAGTGTGAGCCTCACTCCTGGAGCTCTGTCAGAGCCACACAGCATGCAGCTCTATCATCCTTACTCTGGGCAGGACCGTCCATTCCACCGCCAGTCGTCATGCTGCGACTGCGACTGGTCAGCTTCTTGAGCTCGCTGGCGAAAGAAATGACTTTCTTTTTGTCTTCCCGCACCACCTGGAAGCAGAAATAGTGAGTCATGGTTCTAAAATATAGAAAGAACAAACAGAACTGGGCATGTAGTTTTTCTTATAATAAACATTTAATACCTTTTTCATCCTTAATGTGCACTCATGCTTTCTTTGTCATTCTTCAATTACTGTTTTCTTGATGTATTTAGTTTAATTATTTTCCTCACTTATCCCAAATTAATTATTTAAATACAAACAAACTAAACACTAAAGTTAAAGATAACTTAACTTTTATTCAACTAGGCAGCTCATTTAAACATTCATACTTACAAGCGTGTCAGCACATAAGACCTCTAGTAAGATTAATAAATAAAACAAATAGACATAGGCTTACAACATATAAAAACATAAGAACAAGATGATGAGATAAAACTTAACACTGCACAGTGAATCACAAAGAGACAGCAACATAGCACAGAAAACAACTACTAACAAGGGAAGCACGGACAGGTAAAAAGCACATTTCATTATGTTGGTGTTATAATACAATAGCGAGCACAAAACAACATGGATTAATTGAGACGTGAGCAGCATGAGAGGCAATTCATGCAAGCACTTACAAAGTCGAAACATGCTCAAGGGAGTAATGTGATACATTAAAAAAACATGGAAAATTAAACACTAAAAAGTCTCTTGCATTGAAAACCAGCCCCCACTTCTAGAGCTACCTGCTCTTTGAGTTTAAGAATGAATTTCCCAGCGCCCCGCCAGCGGCTCTGAGCTTGGTAGACACACTCGTGATCCAGTAGCACCCGCTGCAGGGGCTTAGGGGTGGAGGACTTCTTAGAGCTGGCGTCCTTGGTCACTTCCTCCATCAGGACGTAGTCACATGGATTGGGATTAGATAGGATACTGTAGGAATACTTGGCCTTTGACAAAGTCTAGACAAACAGACAGAGAGTGTATGAAAAAAAAAAAATCAAGTCACAAGACGTTGGTTTACACATCTTGCAAAGTTTCATCAGGTGCATTTTTGACTCTCCTCACCTGCTGTATGATATCCTGGGCAGTGCTGTAGCGCGGGGCCTTGATCACAGTGTGAGGCTGTTCTGGTGAAACTTCATGGACCTGGATGAAGAACATATCGTCCTCTGCTCCTCCTCCTACTCCTTCTCTACCTCCCACAGTCACCTCCTCCTCTCCCTCCAGCAAAGTGTTCTTCTCATTTAAGTTCTGCAAGAAGCCAGAAGGGGGAGCCACAGTCTACATGATAGATCCCACAAACAAGTGTGTATCAATTTTTTTTTGTGGTAGTGTGATGCTAAATGTAATAACAGCTCTAGGGATGAACACAAAGACACAGGTCCTTGTTACTTTGAATCTACTCTGAGATCCGTTTCGACCAAGTCTGTGTGTACCTCCTCTCTCGTTTTGAGGCAGATCCTCCCCACGTATCCCTCCTCAGAGTTCCAGCCTGAGACCAGTCTGACCACCTCCTCCTCGGGTGCTAGAGGACGCTGCTGAGCACAGCGCTTCACCTCGCTGCGCTCTTTCAACAGAGGCACCTTCTCCTCGCACAGGAAGTACTCTGACGGGTTTCCTGCAGATGCTATCACCTGCGTAGGTAGATATGGCACAATGTGACGAATGAAAAAAAAATATGTGTGGAATTGTGATCGCATCATCATGAATCTTTATTTATAAAGTACTAACCGTGTCCAGCAGCTGTTTGGCGGTCGTCTGTTCTGTAACAGAGAACACGGTGAAAAGCTCAGGACCAGGAGCTCCGTACACGGTCACCCTGTGCGTCTGCAAGGCATGTTTCTCCTCTGAACTGAACAGCTGTGTGGAGAGCAGGAGAGGTTATAATGAAATATATCATCATGACATTTCTGCTTCATCCAACAGTCTTGGAAGCACAGTGGAGGTACAGTATTAAGAGTGAGCCTGAAGAGCTGACAGGTCTTACCAGTGATGAGGAAGTAGCGCCTCCTGTGGGACCTTCCTCTACTCTGCGGCTGTAGATAAACAGGCTTGACACTTCAAGAGGTTCATTATGTTGCGTCCTCAACTGGACATGTCTGTAACCTGAAAAGCACAACAAGAAAATTTATTATGATGACATGTTAAACGATAACACTGAATGGTCCAAAAGAAAAAAGAAAAAAAAATTCAGTTAAGCATCTTGTATTTGGTTGAGTACATTTTAATTTTTGTATGTTTACATTTAGCTTTGTAGTCAGGAAATGACAAGATTATAAAGCAGGTCAAGGTGCTATATATCTGTGAAAGTATTAAAACATTAAATCCACAGTGAAATGCACATAGTCCGTATTAAGAAACTATGCCTTTAAACGAGCTGTCAGGACTTCTGTACAGTTGTGATGTCACAACTATACTACATATACTGTAGGTAGAAAGTGCTGCTACCGTGCCGTTAAAGTAATTTCCCAGCTGCAATGATGGGGGAAAGAGACGCTGAGAGTGCAGACGCAGAATACTCTGAACAATCAGAGCAGACTGGGCTTTTTCTTAAAGAGAAAGGCGCTTAAACGGAGCATTTCAGACAGAGGGTGAATACATATATATTTAGACAGACAATAAGAGAAAAATAAAGTGTTTTTGAACATTAAAGCATGTAAACATGCCTCAAGTAGAAAACTCAAAAAACTCAAAGTTTGAACCTGAAAATTAGCACAATATGGGACCTTTAATATTTACAGGTGCTCTTGCAGGAAGCTCAGATCCATCCTTTCTCACAGTTACATCTGTTGTGTCTGAGACACCTACCTGGCTTGAGGGCTTTTAGAGGCAGAGTCCTCTGAGCAGTAGTCTGGGAACTGTTGTTCTCCACTACGGCAAAGCGCAGGAAGCACATCTCTTCAAAGTGCACAGTGAACTGGAAGTGCTCGCTCCACATGGGGTTGAGGGTGTTGCGGTGGATGGGTTTGGTGCGGAAATGGCAGCTGTCAATGGACATGCCCAGAACATCCACCTCAATGCAGGGGCTGCCAGCGCTGTTACCGGGACAAACGTTCTGACCGGACACAATCTGAGAGGAAAAATATTACAGAAGAGGTGTGATAATTAATGAGTAGAACTAGTCACACACTATGAAATACCCCACTAGCAGCTCAGATTATTTTAACACTTTTCCCTGTTCCTGAACCAAGTTTATTTTCAGTCCATCTGATGATAACCCAAGCTCGCCAGAGAAGTGAAGTCACGCTGACCTGGCAACAAGGATTCTATTTCATCTTACGTCTTTTCTGTCGTTGACACACACATACACACATACAGTGGGCACACAGGCTTTATGAGTGTTTGATCATCCCTCTTGTTTTTACTGCTGTATTTTTAATCAGATCAGTGTTTATGGTGCCTCTGAGAAAGAGAGCAGATAACCTGAATCTCTCAGACAATTTAATTTTGTCATGACATGAAATTTTTTCCCAGTTTCACTTCTAATACAGTTAAATGTCTGCTTCTGAGATGGTAACTTCTCTTCTTTTCAGTGAGGATGCAAAGAAAATCATCACGTAGATACATACAGAACTTGAAACCTGATTTGGTGCAATAACCTTCAGGTTTTGCAGTGCGTAATAAATGACTCAAAGTGATGAAAAGCACAGACAGAACAATAAGCACAGACAAAGTACGGCCAACAAATGCAATTGCAATTCAGAGCTTTTATGAATTCCTGTTCTCATTCGCTGTTATATGGAATTAACTGAGTGGCCTTATGACTGTCAAATAATGATAGCACATACACACCCTTTCACAATAGAACAGTCCAAACACACCTTAATGGACCTAATATGAGTTCTAAGTTGTGTATATTTGAATGTCCAGTTATAAAATCTATCTATATATCTATATATATCTATATATATTTATATTAAGCAGAAGGAGGCAGGATGAAAGTGGAGAGAATAAAGTATCAAGGATAAAGTAGTCTTCCTGATCCATCTTCCATTCTGTTCCATATGTCATCTTAACTCACAGTGAGGGAATAGACGCCAGGGCTCATTTTCTCCACATCCCTCTCCATCGGACAGAACTGCTGATAGAGCGGACAGCTACGGTCCCAGAGCACTGCTGGCTTCAGGACGTAGCCACAGCCGCCATTGGCCTCAAACAGAGCTGTATTCAACTGCATGGGCAAGTCTGGGAAGGAAAGAAAAGAGAGAGGTAATAATTAACAAGCTATCATCATAAACCTAAACTCCACAAAAGAGGTATTAAAGACAAAGATTATCCAGTTTGGTTACTGTTAACTGCAGCGATTTATCCTTTTGAATGTTTGCTTCGTTGTTCGCTCTGAAAGAGTGATCTATATACAAAACTTGCATGCTTGAGTGCATTTAAGTGTCTCCTTGCACACAACTGGGTGATCATGTTTAGTAAACTTGGATTTCAAATGGGGCGTAGGATGATTCGAGAAGCAGATAAAGAAAACATGAAGGGAGGAGTGAACTAAAGGAATAGGGGTAGGACAAGGATCTAAACAGAATAAGACTGATGAGGACGAGAGTTTTTTTTTAAATCTAATATGCCTCTTAGAGAAAATAACTTCATCTGGTAAAGACCGAAGACTGACAGCAGAGAACTTCTGGAAATTAAGATGTAGGGACAGCAAGAAAAAAGAGAAAAAAAAGAGGAGAGAAGATAGAGAGAAAAGAAAAAAAAGGGAGAGAAAAATAAGCAGCAGAGCTTCTTGGGCTCAACAATCCCGTAAAAAGAGCAAGATAAGAGATCATTTTATCTTTCACTTTTCAATGATAGATAAGATAACACAAACAGACGCTTCAAATCTAATCTGAAATGTCTTTTTGTTCTCTGTGGAAAATGGACTGATTTGCATAGGAGGCAAATAACATACTCATCTAATTTATCTTCCACTAACTATTATTTGGGACTAAGCTATGTAAATATACATTAAATAAAAGATTTAATCAGTAATGTTTGGTTCTGTGTGATCCAAACATTGGAGCATCCCCCCTCACCATCAGTCTGATAGTTGAGTGCCACCAACTGGATGCCGTGCAGCCAGAAAAGCAGAGGGTTTGGGTTTGTCGAGTCGATCCTGGTGGCTGCTGGATACGTCCTGAGCAGCTGGCACACGGTGTGCTGGATCAGCTTCTGGGAGTACCGCCGGCACAGGCGCTTGGCTGCATTCTCATTGACAGAGGAGATGTGGTAGCATTTGGGTGTCCTGATGATGGCGCTGAGAGAGGTGGGGGCGTTGAGGACGGGAGACGTCTGCTGCTCCTCCCAGCTCAGCCGCTCAGCGCCACCTAGAGGAAAGACAGAGGAAAAGACATTTAAGGCCCTGAAAAAAAAATCTGATTCTTACTTTGAGTCCTCCATCAAGAGTTAGAATACCTCTCTGAGGACAAATCAGGATTGGGAAATATATCAAATAAAATCTCATGACATGACTTAATGAATAGGAAAAATACTTTAATGGTTGCTTATATATAAAGTTCTGAAAATTGAATTTGGTAGCGTACAGTTTGGAACCAAGTTTTCAGGATATTTAACATTTACCTTGTTAACCACAAGTTTTGAATGATGAAATATCTTACGCTTCTTACTATAATTACTTGCAAGATCTTCTTTTTTTCTTTTACTAGAGGACATGAAATTTTCATAATACAACAGTAGGAATTACGTCTACTATAATCATCGACAGACCTGCCTTCTTTGGTTCACATACAGCCATAACAAATAAAACGGAGACTCCTGGTTAAGAATAATCCTCATTTATTACTTCTAACTTATTATGGCATATTTTATTAGCCTGCTTTGCACTCGGGGGACTTTTTAGCTGCTTGTCCATTCGAATTGTCTGCATTTAGTTACACTTGTTTTCAAAATATCCCTGAAACACACCTAAAAATTGGAACAAAAATACATATATTCATATATCTTTCTTTTCCACAAAACAAGCACTAATACTAACAGTCCTGCGTACCTTTCCCAGGGGTGCGGTTCTGGGTCACAACCTCCCCTGTTGCGCTACAGCGAGCGGGTGTGTTGCCAAATATGGACTTCCTGCTCTTTCCTCTGTCCTTCCCTCTGCCAGAGCCGGCTGGAGACAGCGTGGACAGGCCTGTGTTCCCACACACAAGAGGCAGACAGAGGAAAGTGGTCAATAATGCAAGACAGACAGACTGGAGACACCACACTCATGACATCAGCATGAATCAATTTGTTTCTTAACATCCAGAAATCATTTTCTCTAAATGCCGTCACTTTCTATCATAATGAGGAAGTAATTCAGATCTTGTCCCTCCCAGGCGTCACTCCAAGTGCGTTTGTTTTAATGAGCACAGAGGATAAGAGCTAATAGCACAGATCTTAAGTTATGTATTATTTGATGAACAGTTAGCAAACAATGTTTTTGACTTTAAAAGAGCTTATTAGCTTATTATTCTTCTGTAGTCCTGGATTGTTTTTTTGTAAAGGGAAATGCAACTTAAGCTAAAAGACGCTTTCAATCTTCTTTGCTAATTAGGCTAATGTCATCACTTTAATGACCTATTGATGCAAAAAAAAATGTTCCTTATTAAATTAAAATACTCCTAATCTTGAGGTTATTCTTATTTAGTATGAACATATTTGAGATGAAAACCATATAAATGTTGCAACGATTCTAACTTGCCACGCATTTTTAAGATAGTTTAAATGTTTGTAGACAAGTTTTTAGAAGTAGCTTGTCCATCTGCAACCAGTTCAGAGAGCGGACAGCAGCAACAAGTCTGCTGACTGTCTGAATTTGGCTATTTGCCCTGTCTTCTCTTTCTCAGATCTCAGGTCCCTAGAAACAGTAAACAAATAAAATACCAGTGGAAACACAGGCACATTTATAAGGGCAAATGTCATGTAAAGAGAGAAGAGGACATTTGAGGGAGGAAAGAGGAGATAAGAGGTTGGTATTTAAGGGACAAAAAGAAATATTTTAGATAAATGGTAACACGGAATGAAGACAGATGCCAATAGAGAGTTTTAGGAGGATGCAGAAAGTAAAGTTAAACACCCTGAACTGCTGAACAGAAAGCATTTTCATTTATTTAAAATTAAACACATGTGATTTTAACCAATAGAAATTTTGACACATTAAGAAACATGGATGTGCCATGCAACAAAGGCCCTGGGTCAAATTTGAATCTGGGATACTAAGTATATTCAGCCGACAGGACATACCCATTCCTTAATGTAAAATATACTGCTCTGGGACCTACAACACAATAAAGTAACCATATCTTTCCCATGGGGAGAAAAGGCTTCTTCATCTCTGTGGGTGTCCACTGTGGGAGAGCAATGAAGTGTAACTCTGGGATATGATATGAATGTTTTGTAATGAAAAAAATTCAAAAACACAGCGAAAGGTTTGACCTCTTAAATACAACATGGGAGTGGATTAGAGTGGGACAAAACACAAAAATGGATAATGCTGAAAATGAAAGCATGTCAAAAGTAAAAGACGAGAAGGTGGAAGATTGATGCGATGAAGAGTAAATCAAGTAAAAGAAGAGGGACATGAAGTAACACTCAGAAATGTATGTTAAAAATTAAAAGTAGAGAAAGAAAAAGAGCTGTGTGGGAAGGAGAAGTGATAAAATATTGTCTACCGGGGAATTTCACAGCCTGGCAGTAGATGATGAGGTCGGACAGCTCCTGGGCAATCTGTCGACTCTCCTTCTTGTTCTGAGGGAGGTAAAACTCCTCGCCCAGCTCCATGTCAAACACCTACAGGTGCAGGTGGACACAAGACACGGACAACACGGTTTATATTTTACTCTAAGAGACAGTAATGAACTATCGAAGTAGAGGCGGCACTTCACAGATACACGGGCAGAGGAGAGTTATCTGTCCAAATGTCAGATTTTTTCATTAGAATCATTCAATGTATTTTCCTGTTTTTATAAGCATTGGCTTGAATCCAAACAGCCAAAATACCCACTGACATCTAGTGGCTATAAAATGGGCTTCTTCTTACTGTGTTCCTTACCTTTCCTTTGCTCTGCGTGGTGCTATCAGACTTCTTCATCCTCTTCGGTATTTCATCCACAGGTTGCTCTTCTTTGTCCGCTGAGCTCTTCCCCTCTGGCTTGTCATCCAGGATGTTATCTATTTAGGAAATACAATGATTTATAGTAGCTTCCAAGTGTTAATAGGTGTACAGGAGCACTGCGTGAAGCAGATGGATATGAAGGAAATCCTCAGGAAACGTTTTGTGGGCGAATTAAGTGTCAAAAACAAACAGATGAATATGCAGCGTGAATTAAATTGGCATGAATTGGACCACATACAAAATACTAATGTTTGTCATAGTGAGGCAACAGTGAGGAAGCTGGGTAACTGATGGAAATGCAACCATCATTGTTAAGTGTGACCGTTTAAAATATCTGCCAATAGAGCAAGCATGCAACATGCCCCTCTTTAAAGCCTAATTTCCCCTTAAGGACATATTTCTTAATTCATTTAATTCCTGCACACATCCAATACCAATTTTTAAATATATATTAAGAGTAGCAGACAACATTTGATCCAGGATAGGTTGGAGTTGGTGTCCCAGTTGATACAGTGTATGTTAAATCACCAGTAAGACATCAGAAGAAGTAAATTTAGCATCTGGGAATCTTACTTATTGTAAAAACAACTGCTGGCTTTGTATTCCAAGAATGGAGATTTTCTTCAACAATGTTGGTTCACTGCATCTTAAATGTTTAAGCTTCGGCATTCAACCAATAGTTGAAACAAATTTCTTTCAAGTTTATGTTTGTCAAGTTTCCGCCGTTTTCACCTTTACTGTGCCTGTACAATACATTTAAATTAACTCTCTAGTCTCTCTCTTAGTTTTTTTTGGAGGGTTGGAACATACACACTCTAATGAACAGGATAGTGACTTGCTGGTGTGTATCTATAAACAATGAATTACGGTATAATGATCTACAGTGGTTGTGTATTTCAGTCAGAGATTAGTTATGACTTCTAGATGACTGCAGGTGGAAACAATAACAGATTGATTATAAAGGGAAAAGCCGTTATCAATATCCCTGACTGCCTGCAGAGCCAATGAGCAGGCTCCCAAGCAAAAGCCCACCAATGCCCATCCCTGTTTATATTCAAAACCATGTCTATCAACTGTAAACAGAAGCAACAGCAGGGAGTTCTTCCCTTTGCTCAGAATCTTCCTACACATTCACTGCAGCCAAAAACACAGCGAGAAACATAACAGCATAAAAATGCAGAAGCTCTTTGGCACAGAGAACTTGTTTATTTCCTGACACTTGGAATCTTGCCCCTTTGAAAAAGGTTTAACCCTGGATGTCACTCTGTAGACAGTAGCCAAAGGAGTGAGTTGGGCCAGGCTGTGAATGGAGAAAGCTACCGTTAGATAGATAGATATGGTGGCAACTTGGCAGTTTCGTGCTCAAGTGTTTGTATTGGGCCAGCTGATGTTAAGTAGAAGCATGTCGGGTCAAATGGAGACAGTTAAGGGTGGTTTATTTAGTCAGGATATCTTGCTAGCGAATAGGTTAATATTTTACTGGAAAAAAGGAAGTGACAAAACTGTATGAGGATTAGATTTGACGAATGGATTTTGAAGGGTCTTTGACCGGTAAGTTCCCCCAACAAGGACAAGTAAAGGGCAGATTTAAGGAAAGAGCAGTGCTTGGACTGTGACCGGGACAGGGTAGTTTCCCCTGGTCTGTTGTTTAGTGCGGGGGCAGTGTAGGGCCTGAGAAACCAGATGGCTTTGTTTTGTTTCCCTGATGAGCCTGCCCAGCCACTGGCGAGGTCACAGACAAATACAGTACAGAGAAGAGGAGGAAGGGAGAAGATGCGTTTGTGGGAGAAAGAGAAGTCATGCTAATACTATCAAAATAAAACCTTTTTTTTTGTTCTCTACACACACAACTAATTTTAATGTCATACATAAGTATGCCTCTTTCAAGGACAGTCTAGAGGTAGACAGTATGGTCCCGTCCTGCCCTGACTCTAAACTGCACAGTTTTCTCTATAATTCCTGAAGGTTGTGGCCTATATATTCTTTGCTTGCATCGTAAAGAAAAAACAAAACAAAACAGATTAAACAAAAAAATGCACACAAACACAACACAAGTTCACATCACAATTACTATTTTCCTTTAAAAAAAAAGTAATTTTTTTAAAGTCATTTGGGTGATGGAGTGCATCTTAACAAAGTTACAAGAAAAATGGCAAGCTGGGAGTTAAGGACGCACGGCGCATTACTGCAGTTACTGGAAATACATAATGGTGGTAAAACATGTGTACATCATAACAAACAATCCTGACATCGTGGAACATCCCTTATTAGCAATGTAGTGATAAATATGCATGTATGGCACCCTATTGTGATTCTAAAAGCATTATGAATTAGAGAGATTACAAAGTAGAGTGGCTGGAACTTCGCTGCTGAAGAATACACATGGTTGTTAATTTGTTAGGTACGCTGGAGAATGAGGGGGGATGTCTTTTAACAGACGTTATCAGTTCAAGCCCTCAGTGTTAGCACATTGATTTTTATCTCAGACCGTCAAACAACACACTTTCCAGAATACTTTTTTCAAATAGAATGGATGTATTTGATTTAAGTTTTTACTGGTTTCCAAATGTTATACAATATGTAATGGTTAAAATTTAGACTGCTGCTTACCATGCACGATACATGGCTATGCTGCAGCGGAACATAACTGGGCGTCCACAAAAAGCAGAAAGCTAGCACAGTTACAGTATGCGGGCACATACAGGGATCAGTCTATAGCAACGATGCAGATCACTAGTGCACGTCTACATACCAGTGTTTCCTATGTAGTTATTCTCCAGTGTTGGTCAACCACAACAAGTACATTTTCAACAAGGAACCATTATTTCAATTGCAGGCTCAAAATTAATGTATCACTTTAAGAAGCCATTTTAGGATACTATAAGATTTCAACTAAGATGTTGTAACTTTCTCAAGAACAAAATGTGGCAAAAGCCAATCAGCGACCACTGTAAAACAAAACTAGATGGAAACACTGGCACATGGAGAGGCGCATCAGAGCCGTGCATTTACCTTCCAGGCCATACGAGGCAGTAGAGGCTGTGAGGACATCAGCTAAGTGGAAAACAGGCAGGATAAAATAGAAAAGGAAGGGAGTCAGAATAGAGTACAAACACAAAGAGAGAATAGAGCTTTTTTTTTTTTAAAGGGATACAGAATAAAGGTGTGAACAGAAACTGGTTCAAGGTTTATGTCGAAATAATCTACTTTTATGTGGTAGATAGAATTCTTCGGTTGAGGTTTTGTGCTTTTGAAGTGTTTACAGCTGTCATTGCAGTTCTCTTTACCATCTGATAGAGACTCATAGTCGTAGTCGTACTCGTCTTCTTCCTCCTCCTCTTCCTCATTGGTGTGGTTGCTAGGCGGAGTAACCCCTGGTGAGCCATTGCTGGCCTGGGCCTGCATGTGGGCCAGCTGATGAGCCTTTAAAATGGTTACAATATTGTAAAATTAGTTACAATATTGTAAAATTGTTCATGTGAAAAATTGCATGCAAGAATAACTAATATTTAGAAAGTTCTATATCTACTCAGTACCTGTAAATATACAAACACTAATCTGCAGAGAAACAGTAAAGTGTATATATGCACCAAGCACACATTGTGTGACAAGGTTTACATTTGAGCACATATATTATTTATGTGACAGCACTCTAATCAACAATGCTAAATATTGGATGTACTAATGCTACCTGCAAAATATAAATTATGTATATGCAAGGTGTGTGGACAGGATGTCTTTCTTTCTCAACCTTCTGTTTGAGAATGTCCACCGGCGCCTGGTGTGCTTTGAGCTTTTTGTTCTTGAGGAGGATCCTCCCTCGCAGCTGCAGTGGCGATGGCAGGTGAGGGTCATCGCTGAAGTCACTTTCAAAGAGGAAACGCGTCACAAGGCGTTCCCCACACACCGTCTAACAGATAAATATTCAAATGTGATAGACAGACAGTCAATACATCATATACAATTATCAAAAGGTACAGATCAGAATGTAATGTGAAGAAAGTAAATGTGCTTTGATCAACACAAACAACATTTCAAATAAACAAGCCCTTGGTGACGTAGGATGGCCAGAGGCACAGAGCTGTCTTGACATGAAAGATTTCTTCTTTTTTTTTTATCAAGCCGCTCAGAAGTCAGTCTCCAGGGAGGATAGGATGCTGGGAAGTTTTGTTAGATGAAAGCACGATTATTCCATGATGTTTCTGTTGTGCCCAAATATGTGTGGCTTTGAGTATACAACTTGAAAAAGAAGAAGAAAAGGACAGTTGTGGCCTAAAGATTAGAAAAGCAAGCCTATGGCTGGATGTCTGCTACTTTGAAAGCCCACAGCTTCTGAGAAAATCCAGGCACGGAAAACATATTACCCTTGCTAAAAAGGTGCTGTTACAAAAGTCATAGAGCAAAACATTCCCACCTGGAGGAGTGTAGTTGTACCAGAAACTAGAGTACTTGATGGTGGAGGTGCTTGATATTCTCAGAATATTGTTGAAAATGCACACTTATTAATACTACCTAAAACGTAGTGTGTTTACGGCTATTCACACATTTATCCCAAAACTTTCACAGTGGCACAATCTTGGCATATTCCAACATAAACCTCAGGTTTATGTTATTACTTGAAAAACTGGTCTAAAACTCTAAGTCTAAAGTCTAAACATTAGTCACATTAGGACTGGTAGAAGTGCAGTGAGAATAATGATAATGTGTATGTGAAGAGGTGCTAGGTTATCACTGAGGCTAAGAATATGCAGTGTGAAAACGTGTTCCAATGAAACTTTACTTGTGTGGATTTTGAGGTCACCTTTATTGCTTAAAAAGGTAGCACTATGGGATGTGTGATTTGACGGAAAAGGCGTGACAAATTGTATCCGATTGTTACTGTTCATTATACACACAAATGACTCTGTTACAAAATAGAATGTGAAAATACCAACAACATCAACTAACCACACATGGAAGACAAGTTGTATCTTGTACTGTATGTGTGTGCGTTGTCAGACAGCTGCCGTCATACCTTAAAGATTTCAGCCATCTTCCGTTGCTGTGGAAGAGAGCAGTGGTTCTCTATGGACAGGATGACAGGCATGTCTGAATTGACAAATGCAGACCGGTTAACTGCTTCCACCACATCCTGGAGGATCATGGGAGAGATTTCATTCTTAGAAAACAGCACTCCAAGCCAAACATGAGACAGTGAAACTCTATGGAAACTAATACTAATGAGATTTACTTTAACAGTCCTTAGATACAGCATTAAATAACATACAGGTCTTTGAGAGCTCTGATTAGTCTAACTAACTGCGATTTCAGGAAATAAATAGTATTGATATTTCCCTCAAGAGTTATCCAGCTGGTGAACTGAGGTCTACTACTTTTGTCAAAATAAATACATCATATAGCGATATGGCTCTGTTGTGAAAATGTTTGCCAAAGAGCAGAGAAAGCAAAGAGAGCCAGTGATTGATTGTTTTCTTTTTATTCAATGGACATCTATTTTCTGAATTGAATTATGCATATGAATTTCTAACCTTGAAGGGTATTTTAGTGGTGAGTGTGTGTCCATGATAAATAACTGGCATGCCATCATCTCCATCCCAGCAGTCCAACTCGACACTCCTACAGCCCTGCAGCAGCACCTGGTGAAAAAAAAACAACACATTTAATGATCAGATACGAACATGCAATAAATGGAGTTATGGGTCCAAAAAAGAACAAGTTACCTGACTGTACAACTCAACAGATGACTCTCCTTTGAGCTGGTGCCCAGTCAGATAGGTGTTATGAGAAGATTCAATGTAGTAGTAGGACAGAGGGTACTGCAGCTCTTCCGGGTTCATCTGGGATTCCTCATTACGAGAAGCAAAGTTGTCCTTATCCATTAGGAACCTGGTATGGAGAGATGGATGGTTTATTTAACAATATATGACTCAATTGCACTGATTACAATTAGCAAGAAATCCCCAATATATTTAAAAAAAATGTTACATTTAAAACATTAAGTTTAACTGCCAGTGATTATGACACAGTATGTAATGTGTGGGTTATAAATACAGTATATACTTTAATTTCGGTGCTGACATGAATATAAAATGTATTTCGAATTATGTATTTTCTATACCTTGCAAAGCCTTCAAATGACATCCAACCCATCTGCCTCATGCTTGATGAAGGCTCAAATTTCTGCAAGGGAAAAGCATAAAACAATAAATTGCCATTATTCCCCCGTTACTTCCTTGTATCTTTATTCATCTGGTCATATCCACAACTCTATATCAGACATTTTCTTGATTTATGGAAGTGCAGTCCTTGTATTGGTTCATCCATTCCTTCCAGAATCTACCTGTATGATGCTGAGAATCTCATCGTAGCTCAGGTGCTCTCTCTGACAGTTGACTAAGAAGTCGTTGAGCTGTGGGATAGCCAATCCCAAGACGCCTAGAGAAGCGTTTTCAACGCCTGTCCCATTGGTCACAATGCTGGCTGCTGCAATGGCGTCTGAGATCTGCCTCTGGTTGTCTGACATCTGCTGCCTCGTCCGGATAAACAGGCCAAGATCAGAACCGTTGCGGGTTAGTAAGTCTGGTGAAGAGGAAGAAATAAGTGATAGTCCGTTAACAATGTGGTGCCCATGTTTTTGACTGCTAAAAATATATAAAAAGAATGTAACTGTTTGTTCTTTTACCGAGGTCTGGCTGTAGCCCTGTGTCTTTATCGTCTATGCTGAGGTTTGTGTAGAGAGGAGCAGACTCTTGACTTGCACGACTGCAGGGGACAGCAAAGGTATCAAACAGTTCCTTTAGGTCCTTTCTGCTTCGGATACTGTGGAGGAAATAGCAAATAGCAAAATTTTGTCTCATTTTAGTTGCCTTAGACTGACAAACAGTCTACTTTAGAGTTTTATTCCAATATTGGGCAGAATTGTGTGAAGAAGCATTGTGTAAGACCAGCAGACAAAAAAAACTTGTTGAAGACTAAACAAAGGTCTTGTTTCAAGTACATTCAGTTGTATCTACATTCTTTTAAAGGCCTAATGAAAAGTCGCATTAGTAGACTTTCAATTAACAAATATCATCTGATGTTTTAATTAAACAATTTCCCCCTGGAATTATTAAAGTATTTCTGATTCTGATCCTGAATTTTTAGTTTTCCTGTCAAGGTAGGTGTCATTAGTTTATATCATATTTTTCTTTACCATATGTAATTAGCCACAGGACAAACAACGGTTACATCTGCTGCAGTACATTACTTCCATTTTTGCTGCATGGCTTTAGTTGAGCAAGCTTGGAATTTAAAAGGAAAGTGCTGGGCAGCAGATGCGAGGATACACTGCAAACTAAGCAATGTAGGAGGAGTGGTATGAGAATAAGCCATTGCTTATCAAGTCAAAACATTGTTTCCTTTGATTTGACAGGGGAAAATATTATGGAAGCTAAATATTATACAGTTGAGAATCCGTGGAAAATGTCCTGGGCATGATAACCTTGAGAAGCCTTTGTTGAATAAGTTTAATCATAGTATATCTTTGCTGCTATTGAAAAGACAGTTGTATAACAAGAGGGAGTGAGATGGCAGAAATGAATAGAACGTGTACAGTAAACATATATTGTACATGAATGTTGGATGATTTCATATAACCAGATAAATGTGATTGAATATCTGCTTTAGAGACAGTATCTAACTCCGCTGTTCCTACAGTGCACCAACAATGTAAAAATCAGACCCATTTTTTCCGTATCTACCTGAATGACTTGAAGAGCTCAACAAACTCGATGAAGCTCATCGAGCTGTCAGAAATCATGAGATTCTGGAAGCCTTTGAAACAGCCTTTACCTCGACCATGCCACGACCTGCTGCTCCATGCCCTACAACCACAGAGAAAAGGGCAAAAGCTCTTAACCCGAGTGAAAAATAACGGTTTTAGATGTCAGCCTGCTACACATCCAGTCTTTGTATTAAGTATGGTATATACCCTGGCTGTGACTTGGCAGTTCCGGAGAGGACCGGTGAGGATTGAGGGCGGGAATGGTTGGAGCCCGCCATACTGGAGGAAGAGGAGGAGGAAGAGGAGGAAGAGGCTAGCAATCCAGGGCTTCTACTGGATGATAGGGAGAATGGCCCAGGGAAGCTGTCCTCTATGGAGTCAAAGAGGAGTCATGTTTAATAAAAAAAACATATAGACAATACAGAGCCATAGGGAATGTCCTGTAAAGATGGTTTTATTCTTTAAATTACTTTTGTGTAGTCTTTTGGGATATCAAAACATAATGTCTTTGCTTGGCATAAATCTACAGATTTTGATTCTTTGTACAACTTGAAATAGCTCTAAGTCTTTAAAATGTCACCTGGATCTTCTTGGTCGATGCTGTCCGACTCCGGCCCGTTCCGATACAGTCCCTCCTTACAGCTCCGTGTTTTCCTGGAAACCATCTCGTCATCCGTGGCATCCCCACTGTCTCCCTGTGTTGGGTGTATAAACACATGTTATGTTAAAACCAGCAACTATTCAGTTAAGAGTGAATTGTGAAATGGACCAGGGGCTTGCCATATGTGTGGTGTACTGAACAGCTGTTTATAAGAGAAAGCAAAAGAAAACAGGACAAAGTGTACCTGCAAGACACTTAAGTTTTGCCTGCTCACTCATTGTTGATAAGAGGCTTAGCTAACTGTAGTCTGAAAGGACAATTCACTTTTTTAACCACTCACCCTGACAAGGATCTTCTTCTTTTTCTTGGTCTTATCATTGATGCTCAGAGGGCTGTTTTTCTGGGCCGCGGATTTCTCCATTCCACCTGTACCCATGTTCCACCTTCGCCCACCAAACAACTCAATGGCATGAGCGAGTGTAGGGCCTTCGTACCTGCCATCCTCCTAACGGAGACAAACACGTGTATTTATATATATATATATATATATATATATGTAAGGTTTAGCTAAAGGCTTCTCATCCTTTAATTTAAGGCAAAAAAAAAAAATCTTACTTTATCTAAGAATCTATGTTTTTACATCATTCTTTGTTTATATATAACCATAGAAAATAAAACTCTTTTAGGAATGTGTGAAAGTTGTGGCTTTCACATTTATAGAGTGATGAAGAAAAAGACAAAAATAAATCGGTAAACAGGAAAAAATCAGTTTACCTGATACAAGCTGACATACTGCTTCCTTAGCCACTGCAACCTTTGGTCAGGAAACTTCTTTAATTTTCTGGTTGCGTTTACCAACTCCGACAAGCCTTTATGGAGCATCTGTGCCGTGTGGTTGGGGGCCACAAAGTGCAGGAGTCTAGTGGCAGTAGATAGGAGATTAGTTGAAATATCATATTATAATATTATATAAATATATATACTGACCTATCTGCATAGCAATGAACTAGCGTTCAAACAGTTGATTTCAAAGTAGGGTACTGGTAGTAACAAGTCACTGACCTGTTGTCGGTGGTACTGAGACCGTAGAGGAGGCTGAGACCGTTTTCCTCTGCGGTCATCTGGCTCAGCTTGTTTTGCAAACATACAGCATGTACGTCTACTCCCTGATGACCTACGAACACAGCCTGTAAACCCAAATAAACACAGTATTACGAATATTATAAGTGCAATTGAACTTGTGACTGTCAAATGTTATTCAAAAACAAAATTGATTACTAATCCTACAAGATAAATGTATATTTTCCCAATGTACATTTGCGTATTCAGAGCAGTAAAGGACCATTTCTGAAATAATGATGCTGATGTAAACTTAAAGAAAAAGCTGAAGACATACTCCATTTTTTAAATACCAGATATAGTTTTTTTTTTTTTTTTTTTTTAAACAAACCTTCACCACTCCCAGGTCCAAAAGGCCCTCTGCAAGTCCTGCCACTACAGGCTGTCCTAATCCCAGTGGTTGCTCTGTGGGAGAAGCCCCTCCGCTCTGAGGCTTACCTGCCATAAATCAACACATTTACGATATGTTTGAAAAGGGCATAGGAAATTGAGAAACATTTACAACCAGTCTAAATTGTATGTGTTACAAAAGACTTGGTGCTTACCTACCATAGATAAATACAATTAAATGATGTTTAGGACATAATAATGACAAAGAAAATATGACTTTTTTTTTTTTAAACCCTGGATGCCTGTGTTTAAAGAGTAATAAATGAGAGGAAATGGGACTTGTCTCCCTGAGATTAAACACACTTAAATTGTACTGATGACAAAGCAGTTCATTCAACTTCATTTTAACACATTAACCTGAAGAAAATCCCACACTTCTTGTAAATAATCTTTAAGAAAGAACAATGCTAAACTGTCTCACTGCTGGACATTATACTGTATATGTATATACATAGTATATATATATTATGAACATACAATGATAATTGTTATATATATAAGATTATACAGATTTCTTTTAATGAAACTCTGTCATAGTTTACCCCAGGTGAGTGTTGTGTTGTCAGGCTGTAGTCGCAGCAGACAGCGAGCTGTGAGGTGGCTGTCTTGGTCATAGTGGATGACTGTAGCTCCTTGCAGCAGAAACTGGTGAATGTCTGGTTGTAGCGACAATACATACCTATAAAAAGAAAATACAGAAGTGTGGCGTGTCTGTTGAGATATCTATGTGTCTCTGTATGTGTGAGTGTGTGTTTCTTACCAGGGAATGAGCTCAGTGCCATGACTGAAAGCTTTGTGTGTCTCCTCAGTGCCCTGAAACTCCACCTCTTTCGCTGCCGGCTCAGACGTCAAGTCACCCTCTGAATCAGACAAATCTCCCACCATGAATCTGAGTGTGAGATTGGGAAAATGAAGTTTAAAAAACTAAACTTAAGATCTGAATTTCAATTTTTTTTAGTTTAGATTGAGATCCAGTGAAAGTAAGAAATGACTTGAACAAGCAGATAAAAGCATCATGCATTTGTCATTGCACATTCCTTATTAAACTAATACATAAAATTAATAAACAAGCTTCTACTCAGTGCAACTTTAGCCACATTTACATTAGTTGGTAACAATCAAACTCCTAACACTCTTATAACCACTTACAAGACACGGTTTGATTCTGGTGGTGTTCTAAATGAATGGGAACTAGAATGGTAAAAAGAAGGAGCAGAGGATGTGTGAGACAAATAAAGAGTGGAGAGATGGGTTTCTATATATATAGTGAAAAGAAAAATAGCAAAAAGTGGATGGCAGTGGGAAAAATTCGGAGCACAGGAAAATAATTCTTAAATCGCTTTGAGTAAGAAAGATGAATTTTATCTGCATCTCAGTACAAATGAACAGTATACAAAAAATGAAATAAGACTCCTGAGCTCCAATGTGAAATATTAACTCAGCATCAGAAAAAAAACTGTCTAGAAACACAGAGAAGATAATCCAGGTTTCCTTAATATAAACACAGCAGGGGAAGCCTTAAATTAAATACGTTTTCTAACAACATTTTATGTTTTTGTCCAAATTCCAGCTTTTGTCTTTAGCTAAAGTACGTGTCAGCAGTTTGCTGAAAATCACCAGAGCTCTGTTCCTTCCTGCCCTGACAGGAAACTAACCTGTTATCATTTATTTCTGTGGCACAGGAGTTTATGTTAACATCGCCTCATCTAAATAACAATCTGCAAATGTGTTCCGTCACAAACCCATCATCTCGTGCTGGTGTTTATGAAAGACAAACAGAGAGACAGACGACATATCCTACTGTAGCTAAGAACAGCAATGTATCTGTTTCATGTTGTTTAATTGATCCCATGATACCACCAAAAACAACCAAAAAAAACACCAAACCAACCAAGATAATGAGTCTTTTGAAAATCATTATGTAGCAGTTTTGGTTGCATGTCTACAAAAGCCTTTTCAGAAACATTCAGTGTCTACAAACAAGTGATGACGCACAGGATATATATTATATATATATATATATACATATTCACAGCTCAGCAGTATTCATAGTTCTGATACAAATCTGTATATAATAGACCAATTTCTTTTATTTTGTCTACGAGTCATTGTTTGTGAACAGGAAAATAGAGAACTCAGTTTTTGGAAACCGACCTTTGGCAGGAAGGGTCACAATCTAAAACAATAGAATCACTCCAGTCTGCCTTTAAAGAGTGGTTCGTCAAACTGAGATTATATAATTACTAAAAATTAAACATTTGGGTTGAAATGTGTTTTAAGCAGCATAAAAATGATCTAGGATAAATAAAAAAACAACAACTTTACACACACAAAAAAACTGCTTTACTTTAAAACAAGAGCCAGAATAAAGAAATGTTAAGTGAGTTGTTGAAGTATGTACTGAAATCAACTGATACACAATGTCCCCGTGTGTTGATGGACTGTGTCAAATGCTATGTGCCATTTGATACCGTACTGTATGTCTCATAAGCTTGGTTACAACTTGCACAACATCCCCCACAGATCATCCTTCTGCTGGAGGGGTTCTACACCCTGTTACATTCACCTTTCCAAGGTAGCCTTAATAAATAGATTAATAGACCATAAAAAATTAAAATGGATAGGAAGGACATTTCCATTCAAATCAACGTAGCAGAAAGGTCAAAGAGGTGGCCATTTTTATGATGAGGTGATGTTTAGCAGTAACGGCCAAACGAGCAGTGCTGTAGTGACGTTAGGAGAGCCAGCCGCTAAATGAGAATAGCTGCAACACTTTATAGCCCCACTGATGTGTGCTGTCAACCTGACAGATAACAACAATCGCTATTTTGTTTTGTACTAATCAAATTACCATGGCAAACAGCTCAATGTCCTTTCCATCCCATTTAATTTCAATGAGCTAAACACTTATTTTTTATGAGCTTCAGAGTTGCTGTGTGGTACCTGAAAGAACTTTGGATAAAAGAAAACGGAAAAAAAGGAGGTGAAAAAAAGTACTGACTGATTGCGGCAGCGGTCCCTGAAAGAGTTGTTTCTGGACGTAGGGGATGGGCCTGTGGAAGTGGGACTGATGGACGCCTCATCGGGATCCTCTGCCTCCAAACTACGATTACAAGATCTGAGGAGAATTGAGCGCAAGAAAATTTGAGAACAAAGCAAAATGGTGAGTAAAAAAAAGTGGTACAAACACATTGTCACTTAATAGTCTTTTACTTTTGCATACCTGATAATCTGGAGGATGTTGCTGACAGTAGCTTCTTTCTCTGGGATGTGTAGTCCATCTGGACCTGATCGGAACGTGAAATTGTGCTGGCCGGTGTAGTCAGACACAAACTAAAGAGAGGACGACGGGGGAAAACAAAGCAGGGAGAATTATACTAAAATGGTGTCTGATTCTTACTGCTTCAGTCAGTTACATGTGATGTGTGTATGTTTTTTCTGAATGTACCTCTATTGAGTCCTCTGTATTGACTAGAGGTGGTTTGAGGCTTATGATGCTTGCTGTCCCGTCCAAAGCGTCACTCAGCTCTTTCAGAAAAACTCCACAGAATGGCACCACCTTTAGTATATGGTCAGAACAGAGGAAAACAAATCCCTTTATGGCTTTATCTGTACTGTATTTTGTATTATTCCAGTGGTCAGATAAGTAAGAAATAACGTGACCTATTATAGTGACGCATGACTAATTAGACCATTACATTTTCAAATGTCCCAAACTGGCATAAACAGCTACCTACCTTGCATCCTGGGATATTGAGAGCTCTGGTCACAACCTTCTTATACTCAGAAGAAGACTCGTGCTGAGCCATTGCGTCTTTTAGGCTCCTCATGGTCTCGATGTCTGACTGATCCATAAACTGCCACATCTTCAGCACCTTGCGGGACCTGGAGGACAAAGAAAATCTCAAATGTCAGTTGGAGAAATGTGAGATTTTTGTGTGAGAGTGAGCAGGTATTAGAAACACAAAACTAATCTCTGTGTATAATATATGAGCAAATTTTAGTTAGTGTCTGTGTGTGCCTTAACACCTGAGTCCAGCCAGGAACTCCATGACACCATTGTAGTTTCCCATGTTCCAACAGCATTTAGCGACATGGACCAGGTAGGAGAAAACTTCTCTCTTCTCCTCCATGGACCCGGCTGTCAAGATCAGCCACGTCACCCACGAACTCACCTGTTGAGTTGTACGTATTATATAATACTTATAGTTACTATCACATAAACAAACAGTTATAGTCTCGAACACCAGCTTTATTACCAAATAATTCATAAAGACATGACCCTTCGTGAAACACAGACTGACAAGAGGCCATATTATCTTTCTGGATTATACATCTATCAGGATCACACACACACACACACACAAACACACACACGCAAAGAAGGAGATAGGATATTTATCAGCTTCACTCTTTCTCTGTGCTGACTGCCTTCCAACACGCGCAAAAGACCCGATGGAAGAACCAGATATGTATCAAGGTCAGCCTCCTTTCACATTCTCTGCAGCGTGCGCAAACGCACACACACGCACACACACGCACACACACGCAAACCCAAAATACAGGAAAAGATCAGATTTCAATCTGGCTGCTTCTTGCTCTCTAGTGTGTGCTTCTATGTGCTAAAGCCTCATGAATGTTCACAAGCACACACAAAAGCATGCGCACACACGCACGCAGGCAGGCACACACACACACACACACACACACACAACTCCCTAACCCCCTTGCAAGTGGTAAAAACATCCCCCTGGCCCAGAGATCTATTACTGGGTTATGTAAGGATCTGTAAAGCCCACCATAGTCTAACTTCACAGGGACTAAATAAAGCCATAACACACACACACACACACACACACACACACACACACACACACACACACACACACACACACACACACACACACACACACACACACACACACACACACACACACACACACACACACACACACACACACACACACACACACACACACACACACACACACACACACACACACACACACACACACACACACACACACACACACACACACACACACATACATACATACACATAACTCAATTCATAAACATATAATCTACTACAATCTACTAAAAGGTCCCATATTGTAATGAGTGAGATTTCCATGTCTTTTTTTTTATAATAAAACAGGTCAAGGTGCTATATAAATGCTGTGAAAGTATCAAAATGCTTAATCCACAGAGAAATGCACACAGCCCGTATTCAGAAACTGTGTCTTTAAACAAGTCGTCAGGACTTACGTACAGTTGTGATGTCACAGCTATACCATACAAAGGTTGAAAGTGCAGCTAAAGTGCTATTACAGTCATTCCCAGGCGATGCAGAGGAGGGAGGCTCAAAGAGTCGTTTAAACTTTTCATTTTTTCTGAGCATCTCATACAGAAAATCACTCCCAGAGCTGGTGATGCAGCGTCTTGCTGTATAATACTTCAGTTGTAATTCTAGTCTGTAAAGTGTCCTGAGATAACTTTTGTTACGATTTGGCACTATAAATAAAATTAAATTGAATTGAATTGCTAGAATCTACTGTATATGGCTTACTGACAAACAACCCTACTGCCCTACAGTCTTCTATCTGTTACCACCCTGCTCCGTGCGCGCTAGGATGTGCGTGCCTTGGGTGAAAATCTGCTATCAGTCAGTTGTAGCGCTAAGACATAAAGAAAAGTCACGTCAGTGTCTGGGTTGAATTACAATCACCATGTTAACCATTCTAACCATCTGCAAAGTAGCTTTATGAACCGCCACAAATAAAGGAGTTATACAGAGTTGGCATCTCTTCTGATATTCCAGATAGCAAGAGTGTCTACTTAGTGTTGTGTATGAGAGAGCAGAAAAGAGCAAACAGGAGTACGGTGAACTAGACTAAAGTCATGCAAAACGTTGCCAAAACCAACACCCTCCTTCATCCAAGCACATGCGCACGCACATGCACACACAACCGGAGCTCGATACAAACTGATCCCCCCCTTTGATGTTTGTGTATGTGTCTAGCTGTCTGTCCGTCTGACTGTCTCCATCTCTGCATGTGTTGCTAGTTGAACTATGAGGGTCAGTTTCTCCTTGATACATGAATTACATAACCAAGGTTGACAGAGAAATATGACAAAGTCAATGCATGAACACATACCGTATATCTCCTGTCAAAGCTAAACTCTCTGGACAGAGACAAAGGGGCCCAAACTTCTCACCCTACCCTGCCTTTCCTATCTTTGGCCACTTGGCCTGCTATCCTTTTTAACTGCATAATCTCTTGTTCCCATACATGGCTTGAAAATGAACAGGATCCAAACCATGGCATACTTTTGGTAAAATTTGATCTATATTTACAAAATGTTGTCCGTCAAGTGTGAGAAATGAAATCAGACTCTGAAGGTAATAATGTAATATTTCTTTAACTGTGGATCCACTCCAATCCCTTGTAGAGAATATCTCTTTTTGCCATGAAATATAATTTAAATGTATTACTTTAAATACCTGAAACTGTTCTATTTAGGACCAAAACACAGGAAAGAGTTATTGTAAATAGGGCTGCAACTGAACTATTTTCATTACCAATTAATCCACAGATTATTTCTCAATGAATCGAGTAATTTGTTTGGTACACATAATAATATCAGTATGAGACAAAAAAAAGTCCAAGAGCCCATGGTGTCATCTTAGAATGTCTTGATTTGTTAAACTAACAGGCCAAAACCCAAAGATTTTCAGTTTACAAACATAGTAGACTAAAACAAATCTAAATTAAATATGATAAGCTGAAATATATGATTTTTGCTTAAATTAATCAACTATTTAAATAATAGCTAATTCATTTGTTGTTATATTAACTAATTGACTAATCAACTAATCCTTTCAGCTTTGTTTTTTATTGTTGCCAATAATGGTTTGTTGGAGTTGCAAAAGAATAAAGCAGAAATCAACTCCCTGTAATGTGAGAAGTGCCTTTGTGAAGAAGAATTAAAAATTAATTTTAAAAACGGCAAGATCCTTAACACATTTCTAACTTTAGTATTTGACATAACACTGTCCACTATCCCTGGCAAAGTTTATCCAAACTATGGTATGCAGTCAAAGCTGAGACAGAAAACTCTGTATCAAGATTTGAAGCCCGCTTCATCGGTATCTTCACAAAGAAAATCACTGTTGTCATTTGACTCTTGTTCCATTGTGCCCATATATGGCTACAATGAACCATTTGAATTTGTGCGTCTCTCCTCTCGCTGACTTAAATGAAAACCAGCTGATGTGAGAGGCATGCAACTTAAATATGACATCATTATTTCCAATCAATCTCGCCCTCTCTCGCTTTCTCTGCCTTAGCAGTACAGCGTTGTGATTGTTTATTCTCAAAGTCACTCACCATAAAAGACACAAGGTCCGAGAGTGTAACTTCAGCCAACTTAAACCACTGTGAGTGTGTGTGCGTTTGTAACACAGTGTGTCCATCAGTCATGAGCTGATACGTTGGTATGACTCACACGGCAAATACCACAACGCAAATCCAGCTGAAGGAAAACACAATTACTGGTCTGCTATGCTTTTTGACTTTTTTTACATTCATGTTAAATCACGACACACGCATTTCCACTGTATCTGATGATGTTATTAAGGGGAGGTCACAAAAGGTCACACAAACACTGTTTGTTGGGAAAATCAATATTTTCCCAATAGTAAAGAAGTGCTCTCTTTTGACATGAATAACATCTCCTAAGGTCTTGTTTAAAAAGTTACACCATTAAACTATTCCACATAATTTGCATCACGGATTCTCAAGTGATCTCATCCAGACTTAAATCCTGTAGGTAAAACGAGCCTGAGATAAAAGCCAAGTGTGCAAGGTTACTACGATGAATCACAGCCTTTAAAAGTCACACAAAAAAGTGTATAGGAAAGTAGAAAGGAATTAAGAAAAAGCATGATAATCCTAAACACACATATTTAATATAGCCAGACTCCTCACCTCATTGAACCGTGCAACCAGGTCCTCCACAGCGTTACTTTGCTGAGCACTCTGGGTAGGCGTGGCGGGCACTGACAGCGAGGCCTTGAGTGTTGGGTGGCGTTTAGTTTGACAGTCGGGGCTGCCCAGGTCTCCAGTGAGGAAACAGAGGTAGTCCAAGGGAAAGACCTGCAGGAAGGAGCAGATGAGTGAATTATAATTGTGATCCTCTTCTCATCTTTTCTGATTCAACATCCAGCAAGCACATAAATACAATAACTTAATATATATTTATTAATTCATTATAAATTTAATAATTATAATTTGTTTGTGTTCGTGTCCTCCCACCCGTTGGTAAAGCTGTTGCTCTTGCTCCGTGAGGATGCAGGCGATTTCCTCAGGGAACTGAATAAGGTGGCGCACCTCTGCCAGCTCCTTACTGATCCCACTGACACTGGGAGGAAGAGAGCCGCTACTGGTCATACTGTTAGCCAGCTGACGCTCTGGACGGATGAATAAAGAGGAGCAGACAGAAGAAGAGAGAGAGAGAGATCAAGACTTTTACATCACTGATCCTGCTTTTTCACATGCCACCTTCCAATTATTTCAGGTTAACATTGAGAGAAAAGGGCTGTTGAACTGATAAAAGTGAGTGAGGGAGAGGAAGAGAGAGAAAGGTCAATGGAAGGAAAATGAGGAGAATGAGTTGCCTTCACGAGTATCAAATACACAAGGAAAGCAGAGGGTGAAAAACAGAAATCAGAGACAGGATGAATGAAAAGTGAGACATTATTTACTATCTGTCTCAGGCCCTCCATCCCATCAATCCCTGCACACCACACACTCTAACCCTCGACCAGCCAAGAGAAGCCTGCACACTTGCACACTCTAGAAGTAAACAACATTGATCACCTACCAGTTCCTGTGTTTGGATTTTAGTTAGGTCCATTAGTCTGTCTGTTTACACACACACATATGCAAACCTGTTCTCATCTCTGCTAACAAAGGACTAATGGTGGAGCTGCCAGGTAGGCATAGTGAACATTGTCGGGATGAATGCCACATAAACTAACAGGCTTTTTCCAGCGCAGGAGCTTTTCCAGGAATCGTTTGAGGGACTCCCTGACATTTTTATCGTAGAAATGTGAAGAACCTATTATAAAAGCCTGTCTTCGAGGCAGGGACTATCGGGTGAGGTTTGTCAGGACTAAATGTTGCTGACTGGTGATACCCAAGCCATGACACTGAACCTTGGTAATGTTCATTATTTATACCAACAGAAGAAGGCAGTTAATATCAATACACTTAAAAAAAATGGAAGTGCCAGGCATTGTACTACATTTTGTTAACAGCTATGAAGCTATGCGTCTCATTTTGTCCGTATTTTATATGCATTACATGGCACAGAAAACACTTTTCCAGTTTAGTGTGTCAAACAAATAAAAATTTTGGTTGTTTATAGTAGAATACCATGAAGGCAAGAGGATGTACATCATTGCCACACACTGCCTATTCCCCTCCACACACATACAAAATAGTGTATAGATACACATATGTGGGCACACACTTAAAGGTTGTCCTTGGTAACCCTTGAGATGTGCAACAGGTAGCCATGGCAATAGCGGTGACTGCTCTGCAGGTGCAAAACTTGCTTATTTACACAGTTTGATTTGTGGATCCGGGCTCACAGCTTCTCTTCCTCACACTCTCAATGTGTGTGTGTGTGTGTGTGTGTGTGTGTGTGTGTGTGTGTGTGTGTGTGTGTGTGTGTGTGTGTGTGTGTGTGTGTGTGTGTGTGTGTGTGTGTGTGTGTGTGTGTTTGTGTGTGTGTGTGCATGTCTTTGGGGATGGGGGAGGTGGTAAGTACATAAGAACACGGGCAGACAGAGCAAAGGAAACAGTTGGGAACAAAGAGAAGAGTGAAAGGAAGGGAAAAGAGAAGAAAGGAAAGAATAAAATAATGAATAAACGTGGAAAACTAGAGATTGTTTGAACAGAGAAAGGAACGTGAAAACAAAGATTGAGAAAAAGTGAGAGCAGAAGACAGATGGGAGGAGAAGAGAGAGATAAGATGGAGAGGAAGTAAGGGATAAGTCGAATAAGTGGAAATTTTGTAGTTTACACTATGCAGCAGGTGTGAACTATCTATCACAGTTAGCCAGACAGAGTGATCCACTAAATTCTTTAAATGTCCTACACAGAGACAGACTACAGCTTATAAATGATGGTTCATTTATCCAGTATATAATAAGCTTTGCCAGGGTTTTATCCAGAGTCCAGACCTCAGACATATTTTTCATAGACACATTTGCATTACCTGAAACCAAGAATAAAAACTATTTGACAAATGAACAAAAGAGAAATGCGTTTTGAAAATGCCTGACGTCCTGATCCTGTAAATTATGTTGCGCACTGTAGAAAATTATCACACAAGCACTATGGTAGAGGTTATGTAGAAACAGCTGCAGCTTGTAAAACAATCAAAAAATCTTTCACCTTCCTCTCTTCCTATTGAATGGCAAGTACGCTAAAATGCCATAAAGTACTAAAGTGTTGTCTTTGCTCCTTGGCTTTCCACAGAATACACTTATAATTAAACTGGTGTTAAAATATTACATTGTATTAAAAACTGTGCAAAAACATAAAGCGTAATAGAATGAAGGTCAAATATTCCATCTCTCATGGATATTAGTAATATCTCATCTCTGCCCAGCACAGTTTTCACATGATAACCTTTTGAAGTGGAAATGGAGACACCCTCAAATTGATATGAATTTCATGACCATGTAGATGAGTCAATCATTCATTTATTCATGCATTAAACTGGGAAACACACAGGGAGACAAAGATGTCCGCCATGGCAGTGACAAAAAGATCTCAGACATTGGGAAGAATTAATTAAAAGGGAAATGTGCATTGACTTAAAAAAAACAGAAACATCTCAACAAGAACATGTTTGATGATTAAGAAAACTACTGTGGTACAACCAAATTTGTATAAATGTACTTTATTGAGTGCCAAAGACCTACATTCTCGAAAAACTTTTTCGTGTTAAGTGTCAAAGCGATGAGATCAAAATCATCCTCAGCTTGAGCCTGCAAAAACTGTGCAATATCAGTCCTGACTGTGATAAATAAACACTGAAGACTGGATGGAACAAGGTCTTGGATTCCAGTAATGGTGATAAGTGTGTCTAATATAATCTGTAGTGGACACATGAGTAAACAGCCCCTGACCCGTCACAGATCATAAACATTGGTTTGAGAAACACTAAAAAGCAATTCTGAGCATGCAGCACTCCTGCTGTGAAACTGAAAGAACATGAACCTGGACTAATTGACCATGATCTCCCTGTGATTTTTATGTACGGGTTTACTCATCTATAATGCTTGTTGAATACAAATAACCCGTGGGTTTGTCCACCTGTGTGTGTGTGTGTGTGTGTGTGTGTGTGTGTGTGTGTGTGTGTGTGTGTGTGTGTGTGTGTGTGTGTGTGTGTTGTATTCTTATTTAAATGTAGTGGTGGATGCAGTAGATTGGCTGAACATCCCTTTTAACAATTTTCATTTTATTTCTGTTTTAACAAATGGCATACTATTAGGAGAGCAAGGAAATACAGGGAGTGTGTGGGATGGGGGGGGGGTGTCCGTCAGTGTGTGTGTGTGTGTGTGTGGGGGGGGGGGTGTTATACATAAAAAACTACATTTTAATATTTCATGTGGGATGTCGGTTCAAACTGAAACCAGTTATCTTTCACTTGTCTCTATTAGAGCGGTCTAGATGATGTTTAAAGAGTTAGAATGCTGCATGTGTAATGTTATAAAAAAATAGTACATTTATACATATTAAAATGTACAACTTAGACTTTGGACTATAAGCTGATATTTGCATCAATCCCATTCATAAGATCACATTAAGATCACATGTGTCTTGTTTAATTAGATGAAGTCTGAAAATGATAAAGTCTGTATATATATATATATATATATTAGCACATATAGCAAAATAAATTCTTCAAGCTTTAACACTCACCAAATCACAGCAAAATGAGTTTTGCTCAGCAAGACACAGTATCCATTGTGTTTTGAATAATCCTAAATAATCCAAATCAATCAATCAACTGACTTGTGGCCGTTACTGTATGACTGGAAAATCAATCACCCTCATTCATTAGATCATAAGATACTCATCCCAACCAAAGGAGAGGAACCTTGAACACATACCCTGCCGTCTTTCTTTGATGGCCAAGTGCACACATACACACTGTTCTCACAACCATGTTTAGAGCAGATGACAACTTCCCGGCTGGAGTATGTAGGGCATTTAAACAGGTGCAGCACAAACAGTCTGAGGTGAAGGACTGGTGGCCAATTAATCTTTTGAACCTATAAATATTATCTTACATGAACATTATTTTCTATTTAAAACATCAAAAAACTTAGTTTGCTTTCTGGTTTTGGTGAGAGATTAAACTGCCCCACACCACAATGTTAACATCTGAAACCTGATCTACTGTAGTGTTGCATCAACACATTGAACACAGGATTTTTTTTTGATTGGTTTCTAAGTAAAATATTTCTCAGAAAATGCACATCAAAAATGTCGCTTTAAAATCTTGAAATATAATAGAATAAACCAGACAGTGTCTCTTCAGGGTCATACATGCAAATAAAAACAACAGCAGCAGCAGCAGCAGCAGCAGCAGCAATAAGCATTGATCCGTCTGACTGATAACAACACTGTTATCACAGGGAGTTTCCCTCTTGGATCAGACGTGCACACTGCATAAACATGGAACCACATGCGGACAATTAGGTTTTCCTGACATTTCTTCACTAATGGGCAGGACTACGACAAAAACCATGATAAAGATAAGAAGTTTTCGAATGATAAAAAAGGTTCATTGTTATGAACCCAAAGGTCAAATTAGGGCTTTGAATAAGTTACATAATTGAGTCAGGTGGAAGTAAATTTGCAGATTTAGTGATTTTTACAGAAGCATGCAGTCCAAATGTTTGCTCAAAACTACTGTCTTCAAATGAAAAGTATCAGGTCAAACTATGCTGTGGATGAGGGCCCTTCTATATGCACGGGAAAAAACACAAAAAAAGAAAGTTAGATCTTTACCAAATGAGTTCAGTATGTCTATGTAACTTCACAGTGACTTGACACAAATCAGATGGCACATACGATTCACTTTGCTGGTTTGTTTTTTAACTGTAAGGTGTATTACTGTATCCACAGACACAAAACATATTCATAGCCACATGTGACTTTCATTCTTAGGGTCAATTCAATGTGAGGTTGCCCAGAGAGCCTGAAATTCCTTACTGTCATTCCGTCAGGTTTCTTGTATGAAGGGGGGAAGGGAAGGGGCACAGTGCACAACATTGCCTCACACACGATTTTTTAAACATGCTGCATCACCCATCGCATAAACTAGAAGTGCATTCGGAAAGAGCAGACCTTCACCAAGGCATGTCCTATTTCACAATGTTAATACTGTACAATGTGAAATCTTCTCAGTCTGTAACTATTTTTTTTATTATTATTCCGACAGCCCGTGAATGCAGCACAAATTGCCCATCTTGCAATGTTTACAACAATGTGGAACATACTTAGTGTATACACTTGGATATGTCTGTATAATGTGTTCTTCCTTGGCCCATGATAGACACTTCCACCAAGTTTTAATGAAATCTGACCAGTGGTTTCTCTAATCCTGCTGACAGACAGACAACCGAACAAACAAAGTGACAAACCGAGCTGAAAAACAATACCTCCTTTGCGGGGGTAATAAAATGCCAAAATTTGAAATTGAATTGCAATCTCACTGGCCCCTGCGGGTTGATACAAGGGATCACGTGAGGTGATGAAAAATGTGTTTTGAATTCACAGGTTAAAACATTGCAATTTAGTGTGAAAAATACAAAGGAAAATAAAAATAAGGTTACAAAAACAAATCACAAGAGCATGCTGGTGCAGTTGATCCTTACTTCAAAATCTGAGTCCAGTAAGCAAAGCAACAATAAAACCTTTCCTACTAAAAAAATTGATGGGAGGTAACAGTGACATTTGACGTAGTAAACCTATATTGAAGACATACGAGGCAAAGAATTTAAGGAGGATACAAATGTCATGTTAAGGTACAATTCAAACATAAAGAGTCCTGCCAAGAAAGAACGATGCACATAAAAACTGTGAGCCTACATTTGGCCCCAATTATACAGCAAAAACAGAAGGTAACCTGCACCATCTACATATTCCACACAGCGGGATTCTGCAGATTTTAAAATGCCTAGCAATAAAATGTCAGGAAATAAGCAAGAAACTATCCACATCTGTCACCTACAGAGATCACAAAATACAACATGTCAAGATAAAAACAAAGCTGATTTGAAACTCACTATATGTGTAATATGTATCTAACACCCAGCTGAGCAAATCACTCGAATCATAATCAGATTCCCTTATTACCATGTAAACAAATGGTTCAAGTACCCCTTTTTAATGAATTAAGTCCCCTTTGATTTCTCATATGCATAACTAAGTGCTGATCACACATCAACAAGCAGTAGTTCTAATTTACATATACATAAAGACACTACAGTTAAAAAACACACCTACACGCATACAAACTTGTTTCATATGTGTACGACTCAGTCAAAGTAACGGTTTCTCTCTGCTGTGACATCTGCAGCCATACTGTAACTCACATTTCCTCTACTCACTGATCAGCTTGTAGTCCATTCGGTTAGAGTGCTTCATGGTGGCTAGTTACAGCTGGCCACTCTGCTTCCACACTGACAGTTCAGTGCCGGGACAAGCGAGGTACACTTGTCCACATTTAAGCTGTCAGTCTCTCTCTCTCTCTCTCTCTCACTCTCTCTCTCCTACAGCTGCTCTCTCTCTCTGTCTCTCCCCTACAGTCTCTCTCTCTCTCTCTCTCTCTCTCTCTCTCTCTCTCTCTCCTACAGTCTCTCTCTCTCCTACAGTCTATCTCTCTCTCTCTCATTCAGTCTCTCTCCCTCTCTCCTACAGTCTCTCTCTCTCTCTCCAACAGTCTCTCTCTCTGTCATTCTCTCTCTGTCATTCTCTCTCTCTCTCCTACAGTCTCTCTCTCTCTCTCATTCTCTCTATCTCTCCTACAGTCTCTCTCCCTTTCTTTATCAGCCAACAGTCCTTGCTCGCTCTCTTCATTACATTAACAAACCCCCCACTCCTGCCGCCCACTCTTCCCTGACACCATACATAGTTCACAGCCATGCGCTAGAGTTAGACCAGCCAGACCATCCCCATGCATGAACACACACTGTCATAATTCACATACTCATATGGACTATGCAAGCAACAAGGGATAACAATAGATTAAAAAAAAATCTCCTGTCCTTCTCTCTCTATCTCATCTTGTCGGACACAGAAATCTGGGTTTTCCAAAAATACAACATTCTCCAATAATCATTTCTATTACAGTATGTGACAAGTTAAGTCCCATTAAGGTGCTGATTATTGCTGACGTGTTTACATGATACTTCTCAATGGGTCCTCAACAACTTTAGTCATTTGCTGTTTAAATCAATTAATTTTTATTGACAGAAATAAGATAATACAAATGAACTGCCTGTTTTCGTAATTGTTTAAGTCATTTATTATGCTAAAATACCATATAAACGCAGGTCACAGCATCTCAAATGTAAGGATGTGTTGCTTTTCTCTGTTAACATCATTGTAATTTGTCTTTTGGTGTTAGACTGTTGGGTCAAATTGTTTGTCTGTTTGGTCAGACAAACAATTTGAGGATGACATTGTGACATTTTATCGGCTAAACAATAAGTCTAAAATATAATCAACAGATTAAGCAATACTGCAATACTGTTAGTATAAATGTACATCTGATAAAAATGTTGATTTGTTTTTCAGTATGAACGGAGCGAAAAACAATCACATCTCAAAGTAAACTGTTTCAAATACATTTTTAGCAGTGAGGTTCACTTACATACTAGCTACTCGATTATTTTGTTTAGAGAAGGTTAATCAAATCAGCTACAGTATATGAGCAGTCTTTGTGTTACAAGAAGTAAAACATTCCCTCCAACCTAATTCAAAAACATGCTATTATTTGTCACAGAAAAGGCTAGACGGGTTGTTCAATTGTTATCTTGGTCAAAATATTAGCTTTAATTTAACCAGAGCTAATGCAAAAACAAACAGTGTATACTTTTTTACAGTATACTAAAAAGAAAAATGAACAATGTTCAGATAAGTATTTTAAGCAATTATGGCCATGTAAACAATATGTGCTCTTGAAATCCTTGAGACTTCCCTCCAGTTTGAATCCCCACCACATCTGCTGTCAATGCTGGCAGGCAAAAACAATGTACAATGTTGAGTGAGAGGAAGAGAGGGAAAGAAAAAAAGAAAGAAACACCAATATTGAGCTGGAAGGATGGCAGCCTATTACTGAGCTGCCTGCTTCCTTTATAGCAGCACAGTAAATTGTGCTATAAAGGAAACAAGGTCAAGAAAAGCACTTTAACCACTCCCATTTACAGTTCACATGAATACGGCCAAATCCCAGTGGTGTCGAGTAGAGTTTTTCTTTATACTTAAATAACTACAACTGTGTATACTTTGGCAGTACACAGAGGGACAGGGGATGAAGGAAGATGTCAAATTGAGACATCCACTATTTGAAGGACAAATACTCCACAAATATATAGGATCACTATATTATTAAAAGATGTTTTAGTTGGAACTTTTTTGTTTCATTTTACCACGTTGTAATTGTTTTGTAGCTTCAATGTTTCTCCAATTTGAATTTATTGTTTATACCTGTAATACATTATACAAATCGAATTGTTGTGCCTTTTAATTTTGTAAAGTTGTAATTTTTTTTTGTCTTTGCACCTTGCACCCAACCTCCTCACCCTTTGCGGACTTTGATTAGAAACATATTTATGATCAGCTAAGACAAACATAATCCGGAACAAAATATGTTTTCATCAAAACGTAACTGAAATGCATTTTCATTGAATGGGAATGCAATTTTAAAGAGTTTTAAAGGATCTAATTGATGTATATGAACACTTACACTCTCGATAAATAAAAAACATACCAAAAACAAATGCTGTGCTTTAGTAAAAACTACTCCGGTTAAAGCCTCAAACATCAACATTATTTAAGCTGACGTGGTCTTGGCTGGCATCAAACATCAAACATTTCACACAAAGACAAGCTCCATGAAACAAAAACAACTGCTTCGAATTACTGACATACTCAGCAGTGATTTATGTCCTCTCTATTTCTCAGCATCTCTGTGTTTAAGCAACACACACAAACAACCTTGACCTTATCCTCGTCCTACCCAACACCAGTATTTGTCTTTATAGGTGTCAATAGTTTACCCTCACAACAAATGCTTGTGATACTGACCCAGACATGTGCCAACTCAACCTGTAAAACATCCTTTATCATATCCAAAGCGTTCCTCCTGACCGGCTACTCAAACCAAAATGGCTGCTATGCTGCAGGAAGACATCAGACATTCATTTAAATACATCAAAGGAACCAGTGAAATGCTCTCAGATCATGACGGTGGATGTGGCATGTAGAGAAGGTTTAGAAACACATTCCACTTCTCACCATTCACATTAAAGGTTGGCCAACCGATTATCCTGGTAATCCTTGAAAGCATTTGGGCTAGTTCCACAAGATTAAGATGTACTTCTAGACCCGGTTTTGCTACCACTAGTGAATCTAAAACAAATTCATAATTATGAGATACACACTACATGAATACATTTTTGATGCAGTGCACAGAGACTGAGCATGACCAAAAAAGCCACTGGAACATGTTTATCAGCTCAAATAAGATACTATAAAGAATGTCCAGGACCTGCTCTTACAAATGCCTGATGAAACATTTATTAGTCGAAAATTTAAACCTTTAACATAAAAATCCATCTGATATGCAATTACTACAAGTATACAGAAAAAGAAGGTGTCAATCTTTTGTTCCACTTTGCAAGACAGGTGCATTTTCACTTCTGGAAGAATAGAGGAAAAAATGAAATATGGAGAGTAAATGTATTGAGGGAGAGCACAAAAGCTTTTCTATGAAGGTGACGTAAAGGTGACCCTCAGCGGAGAGGATAACTCCTTTGATTTCCAGAGGAGGTGGACCACTTCAACAGACAGTGGTGGCACACTATGTTTCTTAACTCCCATGTTTATTTCAAACCAAGTCAGTTTTGTGTTACAAATTCATCCCTAGGTTCTTTATGAAAAGCTAGCACAAGCTGATGGAAACTGAAAAGACTGACCTTAAAATACACAATAGATCTCTCCATTCAACAGACACAAGGAACATCCTGTTCCAAGGTTGTACGCTCAATAAACACACAACTGTTTGGCTGTTACGGTAGAAAAACGTTACATAACCGTCCATTTACACTTGTTTTATTAATGATTTAGGGGTTTTTAAGTCAATTTTTAAATTGAATCACACTGGTTTCGATTGAGAAAAAGGATTTTTTACTAACGCAAAAGAGAATAAGGGCTGGTTGTAAGGTTGAAACCCTGAAGAGAGGAACAATACCATAAATGGTAAGACAGCAATAACTACACCACGAGCACTATCCAAATTTGAAAGTTAAGTCAGACCTTCCCTAAAGCTTCAGGATAATGAAATGTCTTTTATAGCATCTCATAATTACTTTCACTTTACAAGCAGTGTCTTTTAAAGAACCATGCCTCATCCTAAAATGTCATTTGGAGTCAGCTGGGGTAGTTATTGTTTCTTTTTCGAAGGTCACTCTTTTATTTGATTTCTTTCTAGCTTTCAGCACTGCACAAGGCAAGATCTATAGCACATCTACAGTGTATATCTCTTTTCAGGGAGATTATCATCTCTGTTCTCTGGTACACTATATAAATGTCAAATTAGTCAAATGGCACAGCCACATTGGGGGTTCCCATGCATATGAAAAGGTATTGGTGAATGGCAGATTGGAAACAGACTTTTTTAAAATGGATCTATGTGGCTATAGGTAGAAATCTTCTCGTAGGTAATGCTCATGGGCAATGAATACTGTAGATAGTCGTGGTTATACAGTAGCCTAGAGAGACAGAGAAAGTTAGAGATGGAGTCTCGTGCTGTGTGTGTGTGTGTGTGTGTGTGTGTGTGTGTGTGTGTGTGTGTGTGTGTGTGTGTGTGTGTGTGTGTGTGTGTGTGTGTGTGTGTGTGTGTGTGTGTGTCTGCCTGCCTGAAAACCTACTCCTGCCAAGACTTCTAAGCTGCTATCTGTGCGCGTGTCTCGCTCTATTCTGTTTCCTGCAACACCCATTAGAACAGAACACTGTGTCATGTAGAAGATATGTGCTGTATGAGTATGTGTGTGTGTTTGTGTGCGTTTGTGTGCGTGTGTGTGTGCGTCTCTGTGAATGTTTTTGCCCCTGAAAGCTTGTCTGACCATAATAATAAGAGTTTTATTGTTAACATGATCAATTATAACGCAAGTCACCTAG
This sequence comes from Echiichthys vipera, assembly GCF_963691815.1. Taxonomy (NCBI): domain Eukaryota; kingdom Metazoa; phylum Chordata; class Actinopteri; order Perciformes; family Trachinidae; genus Echiichthys; species Echiichthys vipera. Next base: position 12,314,957 of record NC_139843.1, on the reverse strand, counting down.
AAACACACATAAAAATTTATGTTTGTGTGCGTGTGTGTGTGTGTGTCTGTGTGTGCGCGTGTGCGTCTGTGTGTGTGCCTGTGTGTGCGTGTGTGTGTGTGTGTGCGCGTGTGCGTCTGTGTGTGTGCGTGTGTGCGCGTGTGTACTCCAGTCAGAGACAGCCTGTCCCCTGGGCCAAAGCCAATGGAAATTAATGTCAGTATCGGCTTACATTTATGTCATACGTAACATCATTGTAAAGAAAGTGGAAAGACAGTTACCAGCTGAGCAACTGATCGACAACCTGACTGGTTGGAAGATGAAGTCATGCTGAGAGTAAGAGAAAAAGAGGTGACATACTGTATACATGATGAGAATTTGTTTATTTTCTTGTCTCCTTAAATTTTACAATTTCTATCTTTCTCAAGGTATTTCAGTGAGAGACCTAGCTGCTGCCATGTGGTTACAGGTACAATCAAATGCAGGCATATGTGTGTTTGTTTTGTAAAAAACACCCAAATAAGTTCAAAAGATCACTCCTGAGCCTTTCAGAAGAGCATGTTTGAATTGCACATAACCTCTTTTCAGATGTTATGACATAACCTGGTGTGTGTCTCAGTGTTACGTGGAGCCTGTTATGTCAAGAGGCTTTTTTCTTTTTCCTGTGATTCTTACACAATTTCAGCATTGTGTGTGTGTGTGTGTGTGTGTGTGTGTGTGTGTGTGTGTGTGTGTGTGTGTGTGTGTGTTTGTGTGTGTGTGTGTGTGTGTGTGTGTGTGTGTGTGTGTGTGTGTGTATGTGTCTAAATTGAAGAATGGTGTGGAGGAAGAGGGGTGGATGTGGAGGGAGAGTTGACAGCAAAGGAAATAAAGAGAAAAGTAAGAAGGAAAGGGCAACCACCAGGATCAACTACAGAAGTGCTTCTACCAAACCAAAATCCCGCTGTGGATAAGGAACCATGTGGGAAAAGAACAGGGAGGAAGAGAAAAGAGTGGAGCAGTAGACCACAGGGGAGTGGTGAGAACCTTTTCTTCTCAAAATGCAACAGATACAGAAGCTCTACCCAAAGCTGTCCCTGCCTCACTTGTCATCAAATGTAATGCTTCTTTATTTGCAGCTATCTAGAATGTAACTGCTGATGTTCATATTCCGTAAGAGACAATAGAACTATGTTAAACCATAGAAAATGTTTGCACACTAAAACATACAAATAAACACTTCTTTACTACAGCATGACACCTACCTTTCAGCACGGCGTGGCTGTTGGGGACCTGGGGCAAAGGATAGGGCAGAGCGGAGCGGGCACCTAGAGCAGCTGTGGCCTCTAGTAGGGCTCCGGTCAGCAGGGAACACACCGACGTCCTCTGGCCACAAGCACGATAAAACCTAGATGTGAATACAAAGTGGAAACAAGGAAGTAAAAACAAAGTCACGTTTGTCTGTGATTCTAATCTGAAGATTTACTGTCATGCCCAGTGTTGCAGACAATTGTCCATTCACATGTGCAATATGCAAAAAAAAAAAAGCTTAACAATGACTTTTGGGGTGTTTAAAATGTATAACCAGAAGATCTCTTCATTTGTAAGTGTTGTGACTTGTGCATACATAAATAAGCCATCTTCATTAGTTGACTTGCAAATGTATTTGTTCTGTGGCCAATCCTTGAATTCAGAAATACAAATCTTAATCTTCATAATTTGTGCAGTATAATACAAATTAGCAATGCAATAACTTCAGCCATCTGATTAATTAATCACATTGATTTAAAGTCTTGAGTAAGGCTGCAACTTTTTTTTTTGTAATAAGAAAAACTAGCCAAAAATGGCCACGCACCTAGGTGGATGAGAAGGATGACAACACCAGGGATTGAGGCAGGGGTTCAGGTCCAGGCTGGTTGGGCTGGCGCTGACGGTCTGCGATGGCCAGCGAAATTCCCTGAGACACACACATCCAGAGCAGGAGAGCAGAAGCTTCTTGGCTGGATGAATCAACGTGAGTTCCTCTCTGTCCTGCACATAGTTGTTAACCTGATGACGAAGTTAATTAATAAAAGGGTCACTTACTGACTTACTTACTTTGAAGCAGATATATTATATTCTAATTTTCAGGTTCATACTTGTATTTTGGGTTTATACATGTTGGCATGCTTTAATGTTGAAAAATACATTATTTCCCTCGTACTGTCTATCTGAATATACCTGTATTCACCTGAAAAAGCCCAGTTTGCTCTGATTGGCTTGCCAGAAAAAAAATGCTACTCAGATGGGGTGTGGCGTATTCTAATGAGCCTGCATGTGACATAGGCAGTGAAGCCAAATCTGAATGGACGGTTGAATACCATAATATCTGATCCAGCTAGGCCACAAAACATACTGGGTTGTGTCATTTCAGTTTGTGGGTTGGTAGACACTCCAGATACCAACATGTATGTGCACAAGCACTGCAAGAGTAAGTTACATCTCTATAAATAATGGTTCCATTTTCATAAACTGTCAACTGGCACACTTAGGGCGCACTCACACTGTTCTTCCGTACCGTGCCAAAACAGGTTTTACGGGTAAAGCCTAGTTCATTTGACCAGTGTGAGTGCAACCGCTCCTCACCTAGCTGTGGCCAGCTGGCCGTCCACACCCCTTTGAGAGAGGTGGGCTTTTGTAAAGCGTGTTTGCACATGTACGAGCACGAGCGTGCACACGTGTAAGAGCACAAGCACGAGGCCTACGGCGGCTCTGACATCATTTTATGTGCGTCTGTTCGGACATTGAAAAAAAAAAAAAAAACATTGGCGGCGAAAAGGTTCACGTTGGTGTGATGCGTAGTGTTTACTGCATATTTGGTCCGATGAAAATATTTAAAAACAGTTGGACAAGACGCACAAAACTCCGAGCTCTATGGAAAGATTTGTAAACAAAGTGACGCATCGCGATGACGTCAATCAATGCATGTGACATGTTACGGCGTGATGACGTATGGACAGGCAAGAAGCATATGCGCGAGGCAGTGTGAGTACAAACGGGCTGGCCAGCGGGGGGGGGGAGTACCCTAAAGCCCGGGGCACGGTACGGGCGGACAGAATGAGTGCGTCCTAAAACACAGTAAATACCGAATAAAGTGGAAAAGCAGATCCTGCTTTATCAACCTTCAAGTATGCATTAGCAGAATAGCTGAGATGAGAATAATAGAAAAAGCTCTCTGGCAAAAAATATCTCATCCAGTGCTTTTTTTCACCTTTCAGACTGTTATATAACATTTGAATTAGATGTCATGGCCATCAGTTCCTCTCCTGTGGTTATTATCAGAAGCAATTTCCTCTCAGCAGAACAGAAATTGAAGCGTGAAAAGAAAGAATTAAGAGAGAGAAATACCACCCAGGCACGAAGAAAGGTGGGAAAGTGATCCAGACAGAAAGCAGAGTGAGACAGACAGATACGTAGGTATATAGAAAAGGGGAATAATAGGGAGATGGAGAGGCATTTCAGCTGAGCGAACATTTTTGCCTTAAAGAAAAGCGCCTCCTAAAGTTCAAAGTAACAAAATCCATCTGACATAAGAGGAAAGACTCTTGTCCTTAAGTGAACCTGCAGACAAGCTCTTCCAGCACAAATTTTCAGGGAAAAGCCATTATGGCTTATGTTGTGGCACTGTAAGTGGGCACTAATGCCTTCGGGGGCGGATCTTACAAAATTGGACAAAATCAATACTGGTGGCAAAGTGGAAGGATGAATGCAATGCAAGTTAAATGAGAAAACACAGCTTGGGCGTAATCGTCAATAAGCACTGCTTCATAATACTGCCAGGAAAGTGGTAGTTGAAGGCCATCATCCCCCAGGATTACGGTGTAAATTCTCAGAATTAAGTACATGTGAATCTGTGTTCTTTCTTTAAAACCTGACCTGTTTGTACTAGGTGCTTTGCAGCAGCATGACGTTACATGCACGTGCACACACAGTACATGGCACGCTACATGTCTCAGTGGGATGGGTTTCCTGCATGGGGTGTGGGCCTAGCTGTTGTCAGATCTGGGCCATCCTAAGGGAAAAGAGACATACCAGCCTGCACGTTTAGAGAGTGAGAGAGCAAGCGTGATGGACACACACACACACACACATGCGCACACACACGCACACCTTCCTTCTCTCAGTAACAAGCCAATTATGTGAGACTGTACTGTACTGTATTGACCTGCATTCCTGCAACAATCTTCTTACTAAAAGCCGAAACTATCAACACCAGTATGAAACGAAAGAAACACATTTACAAAAATAGCATTTCTGAAAAAAAAAAAAAAATCGTTCCTTATCCAGAACATTCACTGACTCACATTTCTGGTAAAATACCTTTTTCTTTCCTACCAGCATCTAGAGAATGTGCATGTCCACTGAACAGACATCAAGTCTACTACATTAACAGTGTATTTTTCCACATTTAATACAGAGGAAAAGAGCAGACTTGGCCTGGGTTTTACATAGCACTCATGCCTCTGTTATTTATTGTTGGGAAGGTTTTCAGGCAATTAAGGCTGGATTTTCTCTGTTCCCGAAACTAATAAGCAAATAAAATCGAAAGGATTATCAGGTAGAGAAGTTTCAATGCTAATTTACATTGCTTGAATAGTTCAGTAATGAGTATCAAAACGACAGAAATACTGTATTAATGAAAATTACTAGTGGCTGCACAGCCCTAAACAACAGCTACTTTGTATCTGGGTCTCTAAACCACTACTCCATTATGTGTGCCAAACACTGTCAAATAAACACGCCTCATTTTTTGTTTTACGTTTATCAAATCAAGTTAATTTACCATGTATAAGTCAGTTTCCTCTGATGTAATACCTTTCCTCCTCTGACTGTAAATGCAAGTTTTACGATAACATACAGACCAAGAATTGGAAAGAGGTGATACAATGAAGCAGAAAAAGATGTTTGTATGTGTGAATGTACAGTAAGTGCGTAAGAGAGCCTGACGTCGAAGGACATTGTGGGAATGTGGTTCTGCTTTTGATGGACACAAAGCAGCTGTCTCCACACACACGACACACAAACAAACACACTCCAAACTCCAAGCAAACACCGAGACTGAGTTTTTTTCTCTTCAGAATCACAAATGCACACACAAAAAAATAATCTACACATAAAGAGTGGAAATGTTTTAGAGAGAAGGAGTTTGATCTTCAGATTCTCAGGTTTCACAAGAGAATCCATAAATAATAACAAGAACAGAATGGAAATGTACGCTTCATGACTCAAAACTAAAGGCACAAGCGAGTGAATGAGCGAAGGCGTGAAGGAGTGAGTGGGGGACTGAGCAAGCTATTAAATGGTTTAAACATCCATTAAGGGGAAATACTTTAATAAATCAACGGAATTGTCCATTGTCACTAATTATTTTTAATCGCTGTATAAAAATGATCACAGTAATGCAGGCAGGCATGCAGGAAGACAGAAAGTACTCCAACCCAATACCAATTTATCCATTTTGTTACTCTTACTAGCACTACTGATCTTGCCATTTAGGCAGTTAGCAGAACTAAAGCTAGGCTATATGAGTCAACCGCCACTAATACAGCTCGGTTACACTGTGTGTAACGGGAAATGCTAATGACTTAAGCTCAGTCAAAGTAACTTAATAATTACTAGAGGCAGCTGCACCAAATGAGCTCCACTTACAATAAGTTACAGTGACTAAAAATATCATTCATCTTTGAAAGATACTTCACTGTATAGCAGACAGCCAAATCTGTTGCTTATCACTTTAACAATAGTAACTGTGTTAAAGTGCTGCATAGACCTTTTCATTTATGGTGAAGAGCACTTGTTGTCCATATTGCAAATACAGTTAAGTGTACATGCAGGACTGATATATTATTCTCTTTCCCTATCGGTGTGTTCATTCATAAATTAAAAATAGAATACAAATAATTCTAACACCAATTTACATACAAGCTATGACTTTTTTATTACTGACAAGCAGTCCGCATAATCCACACTTATGAATGAGTTTACCATGATGTCCCATTAGCATACTGTTGGGTAATTTCTCTGCCTGGCAACAGCCATTTTGGGAAGGGATTAGCGAGGGACACTGTGGGGCACCACGCAGATCTACTGAACTTTGAGCTGGAACACACACACGTACAGACACATGCAACATAAAATCCAGACATGCAAACACAGTCATGACTCATGCCCGTGCCATTATGTATATCATACCAGACACACACAGTATGTATCAGCATGCAGGACACTGAAGAGGCCGAAGCGGTCTCCCTGAAATCCAACCACCCACACCTCGACCCCTTTGCTTTGATGTCCCTGGCCCACCACACACACACTCACATACTCCCACACTGACACCATGGCTCAGTCACATACACCCTCCTCTTCAATTACTCTGAATATTGTCCAGTATCCAGAGATGAGATCCCTCAATACAATGTAGCCCAGCTGTCTGTGAAATGTTGCAATGGTGTGTGTGTGTGTGTGTGTGTGTGTGTGTGTGTGTGTGTGTGTGTGTGTGTGTGTGTGTGTGTGTGTGTGTGTGTGTGTGTGTGTGTGTGTGTGTGTGTGTGTGTGTGTGTGTGTGTGTGTGTGTGTGTGTGTGTGTGTGTGTGTTTGTGTGTGTGTGTGTGTGTGCAGAACATTTTCCCGCCCACTTTTTTCATGCATGCACACAAAAACACACTGTCGACAATAAGGACACAGACCTTAAATCTGGTAATGATATCATGCAATTAAGCACACACAAGCACTCACATGGGATCGGCCAAATCACTGCATTAGTACCCTGTAACCCCCCCACTTACTCTCCCACGAAGCTGACATTCAAGGAATAGAAATACATCCTTTCGACTGAATTCTACTTTTAGAAGCTTCAAGGAGGGTCGAGGTCAGCCGAGGTCAGCAGGAGGTCAGTGTTAAAAGAACTCTGTTATTCTGGTCTGGGGACTCGGAGCTGAGGTCACTGGGAGATACGTCAGCCACAACCCTTCCTTCACTGAGCATGCCATGCCATCGGTTATTTTAGTCTTAAAAAGTTCTTTGTAAGAAAGAATAAGATTCAAGTGTTTTGGCTTGAGAATAAAAATCCTTGTAGAAATGTTCCTCATTTCAGACATGAAACTAAAATCACTTATCACTTAATCAGGGCATACATAAAATGGTTTCTGAACAACATTTAAAAGCTGCAGGATGTGGCATTATTTTTTATTTTCTCGTCTCGTAAAAAGTATTGCCAACTGACACTTTCCTCAGATAAGCATCCAAAGATTTAGAAATGTTTTTTTAAGAGCAAGGCCACTTGGAGCTGAGGTATGCCCATTCAAAGTAAAAATTTCATGAGTTTCTCGCCAAATAACACCTAATAGCAAATTGTAGTATCCATTTACTCTTTTTCTGTTTTATTGTAAATGTACACAATGCTGAGAAACATAAGAGAGAAAACCGACAACACTGGCATTATTACCAATAAAGTGTATATACTTTTAAATGTAACAATTTAGCCTTAGAAAACATAAACCAATTCAAATTCCGCAACTTGAGTGTTGCAAATTGACAACTAATTTTTTCTGCCTAGCTAAAAATGATTTTGGCAGAGCAATATGAACCCAATAAAACTGAATCTCTCCACTGCTTCATTCTTGAAGAACTGTAAATCACTGAAATTTAGGTCTGAGAAAGCCCCATTTTCCTAAAATCATTTACACCACTTGGTCCGGGTGTTTGATTTAATGCAGCAAAAATGGAGCCGACAAAGCCGTCTGAGGGAAATAAAGAAAATGTGCAGCCTGCCCACCCAATGCGACAAGAGCATTTAAATCGACTGCACTCTATTTGAAAATTTGCTAAAGAGCCAGGTATGTTCAGCAGCTCTGGTATCTCAGCACCCAGACACTCGGATCCCACCCATCCTAGACAGAGAAAACCATAGAGCCATAAACCAAGCACATCCATAATGCCAAGCAGAGATCCAACCTCTCAGGTTGAACATGTGAAATGTTCTACGTGCACACACAAACACACACCACTCTCTTTATCCCAGCAACTTCTAATCCTGGTTTGCATCACCAGAGATAGACAACCTCTCTTCACTGTCCTGTTCTGCTCTGACCTTTTCTGCCGTTTCTGTCTTCACAAGGTAATGTTTGCTTTCCCGCAGCCTGAGCCTGGACTATCTCACTGCTGACTGAGTGCTGTGCTCATCTGTGTGTACAAGCTCTTAGGCCAAAAAGTTGTGTGTAGTTATGTGAACGTAGATACAGATTCTACACGTGTATACATTTTAAGTGTGTACTCGCACAGGCTGTGTGTAGATGTATTTACTGCATACTCTGTGTATTTATGTGCTTTTGAACGTATAAGAGTTCTATCTGTGGATATGGGAATATATATTATGTGTGTGTAGGTGGTCCATGCACTTGAGTCAGTATTGCTTAGACTAGAGGGGCCTAATGTCTGAGTATCTGCTTTGAATAAGCCACAAGAGTGCATACTATGGAATAAAATACACACAGACACTCTGGAACAACTCTTGTGAAAACATAGTAAGAAGATCATAATCCAACTGAAATATAATTTGTTAATTTCAAATCAAGCAAATGAGAAAATGAGTGAGGTTTGACAGCAATGCAAACAATCAAGAACCTACAGCGCAATCAAAGATTAACCGAAAACCATACACATAAACTCTACAAGCAACTTCCTGTACTTGCCAAACCTTATCTTTGTGGTGGATCCAGCATCGTCAACCACATTTAAAAGATGGAACTGGAGACAACAGATGTTTGTAGTACATCAACACTCACATGAGTACTGGACTTACAGCTAAATACGCTCAAATGATCATAGAGGAAATGACTGAAGAAGACAAATAAGAGATAAAAATGATTTCAGCATACTTAAACCTGAAGAGAAGTGGACACTATGAAAACTGAACAATAAGATGCTACAGTTCTTCACACAAAAGAACTTTGTTGTTTTAAAGCAGGGACTTCCAAACCTTTCAGCTCAAGACCCAAAAGAAAAATTTGCTGTCTCCACAGGACTTACAAAGAACACGATTGAGAGTGAAGGAATCACAGAAGTCACACTCAACGTTACCTCAGCCAGAGAGCATGAACACATTTTTCAGGTCAAGGTTCGTGAGAAGAGAGAGAAAAAAGGGGAGGTAAACAGCCCTGCAGACTGAGCTGAACAGCCAGCATGGCTACACAAACACTCTCCTTTTTTAATCAGGAAAATTAATAACATATCATAGGATTGATATGCATTTTACTCTGCTGATAGGCGACCCAATAAAAATGGGTCCACAACCCATTACGAGTCCCGACCTTAGCTTTGGCAAAGACTCTACAGAGTAAGCCTTAAGAGAAAACTCTTTTGGTGTGACTCACGTCTTACATCAGGTTCTCTGTGGCTCTGTGGGTGGATTATGTTTCTCACATTTCTAGGGGTTTGACTCATGCAATACTGCACTGTAAATGTAATGCAGGTGATGCAAGTGTGTGGGTGTTTGAAAACCCCCAGAAGTTCTTTAGGAAAGGCTTTTCCCTGGAATTCCCAATAGCTGTTAGACTGAACTATATGAACTATATATATATACAACTACATTTGCTTGGGTTGTTACATTAAGAAAGCGGGTTAAATTAATACACATAGGAAAAAGAATTTAAAAGAAAAATAGTAAAAAATAATTAATTTAGATTATCTTTTTAAAAAAATCTAAAAGGGAAACTTACTTATTTAACAGAAAATTAAATATTTATTTCAAAGATTTAATTGTATTTACAATATTCATTTTAGCTCACAATGCCACTTATGATCTGCTGGCCCTGATCCCTAGTTATGTAGTCAGATGTGAGACTTCAGTGCGGCATTCTACCGGTTCTTAAAGGGAGTAAATGCACAGCTGTATCAACATGGTGACCTGTCCAGAACCATACAATTTAAACTAGCTTCTTTCAAGGTTTAGGCCATTTGTTTACATTTTTTTCAAAACAGATCTGCTTAAATTGTTGGACATGGAGAGGAAGATGAAGGGAACAAGAGGGGATGAGGGGCAGGAGGAAGACAATGCAAGAGGATGACAGACAGAAGTGGAAAAGGTTGAAATGATAGAGAGAAAAAACAATTATAGAAGAGATCAACAATATTTGAGGAAGGTTTGTCAAAACAGGAAGACAAGTTCAACAGAGAGCAGGGAAAGAAAAGAGATAAAGATGGAGTGGAAGAGGAAAATTAAGGTTGAGGGAGAGGAGGAGAAAGGATATTAAACAGGACAGGTAGGTAGTAGGTAAGACAAAAAGGAGAGAAAGGTGAAGAGAGAAATCACAGGGGGGTACAACAGAGGAAATGGAGAGGGAGGCCAAGGGTGACTTGAATCATAACCCCCTGTTGAATTTCACATGGAGACGTTTCAGCAAAGATCCAAGAGCTGGACCCACCTCCTGAGCACTTCCTCACACCTTTAACAAGCTTAGGGCATTATTGTGTGTACATCATGTGTGTATGCATATGTATGTATGTGTGTGCGTGCGTTCGTGCGTGCGTGCGTGTGTGTGCTTGTGTGTGTGTGTGTGTGTGTGTGTGTGTGTGTGTGTGTGTGTGTGTGTGTGTGTGTGTGTGTGTGTGTGTGTGTGTGTGTGTGTTTGTGTCTGTCTCGCACAGAAGCCAAGAGCAGTGGAAAACTCGAGCGATGGGCAAGAAAACAAACTGCATGTAATAAATGAGAAACTCAAATGAAGGCATTTCTGCGCACTGTTATAACAGATAAGCAGCATCAGCTGGTGGCTGCATTTGTTGGTCATCAACCCCTTTCAGAGTCGGCAAGGAAAAACATCAGAGAACAAGTACAACAGAAAAGACACATTTACAGTAAAGGACTGACTAATCTAATTTGCAGTGAGGGACTAGAGAGTAGAAACAGAATGACAAGTGCTCACTCACAATTCCAGGTCACCATTTCGGCAGATATAATGTTGCACTGAGTGCTTTGTGGAGCACTTTTGAGGAGATATGATATGAATATTGGATGGATGTATTATTATTAGTTATTACTGGTATATTATTATGACAAAAAGAGTCACAGTGGGCTATTCTCAATGAGCCTAAGTGAGGTTAGATGAAACTTATGTTCATAGTTAAGTTAGGATTACACGTTTCTCACCAGATGCACCAAAGCAATTTAGGAGATGAGGACAGAAAAAACAAGGCTTGATTAAATAATGCTATTTAAGTCTTGTATTGGTTTCTGATGCCTTATTAGTAAGGCTGGATACCGTTAAAAAGTTGTGAAACCAGTATCCTTAAAGGGATACAGATACATACAAATGAAGTACTTCATTTGATATCTTATTGTTATACTTCCTTTGATACCCATGGTGTGAAAGGAATCACTCAGGTTTGTAAAATGCAAACCACAAGTCCCCCCCATCCAAAATGATATAAATAATAATAATAATAATAATAATAATAATAATAATAATAATAATAATAATAATAATAACAATAATAATGGTTATTAATTATTATTATTATTATTATTATTATTATTATTTAAAAAGTGTTCAAATTAGGGCTGGTAGATAATTTCATAACTTGATAATGATATATGTACCAATACTGCATGTTTCCTGGTTATTCAATAAATAAATAGTCTATATGAAATGTTCACATGGAGAAGCCCATGTCTGTATACTCCTGTGTGAATTAAATACTTGGCAAATGAATGAAAGTACTTAATATTTTGTATTTTATTAACAACTTTGGACATAACGTGCAAGGACCAAAAAATGGCATCCAAATGACGTAAATATTACGTCCAGTATACGGTATACATGATCTAAGAGAATAGGAGGTTATGTACGCAGTCTGATTGGGGCACTAATGACTTTATTTGTGGTTAAAAGAGAGAGAAAGTTTAGTACTTGTTGGTAGAATCCAGGTCTTTGAAATGTGAGCAATAGCTGCTGAGTAATATATAAATAACTGACAGGACTGATGGAAATAAGATCAAATGTGAGTTTTGAGCAGCCAGTGGATACAAGTAGGGTTAGTGTAGCAGGGAAATTATTAGCAATAAGAAATATGACAGAGGAGCTGGAGAGAGAGTCCGGGAGAGGAAAGAAATGGGGTCATATTGAGGGCCAAAACAACCTGGAACCCATTACCCAGAGCACCCAGTGGGACCCGTCCACACCGCCACTCCCCCACTTACAGTTCTCATGATGTCATAATACAGCGAGAAGCTACACTCTCCTACATAACGGCACACAGCCTTGGTCAGACAGCCAGAGATAAGCGTGATGAATGTTTTTCAGTTCCAGACATAAAAAAAATATCCCGATTCTAGATGCAGACAAATGCAGTCTAAAAGATATGAAAGCATGGGTTGCAGGAATACGTTTGCTTGAATGTGGCATAACCTATTAATACTGTACAGTACTTTGAATGTTGTTTTAAACAGCTCAGTTACTCCATAACTTCAGCTCGCCCTACCTTCTAAAAGTCATGCTACTTTTTCAAAATAACACACTGGATTTCTTACACACTGGATTTCTAACATGTATGTTAAGACAAAAGCCAGATCTAGTCTAAAAGTCCTTTCTGCAAAACTTTTTTTGCTTTTTTCACAAGTTCATAGACATTTTCCCAAGTTATCTTACAGCAGATAAGTGTATACATATTTTGACAGCACTACACTTTCAAGTACGTTTGCTGTATTCAACCTTGAACAAAACATTCGGCTTAATGAACTCAAATCCTGTCGCAGTAACGCTGATCTTACTAAAAATGTAAATCTTAAAGTGTAGTTTCTTACAGCAACAAAATGCAATGAATTAGAAGATTTTCCTCATTATGAGTACAGCAAGAACTTGTAGTAAACAGTTTACTTACTGTAGAACAGTTAAAGGCTGATTTATTGAAGAGAAAGGAAGAAAAACCACCAAGCTCCAATCCCTCTTAGTCTGTGTACACTTAGAAAAGTGAGAGAGGAGGCTTGGGCGAGAGAGAGTACGAGAAAGTGTAAGGGAGTGAGAGTGAGTGAGAGAGAGCGAGGGAGAGAGAGAGAGAGAGAGAGAGAGAGAGAGAGAGGGAGGGCGAGAGAGATCTATCATCAGTAGACCAAGCCTAAGGATGAGAGATAGAGAGGGAGACAGAGGGGAAGATGGAAAGAAAAGAGACAGGGGAGAGAGAGAGAGAGACACACACACACACACACACACACAAGACTGAGGGGAAAAGACAGAGTCTCAGAGATCTCTTCCTAACGCAGAGGGTACCCCCATATTAGGTTATGAGGCAACCCAGCAGCAACAAGGGAGATTTTATCAGTGAGCACACTAAACACAAAGACAGAGGAGACACTGGTATACGAGATTTCAATCGATCCTCCTCTGTGAGCCTGTTCAAACAATGTCTGATCTGAAAAAGGCGTCTTTGTTTTGATGAGGGGCTTCCACGCAGAACCTGAAAATCAACCATTAGAGCCCATTTTTCAAAGCCAACGTCACCAAAGACAATCAATTCTGTGTTCAATTAAAAGACAAAGCAATGATTATGTGATGAAACTTCAATGAACTATTGTGTATCTTTTGGAACTGAGCAGGATGATAAACTACATGAGATTGGATTGTAACAAATGTTTCCGTTACAGATTATTTCCTGAGTTATAACCAAGAGGGTTTGAACAATATGGGGTTTTTATTTTAGACCAATACCAATTTTAGAGGGGGAAAAGGAGACATCACATAATACTGATATGGCAGCTGATCATTTTTGAGCTTGAATGAAAATAAACAATGACAATTTCAATGTGATTGTGCACCGACTTTACGCCGATAAGAATCTGCACAGGCACTCAGAAGGTTACTTTCCTAAACAAACAATATATAACGGTAAGGCAACACACGTCACATCACATGACATTAGATATCCCTTCATTACTCAGTGACTACAGATGAAAAAGGATAAAGCTCAGCAACTTGTGTCAAAACCATCACCGTGACAACTGAGCAAACTGCATCAACTGAGCAAACTGCATGAAATGAATGAACTTAGTGGACCTTGAGTTGTGGTTGTAGAAACTTTTGCTACAACTTGTATTAACATTTACCTTACTGCTTTACTCTTACGCTAAACATAACTATATAATTTCAGATTTGGAATCATCTTCTATGCAGCTATATGATATTATTGTGTTGTGACAATACTTTCCCATTTATTGCAGGCTAAACACTAAAAAATATGGAGATTGTGAAGAAAAACAGGTTCCTCCATGTTATCCTCCTCCTGATTGACAGCGTGATCACATTATCCTTTTGACCGCGGCCAAAACCGGTTTTTCAGCTAAAGTCTAGTACCTTTAAGTAGTGTGAGCGCACCCGCTCCGCGCTCAACTGGGGCCAGCTGGGCCGCCACGGCCCGCTTGAAATAGGTGGGCTTTAGCGGAGCCGTTTGCACATGTACGAGCACGAGCGTTCGCACGTGTACGCGCACGAGCACGAGCCCTACGGCAGTAGCGTTATGTCCGCCTGTTCGGACATGTAAATAGAAGGACGGACCATGCGCGGACATTTAACTACAACAACAATGGTGGTGAAAGGTTCATGTTGGTGTGATGCGGAGGTGGAGTGTTTACTGCTGATTTGGTCGGATGAAAATATTCAAAAACAGTCGACAAGACGCACAAAAACTCCGAGGTCTATGGAAAGATTTGTAAACAAAGCCACACACACGCGATCAATGCGTGTGACGTGTTACGGCTTGAAGGCGTATGGACAGCAAGAAGTATTGGCCGAGGCCCAGGTAGTGTGAGTACAAACGGGGCTGGGGCGCGGGGGGGAGAGGGAGGGGGGACAAGTACCCTAAAGTCCGGGTCTCGGTCCGGGAGGATAGTGTGAGCTAAAATCACCTTAAGGTGTCATAATGGCTAAACAAGCCATGATCCTGCTTGGCTCATAGGGCCAGGTGAACCTGTGGGCCATTAAACTGAGGTAGGACCACTTGATCTTTGTTACCGGTATTAGCTTTGCTCTGGTGAGCGTTTCTATGCCAACCTCCAATTAAAGACGGGCAGCTTTTCAGTAAGCCAGCTCGCGAGCACTTGCAGTTTATTGCAAACAAACTAAATGATCTATATTACATGTATCGACGTGCTCTCTGTTTAACATCAGACACTGGTCACTGTTCAATCAAACAAACAATTCTTAATCAACTAAGTAGAAACACATCTGCAAAAAAAGAAACTGTATTTGTCATTTTTAGCAAGAATTTGAAATTTGTTGAAATCAAAGGCCTAGGTAATTAATTCTCTAATCTGTAATAGCGGTGTAACCAAACACATAGATAATCACAGCAGTCACAGATCTAAATAAATACAGTATGTCCTATTGAATCTGCCTAATCAAGTGGAAAAATTAGTCTGTTTCATGCCCAGGTGACATCAAAGTGGTATAAAAGCAAACAGCCGGCCTCCGTCTTTGATTTACATTTCTTCGATCAATACTGAGCTAATGAGACCAGCCTCCTGAGCCAGCAATAAGAGCCCAAAGTCATGTATTATACCCATTACATTAATTGCCTTTAGAAGGCACAAAGTCCCCAAATCAATCTGTATTGAGACAGTAATACGGTATGATGTGGTGTCGTTTAGTTATGTGACTGGGCACACTTTTCTACCACTAAACAGACACCAGGCTGCTATCTCTATCTTTCTACAAACACCTTGAGGTGGCAAAGCTTATGCTCGAACAATATTTGAAAGGATAATTCCTGAAAAAAGAACATGCCCTGTTTATTTAAAAAAGTGTGCTGCCCTCTGGTGGATATATATGTAAGCACTGACGATTAAAAGTAAAAACCACTAAATTTGTCATGTAGAATGAAGGCAAATGAAGCATCCCCTTAATGAGTTGGAAGACGTCAGGATTTAAATTTAAAAAAAAAACAACTGAAAAATAAACTTCTATCACTTTTTACTTCTCAAACAAACACTGATAAAGGAGATGGGAACAACTAGAGCCACAGCTAATGATTATTTTAATAATAATTTATAAAGCTGTAATGATTAGTCCATCTATCATTTAGTTGATAATCAGAAAAACTATTTTAATTATTGATGATCTCTCTTATCCGTCTTATCTGTTAGTAAATTAGTTATTTTGAGGTTTTGTACTGTCGTTCGGACAACATTAACAATTTAGGATGTAATCTTGGGATTATGGAAGGTGTGATGGACATAATTCACTGTATTTATGGACCAGATGGCTAATCAAATAATCAAGAATTGATCAGCAGATAATCAATAATAGCAATAATCAACATTCAAACCAATGAGCAAAAGGAAGTGGAAAATTAAGCAGTTTGTATGCCCATCATTTCTGATTTCTCATGAAACATAAATCATGATTCAGGCTTTCTGCAGTCACCACATGCCAAGAATATTTAACCATCTAGTTCATTTGCAGAATAAGATTCTCTTCTCCACTAGATGGCACAATAGGATGACTTTCCATGTCACTGTCCATACCCATACATTTAAATCAGCTCTCACTTCATCATAGCTCTATATATCAAAAAGGGAAGGCAAAGAAGAAGCAAATGAAAAGCATCTTTAAAATCATGCTTATCAATTCAGATCAAATCATAAGGAGTGCATGCACAGTTGTTTTGATTCTTAGCTATTTGGTGACTATTCTTAGGCCTCTGTAAAGTGTCCCGACATTACTTTTGTTATGCTTGACTCTATAAATAAAATTTATATTGAAAAAATGACATACTAGATAATCAAAACAATCACATTTTCCCCTGTTATTTATCCCCCTTCTCCCTTTGGAGTCAAAGAGTGAAAATCCTTTTTTCCATCGAGCAGATAGAATTGATTATGTTGATGAGCCAACATTTTGTGATTCTTTCTTTTTACTTGTAGCTTAAATAATCTTCAGAAGGAATGTGTCACTTTTACTGAGACATTCAGGAATATTTCCAAAATACAAAAAGGTAAAAGAGTGGTCCACTCCTTCCCAAAACAGCTTAATATATGAGCAAGACCAAACTGTATGTGCATGGTCTGCCAAAACTGATCCACACTCCCTCCAGCAGGGGTGCCAGGACCCACTGAATTTAGAGTTCTGGTTAATAAATAAAAGGGTCAGATTTTTCCAGCAAGAATCTCTCCAAAACAAGAACTTAGTGGAAGTAGACTGGGTTTTACATCCATGAAGCTATGTTTCCTCTGATATAGCTCTGCTTGTATTTGCTGATTTATCTTAATAACAAAACCTGAAAATTCTATTTAAACTATTATTGTAATGCATCCTGTAAACTTAAGGGTTTCAGTTTATATAAATCCCCTCTGGATGACCTCTCAAATTATGAGTCAAAGTGTCAGAAAGGGGAGGCTATTTTTATATCAATTGTGTTATTCTTTGAGCGCAACGTGGGCCAAAACTGCTTCAGGCTCTCAGTTAAGCCGTTTTTGGGGGAAATTGTTCCATTTCCATCCAGATATTCTTTTCTAAATTAAAACAGCAGGTGTTAGTGGTGTTAAAGGGTTATCATCAATACTGAAAATGTGATTACGTCACTGAATAAATGAAGAAACAGTGTGACACATGTAGCAGCCATGTAGTCAGGGTGCTGTGAGCAGATGCTGTGTCACATGGGGGTGATCAAACTGGGAGAGGTCAACACAGAATAGAAAGTCAGTCAACATGACAGGAAGTTCAAGTTTCTGTGCTTGTTTACAATTCTCATGTTGTATGTGTTCAGAGTTCATGTTGTGTATTTGGATGAAATTCCACATAATGATGCACTTCTGAGATTACCACCCAAACAGTGACACATATGGGTTGTGTAATATTGATCAGGAGTGTGTGTCTATACAAACTGCATTCACCTCACAGGGTCAAAATTCTCCTCTGTGTGTGTTTGTGTGTCGGGTCCTAACCGACAGTTTAACAACCTTGGTTTCTGGAGCAGCACAATTTCCCCACAATATCACAGAGATGTGAGGGGCCACACACACGCACACACACACACACACACGCACACGCACACGCACACGCACACATTTTAACTCCATGAAGCAAAAGCACACTCAGGTGTAGTTTTGACACCCTTCTGTTAACCCACAAAAACAAATGGATGGAATGTGTTACAACAAAAACAGGTAGCACTAGACCATGCTGTTCTCATTCACTGTTCGTACATATAACTACAAAAAGCAATGCACAGTTGTGTGTATTCGATTCTTTTATTTTGTGTGTATTCCACGTATTAAAAGCAGGTGATGTAGTACAAGACTGCTAATCTCCTTTTAGGGTGGCGTGTTTGGGGGTGGATGGGTCCCAAAACATAGGACTTTCGACCGGTGTTTGTGTCCTGAAAGTACTAAGCCAAACCACAACCTTTTTTCTAAGCCTAACTAAGTCGTTTCGCCCAACCCCAACCGTCACCTCTTGTTGTCTAAATTTAACATAACGGTAGTCTTGGTGCCTAAACCTAACCAACACCTTTTGTTTCCTAAATGTAAACGTAAACTTTTGTGCATAACTTTTCATAAGATAGCCTACGAACCTGTTGATGAGAATACGTTAAGCACATGCAGTCCTGTGCAGAAGATTCAAACCTAAAACTTTTACACAGTGATGGAGCTGGGAATGAGGTCTCGCCATGTTTAAAGCACAGAGAGGTCACACTGTTTAAAATACCGTCACTGTGAATAACAGTACTCCTCACAAAGGCCTGCTCGAAATTTAGTGTCCTACTCATTTTCTGTGTAAGCAGATATCTGACTAAACACACTAATCTCAGGCTAAGCCGCAACACCCAGCTGGGTGAGAGTGGCCTGCTCGGCAAATTCCTTTGTAGTAGCACAACACAGAGAGAAAGGTTAAATGAGTGTGACATACATGGAGGTGGAGGTATGTCTCTGTGTGTGTGTGTGTGTGTGTGTGTGTGTGTGTGTGTGTGTGTGTGTGTGTGTGTGTGTGTGTGTGTGTGTGTGTGTGTGTGTGTGTGTGTGTGTGTGTGTGTGTGTGTGTGTGTGTGAAAAGTAGACTTGGAGTTGATATGATTATAATTCAAAAGTGTACCAGCTCATGAATCCTTTCACTTCTATTGCTCACACTCACATTCACACCTACGGGCAATTTAGAGACATCAATCAACCAAACACGTGCATGTCTTTGGGCTGTGGGAGGAAGCCGGAAAACCCAGAGAAAACCTACACAGACACGGGAAGAACGCGCAAAGTCCACACAGATGGGCCCAGTCGGGATTCGAACCAGGAGCCCTCTTGCTGTGAGGCGACAGGGTTAACCACCACACCACACAAACTGAAGGAGAATCACAGCCTCCACTCAGAGAGGTACTCGTAGTGTGGGGCTTGTAATAACTTCATTTTCAAACAGATCTGGCAAAATCCTCTCAGATGGCCAAATTGAATGGAAGATGTTCAATATGTTCAAAAGTGCATGTGTAGTATGTTTAGTGATCAAAAAAATCTCCTAATTATAAATCTTCAGTAAAAAAAGCTGTACTACTCTACTTTTGTACATTCTGTACTCCAACAATGATGCAATTTAAAGTTGCATAACTGATAAATATGTAAGATGCCAGTAAGATGTTAAAGAACATGCCTTTTTGATTACACACACAAAGAAATCTACTGCAGGTGTCCTGCACTAAACTGGCAAACTACAATGTTGCTCAACTCCAGTTCACCTTGCAGATAAATATGTCTTGTTTAGCCAATTTTCACAGCCCGACTTAGGTGTTTTTACTTTTGTGTTTGCCATCCAATCTGTTTTCTTTAGTGCATTACAGTGTACACACAGCAAGCAGCTGGGTGAACAGCTCCACACTTGTTATGTGTGGGGCTTCTCATAATCCTAAAATCTGTGTTCCCAGGTTTACAGGGACTTCCAGCGGTAGACATATGTTCATTTCCAATAGCTCAAACAGTGATTGTAATTGTAATTTCAGTCACATCGACCTTTTTAGTGGCCCCCACCTAATCAGCTGAGTGTTGTTTAACACTGTGTACACACTAATATATTATACTGTACATTATTATTATTAATTACCATCTGATATTGTAGGTCGGTTGCTCTCTGATCCAATCAAGATGGCAAAAATCTGGTACCAATACCGAATAAGATACCATACATTACGTTCAATTATTACAATTACATTTATTGCGATATTTTGCAATACAGTAAACAAGACGATATGTTGTAATTTTAGGAACATTGTCATAAGATACAGTGAGGTCAAGTTTTTTTTTTCGTTTTTTTTTAAATGGTCTCACTACACTGAAACTACTATGGGAACTTAACGTCATCACACATATTGTAATTATATTGGGCTTATTGAAACCCAGTTCATTTATTTCCAGACAGTTTAGTGACCCCTGTATGTAGAAATATTCAGATACACTGTTTTAGAATAGGCAAAAATAACACATTTGTAGTGCATGAGGACAAACTGCATGGGAATAGTATAAAGTGGGCATGTAGGTAAAGGGGACATTCATGGGTACCTATTTTCATTCCGATATCTTTAGGTGATCGATACAGTATCACAAATCATAATGTATTGATATTTTTACTTATAACTCTAATAACAAGAAGTAAAAGGACTGTGTTATACATGCATAGAGCATGTGTTTTTATGGTTTAACTAGAGATGCTGACTG
Organism: Echiichthys vipera; assembly: GCF_963691815.1. Taxonomy (NCBI): domain Eukaryota; kingdom Metazoa; phylum Chordata; class Actinopteri; order Perciformes; family Trachinidae; genus Echiichthys; species Echiichthys vipera. The sequence goes on along the minus strand of NC_139843.1, from coordinate 12,294,283 downwards.
TGTGATGACCGTAATAAAGAAACAAACCAGTCTACCAAAGTAATAACCTAGAGAGCCAATCAATGCAATGACAACATAGCATGGAATGGATGTTTTCAAACCGGATATTTGCTGGACATTTTATCTTAAAACGTTACCTATGAAACAAACCATAATTGGTGACCAAGATGAGGATCTGTTTGAAAGAGTCATTACCTGAGCTCGTAAATAACCGGTCTTTAAACATATTGACCCATTTTACAGGCATGGATGTTGAACGTGCAAAGGGCTGGAGGGAAAATAACATTCAGCAGCGCAAACAAGAATGAGTTTAACAACAAGTTTAACCAGAATTTCCATATGTCACAGGCTGCATCTTATAGTATGGGACAGCCGAGTTAATATTTGCTCTACAGAAATACGATTTATTAAATCAACGGGCACTGCAGTGTACCTTGCAAGTCATACCGACATAAGTCTCAGTCTTATGGATGATTATCAAATTTGATTTAAGAGATTATTAATATCATGTTTTCATTCTTTATTCTCAGTTCATTCATATATGTTGCAATCATCACAGACTGGGTTTGGGACTTAATCAAATGTTTTCTTTGCCAATGGAGAAAAGCAGGGATTTAGCTTACTTTGATATTTCAGTAGCCGGTATTGCCCTTTAATCAACTGCACCCCCTGACTGATGACGCACTCTGAGATTTCACTGATAGCATAAGCAACATTTAACACACCAACTTCTTCAAAAGTCAGAGTCCTGAGGGCTATAGGGGGCTAGATATAGAAGTCAAAGTCAATCAAAGTGATAGCATAATGTCCACTGGGACAGATAATTGATTGATTTTACAGGCATTCAATATATATATTTCAATGGGATCTTTCAGATATGAAAGTAAAAGGTAGGATGCATGTGCATTTGTAACACTTATAAAACAAACCAACATGCATCATCACTCAATGGAAATGGTTGTCAAGCATGCAGGGACTTAATAGATATTGAACTTCTGGTCACGAAGACTTTAAAACTGAAGTTTTGAAAATAAAATGTTATATAATTAACAAAGTGAGATGAGTTAAAAATTATTTCATGTGACTGGCTGCAGCACCTCCAAAGGAACTCCCAGAGAATATCTCCCAGACACAAGCCTGTGTGGTGCATATCAAAATCTGAGGGGACTACAACTCCCAAACAGCATTTCAGGCACAGACATTTTGATCCACTTTCTCAACACAGATGGTTTTGAACAGGCAACACTCTGACTTTAAGTCCATTTAAAAGAAGACATACTTAGGGAAACAGGAAAGCACAGAGTGCACCTTGAAGGAAGAATGTGTTCCTGTCCCCCAAAACTAATACCAACCTGGGTGATGGGAAGGTGATAACCACTCAGCCCAAATTTCTATGGTAAAAAAAAGTGTATAGTCCATGCCTGTGACTGCCTGTGTACGTACGTGCGTGCGTGCGTGCGTGCGTGCATGCGTGCGTGCGTGCGTGCAAGGGTGGTCACTTACCACTTAGAGTGACACCACTGAGTTAAATGAAAGGACTCAGCAGGACTCTAATTGGTAGACTCCACAAAAGGCAAACAAGAAAATGTTTCTGGCTTCAGGGACTCTTTGATCCCTATGCTGTGTGTGTGTGTGTGTGTGTGTGTGTGTGTGTGTGTGTGTGTGTGTGTGTGTGTGTGTGTGTGTGTGTGTGTGTGTGTGTGTGTGTGTGTGTGTGTGTGTGTGTGTGTGTGTGTGTGTGTGTGTGTGTGTGTGTGTGTGTGTGTGTGTTTAATATGATCAGAGACGATTTATTTTGCATTTTGACTGCTAAACTCCCCCCTCCTATTTCTAATATTTTCCATCCTCAAAGCAATTTCAGTCAAAAGCAACTGGACTTGGTCATTTGTCTAGGAAGACGTTTCACATCTCATCCAAGAGGCTTCATTAGTTCATGTTCGCATCTGACCAGGCATGGGACTGGTCCCACCTCTTGGACCTGGACAAAGGAGAATATTCACAGGCTAATATTTTCCATCATGTTCATTTTCCATTATGAACATATATAAAAAACCTATAGAACACATAAGTCCATAGCTTTGTCTTGGGCTAAACCTATTTTTTGTTTCCACTCTCTCATTCTGATTCCCCCCCACCTTGTTTCTCACTTTTCTTCCATGGTAGATTTTCTTCTCTTTTTTTTTCCACTGTTAAAATCTAATTTTCTCGCTCTTTCTATACCAGTGTGTTACCCTTGCCTCTCAATCTCTCTCGCTCTCTCTGCTGCTGCTGCCCTGCTTCAATCCCTCCTTTATATAATCCTGTGTTCTTTGGCACGCTTCATTAGTTGTAGCAATAAACACACAGGGCCACAGGATACCTCCACAAAACTTCTCAACGTGATTACTGCAGAGTCAGGCTTACATGCCACATATAGGGGGGCTGTGTACCCTAAAGTGTGGTTGTGTGTGTAAAACATAGAGGGGAGTAGAGACAAACAGTGTTTTTTTTTGTTCTTGCAATTATGCAATCAATTTACAATGATTGTGTATTGAATACTGCATACATATCACAGTGACAACCCGATGGTTTGGGATGAAAATAAACATTCTGTGTTTCTTTGGTTTAGACACTTTGTTTAAGATTTTAACAAAAATGTTGTATACTCTCTGATCTTCCATTGCTATGTCTCCATCTGCCATCTAATAAAACAGAGAAAATACATAAAGTTTCTTTGCGACTGCAAAATTATGACTGCATGACTCCCATTTGTTTGCAGTGTGATGCATTCCTACTTTCTCATAGTATTTTATGATCATGATGACAACTCTGCTACAACTCTACTTATTTAGTGCTGCTCAGTGTTCTCAGATTTTCTCTGGTGACCCCTTACAAGAGTAACTCAGATGGTGTTTTGACAAGGGAAGTGCTGGCAACTCCCCCATTTTCAATAGGCTCATTATTAAAGCAGCTCTGCTTGGACTTAGCTCAGCCTGTATTTCTACTACCACAAAGGGCTCATAAAAACACTTTGGCAAAGTCAGAAACCACACTGCAGCGTGCATAAGTTAAGAGTATGAGTGTGTGTTTATATGGTGTGAGTGTACAAGCCCCCGTCCACACATGAGAAACTTTAGACAGTACTTGGCTCGGTTGTGGCAATGCATAAACCCATAAAAAACTCAAATACATAACCATGTATTTATGCACGCACATACTATACATTACAATTGTGCACATGTCGGAATCCCATCATGAAAACAATGCAAAAATGCACAGTGACTGTATAGTAGACACGCTCCTCTTGCTATCTAATATCTATCTAATAACTATCTTACAGATATACTGTATACAGTATATTCCAATGGAATTTAAACTACCGCACACAGCAGCAGTTACACATAACAGAAAAGTTCAATAAAAACACAGGTTCTCCTTGACATCACAATATAATGAACTTGGTCTTGCGTAATTCCTTGGTTGTATTTGTCAAAGCGCTGGGTTTTTTACAGGAAGAGGAGGGAGAAGATAACAAAACATAACATAAACACAAAAGGAGAATATCCTGCCGTGAGATGCTGCTGATTCCCAGCTTTCACAGATTCTCACAATGTTTGCAACTCTCAGACTGAAAAGCATGACAGACAAAATATCTCGTATTGAAAGGTAGCAATAAGCTGTATTTTCTCTGAATTGTGGCTGCCAAGGCTGCTCAAGCTGAACAGCTCCTGTGAGAGATTTTCATGTTTGTAAAAACACTCGCTCTTGCTTGGAAACTCAATAATAACATAGCAATATCCTGGGTCTCTGTCTCTTCTCCTCCATCTCTCTTTCTCACTCTGTCTTACTCATTTACCTACTCTCCAATTTCCATGGCTATAACTTTAATGCAGATGCCAACTCTGCTCAGTTCATTTAGAGAGGTAGAGAGAGAGAGAGAGAGAGAGAGAGAGAGAGAGAGAGAGAGAGAGAGAGAGAGAGAGAGAGAGAGAGAGAGAGAGAGAGAGAGAGAGAGAGAGAGAGAGAGAGAGAAGACTCAGTCATTCAGTCTGTCAGTAATATAGGGTGCAGAACTAACAGAGAATAAATCATTTTTCCGCAGCAGTGGCCTACCCAGAACAAAGAGCCTGTGTATATGTGTTTTTTTGGATATGTGTGTGCGTGTGTGTGCGTGTGTGTGCGTGTGTGTGTGTGTGTGTGTGTGTGTGTGTGTGTGTGTGTGTGTGTGTGTAGGTGTGTGTAGGTGTGTAGGTGTGTGTGCGTGTATAGGTGTGTGTGTGTGTGTGTGTGTGTGTGTGTGTGTGTGTGTGTGTGTGTGTGTGTGTGTGTGTGTGTGTGTGTGTGTGTGTGTGTGTGTGTGTGTGTGTGTGTGTGTGTGTGTGTAGGTGTGTGTAGGTGTGTGTGTGTGTGTGTGTAGGTGTGTGTGTGTGTGTGTGTGTGTGTGTGTGTGTGTGTGTGTGTGTGTGTGTGTGTGTGTGTGTGTGTGTGTGCATGTCTGTGTGTGTGCGTGTTGGTCTATAAAAATATTCCTTAAACAAATTATTCATCTTTCATACATAACAAGCGTTACATTTCAACCAAAACAGAGGAAAGAACAAGCCAAAAACAATCTTCCTCCATTGAAGCAAGAATCAATCAAGTCATAAATACTCTTCCACCAGTATTGTACTTTTTTGTGGCAGGGAACAGACAGTTTGAAGAGCAAACCACATATTAAATCCTATGCCATATCATCTGTGGAAAATCCACATCATTTTAAAGCTCTTAAAGAATAAGCACATTATAGCTTGAACGAAACGTCAGTGATGTAAGGCCATGAACACCATAAAGATTGAATCCCTCTGCAATATATTTCCTAAACTCTTAAAAATGCAACCTTAATAACCTTTGGCATTTTTATTTAATTGTGCAGATTAAAACTGCAGACTAGGCACTGGAATCCCTTTTACCCTGATACAGTTCTCTCTTAACGGGAGAGTGTTAGCAGTAGCATGGGTGTGAGAAATAAACTAATCAAGATCTGAGAAGTTCACTGATAGCAATGCTACCTGCGTTTTCAACAGCACATTTGAGTCATTTAGTATGGAATGCTTCTATTATGCATTTGCATTGAAAACTTAAAGTTCCTATAAATACCTATACATACATATAAATACCTATTTAAACGAGGAGTCAGGACTTGCAGTGCAATTATGATGTCACAACTAGGGGTGCAACGGATCGGAGTTAAAGATTGGATAATTTTTCGGATAAGCAAAAAGAAAAGGACAAGACAAATAAACATAAGTTTGTCTTTCGTTTATTATTAGTATTATTTTTTCCATTCCTCCACTGCTTGTGTCAGTACCTGCGCAAGATGAGTGCCTGTGTGACTCTCGTAGAGAGGCGTGTCTTGAGCACCGGACTTCTCATCTACCAGTCTGCTGTGATGAAGTGAGCAGTTATTAGCGTCAATTAGCTCTGCGTTCCCCTGGACGTGTGGCCATGCTTAATGTGTTTCCACTGTCATATGGCTTTCTTGTGCGTAACGCTTATATCAACGTACCTCTTTTTCTTCCTCATTACACTTGACAGGGAAGCCAAAATGCTCCCAAACAGGGGATTTAAATGATGCGGGCCGTTCAAAGTCCTCTGTTCCTCCGCTGGCGATAACCACACTGCTCTTAATAAGTGTGTGATTTCCCGGCCGCAGTTACGGTGCAGAGACGCTGAGAGTGCAGATGCGGAAGATACAGAATCGCTGACCAATCGGACCAGACTGGGCTTTTTTGTTAGGGGTCTTAAAGAGACAAGCGCTTAACTGAGCGTTTCAGACAGAGGGTGAATACAGGTATATTCATACAGACAGTATGAGAAAAATAATGTGTTTTTTTTAACATTAAAGCAAAACATGTTCTAGTGGAGTATAAGTATAAACCTAAAAATGAGCATGATATGGGACCTTTAAGAAAGATGTGTAATCATCGTCTTACCTTCTGTAGCTTAACTCCCACAAAACATAGTATCTCCCTGCAGACTTTGAATTCTTCTCCCATACGACACATTAGGAATGGCCACATATCCTTCTTGCTGGGCTGACATATCCTGTGATTAACAACTACCTCCAAGACCTCTTCTGAGATGCATCCTGATGGCAGCGTCTTGACAATCGCTCTGGTTCCAGTACACACTGACTTTGTCATCTTAAGGAAAGAAGAAAAGTATTCAAGCATGTGTCATTGTTTTGTTTAGTGAATGCTAAACACTTTCAAGGGTGATAAAATGAAACAACATATTCAAGGTATAAATTCTATAGAGCACCAAAACTGTTACTGTCACAAAATCCCAGTCTTGCATGTAAGTACCTTTTGATTATTCTTGAAGAAGCGCCTCACAAGAACAGTGGAACGCTCTTTACGGTTCCTTATAAACTCTGTGTTATCCAAGAGACCCTCACCATCCCCCTCATCACTGCTGCTCCCCCCACTGAAGTTCCTGGGCATTCTTGATGATGACCTTTCATCGTTCCTGAGGCTTGTCCTCATGGTTTCTAGAGATGCTCGTCTTAGAAATAGTTTCTCCAGGGAGCATTTGTTAACCCTGGGCCTTCTGTTCAGCCTTTCTAAACTTGAGTAGCCATCTTTGAGATTGTGCCGGTGGATGTTTCCATTCTGGTGTTGCTGTCGGGGGTTTGGAGTGGGAGAACTACAGGGAGAGGACACCGAAGAGCTCGGTTCACTGGACGGACTGCACTGAGATGAGAGGCACGGTGATTTCTAGAAGCAGAAAACATGGCAAATTAAAATAGTCTTGATGTTTCTGTACAGCTAAATTAGCAGTGCCTCAAATGGGCCATCTAATGGGGTAAAGCATTTCATTTACAGTGTAAACATTGTGATGTTTGTTTTTCTCATCTTTCTCAATTTGCAGATAACCACGGCTACTTCCATCTTTGTTACCTTGTGGAAAGCCAGCATAGACACAGGCAGGCTGCTGCGTCGGATGTGTCGCTGGCCGGGCTGAGAGGGGCTGGGGCAGAGGCGAGGACTGTGTGCAGGGCTGGAGCTCGGACTGGATCTGGCGCTGTGGCAACAATAGATGTTTGGACCCGTGTAAATGCTAGACAGGGTGCAGGAGCAGCGGGTACTGCCACTTGTGTTTCTGCCTGCATCCACACCTTCTCCGGGGTTGTCCAGCTGGCACGGAGAGCCCTTTGTAGTTTTTCCAGGTATCGGAGTAACTGTGTTAGGTATTCCTTCAATTCTCTTTCCAGCCAACAGCTCTGGATAAAGTTTCTGTTCTGTACTCTGGAGTTTTGAGCTGTAATCCAAACACTCGTATTCCTCATCCAAAATTGTCCCTTTCCCACTGTCACATGTCAGCTTCCTATAAAAGATGAGGGAAGGGCTGCTCCGCTGTTTTGAATGCCACAATTGGTCAGAGTATCGCGATACTTCCTGGCTGTCATTTGCGTGTCTGGCCTCTCGGCTAGATCTGCTTTCAGCGGATGGAGTTGAAGCACGTTGACCCAGGACTACAGCCCCGACCTGTGTCTGATTTTCTTCAGTAGCCATCACGTCTCCTGGAGCGTCCTGCTTTATCATTTGTTAAGCTGCACCCCTGAAAATAAGTAACACTTCGCTGTTGATGACAGATAAGCAGGAGAAATCTATACTAACAGCATTTTAGAAAAACTTTCAAATGTATTTATCTCATATTGGTTGCCATTAAACCCGACCTTTGATGCAAGCACCAGTCGAATACATTTCTCTAAGACTCTCTTAACTCCTAACTAGGGATGTCCGATAATATCGGCCCACCGATATTATCGGCCGATATTGAGTTAAAAATGTAATATCGGGAATTATCGGTATCGGGTTTTTACAACCGATGTTAGTTCTGTAGGCTTCAGCATTTCCGAGTGTACCTGAATGCAACACGGGCCGTAGGCTTCAGCATTTCCGAGTGTACCTGAATGCAACACGGGCCGTTTACAGGCGCGTGCTTGATGACGTATAACAACAACACGCTTCACTCGTAGGTTGCTAACCGTGGCTAACAAGCTTGCTCTCCCGGTGCATGAGATGTCCGTGGTTTGGAAGTATTTCCAAGTGTCACCTATTAACAGTAAATGTGCGCTTTGCAATGACTGCAAGGCGTTAGTTATGAGAGGAGGAAACAAGGCGTCTTCCTTTAATACATCTAATTTGATCATCCACCTCAAGAAGAATCATGCGGAGTTAAACGCTACATCTGTGCAGCACAGTGATGAAAAGAAGCAACAGCCGACACCGAGAAACAGACTTTTTCTATCGTTCAGGATGCCGGATTCACCAAACGTGTGGAGTTCCTCGAGCCACGTTATGTCTGTATAACGCCCAGTCACAAGTATTTCTCAGACCAGTGGAACCCGAACTGTACAGCATTGTTTACAGTCACGTCGAGAAGGTAATTTCTGGTGCTGAATCCATTAGATCCAATACAGGTTAGCATGTTGAGCTTAACTGCTGATTTATTGATTGTATTATTTGTCAAGTTACGGCCGGTTACTCAGTCTGGAAAAAGAGGACTATGTTTGTTTACTACTCTGGACTGAAGCTATGCATCTTCCTTGTTGTGATGTTGTCTGTAGTGTTGTTTGAGGCAAAATATTCTCTCTAAAAACACAAACAATTAAATGAATGGCACTTTTTTCAATAACTTATTTTGTACAGACTGTGTTTACATTTGAAAAGCCGTGTTGCATTTATGTATGCATCCAGTGGGGCATCACAATAAAATTAGGCATAATGTGTTAATTCCATAATAGGTGATATGTGATGAATTTTGGTGTAAAAAGGCTGCATATATCGGTATCAGGTGATATCGGTATCGGGTGATATCGGTATCGCAAATTAAGGGTTGGACAATATCGGATATCGGATATCGGCAGAAAAGCCAATATCGAGCATCCCTACTCCTAACATTTAAGAAGCAACGTCTTCCATCTCAATTAATGGCTCCTTAGAGCAGCAAGAGGAAATTAAATTTGCAGAGGAAATGCAATTTGCAGACTTACAAACCCATACATTGTGTAAGATGACAATATTGTCATGTTTATAACTCTGATGGTCTAAATGACTAATGATAGTGAGTTTGCCCTTAATGGAGTGTTCACATATTAAAGAATGTCTACACTGTTTCAGCTCAGGGGGATTAAAGCATCTACGCTGCAGCTTCGCCTTGTGATTGACTGACTGACTGACTGACTGACTGACTGACTGACTGACTGACTGACTGACTGACTGACTGACTGACTGACTGACTGACTGACTGACTGACTGACTTACTTTCATAATACCATTATCAGAACCAAATGTCTGTATTTTTAGTTCAGTTCAAAACCAATACTACACAACAGTCCTGAGCTTCTTTCTCTTCTCAATTCCTGTGTGCCATCATGGTCATAGGCCTGTACAGGAGCAAATAATGACTTCAGCTTCCAGTGACCTCTTCAGTTACTAAGACAACATGTCCATACAGAGTGTACTATGTGACTTGTGTGTGCATGTTGTAGAAACAGAAGCTTGTGCAGCTGTACAAACCACCAGATAGAGAACCCACGGACGTGACCCTGGAGGACTGAAGAATTTCCTTGATAGTACCGTTCACAGTCACAGCTCACAAGGCCATGTGTGTGCCTGGGTGCGCTAGCCCTGACTGGTCCTGACATGCATCTGTGGCATTAGTTTAGCAAGTTTGGCAAGGTTTCCACTTGCAGGCCCTGAGAGAGAAAAAGAAGGAGAAAGAGAGAGAACACAGACACACCAATCAATATTTACATTTTTTTCACAATTTAATACACATATAAAATATTGAAAGAATGGTTGTGTGAGGGAGAGCTAGAGTAATACAACTAAACATACATGAGAAACACATTTTGCCAGCTTCAAAGGATTAATATTTTCTCTCATTTCCTTCTGTGCCCTCTTTTTTCATCACATAACCTTTCTTACCTACACTAACTAGTCATATAAATCAGTGGACAGCGCATGAGCCATTGTGACTGAAACAACTGAAATAACAAAAACGGAATTTCAGCAGGAAGGGAAAAATGAGTGGAGGAACACTTATTTTACAACCATAAAAATAACCAACTTTCTGTGGCAATAAGAATAAAAATATAGACAGTACATTCATCCCCATTTCCAGAGATGATGTATGGGGTGTTTGAGGTGTAGGATGTGTAGGATGTGTTAATTGCATGGTACAATTAAATAACTGAGTTAGACTGGCACCTCTCAAAGGTTTAATTGAATTATTCAGTAATGTTGTATCTTGGAGAAACTATGGATTAAATGGGAAACCTGAATGGATACATATCAACATCATCACACTCTCAATGTACAATTTAACAATCTGCCATGTGGTCTGAAAATTACACCTCATATCTAGACATCCCACTATCAACATGAATTAAATTTTCTGTATAATACAGACAGTGTTGCATTGCAACCGGTATCTTGAAATGAAAGCTTCAGTGCCAGCTCTCCATGATGTAATGTCAAAGTAAAATAACTTTAGAAAATGGGGACCCTGGTGACCATACCACTGACCATAGACTTAGGCTAACATCTGATCGGGAACTTTTGCTGCCTGTCATCCCCCATCCTCTTTCTCCCCTTGTTTCCTGTCATCTCTATAAATTATCTTCTATAAATGAATGCATGCAATGCGGCCAAATACTTACTTTGAGTTTGCAATACTTGTAAATATGTACAAACTTTATACAAACAAACCCTGATACTGCCCTAAACGTACCTCCTCCTCCAACACAAACACTTGTTAATGGTATTTGACTACCAATGGCATTTGAATTACCACAAACAACTTTTTTTATTTTTGATATTGTCCAGCAGTCTTGAAATACAAGACTCTTGTCTTTAATGAAAGCATATACTGTAATAAAAATAAATAAATAAATAAAAAGAAGCCAATGATGTAAACTCCGTAGAATGCCAGCTGGAAAAGAGAAAAGGTAACGATGCCTATGAAACTGAACAGTCCACTTTTAGTAGCTGGCTTTCATCACACACAGCGCTATAATAAATAGGAAATCATGTCCAATATTCTCCGAAAAAAAAGATTTAATTTCACTTATTCTGTCTAGATCAATCTAGCACTCTGGTAGGTGAATAAATCAGAGCCAAGCAGAGGATAATTATGCACCATGCCTGCATGAAATACATCCATACACACCCACTCACCCACAAGATGAATAGTTGCATACTAATTGTGTGGAACTGGTATCATCAATGGAGGTTGTATAAATCCCAAAAACAAAGTGCCCGAAACCTTATAATTGCAGCAACCACAGCCATTAATTTCCTGCCAAAATGCGTGGGCCACAGTAGGAATGTGGGACTGACCCAGAGGGAGGACCAGCTACACTTTTAGTGTATGTGTGTGGGAGAGAAAGACAAAATACAAATAGGGAGGAAAGGGCTATACTCATTGATCCTTGAGAAATAAGGCAGTCAAGGCATTCTTGTGCCCATCACCACCCACCCACACATATACACATATCAAGGTGTTTGCGTTGGATGTCTGCAGGCTCTTTTCAAGGTTCTGTGCTACATTCACACAGACAGAACTTCATCCACAGGGATGAAACAGACAAGTGCTCCATTCATGAGCTCACAATGATATAGGACCTGCATACGACTTCCTGTACTCTGCAGCTAAGCTGCAGCCTTTTGAGGACACTTATTTGATAGCGAAACACTGTTCCATACATCTACAATGGCATTTTGAAGCCAACCCTACACTACAGGCAGGTTTTATAAACATCAACATCCTTATTGTTTTACTGCAGTTGCTGAGACAGTATCAAAAGAGTGTGCCATCCCTGACATAAGAAATAAGACATGCCAAGATTTAGAATTTACCAGAAGCTAATAAATGTCTAGTAAAAATGAAATGTTGGATTAGGCCAGAGAAGGAGCTTACAAGTATTTCTTATCAATATTATCTCTAATAATGAATATAATGGAGCTAATAAAAATAGCTCATTTTGCATGACAAACACGCATGGAAAGTAGGTTGCTCACATTTTTTTTTTTAACAAATTCTGCCTTCCCATTGAAAATGTAAAAGTCTGTATTAATATTTAACAATCCGCACATCAGCACTACAAAACAAGGCTGGTTGAAAGTGTCAGAACCGGATTTGTGGCCGTTCGTGAAACAGATTTGGGAAGTCCGGGAAGACAGGCTTGGTAATCATGGGATGAGCATAATATAATAACCATATTATCTGTCTTATATAAAAAATAATATTCAAAAAATGATTAATTTTCCCTGCATAGTACCAAAAACGTTTATCTTATTTGACATGCAGTAGATCAGCCCAAATCATTTTACAACAGAACAAAAATAATGGATTTCAATGAGTCAGCGCTCGGGTCATCTGCAAATAGTACCTCTTGTTGTTAGCTGTGTCAACACTAGGACTGAACGATGAATTGCCACCTTGCAAGCACTAATACCACAATATGATAAAACGCAATCTTCTAACTGTAAGGGGTGCGATTACATGGGACATATGATAGGCGATAGGCGAGCACTCGGTTCCAAGAACAAGCATGCTGCACAAGTAACGCTGCACTTTAACCTGCTACACAATGGCCTCAAGCTCAACAGAACATTCTATCCATCCATCCATCTTTAACCTCTTGTCCCTATCGGGGTCGCAGGGGGGGCTGGAGCCTGCCCCAGCTGACATCGGGCGTGAGGCATGGTACACCCTGGACTGGACGCCAGTCTATCATAGGGCACATAGAGACAAACAGAGACAGACAACCATTCACACTCACATTCACACCTATGGGCTATTTTAGAGTCATCAATTAACCTAACACATGCATGTCATTGGACTGTGGGAGGAAGCCGGAGAACCCAGAGAAAACCTACACACGCAGACACGGGGAGAACATGCAAACTCCCAGCCCCGATTCGAACTAAGAACCCTTTTGCTGCGAGGCGACAGTGCTGACCAACACACCACCTCAACAGAACAGTCTGAAATTGAAACAACAGAATTTAGTCTCAAAGAGGATGAGCACGTCGGTTGTGTTGGACTACTTTGGTTTTAAAAAGGATGATGTTGCGCAGCATCAGTTATTGTACAGACCAAGTTGTGCTACCGTTGCTACTTCACGGGGCAAAACCTGAGATAAGTGGGTGTGTGATTGAGTGAGTGAGTGAGTGAGTGAGTGATTCTAACAAATAGACACAGCCTAGGGGAAATAACATTTAATTCTAGATGTGTCTAATAAATTGGTGATCATATTAAAATAATTACTTCCTTTTTTTGGAGAAGAAAAAAAATTAAAGAAAAACGGGATACAATCTTTTTTTTAAAACCACAGTCACATTATTAGGAGGAAAAATGGAAAATGTATTTCTGTATTTGGATTATTTCTCCAAATCGTTCAGCCTTAATCAACACTCTGTTAACATAGCGTTAAGTTAGCTACTAAACTAACGTTCTTGTAGAAACAAAACCCACAGGCAGTGCTTTGTAGCGCTGGGATGAAGCACTCTCCAATACCCTGGCAGTGCCTTTCTGCCAGAGAAAAACAGTATATGGACACAGAACAAGACTTTTGACCCACTGGTATGTTGAAGCAATTATCATTAACACCTCAGACGAAACCGAACCAGTTGCACCGATTTTCACCACTAAAACATACTTTCTATCATAATGTCAAGAAAAACAAACAGCAGATCTATGTTACGACAATATTAACGTAATTTGGCCGATTCATTACGTTACATTGTAATCCATACACAATATGTTAATTTTGCAATTAAGTTCTTAACGAAATAAGAAAAGGCTCTTCAGAATGTGCTTTTCATTTGTCAAGTATTAAATTCACACAGGATTGTGCAAAAGGCTTTCACAACATTTTTTTCATATAGACTATGTATTTATTGAATTACCAGAAAACATGCTATGTCATCATTGTGGAGAAAAGAAATTACCTATACAGGAAAAGAAGACTTTGTCACCCACTCCTAGTAAGTTATAGCCATAATCATTTCAGATTACATTTTTTCAGTACTAGGTTCTCTATGGTGACTGGTCTGAGCCGACCCCATTCCATAACAGGGAGACTCTCACCTGCATGTGTCACACTCAACTAACAGGTGAAACCAGTTTTATCAAAGGTTGGCAAAGAATTTGTTAAGCCCTACATATATCAATGTACAATATCTTTCCCCAGTGCCTGTGTTATTGTTGTCATTCCTGCTAGATATGAAACCCTAACCTTTTGGCTTCAAAATCATAATTTATTTGAATCCATGTTCTTTTACATTTAAAGATAAGAAAGATAAATATATATAATACTCCACCTTTTCTGTGTACATGCCTATATTTCATATTCCCAAATTTGAAGTTTGACGCTTGGTATGTATTATGGGCCCCAAACTGCATTGAGCTTAGGCGTAGTTATAAAAGCGAAAGAAGAGAGAACATAGTATGGGCAAGTCATAGCAATGACTACAATTGGGAGAAGCATTGAGAAAAGAAAGTACAGTAAAACTAAATGTGCATACAAGTTGCAATAAAAACATGAAAAACAACAATGTTCTATTTGGGGACCATCTGTGTTCATCAGCTGCTATTCAGCTCATGTTGTTGGTGTACAGATGTTAGCTGTCACATTAAGGCTGATGTCATTTGAGGACACAAACTGACATGCATGTTAGGGCATTAACCTGTCCAATTATAGTAGGAGGGCGAGAGTAGAATAACATTTTGGCTACTACAGGCAAGAAGTTACATACTGTAGCTTTAAAACCTGAAGCAATGTGCCTGGGGATATGGTAGACAGCTGTGTTTGTCATCAAGCTAATTTAAAAACACTCTGAAATTAGCAACAGGATAGCATTTCAGCGCTGTGGTTACATAAAATGGAAGCATGTAGACTTAAAGTAAAGTTTGATATGCGCTGCAGCTTTATCCTCATGACGTTATTTAATTATTATAATTTACAGAACTAATTAAATGGCCATATTAAATAATTTAGCACCACAACAAACCTACAGTGGGGTTATTTCAAAAGGGGAAATTTACAAACACACACTTGAGAACTGCCTATAATAAAAATAACATCTCTGCAGTTAGTTAACCTAAAAACACACACACTAAACACAGTTCAAAGTATGTCTGTTATCAGCTGACCTGTGACCCTGGGCGGGAAAGCAAATGGCTCTCCCAGGCTAAAATCTCAGCCTTGGGCCAAATGCACACACACACACACACACACACCCACGCATGCAGGAAATCAGGTCACACAGAGTGACAAGTGCACTGACCAAGAAAACCCTTAATCACTTCTACTTCACTTGTTGTATTACATACAATATTGTCCAGCACATGGTTCTCATAATATCAAGCTTCTTTTCCTAAACAAGGTGTAATAGTAATATATAAATAATAAGGTAAGTATAATTTGATGTCAATACTTACATTACTGTAAGAAATAAGCCCCATGTTATCCAGATAAATCAGGATTCACTATCTTGTCAACTGAGTAAGAAAGAGAGTGTGACATCCAAGAGTGAGAGAAAGTGGGTGGAGAGACAGACAGAGAGAGACAGAGCTGACCGACATGTGGGATGGGCCTTCCACAGTCAGTATGCAAGTTCAGCAGCCAATCAGAACGTTTGTTGATATACACATGTTTTCACCTTGACAGTCATCTGACTGACAATTACAGCACAGTGACACATCTAATAACTATTTCAATCCATGTTTGAATGGTTTCTGTCCTAAATGAGATACCATCTATGTTGGTATGAAAACATGACTTATTTAATGAATAATGATTATTCCTCAGTATTATAGCAATAGTTCAACATATTAAGAAACATGCCCATTTGCTTTGTTGCTAAGAGTTAGATGAGAAGATCGATACCACTCTCACTGTAATGTACAGTGAATATGAAGCTATAGAAAACAGCTGGCACCAACAACTCATTGATTTGCAAGTTAGATGTTTTTTGTGTATTATGTGAAAAAATCAAGTATTAAGTTAGGTGGTTGTGTTTAAGTCCTATTGTGCCCGTCAAGTTTCCAGGCAATCAGCAGAGATTTCACAAGCACAACACACATATGAGACTATCCCAGACAATGCTGGATTATCTGAATTTTGGCTTGTATACTGCTTTAAAGAGCTTGTAAACTTCAACAGAAGCCAAGGAAAACAGTGATCTCAGCTGCACCACTGGAAAAACCTGATGAAATAGGGACAGACAGTTCTCTGCTCATCATGCTTTGAATGTTGGGTACCAACAAAATATTCCATGCTGCAATAAAGTGTAACACGTGTTGATGAAAGCAAAAGGGGATGATCTCAGTACCTCTGACAATCATGAAGGAACCGGATATAATCAGAATCACATGTTGACAACAAAACTGTATTGTATTGTTTTGGTATTTATGGGTGTGTCAGTTGTTCCCTCGTTTATCTCTGAAGGGTATTTCCAAACTGCCACACATCTGTTAAAAACTGATGATGTCATTTTTTTTTACACTGAACTGTAATCTAAAATGAGACAGGTGGTAAAAAAGGGGACTCCAATGTGATGTCCATGTTAATGTACTTTACTTTGGATAGTTACTGTTGGCCATACGCTCTTGATAAGCAAATGGTAGACCAAGGCTCAAGGTGGTCATTACTGATGGATGGGTTCTGAATCTAAACGTGGCACATCTCTAAAGTAGGCCACCGTTTTTTTCAGAGGTTGAGACATTCAACCACTTATTGATTCAAACACTAACGCCCTTTGTAGAATAATCTTTTGTCTCACAGGTAGTCAATCAAAATGAGTAACAATTTGTTTTAATGAGTTTGTGTCTCGGGACTGGAACCGTCTTTGAAACTGTCCTAAATCAAATGTTTATCCCCTCACCAGGAGGCCTTCATGCTCACATAAAAGCCTTTTAATGTTCATTCATGAGGGATTATTTCACAACTCATCCAAACGATGACTCACGGCCTGTTATGTGATTAGGTTCAGAGAGCACAGCCCAATCAGTGGGGTGGAAAGCAGCACCACAAATTACTGGCAATGACCTTTATGCTTCATATTTACAATTACTTTTAAACTAACTTTGATACTACACAGTCAATGGATAACGAAAGGAAGGTAGAGAATAAATGACGACGCTAAAAATGTCAAATGAGAGCTGCATTCAAACTGACCTGAAATGCTACTTATCCTCTTGAGCCTCCAAAATACTCCACTAAACACTCCCACTAAGATTCAGCACTGGATCTTTAGCATTGCACCAGCATAATAAGCAGGTCAGGGAGAGAAGGAATCCCCTTTCGTGTTGTGTAGGGGCCACGGGAGAAAAGGCATGCAATGTGAGTACAATAGAGTGACGCTCCAATTGGTGTCACCCCACTGCAAAGAAACAGTCACGCAGTGAAAATAAAGATTTCAATAAGATTATCTTTTCACTTACAAATGTTTTGATGCTGCCAAAAACTAGCTAATTTGAATAGCATTCATAATCTGAGAAACTCCAAATAGTGAGTCAAGTAACAAGACCAAGATAAAGGGAAAATAAAGAAAAAATAATCCAGTTGACAGAATATTACACATTAGAGAATGTAATGCAACTAGGGGGATGCACTGATAACATACTTGGTATCAGTCTTCAGCCCTTTTTCACACATGCAAAGCAAATCTGAAATGGCTGTATGTGAGGACCAAATGTCCGAATCCGTCGGATTGGACACGAGTGAACGCAGCCGCTCACTGTACAGTGTATTAACAGCGAAAAGGTGAGCAAAGAAAGAAAACAAACCTCCAAGGGTGAAGAAGAAGGGTTAGTTACATAAAGACGGAAACTAAAATGTCTAACTGGAGAGAAGACAAGGTTCGGGAAATTCTGTCATAAGAGCCGACGGCGAAATCATCAGACAATTCTTTGTCATTTAAATGTTTTTTCTTGTGTACTTGTCTGCCAAATTTAGAAAAAAGAAATTGGAAAAATTTAAAAAAAGATATATTCAAGGAACAGAAAGAGACTCGGTTGTTTATGACCAAATTACGAACTGTCACCATTGTGTAATTCACGTATTTCCAGTAAGTGTGAATGCGTGTTACGTGTAGAATCTCCAAATATTTGCTACATATGAAAAAAAGGAAAACTGTGAATTTGTTTTTTTGGACCTCTCCTAACATTGTCAGGATTTACAGCCATCTCTTAAGGTCCAGTAAAAGAAAATCCTGCACGGTTCCATTTAAATCTTCAGTACACACACACACTTCATGCAAAGAAACCCCCCTCTCCCCTTAACACTGGGGGTCAGAGAAGAAAAGACGCATCATATGACTACAATAGAATCACATTCCTTAAACTGGCTGCAGTTGAAAAGAAACTAACAAATGTTACCATGCAGTGCAAAGACCCAGATAAAAAGGGAGAGATCAGTGCAGATGGGAAGTTAAAAAATATTGAATATAAGGGGTATTAAAAACTAAAGTCATGTGAATCTTTCTAAATGCAAGGTATGTAAGTTATGTTCATTCAGATATATATATATATTTTTTTTTTTTGCATTATTGTCAAAATGACTGAGGGAGGGCTTTGATCTGGCTTAGAGAAAACTGGGCAATTCATATTTTTGTATACTCTTGCGTGAATTTAATGTCAGTGATTGTCAATGACAAAATCTGTTTAATCGCATGATTTCTATCGGAATGCCCTAACCTGCTGTAAGCACTGCACGGTTTGGAGCCGAACTTTTATCAGATGCCCTGTTCCTTTTTATTCTTGTTGCTCGCTTTGAAATCACCACAATGGACGGCTGATTCTCAAAGTTGATATGAGGAGTTAGCTATAAAATCCCTCCTCATTTCACTACAAAAACTTTAAATAAGGTGCCAGCTGGCTGGAGGGGGGTCGCAAGGGAGCTGAACGTTTCAGGTAATCAAGGTAAATAACCGTCACTAATAACAACCTACTTGCTGTTGACTACTATGTCATATCCAGTAAATATCACATTATAGAACGCGTGGTTCCTGTTTTAAAAGTATAAATGGGGACCAAGTACACAACCCTCTTTTAAGTGGTTACGTCTCCAGTCTGATCTCGAGAGCATAGGTATAGTTTTGGTTTTCATGGTTACTGTTCATGGTTTTCTCACATTTTTCTTGAGTGATGACATCATTAAATGAGGACAGATATTTGAAGCTTCATTCAAAAATCTCAATAGAAGCTTTAAATTTCTTTTTTTTTTTTAATGACATTTGGCACACCCCTCGATGAATGACATCTGAAGAGGGGATACAAACCTACACAGCCTGAAACACTGATGAGTCAGGAAAGATCAAGGCTATTCATAAAGATTGTATCAAACCGGCCGCCAGGAGAGCTCATAAATACTGGAACAACTATGCAAAGGATTTAAGCAAAAAAACTACCTGCCTTCTCATTACCAACTTTTTTCACCTTGGAGACAATACCGATAGCACCAGAATCAAACAGAATAAAAAAAATTAAAAAAAAAGAATAGAAATGTAAAGGAAAAGAATGTTAAAAAGGAGGGAACATCAACCTGTGCTCAGCTGAAGGTTACCTTTCTTCTTCAACACAGTCTCCCTCTCTCAGTAACAAAGTGAGAGGCTGGTTACGCTGGTGAGAGTGCTGCAAACAGAACAGACTTTTCATGTGAGGGACCTGGAGAACATATGGCTTTGATTAGAGGGCAGGGCAGAGAGAGAAGCCAGTGGAAAGTGCACAGAAACAGAGAGAAAGAGAGAGAGAGAGGGGCCTTATGTTTGAGTGTGTATCTGTATGAGCGTGCATTAGTGTAACAACAGAGGGAGAGGGCTGACTCAAGAAAGGGTGACTGTATCTTCACACAGTGTGTGTGAATGTAAGTGTGCATGTGTGTGTGTGTGCACGTGCGTGTGTGTGTGTGTGTGTGTGTGTGTGTGTGTGTGTGTGTGTGTGTGTGTGTATACACTTGCTAACAAAGCCAGATCAGCTCAAAAGAAGGGAGACTGCTGAACTGAAGAATGAAGTGAGTGCCAGTATTTGTGAATGTGTGCGTCTATAACAACGGAAAGAGTGTTAAGGCATTACAAAAGTGAACCACACCAGTAGGAATAATGGTGAACCGTGTCCTTATCACACTGATGCAAAACACCCCTTCAATTGAACTGCAGCCTTTAGCTCCATTAAGAGTGCTGGCAAACAATTTGGAATATCCTTAAGTGGAGAGGCAACTTGTATTTGAACATCAAATATGAGGAATACCGCTATGACAGAGAGTCTTCTGCTGTAAAGTGGTTACAAACAGAGCAGACTCTAAATAATACCCTGCGGTGTTTGGTCAACAAGTCCAGTAGCACTTTGGAGCTGGTCCCTTCTTTGTTTTGGTTGCACACATTTGTGTTTGTATACACAAATGTACAGACAACACAATACACATTCCTGCCACCAGTTTCACAACGCTGATCAACAGTTGGTGGAGGTAAACAGAAATAATAGTAGCCATGCCCCAGCAAAAAGCAGGGAACAAGCCAAATCCTAGTAAGCAATGCATGATAGAGAAACATTTGAGACTGAAAAGAAACATACTTCTGTTTGTTCGCAAACCTCGTCATGGGGCACATTTCATTTCTAAACACACAGGTAAACAATTTTCATCAGGATACGATATTATATTGATTCTTTTGACAACAATATGGTATATGATGACACATTACAAAGTATGCCACGGTACCATTTCGATTCAATTTGAATTGAATTGAATCGATTTGCATTTCGATTCAATTCAAATCTGCAACAGATATCATATGATATATGTCCAATTAAAAGTCACTTACATAAGTCAACTCACAATAAGTGAGTTTCATGATTGCATCTTGCACGGTTGTGACGCTATAACAGCAACAAAATCTGTTCACAGACAGACAGACATACAGATATACAGTATAAACACCGAGCAAAATACTCAAAATCACCTCTGTGGTAGTTCCCACTACAGTAGTGTCTTCAGGGCCACATTTTGCCATTCTCACAAGGTGAAAACAATACCAGCATCTCTGTCATGGCTGGCAAATATAAAGTGAGAATTTCAAAATAAAGGTGTATATAAAAAATGATGATATGTATTGATACTTTCACTTTGCAACTATGACATTGAATTATTGACCGTTGAATCGATAAATAAATTCACATTGATTTATCTTTACACCCCTTAGCAATCAAAATGTAGCAGGAGCTTGAGAAGCATGAAGCAAAACGAATGTATACCACAAGTGCTACATGTTCAAAAGGTCAAAGGTCAATTATAGTCACAATTAACACTATTCCATCACCAGACACAAGAAAAACTGGGATGCCATCAACGCAAAGTCTGAAAGTGAAGATGCACTAACACAGAGATCAGCAAGTTTGAAAAAAACAAGTCCAACTTGGATGATCTCTGCCTCGCTGCCTGTCTGCTCCAGATTTAAACCTCAATCACCACACGTTCTCTCCAACTGCTTCCTCCTAATATGCCCTGATGTTGGACGAAGCACCCATTACTGGAAGTTTAATAAATATAATCAATTTGGGGAGAGGTTTACATTTGTATATAGAAATTATCCAGTAAAAAAAAATACTGTAAATTTGTCGACCACAGTATTGGGACCCTTTAAAGCACATGTTTGTAAGTTGCATCTAGGTTTATTTTCTACATGTGACCTCTCACTTTGCAAGGTGAATATAACCTTGTTATCCAATTAGTGTGTGTCAAACTGCCATTGGGACTGTATTTTCCCTGTGTCTCTTAGCCCAGACACAAGGCAAAATTCCTGTCCTTTCTGATCTGGATCTGATTCATCTGAGCTGTATTTCCCTTTCATGTCCATCTGTTACTCTTTAGTATAAAGCAACCTACGCTGCAACATCACATACAACAGCGTTAAAGGTCACAGTGCCCAAGGGATGTCTGGGGGGACTCTGCCTAAGTAAACAACAACCTGACCTGTCAAAAACACTTGCATGAGCCAATGCACACACAGCTATAGAGTTAATAAAAGGGATGATAGCTTAGTCAAATACATCCAATTTAACTTATTTTTGTCTAATATTCAATATCAACAAACAAAAACAAACTTTGCGTGTGCTGTAGCTTAATGCATAGCCATGCAACTCGGAGAAAGCACAGAAAAGACAAATGGCAGACATTACTTTGTAAGCTCCTTTTTCTGTTAAACACCGAGAGAGCCACCAAAAGACGCAAGACACGTCTGGAAGCCCGGTTGGTAAAGAGTGGGTTTCAGCTGGGAGATGTGCTTTCAGTTTACTGTCCCGACTGAAACGGACTAGACATCATTTCACCTGCATTCATAGTTCCGGATAACCCCAAGTGAATGCAAACACGTTCGCCTTCTATTAGCTTGACTTGGGGTGACTTCGGGGTTCCTGGACACAAGTGTGGGAGCCACTGACACTGTGAGCAACTTCACAAACAAACCGCACTCGCGACCAAAGAGCCCCGTGGAAAAAGGTGTCTACGCATGTATGGACGTGACAGTTCGAGGATGTGGTGGCACAAACTTACCCACCAATGTTGTTAAACCCAGTTAGCATCCATCTTCACCCCGCATACTGACTCGCTCAACACATGTCCTGCTAACTTTCCGTAGGTTGGCTCCCTCCACGCACACAGCTCTCGCAGAGAGACAGTTGATGCAGCAGCTCGTGCTGCGGTGGGAAACCGCTCTCTCTCTTCTCTGGTGCCTTCAGGTGCTCCTCGGAATCCAAACCTCCTCTTTGCTTCGAAGTTGGTTTTGTCAAGCAATCAAGTTGCAGTAACCGTAGTTTTGTGGGATGTTATAAACTAGTTAAACGATGAATGCCACACATATTGATCTTGCAGCTTTGAAATGTTAGGATACACACTGCCCTTCAACTTGGAAAAATGGAACCCCTAAAGCCTGTTTTTTTTTTTTAATATGTTTGATCAGTTGCAGTGTATTGATGTGTTCAGGAATTTGCACCACTAAAATACAATATTTACTAAGGTGGTCACTCAGGCATGATATTGGCTTGGAAGTCTCAGTTACTTCAATGATGTGTTTAATGTGGTAAATTCAAGAGACATTCAATTCAATTTTATTTACAATACCAAATCGCAAACGTTATCTTAAGACACTTTACATATAGAGTAGGTCTCGACCATGTTATGACTTATTAATGATTTAGAGAGACCCAAAAATTCCTCCATGAGCAGTAGCAAGTACATGTATTCCACGTAATTACAAATTGTCCAACAGTCCTCAAATGCAACATCTTCTCCTCTACCAGTAGCCAACTGAGCTGTGGACAGAAGGACAATAACTGTGGCTCTGGGTTACTTTGTGGTCCTGTGTGTGTGTGTGTGTGTGTGTGTGTGTGTGTGTGTGTGTGTGTGTGTGTGTGTGTGTGTGTGTGTGTGTGTGTGTGTGTGTGTGTGTGTGTGTGTGTGTGTGTGTGTGTGTGTGTGTGTGTGTGTGTGTGTGTGTGTCACCACATTGGAATGTCTGGCAACAATTTCGCACCATATAGCCAGACGTCCACTTCAGGCATTGTGTCCTTTCGTTTCCAATTGTCCAAAAAATGGGTTTTTATAGCAATTGACCATAGACTACAGAGTTAATGTGTCCAATTCAGCTATATCGACTTGTTATGCCCTATTTGGCTCAATTCAAGAGCCAATCACAGAAATAATTTTGACTATTATGAGGCCCTTGACAAAATGACTCAACTGCCTCCAGTACAGGTTGGCCCCCACACGTGAGACACCATGTTTCACCCTCAATCAGTTGCCATCATTGGACCTTGTCTCGCCCTAATCTGCCAATCTAGAGCCAGATGTGCCACAACTCAGTCCAATCAGACATATTCATAGGACAGGTTCAATCAGCAAATGAATAGGCTAATGTTTGGAGAAGGCTAAGTCTTGTAACAATTTGTTCAGTTTGGTTGGAAATTGCAAGTTTCACACGTGTCATTGCTCTCATGATTGCACGATTTCTTTTGTTCACTTTATTATTATTGTTATTATCATAAGTGAATAGAAAGGTTGGAGTCTTGGAGACATTGAAAGCACGTGCTTAGAGTGATGTCCCTTTCCACTTCACAGCCTATAACTGCATTTATTTCAACTTGGAAAATGAGGGATTATTTTCCAATTCCCTCCCGCTCTACTGATGGGAAGTCTTATGCCATCTGTCAGGAATGTGCAACCCCTCCATTCCTCCAACTCTCCGCAGGAGCCTGCAAACCTTTGGGAATCCCCAGCTCCCTGATAAAAAAGGAGGGCAGGTGTTTTATTTTTTCTAAAATGCATACCATACCTTTACTCATCCGCTTTATTTGAACAACGCCAAAACATCTGAGGAGAATTTACCCATTGCAATAAATTGCTGAGTAATCAAGAGGACAAACTAAATGAAGATAAGGAAGGACAACTTGCCCTGGTCTACATTTTTATACTTGATGGTGCAGCAAATAATTGAAGACAAAATCCCTACCTGCCTTAAGTACAAATACAGATTGCATGTGCATATTTACAAGCAATGTAAATAAGGTACTGTAGATACAATGATAACACATAATCTTGTTAGATATCTTGCACTCACACACACATTTGCCCTTATTTAGGCAACTTGTTCCAAGGCAATTAGTCCTCTTAACTGAAAACTGCAAAATTAACTACTAGCCTAACTACTGTCTCCTAGTTTGATTGTTTTCTTAACCTTACAGGCTTTAATGTTTGTTTCTCTTATATGTCTGTTTCATTACTAAAAGCCTGTCTTTATGTTTTTTAATCTACGGTTGGTAACTATTTAAATTACTCTGTTTAATCCGTTTATGACTGTGAAACATTAAGACAACCAGTATCTTACAACAACTAATAGTCAGGCAAAGTCACTGGTGAGGTGAAGCTGCATTTAAGAGCAATTCTCTGTTTTTGTGGATCCTGCCCTCTGCTGTCAGTAACGGTTCATTACATGTGTAGAAAGCTATTATTATTTGCTGTTATTTTACTGTTACATCTAATCTCTGATGTAATAATAGTAATACCGATAAAAAAAAATAGTATTGATCATAGCAGATGCATACTGCAACTACCTATAATACATGAAATCAACAGAATACCTTCTACTAATCCCTGGACTGTTAGTTGTATTATTGCGCGTCTTTGTTGTTGTGTGTGTGTGTGTGTGTGTGTGTGTGTGTTTTAACCCATTATTTGACAGGACAGCTGTAGGTTGATAGGAAATGGGGGAGAGAGAGAGTGGGGCGACATGCATCAAAGATATTTCTGAATAACAGGCCGCTGCTATGTACGCAGTTCTGTTCATAGACTGTGAAGGACCATCTTTAAATCAACAAAATCATTTTTAAATCAATATTTTGTCAATAATTGCATTGAAGTAGCTCCATAATACTGTAAGTGTGTACTGTAATGTAGAGTGAGTGGGAATTCTTGAGGGTGACACAAGGTGCATCACTGTGCAAGGGTTCTTAGTCGTAGTAATGCTCTTCATTATCTCTTAAGTATGACCCTTATCAATACGGGTACATTTTTAGGGCTTTTATTAACATTTTACTTACAGCAGCTGAAGAGTGACAGGAAAGGAGGGGGGGTTGAGCAAAGGGGCCGCAGGTCGAAAGGGGCCGCAGGTCGAATTCAAACTCGAGCCCCTGCCAAGGACTGAGTCTATATGGGGCGCACGCTCTACCCGGTGAGTTAGAGGCCGCCCCATAAAAGACATCTTTAGCAGCTAGCTTGTCCTAAATCTCCCCTACAACAAAGAGCTACTCTGTTCTAGTTCAGCCTCTTGACACCTCACTTAGCTTAGCACTCAGCTGATTATTCTGCAAACCGGTGCCTAGATTCAGAGCAAGGGTTATGACACCATCTGCATGCAGTTAGCCCCCCATATGGAAGGTACAAGCCTTTGTTTTGCAAGATATGGGTTATGTTGCGACATAATGAAACACAGCCATTCTGCATGAATACACAGAGCTTCACAACTGTGTACAAACAAAGGGAGAAATAAACAAAGGTGTAATGCTCAAAGAGACAAATGACCTGCATGCACGTGTACACACAATGACTACAATCCACTCAGCCAGGTACTATTCTGAGCACTCCTGTCAACAGCTACCTGACTCAGTGGTTTGTACCATTGTCATTTGGGGTAGCACCATGGGTTATGGGACAATGATGTAAGTACAGAAAATGCTTTCACACAGTTTGGGTCTGTTCCACAAGTTTCAGTCATTTTAGAAATATATGATAAAGCTCAATTTCTCAAGTGATGTATGAAAAAGTCTGCAGAAGTTTGACAACAGAAAAATATTTCCTCAGGAGACAAGACCACAGGCAATAAGAGTTACAATATTCAAATAGTATTTATTATTAAATCATAGTATACTAAATATAATAAATCACTATGCAGAAATATATACATCTTGTCTTGATGAATATGTTGATGTAATAATTACAGAAATAGTCAAATAAATACTATCAAAGCATAGTTTTAAAACTCTAAAAAACGGCTTTATTGTAAGGCTTATAGGTCCTGAAACAAACCATTTAATGGAAATACAAACACAAATTGTGCTTACGCTAATAAGCTAACAGCATTCAAGTCAACTAAATGAATATTCTGAGAGAAATAAATGTTGAAGCAAATCAAATAACAAGAACATGAAATTAGCATCTGAACAGCTGCAGTTACCGTACCGTAACTACCTACCGTTCTGCAAACAAAAAGTCACAGAACCTTTAAATGAAATATTATACTAGGATCACATGTGATAGGCTCAGTTTTTTTCTATTTCACACTTTGACTGGTGTCACCACTTGCGAGCTGTATTACACCCCTTGGCTTGTTGTACAATGAACCAATGAGGAACCAACGATGATGAATCAATCATTTAGCTATATTATACTCTTTAAAACTAATGGGTTGGAGCAGAATTTTATGAACCGTTGTATATATTTACTACCTCCACCAAGAAGGTTATGTTTTCGGCTCGGTTTTTCTGTTTGTTTATTTGTCTTTTTGTCAGCAGGATTACAGAAAAACTGCTGGAGACAGGGCATTTATGTTTTATTCATGTTGTTTTGGAATAATCAGAGAAATGAGTTCCCCACTGGGAAAATTCGCACTGCATTGACATTGTGAGATAGGACATGCAGTCTGCACTCTCTGCCCTAGTAGTTTAGTTTAATTGGTACTGGTAATAAAATATCACATCAGTCCTAATCCTAATAACCAAAGAAAATCACATGGAAATAAAAATCAAATAAGCTCTAAAGGGAGAGTCGATCTCCAGCATAGAAAGGTTTCAGATACACTGTGCCATCCCCCATAGGAGCATTGTATATCTACATAGAATTCCTCTTGGAATCTGTGTTTGACTTCTTATAGAAGATACTTAAGGAAACATACAGTACATCACTGTCACAACAAATGTCACATAGGATCCGATTTAACAAAACCATTCTGTGCAAACTCAGAGTTCAGTTTATTACTGGTTTACTAGATAAAAGGATGAACTATAATTGGAGGCTAGTGTGATGATTCAGCTGTACTGACACAATTCTCAACAAGGAGTGCGAACAGCTGTGTGTGAAAAACAGCCAGGAAGAAACGAGAGGATTTTAAATAGCAGTCTGGTCTAGCAGCACTAATTGCCTTCCTTTTCTAGCTGTATTTCACCCAATTAAACATTACCACAACAGAGGACTGCAGTTTCCACAGCGACTTCAACAGCCATGACACTAAATACTCAGAACACAGTATTATTTATACCAGACACAAACACAGGCTGCTGTGCTTAAACACCACATCCCTTGAAATTAGAAAAAGGGAATTTTTCTGGGTATTTCCTACAAACAACAACACTAGAGATCACCTTTGATTCCCTACGCAGCTGAGCACAGGCAACCTTTTAGTGCCAAAGGACAAAACACAATGTTGCTTTTGGTACAAGATATTTTTTGCTTTGAAATATTTCAATGCAATATATTTTAAGACCGTTTTTCAAGTTTCACTTCTTATTTCTCACAAAAACAAGGATACTCGACTGAGTGATGCAGGGTCATATTGGAATAACCTGCGTTGTTTTGATGTAGTTTCACCTCATCTTCAGAGGAAGTTATCATCTAGCAAGCCTCAAAGCATCTTTGTGTGCAGCTGGATCATTTCTAGTGTTATAGTGGCAGGTTACTAACACTTTTTTTGAAAGTGCAAACAACACCTCTCTTTGAGCATCATGGAAAATATATTTTTAGACCGTTGAGAACACTAATTAGATGACATTAAGTGCCAGCCAACACGATAGAGTCGACTCCTCCTGAGATGATGAAGAAATCAGTGTGGCCTTCAGTGCGGGGATTAGGGTCACGTCTTAGGTGCCTCGTTATAACGCTGTTAGACTTCATCTTTGATTTTAAAAACCGTTATTGGTTAGCCTTTTTACAGGTGCACCGACTTCATATTCATATTAAAAAGTTGCTGGTTATTGAGCAGCTCCACTAAGGGAAGCTGGAGGATAAAACCCCCTACTTAAGGCACTTCAAAGATACTGATAAGTAATAAACAACTATGGATTGAATAATAATGGATATTATCATCTTGTGATAGATTAGAGGAGGGTTGACAGAAGTTAAATAAAATAAAAAATGACAGTAATTCTAAGTAGAAGTAGAAACTTGTATCTAAATTTGGGATTTTATTTTCACCTTTTAGATTTTTTTTGTTGACTCAAACATCTGTAAGGTATTTCTAATAAACACGTTTTGTTTGTGAAACAAAAATGTGTATTTAAGTGCCGTTACTACTCATTTGGTTTGCATTCCGTTTCCTTTTCTTACTGACAGAGTGATCCTACAGTAGTTGTACTGTCAGCACCAAAAATATATTAAATGGAAAGTTCAGATTTTTTTTAAAGTAGCGTTGTATGAGGTATTTATCTATCGTCAGTTTATCACCTAGAGCATGGCGGTTGGCACGGCCCCTGACACGGAAGCTTAACAATGTACTGCTGTTGATGACAGGCAGCAGCTGAATGTATTTTAGACACCTTAAAAGGCAGACCTAAAATAATCAATATCGTTTTGAATTTACAATATATTTAGAATTTTTTCACAGTTTTACCTTGCTGCCAAACAACCCTGTTTACATTCATTTGGAGGTAACTGCAGCCGTTATGCACTCATTAAAGCCACCCGACTCCATTGAACAAAAACAGTAATTTAACTTGCAGAACATAGGAGTTTCTGGTCTAATGCTGCCTCAGTTGGTTAGTTTCTTTGTCTTGTTTTGTCCTAACCCTTTCAAATCACCAACGTATCACAAACTAATTAACCGTCTGGTGGCTTTGACGAGAGCATAGATGGATATAACGGCTTCAGTTCCGCATGTAAACTTAAACAGGGCCGAAATATAGCAAACACTTGCACTGATATTGTTTTTTTAGGTGGCTAAAATATGTTTAGCTGCTACTCCCGTCCACTGCAGTAGCTGTCATGCCAGAACTCCTGACTGATCTTCAAGCAGGCGGCCTGCCCACCCCCATCTACTGTAGAGAATCTGAATACGCAATTTATACAACATCACTTCCAAAAAATCCAAACTATCCCTTTAAGATTTTTTGGCAGATAATTATTTGATAGTGCCTAAGGCATAACACAATAAAATGAAATAGCATTATCTTTTTCAATATCCCCTTTTGCCATGTTGTATAACACAGTATGAATGGTCCCAAAGCAGTAAACCTCTCTCTTTGGTTACTTAATTCAGGCAAAAGTAAAAGGAAAATATCCTTCACCCAACGGCTTCATTATGGGTAAATCCATCTTCCAGTCCCATTTATGTTTTACACATTTCATTTAGGGCAAAAAAGGAAATCTGGGTTGAGTCAACAGTTAGTTAGCTGCTCGGGCTCCAGGGAGCAGGATGTGGTTCGGAGTAGCAACAGTTTGTTCTTATTTTCTTTGGAGAAGTGTTCATTTAAACAAAAATAAATGCACAACATAGGTTGACTCTCAGGAATCAACATGTATAGATGTACACAATTCAATTTTGAATTTATCATAAACTTATAACTGAGCCCTGCTAAATTATCCTTCTATATTTCTATTTTTAACTCTCCAAAGAGCTTAAACTTCCTCACATGTCTGCATGTAAGTAACAAGTAAAATACAGAATAAATCAAGAACATATGATAGTGAAAAAAGAATAAATAGTAATACCAAAGCATTTTATGTTGCCTCTCCTTCTCAGCACTTGCGAGTGCTGCTGTACCACTTCTTAAGGGCTACTCCACTAGTGCTCACCACTACGCAAAGCGCCCCTCCGAGGCTCCACATGGTCGGCGCACGGTTGAGGAAAATGAATTGGAAGATGAACGCTAGCACCACATCGATAGTCCTCATCAGGGCCACAGGTCCAGCCTTCTCAATCTGCAGGGCCTTTGTGAGGAAGGTCTGGCCGGCAATACCAAGGACAGCAATCAGCATCAGCATCCAGCGATCACGGCCACAGAATGGGATTTTCCACTCCCCAAGGACGGATACAGTGATGATGCACTCGATGAAACCGATGACAGCGTAGTACCAGACAGAGAGGTAGTAATGGACGCTCTTCCCCATCTTGCGAAGAACAACAAATGTAAAAGCAGCCCCAATAGCTCCTACGATTAAAGAAAAATAAATAAATAAGACACTGGAAAAATACAGCGATCAGAAGAATATTTCAAATAAATAAAACAATTAAACCTAAAGGACAAAGGGTTGTGAGATTAATCAACATTTGCAGTGTGCGGTAAAGGAGTTATATTGGACTGCAGAATTGACAAGAAAACTTTTTTGGTTTGCCATTAGCAAAGGTTGTGGCTAGTATCTGGTAAGCCTGTGAATGTTCTCATTCGTCCAGGTCATCGTTATCCTCAAAGCAATTTCAGTCAAAAGCAACTGGACTGGTTATTTGTCTAGGAAGACGTTTCACCTCTCATCCAAGAGACTTCATCAGTTCATGTACGCATCTGACCAGGCTGGTCAAATAACCAGTCCAGTTGCTTTTGACTGAAATTGCTTTGAGGCTAGTATCTGGTACTTTGGAGCCATGCAACCACTCTACCCAGATTTTTAAAAATGCAAAAAAAAAAAAAAAACCTACACTACATCGTATATCCCAGCTGATGTGCTGGGGGACATAGCTGTATTGCACTGAACTCCACTAGTTACCATGGAAATCCTAATCTGGTTCACCGGATGTACTGTGCTGGGATAAAGCCTTTCTCCTCCCCTTTCGTTATCTTGGGGCCACCCAAGAGGATTGTGACTGGTTTAAAGAAATACAAACAAGCCGCAGATTTTACCCAACCCCAGAATGATAAACCTGTGCAGTGATGATGCAAGACTATGGTGTCCCTGACTGACAGATGTACCAAGAGTCTTAACAAAACATCTTCTCAACATCCTCATATTTCCTCCTGATTGATTTTACATACTTATTATGGTCAAACAAACTTAACTACTATATAAGCACTTTATGAAACTGTGTTTTTGTTAATCATGTCACCTGCAAAGGCAGCAATAGTCCCCTTGATGTGGTTAGTGTAGTTGCCTTCAATGCCACGCCGGTGGTCGCCAAAGAGGAATGGTGGCCGAGCTATGAGGAGGACTCCAGCAATGGTAAAAACAGTGAAGACACAGTCCCAGATTGTACATCTCTCCTTCAGGAAGATCCAGGCCAAGATGGAGGTAAAGACTGGATTACTGGAATAAAGAGAATATTAGTTAGAAGTGAGATGTGAAAAGAAGAGTAATATATGTATGGGTAGGATTAAATGCATCGTATACATAGAAGTTAAGGTTAATGATTAAAGTTAATGATGAGGTTTCACAAATATTTAATGAATTACTGAGACAAGAGAGCCATAATAAAGAGGCATAAAGAACATTCTGTAAAGATTAGCGAAAAAGGTGATAGGCCTATGATTAAGGGAGGAGAGAATCTATTTGTAGTATAAGTAGCTATAATCTCCACTAATCCACAACAATTAAATTCCTACCTGAACATGATGACTGTGGCGTCCGCTAGTGGCATCTGCTGAACAGCATAGAAGAGCAGGATCATGGCATTGGAACCAATGAAACCCCGGAGCACCAGATATATACGTTTGTCTCTTGGACCAAGGAAACCTGTCCTGGAGGAGCAGATATATGAGGATGATGGATGAATGAATGACTGGATGGATGGATGATGAGACTGACTAACAGAGGAAGTAATAAACACAATTTTAGACAAGGACGGATGGAGGGACAAATTGAGCAGCAAAGTGAGCTGAGAGATGACAAATGACTGGATGGATAGATGGGTAAGTAATGTGGAGATGTTAGCGACGGATTGAGCGATGGACGGATCAGGATGAAGGGACAAGGGGAGAGTTGGATATGAATTAATGTAAAAACAAAGAAGAATGTAGAGGGCGTATGGATGCAGGGATGAATAGGTAAATGAATGAATAGAAGTACTGCTGACAGTCTTAGGGAATAAAAGGTCTCATATTACACTTATTTTAACATTTATGCTGTGTTTTGAGTTTCTACAAGAACATGTTTACATGCTTTCATGTTAAAAAACACATTATTTTTCTCATATCCTCTGTGTGAAATGCTACGTTTTAGCACCTGTCTCTTTAAGCCCCCCTCCTAAAAAAGCCCAGTCTGTTCTGAATGGTCAGCGTTTTTGGGTTGGTGTAAAGGCGTTTTAATGTCTCTTTCTACCTAAATATAATATAGTACACACAGCATAGTTTCTGAATACAGGCTGCGTGTATTTCTGTGGATTTTTGATACATACACAGTATTTATGTAACAACTCAACCTGCTTTATAATACAAAATGACATTAAAATACTGTATATTTCTTTACAATATAAGACCTTTAATAACTGATAATCTGATGGGAAGTGTATTATGTGCTTGAACAGTTTTGTGAGGTAAAACGGTTACAATATGCTGTTATTGATCAGGTACACTTAAAAATCGAAAGGTATCTGAGTATATTAAAAGCATACACTTCGCTTTATGTGGAAAGGCATTATTCATAACCTTTCCAACATTGGATATACATAGTATACTGTATTTTTAAATCAGTAATAGTATATAAAAATACATGTCTTCCACAGCATTTTGACAATTTAAACTTGTCTGTGCAGTGATTGTATGTGATTTTTGCGCATGAACACAAAGCAGGAATCTCCTAAAATAAACTGCAGGCAGGGATATGCACTACCTCACCGCTGAGCTAATCTAATCACAACGTATGAATTGTTGGCTTGAAATAAAGACTGTTTGTTAGTAAATGCATGTGTAAAATCTTAAACCTGGGATTACACTTTTATTGTCTAACTGTGTAAATCTAAATGTTTGAGTTTCTCCATCATGCTTACTTGTGGTAGATGAGTAATGGCATAGTAAAGAGCATCTGGAAGAAGCAACGTATGGCGCTGATCTCTATGGCGTGGACTCCCTGGATGGTTTTTACCAAGAGCGCAATGATGGAGAAGAAAACTGTGGACAGGAACGCATAGAACAAACCAAGACCTGGACATTTCGGTGGTTTCTCTGAATCTGAGAAAGAGAGAAAAGGGGGAGCAGGATGGAGCAGAAGTTGAAAGTATGTTATTAAACTCCATTTCTCCTGGCTACAAAACTCAGTTCAAACACACACAAAACATCTGCAAAAGACAGTGGTGTGGTGTTTGCAGACCGCCTGTGAGCAAAAATAAGATGTATATGATATGCTTTTGGAGATTAAATACCAACCTGAGGTCACTCAGACATTGTTCTTTGTATTTGTACTGTGATCTACTTACCATTTCATGTATCATTTACTGTATTTGTTTTCTTAACCTGTTAAGCGAGCAAGTGAGGTGAGATCACTTGTGTGATTTGGGTGGGGAAAGTGAATAAACAGCCCATACCCCTACATCATTACCACAACTGAGGTGCCCTTGAGCAAGGCACTTAACCCCAATCGCTCCAGTAGAGCTGCTCAGTGGCGAGCAGATCAGACTGTGGTTATACTGTTCAGCTTCCAGGTGTGAATGTATAACTGGGTGAATATGATCAGGGTGTTCCTGAAAAATAGAGAATTGCCCTCGGGGTGAAATTTCCCTTAATATATAAAGGTTTAAAAAAGAATACATTTGCAGCAAGCCAAAGATATCCCCCTTTTTTATTCTTAGTTCCACTATAATATCATAATATAATATCTATATCTTATCATCCCTTTATTATTTCACTGAAGGTAGCCTATGTAAGAAATAATGAAGTACTGTCTAGAAATAATAACTATCTTTTGGTGTAAGAATACTTCAGCACAGTCATTTTTGATACAGGTACAAAAAAGTGCACAAAGGGATATTGATATCCAGGGCGCAGTGAGTGGAATCTCACTTCCCTGTAGGTTTAAAGCCAAACTCCCTTTCTTCCTCATACAAAGTTACACATGTGGGAAAATCCCTTCTTTACCATTACTGTTAGCTCTTTTGTTGATGGATACTAACATTGAACTGGAGTGAAAGCAAATAAAAGGGTCTTGTGTGCTCTGCTTAAAGGCTATGTATGGGGTGGCCCTGGTGCTGTAAAAGTGCACAGTCATCCTTCCTCTTTAAGGGCAAGATGTTTAACAGCAGATTATCTTTTTATCATCATATTACAAAAAGTATGAGGCAAAACATAAAGTACGACCATCAAATATTACCAATCAAATACCATTATCAAATATGATTTTTTCCCCCATAAATCTCTTAAACAACTCCAAACCTGCTCAAAACTACCAAACATTCAACCATTTTTGGGATTTTATCCCTTTAAATGTCAGTTTAATTATTTTAAATTGGAATTATTTATTTTAAAAAAGACAAAAGATGAATGATTTTCCATATAATAAATAGCAGGTTGATGAAACTTTGCTGGTGATTAGAGTCTTGAATATATCAAAGATTAGCAATACAACTGATTTGATTGCATTAGTATTTTTTATGCTGTTCAAGATTCGGACTCAGGTACCCCTCATGGCTGAAAATGCCCCATAGACTTCCATTACAACCTCGTTTTTTGATCTCACTGCCATTACAGTATAAAATCATGCATTCTGTAATGCCAGCATTCCATCTTAAAGAGAAGTAGTGACATTTGACATTTTTACTGTATAACAGCAGATTCTACCGTTTTCCCATTGTAGGCCGATGCTTGAAAACCTTGTATTTTTGCCAGTTATATGAGCCCTGTGACTACCAGGGGGCCCCAGGTTTGAGTGTGTGAAATCATTTTTAAATCCACATCTGATTCATAAATGTGAACATTCATTGTGCAAACTGCAACAAAACTTGAACAAAGGAGAACATAACAGAAGGACTTTGAAACAAAAATACCCAGGCTCTGAATCCTTCTTTATCATCACTCCTAGCTCTTTATCTTATCGACTTATCGAACTGGAGTGAGAGCAAATATTCAAACCACCGTTGTTGCTACAATGATGAAACTAAAAGGGTCTTGTGTGCTCTGCTTAAAGCCTACAGGTATGGGTGGCCCTGTTGCTGTGAAAGTGCACAGTCATCCTTCCTCTTTGTTTTACAGCAGGTTATCTTTTTATCACCATATTACAAAAATGATTAGGCATAACACATAAAGTACGACAATCAAATATGACTGTATTAGTCTAAATGAATAATAAACGACTATAAAAAGCTCCCCATCAATTGAACAGCTCGCACCATCGGGACCCACTTTTACTGTGACGTAAAGCACATCGTGAAGTTACGTAATTTGTGTAAATCTTAGAGAGATGTTTTTTCATAAAATGTGTGCAGTGACTTTAACTGTTTTCCTTCAACTATATCCCTGCTAATAGGCTAATAACCCCCACGTGATATCAGCACTGATATAGGAAACATGACGTTACACGGTTGTATAACGTGAGGCTACGGAGGAAGCCATTGGTCCGCCCGCTGTTTATCCCTCTATTTCTGCATCGCTTTCCCACCACAAAGTTCATCAACGTGCGATGCGAGGACACGTTATCACTTCAGTTTGAGACAGCAGTAAAGTGCGTGCGCTCTTCTACCTTCACGTGCGCTTCCGTCTCGGGATGCGAGCCCGCGTCTGACGCAAAACGCCGGCGGGCATAGCGTTGTCTTGCCGCTGCCTTCCGGTGAATCGCCGCTTCCTCTCGCTCCCTCAGCATCATCATCGCCGCCGTAATCACACGACACATGGCAGTTGCTGTGCAAGTGAATCCTCGCCGCCGTGCGCTCATCATCGCCGCTCTCGTCCTCGTCGCCGCTGTTTGTGCCATGGCTGTCAACTTTGTGAAACACCACGGTAACGCCGTCCTCTATGGACAAAGAAGCCCGCTCATGCGAACAGTGGTTACAGTCGCCCATGGTGAGATGCGACGGCTGAGCGGCTGCATGCCTCGGACAGAGTGCTGCTGTCCGCTTTCTTCGGTGCCCTGAGTGACTGAGAAGACAAGGTTAATGACTAACCTTGGTGGCAGGATACTCACTCCCATGCGGTGGTTACTTTACCCACAGGGGGGCAGAACTGGACCCAAACCAACTCTGCTGGACAACTAAAACATTACCCAACGTTTACGCCCATAGCCGGGGAAAGCGGTGGAGATGTGAACCAACCAAAACTAAGCGTGCTCACATTTGGGCTGACAGACGTCTTTATGAAAAACATTGATGTCTGTTACGTCGTGGCATTAAGTGTTAAATTTGCCTGGCTCATAATTTTGACTTAATTTGCAAGTCAGTTATGACTTAGTGTTAGGCTTTATGATTATGACTTTTAAGCAGCAGTGGGAAAAAATACTACTCAGAAACTTAGCTGGAAGTAGAAATGCTTTTAGTCTAAAAATATTACTAGTAAAAGTGCTGAGTTCATAATGTAAATTAAGTAAAAGTACACAAGTATTATCAGCACAATGTATTTAAAGTATCAAAAGTAAAGTACTCATGCAGAATGGCTATTTTAAGGGTTATAAAATCATACACTATTCAGTTTTTATCACTAACAACCACACGTGAGAACATTTGAATGTTGTAGTTCATCAATGTGGAGTCTATTTAAGATACTTTGTATATAACTAAGTAAATTAGAAGTTTATTACTGCATATTGTAATGTAATACAGACGAGTAACTACAAAAGTCAAGAAATGTATCCTAATGGAGTATAAAGTACAATATCTGAAAAAAAACTAGACTAGAAGTATTAGGTGCCATGAAATTGATATACTGAAGTAAAGTACAGTATTTTGTATAATGTAGTTAGTTTCATTCCACCACTACTTTTAAGTCAAAATAATGCATTTGACAAACTAAATCATAACTGAGTCATAAGTATGAGTTATATAACATTCCATTTTTCATTCTTTCCCCCTAAACTTTTATGCATGTTTTTGGCTGGAGCTGGCCTGGGGCATCAATGTGTGTGCTGAAAAGTATTTTTGCTGATTCACTACCTCACTACAAGGCCACAGGTAAACCCTTACCTTTTACCACCACGGTGGGGTGCCCACAACACACTGGCTGACTGACAACACTCTTGTAGGGCAAGACTGGATGCCAGTGCACTGAACTATAAATAATGCCTAGCAAGAGGGATTACAAATTGATAATGGCAATAGCTAATTTCATTATGTTGTGATTATATCACAGCTAAAGGGCTCTTACCTGTGATATCTTCATAATATACCATGGCCTTCACCAAAGTCACAAAACCACAGAAACAGTCAAAAATAATATTTTGTCAAATGGAGTCTGGTGGCTTTAAAGAGAGCATACGCAACGGCTTCAATTCCCTGTCAGAAAGGGCTGTCTGAAAGCAAATTCACCTTTTTTCTCATGAGTAAGACTGAATTGGACAAAGGAATTAAACACCATAGCCATTGTATGTGGTTCTAACATCACAGCTATGAACCAGTTAGATTGCTCGATTTGAGCTACCTGTTTTATAAAAAGTAATTTATACTGGCAATCAACAACAACAATAAATAAGCTGCATCTCTGATTTAACATTTTAGTATTTTATTACCACTGTACATAAAATACAATGAGCAAAACGACAAGGGAATAGCTACTATCCTCTATCCTTACCTAACTAGATTAGACTGACACAAGTAAGCCTACACTGCTGCAGAATGTTACGCAGGAAGTGATCCTTATCTACACTAAATTCTAAATCTATGAAAATAAAACATTGAGTGTGGTCCCCTCTACATACAAAAGCAATATCATATAAATTACTTTACACAGTATTGTAAAAACGTAAACATTATATTTGGCAAATCAGTGAAGTTGTTAGATGTTATCTGAATTCTGTGTCAGAATAAGAGGACCGTGTGAAAGCACAGGTACCAGGTGCTGCACAGTGGTTGGCTTTTTTAGTTGCGGAGTAAAGACAACAATGGTTTTGTCAATGAGGGAGAAAAGGGGTAAGAGTGCAGTGAAAGAGGGAGGGCTTGGTGACACAGTGGGATGCTTCTAGCTTGTCATTCATCAGGAATGAATCAACACTGAGTGTCTGTATCATGCATGCAGTCTCGCTTTACTGATGGTCATTGAGTAGACTGGACGGAGAAGGTGTTTTTTTCTTAGTTTCTCACAGTTTTTAGTGGTTTTCATCGGTTAGGGTTACTTCTTTAAGTGGTAAGTAATTACAAAAGACATAGGTTGATGAGCTGCCAATTTGCACTGGAAGAATGAAGAATCCTCAACAAGTGGTCCAAATTCTACCTGCATTTGGTTGGAAGCTTGTATTATTTCCAAGTTCAGGTCTTACAGTAACAAACTATCCCTGACATTGCCAACTGCAGTGTTAAAATATTCTTGTACATTTGTGAGGTTGTCCATCTTCCCGAACAACCCAGACTTTGTCACATAAATGCCATTGCTTGTATACAACGTCCAAATAGCTCAGTGGCTTACATGCCATGTATAAGATCTTGTAATGACATTTTACTCTTAAGTAAGTTTTCATGAAACGCCTTGTCAAATTAAAAAAACACTCAAATAATAAAAAAACTGCCTTCTTTAGGTGGTCTTTCTAGAAAAACTGTACACTTCTTCACGTCACACCATTCCCTCAAGAATATTGCCCTATTTGTCTATTATTGCATGGTCATAAGCACTACTAACGTCCTAAATCTTTCCTATCAAATTCCTACAAAATAAATACAAGTGTATGAAGTTGATTTGCAGAGACATATACTGTTCTGTGTGTCTAACAACTGTAAGCACACCCGCAGGTTTGAATAATAGACAAAAGTAGTGATTTCATAGCTTGTTTTTCCTGAAAGATAGTCAGTTCGCACATGGATTTTGTGTTGGGGGGGGGGGGTTCAAATGGAGTATAAGGCAGTTCCAAATAGTGAGGGATCAAGATGAAATGCAAGGAGTTTATCCAAATGAAGTAGTTGCAGCAGGTTGCCAAACTTAGGCATCAGGGACTGTGTAGAATATGTTTGCAGTGTAATGGACATGGGTCAGATCCTTAAAATAACTAATAATCATAACAAATGCAAGAATTTCAACCACTGAGACTCAACCCAAAGGTCCTGAACTGTATTTGAAATATCTCAAGATAGTTTGAGCTTCTGCTCAAAACTTCCTTCTGTTAAAACTGAGGTGGGGATTCGTGGTGGGTTCTAAATGGGACTGACAACATAGTCACAAAAGAAAGCCTTTTGAATTGTAGTGTACATTAATCGTCCCTAATTAGACAATGGGTTTAGTTACTCAAATCGATCATGAGGTGCTCATAGATCTGAGTTTTTCCCTTGAAGCTGGATGCAAGCAGAAAAACACGGTCGTCAATGGAAACTAGAGAAAATGCTCGAGGCGCCTGGATATTCAGCTCCTGAGATGGGACAAACTGGGCCCTCTCAGTGTCCCATTGGTAGACCTGCGTCAGTGAATAATCGCTGCCCAAGATGGCATACTGCCAGTTGCCGATGGAGACAGGCTGGAACACCATGGAGCCACGGGATGGAAATGTCTGGACCTCTTTAAACATGGCACCGTCCCAGCGCATCACCTTGGAGTCCCCAATGAATCTTGTCAAGCATATAAACAGTTCACCTTTGAAAAGATTCAAGGGGCTGTTTAGTTTACACATTCAGCTACTCAATCTGGATCTGAAATACAAATGCTTATAAAAACTGTTTGTTATTCAAAAATAACTCAACATGTTATCTATAGCTATTTAGCAAATAGACACTAATAGATGAGCTTTCCTTTACAAAGACAAAATTCAGAGAATGTTATACAGTAATGATTTATGGGCAGTTGTTATGGCAGTTGTCATTACCGCCTCTTACCACCTTCAAAATGAATGCCTATGAGCAATGTGGAACTAAAGTGTGATAAATTATAGCTAAGGGCGAGGCATTAAATTAACACATCAAAGGAAATGTTGACCCTGGTTGAAGGTTCACTGTTTATCATATGACACACTGCAGGCTATCTTAAAGGGATAGTTTGGATTTTTTGAAGTTGGGTTGTGTGAGGTATTTCTGCATAGTCAGTGTGTTACCTACAATAGATGGTGGTCAGCCCACTCCTGGTTTGGAGAAGCAGGCAGGCCACCCAAAAAAGGCCTACAGTCAAAACAGGAACTGAAGCCGTTATATAAATCTTTGCTCTCTTCAAAGCCATCCGCTGGTTTTGACCAAAAAAAAATCACGTAATTTTATATTGGAGAAAACACTTTATGTTGTGCACTTTGAGAGTAGTTACTTAATATATTAAATGCACTATATGAGGCAGCATGGACTGATGATGGGGATGATGGCGAGTTGGGTAGCTTTTACTATTTTACTGTTTTTTATATTTATTTATTGGTTTGTATGAATGTCTCACTGCGAGACAAATTTACCTGTGGGGACAAATCAATCAATCAATCAATCAATCAATCAATCAATCAATCACTGCCTGGATATGTTAGCTTGAATGTGTTATGTGACTTTGGTGTTCTAAAGGGTTCGTCCAGATTCTGGTGGCTTTGAAGAGAGCATAGATGGATATAACCTTTCCTTAAGGGGAAAGGGTTGTCTGAAGGCAAGTTAAAGCAATGAAAATATTCTAATTATAATGTATACTTCAGCTTTGATTTGATTTTTGAGGTGGCTAATATATATTTTGCTGCTGCCCATGCTGTACATTGCTTACAGTAGCTTTCGTGTTGGTACTCCTGTCTGCTTCTCCAAACTGGGCTTGTTCAAAAATCAGAACTATGCCTTTAACCTTAGCATATAAAATGGAATCTAAAATGTACTGTATATGCATAATCCTGCTGCAAGAACAAAATATCTCACACCACATGATACTGTGATACTATATGTTTAGAAAAGTTTCTTGCAATGTGCAGAATGTCTATTTAGTCGGTGTAAAAATAAGCCGTGTGTGTACACACACTGCTATTCAAGCTGCAGCTCTCACCTTTGACTTTGAAGTGTTTGACAGAGAAAACGTCCTCCATCTCTGGTATGTCAGTCCTGCGGTCAAACTGTTTCTGATTCCTGTTCCACTGATAGACAACGGGCCTCTGGGAGCTGCTGGACAAGATCAGGTGCGGTTTGTTGGAGATCTCCAAATATTCTACATCTGTGTCCCGGAACCAGGGGTGGAGTGATTGGTGGGAGTAGAAGCCATTGCCATTCCATTTGTACACTGTTGTGGAGCCGGCCTACGAGAGGAACATGTGCAAAATGTCAGATCAAATGTACTGTAACAAATAGATTTTATGCTAAGTTTATGCGTGTGAGTATGTTAGTGAGTGAGTTAGTGTGTGTGTGTGTGTGTGTGTGTGTGTGTGTGTGTGTGTGTGTGTGTGTGTGTGTGTGTGTGTGTGTGTGTGTGTGTGTGTGTGTGTGTGTGTGTGTGTGTGTGTGTGTGTGTGTGTGTGTGTGTGTGTGTGTGTGTGTGTGTGTGTGTGTATCTGAACATATGTGAGACCATATGTGAACATTTGGCAACACCCGAGTAATCAACAGGAACAGATGCAAACCAACATACTGCAGAGACGGACACCAGGAGGAAGGGATGCTTGACATGGTGAGAAGCTTAGAGGAGCAGTACACATACAGGGGCAGGACACAATGACAGAAACCCCTGCACAATATGACTTAATCCCCATAAAATGAAGCACTTTTAGAATACTGCAAAATAAAAAAGTAGCCAACCTTAGAGCTGTCAGCGATGACAAAGAAAGACTCTCCGTCAATCATGAACGTCTCGATGTCGTTAGGTTTGCGAATCTTCAGGATGTCAATGTCCTGGATCTTGATGAACTTGTTGGCGGAGGTGTCACGTTTGTAAATGTGCGAGCCGCCGAACAGCTGGGCCACGATGACAAAGAGGTGGTTGTCAATCACCATTGGCTTGCAAACCACAGTGGAGGTGCCTGAAGAGACATAAAAACAGTTTTAATACTGGACAGATAACCATTAACACTGGATTATTACATCCCCATTAATACATTTCCATTTGAGGAGGAAACATTTCCCTCATAACGACGATGCTGCTCTTTGCTTTTTCATGGACTCACTTTCAATGGTGTCGTAAGTTCTAAAGGTCATCTCAACATGATCCCATTCCAGGAAGCTGCACGTCCCAGCAAACGGTTGGGCAAACACAACATACTGATCCTCAGCAAAGGTGAAGGCCCCCACCGAAATGGACTCAAACTTCAGCGACTGATAGGAGGCAAACTCTGAAAAGTACAACATGACAATGAATTACGCACTTTACCTTTAAATAATCCATGCTTAGAGAGGAGGTTGGGCTGGATGGTTGGGTCATACACAGACTTTCACCCAGGAGGCCGGGGTGTCCTGTCCCATGTTAAAGTGAAACTCAATTACCTAACAGACACACATCACAATATTTTACTAAACTTAAGTGACGTTCTAATCGTTTTTGTTTTAATTCACAACTTAACCACATTTGAAACTATGACCGTGAAACATCAAAATGTGTGGGTATGTGAGGAGTAGGGAATGAGAACGAGTTGCAGTGATTCAGAAAGTTTTTTCTGGTGACTGGGTTGTGATGTTACAACTATACTATACTTGTATAAAGGGCTACCACAGTGCTGTTACAGTCATTCACCCGGCTGCAATGACAGTGCAGACAAATGCAGAGAGCGCAGAGAATACAGATGAGAAGACCTAGAAATACTGACCAATCAGAGCACACTGGACTTTTTCAGGAAGAGGGCTTAAAAGAGACATTTGCTAAAACCAATCGTTTCAGACAGAGGGTGAATAGAGGTGTATTCAGACGGACAGTATGAGAAAAATAATGTGTTTTTTGTACATTAAAGGATGTAAACCGAACACAAGTATGAACCTAAAAATTACTATAATGCTTCTATGATGGGGGGCAGATACAGGAAGATGATAACCTGCTGTGATGCAGTCGAACGAATGTGGAAGCAGGTCATTGATTTTCTTCCCCTGGTGAATGGGCGGACCGCTGCAGTAGATCTGGTCCAGGGTGGCATTGGTGTGGTGCATCCACTCCACCAACCACTTGAGCTTGCAGTCGCATATCAGGTTGTTGCCACGTAGATCTCTACATGTGTGGCCGGATGGCA
Organism: Echiichthys vipera; assembly: GCF_963691815.1. Taxonomy (NCBI): domain Eukaryota; kingdom Metazoa; phylum Chordata; class Actinopteri; order Perciformes; family Trachinidae; genus Echiichthys; species Echiichthys vipera. The sequence goes on along the minus strand of NC_139843.1, from coordinate 12,250,581 downwards.
TGGGACATAAGTTTAAAGTTTCTCCAAGACATAATATCATTAATATTTATGCTGAAACATGTATTTCTAAATGTTTTTTTGATGCCAATCCCAGTTCAGTTTCTTTTCTGCCATCTGTCTCTCCTGTCCTTGGCTGCTACTTTGGATTCAAGCCACGAAAGCCGCCACAACAACGAGTGTTCTACCTCCTGAGTAGTCTCTCCACTCTAGGTCTGAATTGCTGTTGACCTTGGATGTGTGCATTGAATCCACACACAAATTGTAGCCTGCATTATTCAAGCTGATTGTGGCTGTGACAAAAGCGAGGCTTCAGTTCTTTTCTCTGTAATTGACTTGTTTACCATTGACATTCTGGCATTCTACCCCGAGCCTTTCATTTCTCTCCTTGAGATCTTTACCTTTTTTTCAATTGAGTATCATCTTCTACAACCTACAATCTTTTACTCAATAACTCATCTTCCTTCTTTTCATCCTTACTGTGCCCTCTTTTTTATCCTCGGTTTAGTGTGGGCATTCCCCTCTTTTCTTTTTTCCCATTACGATCATATAATATTAGTTTATTTAATCCCATAGTTTAAGAAAAGAGGGAAGAAGACAAAAGGAAGATTTTTGCTTAACATTCGCCATAAATCCTGTCCTTCCTTTAAAAAGAAAAAGCATTTGACTTCTATTGGCCCACTATCAACTCAGATTTCATACATTAACTTTAACCTTGCACATAAATGCACAGAAATGGCCATTATAGAATGAGCCAATAAATCAGAAAAAAGATTGACTGATTACTACATTTCAGCATGTCAAAAAAGCACCCTTAGTTAAAAATTGAACAGAACTCACACTTTGGTCAAAGCGTCCATGCCTTTGAAGACATCTTTGGGCAGCGTCTCAAGGTTGTTGTAAGCCAGACTCCTAATCAACAAAGATAAAACAATTCCTTCCGTTAGCCAGATTGACTTGAGGCCAAGAGTAGAAGAGAGAAACGATCAAAACCTGGCCTTATAGACACATTTCATTTGTAAGCGAAAGACTGAACACTAAAACAGAGAGAGATGTGAATGAAATGTCAGCGTAATACATGAACACTGCATTATTTATTTGAGAATCTGTTATCCGGAGAGATAGGACATTTTGCTTGGAGTTTGTGCAAGAATGCACTCCCCAAACAGATGGGGATAGAGCAGAGTGGACAGGATTCCAGCCTGCAGCTTTTAATAATGTATTAACTGTATGTGACACATTAAAATTACCATCTAATAATGCATTTATCCGCCATTCTTTATCTAAAAGGCATGAAACAGGAGCACTTTATCCCATCATGTCTTTGCATGTCTTTCTGAATCATGAATAGATCTTAATAGCAAATGTTATAGTGGCAGTGACCTCAAGTGGCCGTTTAATTATGACATGCACGAAGGAGAAAATCAGCTGACATGTTGAAAAAGTCTACATAAGGAGGAAATCGGGTAGATGGGTCCAAAAACACTGGACTCGAGGCCAGTATCTGTATACCCTTTGCAACCAAAACTCACTGTCTTTATTTTAAGTTACGTGCGTCGTAGTGATGTAGAACGTGACGTCATGTGTCACATCATTATGAAAAGTAGCAATGTACAGAAGTACTTATTTTAACCCAAATCATGATCTTTTTGCCAACCTTAAAGGGACAGTTCATCCCAAAATCAAAAATACATAGTTTTCCTCTAACCTGTAGTGCTATTCATCAATCTACATAGTTTGACTGCGAGTTGCCCAGTGGTGGAGATTTCTGCCATGGAGCTCTCTAATATAATGGAACTAGATGGTACTCAGCTTGTGGTGCCCAAAGCGCCAACGACAGACATACTCAACGGCAATGGGTTTTTTTTAGAAATCCTGACGCAGTTACCTAAGATAATCCACACAATTTATTGTCAGCAGTTTCATGTCGCAACTATTTTCTTTCTACCAAACTACACCTAGCAAAACTTATCACAGCGCAGAAGGAAGCGTACTCATAGATGAGCGGGTCCTGTTTGCGACTGCGCATAATGTAAACATCAATGTCGTCCTGCTCAGCTAAATGTAATGTTAGCTAGCTCAGGTGAGCTAGCAGTATTGGTTAGCTATAATAACTTATTTCCACAAGCTAGCAATGTCAAAACACGAGGGATTTCTGTGCGATGATACAAGGCATAATGAGTGCAGATCTTAGTCAGGCGTAAAAGAATACAAGGGAGAAAATTCCATGGGTGTGTTTTATGTGACTTTTACAGAGCCGATATTGTTGTAACTAACACTAGTATTTGCAGTTTCATCATCTTGTCTTCATCATCAGAGTTAGCCTATATGTTCTATGACCTAAAGCATGCATGAATAAATGCTGGTACACTGCTAAACCTCTCATATCTGAGTATTACAACATTTCCTAAACTTTAAACTTTGATAGGAAAGTTCAAAGTCACCCATTTATTCATACATTATGTCATACATGATGAGGAACACAAGTATGCAAGCTTTTGGCTGCACTGCGCTGCATAAACTCTTTTAGGAACAACCTATCAGACTTTAGAGACAGATTATAGGTCACTCCCTGGTGTAAGGTTACAGAACAGTTATATTTAGTTTTGACCTTAAAGGTCACAAACGTTCTTAACTATCTTTAGTTTTGGCAAGCTTTGCAGTTCAGAAAAATATAAACGTGTTTACAAAATAAACTGTTCAAGATTTTGATACGGTTATTTCTGTTAACAAGGGATACAGCACTTATTACTTATACTTATTATCACACTCACAATCCACTCTACAGAAGATACAGAGAACTGCTGACACATTCGTGAACATTAGTGATGCTATATGACAGTTAAAGTAATAACAGCATTCCTTTTTTTCCATAAAATAAATTCGTGAAGTACGAATGTGACATCCAGATCAGCACTAAAGCAACCTGATCCAGCTGACACTTTCAGCCAGTAACCTTGGACATCCCCACTGGCAGCAACACTGCCTACCTTTGCATTTCAGACAGTGATAAAGTGAGAGAGAGAGAGAGAGACAGACAGGCAGACAGACAGACAGACAGACAGACAGACAGGAAATGGATGCACGATTTATTTTAGAATACCATGAATACTAATATCCCATTACCTCTCCCCAAGAGAAAAGACTTAAACAGAGAATGTGAAAGCGGCAGGGCTGACAAAAGGAATAAAGGATGTAGATGGAAATGGATAAAGAGTTCTCAAACATGGTCACCAACCAAAATACTTACAGATGTATCAGCGCTTTCAGGCCTCGGAAAGCATATGGGGATATCGATGCAATTTTGTTGTTTTCAATAAATCTGTAAATGAGAAGTATTTAATTGGCATTTCGATAAACTGATGGAATAACACTATGTAAGTCATTCCACAAATAAACTGAAATCCTTTACATTTCTACACGTCTTCACTCATTGCAGTTAGCAGCACTACCAGAAGGTTGTGTAGAAAACCTGAGCTCTGTCCAAATTACATATTGCACTGTATACAAACAAAGTATCCAGTGCATTTTTTACTGAGAAGAATGTCAGAATGAATTATACTTTAAAGGCACAGCACAACCAAACAGGTGTTTTCAATTAAGCTGGGCATTAGAAGAGGTCTGCAAACTTTTTTTATTCATACGTATCATAAAGATGTAAAAGTTGTCCTCTCCTAATGAGGCAACATAAGTGAAAACATGTGTGGGGGCTTCAATATTGCTGGATTTGAGTGTAGTGTTGATGAACACAGTGTAAAAGTCCTGCATTCAAACTCTTACTCAAGTAAAATTACTATCTAAGCATCAAAATATACTTAAAGTACTAAAAGTAAAATTACACATAATGCAGAATGGCCCATTTGAGAATCATATATTATTTTACTGAATTACAATGAATGAATAGATGTTTACATCACTTTAGTATTGCGGCTGGTGGGGCTTATTTTTATAACTTAATATACTGTTGGGTACAGTAGCTTAAACTATAATAATACATCATTATTCTTAGTTGATTTATATTTTTTATAAATAATTAGTATCTTTAATGCAACTAAAGCTATCAAATAAATGTAGGGGACTTGAAAGTACAATAATTGCCTCCAAAATGTAGTGAAGTAAAAGTAGAGAGTATCATGAAATGGAAACACTAGAGTAGAAGAGTACAAGTGTCCCAAGACTTTTCTTAAGTACAGCTCTTAGTTACATGTACAGAAAATGCATTTCACTACTAGAGAACAGTTTTACGACCCTTTACCGCACAAATGTATAAACCAACCACTTATAAAAGATAAATACTTACAGATATTCAAGATGAGGTAAACCCAGGAACGCATCCTCATCGATTAGGTCTAATGAATTTGCTGTAAACAACCTGTCAAGAAAAAGAAAAAAAAATCTTAAAGAATATTACGATCGTTGATTTTATTATAGTCCCCACAGAGCTCCTAAATACCTATGTTGTCCATGTTTCATATAGGTCAAACTTGAAAACATCAGTAGTTAACTAGGAGGAAATAAAATAACAAAACCTGACAGTGTATCTTAAAACTCATGCAATCACATTGGGATAAAAGTTGTGATGTATTATTGCCTATTATCAACATCCAGTCCAAGAGAGAGGGAGGGATAGCACTACAGACAACAGACTCATTCAGCATTTCTGCCCACCGTATGTGGTCAAAGAATGAATGAAATGAAATGAATAAAGGAGAAATGGCAGATCACTCCTACATGGTTTTCATGACATTAATGAAATAGAGGAATGGATGCATCCTCCTACGTGTTTCTGAGTCACCCTTTAAACCAGTAATGTAAGACTAGTGTCCTATGGCATTTTATATTTGAAACATCATTTTTTAAGATTTTACTTTAAAAGTACTGTAAATCCAGGGGATGAGTTTGGCCCTAAATTCCGAGATATGAAAATTGCTAAAAATCAAATTATGTTTATTTCTCACTGCACCCTCAGCAAACCAGTGACATTTTACACCCACTATATTGGAGGTTAAGTTACTCCTGGTCAAATTGGCAGTAAATAATGACAAAGGGGATGAAGCCACTGGTTTGTTTAAATTCACCCTCCTTCTGGTCACAAGTCTGCATGCACATCCGGACTGATTGAGCGCCATCTGAGCACACGGGAGAATAAATGCTGTCAAGAGAAATTTTTTGGAGAGATGCTGCAGTGATGCTTGGTGACAGCGTGCTGTTTATGTGCAGTAAACTGAAGCAAGTGTGATTAGAGAGCACAGTTAAGCCTAACCATGCTGTTAATCTGTGGGTCTGCATACCAAATTGCCCAACACGCTCTAGTTCGACCAAGATGTTTAATAATAAAGGTCACATGTCAAAGAAATGGCGAGATAAACTCGACAGTTATGTGTGCAAATATGACTTTTACTGTTTTTTTGGGGCGAAAGGAACATGTTCATTATTCATATCTTCCCAGAAAACACACGTTGCTCCTCTCTCCCCAGCGCCTGCTGTTAGTGGCTGTAGCCATGTGGTCTATTGCATAATCCTGACACCATTACAGAGAATCCCCCTTAAAATCTGCATCTAATCTGCCACCATGGAAGTCCTCTGGGGAGCTCCTGCATCATTGTTTGCCTCTGTAAAACACTAACAATGGAGAGAGAGACAGACAGACAGAAAGACAGACAGACAAATAAATAGATAGATAGATACTCACAGCAGTTGCAGGGCAGGTGTGTGAACAAAGCTTCCTCCTATGATTTCATTAAATCCAGACTTGACAAAAGATCTGATGGAGAACACATGTGAAAGGGGGGGGGGGGGGGGTGGGGGTTAGCTGATAGTATAATAAAGATTGGTCCTGGTGAAAGGCAGATACAGAGTATTTCCATTAGCTTTAATTAGGAACAATACATCAAGATTATATTCAGGTGTAGGGGCACTTACAGTGAAACGACGTCGGGTGGGAAAGTGTGAGGCACGGATCGGACATTCTCACACAGAGCATTATCTTTGGTGCAGGTACATCCAACGGGGCATCTGGGCTGCCTCACTCTCCGTCCGTCTGCTGGAAACAATAAGCTGACAGCGGCGACCCAAACCAGGAGCGTCCGTCCTTTCCATCCTCTGCCCGGGTATCCCATCTCTTCTGTCCCGGTCGAGTATACTATCACTCCTGCACATGCAACTTCTCGGCAAAATCCTCCACGATTTGTAACCCTCGGTAGTGTTTTTTTTCCCTTTAATTCAAATATATGTTTCTGTCTTATTGGCTTTGTTTTAATGACAGAATCTGGCGTTGTGGGGCTCAGATGCAGGCTTGTGTCTATGCTTCTTGCGTCTCAATAGGTAGGCACCAGTCCAGCGGATTCGTTCTGCAAAGGCGCAGGATTACAAATGCGGGACAGACAGGACATGAGAACAGAGAGCAGTCTCAGGTTTTTGTCATGAAAAAAAGGGAATTATCTCAAATGATCTAAAACACGCTGCTATAAAACAAACAAAAAAAGTGATTCCTAATGATTCTGCCGCTTACAAATAAGTTGTCTGTCAGACTCAATGCTGCGCCACGAAAGGAAAAACAAATAAAAGCGTAAATTCCCGTGAGAGAGAAAGAGAAGAGAAGAAAGAGAGAGATGGATGAGAAAGAGAGGGAGGGAGGGAGGGAGGGAGGGGGGCGGCACCAAGGTGCGCTTTTTTCCCCCCTCAGTGCCAGCTATTATTTATGCGCGCTTCAGAGCCGTGCATGGTTAATGGTAACGGCTATTCATGAGGCTCTGTGCAAATGCACCTGCCTCTCCCATTCACATGCTGCATCTTTTATTCATTACTTTGGCATAATAATGACGTTAACTGTGAAAATAAGATGAGATGTTTATATCGTATGGTTAAAAAAAATAAAAACCACATATTAATTATGTGATATTGTAGCATAACAAATGGTGACAGCATTTTAGTATTTATTGTTTTACTTCTACAAATATCTTAACATCCAGATAATTCATTTATGATCCTATGTCATGGAATAGCATACACGGGATAATAACTGGATTTCGTAAATATTTCTATCATTCCAAAGGAAACAAATGAGGAGAGTAATTCGTAGCATCTCTCTCTCTCTCTCACACATCCTCTCTTTTCTTCGTTCCCACATAGAGTCCTTTGTTGAGTTCAGTGGGTTGGGGAGAAGTCATGAAACACTGGACTTCTATTTCCAGTCTGGGGCGAACTTTCACCCGTGTCACCCCTAATAACCCCAAGACTCAATTACACAGAAACATTCAAAAAGCATAATACCCTCTATATTTTCCATCTACTATTCAAACGCCTACATGCATCCTCTCTTTATTGTCCCTCAGCGGAAATGATACTCGAAATGATACAAATTGAATGAATCCGTGTAATAGGCCATTTGTTCGTAAATGAAAGTCAATAATGTCTGATTGTAGGCTACTTTTTCAAATGATTATTCAGACCTGTTCTGTGATAATGACTTGCTCTCCAGCCTAAATATTGAAAAGAATGGAAATGAAAGAAAATATTATAGCCTAGGAATGATACCATGAAAGATAAATAAAGCACACATATATAGCAAAGTGATGTAATAAAGGCTGCTTCGTTTTTCAAAGCCTAGGGATGTTTTCAGCGACTCATGCCGATTAATATTTACGTTAGAGGATACGGAGACTTATTTTCTATGTTTTCTCAGCACATCCGCTTAGAATACACCTGCGTAGAATTTCTGATTTTGTTATTTCTTTTTCTATCTTGTACATTTAATTTACGTTATTATTATTTCTACATTCAGAAATATTTTTGGTATTGTGTACAACTCTAACATGAAAGAAAAGTAATGTTTTTATTTAACATTTTTAATTAAAAAAAACAACAAAGATCCGATAAGAATAATTCATGTATTTACATTGAGAACGTCGTCATAACGCGCGAGTCGCTGTGTCACGTCATCATAGAGCGACAGTTTAAATTTTGTAAACATTCGCTTACCGGAGACTGAAGTGGGGAAACTCATGGATAGTCTTGTGAAGGTAACTTTGTTTTAAAAGCCGAAAATCCGCTTTTTCCTTAAAGCACGTTTGGAAGAACATTTAGCGTCTGTGTGTCACCAACCAGTTAGCATGAAACAGTAGCGTTATGAGTTAGCTAGTTACCCCACAGGGTAACGTTACCTCTTTAACCTGCCACCTTTGATACATGACGGCGTGTTACTTGGTTACGGTTAAGCTACAAGTATAAAGAAACATTGTACCACATTTTAGCTGCACGTTTATACCAAACAACGTATGCAATTACCTCTCATGATGAAGCTTGTCTCAAATGACTTTACAGAGGCAGGACTATTACCTAGCATCGAGTACGTTACAGACACACAGTGGCACATTTAAAGATGCTCTGCTTTTTTAGCAACCGAAAGAAAGCGGATCATCCGGGCTGTTTCAAATAAGTGTGTTTCCTTCAGGTGCACGGAGCCGGAGGTTATGACTCCGACTTCAGTGACGAGGATGGGCAGGGAGAGTCCTCAGAGAGGGGTCTCAAAAGGTAAGTAGACCTCAGAGTTACTGCAGGAGGTCCGTCGAATTGTTTAATATTTGTCTGAAAATATACCTTAACATGAATGCCACTAACGTAGCCATGCGCATATACATTTGAGCTGAAGGATTCAATGTGCCTTCCAAATGTATAGCATATTATGTGTGGGGCGGCAGTAGCTCAGTCCATAAGTGACTTGGCTCGGAACCGTAGGGTCGCTGGTTCAAGTCCCTGTGTGGACCATGTGTGGAGCGTGGACTGGTGGCTGGAGGTGCCAGTTCATCTCCTGGGCATTGCTGAGGTGTTATTGAGCAAGGCACCTAACCCCCAACTGCTCGGGCCGCTGATCACTGGCAGCCACCTCGCTCTAACATCTCTCCATTGGTTGCATGTATAGGTCATGTCTGTGCATGTGCATGTGTGTGTGTGTAACATGATTAATAATAAGAGTGAAAAAAATTAAATTTCCCCGTTGCGGGATCAATAAAGTAATTCTTCGTTGTAATGTCTTAGTATTGTATGCACCATAAAGCTGTATGACTTAAGGGCCATGTTATGACCAGTTTAATATGAATCCTAGTTTTATACAATATTTGTGTAGGTGATCCCTGCTTTGTCTCTCATTTAGCTAAGAGAGACGAAGTCTAATGCTGTAGACTTATATATGCTCAGTATTATTTATCTAAATTAAGGGAATTATTCATGTGTTGACCCACAGGGAAACTGAATTTAACTGTGTAAGCAGTCGTATATACAATGGAAATAGAAAATCAGAGATCACATTATAAATACTTGATTTATTCTGAAATACTGTTATTTTGTATCAGAATCAGAATCAGAATTTGATAGAATGTCCGCTGTGGCTATACCGCTGCTGTACTAGCATGTTTTTTAAATAACCAAGGCACTTCAACAGAAACCTTTATTTTGTATAAAAAAGCAGTGAGCAAAATTAGAGAACAGTAACCACTGTGTCAGAAGAGAAGATTGAACAATATTTCCATAGGGCTATAGGATTCAAACATGAATAGGAAGTGTAGCGGCCACAGCTTTGAATGACTTCAGCACATCTGCGCCCACAGGACATCACTAGTTTCTCACACTGCTCTGGTTTCATCTCGGTCCGTTCTTCTTGCTGTCTCTTACACAGTTCGATAACTGTAGTGGGTTTCTTAGCCATTACTCTGTTGCCAAGGATTTTCCAGAGATTCTCTATGCTAGTACAGCAGTGGTATAGCCACAACGGATATTCTATCAAATTCTTAACAGTAAAGAAACAACAGTATTTGAGAATAAATCAAGTATTTGTATTTTGTTCTCTAATTTTGATCACCAGTGTAGGTAATTCAAAGGCTGATACTATTTTTATTATGAATAAACATAAAATTGCTTATTCTACCATTTTGTTCCTATGTCAGGAAACGTGACGAGGAAATCTTACAGAAGCCATTCCAGAAAGGTCGGCACTCCCAGAAGGCTCACCGGAGTTTACACTCTAATGAAGTGGACAGGTACAGTTGAAAGTGAAAAACAATGCAGTTTCAGCTTTATGTTAATGAAGTACCCCCCTCACTAATCTACACTTGATACCCTGCAATGACAAAGCACAGTATTTGTTAAGAAATATCACATTGACAAAGGTGTTCAGACCTTTAAGTCAGTGCTTTGTTAAAGCACCTTTGGGAGCGATTACAGTCTTGAGTCTTCTTGGGTATTACGTGGAATTTGGGGATTTTTTATATTGCCTGCAGATCCTTTTGGACTGAGCTAAATTTGGTGTCATTGCAAAGAGTCTGTGATATTTCAGTGTTTTTCTAAGAAAAAGGAAGGCGGTGCTTCGAAGGTTGAAAAATATATACAGTATATGATCCTGTCCTTGCCTTAGCATTATTGGGTATTGAGTATAGATTGGAAAGAAATCATTTAAAATCATTTTAGTGTAAGGCAACAAAATGTGAAAAAAGTGTCTTAATGCTTTTTGAATGCACCCTATAAAAGTAATTTTGTTTGACATTTTGTGTCATCTATTATCATGGCAGAGCTTCCTGCACACTTATTTAAATAGCTCATCTCTCATGGGTTGGCATGCCGACAGTTTGGAGAAGCCGACACGAGTACAGTGATGGATGCTGCTGTGGACGGGGGCAGCAGTACTTTAGTCACCTTAAAAAAAAAAGAATCAATATCAGTTTAAGTGTATGCTATATTGAGAATATTGTCACTTAACCTTCAGACAGCCCTTTCTCTTGGCACCACAGTTTCTCAGTGTATTACACATTAAGCCGTAGATCAGCTGTTTGGGTCAGACTTTGTGCAGTTCGTGGAATAAACCAATACAAGTAAAAATGAGAGATCATAACAGCGACATAACATTTCAACTGGAATTTTCAGCGTTCATTACTGCCGAAGTAAATTTTCCCATCTTCCTTACATAACCATCAAGAGAAAATGTGTATTGTTGATACAATTTATTCAATGTATTTATTCATCATTTATGCTTCTATGCAAACCAAATGGGACCACATCTTTTTTGAAACCATGCTTTGATAAAAATTAACAAAATATCCTGTTAACATGGTCTAATCTTTCTTTATCTTTTCGGTTTTTCAGAGAGGAAGCCAGGAACAGAAGAGCCCATCTTATATCATTGAATGCTGTATCCTAATATTTATCATTTAGTTTTTACTGAAATATTATACCAAAGATTGCTGAAACTACAGGGTAAAAAATACATAATCATAAAACCATAACAATATAACATGTTAATTTCATGTTGTTTTAAGTTCTTAGTTGCCTTTATATAAATAAAAAGGAATGTGAGAAATTTCACAGGTTGTTTTGTACAAAAGTTAACATTCAAAGAGTGACTGGCCTTAAGCAGATACATCCAGTTTGAGCGACATAAGAAGTTTGTTGGTGACTACATACTTTATTATGGAGGACAGATGGCTGACTTCAGACGCTCTGCGTAAGTATCCTGTCTCACAGTCACACTTGACTATCAGTCATCATGCTGTCACTCTAGGCTAAAACTAATGAGAATATGTTAACCATTTAACAGATCATTAGTTATGCATTGTTTTCATTCAACAGAATTTTTTAATTAAAATTATACCAGTAGTCATTTTCCCCTTTTTCGTTTCAATTTTTATTTCTCCCTCAGAACCAAAGACAAGACAGATTTGGATGTACTGCGTGAGAATCATCGCTTCCTCTGGAGGGATGAGGACGAGGAAGACATGACATGGTGCTCACGCAGGCTTCTTTAATATTCATTGTCCTTTTAGTTATTTATTCCTTTTCAGATGAGCTTTTAATTGTCTTCTAAATTACTTCTGGACTCATTTTTTTCCAGGGAAAAAGAACTCGCCAAGAAGTATTACGACAAGCTGTTTAAAGAGTACTGTATAGCTGACCTCAGCAGATACAAGGAAAACAAGGTGGGATGAATGAATGACATTTCTTTTTGATCGTTTCATTACCCAGTTCAAGCAGAAATACAGCTGCAGTAGGCGTTAAGTTAAAGAGGACAGGCACGGATGCTAAGAAATATACTGATGTGGACGGGGCCAGCAGCAAAACACTTTAGATAAAAAAATATCAGTTTATATTACTATATTTACAATGTTTTCAAAGCTTTACCTTGCCAACAGACAGCTCAGTCAAAGCCACCAGACTCTATTGACAAACAGAATATTTTACCTCGGAGATCACAGGAGTTCTTGGTCCCATTGCAATAAACCAATAAGTTTGTCAGTTTTGTTAGTTCCTAACCCTTTTACAAACACAGAAATCACACAAAACAACTACCCGATTGAGACAGCGGTAGACCAGCAACTTCTGTGTTAGTGCTTTTGTCAGCGGAGGCTGGTGGCTTTGAAGAGAGCATAGGTAAGGACTTGAGTTTCCCCTGTGTAAATTTGAACAGAGCTGTCTGGCGGCAAGTTAAAGTGGTGAAAACATTCTGAATATAGCATACACTTAAATACATATTTTTTTTTTTTTTAGGTGTCTAAAATATGTTTTGCTGCTGCCCTTGTCCACAGCAGTACATTGCTTAGCTTCCATGTCTGTCCTGCTGCCTTCTTCTCCAGACTAGGGGCGTGTCAACTGCCATCTACTGTTGGTAATGCACTGCTATGGATATGGTAGTTTACTGTTAAACAGTAATAGGTGGCTCATTTACCTTACGGTAAATTACTATTTTGTATACAGCATCTCAACTTTCAGAAGTTGTCGCACCAGTAAAATGCTGAAATAAGGAGCTAGTTTCAAACAAGAAAATAAAGGATGGTTTTTTTGTGCCTATGCTGTGCCACATACACATTTTAGGTGCTTCATTTAAAGGCTGCTGTTAATTAAGATGTACAGGATTGAAGAATGGGAAAATACTGTATATCTGGACACAAAACTAGAAAATAATCGTTCATGTTCTTGCAACCGTTATGGAAATTAAGTTTGGTTTTATTATTCCCCTCACGGAAATTGTGCTGTGTTGTTGCAGCAGCACATGACATAAGTTCCCATAAGGTGAAACAGAAGTTATCACACACACAGAATGTAAAGCAGGGAATGATACATTGACACCTCAGCCATCCCAGACACTGCTGCCACGACTTGGCAAGATGATCCAAAAATCACAGTAATTATCCCAGTAGTGGTGCCATGAGCAAAGGTTACATTTTAATAACTCAGATACTAATCTCCCCCAACACTGATCCATTTTAGATAAATGTTTTGGCACCATGCTCACTCTCTAGTGTCCACTGGGCCATTCTGGTTTGAGTCCAGACTTTAAAACTGACAATATGCTAAAACAGAGGCAGTGTACTTCTGGCTTCACTGACTCTGCACTGTTTGGTTTTATAACACTGTGCTCTCTTTCCAGTGTGACTGTTATGAGGTTGACAGATCTCTGACAGATGACATACAGTGATTAATACCTATGATTAGTTGAGGCACTATAGTTAAAACTAATACCATTAGTACAGTTTACTTAGTTGTTGCTATATACTGTAAATCTAGATCTCTCTTAAAGAGACAGGAGCTAAAACGTAGCGTTTCAGACAGAGAGTGAATACAAGTATATTCACACAGACCGTATGATTAAAAAAAAAGTTTGTTTTTTTTACTTTAAGGCATGTAGTATCTAGTAGAAACACAATATATAATTTAAATTTAGCATAATGTGTTCCCTTTAAATCAAGATCTGAAAAATGAATTTAAGGTCAAAACCGTCATTTATGCTGAGTGTATCTTTTTAAATTTGTGCCCAACAGTTTGGATTTCGTTGGCGGACTGAGGATGAAGTTGTTTCTGGCAAAGGTATGGCATAACCCAACATTATTCCAAAGTTAGTTTAGTAGAGTTTATACACAATCTTTACATACATTTGCAGTGATCTTAAATGGAGAAACTCTGAAAACATCCTCATTAATAAGACTCACTTTTACTTAATGATGATAAGCAGGTTTTTTAGTGAGTTTGTGTATTCATACTCAAAAATTAGTGCGTACTTTACTGTTAATATAAAGCAGTTAAGTGTGTTGATGATACTTGTATGCTAACTGCTAAACCGTATACTATGACAAGTAGTATGGAGTATATTCTGTTTATAATTAGTATGTAATATGGATTTGGGACACATCTGAGGTGTCTACTAAGATGCCCACAAAACAAGTTATAACTGTCTCCACTAGATGGCGACAGAGATTTACACAGCAATCCATAACAGAGTGGCTACTTCCCAACACAGTTCTCTCCACATATACTTGTTTGTCTTTGCTTTGACTTATTTGGTTTGTCAGAATTGCCTCAAAAACATTCAGATATTTTCCTTGAGTTTTCCTTTTATAATAATAATAATAATAATAGATCCGCTTTTCTCAGTACTCAAAGACGCTTTTGTCTGGGGGACTGTTCTGCGCCATTAAGTTATTCTGTCGATTCACAAAAACACTCCCGGATTCAGAAGTCTTAGGAAGAGCCGTGGGTCTGAAACATCACAGCATTAAAATTCTTCTAACGGGAGCTATTTGTTGTGCAAATCTATTTGATTTGAGTTTTGGTTTATGTCTCACACTCGAAGAGAAACCTCATTCCAACTTTGCACTTGTGACGGAGCCTACTTTGACAGTTTGGCAGCGCTTTGATGATTAATTGTTCAGGCTTAGTACAACAACTCTGTCTACTGCTACTTTGTGTGACAGTGACAAATATTTATAGGTTTACCTGGAGGGAAAATATCAGCAACTTGGTAAGGGGAAACCTGCCTCGGCAAGTCATTGATATGCTGTGAGACACACACATATTAGGTTTGAATAATTTGCTATGGTTTACACTTATGCCTCCTCACACACAAACACAGTATGTCTGAGAAAGATGACTAAACCAATATGTTGTTCAAGATTATGACTGTGTAATCCTGGTGTCTGACAGGTCACCCCCTGTAGCAATACTCTACAGGCAGTGGGATTAGATCAAGTCACTTCACCTGTCCCGTCTTTGATTAGTTTACATTAATGATTCCACAGAAATACTTCTTAAGCACTATTTAGAGCACGGGACACTGAACTCTTCAGTGAAATCAATACTAATCTAATCCTGTTAGGTGGACCCAACATCCTCATTCAGACGGAGAAAAGGCTTGTGTGAACAGAAAGTTAAGTGTTGCAAGTTAAAAAGGTGTTTATCATGAACTCAATATTACTTGAGTTTGATTTGAAGGGTGATAAAGAGTATCCTTCAAACACAGACACTTAAATGAAAAATCCTTACATGAATCCTCTCCAAGAAAGCTTTATTGTTCAATTAGTTACACCTGGTTTATATGTTGGTAGTCCAATCTCAGGTGTCTGGTGACCAGAATTCATTTCTGCTCACAGCTAAATTCAACAACACTTGTTTAATTCCCCTATTAAAATGACCCTGCATCTCCTAGATAATAAAAGCAATGCACATTCACGGCCACCTTTTCGGAAATCATCCACTCCATTTCCTGCTCTCTTTGCACTTCAGGTCATGTTGGCATTAGGTAATGCTGTCTACTCTTCACCCAATCATTACGAAGAGTGCTGACCTTTCCTTTCATGGCCACAGTGTGATTTGGGATGAAGGAGTGTGCAGTACCAAAAGGCTTCCTTCTTTCTTCCTTGAGAGGATGACATGTTTTTTTCTCCATTTTTTGAAGAAAAAAATTCAGGAAGAAGAGAAGGAAAAAATGATGTCCCTGAATCAAGCACATGAGAGGAGGATTACATGCTATCCACCTAAATTTCCCTCTTGAAGAATAAGATTTACTTTTACTTCTTGCTCATCCTCATCCTTTTCCATTTGGTCTCGTCCAAAAAAAGATTCAGATGCATTTTTCCAGTTGTGTATGAGGGAAAGAGAATGCCAGAGCACCCATAAAGAAACCTTAAAAAAGGTGCCTGGTGAAGGTTTTTGTAAACAAACAAAAGTTATGTTTAAAAATCCCATATTGTAAAAAGTGAGATTTCCACACTTATTTGATAATAACGCAGGTCGAGGTGCTATATGAATACTGTAGTATCTCAGTGCTCAAGCCACAGAGAAATGCACACAGCCCGTATTCAGAAACTTTTTCTTTAAACGGCTACTTTTTTGGGGGGAGGGGGCCTTAACGGAGCGTTTCAGGCAAAGGCTGTGTTAAGGTATATTCAGACATAAGGTATGAGAAAAAATAATGTGTAATTTTGCGTGAATGTGCAATACTGTTAAAAAAAACTCACACGGCCCCTTTAAGTCATGAAACCAAAGTCTGTCATTTCTTTCTCATGCACTGCTTAGATAACACATCATCACTTCAGGCTCTGACGGAACCATTTTGCTAAATATCTTTGCTTCCGATAAAATGTCAATATGTGAGGCATTTATTGTAATAACAGTAATCCCTCATTGAATGAGCACATTGAATATTCAAACGTGTCCTGAGAGTCTTTTATGCTGGAGCAGATATTCATGTGGGCTGCAACACATGCAGGCGCTTCATTCCATGTTGTGTTTTTTCTCTTTGTGTTTCCTTTCTTATCTTTAGTCTTGCTGTCAAAAGGGGGTCAAAGGCCAAAGGTCTTTGAGGTCAGGCTTATTTGTGGTGGGCCTCTTGTCAAAGTAAATCTTGACTTTTCAGTCTTTAAAAATGGTTTTAGCTTGCCTCCACACGCTCACTGACTGAATATATGTACTGACTTCGGCCAGATGTTATATTTTCTGTATTCTTTTTTTTATTATTAAGCATTTTACCCTCTGCTCCATCCTTCAATATCAGATTCATATACAGCATTTAGTCTGCTAACCGTTGAGTCTGAATACTGTAAGCTGCGGCCTGGGTTCCAATGTTGACAGGGTTTGTATTTTGTTAGAATATCCTGCTGGGCTCTGTTGTGCCAGACATATTAAATCAGCCTCAGAGAAGTAACTGTGTATTCAAACTGTTAGAAGTGATGGCTCATTAGCCTATAGCCCACAGTATAACAATAGAGACTGCCAGTGTTTTAATTGTTTGAATGTGTTCATCTGTGAGTGTGTATACGCTAGGATGTTGCACATTAAAATTAAGTAATATGAGTATTTCTCAAATGTCCAAAGAGGGAGACACAGTAGAAAACATAATATCAGTAGTATGTAATGCACTTTAGTCTACTAAGTGAACAGGATACTGTCTAAACCTTGAGTAAATAAAAGTTGCAAAATAGAGTGCGTTGAACTTCAGGTCAGCGGTCTAAACTGCGTATCATTTAATAGAAAAACATAAAATGGCTAAATCTGATTCAGAGTCAGGACTGTTTGGTTTTTAGAAAAATAAAATCAGTCTTCTGGATTCTAGTTACTTTCCCCATATTTAAAATATCTGCCTGGGGGCATCGCGTGAGGATTGTCCAGTGTTTCTCACAGACTGAAAATGTATTAAAAGGCGGTCGACCCCGAAGAGGGGCGTGGGTAGGGGGTGGTGAGTATCAAGAGTTGACTTCAAAACAGCACTGGCTTCACAAGCTCAATAAATATTGATTTTCACATGAATGCAGCGTTCCAACAGACCTTTCAATCAGTCTACATGTAAAGGTCAAAACAAATAGCTTTGAGTGGGGGCAAATGTACAGTATGTGTGGGCCACCCAAATAAAATATGGATAGCACTGATCATTCCTGATATTAACTACTCTTTACGTACCTTTTTAGCATAGCCTAAGTTTGACGTTTCAGTGACTTTATTTCACTGGTTGCCTGGCAACCTCATTGTGATGACAAGACATCCCATGAAAGTTACAGTGTCCAACCAAGAAATATTACTGCGCAAAAGCTGGTCAGTGCATTTTGTTACCTTCGGACAGAGCCAGGCTAGCTTTTTGCCCCAGATCCAGTCTTTATGCTAAGCTAAGCTAATGGACTTCCTAGCTGTAGCTTCATCTTTAACGCACATGCAAGTTGTATCGATCCTCTCATCTAACCCCTGGCAAGAGAGCAAGCACACATAATTCCCTAAAATGTAAAAAACATTCCTCTTTTTTCCTAAGTCAGCTGGTCTCATGTAACAGAAATATATCCACGTGTTTGGAATCAACTTGACATGTTTGGCAATAGCAATAGCTTAGTCAGAATACCTCATTAATTTTGATAAGCATTTTAAATTGTAATATTAAAAAAAAAGTTTAATAATGTTCTTTAAGAACTTTTAACACTTACTGAAGAGTGAATAAAAAGTGAGGGAGGACTGGCTCAGGTCACTGCCCTGACTTCATCCAGTGAATGTTAATCTTGCAGCCATCTGTCGGCATTAGTAACCATTAACGTAGGAGGACTGTAGTTTCCTTTCTTAATGAGTTTACTCAGTCAACCTGGTGCCAACTTTTTTCATGGAGCACGTGAGGCTCACCTGATGTATGAGGATTCCCAATACTTGTCAATAAAAACAAAGCGAAGGTTATTTTTGTTTTTTAGAAGACATCAAACACAGACCCATACAGGAGCTCTTGTGTCTTTTCTGCCTTCTGAGAGCAGCAGTAGTAAAAGTCATGCCTATTTGAATTCATGTGGAAAAATGCGAAGACCAGTGGGATAAAAACCATCAGAAATAAGTGAAGAATAGTTTCCTGACCTTGATTATATTCAGTTTTTTGACATTTATTTAAACAAAGATGTTGCCTGGAAACATTTCTATTGACTCCACTCTGTCAAGGTTGAGGTTTTGAGTAGCTAGAGGGTCAGTTGTATTCACACTCTCCACCTTGTAACCTTCAAATGCATCACATTCTTTAATATTTGACACCGAGCGGCTTCTCTGTATCAACGAGGGGATTTACTGCTTTCTTCAAGGTTTCTCAGTTTTATTTACAAGCATGGATTTTACCGCCTATCTTTACAGATAAAAACTGGTGTATGTACAGGGCGTCATGGGAGAAGTCCAGTGCGTTTGTGATAGACGTCAGTGATTGTGATCGACTTGCGATAGACGTCAGTGATTGTGATCGACTTGTGATAGTAAAGATGGGATTCTCTCGGGTCACCTGGCACAGTTCACTGCTCATGGCTTCACATTGGCACAGAGTAGAGAAGATGGCCTTGCCCCAAGTCACACCCATATAGCGTCAGAAAAAGAGGAAGATCAAGGATTTAAAAGGGATATGCTTGCATTTGCAGTTTCTATTCACTAAGAACCTTTAAGTTTAGGTTAGGTTGGTGAACATATACTGTACATATAGCTGTTGTGCAATGTTGGTCAGTTTATTAAACTACTTTAGTATCTCAGATTGGAATATCTCAATAATTACTAGATTGATTGCCATGAAATTTACTACATACATTCATGGTGCCTGACTTTGGTGATCCCCTGACCTTGTCACTTTGTCTGTAGTGCTACCATGTGATTTTGAGTGAAATGTCCACTACATTTGGATGCATTGCCATGATATATTGTAGAGATGTTTATGTCCCCCACAGGATGGATCTAATAACTTTGATTGTTCTAATGTACTTGGTTTCCCTGCTGCACTTTTCAGTTAGAGAATTAAAACCTTGGAAAAGAAAGAGATGTGAACTTGATGACATCAAGTTAAAAAAAAGTGTGGTTTTATGTTGTTTTATGTAAAATCATCCAGGTAGGCGGCGTTAGAGTTTGAAATAATTGAAGGATCATGGGGTATAAAAGCAATTATATTAAATGTTACAGCCTGCAAAGTTAGCCATATGGTGTTTTTTAGTTCACAAAAGTAAATACATATTAATATTCTGCATTAGAGCTACACTCAGCTACAGTATAAACTCACACTTTCTGATTTTATTCTACTTAAATCACATAAATGTCAGGCCCTCCCAAATAAACCCAGTCAGCCTCAGCACAACCTGGACTGGAGCCAGGAGTGTCTTTTTTAGCTGACGTCATAGATCCCTAATCTAATACGGCACGTGAAGAGAAAGTCTGCCTCATGGTCTAAGTGGCTCAAAGCCATGATGGCCAGCGTCACTTCACCTGAATGATAACAGGTTTAAACTAAGGCAGGTGAGGTAAGGCATCCTTTCCTTTCAAGAGTTCGGAGCATTTTTTAGCAGTGTGCCAACAATAGACCTCTCTGACGCACTCTGACGCACTTGTTCCCTCTGTTACAATCTAAGGGGAACCCCAGAGACCAGATCAATGCCACCGTAAGCTCCTCTAGGGATAAGAGGCAAGCTGTGAATGGCTGGAGGGAGGCCTGAGGGTATGAAGTGAGGCGAAGAAAGTTAGATGAGACGGAGCGATGGGATAAGGAGGGAGAGGTGTAGAGACAGACTGAGGGGGCTAGGGAGCGCAACATGGTTTAGAAGTTTGCCTGACAGAATCTGAAGACTTTGGAGATATAGTCTGAATATCTCAATTCTAAAATAAAACATTTGTCTTTTTTTTTATATACCATTCTGTTTTACTTGCATAAACTCTGTTGTGCTTTTTTATTCTTTCTATATCGTACATTATCATTGCTTACACTCAATAATATGTCAGGGTCTTATACCTCGTACTAATTGATTATCAACAAATATATACATTTGCTTGTGTACATTGTGAATTGCTTAAGATAAGAGATAACTAAAATATCTTTCAATGTTAATGTCACTGAAATATACTGTATGTATGTATATATACACAGCACATATGCTCTCTGGTCAGGTCAGTTCCAGTGTGGAAACAAACGCTGCGAGAAGCAGGAAGGCCTGAAAAGCTGGGAGGTGAATTTTGCCTATGTGGAACATGGCGAGAAGAAAAATGCATTGGTCAAACTCAGTAAGCCAAAACACACATTACCTTTTCATTTTGCCATGGTCATTCTTTTCAAAAGGTGTGTGTGTGTGCGTGTGTGTGTGCGTGTGCGTGTGCGTGTGCGTGTGTGTGCGTGTGTGTGTGTGTGTGTGTGTGTGTGTGTGTGTGTGTGTGTGTGTGTGTGTGTGTGTGTGTGTGTGTGTGTGTGTGTGTGTGTGTGTGTGTGTGTGTGTGTGTGTGTGTGTGTGTGTGTGTGTGTGTGTGTGTGTGTGTGCGTGTGTGTGTGCGTGTGCGTGTGCGTGTGCGTGCGTGCGTGCATGCGTGCGTGTGTGTAGGGCCTAGTGGGGGTTTCCAGTCTAAGACCCAACTCATAATAATCCTCCTTCAGGTATCATACTGCAAAATCCTCTTAGAATAATTACCGTAATTGGAGGACCCCACCGTTGTGAATCCAGTCACGCAAGAAATGACAGGCTCTTTTGACAAGCTACTGCAACAGGTCACATCCAGGCATTTTTCTCCTCTACAATATGAATTAATCTAAGTCCAATATTTTGACAATTCCAAACATTGTGACAGTAATGAAACATGATCTGGCAAACTTAGTAACTCACACTGGAGAAATGTGATGATAGGGATGATGTATTGAATAACACCTAAGCACTTAAATTCTACAAAGTCCCAAATCTTAGTGTGTATTATAAACAGTGAAAAATCATCTTTCTGAAAGGAGTTCCACAGGGTTCTGTTCTTGGTCCTCTTTTCTAGTTCATATCCTAATTTAACAGAATTAGGTCACAGAGGAAATTTCCACATGTAGAAGAAAGTAAAACTCATGTCTAAATTGAGTCCCTTAATAAATCACATCATTATTATAAACTTATTAAAATGAAGTTAATAAATACAATTTTAAATGTATGTAAAAAAAAACAGGTTTTTGAGTACAGTGTTTATCTTAACATGTACGTATATACATGATCTGTCCCCTATAGAAATGAATAATTGCTAAATTTTGACCTAATACCGCTTTTGTTTTTCTTACCAAATTCATCTTTAATATAAGAAAATGCATAATAGAGGAAGAATAAGTATAAATGCAAGTGCAATAATTAATCTTGCAGCACCCTTATAATTGCTGTAATAATACTAATAACAATGATGTTTAAAAAAAAATGTTGTTGTTGTTTCTATTCTAGGACTGTGCCCTGAATGCTCTTTCAAACTCAATTACCACCACAAGTAAGTACTGGTCACCTTTGAGACATTTTTACATCAGACATTTAGATCTTTTTGTCTGTGACAGGTGATCTTAGAGATTATGAAGTGTGCACTGCTCTGCTAAGAGTAGGGGAGATAACAACAGACAATCATCAAACCTTTTTTTTTATTTACATATGCAGGGTTTTAGAATTCAAACTAAAATACATAATACATAAATACGTCTCCTGTCCTGACCTTCATACCACTCAGAGCGTCATGATTATATATTCTATTTTATTATTATTATTATTATTATTATTAATATTATTATTATTATTATTATTTTCTTCTCTATGTGATGCCAAGGCTTTCCACGGTTGGTCAGGATTTTAAAAGTCCTGTTGAGTTTTCCAGCAGACTTTGTAACAAAATTTAAAGAACGCCTCTGTCCGTTTCAATTTCTTGTGAGGCTTTAAAGCTGCCTTACGAATAGTGCTGTAATTGCCTGCTTTATATTGTGAATACAGTTTGTGCAAAGTTTGATTCTGTTTGTAGGAGGAAGGAGGTAAAGGCAAAGACCAAAAGGGTATCGGATGAAAACCAGGGGCCACCACAGAAAAAGAAGAAGAAAAAGAGGAAGAGATCATCTTCACACTCCAAGAAGCACAGACACAAGAGACACAGAGGTAGGACTCCTCTTTTAGCCATATAAACTGTCCCATTAAATAGAGCAGTAAGCTCATCAGATGGGAACAGCCTGTGGGAGCAGCCTTGTTGATGTTTTGTTCTTGGAAATGATGTAATTTTTTCTCTGGCGTTTGGCATTTTGTAATGACTCCCTTTTGAGTTAAACATGTTTTATTTTCGTAACTCTTTCTGTTTCTCTACAGATGGCTCCTCCTCTTCCAGCAGCTTAGAGGAGTCACAGGACTCGGACAAAGGTAGCGTTCATAGCCCCCCCTCACACACAGACACAAGTCCCTCCCTAATTTTTAAAAAACATACACATTGGACAGTTGATCAACTCCCCCAGGTTTCTAGGCTGGGACACTCCGAACTAGAGTGAAAACACCCTGACAACCCTGTCTGGAAACACATCCATTAGCCCTGTAGTTATTTGTAATAGACAGACAGCAGGTCTGCTTTTTCTCATCTGTCTTTCCCTCCATTCCTCTCGATTTTTTTTCTTGGCATTTTGCCCTTCACTGTGAGCAGCGTGAAATGAAGTACATCTTTGCAATCATGTCCCTGTTTTTTTTTATTCCAGGATCTCAATGAATTGATGGGTGGGCGGGTGATGGTGTACAAAAAAAACAAACTTTCTTTGACAAAAGTTATGTCATGCTTTGGAATCCATACACAAACACTCTCTTTCTTTCTTTCTTTGTCTTGTTGCACTTATTTTAGCAGTTGAAAGCTGAAATTGATTAAATGTAGGAACCCTAGAATGTTGAAATGTAAAACAGTATGTGTGCAAAGCAATCAGGGGTTGGGTACTTTAAGGCACAATGAAGTAGGATTTTAATGAAAAACAAAATCGACCCTTTTCTAAAATATGTTTGCAATGTTATTTGCAAATGATCAGATTGGAATTGTTTAATATATTCATTGATGGCAGAGCAAAAAAAAACAAACTTTGGCCAGGCAGCCTGAACAAGGCCTTTGTCTCCTGGAAAAGCAGAGGAACTCATTGAGTTAACCTATCATTTTTGTTTCACACAATGCAATCCATCTACAACTCCTAGTTTTCATATATGTTTACAAGGTTTAATTTGCCACCTAAACAGAAACTGATTGGTCGAAGGTGATTTAGATCTTAATTGGCTGCTTCCTGACAGCAAAAAACTGAGCCGGTCAAATTAATTCCTGTTAACTGAGGCTTAGAGTGAAGACCCCGGCATTAAAAACGATGAACAAGTGTTATTGCTTCACCTACTTTTTCCTTCCTGGAAGTGTCACTGACAGCTCTCTAAAACTCTCCTACCAGACTCGGAAGCTGGGGATGAAGCAGGGGATCAATCGCAAGCCGACCACTGGCGAGGACCAGCTCCTGCGGTGGAGGAAAAGTCAAGGTGAGGTTAACAGCGAATGCTGATATTAAATCTCACCAAGTAAGCTGCTGTAAAACCATCGTAGACAGTCTTTACCACTTAGCCTACATATGTTACTGATCTCTATTTAGCACAGTAGGTGTGACACTTAGATACCTGTCAGGAAGGTCGCTTAACCTTTAACCTGCTCCGTCACGCTTCTCGTGGCATTTGAGTTGCTCTCAGAGAAATAACATGACTGTTCAGGCACATATACTATACGAATAAAAACTAATTGAAACAGAATCATTGTGGAGAACAGAGAGTATAAATGAATCACATTCATACCTACTCATTCAGTTCACTCAACGATAGTTTGTAAATAAGGCAACTTTCTTTGGTATGTTTGTTTAAATTGTCCTTTTTTTGCTGCCAGCTACTATTTATTTGTTTCCATGCTATACCAATGTTGGTACTCCGCATCGTTTCATATTGTCTAGAGCTTGAATAAAATGTAAATGAGATAAAACAGCACATTACTTGCACTTCCAGTTAGTCAGGGGCCACCGATACAATGCATTTAACAGTCTGTGTCACCGCCATGCATGAAAGGCACTAAGTTTTCTCTGATTTTGTTTGTTGTCCCTGTCTAGGGAGGAGGAGTTTGATGAGTACTTTGAAGACATGTTTCTCTGAATGCTGGTATCAGCGGGAACCCTGCTGCGACTACATTTGCTTCTGTGTGCCACTGACATTAAGCATGTTCTGTTTTGAGTCTGAATGTAGGTTTATTTCATTCGATATTTCAGTTCTACAGAAGAAATAAACATGATTTTACTGTGCACATGTCAGAGTCTCTGATTTACCACTTCTCCATCTCCCACAACTATCATGGTGGAAAATAACTGAGTCCAGACTGAAATGCCTCCATGAAATTTGGTACAGATATACCGTATATGTTTCTATGGGATACATTGTAATTAACTCAGCCAGGCAGCTAAATTCACATACTACTAGACCAGCCTAATATTCTTTTGTGTACATGGGGGCGGCTGTGGCTTGGTGGCAGAGTGGGTCGTCCTCTGTTCGAGAGATTGGTGGTTCGGTCCCCATCTCCCCCCGGTCCAAATGTCGAAGTGTCCTTGGGCAAGACACTGAACCCTGAATTGCTCCCCGTGCTGCGCATGGGTGTGTAAATGTGGTGTGAATGGTTAGATCAGATTAGATGGTATGTAGATGTCCACTGCCATCAGTGTGAATGTCTGTGTGAATGGGTGATTGTGACAGACACTGTGAAGCGCCTTGAGTAGTCAGATGACTAGAAAGGCGCAATATAAGTACAAGTCCATTTACATGCATGACTGTGCTCAATGAACTCTCGTGATTGCAGTGATTCACAATCTTTGAAACACCTATTTTATAATAAATTAAGTATATATATAAAAAAAAAACAAGACTTACCTAGTCTGTTTCAGGACACATTTTGGTCTTTTTCACAGCAGACATTTTGACTCGTCTTGGTCGGAAAAAACAGTGTTTATAATCACATTTATAGAGTATGTGTCCCTCTGAACCATGGCAGTGAGCGAGCAGGCACAGTACCTGAGAAAGCAGCTAAATGGAATCAAGCCATCATTAGTTTCATTATTTACAGCTTCACTTTTCCTACTGTGGATGACAAAAAGGCCTCTGTAGCCTACTTTTTGTTTAGTGCTAATTAGCAAATGTAGATGCTAACATGCTGTTGTGAAGATGGTAAACAAAAGCATATTAGCATTGTCATAGCTTAACCTTGCATCTTTATATATTTTTATTTTTCCTATATCATGTTACTGTACTACATGTGTCTCTGCAAACGCAGGGTATGAATAAAGCATTTTGAATTTGAATTTAGCCTGCTTACGTTAGCATTTAGCTCAATGCACCACTGTGTCTCTTGGAGCCGTTTGTTGCAACCTGGCTCAAGGAATGTCACCAGGAGGAAGTCAGTGCAAGGTTATAATTAAAATGAGTAATTCAATAAAACTTAAGGTTAACTTACATGAACTACAGGGTATGTGGATCAGCAATGAAAGCAGTACATAAAGCTGCAAAATAAAGTAATGCAGGGCGCATGTTTGCTGTAGGAAAGGAGAAGCAGATTGAACATATGGGCCAGCTTTTGTAGGCTAAATTCCCAGGTGAGCTCAGCCAGGTGACCCTCCTATATCAGCCAATTGCCTGCTTAGGTTGTCCAAGACCTGTTTTATTTTAACATGTTAGAATAACTAATCTTCACGTTCTCACCTTTTACTGGAATCTACAGATGTTTTTCAGAGTAGTAGCCTATACTCTTTATATTGAAAAATTCAGTGTAAGCGTGATACAAAAGAGTAAAGCACTCTGCTGTTTCCAGGATTAGCCCTATGTTCCTCTGGCCAAAGGCAGATTGTAGCGCTGCCTCGACTTCAGCTCAGAGAAGGAAAGTGCGTGAGATTGGGAGATTACAGAACTTGGCTTAAATAAAGACAATTACTTTACCCCTTAATGCTCTGTCCGTCTCGTTTTAACGTCATTTACTGTGTGATTCATGACAGAGTTTGGCTAACAGATGGTTAAGTGTAGTAACTGGTACAGTGAGTAATAACAGCCTGTAGTTTTTGAGTGGCGGTGGGATTTAATTTGGCCTCTGGCTATACTTGTACACCTGGATGCATTTACAGTTGATCGATTGAGTTGTCAACGTTGGTTTTCTTTGGTAGAGATTCTTGCGTTTACAAGGACGCAGATTTAGGACCCTTATCAATGTCCTGGGGTAACATTTCTTAATAACATCTTTTTAAATGTAAAGCTATCGTTCCACATTAAAGATACTATTTGAAAAAAATATTTGTATCTCATGTTTTTCTAAAGAAAGAAATACATTTTAAATTGTAAATCTACTCTTTCTCTCTCATTGTAAATTCAGAAATATATGTGTAGATATGCAATTAAGTTTAAGGGTTTTTTTGTCTTCATTTTTTACATCTTTCACAGAGCAAAGATTATTTTCTTTGAAACTACTGTAGCCTATTCTAATTAAAATTACGACATTAACATTAACGCCACACAAAGCCCAGAATCTGCAGACGGCAGGACACAGGATGTTAAAGAACACAGCCAGACAACATCGTATCGAGCGGGGATCAGAACCAATCCTCTGATCCTCTTTCCCCAAAGGCTCATCCAGCTTTGGAGCCTCTAAGCACGATGCACGATATATGACCAAGAACGAGTGCGGTCGCAGCTAAGCACAAGGTTTCCTAAGTTCATTCTGTCTCTGTCTCACCTTTGTTAGGTGTGTATAAGAGATAAAATATCAGCTATTTTCATATTCAGAAAAAAAGCACTTCCCTCTATTCTTACACTTCCATAAATTCCTTTATTTACTTACACATATTACATCTCATGACACATACATACAGTCACCTCATACGTCAAATGATAGGTTTCTATTGTCTGACAGTTGATGGGATAAGTAGAAAGCATTAGTTGGTGTCTCACAAAAGATCCTTGAAGGAAAAGCGAGGGGCCACTTGTATGACTGTAAACAGAACTGATGGTGTAACTGCTCATGTAAGCTGTTTGCAGCAGGAACAATGAGGTAAATTCATGGTTAAATAATTAAAACATATCACTTTCAGTTAAATGCTTTTTGCACATTTTGGCTCCAGGGACCACAATGGCTCCTCACTTCACCTCAAGCTGCAGAGAATGAGTTTCCAGGTAGTCCCAAAGCCATTCTGATAGGATTAAGTGCCTTTGATTGATGCCCCGTTGATTAGAGGAGATCACGTTGTGTAACAGGAGGTTGAGAGCCGCAGCTTGCCTTTGACCCGGGAGGGACATTGCTAAATATGTTTCAGAAGGTGCACCGGGGGGGAGGTTGGGAAGTTGCACTTTCCTGTCAACTCAGATGCCTGACCAGATCAATTCAGGTTTACACAGAAATTCACACTGACAGCAGTTATTGTGCGATTCATCCCACTGTTGCATCAGTGAAGAATGAAGCTTTGGCCTGCCAAACCATACAATCAATGATGCTACAATTGCATCTGCCACATTTTTAAACATATGTCGTCTGCACATACATAAAAGGCTTGGGTAGCCTGCTGTACCTCCTCTGTAAGAAGGGTATTTAAAGTCTAAAGCTGAGTGGATCACAAACGCTGGCTGGCAATCAAATCAAATCCCATCCCATCTTCTTACAGGAGAGGCAGATTTACTGTATCCTGTTTGACTGACTCCTCTGTTTTACTGTACATCCGTAAAATCACGTTTACCCTTAGTTATTCTCGAGTTTACACAATTTACATTTCAAAATTTCTATTTAATAAACTATATACAAGTGAAATCCTGCACACTTCAAATAAGTTATCTTCGATCTGTCAATCGAGATGTAATTTTGCTCTAAACACTGGTATAAATACACTTGTTACCTTTTTTTTAATTTCTCTGTTATCTGTTTAGTTAGGTTCTTTTCAAAGGTGACAATAAAGTTGCACAAATTCAATATCCCGATGCCTGAAAGTGAGTTCAGTGTACATTTGTTCACAGATTCAGAACGCCCTTGCTCAAAGCTTGCCTTGAACTCTCCAACCGTGAAGACGGTTCAAGTACAAAATTGTCAGACAAAGAATCCAAAAAAATATATGTATATAGTTATATTGCATATTAATATAAATACACCCTCACACATGACATAAGTGCTTTCTGAGGTGAGAGAACATCAGCCCTGGTTGGTTGCACGTTGTCCCTATCTGAGATTCCTGTTCTTGTCTGAGGAATGAATTCCACAACTCATGCTACTTAAACTGTTAACCAAAAACAGAATTTTAACCCTATTCCTCTCATCCCAGTAAGTATAATGAAGGGGTTATTGCCTGCCCAAACACACTCCACTCGTGGCCTGCTGCTGCCAACACAGCAGCAGCTAAGTGCTTTGTGCAACCTACAGCACTATACTGTGTGGAAACTGACTGCCAATAGGAACACTGTGTGAAAACAATTGCTTTGGCATGTTTGCACCCCATATGCAGCACATGCTGTCCCTTAGTAGAGCTATTTATACTGAAGAGTTAAACATGGAACACTTGTTTAAAGCTTCTGGGTTTATCCAACCAGGGTTTCAAAGCATACATGTCAGGAATGTTTGAATTATTGCTATGTTAAAGTAATATATGTAGTCCAGGTATATATTTTTCATAAGTTCATGAAGCAGAGGAAGGAGGGAGTTTCAAATACATCACATCTTCCGAGTCGAACTCGCTTCTCTTGCAATCAGAGTCCCAACATTACTTCTTTGTGGTGTTTCTGACTTTTAGCTCCTTGGAGAATAGTTAGGCTGACTGCAGACTGGACCGCTGACCTACACTAGACTAAAGTAGGCTAGACTGAACCAGACCAAACCAAACACGGCTGGACTGGACTGCCCCAGAGCGGACAGCACCTAACCAGAGAGAACTAAGCTGGTGTAGATCAGACCAGACCAAGCTGGCCTAGTCAAGCACCAACTAGACTAGTTGTCAGACCAGAATAGGCTTGCGTAGCCTAGATTGGTCCTAACCAGACCGCATCAGTCCAGATCCAAGCACAAGAGGAACTTAGCAGATGGTGCAGGTCTTAGCAGATTTTGCATCGCCTCCGGCTAAAGAGAAATTAAAGAATAACAAAAAAAGATGTATTGATACTTGATTTTCTATCAGCCCATCAACCGGACCAATAAACACATATTTGTTTTTTATACATACCTTTTTTGGCTTCCTCATCTTCCAGTTTCTTCTTCTCATCCTCAATGGCCTTTATCTTTGCGTTGTATACCTCGGCCTGCGCGTTCCACTGTGACCGGTTGAAGTTCAGACCATCAAACATGGGCTGGATCTCTTTGTGGAACCTGGAGAACTCCTGGTAAATGAAACAGAAAACACACTTGATGTAAGAATGTGTTATTCAAAGATGGAGAAGGAGAACTTACAGGAAAGAAAATGTTGGTGTTGCAAATACATGATATTCCTCTCAGATCAGAAGTCCACAGGGACGATCGACACATGTTCATAAATGCCATCCTAACAGCTAGCTGACATTCCTCTTGGGGCCAGTTGGGTTCAACAGGTTCATCTCTATGCACGCTGTTACACAACCTGACGAGGTTGAAGCTACAACAACACCTCTTTAAAGCTAATTATAATGTTGTTTTTCTAATTTGACCGCATTATAGATAAAGTGTACATGATGTTTTGTGTTCCCATATACAAATTCGACTGGTGGTATACCACAACACCTTCCTGACACGCAAAACCTACAGAGTAGGCTTTACAGATTAGTACAGTATAAAGGAGGTTAGCTTTTAAACAGAAGTCACACTTTAAACAAGGGCCTTAGAGTGAGGTTCAGTTACTTTTACAGTTTATTTGAATAGCTCATAACTCATGGGCAGAATATGTTTTTATGGAGCTTTTTCTGGATATCAAAATCAGATAGAGGTTAGAATAAATCATCATGCCCCTCTTGGACTGTATCAGTGCTTAAATTCCAGCAGTTACAGACTGATTGTTTCAACACAGAGAAACTCCCATTTTGCAAAATCCACATCTGTCTTTTTTTCACGCCTTGAAACTACCTCCTATCACCTCCTTCATTGTGTATAATAATGATAATAATATATTTTTCTGGCGTGCAGTGTAAAAGCTAAGTTCATTACCTTGTACACGAATGAGCACACAAAGTCGATGAAACCACATTGCATCTTGGGTAGCTGTTCAGCACAGTTTCTGTCCATCATGGGCTGAGAGAGACAGAGAGGAGAGAGTATCAGAAAAACAATCCAGAGGAACCTAAAAAAAACAATGTGAAAGGAAGCCAAAACTAGAAGATGAGGCACAAGAGAGGTATGTCCCTTACAATTGGCTGTTGGTCCAAAACAGTTCTTTCCAAATCTCCCTGTTCCCAGAATTCAGCAGCGACCATCAGAGCCACCTGAAGAGAAACAGACAAACAATGATACAGAGGAATGAAAGTAAAAAGGGAGAAAAGTATTGCAAATATGTAACAAAAAAAAATTAAACTTTTAGTACATTCTTATCTTGTGAGGGTTATTCTCAAGCCATTCCAAGCTGTAAGTGTTTGATCCCAAAGGAACACAGTAATAAAATTGGCCTATTGAACCCAGTTTGTTTTTGTTATCATGGCTTTATACTTCCGTCTTCCTTTCAAAAGGAGCTGCAGTCCTGTATATATTTTTGGATGTAATACATCTGAAATTATTGAGATAGAACCAACATTATTCCAAGCTGAATAACCTGATTAAAGATTGAGGACATACAGGTTAAAGTAATGTGATGTGTAGAACTAAGTTGGTCTGAGCAGAACAAACTGTCAAACTTTTTTTAATCAGCCTATGTGAAGACTATGAAGGCCACCCACCTTGCTCTGTACCTCCCAGGGTTTGGTGATAGCTGACAAGTCACAACCTGTCATCATCATGGCCCTGGAGGTGAGAGACAGACAGACATCAGGGCAAGATAACACCCCTGCTGCTGATGATGCATCTTCCCATAAATACATTTCAAAGTAAACTGAGCAGAATTTCCCCCAACAGCTGTATTATCTTGGGTTTGAATCAGCTACATACATCACAATCTCCTTCCTGGTGGGGTTGTTGGAAATATAGCCAATGGCCTCCTTTTCGTCTGCCATTGGCTCCGTGGCATTCACAATGTTTTGGAACATGGTTCTCTTTCTGCGTGTTGAGAGATCGGACAGTCAGAACCAAACAAATACACAAATTGATTCTATAAGAGAGACAGACAAGCATTGATCTGCAGCAGCTAAAGCTCTGTCAGCCAGTCTGTGGCTGTAGCATGGGAGCAGTCAGGGTGTTGCAGAGAACCTACTTGAAGTAAAGGGCCAGATCAGTGGCGATGATGCAGACATCAAACAAGTGCTGCACATTCTCAAACTGACGCTTCTGGAGGTTGCAGAAGATGTTCAGCTCCTGTGAGAGATGAAGAAGAGGTGTCAACATGTGTGTGCTGCTTCTAATGACATTTAAAAAAAATGTATTTTAATGTCCAGTAATGTGTCATCATACCTCTTCAGCCATGAGCGTCTTGCTGTATTCCAAATGGTGCCTCTCCATGATGGATGAGCCATGAAGTTTAGCCAGAGGATGTGCACTCCTGCGGGGGGTATCACAAAATTACACAAAGTTTACACACACGCAGGCACGCAGGCACGCAGGCACGCAGGCACGCAGGCACGCAGGCACGCAGGCACGCAGGCACGCACGCACTTCCTGCAAATACGCAATAAAATATTTTGACTTGCTTTGTCTGGTAGAGGTTGTTGGTCCCTCTGTGGTCGATATCGTGGCAGAAAGCAGCCGCCACCATGGCAAAGGCATCTAGATCAGAATAGTACTTCCTCAGCTTTCCTGTCTGTAAGCGGAGGGGAAAAACCATAGATTATTATGTGCAGGTGTTATGGTGCGTGGTATCGATTCCGAACCACCTATAAATATCAGCAAATCTGTGCAGAAAATTATAAACCACACTTTTGAGATGATTTAAATGTGAAAAAAATACAAAATATTGGGCACGTCACAGTTTCTGAACACGGGCTGTGTGCCGTTCTTTGTGTTTTGATATTTTCACAGTGTTTATATAGCACCACTTCCTGCTTTATAATCAACATGGAAATCTCTCTTTTGACAATATGGGACCTTTAGAAATTGCAGCAGATGTGCATGCGTTACCTGCAGCAGGCAGAACATGGTGTGGCCTACGTTGAAGCCGTGCCTCCAGTTGTGGTAGGTGATGGAACGGTAACCCTTCCTCACTGTGTACATCCACTTTGTCAGTGTCTGAGACAAAGGAAGAAAAGAAAGAGACAGAGAGAAAAGAATGGAAAATTGGATAATTTTAGAGGGCTTTCAGAAGAGCCCTGGCCATGACTCGAGCAACACTAATTTTTTAAAATACAGCATCACACCTACATCTCTATTACACAAGTAGAATAGACCAGGGCATATTTTCTGTCATCCCAAATGATCCGTATGGATTATATGTTTGCATTCAGGAGTTTATTCATCTAATCTACAGTAATCCTCGCTTTTTAAAGAAATACTACAGAAATCCTAGACTTCTGAGGGGAATAAAAGACACTAATGAGCCCTATGCATGAAATTATATCCCAGCTGAACAACAGTAACTTTAGCAGAAAGAACTGGGAAGTTCTCCAGATGCTAAGGACTGTATGCACCACCAGCAACCATGAAAAGCACCCTGTTAGGGAAGACAAATCTAAGCGTCTGACTACATGGCTTACCTCTGGGGGAACTTTGAACTTTTCAACGACTCCGAGCTCAAAGAACATGCGAATGCCGGCTTTGATGAGGTCGAACTCTGAGACAGGGAAGTCACTGAAGGAGAACAGGTTCAGATTCTCTCCGTTAACGTTGTCAGCTGGCGGGCAGGTTGCTCTCTGAACAAAAAAACATAATTCACTCAGAAGGCATCCGTGAATCATTCAGTTAACAGTCAAGAAAATGATTGTTTTGCTAGGTGTGTATGAATACACAAATGCATAATATCATTCATACACGTATGCTTTGATAAGTGAGTATCATAAGTATCTGTTGTGTCGTGGAGGTTAAAAACAAAACATACCAAAAGTTTATACATCTCTTTCGGGTCGCAGTCTTCAGGCTCTGCGTCAAACTTCTCATTGGTGTTCTGGTTAGAAAAAGAGACAACAATGAGTTATAACGGCATTTACATGCTGCCATCACCTCCAAAAATGTACAGCTTGAAATCACAGATTGTCAACAAAACGCAGAAAATATCATGTTGTCATGTCTACAAACACTTCAGACAATTGATTTAAGCAGGAACTGTTGTGTCATTGTCTCCACCAGATCTTTAATTAACTCTCTTAAAGCTGCTATAGGAAGACTCAAAAAGCTATTCATGGCACATTAACCTTTGATCACTTTTAATCCCTGCTTCTTGATCAAATGCTCAATGGTGGGCTTCTGGAGGAGAAAACTGTAGAGGTTGATACTGACCAGAATGGACTGCAGCTCAGTTTTGGTGCACCTGGTCTGGCACATGAGCATCTCTTGGGCGATTTCTTTCCTCCACTCCATACGGTTCAGCTTGTCATAGGTGTCGCAGACCAACACTGACCAACCCAAGAACTGTGTCAGGGCCTGGCACAAACAATGAGAGTGAGAAGGAATGAGAGAAAGGAAACACATCACCTCTAATCGCTTTTATTACCTCATCAACTGAGCAAACGAGTGGCAAACATTTCTAGATACTTTTCTCCACTTAGGTTGTACTGCAGCAACCTCAAGGTCTCAAATCATTGAGAACGTGCTGCCGTTTTTCGTCATTTACATGCAAATATATGTATCTACGCAGACAACAACATATTGTATGATAGTGGTAATAAAAAGAGAGAGAGAATGCATGGTGCTGACCTCAGTGATCTGTTCGTCGTGTTCATCAAATGGCTTGCCGTCTTTCCTGTTGAAGAAAGTGGCAATGCCCACAATTTCTTCCTTCTTGTTGACAATGGGCAACGACAAGCAGTTCTTGATGACAAAACCTGACTCATCCACAGCCTCTTTCTAGAAGACATTGAAATGAAATTTTCAATCCACAGGATTTGTTTCAAACTACCACTCCTTTCTTCGCTCAATACACGCAACAAAACAGGGTAATGTCAAATCTTCATATTGTATTGGAAAACCATACTGGTGTGCATTGCGTGTCCGTCATGTGGATGGACAGCTAAAGTCTCCTCACCTGGAAAGTGAAGAAGTCATCTGCAGCCACGTTCATCATGTTGCAAATCTGCAGGCAGACATATTAAAAACGTTAAAGTCAATATAACACTGTTATTGCTAATCAATATCTTTGCAACAACCTTTATCTGAATATTTCTCTACATTTAATTATTATAAGTCATGTATCATTATATTTTATTTTAGTATGTTTGTCGCAATATGATTATCTAAAGTGTTAATTACGATTTAATAATGACAATTTATTACATTAAAAGTCCCATTTTATGCTCCTTTTCAGGTTCATACTTGTATTTGGTTTTCTACTAGAACTACATGTTCACATGTCCTAATGATCAAAAAACACATTATTTCTCTCATACACTCTTGAAAATGTACACATACAGTAACTGTATTATGTTACATTGTATGTTGCTATGTCTCTGTGCCTATTCCATAAGCTGGCTCCCCTCTATATTCATGCTTTTATAATTGTAGTGATTCTCATAATAATTTAACCTGCAGCAACAGTGAGAAACTTACAAAGCCATTCTCTGCAACGTAGGTTGGTAGACCGCTAACTAGAGCCCAGTGATCTGCAGGCGGACCACTGAAAAAGCGCAAAAGAGAGAAACATAGAGTGAGCAAGTTATTCTCTCAGAAGCAAGTTAAACAGTGCAGGCTCTCTTTATGCGTTATGTTGCCTCTATCCGGCTGTTAAGTTTGATGTAACACCCTTTCAAATACGATTCAGTACGATTCAATACGAATACGATTTCCAGGTCCAAACAATCCGTTGAAATAAAACAGACAGAAAAAACAGACAAAACGTTGAACATGAGAACAATTAGGATCACCTTTAACGTCAGTAAGACACCTTTTTCATCATAAGGAAAGAGTTAAAATGACAGTTACGTTGTTTTTTTCCAAACTAAGATCTGTTCAAACAACGGGGAACACGGCACTGCTGGTTGTAGAAATATGAGGCTTGGACCGGCTTAGACTCGTAAATCACATTTTGAAAGGGTGTTACATCAAGATAGAAACGGATAGAAACCATATCCAAAAAATCAGAATCCACCAGAACTGTCTGTGGATGAGCATCACTGCCTCGTGTATCTTAGCTTTACATTTCGTTAATTTCTGAGTTAGGACTTTTATTTTGAAATAAAATGTGAACAATGATCTTCAATGTTTGGATCCAAAGTCACTGAATATGTTTTGATTGTATGCTGTATATCAAAAAGTAATGTATTTTTGAGTAGATTTGTAGCTACTGCTGCTTACGGTATGACTTTGATTTCTTCTTTGCCTTCCAGAAGATAGTCAATGATCTTATAAAAGACGACTTCCTGTATAAAAAGAAGAAGACTGTTAAAAAATTACTGATTCATCTTCAAACTACATTAGGCAATGGAAAAGATGAGTTTGTTACCCTGCCGTCTGGTGTTTTTGGTCCTTTATAGGGTTCCACATCTCCCAGTTTCACTGGCCATTCATCATAGAATTCCTGCAGAAAAAAACACAGACAACAAAAGATATTTATGCCCACAGCCTTGAATGCTAACTATATAAACCCAGTCTGGTCGCCAGAAAAATGTTGGCATTGTAGGTTTTTGCCAGCATGTTAATGTCATGTTAATATTCAAAGTTTTTGGCACCTTTTTACATCAGTATGCAATGTACTGAATGACTCCGATGTAAATGTATCTATGTTAATATTACATGTTCAGAGCAAGTCGTCTGGAAGTCAGGTAACGTGGTATAACAAGCAGCAAATACTTAGAGAAGAAGTTGCGGAGAATGGTAGGGTCACACTGGACTTTCACCCAGTACACTGTGGTTTGTGTCACGTTTTTATCCCCTCCCATGTACTTGTTTTAGTACACTTTACTTATCTTTTCCTGTACCTTACCTTGTAGTTTTGATGCCTAAACCTAAGTAACGTTAATGAGTTTTGCTGAATTCACAACATTAACCATGTTATCAAAAAGTGTCCGTATGTGACAGGCAGGAAATAGGGACCGGTTGCAGCGGGTTTCAACATATCTGTCGTCTGCAGAAACGTACAATGCACATGTTTTATTCTGGTGACTGGGTCGTTAATAATGTGTGTAAAAATGAATCTATTCTGCAAGACAAACCTTCTCTTTGGTCATGTCCAACAGGCCCACTGAGTATCGTTCGCAATTTAGATAGATCCTTACAGTGTAGAGCGCTTTGTGAAACTGTCTCTCAATGTCTGTCAACTCTTCAAACACTTTACTGGCTGACCAGAGCAGCACCTAGAGGAGGAAAGAACAGCAAATTAATGTGGGGGATTAAATGTTTACCAATGAGCTCTGTTCAGTGCATTAGAAACAGGACACTAATAGGAGTATTCATTAGTGATGGGAGGTTCAGTTTACCTGACTCCTTCTGGACTCCACGTTGAACATGTAGGTTGTGTAATGCTGCAGGGTGATGACTTGGGCAAAGTTCATGTACTTGTGGAAGAGCTATGGACCAAATGAGATTATTTCATCAATTCACAACAGCAAATTTAAGATTTTTAAGTTTCATTTGGCTACATTCCCCCCAGCAAAGGTGTGATTTGTGACATTAAGTGAAATATTATATTAATAATATCGTGCATGTGTGCGGATTATGTATCCACAGGAGGAAAATTAGATTAAACCGAACAGTAAACATCGACTTAAACACTACTCGTTGTTGCAAGTCAAACTTCATGAAGTCTTTTAAGTCCACGTTTGGCTCATCTTTTTTTTCACAAATTACACATATTTTTGTACATGAATTTGAATAGAAGTACATTTCATCAGGTCATTTCAGACCGATAAAATTATTATAAACAAATTCTTCGATGACGGATCAAGTAAACATGCATTTTTGAGACGCGATATATTTCTCCCAATAGAGACAATGTGCACAGAAAAAGAGAAAGTATAAACCCGAACACAAAGAATACAAATATAAGACATTATAATTCATTGTAGCAGTTAAAGCATTCCCTCTGTGTATCAATGCCAGTCCTCTCCTCAGATCTCTTTACTTTCTTCTTTTCAGTTCCTGTGACTATTATAACCTCAACAGTGTGCTTCAGTGTGAGTTTACTGCTTCTGAATAGTAAGACACAGTAGTGAATGTGAATATCTTTGATATCAACTACAGAGATAACGCATTCCCAGTTGAATCTGTATGCCTTTATTCATGCCAAATGATCAAAAGCAACCAAATCAAGTCAGTCAGCTCTGATTGGCTGACATAATTTGGGTGTTTTACACTCCACTGCTGAGATGTAATTACAGCATTAATCTTTATTGAGGTGCAAATTTCAAATGGCAGGGCACAGGCTTTTTAAAGTGGCCAACGAGCAACTGTGGCTATGAAGAACAGAGAAACCCTGCAAAATAGGGTTACTTTTAGCTGTTACTTGTTTAGACAAAGATGACCTAAAAAAGGTACTTAAATGGTCAAATTGAATTTATGAATGAAAGAGTGTGAAAAAACACAACCATGTTCCAGCTCACTCGCTGAATCACTGGATAAGAGTGAATGTACATGTTTAATTGTGTATTTGTACCTTCACATCCTCTTCAGTGAATGTGTCAGCGCCTATTTTGTTTAGCGCCATGACGACTCCAAGGCACTCTTTATCAGCCATCAGAGGGAACGTGAGCATGCATTTAGTCTTGTATCCAGTCTGCTTGTCCACAAAGTCACTGAACTTTGGATTCTGCATCGGGAGAAAAAAAAAAAGCAAAGACTTTATATCAGGTTGAAATCAGGTGGATATAAAAATCTAACATGCTGTACAACAACACATTGACACTGTTCGTTTCACTCATTCTATGCAGTTGATTGTTGTTTTCACACGCTCATTAATTGCTCTATTCCTATTAATAATGTATCTAACACTGCCTTATTTCAAATCGAGGGCAGCATGCTGTCTGATCTTACCTTTAAGACAATTAAACTACTGCTTGTTGTTTATTCAGTAATACATATTCTATTATTGGACAGAAAATAATATATATTAAATTATATCATACAAAATAAAAACCTCGGATGTTTTACCACTAATTTTGAGCTCAGAGAAAGATTTCACTAAAACATTTTAATATTTATAGCAGTTTAATTTCACTCATTGTTAAAGCAACAATAGCAAATGCCTCCTCATGTAGCACATGTAAGTTTATAGGCTTTAAACAAATAGACCAAAATGAAAAATGATGTCAGTGTTATCAGATCCATGGTGAACAGAAATAAGTACGGTGGTAATTTATTAATCTGTCCCAGACAAAATATGATAATAATCCAGCAAATGACCTTCAGGTAGCCTACAAGTTTACTCTAAGACTCATCAAGGTCATAGGCAATTTTCTCCTATAGCATCACGGAAACAAGGAAACATATACATTTTTGACAGCTTCACATTCCCACGCGCACACACATACCCACACACGCACGCACGCACGCACACACGCACACAAAACTTTCTCAAAGTGAGCGCGCACTGCAGGACGCGGGAACACTTCATCACTTCTCACCTTTGAGACGTCAGGAATATTTTGTGGCTTTTTGCTTGTCGCGGTGAAGCCGACGATACCCATATCGAGGGGGAACACAATTTCAGTCTGCGGGTGGACAAAGTTTGCCTCATATTTGGATGTTGGAGTCACGTCAAAGAGGGCACTGGCGAGCTCAGGTATTCCGTTTCTCGCCCGGCACACGTAATAACCGACCCTGTCGGCCTGCAAGATCAGGGCGACTCTTTGAAACACTTTGTGTAGGGACACGTCCACGTCTCCCTGTTTCTGCATCTCCTGGACCAGCTCAAAGATGATGGCGGCTTCTTGCACGGAGTTAACATCCTTGAAGGAAGCGGTGTCCTTGACGTCCACAGCGGCTGAGAAAGCGGCGGTCAGGGCTTCGGCGCGCAGCTTCTTATCAAAGTATTCTTTAGCGAACTGCGGGTTGTTCTCCAGGTATTTCTCCACGCTATCCTTGTCTGCCATGTTTGAGCTCGAGTAGGCCTAAGTGGTTGTATACCCGTCCTCTTTTCACAAAAGCATCACCTGCACGGCTACGTGAAAACACAAACAAACTGAGAGCTGTGCTGTGGCCTACACGGTTGGGTGGATCAGCAGCATTCTCCTCCGCGGTCCCCGAGGGAGTCACTAACGCATCCCGTGTCCACCGACACACAGAACAGGACAGAGTGCGGCTTAGAGGCTGAAAGGATCAAAGTGGCCACTAATTAATGTGACGTCATGACATTAAAAGCCCTGCTCTAAGCGTCCTTAACCCCGCAAATCCCCACGCTGATCATTTTATATTGGGCAACGGAGGAGAGAGTGAGACCATGTCAGGTGAAGTGCCAGGTTGGATGCAAGGGCTAGTCTACACCAGCAGTGGATGTGAGAGGATGGAGAGGTAAAGGCCAGCAGCTGCCTTGGGTTCGCAAATCCTGAAACCAACCTTGTGACTACTGATTAACCTCATCGAATCAGGTGGTTTTCATCAGTCCGCGTCAAAGGTGGATTAATGCACAGGCTGCCCTAGGCTTTAGCCTAGGGGCCCCAGGTGTACAGGGCCCTGGATTGGCCAGACTATTAAAAAATTGACTACACTGGGAAACAAAACAGTAGCCTAGGTGCCCCTGACCACCTTAAAACGTCACTGGTCTCCATACATGAAACTACTCACACAGTGACACCTAAGCGATCCTACGTCCAACCGCAAAAGAGCACCTCAACAACCACGGAAATAGTGTCCAGGTTTATTCTAAGCCAGTAGCTGGACTGTAGCCCACCAGTAGCCTACTGTTCCAGTCTTATACATAATGTGTCACCTTAACACTTATTTTGAATTAAACAATTTCAGCAAGCAGGAATCTTATCAAGTTTCCTCACCAAGCCTGCATTTTTAACCACTGTTCTGTCCTGGTTCTGCTCGCTACTAAGTACCTAAAAAGTGTCAGCCACTGGGTTTGGAGCTGTAATGGTAACTGTGTGTGGAGGCTACCTGCACGCTCCAATTATCACCATGATCATGGAGGTCTCAGTCCTAGACTCCCAATTAGTGGTACTTGGATGTCTGGGAACAAGGCCCTAAACAAAGATGGCTGGCTATTATTAACTGAGTGCACTGTCTGGTTAGCAGCTGGCAGGCTGGCAAGACAAGGAGTTCCCTACTATTTTTTGCTCTAGGGATTAAGGCAAGCTTATCAAGGGAGAACTATATAAGGTGTTTGTGTGGATGTGAGGCATTGTGGGCAGACGGTTTGGGTACTACTTCGTGTGTGACAGATGAAATACAAATGAGGGAAGACAAATGAGATGATGAATAAGATGAATAGTGACATATTTCTGATAGACAATTCCTGTATTTTGTTTTCTTACTGAATATAATAATGTAATATATATGTTTTGTTTTTTGAATGCCTTTATTTTTCATTTTTAACAAATTGATCACTTAAATAGGGATTTTGATTTTATTTTGTCTGCTTTTTGTGTACCAGTTAATTGGAGAATATGTACTGTGACTTTTGTTGAACTATGACCACTATGGCCACCAGTAGCAGCTGTATAATGATGGAACATTGCATTTCTTTGCATATTTCCCAACATTCAGTCAAGCCAGTTGCTTTAAAGGCACTAATAGGCGACCTGACAGAGGGCGAGAGGAATTGAGCCTGCAGGAAACAGTCAGCAAACTGACTCACAGACCCACAAGGTGAAAATAATACCAGTGTCTCTACCGCGGCTGGTAATAACTTTATGAGCGTGTTGAATGTTGCTGTAACGTTATAATCAAGCCCCCACCACAGAGACTTACTGGTTGATCCAATACGGAAGTGCCAGAAATTGCAGTTGTCCGACTGTCCACTAGGGGCAGGTTTTCATAAAAGAGGAGTTTCTCTGGACCCCCACATTAAACAGGCCGTTTTCACAGCATAATTAAACCTATTTCTGACAACACTGAGGTTAAAATGTATGAATAATTAGGGGCGCGGCCTCTTGAGTGACAGCTAGCCGCTGGCCCTCACTACTCCTCGGAGGCATACATCAGCCAGATGGACGTATCTCCCTCTTCCCAACGTCACATACATGCCCTTTTTTGATAAGAGGATATGGGGCGGAGTTAAAGTCTGACAAGATGGCGACTCCCGTAAGCGAGTACGATTGGATCAAGTTGAGAGAATGGACATAGACAGAGAGGCTAAATTTTTTATACAGTCTATGGTTATATTGTAACCATATGCATTAGCGTGGAATTAGCCACTTGTCATAGTACCACATCATAGTGAGATAATGGTAAATGGTAAATGGACTTGTACTTATATAGCGCCTTTCTAGTCATCTGACTACTCAAGGCGCTCCACAGTGTCTGTCACATTCACCCATTCACACAGCCATTCACACTGATGGCAGTGGACATCTACATACCATCTAATCTGATCTAACCATTCACACCACATTTACATACCCATGCGCAGCACGGGGAGCAATTCAGGGTTCAGTGTCTTGCCCAAGGACACTTCGACATGTGGACCAGGGGGAGATGGGGATCGAACCACCAATCTCTCGAACAGAGGACGACCCACTCTTCCACCAAGCCACAGTTACAAAGGAAAGAAGAAGTGGGTATTAATATTTGTTTTGTTTGTTGTTGATACGTTGTTAAGCGAATGAGCAAATCAATCCATTCATAAACTGTCAGAAGTTTGGTTTATTTAAATATAACACAAGAAATACAGAGTCCAACAGAGTTATATAACAGCTCGGTAAGAGCTCCTACACCATGGGCTAGGTTTAGAGGTCTGACAAAACCATAGGCCAACACACAGCATATATTATGTAGGTTGGACAAGATGATTAGGTTACCCTAACAGAGGCTCATGATCAAAGGAAAACAGGATCCACAGCATGATCTATCAGATCCACTGTTTCATGACAATGCCAATCAATGACAGTGAGTAGTACACAGAATGCACATGTGACTCTGTGGCTGAAGGTTCAACATGCAGTCTGTGTTATTTAATCTTTTCCTTTGTCAGCTCACAGGGAAATGCATTCCTATCACAAATAAATATGAACAAATGATTTAAACAGATAAACGATAAATTGACACTACAATGTCCAAATCAATCATGTCATTTGTCCAATAACACATTTTGTGGTGGAACATTTGGTATTTGGAGTTATTAAAGTTTAACACCCCATCAAAAACCATAAACCCTCCAGTTTTAAGCTTGACTTCACGTTCATCTCTATATGACCTGGATTGTGAAATGCATGCACAGGCCTGGCAGTTAAACATGTATAGTTTCTTGGCAGATCTTCATGATTATGAAATGCTGCCTCTGGCCAAATTCCAGCTGCTCTTATTTCTGCTTAAAATGAGTGATTGTGCTGTTTTCCAACAGTTGGAGGTTTCGGTTATGCAAGCTGCAGATGTTTGGCTGTGCTGTACATTTTATTCAACCAAGCCCCCAGAGGACTGGTTACATGAGCTCAGTGCAAAATCAACTTATAAAAGTCTGCCACAGTAAATTGAAGTCAGACGAAGTCAGATGAAGTTAGACCTTTTAGAGAGCAGTTACCCTATTTGTCGAAGACTTGTTTGTACTGTGAATAATGTACTTTTTAACTGTGCAAACCTGGAGCAGCAGAATAAAACAAGTCAACGAACTGGCACAAGCTATTTGACCCTGGTCTTGGGAAAACAGCAAGTTTTTGTTTGTTTGTGTTTTTCAAAAAGGAAATAAAGAGGTTCTTGTACACATGAGATGACATCATTACGGGAGCCATTCGCTTTAGCTTGCTGAGCATCCTTCGACTTGTCTTTTCTAAACACTCATACAGAAGTACACAAAAACATTGCATGAGTGCACAAGCATGTTTAGCCAACACGTATATTATCCTATCATCATTGACCACTGTTTGAATCTCCGTACTTTGTGCTTAGAGAAGATGTGATTATCTCTCCTTCACATTGATTATGTTCTGTTTAGAGTGGACGTGAGCACTCTGTTTACCATTATACCATTTCAAGTAAACAGCTGATGCAATCATGGGGATGCTGCCGGGAAAGCATGCATACCTACTGAAATGTTTTATTGGTAAAAGAGAAATGGCTGGAACAAGTATTTAGTGCAATCCAGGTTTTTTCACACATAAAAACAAGGTTATTCAGCCCATGCATGAAAAAACATTTCACTTAGATTTATGATGTTCAAGTGTTGTTATGTGCTTCTGTGGAGTGTGAAAAAAAAATGTTTGTATCATTGTATAGCTTGTTCCAGATGGTCCTCTTGGCTTTGCTTGCGGTTGTTTTCATAAGAGCAAGAAAACGTCAGGAGTTCTGACAAAAAAGTGTGTTTTTGGGGGGGATGGGGTACGAGGGGGTGGTGGGCCAAATGTGCAGAACACACAAATCAGTGGGACTGGGCCCTGCAGTTATGTAAATGTTTGTCCAATGGAAGGACAGCTAGCTGTGGGGAGAGTAGGGGAGGGTCACATCTCCAGAAGTCATTATGCAACGCTTACCAACTGTATATAAGGCCACAACTATGACAGAAAACCAGAGGATCTTTGTGAGCTCTCCACTTCGTTTTGGTAAACAGGTATGCATTGACGGACTGGTGCCTTTGCTTAGTAAATTATTGATGCTTTTTTTGTGGTTTGATTTAGAAGATTGAGAAATAGTTTGCAGCACATAGGCAAATGTTTGTTGAATTTTCTTACACTTAGCT
The DNA here is from genome assembly GCF_963691815.1 of Echiichthys vipera. Taxonomy (NCBI): domain Eukaryota; kingdom Metazoa; phylum Chordata; class Actinopteri; order Perciformes; family Trachinidae; genus Echiichthys; species Echiichthys vipera. The sequence continues at coordinate 12,206,018 of NC_139843.1, read as the reverse complement.
TTACTTGAATTAACTGGCTATGTGGCTCACAAATGACCTGTCTTCTCTGTCACTGCTTCTTGTAATGTCGTCTTCTCTCTAACTGTCCCTACCGACCACTTTCCTTCTGTCTTTCTCCCTTCCTCTGAGGTAGAATGCTGCGATTCGTAGTAGCCCTCTGTCTGCTGGCTCTGTCCTGGGCACAGGACTGCCAGGTGGCCAACGTCCAGGTCATGCAGAACTTTGACAAGACAAGGGTGAGTTGGAAGTGTGTTTTGCTAGAAAAAGATGGGATTTTTACTTCTGTTTAAAGGACTTTGTGTAATCATAATTTGACTTTGTGAATATTTAGTGCTTTTACTTGTAATACATTTTTTTTATTGAGGAGTGAATTGGACTTACACTTGGATTTCTTTCTCTCAGTATGCGGGGCAGTGGTATGCCGTAGCAAAGAAGGATCCAGAGGGTTTGTTCCTAATTGACAACGTTGTGGCTAGTTTTGTCATCGCAGAAGATGGCAAAATGACTGCTACTGCTAAGGGCAGAGTTATCATCCTCAAGTGAGTTCTGTTCTTTACTGTGAAGACTGACCCATCCCCCCCACTTAAACTGGGAATTTGTGCAACTTTCCAAATGTCTATGTTTAAATCAGTATGCTTTCTCTCACAACGTTTCCTCTCTTTTTGACCTCTAGCAATTGGGAAATGTGTGCCGACATGTTGGCCACATTTGAGGAAACCCCTGACCCTGCCAAGTTCAGGATGAAGTACTGGGGAGTTGCATCCTACCTGCAGACTGGAAGTAAGTTGTGGAACATTTACACTTTAGCGCTTTAGGACTTGAATTTCTTGAATCAACAATGTGTATGGCTAGGCACTTTATTAGCATAAGCTTTTGGCATTGCCAGACGGGAGTCACTGATATTGCATTGCAAAAGGCATTGTTGACCTTCAGACAACTGTTTTGAATTATCTGCTTATTATCAAGCAACTAATGCGTGTCAAGGGTTTGATGATAGTTAGATTGTGTAAGAGTAGGGAGAAACCTAAAAAATGCAGCGCAGCAGCTCTCCAGGAGCAGGGTTGGACACCCCTGATTTAATGTAATCATCAACTGCAGTTTTCTGAGACCCTGACCCTGGAGAGTGAATCAAACCAAATGCTTAGTAGGAAAAAGTCCAAATGTCATGAGTGTAACTTTGACATCACATTAAAGCCAAGTACAGTTATTTATTAACTTTAAGGCTGAGTCACAATTTTAGACATTCGATTTCTAAAATATCACCATGATCCCAGCGCTGACCCAAACTGTTGTTTTTAAGTTAACTTACATTTTCTGTATTAACTGTATTACCCGTAAAACCTATCTTTATACTGTAATTGCATCAGCTGTTGACTTGATTATGCTGTCAAGGGACTCTTATCTCCCAGCATTGTGTTTAAATGGTGGACAGAGTGCTCAAATCCACTATAAAGAGAAAAGAATCAATGTGAAAGAGAGATAATCACATCTTTCTCTCTGGAGTTTGAGACACAACTATCAATGATGATTGGATAATGTATGAGTTAGCTAAAAAGGCTTGTGTACTTCACTTCCTTACGACTGTCCTCTCCCAAAAAACGACTCCACAGGTCTGTTGAATGTTTATTGTTTATGTTGATGCATAGCATTATGAAGCATGGGAGGAAGTCAGATGACATCGTATGAAGAGGGACTAAGTCCGTTTAGGGAGGAGACCACTGTTCATGTCCCGTAGGAAACCAAATACCCTAACTTATAACAAGATACGTACGTAAATTAACTTGTAGGTTAAGATACGTATGGAACTACGTCACAGACTTAAGCACATCACTGAAGTTATTAAACTTACTTATTTCAACTCAAACTATAATCTTTTTGAAATAACCTAACTGCAACCGTCACAATGTTAACCACGTTTAAAACGCGACTGTTAGAATTAAGCATGAGGACATACTGATCTCCTGCCATGGGTCAAATTAGAGGGTAGGAACAAAAGTCTTAAAGTGTGTTTATATAAAAGTAAAATCTTTTTAATGTCAAAGATACATTTATTTTACTTATTTTGAACTAAAACAGCAGCATTTATGATTTATCTCTCCTCTCCTTTCAGACGACGACCATTGGGTGATTGACACTGACTATGACAACTACGCCATCCACTACTCCTGCAGACTGGTAGACTCTGACGGCACTTGCCTGGACAGCTACTCCTTCATATTCTCTCGTCACCCGAGTGGTCTGAGGCCCGAGGACCAGCGCCTTGTCACCCAGAAGAAGGTGGACCTCTGCCTGCTGGGCAAATACAGACGCGTTGGACACACTGGTGAGTCCAAAATCCTCATTTGTTCATGCACATCAGAAACCCCTTTTACTAGTTATACAGCCCTCATATCACCAATAGTATCACATCTGTATACAGCTAAGCTTGTATCATATTTTAAAACATTAAAATACTGTATATTGTGTTTTTTGCATGTGAGTTAATCATGTTTGCGATTTCATGAGCATGTGCTATTTTGTTTTCTTTCCACTGCAGGCTTCTGTGATAGCAGCTGATCTGTTGACACTCAGCAATCTATTTTTTGAAACACATCTGGGACTGCCCCACCCCCACCTACCCCGCTCATTTTTTGGACTAAATCCCAGTTATCTCTCCTCTATCTGTGTCCTAACATCCTAACATACACCATAGCCCATTCTTCTTTAAAAAATAAACTAAAAAATGGCAAATTAGAAACTCTAAAAGTTTGTTTGTTGTCACTTTCCCAAAATGTCCCCATAACCAAAGAAGATTGTGGGTCTTTTAACATTCATTTTAGTTTTACCCTCAACATCTGTCACGTGTTGTTGTCGTCGCGGAAACCAATGGAACTTGCTCGCTGATTCTAGTGAGAAAGGTGTATCAGACCACTGAAAAACACAACTTTTGGAGCTTTTCAGGCCGATGTGACAAATTTCACGGTTGTGAAAATCTCTTTTAAGTGAAGTTGAACTCTTAGCATTACTGCAGCTCTGGAGTATTACAGTAACACCATGTTTACCACAAAACAAGGGTCACAACTCACTGACTTTGCTTTTACACTGAATTACGCACAGTATTTTGTAGCACAAAAGTAGATATTGTTAATAAACCGTAGTACATACATATTAAGTCATGTGCTATATAGGCATGGCTGTTTGGTTGTTACTTGTTTGTATAATGTATACATCTTGATCCAGTTTTTCAAATAAAACATTCATACCATGTTGACTCATTCAATTTTAGATTGCCATGAAATATTTATCTGTATTATGGGATTGCAAATAATGAATTCATGTTGTTTGCCTTTGGATTCGGTCCATCAAAATACATCAAATTCCAATATGCAGAATTTTGTGGGATCTTTTATCATTGCACAAATACATTTCTGACAAAAGCAATGGAGTGAAATGAGCTTCTAAAAACAGCTTCCTACACTGCAATTGAACAGCTAGCATAACACAACTTTAGTGCAAGTTTTTAATGGATTATATTTATTAACCATATAAGTCTCATATATATATGAAGGTATGAGTGAATTTGTAAAAACAGACAAAGGGCATTCTAAAAATGAATAAACCAACACTAGTTGGATTTTCACCTGACTGCACAATAAAATAAACATTGACTATGAAAATGAAATAAAAATGGAGATCTCTTATCAAAACACCAATTTGATTGACATTTCCTGGATTGGACAAATAAAAACAAAAGCCAGATTAAAAAAAAAAAAAAAACTAAAAACAAATGGGTTTCTTTTGCAAATGAACCCTTCTTAAGTCCAAATAAAATCAAAGCGTTTGTGTGTAGGTTTAAAACTGAGTCCGACTTTTATGTAGTGCCACCATAGACTGTATAAAAATTGACATAGCGTACCTGTCTGGGTCGGTTCTCTCAACTTGATTCCATTGTACTTGCCTAAGGGAGTGGCCATCTTGTCAGACTTTGACTCCGCCTCATTTCCTCTTACCAAAAAACGGCATTGATGTGACGTTGAGCGGAGGGAGATACGTCCATCTGGCTGACGTATACCTCTGAGGAGAAATGAGGGCCAGCGGCCTATTTATTCATAAACTAGCCTGGTACAAAAACAATCATCCCACTCAGTGTTGTCATGGAGATATGACCTTGCCATACAGACTAGAATGTTTTTTTTTGTACCAGGCCTTAAACAGGTTTATAGGTTTTTCTATGCTGTGAGAATGGCCTGTCAATGGGGTCAATGAGAAATTGCTCTATTGTGCAAACTACTCCTAGTGGATAAATGTGTGAGTCTTGCCGTTTGTGTCCGCCTCAGGATGAAATGGAACCACTTGACTTTTCATGTAGTGCCACCATCATGTCAAGATCTAAATTTGTCCAATACATGCCCTAAAGGACCAGTGTATGTAGGATTTAGGGATATCTATTGGCAGAAATTGAATATTCACAGTACAGAAAGGACTTTTGTGTTGGAAGGAGATTTACATCTTTATTGCACGCTTTTGTACAGTACAGTGCATGGCAAACAACTTTGGAGTACATGATTATAATAAAACAAAGATGACTTTAAAAAAAACAACAACAGCAAAACAGACAAAGAGTGGCCAGAACAACAATCTAAAAGATGAGAGTGAAGAAGTGTCTGTCTTAAGTCTATCGAGTCACATTGCCAAGATGGGAGGAATAAAGGCAACTTAACCCCGTTTCCCCTACCAAGACCTTTACTAATCCCCTGCCTTAAATAGTTTAGTACAAGGAATTAACTCATGCAATCTCATTCCAGCCTCACAGGGCTGCAGGCTTGAAAAGAGAAGACGGAGGTGGACATGAGCTTCATTTGAGAAGGGAAGAATAGACGGACAACCTACCACCTTGTAACCATTTAACCTCCCCGGCGCAGTATGTTTATGGTCTGGTTAGGTTGTGGAAAATCAAACTATGCAACAACAGTTAGAGAACAGTTTTTTCCACAACAGTGACCGACTATGAATGTCAGCGAGATTACAAAAAAGCTTTAATATAGACACGTTTTCCCTTATTATTTTGTCCTTCACCTCAATACTGTCAAAATAGCAAATAAGCATAGCTGCTTAGGGGTAATTTATTTGTCTTCAGAACAATGCAAATATGCCTTCATTACAAATGCTGAGGAAAAACACAAAAGTGTATTAAATACTAAAACTAGGAGTGAACGAACGGTGTGTTTTCAGTTGCTTTATGAAATGGGACATACTGTATTAGGCATGTTTGTAAACTTTTAGACAATACAATAAAGGTACGTCCCATGATGCGACAAAAAAGGCCATCATGAATGCAGAACATTGTACAGTAATACATAATTATCATTGCTTCCATTTACCAAAGGAAAATACAAGCTTTCATCATCTAAAAAGACAGTAGCTCACTTATAAAAAGACGACCCAAGAATAAATAATTTCATCAAAATGCACACAAAATTAAAATTCACCAAGAGCTTCATAAAAACAAAAAACTGAACATACAACTGTACTTAAAAAGAAATTAAGCAGGAAATAAACATATGGAGGGAATATGATCAGATCAATCTTTGGCCTGATGGTATTCTAAGGGCAAGGGCATTTTTTTTAAAACTAGGATACTCATTTAGCATGACACAGACTTTTAAATAGTGATGAAAGGTGATGAAATGCGCATTGTATGGTTCCTTGATTCCCATAAAAAAAATACATATATATATTTTTTTAAGCTTAAACTTTGACTTGTTTATTTACTAATAACTAAGGCATTCCAGCTGCATTCAACCCACTGACGCACAGCATTTGAATATCTCTTGGAGTGACGACAAAAAGTGATGAAATAAACCCCGTTTACGGGAACACTTGTATCAAGCTGTGATATTTCAAACCGAGCATCTTGCACAAGATCTCAGCCCCTTTCACATAGAAAAAAGAAGAAGAATGGATTGGCAACCATGCGAGCAGCCTTCCAGATATGTTTGAAAATATATCTTCATTCACCTTTCTTGCTTTGTGGAATGACAGTGTATGACAGACGTGCGTCTAAAATATGCTGCAGGGGTTACGTTTCTTGAAAGGATTTCCTGATCTAGGGGTTCCCAACCTTTGTGGCTTATGATCCATTAAAATTAAGCAATGTCTACATAATACCAATTTTACAGTCTGGATGTCCATATGACCAGGTTAACTAAGGTTTCCAATTTTATAGTTTAGACTTTGAATATTTTAGAGACTTGAAGAGGAAAAGAAAAAATAATTGCTTGTGTTGTATGTATGGCAGCTTGAAGGAGGGGTCCCTGACACCCAGGTTGGGAACCACTGGTCTATTGACTCTTCTAAGCTCATGCACAGCAGTAATCAATGTGTGCCAGGAGCTCCCTGTGGCGGCTGGTGGGATAAGGAGCCCGACACTTTGGACACTCCAGGAAACTCTCATCCAGGAGGTTGGTGACTTTAGAGGGAGATGTAGGACCAGGAGGATCGTTGATAGTTAGGCGCTCAAAATTGTTGTAGGAGCTGGGCTCTGAGAAACGGGCGTTTGGCTGTTTCTGGGGAAAAAAACAATAAAAACAAAACAAACAACAATATAATTTAGCAGATGCTTTAGTGCAGAGTGATATAGAAGAATATATTAAACTTTCATAAGGGCAGAATAATATGCCCTAAAGCATTTTATTTTTAATTGTAATTAAAATTCTGTTAAATTATTTCACATAAACCTTTCCAACCGATTGAGAGCATAACAATAAACATGTGGTTATGATGTCCAGAAACACTCACAGCAGACTCCAATTTAGCAATCTGATCCCGGGCCCTCCGGAGCTCTTTCAGCACCTTATGTAACTGGTGCTGCATGCTCTGACGATCAATCTTTTCATTCTCAAAGTCCTTGGCAGAGAATTGGATCTTAGGAGGAGTAGAAATATGAGTAGGAGAGAGCCAAGAACTTATTGCACTTGAGTTGCAAAAGTGGGATTTGTATCGCCTTCACTATTTTCAGGAAATGATCGTCAGTCAGTGTTACCTGTTGCTCCAGCGCTGCGAGTCTCCTCTGTTCTTCATTTTGGCTTAGAAGAGACTTCTGCAGCATATTCACCTGTCAGAGACAAATTAACAGTAAAATACATTTAAATCCTTTTCTGTTTAAAAAAGAAATCCGGCATGATGTTATTGAAATACTCTCAGATATCTATTAATAGTGAACCGGAGTGTTACCTGCAGAAGAAGTTCAGCAGATCTCTTCCTCTCCTCCTCCAATCTGACGTCCATACTCTCCAGTTCCATTCTCATCCTGTCTGACCGCTCAGACGACACCTTTCTGTCCTCACACACTGCATGTCTGGATGCAATGTTTATGAAATCCACATAAATATGATGAAAACCTATGTTTTTACTAATCTAGTACTCAAATAAAAAATACTGGTTTGAAACATTTTTACCGCTGTTGTTGTTAGCACATTCGTAAAGACTTTCTATGAAGCATTATAAGAACTATAAGATATTATAATGAATTTCCAAGACTTTATAAAACTCATTATAAATGTTTATCCATGACAACTTATGACAAGGTTTCTTAAATAGAATAAGTGGTGGTATAATGTATTATAAGTTGAGCATTCATAATGCCTTATACCTCTATGCCAAAGTGAGAACAGTGTTTAAAAGAAGAATCGGAGTTCTGTATATAAAGCACAGAGTGTTGAGAACTTATAATACATTATGTCCACCACTTATAACGCCAATAAACCTTGCTGTCATAAGTTGTGATTAGGGATGGGCACTAGTAACGTTTCCCCAGATAAGGCACTCATATCCTCCCTCTGGTCTTACCTTATGCGTCACTGTTTAGCTCCAACAACACGATTTGTTAAGGTTTTTGTAATGAAATTTTATTTTTTAATAACCTTTATTTATACAGGTAAAATCTCATTGAGACCCAGGGTCTCATTTGCAAGAGAAACCTGTTCAAATGAGGACGAGGAAAAAAAACATGAAAAAAAAACACGGGGATAAACCAGGAAACTATTACTCACGCCCATCCCTAGTTTAAACGTCTATAAAAAGTTTTAGAAAACCTTATAAATGCATTTTAATTTCTTATGAATTTGCTCATGTGCATTACAGAAATGATTTCTGACAGAAGGTGTTACGAGGTCTGTGAAACATTTCACTATTTTCTTGCCATGAGTTGTGGAGAATTTAAGAGGTGAAACTGATAAATAAATGATCTCTAGTTCGGCCTTTTCTCATCATAGCCCTGTGTGGTTTCTCTTCACCAGTCAGATGTATCGTTTAAGATAAACTGTGACACTTTGAGTGGATTTCTACAAAAAGCAGACTTGCTTTACCTGTTGCTGAGTCGTTCTGCCTGTAGCTGCATCTTGGCCTCTTCCGACTCTTTGCTCTTCTCTTCGTACTTCTTCAGGAAGGACGACAGGTCGCTGCACTTGTCCTCATACCTCCTCTGCAGTGCTGACATCTCCTCCTGGAGCCTGGAGACCTGCTCCTGCTGACACCGCAGCTCAGCTTGAGCTTTCAAGGTCTGCAGAGACGGAGAACAACAAAATAACAGAACGGTAAATACGTTTTTATCGTCTTATTTCTAAAAAAACAAAAAACAAATGACTATATCAATGCCTGAATCCAATGATTGTAGAAATGTTATGGGATTAGTGCAGTTACATGCAGACTCAGCGCTAACACAAACTTTTATACGCACAAAATGTAAATGTAAATTTGTGTGTTAGGGATACTGCAGGGTTTCTCAGGTGAGCAGTACAAGCCCCAAAAAGTAGTATATAACAATTAATTAGAGAAAAACAGCAATCCTTAGACCCGGAAGAGAACTCAGTGGAAATGTGTGAACAGTGAATGAAATCATATAGCGTTTACCTGCTCCCTCTGCACACTGAACTCCTGTTGACCTCTGGTAACCTGATCTTTTTGCCTCTCCATGTCTCTCTGTACACCCAACAGCAACTGCTCATAGTGGCTCTTCAGCTCCACATCCTTTTCTGGACCTGCTGAGTTGGCAGGGGCTAAGGTAAGAAGTGTTAGTAAGCAAACTGAAAAAATAATCCAAGATATTCATTGCAATCAAAATGTAACTTTTTTTTTGGACTCCCACTTTTGGAATTGAACAAAGTATATGCAGAAGATTTACAGACGTTTCTAGAATTTAACCGTCACAGGCAAACTCAGTGCTACTGCTGTTGCGAGTATTTTTAATTACAGGATTATTACACATCTAATCTTTTCTCATCTCTTTATCTCTCTCAAAGTCTGTTGTTTTCCATACTGAATGTATCCAAGCACATCATCAATTGTTTAAGTCGATTATACTTACTTTAACGTTTCATGCACTTCCTTAGTGAAAAGGCTGAGAATGTGAGGGAGTAACTAATTCAATTCCTCCTACATTTCTTACCATCTGAAGTGGCCTCTTGTTTGGTTTGTTGCTGCTTTGCTTGGGCCAGCTGCTGCTCCAGCTCCAGTGTGCGGGCGAGGACGGATTGGACGTAAGTTTCTCTCTGCTGGTCGTACATCAGCCACTGCTGGTTTTTCTCAAGAGCCTGGTGGATAGATGCACAATCTGTTCTGAACCGTTCAATTCAAGGACGATCTTGAATAACTTTTTTGGTTAGATGATAGAGACAGGAATTTGATTTTTTAATTTTCTATCCAAAAACATAATACCAAGAGTGTGCTTTTTTGATAATATCTATTGATATTGACTTGAAAGTGGGCGATCGAATGATGAACTTCAGAGAGATCATTTCATCTGCCCGGTCCTGAGTTTTATGGAATGACATACTTCAAATATATGGCAGATGAGGGTGAGATATTTCAGTTACAAAGCAATGGTACAAAGCAGTTTTCAATAGTGAGAGAGTATGCACTTAAATTAAAAACAGGAGTGTAAAAACACAGGCAGTAAATCGTTGACTGGACTCACATCTCTCAGTTGGTCTTGAACCAAAGCCAGGTCTGCAGGAGGTACCTGTCCATCATGTAGAGAGAAAAACAGGCATTTAAATAACACAAATAAACCCAAGTCTACTTTACACAGTATTGGCTTCAAGACTTGCATCTGATCTGGCTGTCACACAGCTTCCTAAATTAAACAGATTGGATTTAATTTGGATTGTCTTAAATGAGCAAATCCTAATATGTAAAATTTAATATGTTATGCACAACAAAAGAAAAACAGTGCCGCAACTGTACCTTTTCTGTTAGTTCTCATATTCGATTCAGGTACGAATTTGTTCTAAAAAAAAATACTGGACCCCCTTCAGTACAGTACTTTTGCCACAGGCTTAAAATCAGTCTTACATTTGCCGGTTTAGCCTAAATTATTCATCTTCTTAATTTTTAATAACCCACTAAAAACACAGAAACAAGTGATCAATCTAGTGCTGTGCGGTACACCAGATTTAATTTCCCTGTATGATATGAATTTTCCATATACTGCCATACTGGTGCATATCTTAAACAAACAACTGCTGTAACTCTTCAATAGGCAGCAAAACATATAATATTGTTTGCTGCAATGACTGCAACGGTTGGGGACCCCTGTTAACTATTAATACCGTTCTTATTAACAGTCATAACTTTTAACACAACCGTTTATAATCCACAACTAACTCCTATAAACAGGGCAAAACACCATGTACCACAACAATGTGTAACACATCACACCGCTGGCATGGCGCGGCATTTTTATTAATATCCCATGTACTCCTGACAGGGGCAGCATGGTGGTGGTTAGCATGGTTAGCACTCTCGTCACAGCAAGAGGGTTCCTGGTTCTAATCCAGGCCCAATGTCAGCTGGCATCGGCTCCAGCCCCCCGTGACAGCGGCTCAAGATGATGAAAAACAGAAGAATAAGCCCAAAAATAAGGCCCAGTCGTGGACCCCCCCCCCAAAAAAACCTGCCACACTGTGAAACCTCCAGAATTAAAAAAAAAATATGGCGATACACATTTCTGGGTCAATCCACCCAGCACTTTTTTAGAGACTTGGCCACATGAGCCAAGGCACCAACCCTAGAGCCAATTCCTCAACATTCATCCCTAGAAGACCGTGTGTCATCTCATAATTCTGTCACCTTGACGACCCCGGGAACTAAATGGCTGAACCCATCCAACGTCTAAGCTCAAGTAAACCCCTTCAGAACACAGAAGGCATCTGAACGATCATCTCTTTGAGCTCTCACACTTCCAGGCGAGCATCATGAGCTTGTCAACTTTTTCCAGATGGATTTAAACGTATGCCCCATAAGCTAAGCCTGCTAATAGCTTTTGTGAATCCAAGAACGGGGGAAAGGTTGGGTCAGTGTCTGTTGCTCAGATTATTTCTAGTAATGCGAAAGTAGCTAAGCCAAGGGCTTGGAAAGTCCCTGGAACACTACCAAAAAGGCATAGACATAAGGGCATCCACTCACACTAGGACCTGAAAGTCATTGCTACTACAAAAGGACGATATGTGTACAAGTACTAAGTATTTCTATTCATTAAACTGTACATACTCTGCATTTTAATACTGTCTGACCTTGATTCTAAAAGAAGTGACTTGAAAACCAGAGCATGAGTTATGCAAAAAATCTGAGAACATTTACATTCAAAGACAGTATTTCCAGCATTCTGGTGACCTTTATAAAAGGCATGAAAACAAGGGAACTTGGATCTTTTTGTAAATGTTTTCTCTTTTCTTTCTCCACACTCCTATTGTTTTTGCTTCTCGTCACGACAGCAACAATAATGTAACTGCAGGGACTATATTTTTTGGATTTGTTTTGGTTTACAAACATCAATGATGAATGGGCGTAGCAATGAACAAAGTGAACTAACTGATCTTTTTCAAGGGGATCTGGAAAGATGAAATCCGGTTCACAGGGTTATAATAAAAGCCATAATTGGTTTGGGAGTTTTAGGACAGAAACATTATACTGAAGGATAGCTCCTGGGTGAAAATATGGAGAATGAGGTGGATTTTTTTTTTTTTTTAGTTCAAGTTTGAATTAATTTCAATGGAGCTTCACTGTGGCCCCAAAAAACCCAGAGGTATGTGATCTCTCAGTCTTCATCCATCCAAATTCCTGAATTACTTACTACCAAGGAGAATCCAGACGACCGCTCTGTTAGAGTGTACTGAGGGCTTGCTGTGCTCAAAGCATCAAAGGGCAGAGCAGGAATCTATGCTGCTTTTTGATACAGAAAGTGAGACTACAATTGTGAGAGAGTGCCTGCCAAGGGTATATTAATTATACAATCCTAGAGACAAAGGACCACTTGGACAAAATTATGTTATCCTTCACAAGTGATGTGTTATTGTACAAGTATTGATGGCTGAAAAAATGGTACCATGGAATGAGATGTGTATTCACAATGTTTAATTTTTAGTCATGTCTTATTGCGTCTTTAGCTTTCATTACAACACATTCTCCAGAGAGAGGGTGATGTCAGCCGCTGAGGGAGACAATCAGAGGTCACACAATGCCCCCTAGTGGACAAAGAAATAACTACATCTGCATTTCCAAACATGAAACTTTCATGCTGTAGAGTACAAACATCTCTGATGCACTAGCTGCTGATTAACACAGGTGGCATGATTATTGAAAAACCGGACTCAAGGCCAGTGGCACGCCAATTTTGTTAAAGTTTTCCAATTACTTGTTCCTTTAAAGCATAGTTTTATTAGTTAGACTCTAACATTGCTGGGTTTCAAGTCAATTAATTGCTGAAATGGAATTTGATTTGTCAAAAAAATATCATTCAACACAAATATGTCTACTGCATCCGCACAAGAGGGGCAGAAAAACAAATTTGGGATAGAGAATAATAGAATGGGAGGAAGAGTTCTAATAAATTATTGTTTTTTTAATTTCTTCACTAACTGCCAGAAATGCATTTTATCATGATATCCCAGGGTTAGTCGTCAATACATAAAGATACTGAATAAGCACACTTTAATTATCAACGCAATGAAGCCATCAACATTTTTCATGACCCATGCCAGCAGAAGTAGTTAGTCGAGCCACCTACATAATTAAAAGCGTACACATTCCCAATAAGATAATTGGTAATGTGGAAGAAGAGGAGAGCAAATTTAATGGCAGTGACAACTTTTCTAACTAATGAGAACATCTAGACAGGTACAGGGGCTATAACTTGGTCAACCTACCAACGCCTGTGCTTCTAGGGACTGGCACCGGGCAGAAACAGTGGCCAGCTGGTTTTTCAGGTTCCCCGTCTCCTGTGACAAATTCTGGAACAACGTGTCTCTCTGCTCAGCCTCCTTCCTCCGCTGCTCCAGCTGGGCCTGCAGTGATGCTACCACCTAAAATATAGACCACAATACGAATTAACAACACCATGATTAGCCTCCACAACAACCATGTCAACTTGTGTTTTTGTTTTAAAAACTTTGTAAATGCAGAGGCAGTTTGCAAATTATTGCAATTTTCTGCTTCACACATATGACATGACTTGGCTGGCAGTCTACTGGCATTGCCCATTGAGCTACTTTCTTTTTTTAGCACTTTTTTTGCCGAAAGTTAATGAGGAAGAGACAAAGTGTGATTCAATCACCTCGCACATGTGGGAAAACAAACAGCTGATCTTCCGTTTCCAAGCATGCTATTTCCGACTTTTAGCCTGACTGCATTGTGACAGGAAAAAACAATTTTCCAAAAATAGAGAGATATTTCACAAGCAACAACCTCAAATAGACAGCATCAATTTCTCCAGCAGTGTTATAAACACAAACCCACAATAGTTAAAGAGAGTTGGTTTATAAATATCAAGTGAACAGCATACACACCATGTGTTTGTATGCAGTTTTTGTCGGCTGTCTAAATGTCACTGAGCTGAGCTGCTGTCAAAATGGGATAGAAGCCGCCCCCCCCCCCCCCCCAACTGCTTTTTATGGCAGCTCAGTGGGGTTCTAGTATTTTTTTTCTCCCCCCCTTTCTGACAGTTGTCTGCTGCCAGCAATATGTATGCCACCAATACAATGACAAAAGTGCAACACAGCTTCACAAGTTGAGGAGCATGTTCAAAAAGACACAACCGTAGGTTTATCTCCTGCTGGGCAGAAAACGGTTGCCTCAGCGTGACCAAATCTGTCTATATGTGTGTCTATGTTGACAGAGGGCGCTTAGATGGATATATCTATACTGGTAAATGTAGTTTCTAGTTCACTTTATATATCATCTGTCAATGTAGGAATTTCTGGATGCTCGCATAAATATATAAATATATAAATATTAGTGTTCATACCTGTTTGTATTTCTACGTTTGGCTGAATATGCAGTCATATTTTTTGGTCTTTTTTCTGCCTGTACCAGAAATAAACATAATTGCAAATACACGCTTGCCTCAGCATGTCCAATTCTGTCTGTGTGTCCATGTTGAAAGAGGACATCTAGATGTAAATGGAAATTTTGTAACCATATATTTCTGCAGAGATGTGTCTTGTGTACATACCTCTCCTCCCCTAGCGGACAGCTGCTGCCTCACTGTTTCGAGTTCCTGCTCTTTAACAAGCAACTGTTGATTGTTTCTCTCTCGGAGCGTCTCAAGGGAAAGAATCCTCTGAAATAATCAAAATAAAATAACATATATAAAAAACAGGCAAAATACAGACGGATGTGCATCTTGAAATTCCTCCATATACATCTTCAAATTAAACTTTTACCTCCAGCAGTTTGGTTTTGTCAGAGTCTGGTGGTTTGATGTGTCGTTTGGCCAGTTCATCAATCTTTTTTCTGAGGTGAGCGTTCTCCTTCCTGACTTTCTCCATCTCCACCTCAGCCTTGGAGGCAGAGCTGCTGCTCGATTTGAAACCCAACCTGGAGACAATGGTCTCTTTGGCCCCTTTAGATGTCATGGGTGCTTTGTTGTTGAGAAAGTACCTGAACTTCTAAAAAAAAAGAAGGGGGGGGGGGGGGGGGGGGAGAGAGAGACAAGAAATTTAATGATGTTTATGTGAAATTCACCATATTTACAGAAATAATTTGGACAATACATAAGCAAACTGAATGGAAAGAGCGAAACACCAAACCCTTATTAAACATCCTAGATCAAATATAAAAATGCAGACATACAGATGTGCTATTTTTTTTAGCTGTTTTAAGCTAATTTTAACTGTTTTTTCCTTTCTTTTCTTTTTACTGGGTACATATGCTATTATATTTTGAATCTGTTATTGATGCTTTTATTTTTTGCACTATCCTCTTTTGCTGCTGTGATACTGTAAATTTCCACATTGTGGGACTAATAATACAAATATCTTTTGTATTTATTAAAGAGGGCTTTACAGATTATGAGTGCAAATTGATGGAAAAATAAACAATCGTTCTAGTCAATGATTACACATTATTCATTTAGAAGCTCATTTTCAGTTATTAATCCTCATTTTTCGACGTTATTCAATGCAAATTTAAAATAAACCTCAATTAAACATATATGTCAGACAGGGCAGTTCCTAAACGTCACATAGCCTACCTCTAGGCACCTGTCTTTGGTTTAAATAAACCAACGTTACATGGCTTTAATTAAACTAATGTCTATGTTATAACAAACCATGAGAACAATAGAAAGTATTTTAACTTACAGATTAAGCGAAGTGAAGATATGCCCTGTAACGAGTCTGTTTGTAACAACAAGACCGTTTTCTAACCAAACGCTTTCGTTTCCTGAAGTTTGAATTGCAGCGCGTTGACGTCATATCCGTGTTGGGCAGAGGGTGCGCGTGTTTACGTAGCCCGGAGTGTCTTGATTATAAAACGTTGGGCGGTGCAGTAGGGAAAATAAAGCGATTTTTTAACTTCTCTTCCGATTAACTTAAAATAATATCATTCGTTACTGTTTCCCTTCACTTGGCAGAGCTTTTACAATCAAGTCGGTTAGGAAGTCGGCTTTCTCTGGTCTTAAACGAATGTTAAACGCGATGCACCGGACTGCCCGGTGTACTGGATGAAGCGAACACACAGAGGAGGGATTAGTGCACCAAAACCCTGAGCAAAACTGGTTTGTCTTGTGTCTGGGGTCTGGATCTCTGCATTAAACAGTCTTCACAGAGAGACACATCATATTTTATTTAGAGAAGTTGTGCGGACAGGAAACTGATTTAATGTCAGTCTATTTACTCATGTTATTACTGTAGCATAACACTGCCACCTATTCTCATCATAATAAGAGATTGTTCCTGACCAGAGCGTTACAACTATCAAGTTCCTGACTGATCACATATTTTTTTCTTTCCTAAACTCTAACTCTAGTTTTAATGGTGGCACCAAATGTGAAAGTGTACACTAAGCATTAACAGTAAACAGTTTATAGTATGAGTAGCAATGTGTTTTACACACATTATGCATTGTGTATGTGCGTGCAGTCTACATAAATCAGGTTTTCTTCAAGGTGTGTAAGGTCCAAAAACATAGATGAAGAGACAGGTGTGGAGGAGCGTTGGAACTCGGGTGTGCATTTCCCCACTGAAGGGAATGATAAAGGTAGGAAAACCCAGTCATTTTAATGTGTACATATTTTGTGTGGCTACACTGGGTCTACATTTGAACAATAATAGATATGAGAGTTTCATTATTTCTTACAATTGAAAAGCAAATTACCATTCTCTTCCTTAATTAATCTTTGCGTATTACAGACTCAACTGGACATGATTTCTGATGTCCTCATTATAGTTTTTCCCCCTCCCATGTGTTATCATAGCATACTAATCACATGTATTTGTGCTGAGCATTAACCTGACTTATCACATGGTTTGTTGTGCAGAACCATAGGGTTTTCATGTGGTCTTGTAATATTGTGAGAATTCAGCTGCCGATTGAGTTAAGCTGAGCCCTTCAGGTGCTATACTTTGCAGTTGTTACTGGTATGCTATTTCATCTTCAAAAAGCATATCAGATGTTTACACTACTAAGTGTTAAGGAGATGTAGCACCTCAACCCTGTGTAGACTTTTCAAATTCGAGCAGCGGGAGGATTATTAATTCAATCTCAAGGTTTATGCCTTAATAATTCAATTCATTCAATAATATCTATTAACCGTGTCAGTTTAATTCCTTACTATTGCACAAAACCAATGCATACACACAAATATCAATGAAATGTATTTTCTATTAATGTAAGGGCAATTATTAACTGATCCCAAAATATTTTCCAAAAGCAGTCCATTGAGATTGCTACCTCACTTTTGGGAACTGATTTCTGTCTGGAAAATATGTGTTTCTATTCCAGAAAATGTTTCATTACTGCTGAAGTTGTGTTTTTCTGCTTTAGTGCATTTTTACTAGTTGTGACAGCGATGTTGGCATTGTTTCCATCTTGTATTATTATTTTAGGTGTTTATATGTCTGTCTGCAGCCAGATTTATTCACCGCAATAGCGTCGCAACTGTGCAAAATACAGTCACAAAAGTTTACAGGTGTGTAGCTGAGATCAAAATGAAGGCCAATTTTGAAAATGAATGTGATCAGAGCAAGGTTGCCAGAAGTAGGGGTTGTAAAAAGTAGGGAAAGCGCCAATTATCCCACCTCTTTACACCCCTGGCTTGATTTGGTGTCGCAGCTGCTGTGTTCCAATCACAAAGTTTCTAATCCGTTCAGAATCAGAATCAGAAAATACTTTAATAATCACAGAGGGATATTATTTTTTTTTTTTGTTAATGTAGTTGTCGCCCTGTTTTACACACTTACAGTACATTCAGCCATAAAGGCATTTAAGCATATAAATAGTCCTGGATACAATGCCTCTATTCTTTTATGCTGAAAATATCATATTACTTTTATGGACTGTGGAGGGTCTTTGCTAATCTGCCCCCCCCCCCCCCCCACACACACACACACACACAAAAAAAAAAAATCAAAAAACCAACAAACAACAACTTGGTTTTGTTTATATGCAAAGAAAGTGTTTGATGTTGAAAACATTATTTATATCATAATATCATCTTCCATTTCATTAGAGGGAAAAAAATACGCCAGTCTTTCAATATTGTGGATTGGATTTGGTCAGACAACTAGAAGTTAATACACATTATTTTTATGTCCATAATATTCAGTATTCAGTGGCTGCGTTATACATTCTCTATAGACCTCTTTCAGGCTTTGCACCAATCCAATGTACCAAAGTAACCCCTTATGGAAACTTGCTTTTAAGTTCTTCAAAACCTTCAACCGAGGAACAAATTCTTTTGAATCTATAAAACTGGCAACAAGGCAGAACTTATTTGATGTGCCTACG
Organism: Echiichthys vipera; assembly: GCF_963691815.1. NCBI lineage: Eukaryota > Metazoa > Chordata > Actinopteri > Perciformes > Trachinidae > Echiichthys > Echiichthys vipera. The sequence goes on along the minus strand of NC_139843.1, from coordinate 12,187,757 downwards.
ATGAAAACTGCAGTCAATAGAATGTTCCTGTCAGTGGCATTGGTGTTAGTAATGGTTGACAATTTTGAACAGTGTAGACTGTAACATCCAAAGTATTATTGTTTTCATAACTGCAATTCATATCAAAAGCAAAAGCTGGCTTCCAGTTACTCAAATACACTTTGATTTCTTCTAGATTTTTATGTTTCATAGGGGTCAATGTACTTAAAAAAATAATCAAAGAATACATTGGCATATTTGCATTACAATGGAGGCTATGCATTGAGGTTCTGGTCTATATTATTTTGTTGAATGATCGGCACATGAAGGCTACCTCTAATTTTAGAGCTGCAGAACTCCACTAGCTATTCATAAAGGTAAACATGGCCTTTGTTTTTCAACAAGCCCTCTGAGCCATGATTACCTGCCTGGTCAAAGGGCATCCAAAGATTCATTTTTGTTTTAGTGCAATTCCAGCTATATGTGACTCTGCTCCCTGGCGAGAAGCAGAGAGATGAAGACATCCCCTATATGGAGCACCAAATCTCCAGAGCCACTCCTTACAGGCTAAAGCTGGGAAATTCTTCCCACCAGGTTTGTCCAGCTAGCTAATTAAAGACTGCAGGGGGACACAGAAAAACAAGTGAGGTGTCAGAAAACCTCTATAATATATCATGATGGTAAAACGTTATAGATGTTGCTTCCTTATCACCCTTCGGTGATTCACAGAGATGCCAGACTGGTCCCAGGTTGTCTCATCAGGGCCAGGGAGAAGCTTGGCTCATGGATTAGTCTCCGGGTGAGCCATGTCCGCATGATCCTTAGAGCACAAGCAGCTCAACCACTTTGCAGCAGAAGTCATGCTGCCCTGCATTACCGACTGGCCTTGGTATAGCCTGGAGCTGAATAACTGTGTGACCTGTGAAAGGCACACTTCGATTGTGGCTTGCACCAGCACTGCACAGAAACTGCGTAACACACAATCAACCAGTGCAATAGATTTTTTCCCCTCTAGAGAGCCATAATGTATACGCCAAATCACCTTGATTAGATCTGAGATCAGATGAAACTTTAATGAAACTGGGTTGCAGAGGGTAGACTGTGTTTTGAACATTCGCTTCTGTTTCTGATCCATATTTTTCACCTAAATTCAAGACACACAGAAGTCAAGTGCGATGGTTTTTACATTGTTTGTAGGTATTTATATGAATGTCAGTTTAACCAGTTAGTCTGTGCGATATGTCCCCGATTTGCTAGGATGAGGTTGAGAAGCTATATAAATACTGTGAAAGTTTTAAAACACTCAGTCCACAGAGAAATGCTCACAAAGTTAGCCCTGTGCCTTAACACAAACCGCCAGGACATCTGTACAGCTGTAATGTCACAACTTTACTATAGGAAGGTAGAAAGTGCAGCTACAGTGCCGTTACAGTCATTCCCCGACTGCAATGACAGTGCAGAGACTACGAGAATGCAGATGCAGAAGACCCAGAGACGCTGACCTATCAGAGCACAGCTCAAAAGGAACGTTTCAGACAGAGGTGGAATACAGGTATATTCAGACAACAGTATATTAGAAAAAAAATGTGTGTTTTGACCATTAAAGCAAGTAAACATGTTATAGTAGAAAAGTATGAACCTTAAAATCAGCATAATATTGGATGTTTAAACAGTAAAAAACAATTAATGCAAAATAGAGATTTCAGCAGCATCAACAGTACTACTGCAGTGCCCGTTTGGAGCAAGCCAATTGTTTGGCTGCCAAAAGCGCTGCTTGCAGCGTTTTTCGAGAACCGCTCATCTTATTGACTTCACACACAACACTGCATACCCTTGAGTCCTCAGATATACACCTGCAAAGTCGATTGAATAAATGTTTCTTGAAATATGTGAAGGATAGTCATACATGCCACTCGGTAATATCTTCACATGTCCACCAACTGTGGTTGCAATTGCACAAAGTGTTAAGGAGATATGAAAGTTCTTGTAGTATAAGCCCTGTCTACAGCTTTTGAGCAAATTTTGAAGTTCAGATATCAAAAACCTAAAAAAGTAACTTTTGACAGCTCGGTTTAGAGATTGAGCAGGGAAAAAACAAGACACAACTCAAAAATGTTGTCTCTGAGACTTTTAAGGTTCAGAAGTTCCAGGCCAAGATGTGAGGTTTATTGTGATAGCGCCACCATCTAGCCAAATTGCACCACATTCAACACAAAGCGCATCACTGGGTCCTCAGCAATACACCAGCAGAATGTGACGTAGACTGGATGAACTGTTCTCGATATATGGAGTTTAAAACACAGATAGACAGAGATTCCTCGCTGTACAGTTAGATGCGTAAACGGGCAGCAGTACTATGGCTATCGTAGCAGAAAAAACATCATAAAACGAAGGAGGATTCATGACCCATTAATATTTCATTAAGATTGATTTACAGATGTTTACAAACACTCTTAAGGGGCTCAACCGCTAGGGCCCTCCACAAATACATACTGATGACACAACATGAACGGGTGTGTCCTGACAAAAAGCAAAATCATGTTTTCTCTTACGCTCAAACAAATCAAAGAATGAGACGGCAGGCACCGGGCTGGTGTTCTGCAAATAAAGACTTCACTGACTCTATTGAGTGTGACATCAACATAACTGCGAAAGACCGGGACAAAAGTTCATTTTGCCACTGAAATCTACCGTCAGATCAGTCTGACTGAAAATGAAAGAGCTTGGAAAATTTTGCAGCTGCATCATTCCATTAAGTTGCTCACCTGTCCTGTCCGCATGATCGAGCATCCTGAATCTCTCACTGTTTTGTTTAGTCATTATTTAGAATTTGTTTCCCAGTATGAACGGACACATTCTTTGTAGTTCCTTCTGATAGGGAAGACCACTGACATGGCTGATTATCACTGCAGGAGAGATGATTGTAAATCACTCTTTCATCTTCACAACAAACCTCGGAAGTCCTTAAAACCTATTTTCTTAAACAGCTTCTTTCTGAGAGATTCTACATGAACACACAGTTTTCATTATTTCATAGGAGAGATTTCTGCTTTTTGCAATATGTTTGAACAAACCTGAATGCAAAATTTAATTATCTAATAGAATGCAGCCTAATCTACGCCATTCACGACTGCAATGCATAACCTTATGTAATGTCAGAGCTCACGCTCGTTTGGTTTTGGCTGCACACTGATGAAGCCAAGCATTAACATCCCAACGAACATTGTTTTTGCACGATTCTCCAGCTGTCATTTCAAATTACTCGAATTTAAGAGTACAAGGTGCTTTAATTGCATTTACATTCTGTGATGTTGGTATCATTGTTGTCGGTTCACTAATAAGGATATATATATATATATATATATATATATATATATATATATATGAATCAATACAATGATTATGTTGTGCATATTTCAACACAGGGATCCTTAAGATGTTCCAGATAAGTGGGGCATAGAGAAAGTTATTAGCCAAAGCAGGCCATCTCTGGCCTTACTAATTATAAAATCTACTGTAAATTCAATGGAAAAACAATTCAACACTCAAACAAATCCAATGTATATTAAAGGTCCCATATTATATAGACTTTCAGGTTTATACTTTTATTTTTGGTTGCTACTAGAACATGTTTACATGCTTAAATGTTCAAAAACACTATATTTATCTTATATTATCTGTCTGAATATACCTGTATTCACCCTTTTTCTGAAACCTTTCTCTTTAAGCCCCCCTCAAGAAAATGCCCAGTCTGCTCTGATTAGTCATCATTTCCGGGTCTTACACATCTGCACTCTTAAGCCCAGTTCAGACCAATGATTGGCAATGCGACGTAACTGTTTTAGAATGTTGCAGGTGAAAGTTGCAGCAGTGTGAACTGACCCGTCTCGTCTGGACACAAACTGGCTGAACGGAAAAAAGGCTGTCAAACTTAAAGGGAAAGTTTTAACGTCCTGTCAAAGAGCTTTAGTGGATGTACACAATATGTATGGAGTTGGGTGTGACAAAGACTTGTGACTAATATAATAAACAAATGTTTTCAATTCTTGTCAGTTTCCCTCCCTTTATTTCGTTATTTTTCATCCTTTTCAGTCCAGCGTTCTCTCCCTCATCTCTCATCACATCACACTCCATCCTCTTTTCTTTCCGCCCCTTTCATCGTTTTTGCTCTTACATCTTTTCCTTCCCTCTGTTACTCTGTCTCCCCACAATGCCCGAATGACATTTCTCTAACACATCACAAAAATGCTCACTGGGCAACAACATCGAAAAATGGAACTTTGAAATGGTTTTCAGACTTCCACAGACTTTTTCAGCCATTGAAATTAATACACACCATTGATGTGAGTGCTATTAAAAATCTACGTTTCCCTGTCTTTTCTTTGGATGCCTGTAGTGCATTTGTTCATCCTGTGTCCACGACTCCTCATATTGTACGTGCACTTGTGAACTTACTCGTATTATTTAACACCTTCTTGGTATAATGATTAAATTATTGCTCTTCACCCTTCACAAAACCCGCCAGAGCCATGCATAACCAATTGTACAATACACACCAATGAGCCAGAGTGGAAGAGAGCAATGCAAGAGAAAAATGGAAAGATTGAGATGTGACTCAGACCATGAGTTTGCAATCAATTATAGGCCTAAATGATATTCCCCGGGCCTTTGTGTTTCAAGGAGAAAGAAAACTTATTTTCAAAACCCCAAAAGCTTGATTAAATGTTCCACCCGATGACATTAGAAAAGAACCGGGATGGATATGTTTGTGTTGCAGTGAAATAAACAGTCATTATCCCACCAGTGTAATAATCATGTTTAACAGAAATACTCATTACAAATTGTAATTAATGGACAACCAAATCCTGCCAACCCCAACTTCAATAGATCCAGGGTTGATTTCCCCCATGCTGTTCCATGGTGGGCATATTTAACAGAGATAAGGCTAATGAACTGCTCTGCCACAGAAAAACCAAGCACACACTGCTCGATAGTTTATTCCACTTTCGACAGTGGGAGAACGAATGACAGTAAGTTGTATTGTGTCTCTGTCTGAATCACCAATAAATAAGTCTCAACCAAGACACCTGTTACATTGAAATCTACATGACCATTTTCCATCAGGGATTTAAGTGATTTCATAATTGTAGTCTCTGTATAAAAAAATGGATCCTAAAATGTGCGGTGTACTTTCTTTTTGTAGTTTAAGTCTCAGGTCACAAGTCATTAAACTTATGAAGATGTTCCTGAATTTAAATGTAATATTTGGAAAACATTAAAAAAAAACATATGCCATAACATTATTTTTTTGCTTTTAGAATTTGTTAAAACTTTTGCCTGCTTTCCTGTGTATACCATTGCATTTTAACCTTACAGAACACATTCTTAACATTATTGCTGAACATTTTTTAAAGCATATACCGCTTCATGTTGTGGAATATGTCTCTTCTGTGTCTTTATTTGGTCCCATACCTCATGAAAATTTATTTCAACAGCTTTTAAACATGCTTTCATTCATCAGTGAATGTATTGCCTTTTCAGTATGTGGTCATACGTTTTGAATGACTGGGAATCAATTAAAAACACACTCAGGTGCTTATAGCACCACTGAGTGATGGTCAGCTGACAAACAGAATTTCATTTTTGGCATATGCACATGGACCTTAATGTTGGACTTGGTAAATGGACTTGTACTTATATAGCACCTTTCTAGTCTTCTGACTACTCAAGGCGCTTTCACAGTGTTTGTCACATTATGTTCCCCGGGTCCTGTGTTCCCCGGGCCCTATGTTCCCCGCTTTGTATGTGAATGGGGAACATTGGACCCTTTTTAAAAAAAAATATATATATATATATAATGAATCAGTGATTTATGGCATCTGCAAAGATAGGCTATTACCGATATACAAAAAAAACAAAAAACAAACAAAAAAGCAAGTAAAGTGAGATGCTCACGTTCATGAAATCCCAAAAGTATCATGAAATACATTCATAAGGACCCGGTTACTCTTTGGATTCTCCTGCTCCTCAAATGCTCTCCAGAATACCTACATAACTGTGATGAGAAGCAAACACAAAGCTGAGACTCAAGTGAATGGCTTCTATGATCTACAGTTCTGTCAGCAGTTAGAAAAGATTGTATACATTGGCACAATTGGCTTACCCTCACTGTGGAGAAATGTGCTCTTACTTCTTTGCCCTTGCAGAGACAATCACACCCTTCACTGACACGAATTGGAGTTAAATACCTTGAAATATGACAAAAGACCAAAGATCAAATGTTAAGTAAAAGCTTTTTGCCACAGAGATTATATTCATATATTCCCATCACTTCCATATTTTATTGAGGGCTTTTATTTCTCTTTGTCTGATGTGAGCCACCTTACATCATATGAAAGGTAAACCGAGAACACCCTGTGGCGTCTTCATCTTTTTTTCCTTCTTTTAAACGACTTGCCTCAACATCCACCAGTTGTGGTGGATAATCTGACGTCGTATGAATTGTGATCTATTTTAAGAGCTCTCTGAGGCAAGGTTTTTTTCTCTCTTAAGAGGATGAAAGATTATTGTAAGATTATTGCCATAGTCAGGAGAGAGTTTAAGTGGCTGACAGCATAAGAATAAACATCATATGAGAATGTCATGTCTGGTGAGTCCTTCAACAATTCCTTGAGCCTTTACTTCTGACAAACCTCCAAACGGTGCAGCAAAATCCTTGATCATTGATATGGCCATTATAGAAACTTCTTGGTTTGGCACAAACCACTATTCAACATTGTGCTCTCAATAACCAACCTGTGTTGTGCAAATGAGGTTGGCAGTTTTGTTGCTCTCTGAGGCTGGATTGTGCTCAACACACCTCATTAACTGGAAGAACAGAGAAGGGTCATTATGAAAGCAACACAAACACACAAAGACACAAGATGTATTTTTCCTTATGATTATCTCAAATCTATTTACCCGACAAATGAACATCTTTACATACATTCATGTATCGTCAACATGCTTTCATCTTTGTTAGGCAGATAATTAAAATGAATGCTCACTTTGCCTGCTTTGTCAGCTAGTTCTTACTTTAGAAGTGTGTTTGATTAAAAACTCATTAATCAAAATTGTAAATGAAACTTTACCCGCTGCCTGCTCTGAGTCTAAAGCCCTTATATGCTTTAGATTCAGAACAGGCAGCAGGTAAAGTTTCATTTATATTTATATAAAGTTACATCCAATAAAGAAACTGGAGTAATTGCAGCCACCGTATTTGTTTACTACTTGTTTGTATTTCACAAAAAGTTCATTTCTCTTAATCTTTAACCAAGATAGCTTGATTTGTGATGCCCTTGAATTGTACTGTAGTTTCATTTGAGGCGGTGTCTGCGCTGACTTAACATTATTATTAATTGAGCAGCTGCCCAGAATGTGCACATGCCCTGACTACATCAACATGAATATGTGCTTGGGTTTGTGACCAAATGCAATACTGAATCAAACATGGCTTATGAATTCTATTGAGTAGGATTTGTGTACATGCAGCGGATCGGATGTGTAAAGCTGCGACCCATTGCTCACTTATTGCCGAAATTGTGAGGTGCCCAATGTTGCTTTCATAATACATAACACATAGCTGGTACTAACCATATTAACACAGCATATTTTCACAGCCCTGCAGCTAAAGTGCATCAGACAGACAGCCTCACTGATTATGCGAGAAAGGAAGAGAAATATATTTCTTTCGGTTCTTCCTCAACTCTTGGCTTCTATCGTCTCTGGCTGAGGAAGTCTTCTCAGTGCACAGGACATGTTTAAAACATCATGGAGTCTATGCCAACACACTTTGAAACTCAAATTCCACAGCTCTTGGATTTAATGTTTGTGTTTGTGCATGCTGTCCTCGCTGTTAACTTAATGTATGCACTTCACCCATGTGGTTACATGAATGTGTTGCCAGAAATCTGAATATATATATATATATATATATATATATATATATATATATATATATATATATATATATATATACTGTATATATACAAATTAAAAGGTTTGCCTGCATGATAGTAGCAAAACCCCCCCAAAACAATTAGCTGTGGGCTATAGTCCATACAAGCAGGTTTGTGTGTTGTTTGTAGCTCAAGCTTTAAGCATAACAAATTGTATTGTCCAGGTTTTACTGGCTGAAAGCTAAAATTACTTGTTAGACTTCTTCAATCTGGATGTTTAATTTTGAGGCAGAATAGTGGATTTAAACTCATCCATTTAATCTGGCAGCTTTAGGACATATGGTCTCTGGGCTTGAGAGTTTGTTTTATTCTCTCTTTTTTTTTTTTTTTTTTTACAAATAAAGAACAATTCCTAGACAAGTCCATATCGTTTCAACAAGTGTGTCGATTGGACACGATGGACAGTAAGATCTGACAATGGCATTTTAACTAATCAACACTGTTAGGGCTTTACGTATGTCAGAACAACACAAGTGAATTGTTATGAATTTCTGCATGGAACTACTAGCATGTGACATTAAGAAATGTGCATTATGCAATCTGAAACCACACCAAGCAGTTACGGTAATTTCACAAATTTCCATAACAACAGCTGGCCTTAGCACCTCTGCTAAAGGTCTTTTGTCAAAAGAGACAGCTTTTGAACAGTTTTCTAGTCAAATTATGTACTAATTACACTAATCATCACATTTGATTGACAAAAAAAAGAATATTCCTTTGAGTGCACAATTAAAAACATGATTTCTGAAAATGAAGGGAAAGAAAGATTTTTTTCCCCAAACAACCCAGACTGACTGATATTCCCTGGTTTGCACAAAATAATTAATCATGATTTGGGGAGATAAATAAAACAAAAGGTAACTGTTTTTACAAATGAACCCTTCAAATACATAAAGTTGGATTGCTTAGAGCACAACATTAACATTACATTTTTAAAACACCAAGGAGGGCAATGATAATGAATGCAGAACTTTTTTGTTTTATCGCTGACAAAGTTTGATATATAAGAAATGTATTAGAATGCTGTAAACTTAAACTAAAGACATTTACCTCAATGGACTTGGTAATCAAGGCACTTCAGCAATGGAAAGTGCCTTGATTAATAAGATCAACAATGTTGCACTGAATATGCAACACTTACCTGAACAGTCTTCATTGCATGGACATATTAGTGTTTAGGGAAAACTGTATACATCTGTGTTGTGTTGTTTCTGTCTCTGTGTACTCCACATCTCACAACTAATATTATATATTCTTTCTGCCCAGATTAAACATTTTATTCCAGCTTATAGTCCTGAACCCAAACATTTTGCAAGACTTCATTGATTACACACCTTATTGACCATGAAGAAAGAGGAGTTGTGGTAATCACAGCTCCAACATAGGTATACTATCACTTGCTGAATTGCTACAGTTTATGTACATTTTGAAGCTCTCCAATCACTCTCTGCACAGTCATTTTCCTCAGTGCGTCTAATTGGTTTATATTAACAAAGCTTTAAAAGCACAAAAACACTGAAAAGGTGAACAGACATTAAGGAGTCATTACAGGCAGAACAGCACATGAGAGTTTTACATTCTCACACAGAACAAAATGTGCCAGACTGGTTCAAGGAAAAAACCCAGGATTAAACAATCAGGTAAGGTATTTTCATCATTAACACTTATTCGGACAGAGTCTGACTCAAGTCAGCAATGGCGTATTTTTCATTGAAAATTCTTTATGTGCCTTAGCATCAAATTTTAATTCCTATAATTGTTGATGCTGAACATGGTCAGGATGGAAACGATCAGAAAGATTAATGCCACCAAGTGGCTGAGAGCAATTCTGTTGTGGACATAAAAAAAAGAAACTCTAGCAAATGTGTTAATATTTCTTGTATTGGATGCCTAATTCCAGCCAGGGCTGAACCAGCTGTGAGAGAAAGAAAGGTGGTGATTGCCATCGTGATTGCTTACTTGAAGCAGTGAAAGATCATATAGTAAGAATCTTATTGCTTCTCTTAAATACTGAAACTAGTTTGTGATGATTGCTTTTTTCAAACTCAATGATACGTTCCCCTGTGGTACCGTTTCCAAAGCACAATAGGTTTCCACACAGCAGCAACTAGCCAAAGGGGAAGCAAAGTGAATTATAGTGACACAGTTAATGTCCTGGTGAAAGTAAAATAAGTTGTTTTTTTACTTTTGGTTACTAACCTGACTGTCAGATTAAGTGATTTAATTCAATAAGAAATGAAATGGATTTGCATACAATGTTTTCTGATGGCATTATTAAAGTTCTCATATTACGCAAATATTCAGGTTCATACTTTTTGGGTTCCAGCCAGAACATGTTTACATGATCTGATGTTCAAAAAACAAGTTCTTTTTTTCATACTGTCTGTCTTAATATACCTGTATTCATCCTCTGTCTGAAATTCTCCGTTTTAGCGCCTGTCTCCCCCTACTGTGACATCACAACTATACAAAAGTCCTAACTGCTCGTTTAAACCATAGACTGTACAAAAAATGGACGTGGCTTCTATGTCAAGGTCTGTTCTCTCAACTTGATCCAATCGCCTATGGGAGTCTGAAAACCCAACTAAATGTAAGTGAAAGGGTTTTGAACATTTCATCACACTGCTAATCAACGTTTTAAGACATTAGCTGTCATTTCAGGCCGACCAACTCAACATAAAATATGGTTGCTTTTTAAGGTTTGTTTTAATTCATACCTTTCATTGATATGATGGTGATACTCAGCTCTACCTAACTATTAAAGTGACCCCAGCCTAAAGTTTATGACACTTGGCTTGGTGCCTTGAAAGGTTGACTAGCTCTCCCACAATTCACTTATAATAAATCAGAAATGGTCTCATTCCTGTTGGGTTTTAGGTCAGTAACTTTGATGCACAGACACTAGGTCAGGCTTTTCACTGTCATCTTTCAATGGATTGCTTTGCCTGTGCCCAGCTTACCTATTTTAAAAGAAATCCCCACTATATTGAAGCACCGTCACATTATAAATTGTTTTTGCTAGGGCTAAGTATGTTCCACTTGAAATAAAACAAATTACTATGAGGTTAAAAGGGCTAATTTTCCTACTCAAGAGGTGCATTAATCAATACTTTTATATTGTAAACGAAAGAGGTTGCCCTCAGTGATGAACCCACAGAGAATTATCATCCAACTCTCAGCTCTACACAGTGTTCTAATGTCTTGTAGTGTGCCACTGTTCTCCAGCTTAACTAAAGTAAATTAAAGTAAACTTAATAGTTTAGTCTCATCACAGACAGTAACAAAAAAATCTCAGAAAACCCACTATACGCTACCTGCACAACACTAAACAGAAGATAGACAAAAGTCACAGACTAGCTGGTGAACAGTGGATTTTGTTTAGTACATTTAGCAGCTAACAAACCAGACACTTCCCTCAAGAGTTGGTGCTGAGCGAAAAACTGCTTAAAAGAGACTGAATTCTGCCCTTACATTCACCAAACTCCACTCCAAGTGAATGCTAATGTATCTTCTTATCAGCTGCATGTGGAGCAAACAAGTTCCCAATAGCAACTAAAAAAAGGTGATAAGATCAGTGTTAACAGCTTCATTTCGCTGCCCCCAATTGGCCCCAAAAAACAACCAAAAAAACAAAACAGCTGTGCCATTATTTCTTGTTGAGGATGTTCACATCCAATAATTGAGAAACAGTGCAGGAATCAGAGACCTTTAAAAGGCATATATTGTAAAAAGTGATATATTTTATTATAAAGTGTGTTGGGGTGGTATATAAATACTGAAAAAAGTATTAAAATGCTCAATCCACAGAGAAATGCACACAACCCTTGTTCAGCCCAGAGACGCCAAGAGCGCAGATGTGGAAGACACAGAGACGCTGACCAATCGGAGCAGACCGGGCTTTTTCAGGAAAAACAATCTTTTTTAGGCAAAAACACTCATCAAAAAGCCATCGAGACAATTTTTTTTGTGCATGAACAACTATCGGAGAAATCCCGGACAGTTGCTAATGTATTAAAACATCTTTTTTAACCATTAATACTGCTACAAATAACACCAAAGTCTGCAGTAGCATGAGAAGAGTCCTTGGGCTAATTTTACACCGAAATTTCACTTTAAGGAGACAGGTGCATATCAACCTGAAAATGAGCATATGGGACCTTAAATATAGTGCACGCCCAATATGTTGTAAAACACAGCCAAAGTATGTCGTAGGACAAAACATCAGAATTTAAGTGATCCGCCAAACCAGTCACCTGATCTTTTATCTTTTATTAAAAAAGACAAACTGTGCAATAAAGTGAAGATGGCTACATTTTGTTACTGCTTTAAAAGGGACACAGTCCTGAAGAATGTTAAAATGGGCAAGAAGTATAACATCGTACAGCTCTGTTTAGTTGACTCAAACAAGCAGGGCAATGGCTCCACATTGATGAATAATTAACATGTCACGTCATTCTCAATTTTGTCAACAACTTTAGCGAGGAGCACAGTTCTACTATTTTACTGCCAAGAGGCACTATCACAGTGCAGCCTTTAATCATTCATACCCACATGGGGTCACTGGCATGTGGAAAACCATACATTCACCTGCAGAGAACCCCCAATAAAGGCTTTTATTCTCAGATAAAGGGATTCTCACCACCATCTTCTCATCCCGACTGCCCAGATTTCTGCACTACCTTGACAGGCATATTCATGGCCTGGTATAAAATTCTCTGTGAGAAATGACCAGCAAGGGGAAATTAAAGAGAAAGACAAATGACAGAAAGGGGTGAGACAAGTGCCTGAGGGGAGCAGAATCATTTGAATTGGAGATTACACTGACCAGAGTTTAAGCAAGCAAAGCACACACACACACACACGCACACACAGGCACGCACACACACACACACACACACACACACACACACACACACACACACACACACACACACACACACACACACACACACACACACACACATACACACACGATTCAATCCGAGCCCTCTCTTTCTCTCTTGCAAATGTTCTTGTTAAGTAGCTTCCTATCTGAACATTTTCTTTTTTTAAAAATCAAAGATGAAAAGATTTTTTTATTCCCCTCAGGACATTTTTCATAAAGCACTCAATCATACGATGGAATAATTCCCACAAGTCCGTTAAAAGAACACTAAGCTAATGTCAAGGGAGAAAACACCCTGGTGGAAAAATGCACAGCGCCAAGTTTTTTTTTGGTCTCGGCCTGTGTCGTGCAGTGCCCTGATTAACGCTCCTACTAAAGACAGAGCTCATCAGGGTTCCAGCGCTGCTCTTCAAGACATTTTCTTTCCATCGTCCTTCCACAGGTGACTTTCACCATATCGGCCCCCCAGCGGACTTGACAGGAAGCAGACAATGTCATTAAAAACACTGCATCTGCCGAGGGGGTGGGGAGGAATGTTAAGTGTCCTGAGATTTGCCACTTCATGTGACAAGGGCATTTCAACGCCTGACACAGAAAAGGGACTTCAGCCTAAATAGAGATGCTGTACTGTAGACCATGCTGTGAGCTTTACCTCTAAAATGTTCTTCAGTTGCCTTTCATTGTCTTTTCTCACACTGTTTGTACTCAGACAGATGGGTTTAAACAACCTTTTCAAATCCCCTCAGAGCCCTTCATTAGGCACAAGGCCAGAGTAGGAGTTTTAGCAGCGAAGAGTTAGGGCGCACTCACAATGTCCATCCGTACTGTGCCCCAGCACGTTTCACGAGTAAAGTCTAGTTCGTTTGACCAGTGTGAGTGCAACCGTACTGCGCCTTGGTGCGGTACGCTTGCCGTCCACGGCCCGTTTGGAAGAGGTGGGCTTTTGTAAAGCACGTTTGCACATGTATGAGCACGAGCGTGCGCATGAGGCCTACGGCGGTTCTGACGTCATTCTATGTGCGCCTGTTAGGACATAGAAAAAAAGAAGGACGGACCATGCGGACATTTAAAACAATCGCGGCGAAAGGTTTGCGTTGGTGTGCTGCAGAGGTGGAGTGTTTACTGCAGATATGGTCAGATGAAAATATTCAAAAACAGTCGACAAGACGCACAAAAACTCAGAGGTCTATGGAAAGATTTGTAAACAAAGCGACACATCGCGACGACGTCAATTAATGCGTGTGACGTGTTACAGCATGATGACATATAGGCAGGCAAGAAGCATTCCACCGAGTTCCAGGTAGTGTGAGTACAAATAGGCCTGGCCCGTGGGGGGAGAGGGAGGGGGGGGCAAGTACCCTAAAACACGGGGCACGGTACGGACAGACAGTGTGAGTACGCCCTTAACCACAAGATCATGGCCTATAGACATAAACAGAAATCATAACTAGTTTGATGCACCAAAACATCTGAGGACCAGGAATAACTTTATTGTTACTGCCACTAAGCTTCCTTGTCATATGGAAATTCCTCAAGGGGGTATAGCAAATTCTCTTGGGCCTCTTGTCTTCCACATGCCAGAAAAATGGCATTTCTGACACTGCGTTAAAATTTGACATGGAAATAAATTCTATAATTAGCCGCATCTTTTTCCGTATTAAGTTGATGGTGAAAAATAAATAGTTTTCTTTCTTTTTGAGATATGCTTTTATAACTTCAAGTTCTCTCAGTCAGTCTTCCCAGACTTAGTGTAGGTCAGTTGCTTGAGCAGATGTTACTTTACACCTCTCGTTGGATGTTATATCTTCATACCATTCACTTGTTGCCATGGAGATCTGTATGGCAGCATCACTACATCTAAAAGGCAATGCAGTAAGACTGCTTACATGAAGATATTTATTGAGAATTAAGAGCAGCATGTACAACATTGACACTTGGCATTTAGGCTATTAACAGCAATACACAACAATTTAAAGCTTTGCTCTATTTATACAAGATCTGATCAAAGGGCCACATGAGAAAATATAGTGAGAGTGAGTCGAGTGGTTTACATTTAGCATAGGCTCTGAACTTGATACTCCCTGTGAACATATGTGTAACCTACCTTAAAGTACTTCATGCATCAATTAACTTGATGGGTGTACATTGAAGGGTTGACAAATCTGAATTGTGCATACTGTAATTTAAATACAAATTAGATTTTATCATGGTCAACTCTACACAGTCCCACAATCTGAGCGAATATTGATGACAAATTTTCCCCCAGAAGCTGCTCCAGCTTTTCTGTTTTCTAGGAACGTCCCACCACGAGGCCTTGCTGATATCCCAAATGCAAGCCATGCATGGAGGATAAAGCAAGGTCACTCTAACATCACATGGAATTTTCTATGTGGCCATTCCCCTGCGTCCATTAAGCGTAACATGCTATCACGTGAAATCTATTCGCCATTGCTCTGATAAGCAAAGATGGATGCAATGTGCATGTTGATGTTGCACACCAGCCCACCTAGTATCCAGCAGCATGAAGAACACGAAGGGAGATCAGTTCTCAGAAAATGAGCATGAAGTTTTCTTTATTTATCAAAATCAATGCAATGAGATATGATGGCTGTTACGGGCGAGTTGCCGAAGAATAAAGTAGGCCCTGTTGCACTCACGTGTATTAGGTGATTTGATCAAAAGTAGACAGCTGCAAGTACAGGTGTGAATGCACCCAAGACGTATTTGAGTATGCATTGAGATCCGAGTGCTCAGACCACATTTGGAGGTGGCCTGTGCCGCATATGGCCACATTCTTTTAGCAGTGTGTTCCGGGCCACAGCAAAGGATCGACTTATCAACTTAGGTCTTCTGCAGTTTTTTCAAATAGCATAAACTGGCTTTGTCCACTACATCTGAAAAATTTGAAAAATTCTGTATATATGCATCATCTTTGACGATTTAGTGGGCCTTGAACAAAAACTAGATCCAGTCTGTATTGTTTTGATTCCTACTTTTAATTTCCAGAAGAAATATGTAAAAAAATACATAAATTATGTATTTGTTTGTTTACATAAATAGGAGGGAATGGTCACCTGAGTTGCATGTAGAGACGTATTCTAATGCCAGGTGCGAACTAACGTCATACTAAATTAGTACCTGTTTGGCTCTTTACATGGGGTTGGATCCCAGCTGACATTGCTACACCCTGGACAGAATGCCTGGGCTGACAGATAGACAGACAACCATTCACACTCACATCCACACCTACAGACAATTTAGAGTCACCAATTAACCCAACACCTGCATTTCTCTGGAGGTGGGGAGGAAGCCGAAGAACTCGGAAAGAAAACCCACGCTTACGTGGGGAGAACATGCAACTGCACAAGTGAAATATAGCATTGGCAGTCGTTTTGCATAACACACATGCTTTGATGTTCTTCTCATCTGTATCACTGCAGGATAGGAATTGAGTTTCCTCTGGAAAGTAGACACACGCTGCTCACTTTTTATGTTTGCCAACTACCCCTATGGACATTGCGATGGCTGGATGTTGGGCAGAATACTTGTAAAAAGGAAGTTTGTGGCTAAAGACTTTATAATAAATGTGAAAATTCACTTATGCTTTCACAAGCCTCAAAACAGATGCAATGCTTGACATGCCCCAAAAATGACACTGACACGCTTTTTACATAAGAATACAACAAATAATGAAGATACCTTAAAACCTTTGGGTTAGTTTCACAGCCCTATAAACGTATAGCTATATCCAAAGATTATACTTCCCCTTTTCTACTAAAGGAGAATTTAGTGGGAAAGTTTCTCATGTCACATGTCTCCGAACTGACTAAACAGGCTTTAAAGCTGCAGTTCTGACTGTGTAAACCAGGAATTGATTCTGAGGGAATAACTTTAACAGATTTTTTTCAGCCAGTGTCAGTCTATGTATTTATTTCAAAGTCGGAGCCAGTAGCTGGACTACTTCAAAGACAGCAGAAGGTCTCTTGTGAATTCACTCTATGTGTTAAAATGTGAATTTTACTAGGGTGCATCACTGCTGCACTATCAATTTGACTTCTGTTCTGCAAAACTGGTGTGTAAGGGATTAAAAAAGGAAAATAAGTTTTCTTTTGCATCTAATCTGTGTGATCACGTGTGGTCTGTACATATTACATCCGCATGAATCTGAAAGCTTCAGAAACACCAACCATGTGAAAAATTAGCTATCAGTTAAACATACAATATGCCTGTGTCATTTTGCCACTAGGGGTCACTCAAACAAAAGACAGACTTTGTTAGGACATCATGGGGTCCGTTTCACAAAGCAGGTTCAACAAACTTTGAGTCTAACCCTGAACTCTGAGTTGATCTAGGATACGAAACTCTGAGTTTTCGGTTTCAGAACAGCTGATTTGCGTTAGGTTGATCAACTCAGAGTAGTTTGACCTGGAGTTATGCGCGTGCACCACAAGTAAAAAAAGACAGCATCAATGGAGCCCTGATTCAACGAATCACCATGGCAACGGGGAAGCGGAGGGCTACGCTACAACTGGAACTGGACATATTAATGCGCTCATACGATGAGTTTGAACAGGTTTGAACAGCAGACTGTCTGATGGGTCTGATGTTCCCCGCTTTTCACAGAAAGCCTATGTTCCCTGGTCTGTTATTTTTTTCCACAATCAGTGCCGAATTCCACGGCAAATAGACCTATGTAGACCCTAACCCACTAAACCTAACCCCTAACCCCAACACAATTCCGAATTAAATCCGCAAAAGGCAGAGGCTTATGTGACCGGGGAACAAAGAACCCAGGGAACATAGGGATGACCCCCCTAGCAACTCATCTGCATTAGCAAGCCGTTACAATGCTTAAAATTATAGATTTCTCTGGCTTTGAACGTTGTTGGAAACATTTGATATAGCTAATGTAGCTCAGCAAAATAGCTTGTATAACATAGGTCTAGTCGTTTAAAGAGGAAATGTTGAATATTTTAGGCCTATCTTTATTAACTTGTTTGCAATGTGTTCCTTGGACAATTAATATTAATCAGAATCTAGTAACTAGGAACTAAAGTTGTCAAAAAAATGTAGTGGAGTAAAAAGGTAGTTATTTCCCTGTTTCTCTCTTCTATTTTTCATTTGTCTTTGGCTGTTTTCATGTTAAGAGATGGCTGTGCTTAAGGTGAGTGTGATAAAAGTCATCACTCCGTTCCATCCCATGGACACCTGCGCTATTGTTTTTGAAAATACATTCAACAACAACCTAAACTGAACAGAAGTAACACAACAGAACCTGTTGCTCATAAGCCAGCAGCAGTGCATCATTTAACGTTAATGTTAAACACCTTGACCAAACTATTAATCGACCTACAATATTTCCCTCTAAATAATAGTGGAGTAGAGGTATAAAGTAGAAGAACATTGAAACACCCATGTAAAGTACCTCAAAATTGTGATCACTTTGACAATTTAGCTTGTTCTGTATTGAGATGTACAGCAACAAAATATTCATAGAGTTCACTGAAGGGAGCAGAGGCATCTATAGACCCGTCAGGGCGTTGGCACATCAGCTCTTATAAGGATCAGATTGCACTGGTGGGAGATCTTATGAGGCTCCCGTAGAAAAACAGTATCCCATCTGACTGTTAAGGATATGACAGACATGCTGGTGGAGCAGAGCAAACATGCAGCTCTGGGAGTTTCAAGCGGAGGACTTTGGTGATACTAATACCAAGCATCTTCTTGTGCTAGTGTGGAAGGTGAATACCAGCATGAAGATGAGAGAAATTAGATTTAGGAGGTTTGCTCAACTCACCAGAGGCAAGCCTTCCTTGTTTTTAACATGGAAAGATCATTAATGCATTTGGAAATATTTTTTTAGAACATGAGGTGTCCTGTAAAAGTAGGAGAGTAAACCCACTAACATGACTTTTTGTTGAGTTTTCTTCTCTAAATGAATTACAGGATATATGGATGATAATCTACCCCAAAAGTAACAGACCAGACATATTACTCACACATTGAAAAAACAAACAAACAGCTGAATAGATTATATTTTCATATCAGGCTTAGGGCAAGGGTTGAGCTGCGCCTTAAAAACTGTCTTACCTCTTCTCTGGAGTGGTAGTCAGGGGAAAAGCATAGTGCAGCAAGGGAGGACTCACACGGGACAAAAAAGATGGGAACTGTATTTTTAATGTTTGTATTTTATACATTACAAGGCAGTACGGACAATAAAAAATGTGCAAAAGTGCAAAAATTTCAGTCCATGTTTTGTGGTGCACTCAATCAATCATCTAGGTCTTGATTGAACACAAATGCAGCTAAGTGCCAGCAGGTGAAGTCATTGTAAACAAAATCCATAGAATTGACACATTCTCATACTGATATAAATACAAATGTTAGCTTACATAATATCGAGAAAAGCATTATACTTTGAAATGTACATAAATCTGAGATTTTATAAGAGACTTACGACCTAGTGCCCTTCCTGAAGCCATTAAGGTTTAAATGTTTACTGAACAGAAAGTGCAGTTAAGAAAGAAAACTACTATACTAAATGTGCAATAGTTTTTTTTGAGTGTCCTTAAAAACTATAAATCACAATAAAATATTGAAGTTCATCTGGGTAATGGGTTTGAAAACTGTTTGGCTGGGGTTGCGAGAATTGTGCATGTCATATTATCAACCATACAAAGTGCCGTGACTTGTGCTCCTGTCCCTGGGTGCGTGCCTTATCCAACGGTAAAAGAGGGGACTCCATGGGAGACAATGCTGCACCTTGTATTTCATTGTGCCATCTGGGTTATATCTGATTACCCTCGGTTCATGCACAGTGGCATCCGCTGTTCCCTTTCCTGGACTGATTGATTTGCCATGGCAGTTGCTTTGTAAGTCTTAAAAAAAAAGAGAAAAGCTCAGGTAGTTCACTACAGGTTACAGGGTTTAGCTCCTGCTTTATTTGTGATGGAAACATATCCAGCTGGCTTGAGCATCCTGATTTCTTGTCTTTCTCTTATAGGGGTCACATTTCATTTGGCTCCTGGCAAATTCAAGGAGGGCATTTGAGGACTTTGATCAAAAAAAAGAAAAAAAAAAGTAGGGGTGTGATTTCCCCTGCCGACAAACTGATATTTATTCTTTGTCATACATGGAACATCACTGTTGTGACCATGTGGGACTGTGAGGTTGCTCAAGGAAGTCTTTGCGTTATACAATTATACAACTAAAGTGATGTCTGGAGTCCAGGGAGCGCAGCAGGGCTTTTACATCCATCAATATGACCAGCACTAGGCATTTCTTTAGATTGATTCCTTTGTCCTGCCATTCATCTTCACTAATATTACTAGCTCTAAAAAAGCAACATCTGTCACATTGATCCCTCATCGGGGGATTGAGTGAGAGGCTCATCTGATGGAATTCTTTCACAAATACTTAATGAGAGACGGAGAGGGTTTGTAATACTGACACTCATAGAACTCACCCCCCGAGAGCGTGCAATACATCTTGAGCCTTTTTACAAACTGATCCTACATGTTTTTCAGCTTTCTTGGGCTTGACTCAGAACCCATCAGCTACATGTCTGATGGCAGATGAGCCTCCTGGGGCAACGGCTAAATATTTTGGATATCCGGGCATATTAACAGGAATAATCTGTTTATAGAGATTAGGCCCAGGGCAACAGGCTACTCTGTCATGCTAAAAAATGTGGCAGAAAAATATTTTTGCACTTTTTCTTTTACAAGTTCCAAAAAGGGCAAAGGGACGGACATGATTCAGAGCACTCTAGACCTTTGTCTGAACTACATTAAGCATCATGAGTGTAATCCACCACCCAGCCACTTCCAGCTGAGTCCATATTTTTTCTAAAAATGCTTAAAAATCAGAACCTTTTTTTTCTCCAGTAAAGGAAAGCTTCACGCAAAAGTAATTTTATGTGATCATAGCCTTATGCAATAATAATGTGAAACTTGAAATTATTCATTTAATGATTTATTTAGTCATAATGATTACTTTGACCATTGATATGTAGGCTACATGTAATTATTTATTGCTGTACACTTTTATCATATTATGCAGCACATATCCATATGTATAATGCTGTTGCCTCCAGAGTGAATCATTTCTCCCTTTTTAAATAATAGCACTTGTACATTTGTACAAAAGTACACTGAATTATTCAGTTTGGAAAAATAAGTCCGGCCACACCATTGATTAGATTCAAATTCAATCCATGCAGCTGGATGACACCTTAGTTAGTGTGCAGAAAATGGTAACGGCACACCGGATTGAAAATGACCTGGCTTTCATTCTCTTCAGAATAAAAGCCATATGGCCCTGCCATCTCTAGTAATGTTAGGACTTCACTTGTGTCATGTGCATACCCAACACTGACATTTTTTATAATTGTTTGAATCAAATGCAGATATGAGACAGAGGCTGCTGATGTGATTAACGTAACTTTACTGATAATTACCTTACAGCCCCAATGTATGGAACAGTTTATGCAATTCTGGTTTTTAAAGTATGTATTACCATACAAAAAAACCCCAATGCTGATTATAATCGTTGTCGAATATCTGTTGCTCTTAGCCCATTTATTCTCTGGGTCTCAGGTAAGATGAGGGAAGAGTAATAACATGCATTGCCGTCTACCACACTATTTTGGATACTACCACTAAGAGTAGCCAAATGTTTCAAGTCCTACACAGGCTTTAAGGCAGATAAGCAGGTTGGAAAATTGAAGATCGACAGGCAGCAGTGAAGGGCAAACTGAAGGGATTGGAGGCGCTGGTTAACTGCAGACGAACTGAGGAAAACAGATGACAGGAGAAAGCTGGCTGAAAATAGCAGGCAGTTGTTAGGGGTTAGGTATTGTGGTTTTCAGAAACAGAAGTAAGACCAACAAGAGCTCTTGACAAACTGACAAGAGGTGTTGAGATTCTGCTTTATATAGAACAGAGCAATTAGGAGCAGCCGGTGAGTAATCAGGGGCATGTATGGCAGGTGAGAGAGCCCAGCCAAAGCAACTGTGTAAAATCGACTCAAATATCAAGTATGATTTACAGTTGTATATTTCTATTTAAAACAACTTTATAACTTTAAGAACTTTACAACTTTAATAGTTTGTCATTTTGAGAAATAATATGAATTGCTTTCTTTCCAGCAGTTAGTTGAGAAAATCAATACCACTCTAATGTTAGTGCGGTAAATATGGCCACCCCACACCAGCTGAGCTTAGCGTAAAGACAAACAATAGTGGAAAACAGTCTGGCTCTTTCCAAAGGTAGAGAAATCAACCTAGCAGCACCTGTATATTTTTACATTTGCATTACTGCCGCCAAGGACTTGCTGTTTTCAGTTTGGTTTATTTATTTGTCTGTTTGTCAACAGGATTAAGGGGGAAACTACTGGTACGATTTTTAATGAAACTTGGTGGAAGGGTGTAGCATGGGTCAAGAAAGAACCCATTACATTTTGGAAAAGATACGAACCCCTGCTGATAGGCCTACATCACTTATGTTTCAAGAAGTTGGAAATACAACACGCACAGAGGGAGAGTGACTTCATTCTCTGCTCAGGACGCCATTACTTTACTATAGCTTTCTATATAAAATAGTTATTTGCTGCTATATTAATGTGCTCTATATCAAGTGTCATGTCTATAATTAGTTAGTTTAAACTGTACAAAAACAGAAGTGTAAAATGATAAGTTACGGTTGTACGGGTCTATGTGATGGGCTAGTTCTTGGCTGGAAGCAGTCATCTCTTCATAAAATGTCAAAGTATTGTCTTAAACAACACAGATAAACACATCTTTTAAATATCTTAACATTATACAAAGACATGAGATGTTGTCAGCAAAGAGAAGATGTTGTCCAGATATTGTAGTTTTTGATGTCCCTGAACTCATATCTGGAGGTGTCATGATCCCAATTCACTCGATGCAATAATTCAAGAGAATACTTTTGGTCTCCCGGAAATGTATTAAACTGTCCAACACGATAACAACGAAACTTAAGCAGCCTTGACCTCAAAGTGACTGCTAATAAAATCTTCCAGAAAGGTAGAATTTGTAAATATCTTTTCTACTCTTTCCTCTCAATGGTCACATGTGCCTGCCCCGCTTTGAACTGAGCAGAATACCAAAGTGTGCAACTTGACAGCCTGTGCATAGGGAAAATGCTGATTATAGCAGAGACCAAAACACAATCTGAGGTCAGGACCACAATCTGTCTTGCAGGCTGACTTGGAAGTCCCAGAGGATCAGGAGGGCCTTGGCCTGCGGATGCCCCAGCAATCATAACCACCTTTCAGATTTATGTGTTGTGGGGAATCCTTTAAAAAAAACCCTATGCAGCATGCCTGTCATTCCTGCATGTCAGCGGTTTAGGAGTGTTTAGATGATTGTTCTGAGAGGAAAGAAGGTTTTACTGGGATTATTGATGTATTTGATGTCTGTTTTTTCTTCACTATGCAGAAAATATGTATGTGTGTGTGTGTGTGTTTGTGTGTGTGTGTGTGTGTGTGTGTGTGTGTGTGTGTGTGTGTGTGTGTGTGTGTGTGTGTGTGTGTGTGTGTGTGTGTGTGTGTGTGTGTGTGTGTGTGTGTGTGTGTGTGTGTGTGTGTGTCTGTGCTCATAGAGTGTGGTCATTGAGTTGGAACACAAAGTTTGTTAATTTAAGCACGACAATAACTTCTCATAATTGCAGCTACTAGCTAACCACTAGAATTGTATAAATAAATTATAGTAATTGGTAGTTTAAGAAACATGTTAGTATAATGGTTCCTTATTTGTAGGAAAAGATTTATCTGAATATTGATCAGTCTCCTAAAAATTGCAATCCTATACAACAAAACTTAATCATCAATTGCACAAAGGGAAAGGCAAAAAACAAACAAAAAAACAACTACTTGGTTACGTTTAGAAAAAGACCATGGTTTGGGTAAAAAATAAGTGAAGTGCATTACATATACAAGTCAGTGTGACTGATTCAAGAGCTGCAGCCTCATGGGTGAAATTCCTGTGTTTGTTTGACCCATCCATCCACCATGACCTCCTCCCTCAGCGGACTTTGATTAGAAACTCACTGGTGATGCGTCAAAGAAAAACACCATCTGGGACAAAATGTGTCTCCCTCGATTGAGAATTGAGAATGCAGTTTTGTTGTATAGGAAACACAATTTTTAGGGGACAGGGCTGCAATGGCAGGGACATGTCATTTCCAAAATCTACTGTGTATTTTATTTGACTTTCTACACAGCCAAGGCATTATGTGACACAGTTTGAGGTAACATAGCCTTTGACCCCTCTTCACTTACGTGGTTTCCCAGCAGACTCTCCCGGTGTTATGACTGTATAATAGACAGAGCCCTTTTGACTGCAAACCTTAAAAGGCATCTGGTCCCCGTATGCCTTTAGCCTGTTTGGGTCAAAGATGACATGTAGGTGAATGCCAGTAAACCTACAAAAATACACAACAACTCGTTCAGTACCTGGACATGGAAACATTCACAGAGATAATAGAGGTTGTTTTTTTATGTTTGATTGACACTAACACCCAGAGACAGTTGTTTTTCCTTCACTTTCTTTCATAAAAAACATTGCACTTGCCTGACTTATACCTGTAACCCAATGAGTCATTAAGCATGGGCCCAGTTTAGCCACAAGCCAAGCAGTTACATAACTTGAGAATTTATTCAAATAAATACTGCTTTTTATACCACTTCATGATGAACCAGTAGATCCTCATGATTCAAAAATGGCCCAGACACATTGGAAATGACTCATGAGAGTGAGGTACCATGTTTTACTACTTTGTAAGCAGGACATTTAAATGGTCAACCTCAAGGAAGTAGCCCTGTCCAAGCAAATCATTTCACAGGGTGTTTTTTGGATGTTTTAATTAGTTATACCTCGTTCATAGGTCTGGACTGGCCGTTAAGCCAATATGAATCCCAGTGGTGTGTTTATTGATGCATGCTTTGGATGTTTGAAAGATGCACAGGGCTTTTGCACTGTGGTTTCAGAAAGCTCATGAAAACTAGGCATGCTGGTTCTTTACTGACACTCCAGAGCTAATGTCAAGTTTGACTCACCACTGCGCCCAAATAACAATGCCTGGAATCTTCACAGGCATCTAGTAAATGTCTGCAGAAATCTGTGTTGTATTTAAAGCTTGATCAAAGGTGGGAGTATTAATACGATTACTGGCCAGATGATATGGGATGCTATTGTTGTGAAGCCCTGTTGCATTGCTCCATATATGAAATAACTACATGTTCACTGCTGTACATTTTTCCACTTTTCCCTTCTGAATCTAAATCCAACTTTATATAAGGTGAAACATTGCAAGTGTTCCTAATGGAGAGATGAGTCCTCGTCTTATTCACATTGATACTTTACTATAAGTATGATGGGATGTCACAGTGAGATATTTCCAGGACAGTTACATTAGAGTATAATGGAGGAGAAATAAAAATTTAGCTGTCAAAAATCATTGGTGAATGTCAGATATCATCAGTTCCCTCAAACTCAAAGAGGGAGTTCTTCCATCCGTTCACAATGTTGCTCCATTGTTCAAGAGTCATACAGGGACAAACTTTGCATGTTAAAAGCAGTAGCTACAGATGCCCCGACTGTGCAGACACAAGATTGGTTAAGTAAGTGCTTTTATATAGATGCTGTGTTCATGATGCATAATTCAAAGCTAACTCATTATTGATTTTGTGCAGGAAAAAAATAAATTGTGGAATAAAATTTAAAATGTGATATAACAGGTGAAAAATATAAAACATTGGTTCATTTTTATGAATAGTACCGTCCCAGAACTAACATTCTCCTTTGTGGTTTCACTACGACAAATTTATTGTTGCAGTGAGCAGATTTTACAGCTCTGATGTGTAAAGCCTAAGTGGAGATTAAAAAAGGACCTTCGAGGGAGTTTGAGGACTCAAAAAAAACTCTTCAGGACAAGCGATCAATGAGGTACTCTGTCATACTTGTGAAGTGCCTTGTTTACATTCATGCCAAGCTCCATTTTTTTTCGTTCTGTATAATTTTTCTGTGTTTGTCCTATGTTTATTCAGATATAATTCTCATGGCGTGGTGTGGATGCATCAGAGAACGGAAGTGTGCTCAGGCAATAAACGCCTGACCTGTGTCCTTGTCTCCTTGAAGAAAGACACGGGTATGATGAGGACGTGTTGGTTTGTTTTTCTAATCTCTAGCAATATGACTACAGTCATTCTATGAGAAACAGTGCCCGACAAAGGTCGGGCGTTTATTGCCTGAGCACAGTACTTTGAGCTAAGTGCTAATGTCAGCATGCTATCAGGCTCACAATGACAATGATAACATGTTGTTTATCAGGTATCTCAGATGTAACATATTAGGGGGCAATATCTTTGTCTTAGCATCTTTGCATGCTTACATTTGCTAATTAACCCCAAACAAAAGCTGGGGCGGATGGGTTTGTCATTGGTTTTGCAGGTATTTAGTCATAAAGTACTGGGATTTTGAAAAGTTAAGGGATCACCAAAGTAGTTACAACTTCTCCTGAGGTGAACCTCTTGATGGAGCTACCAACTGACATTTTCATCCCAAGAACCATGCCGCCAGAAACATTAAAACCATTGCTCTTATGCAGTCATTTTAAAATATTTAATATAAGGGGACCCAACAATTTCGTGAGAGCTCCATATTCTGTGTACTGTGGGCCCACAGAATCCCACCTCTCCTCCCACACTGGACAGTACAGCTGGTCGAGTTGGTGCACCTTTCTATTTTTGAGATTCTTGTTGTTGTTCAAGACGAGCTATACGGTGGACAAGGCAGATGGCAAGAAAATCAAAATAAGAAATTTTATATCCTCTACTGCATCAAAGCCAAGCATTGTGCACAGAGAGAATAGTTTAATATTTCACTGGTTTTTGTGTGTTCATTGGTTTTACTGTACAATAGGAGCACATTTACCAGCTTGAGCTGGTAAATGTGCTGTAGGCTACTCTGTCAGCGGAACAGTCCCCAAACCAGACCAATCATACTTTATTACAGGAAAAGAAATTGCCACATGTATTAACACCCTAACCCTAACCCTTAACACTCTCACTGGATATGTTAAATGTCACATGATATCCCAAGTCGAGGGGAGCTGGTGAGAGATGTTAGCAGACATCCACATTGGTCGTGCTGCATTACACATGCTGGCCTGCTGGCCTCATAATCTCTATACCATCTGCTGGGGAACCTCACTGTCCCCCTGCACCTCTGGCACATTAGTATTCCTCTCACACTGAGCAAGACCAGTGTGTGTATGTGTATGTGTGTGTGTGTGTGTGTGTGTGTGCGACATTCCTGCGAGACATAAAAGAGTCAACACCGATGAGGATTAATAGAACTGCTACAGGGCCCACCTCCAACCAACCTGGCTCATTTCAGGTAATGAGAACACTTACTTTTTAATCTTCTTCATTCTTGTGCTTACTCGTGTGCTTTGCTGCCCACTCACAGTCGGCCTACTCTCATGCTGGACCCACATTTGTGATTCCATGCCTTTGTTAAGCATGGGCTAAGATTTCCTGTTTCCATTGACATAAAATCCTTAATTGAAATTGAAAACATCTTTCGAAAAATCTGTATTTTCATCCCCTATTAAAGGCCTTAAAGACATGGAACAATGTGACACGGAAGTCATAGATTTTCATTGACTGAACCTTGGTCGAAGCTCATTGTGTTCTCATTTCCTAACAGCTACACTTCACCAAGTCGCAGTTGCTTAAGGCCAGTCTTCTCTGCTTCCCTTGGTTCAGAACCCAGATTGTGACTTTTTTTCGACTGGTGCTTTAGGGTTTTAAGTGCAAGCTGTGATCAAAGACCGATTCTTTCCTTTTCAAATCCACATGGCCTCTCATTAGTACAATACTAGACACTTCTCCGACAGGAATCTATCATTGCATTATCGTTTTCAGTTTTACATTTGACTACAATAATGTTTCTTTAGGATGGATGTGTAAGACTTGATGGTTGGCTTCCACAGTGGTTATTATGTGAATAATATTTATTTTTGAATAAAGGATCAGTTAAACCTGCAAAACCAACACGTCCTCCTTAATGACAGACTAAGTTGTTTACCAACATCACATATAGTTAGCTGTCTTTAACATTGTAAAATAGTTGTTTAGGAAATTAAACTTGGTCCAAGTTTTTTTTTAATGAAATGTGACATTATATAAAAATTATTACCTGCTTTCGTATTGTCCATTCCAGTATAATGTGGGCCAAAACAGTGTTCAAATACTGACTACTGGTCATGAACTTGAGGCTATTCGATTGATATTAAGCAAGGTTTTCCTGTGCGCTCAGTGTTTGCAGTTGATCTCCAGTTAATGATCATATTGTATACAAAGTGGTTGTTACCATAAACAGTACTTGTGATTTCCTTTATTTTGACTCTCTCTTTGACTCTCACTGTAATTGTGTAAATTCAGTGAAATGTGTGGTGAATTCTATCTGGCCGACACTCACTGTTTGTATATAGCATCCTAATTTCTTTTGATTTATGGTAATTTTATTCTTTCCTTTGCAGCCGCCTTACCAAAGAAAAAAAAAATCCCCTCGGAGATCAATGAAGTTCATTTTAATCTTCATAAAAACCTTCTCATACACTCAAGGTGGTTTTATTCTGCAGAGCTGTGATCAAGAAGTCTCAATAATACCCATTTGCAAGTCCCGTACAACTTACCTCGCCAGCAGTCATTGCAAACCAATGGAGGAAACTCAGATATACTGAATTTGACACAAATGAGGCATAAATAAGGAATTGTACTCGGCTTGCTTCATTTCCATCTACAAACCTCGTGGCTATTCTTATAATTCACAACGTGATCTTCTTTTGTGTTTATAGCCTGTGGATACAGTAAATGCATCATGGGAAATATGAGCTATATACT
The DNA here is from genome assembly GCF_963691815.1 of Echiichthys vipera. Lineage (NCBI taxonomy): Eukaryota > Metazoa > Chordata > Actinopteri > Perciformes > Trachinidae > Echiichthys > Echiichthys vipera. The sequence goes on along the minus strand of NC_139843.1, from coordinate 12,158,963 downwards.
GAAAAACCTTTTTGTTCACATCCTCACACCTTTAACTATAATCCTCCTAAGTTGTTTTTTTTCTACACTTGAAAATAAAACAGATCACACACACACACTCACACACACACACACACACACACACACACACACACACACACACACACACACACACACACACACACACACACACACAGACACACACACACACACACACACACACACACACACACACACACACACACACACACACACACACACACACACACACACACACACACGCAATTATTTTTTTTTCTGTGTTTGTTTTTAGGGTCAGGGTATGTGGGGTAGCTAAACAGGTGTGGTGAATCCCCTGCATGCTACTGTACAGGTGAAAAACTGAGATTCAATTTTCTCTCATATTTTCTGTCAGATGTGATTGGAACATCTTTGGTATTCATATTGATTATCCTGTATATTGAAGACAACAAAATTCAAACACAAGCCTTAGACATTCTTCACACCATATAATAAAAATAGACTGAGATAAACAAAGCACTTAATTAACACTGTTATCTTAGTCTTTATTTTGTCACAATTGTATGTCAAATATATATACGTCTATATGACATATATTATATGACATATATAATTTCATTTCTTTACAATAGAGAAACAACATAGAGATGACACACTATTTTGGTTTCTAAGTAGAAGCTCCTTTTAAATAGTGGCATTTTTTTCAATACACTGTTTAAGTCAAGCTCCCACTCAAGTCACGGTTTTGTTTTCCTTATTGAGTCACATTTATTCACAATGTGTGTTTGTTTGTCTCTGTTTCTTTATAATTGGATGTCTTTTGTTGTATCAATATCTTTTTTTAGTCTGCACTTCAATCTGTTCTTGTTCCTTCAAAATCGACCGCCATCTGTTATTGGTCCGTGTGGCCACACAGATGGTCCCACCTGCTTATCATCATGTGCCACCAGCAAAGGTATACAGTTAATGGAAAGAGTGTTTTTGAAGCTTTACAGAGTTAATCCAATCAGCTTGCAGAGGGCTTGACATAAGCGTTTCCAGTTCCTCTGCAGCTGGGTCCTTTGGTGGCCAAAGAGTAGTTTGCGCCTCTGTACACGAGGGGTGCCTGACCTTGGCACTGTCCCTGGGCTTCTCTTTGGCCTGCTGCCTTCAAACCTCTGGTCCCGCTGCCTGTGTGCATACCTCTGGCTGAATATTGGGTGCTTTCACCTTCTGACTCCTTCACTGCACCTGGCTCCAGAGATTTTATGCCGACGGGGTGAATCTCGCTGTGAGACCCGGACATTTTCATGGTACTGATAAGCCTTTTCTGTTTGAAATCCTGCGCGAGTTCCACTGAGATTTCAATGGAGCAGGTTGTTTGTGTGGAGCTGAGATTCTTCTCTGACCCCAGTGTAACGTTGATGGTGGCTGGAGGGCTAACACTGTTGGGCATAACACCGGGTGCCATCACGACAGTCTCACAGGGCGGAGAAGGAGAATTGCTCATGGGCACGGTTGTCTTTCCAGCCAGCACGGGGTGCCACTTGAGGAGCCCCCCTTGGTTCTGCTCACGTGTAACCACATTCCCCGCCTCAAGGTCACATGCTTGGAGAGAGGGGATGATGGGAACAGAACGGGTGCGCAGGGATGGTGGAAGGTAGGTTGTTCCCTTATCCAGACGGGTGCACGGGACCTCGGTCCATCCCTTTCTGGCTGCGAAGTGAGAGAATGAAGTCCTGCTGAGGAGGGCACCAACCTTTCCAGTGGCAGAATCACACCTTTAGGAAGAAGAGGGAATAGAAGTGGCAGGGTGAGAAAGAGAAACCAAGTAATTTAAGATTTTGACCTTTTCGCCCGAGACACTCATTTCCAAAGAGGAATAAAATACAGTTGAGATATAAAGCAAAGGCATTCTTCTGTGCTTTTTACCATTTCATTCCCCTCATAATAATCTTGCACAAACAAAATTATTATTTAGGTATTGTTTTTTCATAATCTTGTGTAATTATTTATAATCCTCGGCATGAGCAGTCTGTATTGTCGCTGCACGAATGTTTAACTGAGAAATCCCTTCTCTCACGACCGCCTCATCTGAGATTTAAGGCTTAAGCAACACAGCTGCTGGATTCCTGACCCCGGCCTGTGAGAGTATGTGGAAAAAAATGTGTCTCATTGAACATACATGTTCTAATTTTGGCTACATAATCTATCAGTTTTATAATTTGAAATTTGGGACGATTGTAGGTGTGTTTTGTGGGTGTGAGAGTCTCAGCATGTATGATGATGCATTCTGCCATCATGTATGAGTGAAGTATCACAAAAATGCGCCGACAAGCTTGAAGAGCATCATGTTCAGTGTGAAAATAATACAGCAGAGCAGGAAAACATATCCAGATTCAAATGGGTAAGTTTGTATACCAGTCGAATGTGCACAAGAGTTAATATTGTTACTGAAGACTCAATTCACACTTAGAATCACCCCGGCAAAGCCTTAGGAGACAGTCAATGTTATTGTCTGCCTTCAGAGACTGTTTGTAGCATAACCAAGTTTAAATAATTGAATTACTCTGCCACTCCTCCCTCGGTATTAGAAGGGCAAAAGCAAGCTGGAGGTAAATCCGGGAGATCAAACCATATCTAAAAATAACTCCCATTGCAAATTTTCCTTCAATTCTGTCTTTATCTGCGACGGATAAATATGTTTTGACGCTGGATAATGAAACAGACAATACTCTGAAGGGATTTGTTGTCACAAATGGAAAACACGGAAGAATATTCTCGTATTTGTTTGCTGTTTTCGCCTTTTTTTCTAAAAACACTTTTTCTGCCACACTCTGTGCCTCCATCTTTCCTTGGCTGCACTCGCATCATCTTCCTTCTGTCCTCACTTTTCCCCTCTCTCGTTCACTCAGTTTCCTTTCCACCTCCCATTTCTCATTTTCAGAGATGAGAGGGTGTATCCATGGCAACAAGGGAGAGGTGGGGGCAGGAGGAGGAGGAGGAGGAGGCTGTAAGCTCTGTAGCTTGTTGTATGGCTGGTAAGTCGAGAAATACGTCATTTCACCCTCCTGAAGGCCAGAAAAACATACTTGTCTGATGGATCTGTGAGGGAATTATCAATGGCTAATGAGATCTAAATTGTTTAACTGTGCAAACATAATCCTATCCCCAAGAAGATAGGAAGCCCCCCCTTTATTTCAGCTCTTCTCCCTCTCACTTGAAAAAGCTGTGTTGGGTTAAATTGCAGATAGCATACAGATTTTGCCTGTGATTTAAAAAAAAAAACCTATTCTCATTAGTTTCTTTAGTTTGTTTATTTGTTATTATGTGTGTGCACATGACTGTGTTTGTTAAGAGGAGAAACTGTTGTGCTCCTTGAGGATCTCCACACACAACCATAAAAAAACTGCTGAGCTCCATGGAGCTTTGTTTAAAAATGTAAATTATGGAAATAGGTCACATAAAGAGTTTGGCAGCTTGCAGTGGATCTTACAAGCCAATGCCGAGCTCAATCAGGTTGGCATGCTAATAGAAACATTGCCAGGCACTTTTAAGTGTGTGCAATGCATGAGGGACACTACTGCTTTAATGACAGACGATTCTGATAACAGTGCCATCGCTCATGTTGCAAACACTGACAGCAAATTAGGTTGTTCCTGAGTCATATGCTAAATAGCACTGCCTTACTCAGGCTTAAAGATGCTCTCTTTTGCATCCGTAAATAAAACTTAAAATAATTCATTGTTCTTTTTGTTACTTGTTTAAGAAGAGAAGCCAGCAGAACTGCTTAACATTTTGCATTATTCTACTTACTGTATGGAAACAAGCCTTTCAATGAGCAGTGAAATATCAATATTTTCAAGATTTGGTACAAGTTACGTAACAAGCTGCCTTATTCATAATGTGAACTCTTCCAGGCAAGAAGAAAAGTTTTAACTAACGTGAAATACTTTGTCTTTACATGGCTCATCTCTTCCCTCCCCAAGGACGAACATCCGTCTTTTATAACAAATGTGTCAGAGAGGATTTTACATCAAGCTATTTATTTTTGATCCACGCCAGCGAGGATCATCTGACTGTATTTTTAAAATGTGTAAGTTATTTTAAGCCCCCAGATAGCCAACTGGCTCTGCCAAAAGTCCTCCCTACATTTAATGCTTCATGAAACAGTGCCAGTAGCTGTGCTTCACTTTTGATAGCCATGAAAATAGGGCAACTCCCTGTCCTTACTCGACATCAGGATGAGCATGAGGAGAATTCAAGATGTGTCGATGTCTGAAATATCCTTTGCAATCTGTAGTCTTCTATAAGGCTGCAGTCGCCTGATATGGCTTCGTGTTTAGTTTTTAATGTGATGTGATAGTTTATTTAAAATGCAAACCATGAAGCTTCCACATAATGCTCAAGCATGAGCCAAAATCAACTCATTCTGGACATGTTAAAATTCATGTGAACTCGTGCATCATCTGGTAATTAGCTTTGGCACTGTTGTTGTATTACCCTGATAAAATCCTGCAGATAAAACACGTTTTCATTCACAGCAACAACCCAACAACCCCATTTCCCCAGCACCATGATACTGAGCAGTTGGGATCAAGTGTGTTCTCCAAATTAATTGTGACAGTCCCAGTAGCAGAAGATCTCATTTATTTCCCTGGATCAGATCTCGTAAGCTAGTTCAAGGATTTGAACTGTGAGCATTTGAGCCATAAACTCATTTCTCCCAAATTTATCCTCCTGCCACTCCAACTTAACCTCAGTTAGTCCTGGGGTCAGTAACACTGAACCAGTTATCTGACATCAGTGTGGACAGGGGCAAAGAGAATTTCATCTTTGAGGATCAAAGAAACATAACAAAACTAACATAAGAGGACGAAAAAGGTTCACCTTCTTAAGGACTCCATATCTGCTGACTCATCCTCCTGCAAGTGTTTGTAGATATGGCAATTCACTCTGGATCCATCAATGGGATTTGTAGATATCTTGTGTTTCCCTCTGGAAATGGGTGGGGTCCTGAAGTAATTAGTCTCCTTCCGTTGTCGGGCAGGACTAAGTGAAAGGGAACTACTCCTGTAACCAGAAGGGAAACCAATAAGATGACGGATTTAACACACCACTTTACAAAAGTTGCCAACATTTAAACAGCACTCACTAATTCATTTATCTTATCAAATGTATCTCATCTCCTGTGTTCATTGATGTTTAATTGACTGGACCAGACTGTCCTTTCTATTTGATGTTTGAGTAAATAAAAAAAGAGTATCATATTCCACATTCCATGGACTCAGGGTAATAATGACCTTGGTATTGAAGTCTAACCATCAGACTGGGGGTGTGAGAAGAATAGTAATTTACTAGTAAGCAACACAAATTACATACGCATTGTATAATTGGAGAGAAAGAATTGTGGTAGCACAAGACTAAAGAGTCTACATGCTAGCAGCTCTGTAAGGCTGTAATTAGGCACAGGAATGCTTTGACCTAAATGCTAACATTAGCATGCTACAGTATGATACTCACTGTGACAATGCTAATAACATGCTCAAGATCATCAGATAATATCTATACACAGATATTTGTGTATGAAGCAAAGTAGTTGCAACACATTGGCTGACATGCAATCTCTGAAAATATCACTTATCATATGACAACCATTTAGCTTTTGATGTCATCTGAACTTGGATCTGGTTGCTAATGTGACTCTATTTGCTGTTGCACCCTGGGGCTAAATTGTCACCACACAGATAGCTGATTAGCAGGTAATATGCTAACATTTGCTAATTAGCACTAACCATAAGTACCAAAAGATGTGAAGGTCATTAGTCTTGCAGGTATTTGGTAATAAACCAAAGTATGGGGACATTTTAATTTCAAACTGTTGATGGTGCTGGATCAAAAGTAATCACCAAAGTCATTACAACAGATACTCTATATGGACCTCGAATATATTTCAAATGACCATGAATGACCACCATTGCCATCCATAGAGCCACAGAGCTTGAATGCCTAAAATGAAAGTACTTCTGGAACAAAACACTGCTTTAATGATTCTTTGTGTGAAATGCTGAAGCTAAAGAGCTTACAAGGGCATGAAAATGACCAGACTGTATCTATCTGGCTGCCACAAGGGATCGAAGCAGCAGTTTTTAGAACCTTTACTTCCTGCCTAGAAACACTGTTTTAAAATTGTTCTGTGGGCAGCAGGTGGTCGACTTCAAAGCAGATCCCTGTACATCTGCAACAATAAAACCAGGAGATCAAATGTGAATCAAAGTTATACAGTGATATACTGCAATCTGATTTGTGAGTACTGTATATAATTCAAGAACAAACTCCGACAGCACTATGACTATGAAATAGAGAATTTCAATTTATTTGAATACATTTCAGAACTGTAGCTGCCTTGTTTATCCCCTGCTGCTGTTTCTTTTGTGAGCAATAGTGCACTTGATTGTGTCAGTTTAACTGAACAACAGAAACAACTTATTATTACTGCTGAGTGGAAAAACTTGTTTGTAGTGAAGCACTAAACACAATCAGCGTCACACATTCTTCCAGCTAGATTTTGGCTTTTGGAATTGCAGCAGCCACACATTAAAATAGTATAAGTATGAAGTGGTGGACTGTGTTTGAATGTTAATCAAGATGTCCAAGACTTTCTAGCTTGTCCTTCAACTGAACTCCCTCATTCATTTTACTTCATGCAGTAAACTAAAAAGTCCAGTAGAGGCCTGGTTATTCATTAAGAGTTGACTGGAACACTGTGCAAAAATATTCAGCTATAATGATTTCCCAAATGTCTGTGGCTGTGGAACAATAACCATGGCTAATGTTGGCTCTAGTCTTCACTAGCATTTGTATCGACTGATGTTGTAAAAAGTTGATATGAATAAAGCAGAATGATGTCAGTTTTGTTGGCTGATATTTTAATTAGGATTAACTAAAGGCTGTTTTCGTGGACAAAATCAGCACACTGTTGTAATTATTGAGTGTAAAATGTTAAAGGTCTAAAATTGAAAGGCAGTTGCTTATCTCTACAATTCACCACAACATTTACATCCTCCTGATATTTAATGGGTAAGCCTGACTGTGCGAGCAATCGAGCACATATGTTGAGTCCTTAATACTCAGAAAGAGAGAAGGAAGACGCCACAGATACCCTGACACAGCACTTCTTATGTATGCAACGCATATGGAAAAACTTGTGCTTGACTTAAGGAATATTGATTAGTTAGAATAGTTCCTTCATAATCCAATCATGACAATTGAATCTTGATAACTGATCAGATTTCACAATATAACAAATTACAACAGTGATTGACTAGTAGCAGTGTGATGTTATACATGGACTTGGATCAGGATATGCTGGCAAAGAAATTTAGAAATATGCTTGGGAACAGACGGAACAGATGAGTTGTGCTGGTCAGGTTATTCAGAATGTATCAGAAGTGGAAATGATTGCTTCAAAATGATTGATTTGTTCCTTTTTACCCACTGTCATGTATTGTACAAGAAGCACTGTGCTAGACATAAAGTGTTATTTCATAAATGCAAGACACATGGCTCTGGGGATGTCTGTCACTTTACGGATGATAATCTACTGGCTGTTCCTCTAGCGCTACCATGAGGTCAAACATTTACATAAACATTGTTTGACCAAATACCTGCAAAACTAAAAGCTTAACATCCGTTGCATCTCTCACATGCTAAATATCAGGCCTTCTTCTTCTATATCTACGCAAACTATTTTACAATGGCACCGTTGGCTTAGGACAGGACAACTGTGAAGACTTTAAAGCAGTCTTTTCCAAAGTTAGAGGACCGGAAAAAAACACATTCACGCTTTCTGGCTGAGGTAACGTTGAGTGCGTTTTCTGTGATTCCTTCATTCTTGGTCATGTGAATTATTGATGTATTCTTGTTAGTGTCGGTCCCAGGAAGACAAAAAATTTTGGGGTCTGGAGCTATAAAAGTTTTGGAACCCCTGGTTTAAAGACGTATGGCAGTTTCAGTGATTTATGTGATGTCTACATTGTATAAGCAAAATCCTAGTTCAACAGATATACTTTGCATTCAAGTATGCACATACTCCAGTTATAAAGCCTATGATACACAAGTAACCTTTTGCACCAGTATTGACGGGCAATATTGACATCTTTTTAGGAGGCATTTCTCCTGATAGCTCAAAATGGGGTCTACTTTTTTCAGGTCAATAGATGAAAGCATCTCAACATCATCCATCACATTCTCGTTCTCCCCTGCCTCTTCTACTCTGAGAACAAGCTGAAGAGATGATTGACTGTCAGCTGCCCCCATAAAGCATCTGCATGACACAGAGAATAAAAAGCCAGGACGAGTTTGCACCGCAGACACACATGAAAAACTTTTGGAAAATTTTTACTTTGCGACACAGTGGCGGTCCAGCAAAACAGTGAACAACTGGTACCTCAGTGGGGTTTACATTGAAGCTGTCATCACATTCAACCTAGTCTTGCTTTGCCAGCTCCAGCACTGGAATAGAGTCTGGCTACCCTAGATGGAAAAAATGCTCTGGCTTGTTCTCATCAGATGCAGCGAAAGTACTGTACCTTTGGAAAATAAGGACAGAATAGAAGTGAAAACTTGATGGTCTGTGACCTGGATTTAGGAACATAGCAGTATGTCGTTCTTGCGGATATTGATTCAATTGTTGTCACAGAAGCTTGTGGGAAACAGGTGCATGCTGTTGCCAGAGGGAAAATATTAAAAAGTTTAGAGTTTACATTTTTTTAATTTTAAAGTTTAAAAGAGGTGGCAAATCAATATTGGATGTGAGAGTTGAGATGAAGTCTAGCCTTTTTACCAGGTGTGTTCACAAGTTGTTTTAGTCCTGAAGCTGCAAGCCCAGACTCAATATAGACTAGCTAAATGTAAGTTAATAGTTTGCCAGTTGTTGTTGTGAAGGAGAAAAGTAACACACAGATCGCAGAAGGGAGGGAAAAGGGACTGTCGTGCCATACTACTCCAACTATGTTCAACCAGACATCTAAAAACTCCCTCTGCCGTTTCAAGCACACGCCCACACACGCCCACACGCACGCAAGCACGCAAGCACGCAAGCACGCACTCTAATTACTGCACATTCTGTACTGTATGTGCTAGCTACAGACGAATGTTAATGGTTTGTCTAATGCACACAACAATGTAATGAGACAATGAAATGTGTGAAGCCTCATGCACAGACTGTTCTCAGAACACTCTTATCAGATTGCTTCCAATGCTGCTGAACACCATCAGATCATGTGAATGGTAGATATTTACCTGCAATCAAACATTTCTAGTCATTTACCAACAACAAGTGTTAACATAGGGCCATTGTACCACGTCATATACTCACATCCATGTCTTCGTCTGAGGATTTGAAAGGGCAGCATTTGATAATGACTGCTGTGATCACAAAGCATAACACCTTTCCGAAATCCCTCTAAACATGATGTTGTTAATTTTGTTGAATATTCTGTCATTTGAAGGATGGCTTGAAAGGAATTCCATTCAATCAATGTTTAACTCTGCACATTAAAAGCTTCTCCTCAGGATGTCTCCTTTTCAGTGTGCAAAATGTCAATTCAGAATGTACCTGAGCACATTTTTAATCACTTAGCACAATTTACTGGACACGTCATGTAAATAAAGACATCTTCTTTCCCAACATTTTTGAGAGCTATGCACACAGGCAAACTTATGGTGTTGGTGATGTATCCATTAACACAGTGGCTCACACTTATAATCAGCATAAATCTTTCAGTGTTACAAATGCTCAGTTTATTATTTGGAGGTCTATATTTTCTACAGTATTGCAGGATGATTACATTACTTACTTGGCTTCCTCACATATCTAAATATAGTAAAAGGTATGAAACAAGAGATAAAGAGGAATAAGAGGATTGTCACCTGAAGCGTTTCCCTTTGGACAGTGCTTTGCTGAAAATAGGAGGAGCTGATTTTGATGTGCCTGGTGCCGTGCCGTTACCCTTAACAGACAATCCGTGTGAACTACCGCTCTGCAAAAAAAGAAAAAGGATAGAGCATACAGTAAGGAGTAAAACATGGCAATTGTTGCTTCAGGATATATATTGGTCATTATCCTCATGCAATGAAAAAGACACAGAAATGTAGTTTCTTTATTAGCCTAGATTCATTTGTTATGTTGATCAAAAACAACATGGTCAGTACATGTTGCTGAGGGAACCCAGGGGATGTGTAAGCAATTATGTAAGTCAACACAGGAAATAAGCCCAGGGTACAATACATAATGCTGGGGATACTGTATGTGGCTTAGCAGCAAGTCCCAAGACAGGTTGAGGATGTACTCCGCTGATGTACCCCCCTTTAGTCAGGCAGAGAGTCTTTAATTACACTTTACATTTTAAACTGCAGATAAAGAGGGGACACTGTGAATAAACTCCACTATGGCTCTCACAGCACTGTCTATGCACTAAAGCATTAATCCCACTCAAAGATTACATTAATGGTTTCCTAAAGAATTTCCCCCCTCAACTCTTATCAAAATTAACACTATTATCTTACAGCAGGCCCCAGACAGAACCCTGGCACAGGGACCATGAATGCCCCAAGAACACTCCTGTGAGACACTAAGTCATGAGATAATACTGTTATTCCAGTCAAAGTACTTCACATGCTGCACTTTCTCTCTGTCTCATTTTATATCATTAAAGCAACTGCGTGTGACTCAGTGCTCGTTCATGGTTTTTACTCCTGATATGCCTCTTTTTGTCCCTTGCACCCCTGATTCCCATAGGGAGCTGTTACTGCTGTTCACTAGTTTTGTGAGAAAATAGGATCATTTTGGCCACCTTCTCATATGCCCTGCAGGTAGAGAATGCCTCACTTTCTGAAACAATTACTGTGGCAAAGTTTCCCAAAGGATGGTATCTATGTCAGGGGATAAAATAAATAGCTTGTGGCAGACACTGGCAGACCTGCATGGCGTAACCCATTTCACTTGTTCACTCCTATCTCACTTTTGCCTTGTTACATGCCACTTGTGAAAGCCTTGCATAAACACAACATGGATTAATTTCAAGGGGAGACAAAGGGAAAATACAGGAGAAAAATCTATAAATATGTTGACTATCAACTACATAACAAGGAAAAAGGTAAACCTATGCATTCAGAGCAGCATTAATCCTCCCTGGATTACCATCAAATCACAGGTCCTGAACTGTGCATAATGGGATTTTTGACCTTTTATTCTCCACGAAGGACATACCTTGGGTTAAAAGTAGCACAAACCACCAGAAGATGGAGTTTACTGCTCAAACTGAGCTATGTGGCAATGTGACTGCCACTGACAATTTAGGCTCTACCTGACTAAAATGTTAATCAGGTGTGTTAGAATTATATACTGACATTCACATTAGCATTGAGTTTGCAACTGTTGACAGTATTATTCATTTCTAAACTGCACTGGCCTGTCCTCTTATTAATCATGGAGCTATCCGCAGAAGCTTACATATCATCCACAGTGCTGTCACAACACTTGCTGAACAAGTGGCTAATATTCATCCTCCATTCTCTGTTTATATTGACATCCTCTTAATACTCTTATGGAACTGTTGTTTTTTTGTTTTTTTTTACAGCTGTGATAAAAAAAACAACAACTTCAAGAGACATAGTTTCATGCATATTTTTTTTTTTTAATTGTAAAGCAGGTGGAGGTGCTATATAAATACTGTGAAAGTATCAAAAGGCTCAATCCACAGAGAAATACACACTGTATTCAGTCTGTATTCAGAAATAGTTCCTTTGAACGAGCCGTCAGGGCTTATGTACTGTTGTGATGTCACAACTATACTATATATATAGGTAAAAAATGCCACTACAGTGCCGTTACAGTTATTCACCGAATGTAGTTGTGCCAAGAGTGAGAAGACCCAGAAACACTTAACAATCAAAGCAGGCTGTACTTTTTCAGGAGGGGGGCTTACAGAGACAGGGGCTATAAAGGAGTGTTTCAGACATTGTCAATAAAGGTATCTGCAGACAGACAGTTTGAGGAAAATATTAGTTTTGAAAATAAAAGCATTTCAATTGCTAGAAGAAACCCAAAATACAACTGAAAATGAAAATAATATGAAACCTTTAACCCTTTCAGATGTTTAGACTTTACAAAAATAAATATTGATCCTTTGCTTAGGTACTTAAGTACTTCTGCTAGTACGTGTTGTACATCTGATAACATAATCAGAAATCATCTTCAAAAAGCCTTTGGTATCCACAAATTGGTGCTTGCTTGGTGTAAGAAAACCTCAGAGTATTAGTAAAATCGACTTTGGTGTGAAAGAACCGAGCCTCGCGGCACACCGGAGCTTTTATTACAATATTCTGAGGTTACAATTCTGTGGATTTTCATACAAGAGGCTCTGTTCTGTGGTCCACATCATTCTCTACACCCATGAAGTATTCATACACTATTCTCACCAGTAGCCTTGCATCATTCCTGAGGGTGACCCAGTCTCTTCTTAGAGTTCAGCTAGTTAGTTACCTCCAGCTTCCGGCTGAAGGGAATTGAGTTTTTCTGTCTTCCCAGCCTGTGTGCTCCTATTCCTTTATGTTGGTGCATGTCTGTTTCAGTGCAGTGTCTCTCATGGGTGTATCCTCTATCTCTTCTTACTTGAGATATAATCTTATTGCCACAGATGAGATGTGAGGGGGGGACCTAGTATGCTTTTCCTTAGTTGCTGTTAAATATATATATTGTTACAATGTCGAGTGTTCATATTAAACTTGGCAAAAGCATCAAATTATGAGATAAACGTATGAAAAAGTAATCCTGGTGTCCTTAACTGTCCTGAACGCTCTTTTCTAACAACACGCCGGTTCAAGTCCCTGTGTGGACCATGAATGGAGTGTGGAGTGGAGCCAGTTCATCGCCTGGACACTGCCGAGGTGCTGTTGAACAAGGCACCGAACCCCCAACTGCTCGGGGCGCTGAACCATTGGCAGCCCCCTCGCTCTGACATCTCTCCATTAATTGCATGTATAAAGGACCTGTTTGTGCATGTGTGTATTTCGGGCCTGTGTGTGTAACCTGCATAATAATAATAACAGAGTGAAAACATTGAATTAATAAAGGAATTCTTCTTCAAAGACTCATCAACAAAGCCCAATACGCAGTATGGTTTTCGGCTAAGCTTATGCTAAAAGACGGGACTTTATTCCCTTATCCCTGATGGTCCACTGCTAAGGATGTGTAGCTTCCTGCTGAACATGTCCAGGTGTGTAGTGTTTTGTTTAAAAAGCATTATTTGTGATTATTGACAGCAGAAAGTGCAGCTTTATTCCCTTACAGTCCACTGCTAGCGACAGGTAGCTTCATGATGACGCAATACAAAGCTGTAATGTTGGTTCATGTCCAGTCGTGCAGTGTTTGGTTTGGAAAGACTATATACTATATACACTATATACTTCTGCAGTAGTACAGAGATGAAGAATGGATTAGCCGAGCGGAGACCCAGAAGTACTGACCATTCAGAACAGACTGGACTTTTCCGAGAGGGGCACTTAAAGAGACAGCCACTGACACAGGGCTAATACAGGTGCAGCAGCCATTAGCGGTATGAGAAAATAAAGTGTTCTTTGAACATTAAAGCATATAAACACATTGTAGTAGAAACACATGCATTTATAAACCTGTGAACAAGTATACTAGGTCCCACTATGCAATTACATTTCCATTTGTCCTTTGATTTAAAAGTGCCTTGAAACAATTACTATCCTTTATGCCTCGGTTCACAGGTTTGCAGATTTATAGTTAATTCAGAAGCGTGTGCAATTCACATAGCTATTCACATGGCAAATCAAACTCTGAATTACAGATGGAGGGAACATATGCACAGGAATGTTCTCCAGATGTGCAAATACGTATAGGTATTTGCGTTAACAGATGGATGGAGACACACACACACACACACACACACACACACACACACACACACACACACACACACACACACACACACACACACACACACACACACACACACACACACACACACACACACACACACACACACACAAACAAACATATATATGTAGAAATGCAGAAAGAGTCAGGGCAGGTGCACATAGTAAATACACATAGTATAGAGACAGTGCAGGTGCCCAGGTGTCTATTTTAAAAAGGCGCATAGGGTTTAGTAACTTGAGTTGGCTCAGAGCTGTAGCATTGCTGCAGAAAGCATTGTGTAACAATGATATCAGCATATAAGTCAGCACACTATAAGGGAAATTGTCTTGGTCTATAACGCCTGAGTTCAGGAAGTCAACATATTTTACGGGAGGTTTATGATCCTTGCATCAGCTGGAAGACACTGACCAAAATGGACTTCAGATTCATCCTCCCCTCTGCACCTGCCTTGACAGAGCCAGCATGTTGTTAACAGCTCACTGCGCTCATCCTCACAGCCTCAGACACACACACAGAGAGAAAACACTGCGTTCCTAGTTATGCAGCAAATATTTTGAGCCTCTTTAAAACCATGCTGCTCTGTTTCTCGTTGTAGAGGTTTTTTGTTTTCATTTTGTCAGTTTAACTTATCCTTTAAAGAAAACCCAGAGAACTTGTAGGACTGCACCACCCACAGCGCATGTCCTCTCCCTAGCTGTTTGCAAGCTGAGGGAGTGGGTGGAGAAGCAGTGGTCTGGGGTCGATGTGTCAAATCTGTGGAAAAATAGGTTTCACTTGTTAATCTTTCCCTGGTCTGTTCAGCTCATGCCCCCTCCTGGGTTCTTGCCAGTGATCTTTCCCATCATACCTTTAGCTTCCTTCACGCTGTTCTATTATAGCTTGTGTTTCTGGGTTATTACTGTCTTTTATTTTTTTGCCTCCTTCCTGGCCTTCTCCCTGTGTCCAGCTCTGAAAGCATTTTCTGGCTGGATACAATGTTTCACTACACACTGAGCTCTCATAGACTGCTGTCACCACATTGTCATATTGATGGTGGTAATATAATATCCTGCTATTGTACTATGGGACAAAAGACCTGCATTTGACTGAAATATGTTAAACTGGGCTCCGGTGTGCTGAGACTGGTTTGGCGTCAGTGGAAGGATTTTTGTGCAGAGCAAAATCACATGTTGTGTTCTGTCTAATTTGAAACTCATGGACTTAAACACAGCTACCTAACAGCTTAGGGTTGTCAAAAAAAAAAATCGATACTCTGAAAGATAATCAATGCTAAAAATTAGTATCGGATTAGATACTAAAACAAGACAGAAGCTAGCTCATCTTTTTGAGCATATGATGACTAGTTCACATTAAGCTGACTGAACACAGCTAGTGCTGGACCTTCGCTACCAGTCTTAGTAGAAAATGAACAAAGTGAAGGTGCCGTTTGGTAGTATTTAGCAAATGAGGCTTACGACCAGGGAAGGCTTATGATGTAAAGCTAGCGGCTAGGGTCTAATAATAAACAGTAACGTTCACGTCTGAGCTAAGCAGCTAACATCATGAGTCCTGCCTGTCTGACGTTAAGAGACATTCATTTAACAGGATGACACAATCAGATGTGTCAACCAGCGGCAAGACAGAAACAGTGGCAGCCTGATATACCAACTCTATTTTAATCAGCAACGATAATATGGAGCCAAGTCAACCGAATAACAAAAGATGATAAGCCGAGATACAGCTGAATACATTAGCATGGACCAGATCCCTGTTTACGCTGTGGAGTAACCTGACTAACAACAACTTATTCACCAATTGAATCCAAGGTTTAACCTCCTTTATGGAATCATTTCATTTACACAGAAATACCTGAGCTATACAACACAATAGAACAAACTAGAGTTTGAAAATAGTTGTCTTATTTATATATATACCCTACAGTTATGCATTTTCTTACTTATTTTCACTACGTCAGACAACTTTTTAAAATTGTTGTTATTGATGTTGTTTGTATTTTTATGAGGAATTACTGGCAACTACAAATACGACTGTGTCTAAAGCAAACATGACTACATTCCTTGACATACATATTTAAAGGTCCCAATTTGTAAAAAGTGAGGTCGTCATGTGTTTTATTTACAAAGCAAATCGAGGTGCTATAAATACTGTGCAAGTATCAAAACACTCAATCCACGGAGAAATGCACACAGCCTGTTTTCAGAAACTGTGCCTTTAAACGAGCCATCAGGTCTTCTGTACGGTTGTGATGTCACAACTATAATATATTCAAAAGACCCAAATACGCTGCCCAACCAGAGCAGACTGGGCTTTTTCCGTGAGTAGGGCTTAAAGAGACAGGTGCTAAAAAAGAGCGTTTCAGACAGAGGGAGTGTGTGAACCTGAAAATTAGCAAAATATGACTCCTTTACTTGAGTCATTCAAATTGCAGACAATGTGAAGTATTAATTTATGTATTGCTGTATCAATTTGTGAGTGTCAACACCTTGAGATTTCCACATCTATAAAGAGGAGAAGCACATTAGCACATGCATCAACAATGACAGAAAGCTGCACACTGAGCAACAACAAACCACTGAAATAGTCTTTCATTGCAAAGACAAAGTATGCACACAGTTCCATTCTTCTATTGTCAAAGATGATGCATTCAGAAAAGTGCTAATGTGTTATGGCGATTGCACTCATTTGATGAGACCTTTATAATGTGCACCAGGTTGCAATTACCTTGGGATTCTGTGGAGACATCAGCCTTATCAGTGCCATCTACATCCTCTGCTATGAATGTGTAGGTCAGTTCTCTCTCCTGCAGTGACTGCCACTGCAGGCGCTGGTGGCTTCTAATTAATTTCAAGCTACTTTTTTTCTTTCAAGTCTACACCCTGCCATTTCTTTTTACTTAAAGCAGGGGGTTGTCGTTGTTTGTCACTTTTCTTTGTGATGAATCGCATCCCAAATTAGATTTCACTCCTTTGGCTCACACTGTTTCTCTCCAAAATATCTCAGTGTTTTGGCTCATCATTAATCAATGCGTTAATCTCACAACTCTCCATCCTAATGCTAATTTTTACCTCTTCACAATCTATTTTTTGTTACTAGAAGGAAGTCCCATTAGCAAAAAAATCGAAATTTTCAATACAGCAAGTGAACGCACCAAAAATACAGATTTAGGTGTAAAATAAAGATACGGTTGATGGTTAAGTGCCATTTAACATCATTTGTCTACTATACAGCATTGTTGCTGTGCTTGCAGGGTGAATTCAGGATCCATGACATGCCACAGATTACAATTTCCAATCTGCAGTTTGTCACAGGAATCTCTCATTGTGAACATGACAAGCAGATTTGTCCTGTATAACACATGATGCATTTATTTGAAACACTAATCCCCACTGTCTCTCAGCCCTTGTCAAATATGAGTGTGAACAAAAGGCATCAGCCAGTAGAGAGATTATTAAGACACACATCATACATCATCCTGTCAAGCACTCTGAACTCTGTTTTTGAAGATGTACTACACATATTAACATGAAAAGGATCATAATGATGATAAAGTCATGACTGGAAATAAATAAATACCTAGGTAGACTTACCTTTTGGAGTTGAAGGCTGTATTGGAGCCTGGGAGTAGATTTGGACATGAGGCCAGAGGCGTTTATACTGCAGTCCCTCAGGCTGCGGCTATCAGAGAAATGAGCCTGGAGTTTTTCCCTGTGCCTTCTATGCAGGGAGAAAGAGAGTGATTGCATTATATTACAACTAAACTCAAGATATAATTTAAGAATCTAATTCAAGACTACAATTTAAAAAAAAAGAAAGAAAGAGAAACGAAAAATGACCATTGTTGTATACTTCACTATAGAGTGTCTCACTCTATTAGCTGTGGTCAGGGTATATACGCCTTCTTCCTAATGATAACACACTCTGATAGCAGTTTTTAGTCCAGTCATTTATTTTCAATAGGCCAGAACTTTATAGACAAATGTCACAGCAAGGTAGGGGATCATAATTATTGACCTGGTACCCTAGAATCCTGACACACACTTCACTGTATGTGTGTATAAATGGTCTCTCTTACACACAACCACACACATGGATTTAGAAATTTTATGACTTTGTTTCACATAAAAAATAAAAAAAATTCACGGATTGAGGACGTTTTGATTTGTCTTACAGCAAAACTACCACGTTTTTGCCAAATGTTGTTGTACGAGTGCCTTGAAAGGTTTAGGAGATTTGCAACTCACTGGAATTTTATTTCCAAAGCTTTAACTGCAGGTTTGATAGTGGTGAAAAGCTTTCAAACTGGTTACAAAAATATCATTAGGAGAGAAGATGTCTTGCACAAGTGGAAATTTAATTAAGGCAATGTGCCGTGAAACGTCCATTACATGCCTTTGTGATAATATTCTGGGAAATGAAAGAAAGTAATACAGAGATTTTCCAGAAATACCTCAGGAGGTTAGAACCTTACTTTACAGAGGGAGACTACAAGTCTTTTAACATCAATGGTGCTGGGTATTTGTTAATTCATCCATGTGCATCTGGTGAGCAGATATTCCAATGCTTGCGTTTCATAAATAGCTTCCATTTTTCGTCACTCAACATAATTGCTTCCAATCTGTTCCAATCTTAACCATAAAAAAGCTTATATGAACAAACAAAAATGTGAGACAAAACAGTCAAACAGCATCTTTTAGCTAGGCTAAATATAAAATATGACTGTGTTCCTTCATTTTTGCATTCAACTTTGATTGGATTAAAAATGAATCGATGCTTAAGACTTTTGGATTAAATGTTAATTCACCATTAAATGTTCATTCTTAAATACTAGGTTGCTCAACTCTCTCTGCAGCTGAGGTCTGTTAAATGTTTTCTGAGTAAATGACATGGCAAGAAGTTAAAATTTAAGTTGGTTGAAAAGAACAAGAAACATAACTGCAACTAACTGATAGTTTGCTGCTGGGACCGACCTCACAATTAATTATTAAAAATACATAACAAAAAACAGTAATTTATAACGAAAGCTGTAATATAAATATTCACTGTTTGAATTAAGGTGCTATCAACTATTATATAAGCTTACTGCATCATGCTGTACAATATGATACATTAATCCATGGTCTGGGTGAATTCTGATTGGTTGCAGGGTGTCCATTAAAGTGTTAATGAGCACCTACTGAATAGTTCCAGTGAAACAGATTGTTAACTGTTTCATACAAATGTACCTACATTTACAATTTATTGCAATACGTTGTTACATACAGATGTACACATTATACATGAATGGTTTGGTGACTGACCACTGTATACGTAGAGTGATGCCATTTGAGGTGTGCATTATCAGGATTTAATGGCCTCTTAGTTGTCGATTAAATCCTGATAATGGACACTTCAAAGGCAGTCCCACTACTTTACTTGTTACTTAATATAGTTAATTTCATAGTTCAATCCATGATTATCAGTAACTGATGGTGGATAGTTAGTAGACGTTATCAGCACTATAACTATATGAGCCCTCATTCCATAGCCTGCCTAATTACTACATTTTATAACCACACATAATAAACTAGGCTTTGATTTTAATTCATTTTAGTCTTTAAAAATGTATAAGTAACTCTCTTATCTCTAACTCTGTAAAGTCTTCAAACACTATCATGAATGTACTACTGGTTAATCTCCACTTTGAAGTACTGATACTAATATGATTTCTGGTCTTTACTAAAGAGCAGAATACACTTTAGTTCAGTGCAGGAGAAGCTGCACTGTCAAATAACATTTGGGCTCTGGGTTTGGATCATTTTGTGGTACATTTATTCTGAGCCAGGACTCTCTGGTCAAGCTGACCAATATGAGCTGCACTTTTTAGAGCACTACAGTACTGAAAATAAACCCCACTTTTGTATATCAAGACCAATTCAATCAACAAAACCTACATTAACTCCCTCTTAATACTCTGCTGTCTAGTTTTACTTTGTCTACATTGCTTTTCTTTCTTCTCCCCTGCAGTGAGTAATTGACTTTGGCGGTCTGCTTTCGTGCTGCTTGGTACCCCTCGTAACACGCCCATGTACACACACGCTTAGGGTCTAATGTTTTTTGAATATGCTCTAGCTCAAGCCTTATCTGTGTATTTTATTTTGTATGAAACAATTTTACACAATTTAGATTTCATTCCCCATTTAAGCACTCTCTAGCAGACTCACACTTAAAATAAAATTTCATTGGGCTTCATGCCATGTAGAGTGCTTTTTCTGCACAGCCAGGGGCATTCTCTACTAATGTGGTGCTGGCTGGCATCACTCACTTGTTGCGGTGGTAGAGAGCAATACATGCCACTCCAAGAAGACAGATCCCTGAGGCAATGCTGAAGATGGACAGCACCTGCCTCTGGTAGGTGTCACCGCTCTCTGTGGAGGAGAGAATACAGTTCAGGCCATTGAGTTTCTACTGTGACACAAAGGATACTGTATGGGCTGTGGCTGTGATTGAGGAAATGTATCATGAATTATCATACCAAGCTCACTGAACGGCAGATGGACGTACACACACGACCACCCACAATCTTGCATTAGCATAGAGCGACCAGTGCTGCTGTCAGTAAATGTCAGTGTTTGAGCATGGGATAGGGACATGGCAGATACAGGCATGGCTCAGTGACATGTGCTAACTGAAGTGTGATAATCATTTCGTTCAGACAAACCCAGCAGGCAATGCCAATGCACTGTTTGCACAGCAGGGGCCACACAGTGTGTGCGTGTGTGTGTGTGTGTGTGTGTGTGTGTGTGTGTGTGTGTTTGTGTGTGTGTGTGTGTGTGTGTGTGTGTGTGTGTGTGTGTGTACTGTATGATTACTGTATGTGTGTCAGTATTTGGAGACTGTTGGCGACAGAGAATTAGCAGCAAATGGATGCTCCCGGAGCTTCTTGTCAGACCCAAGCACATCAGCAGCAGAGGCTTCAGGTCACAAGCAGCCGGGACAAGTAGCAGTTGATACAAGCAGATATCTGTCTGACTGAGCAGCTGGATGGTGGAGCTGCACTACTTGCAATAGTGCACAGTCAAGCAGGGGGTGAATGTGATGCATGCACTGGCTTATCTCAAACAAATCATCTAGTGGTTAAAATGAGAACATAAAGCCTGTAATGAGACTAATCCACTGTGAGAATGGGAGAGATGTCTCTGTCCCACTGCCATTTGGGACCTTGAACACAGCCTCCTGTGACAATACTCAATCAATCAAAACAATAAATCCCCCCATGTCTGATCTCATCACCTTGACAACAGCAGAGTAAAGTGCAGAAACATTCACCTCAACCTGTTCATGACCTTTGAGAGCTTGTCTCTGGTTTTTGATGCTGTCAACAGAGAACTGTCCTGGGAGGTCTTCTTCATCCTGGCTTGTCTACCCTGGTTTATCAACTACCCAAACTCTTGTTTTAAGGTCACAGATGGAGAAGTTCCTGTGTTAAAAACTTACACCGGAGTGCAACCAAGCAGTCTGTTTGCAACATGTCTTTCTTTTTTTTCTTCCTCCGCATTACATCAGTGCTGCATCAACACATTTAAGGGGTAGTACGGTGTAAATGAATTCTAACTGAAGGGAAATGTTTATGATATTAGAATGCTTCTAGAAAAATATACAGATAACATCTGAACACATCCTGGAGTTTCAATATGTGGATACAAATGTATATACTATAATATATATACACACACACACACACACACACACACACACACACACACACACACACACACACACACACACACACACACACACACACACACACACACACACACACACACACACACACACACACACACACACACACACACACACAGACATATAAACATAAGAGGTCCAAACTTCCCACTCCTGTTGAAAGGAGGAAAGATGGGTTTGAATTAAAATAGAGCTAAAGAAAATGCTGCAGGGATGGGGAAGTTATGACACACTATTGCTTATTTAACAAAATGACAAACTGCTTGTCGATAATTTTGGTAATATTTTTTGGTTATTCTGCAAAAAATGGCTTGGAAGTATAATATTTTAAAGTTTAGTTGCATTTGCTTGATTTGGGCTTTTTCCATTGGATATGGTTATAAAATAGTTTATTTTCCAGCAGAAAAAATATAATTAAAAAATATTATGGCAAGCTAAATCTTTTTCCTCATTGAAATCTCTTCTAAAAATGCACGTTTAAAAAATGCATGTTGAGTTGATTAAATATTTGCTATGTATGTCCACTAATAATTTATATTGTATATATATTGTTTTTATGTGCCTTTTATTGTGCTTTCATCTTATTGTCCTTTTATGGATTCTTATTTTATTTCTGTTGTTTGTTTTGAAAATGTGCTTTACAAACAAAGTGTATTATTATCATTATTATTATTATTATTATTATTATTATTATTATTATTATTATATTATTATTAGGAAAGACATAATTAACTTTAAAGTGGCAACAGATAACTTTTCTGTTTTAACTCTTCATTATGATTTAAATGTTGATTGCACAATGTAATGGCTGTAGAATAATGACACCATCAGCATTTAGATTGGTTCCGTACTTTGGCCAGACCTGTGGATAGAGGAAGAGGTATAGTGATGAGATCCATTCTTTCTACTAAGCTAGATCAGTTAACAAAACATGCCTACTTATTAATCCCAGTGGGTGTTTTAATCTGCCTTTATCATTGCAATGAGATCAGGGATTCTGCTTTAATTGGGGATTCTGTTCGTTAGTTCTGGATCAATCAATATGTTCATATGAAAATCAGCAGAACATGTGTTATCATCATCTCTGTTGGGGGGGTGGGGGGGGGTGGTTGTCTATTGCCACTTTAAATATAAGATCATAATAACAATGATAGTGATGTGGAAGACCCAGAAATGCTTTTCAAAGTTCTTAAAGCCCTGGGATGTATGTGTTAGGTTTTATTCTGCATAATATAATGATATAATGTAATAGACTCAAATCACATATTCAACACTGATTTTACAATACTTCTGAGCGTGGAGCTGCAAACAAGTTCTTGATTCGCATATTCTTGATCCACCCTGTAATTTGTCACAGCTGTGAATGTCTTCAAGCTGCGCTTTACAAATGAACAAAAGAAGTTGCCTCCGTTCTCTGTTTATAAGTAATGTGTCAATTGTATATTTGTACCCCTGTAAACCCTCCAGCCTTCAACCATCAGTGACCTCTCTGTCTTTGAGATACTGTATATGGTAAATATCTTTCCCTGCTACTACATCATCAGTGCTCGTGTGCAGCACCACCTGAGACAAGCCTCTGCTTTCTTTGGTTCAATGAAATAAGCCTTTTCAAAACCTGAACATAAAAACAGCCATCTACAAAACCCTGCTGAATGGCTGTAAGGAAAAACCAACATGCAGTCTGTACATAAAACCATTATAGACCTTTCATGCCTGATGTCTGCAAGGCTTTCTTGAAATTAGATGCAAGAGCATTTTGGGAAGGGGAACAAACTGAACAGCCTCTGTATTGGCTAAGCCGCGTCGTATTGACATGAGCAACACAACAACACAATCCCATATGGCCAGCACATGACCAGACAAAATGCTGCTAATGAAGAGCATGCTCAAGTATTCATGACAAAATGGGGTTTTCTGCCTGAAATACATCAAGGTAAAATAGTGTCACACATACACACACCACACACCACACACACACACACACACACACACACACACACACACACACACACACACACACACACACACACACACACAGAGCTTCAGCAAGAAAATCAAAAGACAAGATCATATTTAGGAGCACTCAATCCTACCTCAAACAGAACTTGGCAGTAGTCACATATTGGACTTACATAACAGCTACCGAAAATTTCATTGCTGAAGAGGAAGTCATAATGGTACACAATGAATGAGCAAAAGAGCACGCACTGTGCTTTTAAGAGCCAAAAAAACTATCTGCGTCTGCCGTCAATCAATCGATAAGTCCCGTTCTCATTTTCTCAAATGCATCAGCCCACCTGCAGGAGCATTCTGGACTAATTTAGTCCCCAGATTAAAACCACTGAACTGAGGAATGTGGCACAGAGCATTGCTTTGAGAACACCTTCTATTTCCTGGAGCAAATGTGTGACGGGACAGCAGTATATGAAGCCACGTTAATGGAAAACTTCACAGCATGCAATGTTGGTTTTCATGTATGCACAAAAGGAAGCCAGTGAGTGAGGAAAAGACGGCAAAGAGAAAACGGTGCCAGTGTGTGAGGCTGTGTGTGTGTTTGTGTGTGTGTGTGTGCCGGAGGGGATTGATAATTCCCTGTAGATAAAGAACAGTGTGTTATTCATAATGAAACAGAGCAAAATAATTTGGTTTCTAAAAGATTTGTTAACCTCCTACAAGGTTGAAAGGTACCTTAGGTAATATCTGTTGAATTCTAAGGGGTTTAAATTGTATTTTTATTGCAACTCAAAACAGAGACAAATATTCTTTTTCCCACCATATATAATGTAACTGACTATACCTAAATGTGAAAGGCAAGTTGACACACATGAGCTGTCGCGGTGCGTCTTTACTGCTCCATCCTTATTACATCACTCGTCTCTAACAGCACTGTTCTTCATGCAGACAGAATACACCTAATTCACCGCCACAGTGTTTCCATGGCGACTGGCCCGCATTAATTTTCCAAGGTGAGTGGCCTT
The DNA here is from genome assembly GCF_963691815.1 of Echiichthys vipera. Lineage (NCBI taxonomy): Eukaryota > Metazoa > Chordata > Actinopteri > Perciformes > Trachinidae > Echiichthys > Echiichthys vipera. The sequence goes on along the minus strand of NC_139843.1, from coordinate 12,134,315 downwards.
GTTGTGCCTGGATTGTGTGTTTTGTATGTGGTAAATCACAGACGTAGGGCACATGAAAAATGAAGCACTCCACACAGTGAATGAAAAGTTGTCTTACCCATGAACTCAATCCCAAGTTCATCCGCTGCTCCATTCAAGGCCAGATAGCAAGGGAGAAGATGGGTAAACAGAGGGCGAGAAAAAGAGGAGAATAACAGTTACAACAGAATTCACCTTAGGGAGAGACACATGCTGCAACTAGACCATAAAGTTGGTTTGACGGCTTTCTCTGACATGGCTCTCCCCTGTGCACCAGGTAATGAGCCAGTCAGCCCCAGATGCTTGGTATGCTTCTCTGTGATACACTTACACAGCCTACAGTGGCTTTGAGTGAAGAAAGAAAACAACAAAGGTACGGGGGTTGAGAGGATTAGAGGAAGGATCATGAAAATAAAAGTAGAATATGAAATATCTTATAGCTCTATGTCACTGACGTTGTTCTGTGCAAGGCTTTTATTGATTTGAGCCGGAGGCATTGCAGTAATTGTTCACACACGTGTTCATTCGTGCACACCCATAGACTTACATTACACTCTTGTCTGTATGTCTCTCACATACACCCTCTCTCTCTCTCTCTCTCTCTCTCTCTCACACAAACACACACACACACACACACACACACACACACACACACACACACACACACACACACACACACACACACACACACACACACACACACACACACAGTCTTTCGTCATGCAGTTAAGCCCCCCCCCCTCCTCCATCCCAGTGCTAGGGAAACAGATAAAAGGGAGCACTCATGTTCTTTCCATCCTGACAGTGCCCCTTTTTCATGTCACTGTAATGTAATCTCATTTAAATTAAAATGAAACCCTCACTAGTAATTGCTTTTCTGACAGAGGTGGTCCGAGTTTTAAATAGAATATGGCTTGCCAAGCTCCTGACAGATTATGTAGTGGGCACTCTCCAAAAAAAAGAAGAAGAAAAGGCTAACACAAAAAAAACAAACATCTGTTCTCGGATGAATTTTGATTGTACCATGGGAAAAGCGGTCGGTGTTGTGGCGTTGCATGAATATGAGGAAAATAAAAACCCAGAGAGAACTGGAGCGAGATTCAGATGAAAGACAAATAAACATTTCGATGAATCGATTTTTAATAACTGCACAGGTTATCTTGCTCTATTGAGAGAGCATTTCACCCACACATGTTAAAATATGGTTTTAAGGGCCCACATTAAGAATTAAAAAGCAAGATTTACATGACTTTTTGGGACTATTCCTTTAAACAAGCCATCAGAACTTGCCTAGAGCTAACTAACCCGGAAATGCTGAGGAATCAGAGCAGACTGGACTTTTTAGGAGGAGGAGCTTAAAGAGACGGGTGCTAAAACAGAGCGTTTCAGACAGAGGATGAATACAAGTATATTCCGACAGTATGAGAAAAAAATAATATTCTAGTAGAACACAAAAGACCAGTATGAACCTGAAAATTAGCATAATATGGGATCTTTAAATACAAAGCCTGTCGTATACTTTATGACTGCCGAACAGACTCTTAATGAGGCAAGGGGGTTTTCATGATTCCACTGATATCAAAAGAGAAATAACAAATAAAGCCTGCAGAGCAGGTCTGAAATCCAAAAATGAATCAATCAATTTACAAATGATTTAATGTTTGAATTTGAACAGGAAGTAGGTATCATCATGCCTTTATTGAACACAATGTAAGTTCATCATGTCGGGATTTATCTCCTGAAGCCTCGAGGATAATAAAACAAATGTCAGCATTTATTATACGCTCCTACTGATTCATAGGCAGTCTAAAAAAACCCTCACAAATAAATTATTAAAACTGTTTAGAGCCAGGCAATTCTAGCTGGTGGACATTATGCTTTTTGCCATGAGGAGTTTTGAGATACAGTACAACTGCATGGTGAAGATTTGGTAAACACTATACTGTTAGTGTTGAACAAACTTGGCAAGGCCAAATAAGTGAACGCAGTATCCTACTGATGTCATCTGATCTGTATTATCTATTCAATCATTTCCCTCTCAGTGCCCATGGCAACAGTCAACACTTTTTCGCCTCTAAATCGCCCTGACAGACAGCCTGTGCCGATGATGTCATTACAACAGTGATACACATCCCTCGCTCTGGCGCTGCCTTGTCTGGAGACATTCACCAATCATAAAACGTGCAGGCTCCCAATCCATCCTACTGGCAACACAAAGCATCCCTGGGAATCACTTAGGCTGTCTTGTGGGAGCCTTGAGCAAGCTTAGAGAATACCTGTGCATCATGTCAAATGCTCTTGGCCCGATTAAGATGCAGAAATCTGGCGGGTGGGAGAGACAATGGCAGGAGTGAATCAAATCCTTAATCCCCTCTTCACTTGGGTGAGCAGGGAAATGGGGAGCCAATGTGTGTGTGTTACTGAACTCAATATCCCATGTAGCTACTGACTCCAAACCCAATATCTACCAGAGATAAATAGTTCAAATTAATGGCTTGCCTTCTTCTACGTCTTTGTTAACCAGCTGGGTAAAACAAAAAGCCTGCTCACCTCCCTTCCCCTCCTCATCCTCTTCACTCTTCCACCAAACATCATCTCTGTCGTCTTAAAGGTGCTACTAGCTCGATTGAACACCATTAGAGGAATGCCCTAAACTCTTTCAGAGTTAAGGGAGAAACTATTTTTTTTTCAAACAGATAGAGACTTAAGTGCAGCTTTTCTACATTCTTATGTTTTATGACCCCATCACTTTCCCACAGTCCACCAATATGTAAGGGCACCTCCTCCCCAAAGCTGAGCTCACAGCATTGCAGCTGGAGTTCCTGACTGGGAGCCTCTTTGTCCTTTTGTCCCTGGGTTTTTGATATGTGTGCAGCAGTCTCAGCTTCTCTTTCTACCTCTGCAAGGATGTGTGTATGACGGACTAGCACTGTGTGCAAGTCACTACGGACGGCTCTTTTAAGTGGCTGCTATATTGTCCAGTCAATACCTAGACAAAAGATGAGAACCAAAGGATGATATATTACTGCGAGATGCTCAAAGGTCGTTTTCCGTGAAAAAAAAGGTTAACTTAAAAGAGATAGCATGACAGATGACACGTTTCTTTCCCCAGTGCACGTCTATTAATCTACAAAAACTGACACACATACTTGCGAGGATTTTCACTGGGGCTCGTCCACTTGTAGCTGGTGTTATTGTGTTCATGTATGTGTGCATGTTATTATATGATTTGGCTTTTGGAAGCAGGATAATCCTAAAAACCCTTGGTAATCTGGGTAAATTTTAGATTACTCTGTATCAACAGAGATCAAAATAGGCTTCATTCCTCTGTTAAATCTTCCAGGGAACACTTATCTCTTATGGTGAACAGGTGCGTGCGTGTGGCAGTACAAGACAATTTCTATTCAGTTTTTTACTACCAGCTAAGACAGAGACGCCTGTACTGTTTACAGCTTATAGACTGTATTTTTACCTTGTGAGTCTGTGTGTGATGGTCTCTAGTTATATAATTTTGTTCCTGAAGATATTGGGGTTGCATTTATGGCACAAAATAACTAATAAAGATTTCTTTCTCTTGACAAAGCTTTAGAAAGCATTTGTTATAGGTACTAACAGAGACAGAGTTAGACTTTCAAGGTGGTCCGCAAGCATACTGGAGCTTGACCTCCAAGCTCCCAAATCCTTCAGTCAGATGAAAGCAACATCTTATATAACCATAATAAAAAGATATTGGAAGGTCTATCCTTGTTTTCCATGAGATTTTTATATTCATTATACTCTACGCCTGGCAAAGCTGCACTTTAGGTCATATCATATTTCTAATATACAGGCTGTATAATACTGAATAAATTGACCACAAAAGGCCTCTAGAAATGATTCAAATAAATAAATCTGGATTTGAATCTGCAAAATGTTTACACCTCATTAACATGAGCAACCTGTGACCTGCTAATAGATATTGCTTTGTGCCAAGAGTTCATCAGATGTGGACCGTTATAATTCTAGCCAATACTTCCCTTCCACTATGTACAAATGTGTATTAATACATATGTAAATGTGTACAAATAAAACATGTATATACACTTTATATTACGGCAGAGTCTTAAAAATTTATGATATGGCATGTAGAAACATTAACATTAACATTAAACAGCTCTCTTTTATATTAGGATTTTAAGGCTTATTGTCTTGTACATTTTTAATGAATGAAAATTTACTTTTATATGTGATGTAATCTTCTGTATTATCTTCTTCAGATGTCTATTTTCGTGGAAAAGACAATTCGATTCAGCTTATCTCATAAGCAACATAACAATCTCCTGATCTGGACACACAGGAAATTTGATGTCTGCCTATGGAAGATAAAATAAATCTCACTGGCTGCCATGAGAGAGAAAGAAACATGTTTTGTGACACTGGCTTGTGACCCCATTAATGGACTCTCAGTGGGCCTGGTGGCATCAAACAGAAGGCAATAGGAGTTAAGTTTTCTCTCTGACTCTTGGTGCAGAGGAGCCAAGGCACTCCATAAAACAGTGTGAATTTGTAAAGCCATAGTCTCGTGGGAAAGGCTCTGGGCCTTGAATTTCTTTTACTTGTACCTCTGACTTTTGCTTTATTTTTTAACTACACTTCACAGCTGTCATGGGGATTCAAAGACTCCTGAGAAACTGTTTTCATGAAGAATAGGAAAGTGAAGACTTACCTTCATTTTAGTTTAAAGCAAGGCAAGATTAAAGACTGTAATAAAAGATATAGGAGGTTTTATGTGCAGGGTTTAATCCGAACATCCAAATGTAGGCTAATAAAGAAATGCGGTCTCATGATACACATTATGAATGTCTAGTGAATGAATAATGTTTTTTTATTGCTCTAATAATTTCCCAATTCAGGCTCAAATGAAAATCTCCACATTATGACACTATTAATCAATGTATCACCACCTGTTGAGGAAAAGGATGGACACAAAAACTGAAATGTGAAGCCTAATATTAAGAAGATGTAAAGGCTGAAAACATGCTCTCATGAATTAAAACCTATAACACAGGCATTCCAACTCTTAAGCCCTTTTTACACATGAACTGCAACCGCTTTGATGACATCTCTATCATGCGGCTGGCGCGAAACCAGAAAAAAACAAACAGATTATAGATCTGAGGGTTAAGTAGAAGGGTGATGCTACTTTCTATTCTACATTCTACATCAATGCACATATGCCCCATTCATTTAAGCAAAGGCAGTATGTAAGTAATTTACTTTATATTCTGCACTAGTAATGAGACATTCTATCAAATTAAAAAGATTTCAGATTATAACAAATTTTGAAGGGGGACCTGTACGCCTTTATTATTGACTTGACAGTAGAGAACCGAGAGGAAATAGGGGAGAGGGAGAGAGAGAGAGAGAGAGAGAGAGAGAGAGAGAGAGAGAGAGAGAGAGAGAGAAGAGAAGAAGCGAATTGCAACAAAGGTCCCCAGTTGGACTTGAACCGTGGATGACGTTTTAATGGTTACCGTCTAAACCCTTAGGTCCCCAGTGTGCCTCACGGGCTAGTCTTAGGGCCCAGAGGACTAGCTGCTGATTCCACTTGATTTATTTGGCTGACCGATACAGTACAGTACAGTCAGAGTTTCACTCACGGGCATGTAACATGTTCTTGTCATGAATTTGTTTTAATGTCGCAGATCAACACACTGATATGTAGGATTTAAAAAAAAAAAAATAGAAAGGAGTGCATACTTGGGTCTGACAAGATAGCATCTGTCTTGGGTACAAACTGGTCACAGCGTAGTCCATGGTAGCCCTCCTTACACCTGTGAGAGAGAAAAAGAGACAGAGAGCAAGATTAGAAGAAAGACAAACCAAGCAAAACGTACAGCATGGACTATCAGCTGAAGAGTGTTTCAGATAAGGAAAGTTGAGAACAGGAAACCTAGGAAGAAGACTGAATGGACGGTAAAAAGTGGAGTGCTCACCGAGGACCGAGGTGGTAGAGGGAGATACACAGAAACTGTCGAGGGGGGTGGGGTGAGAAGAAAGAGAAAAGAAGGGGAAGATAGTTGGGCAGGCCTAAGCAGCGCCTGCAGCCTCACTGATAGCACATGACTGACAGGAATGCCAGGTCTCAGTGGAAGAAACGGGGTACTGGGATGTGGGATGGAGAGTACTTGGCATGATGCAGACGACTCAAGATCTACAGTGGAAGGGCAGCTGCCATAGTTTGAACGCTCATATAAACAAGGTCCTGGCACAGTCCAGATATTTGCCTTCATCGTCAAATAAATATCCCTACGCTGTTGCCTGCACATCCCTCAGCAACTGTCATAAATATATTGAGCAAAACTATTTGAAGTTTGACTGTGTATGTTGCAATTTATCAGCAATACTCTCATCGTTAGCTATCGTTATACACGTGTAATTCTTGTTAAGGATTGGGGATTGTTACCAGTCCTGTGCCAATAACTGAATGAATAATTATAACTTTAAAAAACTTGAAAAAAACACTTGTACTGTCAGAATTAAAAAAGTTACACAACAAATCAGGTCAGACGTGTGGAGCCCTAGTTTGGAACAATTCTCAATAGTTTTTGTCTCAAAGAGGACTTAGCCATTTTTTATTCCTATCTCCATTTATTGCCATACTGTGAGCACATTCAGTGGGCTGATCCATCCCTCTGCTCTTTCACAGCTTAGGGGAGACAATTGGGGGATTTGCTTTGATGTGTCTGTTTCAACATAAACTTATACATGAGTGAGCGATATGTCAGAGTTGTCTATATTTTCTCTATTCCCTCAGTCGATGACATATTGTAGGTAAACTGAGGGGATTTACGCTTACACATTTTCCGTCAATATATGTCCACCACATTTCCACCAGTGTCAATGCTCTCACTTAATGTATTAGATGAGTGACGGGCAGAAGTGGACCATTTGGTCTCACTCAGCTTGGTTTGACCTGAAAGCTTGATGACACAACAACAGCATTAACAACAACAATAACAACAACAACGACAACTGAGCTATGTTAAATAAACTGAGCAGCAGTGGCGATCACACGTTGTTGGTTAAGGCTGGGATAAGAGTGAAAACTGTCATCTTTAGCTTTCATTTGTTCAGTGTGTTTCAGCTCCATATGTGCAGTTTCTTACCCCTGCTGCTTTCTCTATAATGCGGTGTAGAACTTCACAATTGATGAAAATTAATAGAATATGTATATATATATATATATATATATATATATATATATATATATGCAGCTCTTATTTCACGCCTGCTCAAAGCTGATGGTAGTGTCCTTTCTTGGTTTGCCCCTGTTTGGTGATTACATGGTTAAAAAATGTTTCCAGCAATGTTAGATTGAGTGCTGTGCAGATTAGGTAGCATGGCACAATTTTGGTACTTGTTTTAGCATAAAATAATCACCAAAGAATCATTCAATTGGGTATCCAACAATTCTTGATGAAGCTTTCAACATGCACCAACATGGATTTCTGCCCACCAGGGGGAAGCAGAAACCATCTGTGAACACAACGCTTACATATTATCATCTTTAAGTTAATAGGGTGAACCTCTTAGCAAACAGTTGCCTAGGTACACGTCAAGCAGACACAGAGAAACATAAGCATTAATTCAGAATCCTGTGTTCCTGGCCATTCATTCTAATTTGAGCTTTTTGTACTGTACATATTTCTTCACTACAAGGGATCCCCTCCCATAACACCCAGCCATTTGTTCCATCGTAATCGTAAAAATACTGATTATAGCCACTTTAAAAAAATTACACTGAAAGAAACACAAAACATTAAATCAAGAGTGTGCTAAAAAGTGAGTTTGAAAAGCTTTTGAAATCTCAGTGCCGTTCTTAGCGATCAGCACCACTGTCAAGCTGCGGGGCGTGATCGTTGAGACGGTCATTTTGTGTTATGAGGCAGTAAAAATCTCTCTAACTGCACCTTTAAATGGTGGGATTCATTACTGTTCAACTGATGTGTGAAAAATACCCTTGAATTAAACCCTTTAAATCTTAAACCTCAAAACTCTTTGTGTCATTTAGTTTCCAAAGTAATAAGCAAAACACACAAAAACCTCTATGGTTCCCCACTCCAGCAAGCAAAGGAGGGGGACTTGATTCTCTCCTGTCATTGTCTCTCCCACAGCCAGATTTCTACCTTTTAATCAGCCTGAATTAAATGACGGATACAATACTCTGGCATTGTCCAAACTCTCTTAACTCTTTCTCTCATGCACATACAAATATGCACATGGAGCTTCTAATTGATCAATACACCAACCAGTTATATGCTATTGTTACTTCCAGGGGATATTTTGGGAAACACAACTTAGTAATACACATATCATGACCACACAAAAGTATTCATTGTTGTCAGAATCTTATGATGTTATTGTAATGCAGATGATAGTTCATTGTATTCATTCTGTATGTTGCCAAGCTCGTTATCACTGTCCATTTGTGAGCCAGGACTGACTAGTGTCATTATTTGCAAAATACAGTACAGGGCAAAACAAATATGCTGAATAGCCTCCGTTGGATTCTTATGGCCATTGTGCATAATGCACTCAGAATGCATCTTACTAAAAACATTATTTAACTGATCAAAAATAAATGCGTTAATAAAAATATGAATCAGAATATCCATTTTAAAATCATAATTAATTACTATAGAGATACACCATTAAGTCAGGCAGAATATTTTTTCAGTGAAATGGAATATGCAAAAGAACATGCCATATGATGCGTAACGCACCAATCAGAATGACTAATGCAAAGATGTCAGGTTTATTACCAAATTGAAACTGCTTTTGTATGGGATAAATTAATACGAAGCCTCAGTGGGATTTAAAATGAGAAAGAATCCCAGGAGGAGCCTGAGTTTTGACACATATATTCATCTTAAATCCAATGTTAACCTTTTGTAAGAAAAGTTTGAAAAGTTTTTAAATTAAGATCACAGGAAACAGGGAACATTACTGATGATGACACTTTCGAGGTGGCCAGATATAAACTCTGAGCACCGCTATGTTAAAGGTCCCTTATTGTAAAACGTGAGATTTCCATGTCTTTTTTTTTTTATTATAGAGCAGGTTGAGATGTTATATGAATATTCTTAAAGTATCAAAACACTCAATCTACAGAGAAATGCACAGATCCTGTATTCAGAAACTGTCTTTAAACAAGCTATCAAGACTTCTGTAATTTGATGTCACAACTATGCCATAGAAAGCGCTGCTACTATGCATTTATTCTGATCAATCAGAGCAGACTGAGCTTTTTTTGCGAAGAGAGTCTGGCGTGTTTCAGACAGAGGGGGGGTGAAAACAGGTATACAAATAAAGTTTTTTTTTTTTTTTTTAAAGGATGTAGTAGAAGTATGAAGCTAAAAATGAGCAGAATATGGACCTGTTAAAAACTGGTTCCTTGATTTGATTTGATATAATACACAAGCACTGGCCATTTTTTGTCAGCGTGCCAATCTGTGTCAAACAGCCAATCGTGTATTGTAAAAATTCAGGGAGGAACCCAATGCGTCCACTCAGATTTCAAGGGTAAATTGTCCCTCCCCTCCCATTGCTTGGCTCTGCCCTACATCACACCTTCTATCCCTGGTTGTGAGCTGACGTGCCTTGTTAGTATTCTGAATCACAAACTCAAAGGCAGAATGCCTGTCTGGCTATCTGTTTACGTCTGGGCTTGCTTTCTGTTTGTCTCCATCTCCCCCCTCCTACCATCTTTGTAGCACTGTGAAACAAGCTCAGCCACGACTCAATGAGATGCAAACAATGCTTTGTAAATGTGTTTGTGTGAACATTGCGTCAAATGGGTGATAAACAATGTGAGATAATAAAAAGCTTTGAGTAAGTGTTTGGGTGTGTATCTTCCAATGAAAGAAATGGGGGGAACAAGCACTTGTATTTATGCATTTGTGGTCGGCGCAGTGTTTCAAAAGTGGGAAATATCTCAAGGAGAACCCAGATGTGTGTGTGGCAGCTTTCTCAAGTGTGTGTGTGTGTTTACATCCTGCAGCAGCTATAGACTGGGAGCATGTTTTCACCCACTGCTCCGGAGCAGTCTGTGACTACGCAGCTGCCTTTAACACATGTTCAAGTCACGGAGAAAACACACCTCTGAGTGTGAAGGAAGATGAAGGGGTGGGGAGTGCTGCCTCATAACTAATAACCACCCTGCCTGTTAATTAGTGTGAAGAAAAAATGGAGGATAGTTTGAGAGCATGGGGAGAGAAAAGAGGTTCAGGGAGGAGAGAAGGGATGGGGATGTTATCATGTCAACCAAACGTTCCATTTAATCCTTGATGGCTGCTTCTACATGGATATCCATATGAGCTATTACTGGTGAGGCAGATGGGAAGTACCATAGCGTCGAGCACTTACTGACTAGATTAAATCAGCCTTGGTACTTTCTTTTGGATGCACAGTATCTGGTGGCTATTGATGGTTTTAACTATAAAAATTGTGAAATACAGAATTCAAAAGGGGATTAATCCCTCACTTGCCAGCATTACCAGCATCTCTTGACAACCAGTTGCAATGACAGTGATATAATACAATCAAAGTTTTACAAGAAGTTGAGCAATTTACGCTTAAGTTTGAAATGTATCATCGACCTTGGAAACAGCAACTCCAGTTTTTGTTTTTGTCTGAGCAACAGTTTGGCATTTTGGGGAGAATATGCTTCTTCTTATGCTTTCTTGCCAAGACTTACATGAGAAGATCAATCCCACTCACTGTGTGGTGAATACTGTTTCAAGCTAAACATTAGCTTAGCTTGGTATAAAGATTGGAAACAGGAAAACTGTGCTCAGCCAAGAAATAGTCGCACACATACAAGCTAACCATGCAGTTAACAAACTTTAGAAGTGCTCTTAGGCTAGAATCAGGCTAGTTGTTTCCTTGTGTTTCCAGTCTTTATACTCAGCCAAGCTAACCAGCTCCTGGCTGATGCTTCATATTTACTGTACAGACATGATTGTGGTGTCAATCTTCTCATCTAACACTTGGCAAGAAAGCAAATAAGTGTATTTCCCAAAATGTAAAACTCTTCCTTTAAGGACTTCACATCCATGCTGGCTAAAAAGCTGACGTTCAAAGTTCATCCTTGGTCCCTAGAAATTGTGCTCAGAATTAGAGATGCACCGGTCCAATGCCTGGATCGGATGTCGGCTCCGATATTGAGAAATTAGCTGGATCGGATATTAGAAGAATGAGGCCGATCCAGCATTACAATCCAGTCATTTCTTTTTTATTAATATCATTAAGAGCACTTACAGCAATCTAGTCACTTCAATTCTATGTTTGCAATACCCAGTAGGCTTTTATTTTGCTTTTAAAAATATCTGTTTGCAGTGCACTTTACATGGAAGTGTTATTTCTTTCTTTTTGCTGCTAATGTACACTTTGTTATTTGTTAATAAATAATATTAAGTACATTTATATCCGTGTTAATTTGTTACCTTTTATTAATGAGGATAAATGTTTGTGTCAAGCCTGATGCCTTCACTCACATGGCAAGGTACACGTTTCAATTATTCAACAGAAGGATCGGATCGGTATCGGAGTATCGACCGATACGCTCAGCACAGGAATCGGTATCTGATTGGATCGGAAAAAAGTGGATCGGTGCATCTCTAATCAGAATAATTGGAAACTTTAACATCTATAATGCATTGAAACTGAATCTGCTGATGAATATCATGTGACTCCATAGCAGATGGACTAAATGGACTAAATTATGTTGAGATTGTTTTCCAAATGCAGTCATTAAGATTCAAGAACTTTATTGTCATAGTGCAAGCTCAAGGAAATTGCAATTGCTTCCTCTTCAAATGGTGCACGGTATTTCCACACTTATTTACAGAGAATAATATAAAATAAGGCACACCTCACAAGAATAAGATAAAATAAGGCCGATATCACAAGAATAAAATTAAGTAATTAAGTACGGAGTGTAAGATGTTAATTTTAACATAAAAATAAGTAATGGTTTTAATATGCTTGTTTTTGTCTTTTTATTGCAAATGCAAACTTTTGAAATATAAATGAAAGCACTGCGCTCTTTCCTTTAATCACTTTACCAGTAGGACTAAAAAATAAACAAATATTTCCTAAACCCAAATAGTTTAGTACATATACATGTAACTTCATGCACGTATTTGTAATTAATTAAATAAGGCAAATGGGTTTCTAAGGAGTCATGTAGCTGTGTATACAACATTTGGAATCCTGTAGTGTTAGATATTATGATTATGCCACTTTAAATCGAAAGGGGTAAACACAATCACAGCTTCACTCCCAATAACAGCATGTCTTTATTTATCTTCATGACTGGGCTTCATGAGTAAAGCTGGTTAACCCTGAAGTGCAAGACATTGCTATTAACAGCCTGCTAGCATTTTTGCGGGAAAAAAAAGAGATGAATAACTTTTTATGGCTGCATAAAGTCATAACTAAGAGATAATAACAAACCTAAGAGGAAGAGACTCTGCATGTTACTGAAACTTGGCCCTTGATCTTATCGAGGCATGGTGATTGGGGAGTTAACAGAAAGTATCTACAAATAATTTGAAATACACATAATGCTGGACTGAATCTGTTTTCCCTAAATTACTTGACTTCTTGGAAATGACTTTCATCAGTCTCACTATCAAAGGCAATCATTATTTGGCAGCAGGGGTTCTTGCCACACTCAATAGACATATTCATCACACTGCACCAGGTCTTTTGAATCACTGCCACATCTCATATTGCACACCAACTGGTGCAGTTGATGTTGTTAAGTATTACTGAATTGGGCGTTACCCCTAATTTACATAACTTGACCTACAAGTCATGCATAATAACATCAAGATTTGCATATGCATAGCAGCACAGATGCAAAATTGTATTATGTTAATTGCTAAATATTGAAATCAATTATTTGAAATCCATTCACTTTGCGGGGATGGTGAATACTGTGGTATTTTAATTTGCTCCTTTTTGAAATATAGCATCTGCTGCAGTCTGTGCACCTATTTTATCAACTGTATAAATACAGCATAGGACTGCTGAGGGCGAGCAGTTGATTTGAGCTGCATTAGCTTTCCACAGCAGCCTAATTTTTACAACTGGGAAGGTGGGGATGACTAAATAAAATCCATTTTTTTATGAACAGGAAAAAAGTACACCTCCAGTGATCTAATTTCTTTTATAATATGAAATACACCCATAAATATATCACACTCACACGCATTCACTTGCACACAGCCATCTCTGCTTCACTCTCAATATCAAAGCCTAATCAGTGGCTGACACTTCCCTCATTGTTATTGATGGCGTACGAGGAAAGAATAGGCTATGAGCTGGTTGCAATCTGCCCACATCGCTCTGTGGTTAAAAAAAACATGATATACGGCTGAAATGCCTCCAATAAAGACAGTCTTTTGCCGTTATCGCATAAGCCATACATATCTCTATCTGTCTTTTGCAGCACTGCAGCGGGGAAATGGAAGGATGGATGTCTATTACTGCGTGTGAGCTGTTTACATACAAGAGTCATATGCAGCTGCCAGGATGTGTCTGTGTTCCAAACTTTAATGCTACACAGAGAAAAGGCCAGGAAATAGTGAAGCAAGAAGGTTCGCTGTCACTGAGCAACTCCTCTTTCTATTAAAATAACTGAGAATGTGTGGATATAAACATAATGTGGGCATAGCAGTTACATAATTGGCATCATAAATTTAGGTAGACTTAATTACTTTAATGACAAAACACAGCATTAATATAGCTATTTCATTTGCTGGAGACATGAAAAGTATGATGTGTGATATATAGGGCTATAATAATGTGATTAAAATCTAGATTGTCAGTCAAGCAAGTGTTTGTCTCAGATATTGCGCATGCTAGCTCAGCTACAGTTAATTAGAGCTTCATTAGAGTTGTGACTAATGAGCCACGATACTATTATAGTAAATAAATCGTGGGTAAAGTTAAGTAAGGTTATACTGTCCTTGTTCCTTTACAAAGGTTTAACTTCTTTTTGGATCTTATCCCGAATACATTTTGCTGGTGAATAGTGTTTACAGTTTATTACATTTTCTTGAGCTGTGCCCTGGTGTAATTGCTGCTGCAATGTCCCCATTTTGCTGCAGGGATCATTACGTTTTCATCAGCTAAGACAGTAAACAAGGCTGCTGCAGCCATTTCATTCATCAAGATAAATACATACTTACACCATTTCACTATCAAATGTCATCTGAACTAACTAGCGAAATATGATGTTTTAACAGGCGCATTGCACAAAAGAGCAACACAGCACACAATGTTCTGGTCTGGTGTGCTCTATCTTCAGTGCTCCAAGTAGTCATTAAGCTCTTGGAGGATGAAGACATCCTGGCTTGTTTGCCTTGCACATCAGCAGCAGGGCTGAATGTGAAACCGGGAGCAGGCACTGTATCACGGAGGAGTGCACACTACATCACGACGGTGCTCCCAAGCTGCGAGTCTGTAACAGGTGCTGTTTCAAAGGACTAGAGATAACAGAAGGGGAGGAAAAGGGTTGAGGGGAGACGGACACAGTAAGAGATGGGGAGGGGTGGGGATGCTGCTGAAGGGGATGTATTTCTCTTCATCTTCAGAGATTTCTTTACGCTTTCTCTTTCTCAATATGTGTATGGGTGTGCATGTGTGCAGACAATTGCAGAAAATATACTGCCAGACTGAGAAATTCTATTCTGTTTTGAAGAGAATAATACTTTAAGCTACCCTCTTGAAAAATAAGGATGAATTTTACCAGCAGTCTGTAGAGGTTAAATATTCATAAGATTTCCACTTCCAGCCCTGTATAATACGAGACTTCTGCATTGTGTACTATTAACCCCTGCGAGTAACCTTCTACTGGCTTCCCACCTCTAGTGATTCATAATTTAGAAGTGCACTGCTTGATACTGGATGAAAAGAAAACAAACTAAAAAGTAGATTGTCTTTGCTGTTTGGAACAAAAGACATTCTATTCATTGTCTTCTTATCTGTAAAAATAAGCACTGAGCAAATATAACACAGCACATTGGGAGGAGATAACGCTATCATCAATCAGCTGTATTGCGGTGATCATCTGATGTGTTTGCAAAAGAGTTGCCAAACAGCATCAATTAATGCGGGTATGCTTAGAGGTGCCACAGCAGAAGAAAAAATACAGCTCATATTCTCCACAGCAAAATCCACGCAGATAACCGCCACTGCAGATGTGTTGTCATTCGCGGCATGTTTCTGCTAACAATGTTATATGAATCATGCCCTGTGGGCCATGAGTAATAGCATCAGGTGTTACTGCAAGATTCCTAACCGACGACAACATTTATCCCGAGCTGAAACTGCATTATTTTTGGTTAATGTTTAAAGAAAAAAAACTAAGGGCCAAGCTGTTTCTGATTTAGGTTTGTCGTCCACTTAGCCTGCAGGGGGTGTGTGATTTTAAATAAATACATCTTGCATGCTCAATTGGCATGCTAAAGAGACGAGAAGACAAGCTGGGACACCTATAAATAAGAGTAACATGTAGGGGAGCATTACCTCGAAGTGAATTAGGAGGTGTCCCGCTTGTTCTTCATTGGGTATGGTGTGCTGCTGACTAAAAATGGAGAATATGAGTGCAGAGTATACAGCTACGGCCTACAACCTACATAAAAATAACTTTTAGAGACCCTGCAATTTACTAAATTAAAAGTCCTTAAAAGCGCTATGTAAATGCAGTATCAAGACGTTCAATCCACAGATAAATACACACAACTGTGCCTATAAACAAGCCATCAGGACATCTGTAAAAGGTCTTGTCGGTCTTTTAGTCTAAAGTTATAGTCTTGTGTTAATAATGACTTGTACCGTTCTTGTTAATATTGTTTATTTCTAAGCTGGTAGAAGAGATAACTAACTTGATATTTTGATGACAATCTTAAAGCTTATGAGAGCCATCGCAACAATATCTTTCTGAATCATCAGAGACTGTGACTTTTATTATTCATTAGACCTCTCCTCCTTTTGTAGGCGACTGCCAGCGCCAGACAGACACAACGCTACTGCTGGCTGCCTCTGCTATGATGCAGTACATTATGAATTTAGAAAGGGGTGTTTGAACTGCATCTTGAGAGAACATAATGTGATTATTAAACAGTAATAAAGAAAGATGGCACGAGAATGGAGGAAAAACAAGCCCACAAGAGCCCATTCTTGTCAACGAGGTGTGTAAAAGCTTATCTTCTTTGATATCGTTTACATGCCCCTTTAGGACTGATGCCAGTGAACAAGTAATTAAGTGCAACAGTGTCTGTTGGAACTATGACAATAAATAGAAAATACAGCCCTGACAAGTCAGTACTGGTGAGTGACTGAGTTTACTTTTTTTTTTGCAAACAGCCGGTTTGAGTCAATGTTACTTAAGTGGCAAAAAAGTGAAGTAAATGCAGCAGATGACATCACCGCAGTAGGAGTCAGAGTGACCTGAATAATTCAGCTCCTACTGGTAGTGGGTAAGTGAAGATGTATGTAACATCATAGTCTTGTCTGCTCACATTGTATAAATGAGAGCTTGTGTCTTTAAGATGGGGATCCCCTCAGAGTAATTCAGATCACTTGCATGTTACATAGAGGAAACATGACTTGAGTACATTTAAATCTTGAATGGATTTAAAAGGTGTAATGTTTTACAGAGCTGAAAGAGAACGTGTGTACAATCTACATGGATTTGCTTTACATGCTTTCAAATATTTATCAGGAGCAAAATCACCATTCTGAGAAGCAAACTGTATGATAACTTTTTATATATGTGAAATCTACGGTGGCCAACAAGGCAAACACACCCCACATTGAGAAAACACATGAAGAAACATCTTTACAAACTCGACAACACGTCCAACTTTTAGAAAATATTCATCAACTTGACACCAGTTCATCTCCTGGGCACTGCCGAGGTGCTGTTGAGCAAGGCACCAAACCTCCAACTGCTCGGGGCGCTGGCCACTCGCTCTAACATCTCTCCATTAATTGCATGTATATAGGTCCTGTTTGTGCATGTGTGTGTATTATGGGCCTGTGTGCTTGTAACATGCACACAGGCCCGTAATGTGGGACTAATAAAGGAATTCTTCTTCTTCTAAAACATCAACTTGAAGACACATGCGAAGCATTTAGAAAAAGTGCACGACAACCAAACCTGTTCTAGGTTTGGCAGGGATAAAACATTTCCTCCAGCAGCGTGGTGTTGGCTCCCAGGAAGCGGGATGTGAGCGCCATGTCCTGCAGCCGCAGAACGGACCCTGCTGCCCCGAGAAATGTCATCAACAGGGACTGGTGGAGCCAGTTTAAGTGTAATTGATTTGAACTTTGAACCAGAAATTAACCAGTGTAGCATGAAAGCATGGTGTATTTTATTTGATTTCTTTGGTAGAATTAGCAAGTTACTTAGCAAACTTACCACATAGCCACTACAGCAATCTGCCAATTACAGCACGGCCCCGTCCTACTCACAGCACAGTAGGGCGGGGCTAAGTGGAACATGGGTGGGAAAAAGGTTATGGTTAGAATCGGTTGTCAGGGTGAAAGTTTCACGAGAGGTTATTTTTGCAGTCTGCATTATTTCCTTTGCATTGTGAGCTAATTGCAGCACATTTTCTAAATGCTGCACTTAAATGTCTTCATGTAGTTGTTTTAGTGTGTTTGTGGAGATGTTTTTCCTCTTTCATGATTTTTCCAAGTTTGCATTGCAAAGTAATTTAAAGAAAATAACACCTGTCCTTAGTATAAGCATGAAATGGTGCTTGTTATTAGCTTATGAACTCGCTGGCATTGTAACAGCCTTTATTAGTCTCTATTTCACCGCATTTTGTTTAACCATGAACTGTACTGGAGCTGTAGATAGATAACTGGGAAACAAGGGCTTCAGTTAGTAAATAAACCCAGCATTAAATGCAGACATCTATTGAATATCATAGTGCGCTAGAGATGTTTTGCTCTAGACTAGCAATTTAGTCTTAAAGGAGAAAGTATTGCTATTAAAACATGATTACACAGTGATTACAGGATGAGAGACTGTGGGGAGGGAAACTGAAATATTTTTCAGTACTCTCGACTTACACTTGACACAAAGTAGCAACATTTCTGGAAACTCTGTCATTATCCGTCTCCTTAGGAGCAAAAACATCCAGCCCCTGGCACGTTGCCTTATTTTAGAGTTTACCTTCACTTTATATGAGACTCGCAATTACGAGAGCATGTCTATGTTTCCGAGGTCCTATGTTCCCCGCTCAATATCCTTTTCATATGAAACATTTAGGAGATCTTTCAAAGGGTTTTATGTTCTAAGACAGTAATTTTTTCCCCCTAGGTCAATATGTTGAAATTACCCACAACTTATAACCTACAGATGTTATTAAACTCCTCAATACTCCCTCAAAACTTACAGGTCAAGTTTTCTTGACTTTTGACATTGATATATCCACAGTGGATAAACCATTTTGTACTATTCACAATGCATTTGAAACATCCATCTCCCTTTATCCTTTTGCAATGAAGGGAACTGCAAAGATAGCCCCTACCAGTTACTTATAATGTTAGTTCATATTAAGAGACACACATGCCCTCGGAACATAGGGATGATCTCGCAGTAAGCCATCCATCTTAACTGTCTACCTGGAGAGTGTGCTCTCTGATTTGTCTGTGTAAATTACAGTTTACAAAATCTTTGTTTTTTTGTCGGACATACAAACAAGAGAAATGAAAAATGTTGTAGGATGTCGCTCGACTTTTTATTCCAAAGTAGTAAGTCATATCAGAATATGATAAATGCACATACTTATGAGTATGAAAACATATTGGCAGGTTGAAAGCAGTATAATCATAATCTAAACTATTTATAGACCCATTCATAACATTTCCGTTTGTGGTTGACTGCTGTACCACATGAATGTTTACTCCAATTCTCTCACATTTCCAGTTAATAGCATAAACACAATGATTGGCCAACCTAGTGCAGCACCCAATGCTTTTAATATTAGAAATGGTTGGAACACACTGACACTGTGAATGCCCTCCAGAGCTGCAAGTGAATACTACTATCATGCACGCAGGATTAGGTTGTGGTTTTCCCCACAAACATCAATGATATTAGTTATGCACATTTTCCCGCTTTTCATCTTGCCCTACATAGTACAAATTTGGCTCTTGCTCTTATGTATCTGGGGGATCACTCTGCTCTATGATGCATAACAGTGCAAAAGCCACGGCGCCACGTGGCTCCAGGTGTTTCCACTGATCGGCATTCATATCGGGACCATCAAAGAGGTCGAGTTGGGTTAACTTTCCGACCGCCAATAGCTAAGCTGTTGCTTTTCCCCCTCGGTTCACCTGCTGTCAAGAAGGGATGCTGTAGTTTTTTTTTCATTTTTTTTTTAAAGCTTTTTAAAAATGATTTACTGTAAAGTAGGAGGGCACTGCTGCTTTTTTAGCCCAATGTTTTGAATGCTGATAACATCTGCCTCTACATCCTTAATCCTGTCTGCTACATTCAGCATGATTGAATCACTGCAAATGTTAATGGACTCCACAGGACGTAGACATACACACAAATAAACACACACACACACACACACACACACACACACACACACACACACACACACACACACACACACACACACACACACACACACACACACACACACACACACACACACACACACATACACACACACACACACACAGGCACAGCTTTGTCTGAAGATGAACGGTCTTGAAGCCAAACCCTCTGGCTAAGCTACAGTATCAGCAGTAAAAGATGGATTAGGGTCCTCTATAACAACTCTCACACTGAGGCACAATGTAATAAGGTGAGTGTGTGTTTGTGTGTGAGCTAGAGGAGAAAGGGCACATCATAAAGTGACTGGCTGCACACAGCTACTGTGCTTCCCGTTTGTTGAATGTGGTATGTTTACTGCAAGCTGCCTACAAGTTCGAGAGGTTTAGAGCAGTGTGCTGATAGAGATGACTGGAACAGCTTACACTGTTCTCTAACGGAACCCAAACAAGAGTCTGGGAGGAAAAAAAGAGATTTCTCCCACTGTGATCAATCCGACTGCCTTAGCCAACCAGCCTTGAATAGATGGTCACATTTCTGTACCATGTGGGCAGAAGGCGCTATGTAATACTCTGTGAGCACAATAAATTAAATCTTAGCCAAGCTTAAAATGAAATTGTGCATATTGTGCTTAGTGTCTTTATAATTATGTCGATACAATAATACTACTGTAATACTGTCTGAATGCATCCTAAATGCTTCATAAGGGTGTAAGGAAAGAACACACCGTTTATAAGAACTGGATTTTCTTAGTTTGGTTATTACAACTAAGCCTTCTGAAGTTCATACTTATGGGTGCCAACGGAAAACACTGTAAAGCTCAAAATGATTGATTGCTGTAAACATATAGCGAAAGCTGTGGTTAGCACAAAGTGGCACCATTTAGAAGCATCACAGAAGCTTTAAAAGCCCTAGCAATGAGAACATGACTGACAGTTTGAAACAACCACACAAATGTTTAAGAGAAACTGTCACTATTCACTGGGCGTATATACACCTATGAAAAGTAATGCACTTTAAACCATATATAATCCATACATTACTGTAGAAAATCCATCCAGAGTCAAGAAGGGAATCAGGTGATGGAGTATAAGAGCGCCAAAATCCACATAGGGAGAAGGTCGGGATGGTGGATGGGTACCCAAACACAGAACGTTCACGTGAAGGAGCTTGTGTTTTGGAAGTAATTGTCAAATCACGACCTTTTTTTCTAATATCGATATCATATGCACTAGGGTTGGGTCAGACAATGGCAATGGATGATGTGATCATCAAGAGAAGGTGTACTATTGCATCCAATGTTTCTGTAAGTTATTAATAACTAGGCTTTTTTGAACACTGCTTTGTCAATTTTTGACCCGCCTGTGTGTTGGCTTGCGCGCCATTACTGTGTGTAGTTCCACCCTGCTGGCTGTCCTCTATGCACAGCTAGAGCCACTGGTACAGTTAGGAACACATTTACTGTAATAGTACAGACAATGGAACACACTCATTTCTGGCCAAATGAACGTCATGGGGAACAAGGTGACCGACGTCCTGTGTGGTTTTGTGCCCATTTCATTTAAGCTTCACTTACAGTTTGAATGACTTGTGTAGCCCCCGTCCACATTGCAGCAGAGTGTAGAGACCATTTTTGATAAATAGCTTATATGCAAACTGTGGTTTATTTTGTCTTGTTAAAACCCCTGACTGCAGTGTTGTAATGTACATCAGCCAACTGACTCTTTCACTCCAAAGTGACAACTTACGCAAATAGTTGAGAGTATGACAGGTTTTCTGAAATTCAAATACAAAATGTCAATATATCGCCCTGCTTACAGTATCACAATATTTCAAATCTTATCCACTGCATCATTATACGTTTTGTATCGACAAATTCTTGTCAATACACAGGCCTTATTTCTACCATTTAGTAACTAATTACAACAAATAAGCAATGCTAATTAGCTTTTTGTATTCAACACATACATTATTGAACAAGATCTCTCACTTATCGATGGTAGAAAATCAGCTCTGTAGATATATTGCTTGTCTTCAAGAAGCCATTTTTTTGTATTTCGTGCCAGTATAAACGTGCAAATAAGTAACATCACTATGGTAATACTACAACAGTAACACTGTGCACAAATGCTACACAAGACAAAAACAAAACAAAGGTGCACACAGCATATTTCCAATTTCCGACACGAACAATTTGAGTATTCGAACCATGTTGTAGGTACAATCTGGATCTAATTGAATCAGTTTAGTCAGTAAATGAATAACTGTAGGATGATTTCAAAATGAGCAGCTCATTACAACATTTAACAACACACCTGAATATCTGCTGTCAGACCCATTTCACCTGCACATCTCATTTTGCCTAGACAGAAAATCATGCTGTGGGCCCTTTCAGCATTTCATATCCTTATTGGAATACCAGCCCCCCTGAAATAGTTTATGATATTACCAGTTACACAGTCAAACAGTTAACATAAACCACACTACAGGTACTGCTGGGCAATTTTTCAAAAAAGCACAAATCTGAGAACTGAGATCAGGCTGGAACACAAAACAAATATAGTCTTTAGGCAGTGAGAAAACAACCCCCCCCCCCCTCCCCCATCCTAAAAGACTTGGAATGGATTTCACATTTAGAAATGAAAAATAAGGCTGCAAAACAAACATAAAGCTGCAATGCTAATTGGAAGAGAATTGAGCTGGAGAAATTACCACACAGTCTCTTTGTAGATGTCAACCTTATAGATTTTCTGTGTGGACAGTGATCTATATCTACTATACACTCTGTAAATACACCGATATTTTATGATTTACCTATCGGTGAGTTTTTCATGCGAGTAAAGGCAATTTTTACTCACGGACAGCTATGAATTGGTATTGATTAAATTCTAATTCAGTTCCCCTCATTTTGCTGCTATTGCCAGCAGAGCCTGAGATGTACCACCTCTCTAGGCAAAAAAACAGTTTAAGGATAAAAATAGATGACCTCTGTTGCTTTAATTACCCTTGATCCCATGCAGCTTGGTCAGTGTGGTCTATTGGACTTGCTGGGCTTCATTAACATTCATCAGTGTAAAGGATGGAGTAAGGGTAGTAGAAATTCTACAAATGTGACAACAACAACATTTTAAAGAAGTGAAAAATGCTGTGCAGAGATCAAGAGGATTCTCTTCTCATCTGATTCGTTGCTCAAAGGTGCAAAAAAACCCAACAAAAACCCAACAAAAAAATCATACATCCATCTGAGGTAAGATGGTAAGCAGAGCTCCAACTATGCAGTCTTCAGGGGATACACTTCCACAAAAACAATATACAGAAATGGTCAGGAGAAGTTTTGTATAAACCAAAACTGAGAACATACAATCTCGTTAAGTGTATTTACCATCCGCACTATGTCATCAGAGGTCTGAATGCACCCAGTTGAGATATGTTTTTTTGCTGCTGGCGATGGAAACCAGACGCTTCCGCTCAATTCCAGAGGAAAATAGAAAGTGTCTCCTTTGTGATCTGGCAGAGTTTGAAAATTAAATGCACGTTTTGTTCTATTGGCCATTATATCACACTCTCAGACACAGGGTTTTCCTCAAAATGTCTTCAGAATGTCCTGATTTGTTTTCTGTGTAATGAAATGTAGACTTCAATATCTGTTTACAGACAATGTCTTTCCTCTTGCTCAGTTTGTGTTAGATGCCTACCAACAGTGTGGAAGGGTGTTTTATGTTTGATGTGGTAAAGCAGCTGCACTTGACATTCAGAACATTAGTACAGCAGCAAACAAATATTGTCTATGTAAAGATATAGTAGAGTAATGGCTCCTCTGTGTGCATTGTAATCTGAGTTTCTTTGTTTTGATAGGCAATCCCAGTGCCTAAATTTGATTTTATGGCTGAAATGCCCGAGGAGTAGGACTGTGTTTATATCTGTTATGACATTGTCTGGTTTTGTGTTTGACATGTTTGGAGGTGTAACATATTTGATGTATTTGTTCTATCGCTCTCATTATGTTGATGCTCCTTTTAGTTTTGTTTGTAGTGTCTTGTAAGCCCATGAAGGCTGGCCACCTTTTGGTGCATGACACTTTGAAAAATCAATTACTTACGTACTTACTCTACATTTGGCTTTGATATAAATTCAGTATATTGACTGTATCCGTGTCACAATAGGTTCACGGCTAATAGGATGAACATGAAAGTGATGGGCAAAAGAAGTGAAAATGATGGGTGGGTGAGTCTAGGAATTATAGAACACAGACCATCAACATGGAGTGCATCAATGTCAGTCAAGCTCCATCCCCAATGATGGTGGCTAATTAGATTTTCCCATGCTCAACAAATCATGCTGATAGGGCGAAACATTTTGCAACTCAATAGCCAGCTGACATGTACTGATAGCATTGTCAACTGAGTCCGCTGTGCTGCCTGCTCACATGGTTTGAGTGCAGAATTGTGGTTGATATTGCAGATGCATGTTTTGTTTACATGCAGTGACAGGTACTGAGGAGGAGAGAAGTGGCCATAATTAGAAATAGATAAATGACGGAGTGAAAAATTGACCTCAAAATAAATGAGGAAATCCAGACACAAATTATAGTGACCATGAATTTAACAAACACAGCACATCTACTGATCTACTGTATGGAAACAATTATTTAACCATTTTAATATTCCAATAAAAGTCATGATCCTGAATATAATCATGAATGAAACTTCCAATCTTTCCCCCAATAGCCATTCAATGTAGTTAAATTCAGTAATTATATATACATCGTTGTTTTTGCTGGTGTTGCAGAGTCCGCCATTCCCACACTGGACTCAGATTACCTATCTACCTATTCACATGAAATGATTCACCATGTAAGTTTAAATCATTGATAGCAGCCTCATTGTTTATTGCCCACTCTTTATACCATTACACCAGCTTTACTCATTTTCACATTAAAAGCTCTCAACTGGTGAAATAAGGAGTGGCTTTTATTGTGAAGCAGGTAAAATAAAAAGAAAAAGAAAAAAGAAAAAGGCAATGTTTTGGTCACTGCAGTTAGAACTATGTTTGTCCATCAAAAATTAGATTAAATAAATCAGTGGATAATTCAGAATTCATGCAATAAAGCAATGGAACAAGAACACTTAGTACCACGGTAACCACAGGTATAACCGAATCAACCAGGACTGAAATCTAAAGAAAAACTTTAATTAGTTAGCCTGCTAAAATAATAGGGCTTCCTTATTCACATGAATGTGGTTGGTCTGGGGTCAGGGACATTTAGTAACTACTTAAAATCCCACACTACAAAGGACAACCATGCTTCCCCTGTGAAATCCTGGTTAGATTGAGCCTGCCTGAGCGACATGACATCTACATAAAAAGAAATTATTTAGCATCTTGTGCAGCAGGAAATACAGATACACAGAAATAGAGATTAAATGGAAATGTATTTTATCAATCAATCCATCTATCAATCTGATCTAATCTCATCTAATCTAATCTTTCTCTTCATTTCCATCCTCACTAATCACATCCTTAGTTGACCTTGATTCTGAGACAGTGTGTTAAATGTTTGAAAGGAATTTTGTAAAAAATGATCGCTAAAGCCTTTAATAATCTGTCATGTTGCATGCACCACATGCTGTTGCTCACAGCCTCTCTTACAGCCTCCCAACCAATTACTAGCATTGCACTGTGGAATGGTAAGACCTTCAATTGTAGTCCTCTTGGCATCGACTGAATTCTCATCGGGAATCCAAGATGCGGCAGTTCAAAGCAGATTCTTGGCTCTTTATGAGGAAAAATAAAAATAAAGCCACTGGAACGATGAAATTCAAACCAGCTAAATGAATAGGAAATTGTAGCGGGAGAATATCTTCTTTATGTTCCACATTCAAACGAAGATGTTTGTAAGTGATGGTATTATTATTATTTTTTTCATTTTGCAGTGGTGTCACTTTGCAGAAAAGCATTGTATTACCGATGTTTCCACATGTACCTGTCAATAGTAATCCCATATTTTCTCCTCCAACTGGTTCATCTTGTATGTGAAGGTGCTGTAGCTACAGTATTAATTACTTTATTACGCGCTGCTGATTAGCTTTGCCTGTGTGCATGTGTGGATTTGTGTGTGTGCATATATATGCAAGGATCCTAATCACTTCGGTTGCCACTAAAATAACAACACGTCTGCAAAATCAATTTTGATTGCACCCAAGTAAATACCCATTTTTAATGAAGAAAATCAAGGTTTGTTGCAGCTATGAGGCCAGCAATCCACAATGCTCGGCTGTGTGTCATTTCAGGATAACTGATCATGCATCTGCTGAATTAACAAGAGGGGGGCTCAAAATCCCTCACTCTATCCTTTCACTTTGAAGTGGCGATGATGATAAGATTACATCGTGGACTGATCAAGGATAACCTTCAGTGTTTTATCTCTACAGATCCACCCGTTTGTCCACATCCCTGGCACAGACATATTCACCTGGAACAGAGCGCTGCCAGATGTCTGAGCTTATTAGCACCTACACTATTACAAGAGGAGTCATTTCTGTGGATTGGTTTGTGTTAGATGTGGATTTCCCTAAAATATTTTAAAAGGTCTGTTTGTTGTAAAGCATTTTTCTGCTTTGAACTGGAAGTGCATTTGCTACAGTAAGTTTCAATTTAGTGAGTGAGAGTGAAGAAGATTACGACATCCTTGTAGGTTAACTTATTTGCTTGGAGAAAGGCCATATAATACTTCTAGTAAAGTAAAACCTCTGGAATATTTGTTATGGAATCAGAAGTTGATCAAATCCCTGAAAAGCTAATTTCATTATAGATCTGTGGTAGTTTGGGTAGCAACTGTTGCTGCAGTTCTATCTTCTTAATGTGCCCAACATGAAGGGACCAGTGTTAACCTTTTCATTTTGTGCTTTCATATTTTCTCTTTCATATGAACACCTGCAGGAGGTAACAATATAATCACTTATACAATCATTCAGATATATAACCCTGGTGTTTTGTTGAAATTGGCTCTACCTCCGTGTTGACTGAGGTTACACAGATGAATAAATGCAAAACTAATTGCATCGAACAAATCATTGTTTGCTATGTTATTCGTGCCAGGCTTGCACGATGAGGAAGGTAAAAAAATATAAATATTACTATAAGGTTTTGTTATTACACCATATAAGGAATTAGTTTATAGGGTATGATGGCTATGCATAAGGACATATATATATATATATATATATATTGCTTTTGCTAAAAAATTATTCCTAGACAAATATATAAATCCTGCATTATGATTTTCACTTCTGTTACTTCTGTTTGAAACCTTCTCATTCCCAGGGTGGCAAATACGGCCGCTCTTGTCATGGCCCTCTGCATTTGATATCGACTCGCAAGGCACGCTTGAGCATCTGTATGAAACGCACGGGGCTTTCTACTGTAAACCCATCTGCCACCATTCAAGATGCTTGGATCAAGTGCTCCAGAAGTAAGAGCAATAAAGTCCGCTTAGGGAGGGTGGGTGGATCAAACAAACACAGGACTTTTGTGATTTGTGTCACTGTAGTTACGTTACAGGCATAATTTTTTCAACCCTGCCCGTGATCTTTTCCTAAACATAATCACATAGTTATGTGATGCATAAGCAGATATGTCAACATATATACAATAGAGCATATGAAAGTCGAAAAAAGTTTTTTATCTGGGGTCTTTTAAAAGTACAGGACTTCTAAAAGTTGTAATATTTTAAAATAATGTCTATAAACAGATCTCTTAGGAAGAGTCATAAAGCCTCAAACTAATAAACATAATATTGTAGGAGGTGTGTTTTTGAGCTGTTAAAAAAGGACTGGGCAACAAAAGTAAGCCACAGTAACCAAACAAAACTCTCCTTCACTAAAATGCATGATTATCTCTGAGAGTCACTCAAACAGGTTAGCAAAGTAACAAAAGACCAAGTTTTATCAAGGGAATTATCTGTGCCGGTGAATGTATTCAACTCTTGACTTCTCTCCGATGAAAGCAGCAGGAGCCTTCTCACTTCTTTCTTATCGCACTGTCAAGCCAGCTTGCCTGCTCCCACACTGTGCTTGCCAGCAGAAAGGGCACTGCTTGTTAATGCCAGTGAGCTGGAAATGAGTCACAGCACCTTGTCACGTGGCTGATCTGTACCCTGACAGCGCCCTCTGCTCAGGAACTAAAGAACATGGTTTTCCCCACTCGTTGACATTCAGTGCTGCTATCACAAAATGATGTTCCCATCAAATTGAGGGAAAAAGAGCAAATGTGTGCGCATCGAGTAAGATGTGGTGGATTGAAGATCTTCTGCTGGTTGTAGTGTAAGATGATCATCTTAAATATTATAGCCTCCTCTATGAATATATTGAACTTGAAGATAATGGCTGATTTCAAATGACTGCAATTAATTAACTGCCATGGAAATAAAAATACTTTAAAGTATGACACAAATCAACTCCAACAACTGTGGTCTTCAAAGACACAGTATATTCCATAAAAAAACATATCTGACATATCTATCATACAAAACATATCTACTAGACTGTTTGTTTATTATTTATTATTTATTATTTAAGCTACTTTGACTTTATATGTATTATAATAATGTGTCAAAGGTGAAAAACATTTTCTAGTACATCCAAGCTTATGCACGCTACAAACACCAGGGAGTCGTGCAACACAACTTCAGTTGTGCGTTGGTGTGCTGAGATTATATAAACATGCATTCTCTCACATTTGATTTGCTTCAACTATCCCTCTGTTTTTTAAGTGTGGGATATTTGATATAATGAGGTTATTTTACACAGTTTTCCAGTGCTTTGTGAGGAAGATTGATATCATTTTTTGACAGAATTAAAGAAGGACCAGGCCCCCAAGAATCAAAATTGTTTGGCTACTCTTGGATACAAGTTGGATAATTAATATATTCGGAATGCAGTCACTTATCCAGTTATACATTGTGTCACCAATTGATGATTTGTGTTCACTGCCTTCCAGAAGTTAATTTGTGGTGAAATGTATTCATTTAGTCTTTTGGTATACCCACTTCCCCTCAGTCAAACTGATTTTTTTCTACTTCACTGGGTTTGTATTCAGAATTGAGATAAGCACTTAACTTCAGCTGAGTCAATGCACCAAAGCTGTTGTTAAGCACCACTCGAGCAGATATGTATCCGGGTGGGGATTACCCAAAAGAAGCTGACATCACTGAGGTTCAGACCTGAACAAAATGTCTTTTCTATTGTGCAGTGTCTGCTCTGGGGAGTAGGTGGCCTAAATATGAAGTGACAGCATCATACAGCTGAGCGTTCAATTTTTTTCTTTAATAAGCTGTTATGATATTATTATGTAATTGTTAAGAGAATATGTGCATAGTTAATTTGGTGACTGATGTGTGGTCACTTGATCTGCCAAAGAGTATCACGTGAAATAAAATACATAAGTATGGCATTTGTTAAAATAAAAAAAGATAATGGGCCGGAAAAAAAACACACAGGGGTGCTTTTAGTTAAATGTTCATGTCAGCATGCTAACACGCTCAAAATGACAATGCTAGCATGCTGATGTATATGACAAGCTATAAGATAACCAAAGTTATTAAAATTCATCCTGAGACTGTACAAAATGCCATGGCTAGCCATACAATAGTTGACAGCTTTCAGTCAAAACCACAAATCTCGCTATTGGAAAAGTAAGCAGATCACCAATGCCATTATGAATCACCCTCTGGGAACCATGAATGTCTGTACAAATAGCATCTTGAACAATCCAGTAGTTGTTGAGATATTCTGGAGCCAATTGGTGGATTACTGCCCAACACACTGACATTGTAGTCCCTAGAGCCATGCTAACAGCATCGCTGACAATCCTGATTTTTACAGCCTGACCACAGTAGCCAAGTTGAAACAAGGATTTTCACAGCTCTTGGTGGTCCCACTAGCCTGGGCACTCGGATAAAAACAATGAGCACTTGCTGTGTTTTAGCACTGTTTCCATTTTTTAGGGTTGACTTTGTCTGTGATCTTTCCCTCTCCTTTCTTTTTGAAAGCAGCTACATTCGGCAGATGAAATATGGAAAGCACAGTGGGTCTACTGCGAGTGAACTACTAAGAGGAATACTACTTCCTTTCCCCACTTTCTTTTCCTTTTTTGGGGATATAAAGTATTGGCTGTAAAATGTAGCATAATCCTCTGGTCATGAACACTTAAAGGGACTCATCTAAACATGATCTCCTGAGACAGAATCAATATCAATCTACAATCACTGAGAAACTCAGAAATCTCGAATCTGTTTTCTTAATGTCCAGCTTAAAAAATCTAAGCACTGTTTAAAAGATAAGATAAAAAGAGGCAATCTGGCAAGCCTTGTGTTCCAAATTGATTTACATCGTGGCTTTTCTCAAAGCAGCAGCCCTAATGAAGTAATGTGTCCTCAGACCCGCTTGGTCTAATGGAATGATTGAAGGATGGAGGCTTTGAAATCTGAAAGGGCTGTTTCTTGGAAACAAATTAAGTGTTCATGGTCAAAGTGAGCTACTTGGCTCCATGCATTATGTTTTCTCCCTTTAAAATCTGTAAGACTTAAGAAC
This sequence comes from Echiichthys vipera, assembly GCF_963691815.1. Classification (NCBI taxonomy): domain Eukaryota; kingdom Metazoa; phylum Chordata; class Actinopteri; order Perciformes; family Trachinidae; genus Echiichthys; species Echiichthys vipera. Next base: position 12,104,075 of record NC_139843.1, on the reverse strand, counting down.
ATACAAGTGTTAGAATGATGCTGTGCCCTAAAAGCTCAGAAAGTTCTGTGATTGGTTGCATTGAAATTCATAGTCTGTGACAATAGAGTGTATTCAGTTCCATTACTTTGAGTACTGCTGTCAGGAAAATTAGAGCCATCACATTTGGTCATGATCTTTCCGGTTCTCATCACATAAGTGCAACGTCCTTGTGTTCTTTAGACATTCTGTCTAATTAAGAATTGCACAGCTTTGAGGTAAAATGGAGAGTGTAAAATACAAAGAGGTTTTTCCATTTAATTGATATTGTCTATTTTATGATTCAAGCAAACACAAAGTGGGGTGGTATGTCTTGATCCATTCAAATTCTAACCTACATAGCAGTAATCACTAAGCTTTAGTACCTGGAAACGAGTTTCCAGAAATACACATTTAAAACTATTTCCTGTTTTCCAAGAAATATAATAATTGGAAAAATAGTTGTTCTAGGCATAAGCTGTAATAAGTTGGTATGTAAAAAATATACATATGCTATAAAAACAGGGTCAAAAGTCATGATTGACAGCTGTGATCGGCTGGCGCTTAGTTGGGCGGTTGTATCAGATACTGCTCGATCACTACTGCACAAACTCTGGTTGCAAAATTACAAGATGGCGGCATTTTGGCTTTTTTTACATTTGTACAGTTGCTTGAAATATGCATTTTTACTTTGGTTGAAGTTATACCTTAAAAACAAGTACATTTCCCAGAATGCCCTGAATAGTGTGCTATTCTGCTTGTGGGACAGAAAATGCCTAATTTTCTTGAAAAATCAGAATCCCTAATAATCCCTAATATCATCATAATTTAAGTGAAGAGAACGACCACAATCTCTGATACCACTCCAGCCTGCAGTAACTGCAGCAGATGGGGATGTTTTTTTGAGACACAAAGGGAACCTCACATATTCACTTCTCGCCTACACTACAATTTTCAACCTGTACAATTGTTGCCAATCTCATGGTGTGAACAACTCTCTAACCATTGTGATTCCAGCCAACAGGTCAAAGAGAACAAACATTAGCTAAAAAAAAAGGGAACATGAAACCACGCTGTTAGTGCAAAACAATTATAACAGAACTCTACATGCACATCTCTCTACATGCACATCTCTCTCTCTCTCTCTCTCTCTCTCTGCTCATACTGGCCGAAGCATACTGACCAAACAACCAAAAACTGAGAGCTAACTTATTAAATACAGTATGTACTGTATTCTCTGCATAAAAATAGGCAGCACTGGAATGATCTATTTGATGTTTATAGAAATAATGTGGACAGTATCCCCTTGCTGCCTTGGTGTTGTAAAAACAAAGTTAGTAACAATATACACACACACACGCACGCACGCACGCACGCACGCACACACACACACACACACACACACACACACACACACACACACACACACACACACACACACACACACACACACACACACACACACACACACACACACACACACACACACACAAACACACACACACACACACACGGCTGGGCTGTTAATAGAAAGCAACACTGTTTATACGGTTAATACATAAATCCCTAAGGCACCTAAACCTGCCTTTACTGTCCAAGAGAAGCTCAGAGCCTAATTGGTGAGTGAAAAATAAAGTGTGTTGAGTAATGAAAGCAGGTACCCTTCATTTACTGTGCCACTATAATAAATATAGACTTGTTCAGTTTATTCTTTACTTCATAGACACTGAAAAAAATCTGAACTGCAATGACAATCTAAAGGTGCAATGGTACAATTAATAACAAATGGTAATTATGTGTAAGTTTTTATTGCCTGAGTTATTTAATTATTTAATTTAAATCAGTTTTCCATGATTTGATTATATAATTCATTCAATATTTTTGCTAAACTGATGTTCAATATCTAATATTTGGCATCTAATTGAATCTGTTGTCAGAAGCCAATATAATACTATTTAAAATGTGCATTTACAAGCCTACAGGGCCATGTTCGATAAAAACAATGCTTTAGAAAGACCACATGACACAAAATGTTCAGCATGTCTGCGTTAATATCTATTAGGGATAAGTTGCAGTTGCGAAATGTCAACAATGCATATCTAGATGTTAAAAGTCAACTTGAAATAGACAGTAATTAAATCTGATCAATATCAAAGACATCAGAGATAATGAGCAGGTTAGCCATGGGAAAGAGTTAAGTGCTTGATCAACACCACATGTCAGGAAATGGAAATGAGCTTTGTGCAAATTAGTGATGTAAAGTTTTTTGGAGCTGCTAATGATCAGATTAATATATGCAAACGGGGGCTCCCTCTAGCATATTTTGAAACCTAGGGATTGGTGGCATGAAAGTAGATTAAACCTCATTTAAGCAGAGGCGATTATTCATGGGTTAAGCTAGCTTGATATAATGCAAGCAAACAATACTTTCAGCTAGTTTAGATGACCCAAAATATCCTCTTATACACAGGAGAATAACATAGTTCAAACAAACTAGGCCACCACACTGCAAAACATGGACCCAGATTTTCACTACAGTGATATTTATATTGTGTATATTGTATTGTATGTGTATCAGGCCTATGCAAAGACATAGCCAAAGTATTTTATCTCAGCACTTTATATTAGCTGTAGCATTTATTTAGGTATAAATACTCAGCCCCTTGAGCCTGTGTGTAACAGCATGACTAATAGGGAAGTATGGCTTCTTCTATGTAGACAAATACCCGAAAATTCGAAGAAATTGCTGATAGTGCCCGACACCCTAGCGTTCAGAGCTGAGCACAGCCAACCCAGACGGTCGGCAGGGCTCATTTCAACATGGAATTACTTCATTATTTGACGCTTCGGTTTTGTTTAACTTGAGTATTACATTACATTATGACTACATTTATAGGTCAGAAAAGACAATAATAGCATAAAGGCATGATATCATTATACCTCTTTTGAAAAGTAAGTAGGAGGTAGTAGTAAGGAGTAAAATGCATGCTCCTTTTAGTGATATTTATCAATGATCTTAATTACGAAAGATAATAAATTATAAACACCGTAAAACTTGACATCTTAACATCACATATTACAAATGTTAGGATTAAGCCTCTTTAATTAAATGATTACAAGCCTGTAGACTTAATTCTGGTTGTATTGGATGAAACTGCATAGAGTGAAAAGTAGCCTGATGGATGACATTTTACCTGTGTTTAATGAGCCTGTAAGGCAGATAAATAAAGGCTTTGGATCATTAATACAAATACAAGGTAGCCTTGTGTATTATGTATGTGTTTAGACTGAAAATAGTAAGGGCAGCAATATTGGACTTCAGAACAGACTCTAATCATTCTTATTAGAGACTCGCCTAAATCTCCATGCTACATTGCTTGTGGAATCAGCCTATAGTGGAACTAACTACATTGACTTTTGGGGTTGCTCACTCATCTTGTTGAAGCTGTATCAATCAATATTTTTATATGAACAATAGGTCAACTGCCTTACTGTCAAAGGGGTCGCTAATAGTGACAAACTCAGATGATTGTAACCTGACCCTGCAGTTTCCCTTAGCTTTACAGAGAGTTTATGCATCTTTCAGCTCACTTTTTTAGTTTTATAGCCTTCAACTACCTCAGTGAGGAGCTGCTTTTAGTGACAAATTTAAACCAATGTACAATTGCCAGCCCAACACCAAACAGAAAAAGTTGGCGCATATCTGGTGAACATAGTGATGCATCCAGCAAGCTAAAGATGTATATTTCCCACAGGAATTGAAAAAGAAGATGGAGACCAAAACAGCTATAAGTAGAGTAGGTATTGGACTCACATTGGTTGGTTCACAAGAAACACGACTCCAAATGGACAAGAAATGTTTTTGGTTTATTGTGGAGTTCTGTCCCCAAGTAGAACAAAAACATTGTGTTTTTGCATGAACGCACTTAAAGGAATACGTTACTTGAATGGGCTTATGTGATGAACAGTGAACTGAATACATCAGTTTGCAAATGATTGATGGGAAGGTGAGTGATGTTTACTCTCACAACCATTAATGACACTCTTGCACCCGAGGATTTAGGGCACCCAGCAGGCTGGTGCTGTGTCGAAGACTGTTTCCCCATCGATATGCATTTCCTCCTACCTCAAAAGTGAACAAAACCTTATCCCTTAATCTAACCACAGAGGGGGGCACTACAGGAAATATTATTCTAACAGGAGAGAAACACTATTTGAGTGGGGAACAGACTTCAACACAACAATTGTTCTGAAAAAAGGCGTAATCTGTGTGAACTGAACTTTGAGCTAGCGCTGTGGGAAATGCCACAACATTGGCCATGACCATTATGTTGACAACAATAAGTCTTTCGCACAGCAGACATTTTGACTTGATATAGCAAAAAAAGTACAGGGGTTACTCTCTGCTGCTCTGTTCTCTCAAATGTTCCAGTGAGAATGACAGTGAGCCAACCTGAACCTGAAATCAAAGCAGCTAAATGGTATTCAGCCATGGAGAGATTCATGAAGCACAAATATAATAGGATCCCAACTTGAAAAATCTGTGATATGTTTATTACAGCTGATGCATGAAGTTACCACGCATGACTCAACCCATATCCAGAATCTCTATTCAGAGGCACAGCAAAGGTGAGGGGAATAATTATGGAAATACAGTGTTGCATGTCTAACATCCAGTGGATTTGATTACCTGTGCACCTGACTAAGTCAAGCAGACTGTATTTTGGCCATGGCAGACCAATGGAGAGAATAAAAAAAATTGAGATCTAGAAAGCAATTTGTGAGAACATGTGCCAGGCGAAATTGTTTGAAAATAACACGGAAATTGATATTGAGCATATCAGGTTATATCACTCTGATGCAAACAAAAAAATGAAAAATAAGACTTCCCCCAACATATAGGCTGGAGGATGTGAAGGGAAGGTAATGAGATTACAGGGAACCTTATTACGTGCAACACCAATGGAGAGTGTCAAGGGATTGTGTGGTATCTCTGTAAAATATTTGCTCCATGTCTTCAGGTCAAAGCTTATGAATGTTTAGTTTTATCCTGACAGAGTGATTGCATCGATGTGTGGTTTCTTTTGCTAATTTTGTCTTGCTTCTGTGTGAACAAAATAAAAACCCCAAGACGATTCATCTTATCCTGCAGACGACACAAATGCCCCCCTCCATCAACTCAATGTGCAGATGGTGTCGCAGGTAGCTCTTATCAGCACTCCAACACATCCCCTTGCCAGCCTCCACTATGGATGCAAAGCCCTTAGTCACCTCACTTCACATGGCACGCTGCCTAAACTGTCAGTGGGCATTCAACCCAGAGAGTAAACCATCAGGGAGAGGCCAAGAAACAATAATTTCTCCAACTGACTGATTAATACATAGAAAAGGGTTGGATTAATGATGTACGTTATTTTGAGGACAAACTAATAGTTATCCATTTCAACAACTTAACAATAGCACCACTGACTACTGTAGAAAAAAATGACAGAGAAAGATGGGCAGCTCAAACAAGAAGAGTTTTTAAATATATATATTTTTTATCATTACTTGAAGTGCTGATAATTTGGAAATAAATAGAACAATCAATGTACAATAAACTCTTAAGTACTGCATAATAAAAAAATAGTGTTATTTTAATTTAAATCTAAGGTTACATAAAACTAAATAATTAGAGGCAGTATTGCGTTCTTTTGGGAGACCAAATATTACATTGTGTATATAAAATTATAACTCAAGTCATACAGTAATAGTAATTATAACTGTCCTCACCAAATAAGCAGCAGTATAGGTTGAGTGTGCAACATGTTTATAACGCCCAATATTTACATTTGTTGTTAGGTGTCTCTAGTGGTCTTGGTGATTATCGCAGGAGCAAACCAGGAAATTACATGATGAAATATGAGAGCACCACAGTCTACATAGGGAAAAGTTTGGGTTGTTGTGGATGTGACAAACCAGCAGGACCTCCACCCAAGAGGTTTGTGTTCATGTCCAGTGAGAAACCAAAGGTCAATTTTAAGTTAACCAGCTTTGTTACGAACAAAACTCTGTGAAGTAGTTACGTCAAAAGTTAACCTCCATTTCACAATGTTTATGTGTTTAAAACAGCAATGTTTCACGGTAAATAGAATGGTTATATGTTACACTGACATGTTTAAAACTGCCACCATGTGACCGATTCACAGTGTTAAATATAACAGTCATTTACAAAACGACTTAGTCTTTCAGGTATGACAATGTGTTGCATAAATTATGTATTCTAAATGAAAGCAGCTTCCAAATTATGAATATATGGATGAAGATAAAACCATGACTGTAATCATCTGTATATATGTATGTGTGTATTTGCAGAACATTATAAAGTAAGCAATTAGAGAGAAATGTTTTTGACATGATGAAGTCTGGTGATATCCTATTTTTTATTGTGGACTAATCCCTAACAAGTCCTTAATTAAACTTAACATGGACATTTAATTTTCTTTTTGAGCTGATCCAACATACACTTTGCGTTTGCTGTAAATACTCATTAGAGCATCAGTGCTGCAAATATTTTATTGCACTTAGTCCTGCTTGAGCAACTTTTTTTCAAAAACGACATGCAACCCGTTCTTACTTATTACTTAGTAGGTTTTGGGAATAAAACTACGCATTCTTGACAACAATATTTATATATTCAGTAAAAACACATGACTTAGGGTTAAGCAGCAAAGGTCAGGAAAACTATGAAAAAGGTGGATAACATATGGTGGTTTTGGGTCCCTCAGCATTTGTTAAGAAAAGCAAACAAGTGGAATAATGCCAGGCTTATCCTTGCATTCTCTGAAATTTAAATAAATAAACCAGCAAATTATTTATTCATGGATCAAGCAGAAAGAAAAAGAATAATCATTAAACACATGATTGACCAATTGATTTATAATGAATTAATCTGTCAACCAAACCACATGAAATACACGTGATTAGAAGCAGATCAAATGTCATCATAAATCATCCAAACATTTCTGGTCAGGTAATAGCACCATGGTGCAGCCTGACTTCTAGGTTTAACATGGATCTGGTACAAGTGACATTGTGCATGTTTATTACTGTGTGCCCATGCCCATCATGACTGATCTCTTCCTTTTTCAAAACCTCCTTTTCACTGGCAGACAACCTGCTAATGAATAATTTAGGCGGCTGCTAACAGATTAGACAGAGAAAATTGTTTCGGGAACACATGAATGTTTAAAGACGAGTCACTGAACCTCTGTGGCGTCTGGAGTGGCCTCATTTGTGTCATTAATTTAGGCCCAAACTGCTTTCGGAGGATTGAAGTGACAGCATGAGGCTTCATGCAAATTCAGCAGAATAAAAAAGAAAAAGAAACCTTTGACTTGGTGCAAGGAATCATTTGTTTCACGTTATTACCTTTCAAGACTGATACAAATGAGTGACAAGCTTCACCTCTCGGTGCAAAATGCCAGGCTCTTGTCATTCTTGGCGGGGGGAGGGTGTGTGTGTGTGCATTTATGTGTGCGTGTGTGAGTGAGTTTGTGTGTGTGTGTGTGTGTGTGTGTGTGTGTGAGGCGGTTAAGCCAACTCTTAGCATTGTTGGCTATAGTGCCTGTAAGCTCTGCATACACAGATTCACTCTGCATGTCCACACTGTGCATGTGTACACAAACAAACTCTTATCTCTGCAGCAGTTCTGTGTGGGGTATTTACGTCAAAATGAAATGAAATGAGAAAATAAGTGTCTCTCGTTTAGTTTGAGTAGGCTGTCTTTCATTTCAAAGTTTCATACTCAAATGTTTTGAAATACAGTTCTGTTACACTTCTAATCTAACTACATTACTATATATACATAATATAAAGCAAGACATCTGTGTAAGTATGTGTACGTATATGTGTGTGTGTGTGTGTGTGTGTGGGTGTGTGTGTGTGTAGTTGAGCAGGCCATTTAGATATCTTAAGAATTGTCAATCTAATCTATTTCACACTAGGAAGGTGTATTGCTGGGGCTCCAGGGGAGTGCAGTGTTGAATTTGGCCTGTAGCAGCATCATCTAACTATAAAGGAATTACTGTATGTATATACAGTATGTATGTATGACTTCCCTTCACATACCTCAATGACAGTTCCGATCAGGCGCATATTCTGAACGATCACATACTCCGAACAGGCACATTAATGCAGCTAGCAGAAATACCAGACGTTACGAATGGGCACGCCTCAAACGAGCACTGCAATACTTTACATAAAAGACTGCACAAGGAGCAGTGAGCTATGTCCATTTCTCAGAGAGGAGACTACCCATTTAAGGGCTTTACTATTGCTCTTATAACTCCATCAAACACCATTGACAAATAATTTCACACCTTTGTATTTTTCTACAAACGAGCATAAACACACTATTGAAAGTCCATGCAAAGCAAAACCTCATTTAATAGCAGTATCTTGGTAAAGCCAGTCTTCCCATTTACAACAGTGGAGCCATGAGGCTTCAAGTAACATTTCTCAATCTTTGAAAAGCTTTAGTCTCATCATTCTTTGATATTTCCACATATTTGAGTTTTAGGGTTTGCAAAGCATAAATAGAGGTGTTTTTGATGATTGTAAAGCCCTGCGCATCCTAGATTTCTGGGCTGTTTTCAGAAGTGCCTCCTGCCTACTTACAGAAGGATAAGGACATCTTATAAAAAAGGTCAGAGTTTATGGTTTATGTTTATGTCATATCTGAGTTTAAACTTAACTGACCATTGATACTCTCTGCAAATAAAACTGCCATTTGTGATGCCAACTGTGATGCTCTCAGTGTAAATCCGGCATTTTTGCATACCATTGTCTTTTTCAGCATGAATATACACCAAATAAGCCATAGATACAGCTTTTTACTTTGATCACCTATTAACAGAGAAATCCTGGAGAGTTGCTAGCAGCCAGACATGGCTAACACTGAGTAGCCCGGGGCGGAATGTTGAACCATCCAAAACATCTGTTTTTAACAACTTATATTACTCAAAATAGTGCCAAACCTCTCTAGTAGCATGATGAGAGTCCCTGCACATAAAACGAAGCACCAACAATATAATTAGCGAACCCAGAGTTTATTAAAAAAGACTGTTTTACAAATGGTCAGCAGCCGGCTATGTGAATATTTAGAGGCAGTCCATACAAGTTGATTACCGAATGCACTGGAGTTCAGGACGCCAGCATTACACTTTAAGCAATTTAAGACACAAACAGGAGAGTCATTTTTAGTTCCATAGTTCTGTTACCATGCTCCTCTTCCTCCTCTCCATCATGTGAGCGTACTGCAGGCAGCAATGCTTAGCACCAAACCATAACAGTAAAGACTGCACAGCCCTTTGATGGAAAGAGGAAAAAGATACAGAATGGCAAAGTTGTTTTATAATATAATTATATCTTCATTAGTGGCAGCTTAATTAAAAGGTTGTGCTGTACAGTACCTGCTTTTCCTGATCATTGATTTGCAAATCCATATCTTTATCATATCTATTTACTCTAGTGTCTATAAGTAGTTATTTTCACTAAGTGTAAACATAACCCTGCTTAAGAGCAATCATCATTCTTGACACGGAAACACTCTTGATCTCAATGATCAATCTTTATTGGTCTTATATACAGTAAAAGGCTAAAGGACACCACTGCTCAGGTGTGAGTGTTTCTCGTCTACACCCACTGTTTTTCCTTTGAGTGAGCACAACTGAAACACTGTTGAAACTGTTTTTCCGTTTTTTTCAGGTGTATTGAGCAGTATTTATTCCTTTTGCTCTGCATCTGTATTTTCTTACTCCACATCAAGGTGCCTCTGCTGAGATAAATTCTATTCCATTTTTCTTTTTGGGAATAAGAGACAAAAAAAAGATATTTAATTCTCTGGAAAATATTTCATTCATTCTGGTTATTTGCTATTGTTTAATACTGCAAGGTGTAAGTGAGCGCTTGAATACAAGAACGTTACAGGAATACATGAGCTATATTCATATTGATAACACAAATCTTCAAAGGTCCCATATTTTGTTCCTTTTCAGGTTCATATTTGTATTTTGAGTTTTTACTAGAACATGTTTACATGCAATAATGTGCAAAAACCATGTTATTTTTCTCTTTCTTGGTCAGTGTTTCCAGGTATTCCGCAACTCTGCGTCTCTGCACTCTTATTGCATCTGGGGATAATTTTCACCCCTATATAGTATAGTTAGTATCATCATCAGTACATCAACACCGTACAGAAGTCTAGACGGCTTGCTGTAGGGCATTTTGATGGATTCACAGCATTGATACAGCATGTTAACCTGCTGCATAATCAATAAAAACTATGTAAATCTCACCTTTTTTTTTTTTTTTTTTACTATATGTGATCTTTCATTTTTTCTAAGCTTTCTGTTCTTTTCTTTTGGCAATGCACCAGTTATTTTTCAAACAGTCTTACAGCTATCTATTTTTTCTTGTTTGTATTGTTATATTTTATAAGTATATTATAAATATATAGACACTGTTAACTTTGGACGTAACTACTTCACAGAGTTTTGTTCGTAACAAAGCTGGTTAACTTAGAATTGCCCTTTGGTTTCTCACTTTCTCACTTAGAGGTAGTAAGCACGGCAATTACCAGTTTGCTATGAGCAGTTTGCTCAAAAGGGTTTTTTTACCGTTCAAATCAGATAGAGAAGCTTTTCCATCTTAATCTGTGTTTCTAAGTGAAAGTCTCTGAATTGCCCAAATCACCATACTTGGCCTGGCTTTAAAGCCAAGACCCGAGAATGTGTTCTAGTGATAATATTATCTTCCAGTAGGCTAACACAATGCCATCAGTAAGGCCTTATTCAGCCTATATATGTTTGTTATGTTCAAGCTGTAGATTACCATTGTCTTTTTCAGCATGAATATACACCAAATAAGCCATAGATACAGCTTTTTACTTTGATCACCTATTAACAGAGAAATCCTGGAGAGTTGCTAGCAGCCAGACATGGCTAACACTGAGTAGCCCGGGGCGGAATGTTGAACCATCCAAAACATCTGTTTTTAACAACTTATATTACTCAAAATAGTGCCAAACCTCTCTAGTAGCATGATGAGAGTCCCTGCACATAAAACGAAGCACCAACAATATAATTAGCGAACCCAGAGTTTATTAAAAAAGACTGTTTTACAAATGGTCAGCAGCCGGCTATGTGAATATTTAGAGGCAGTCCATACAAGTTGATTACCGAATGCACTGGAGTTCAGGACGCCAGCATTACACTTTAAGCAATTTAAGACACAAACAGGAGAGTCATTTTTAGTTCCATAGTTCTGTTACCATGCTCCTCTTCCTCCTCTCCATCATGTGAGCGTACTGCAGGCAGCAATGCTTAGCACCAAACCATAACAGTAAAGACTGCACAGCCCTTTGATGGAAAGAGGAAAAAGATACAGAATGGCAAAGTTGTTTTATAATATAATTATATCTTCATTAGTGGCAGCTTAATTAAAAGGTTGTGCTGTACAGTACCTGCTTTTCCTGATCATTGATTTGCAAATCCATATCTTTATCATATCTATTTACTCTAGTGTCTATAAGTAGTTATTTTCACTAAGTGTAAACATAACCCTGCTTAAGAGCAATCATCATTCTTGACACGGAAACACTCTTGATCTCAATGATCAATCTTTATTGGTCTTATATACAGTAAAAGGCTAAAGGACACCACTGCTCAGGTGTGAGTGTTTCTCGTCTACACCCACTGTTTTTCCTTTGAGTGAGCACAACTGAAACACTGTTGAAACTGTTTTTCCGTTTTTTTCAGGTGTATTGAGCAGTATTTATTCCTTTTGCTCTGCATCTGTATTTTCTTACTCCACATCAAGGTGCCTCTGCTGAGATAAATTCTATTCCATTTTTCTTTTTGGGAATAAGAGACAAAAAAAAGATATTTAATTCTCTGGAAAATATTTCATTCATTCTGGTTATTTGCTATTGTTTAATACTGCAAGGTGTAAGTGAGCGCTTGAATACAAGAACGTTACAGGAATACATGAGCTATATTCATATTGATAACACAAATCTTCAAAGGTCCCATATTTTGTTCCTTTTCAGGTTCATATTTGTATTTTGAGTTTTTACTAGAACATGTTTACATGCAATAATGTGCAAAAACCATGTTATTTTTCTCTTTCTTGGTCAGTGTTTCCAGGTATTCCGCAACTCTGCGTCTCTGCACTCTTATTGCATCTGGGGATAATTTTCACCCCTATATAGTATAGTTAGTATCATCATCAGTACATCAACACCGTACAGAAGTCTAGACGGCTTGCTGTAGGGCATTTTGATGGATTCACAGCATTGATACAGCATGTTAACCTGCTGCATAATCAATAAAAACTATGTAAATCTCACCTTTTTTTTTTTTTTTTTTACTATATGTGATCTTTCATTTTTTCTAAGCTTTCTGTTCTTTTCTTTTGGCAATGCACCAGTTATTTTTCAAACAGTCTTACAGCTATCTATTTTTTCTTGTTTGTATTGTTATATTTTATAAGTATATTATAAATATATAGACACTGATTTGGTTCTTCTATAATTATTCTATGGGTGGAGTAATGTGAAAAAGCAGTTTCCCTCTTTGTAAAAAAGATTATTAAAATGCTGCATGCTGTGTTGTTGTTGTCTTGTCCAGATAATAATGAAAAGTTATTCCATCTGACCACAGTCCCCTTCGAAAACCTAATTTATTCTCTATGTTCCATTTGGTTTCAGTTAAAATATTCATTATGAGCGAACATCCCAATGATGTTTTCTGGCTTTGATTTTGCAACAAAAGTCAACTCTAATAAATCATTGAAAATAATAGCTTTCTTTGTAAAACACATAATCACTGGGTGGGCTGTGCATATGATTGAAAGCACTGTTGTTGAATACCTTCCATGACTTCAACCTCGTGTTTAAAATATTTAATGACTCAATATTTTGTAATTATCTGTAAGACTAATGTATTTCAGTTTCTGCTTGCATATTGTGTGGCAGTGTGAAGAATGGTTTCTGCGTTTCAAAGTACAGCTTGAACATAACAAACATATATAGGCTGAATAAGGCCTTACTGATGGCATTGTGTTAGCCTACTGGAAGATAATATTATCACTAGAACACATTCTCGGGTCTTGGCTTTAAAGCCAGGCCAAGTATGGTGATTTGGGCAATTCAGAGACTTTCACTTAGAAACACAGATTAAGATGGAAAAGCTTCTCTATCTGATTTGAACGGTAAAAAAACCCTTTTGAGCAAACTGCTCATAGCAAACTGGTAATTGCCGTGCTTACTACCTCTAAAGGCTAGATTAAGAACCATCCAAAAAAAAATATCAAATTCGCCGCTCAGAGTTTGATTCTATAAACTGCTGCAGAAAACGTGGTCTGAGATGAAAACAAGCAACTCACATGATTAAAATGATTCACCTGAGTGGGTCACAATGCACAATTCCATTATTTAAAAAGCACCAGAATTTGTTTTGTTGAATTCATTTTCAAGACAGTCAGTATTTAACTCATTAACGTCTTTTGTACAATAACAGTATAAATGTAATCATAAATCTAGCATAATAGGACCTTCTATAACTATCAATCTGCCACCACAAACTAAAATTTAAAAAGCCATTCAGAAAACAAATTGATGAGAGCCTAAAGTGACACTTAAAGAGCAATTATGTCAGGACAATGGTTTAGTCATCCGTCTCACTGGAGTAATGGTGTGGTTATTCGTTTAAAAAAACGTTCGTTTAAAACTATTCATTCTGGCGTTGATTGCATTTAACTATGGCACTTCAGATGTTGAAAGTGAAATCAGCGCCATTCCTTCAAAAACATCGCTCATCTAGAAACTACAAAGATAAAACGAGTGGTTAGACATGATGCATTTTCAAGTCAAAATGTTCAAAGACTTTGAACAACCAGGAGTTTTGATTATTTAGTGAATATTTGGTGGTATGGACCTAAACTGTACAGTTGATTTATATTTATTTTTCTGCTTTGTTTTTTCTTTACAGTCTTTTTACAAATTATGTGCACTGCACACAGTACACAGTGGCACCATAGAGCAAAGATTAGAGTGCATACCCATATAAGTTATATCTTGAATGCAACCAACACAGGGGGTAATGTGATAGTCATTCAAGTACATTAACATTATTATCAATTTGTATTCTGCAACAAATGGTACGCTAGCGAGGCAAAACAAACTTCGCAAATCCCAGCTAAACAGTACACTAAATGTGTTTCTGAAAACATTTTAGGCAAGACATAAACAATACAGTAACATAATCTTGAGGTATATTTGATCAGTGCTGTGTCATTTGATAGTTTGATTGGAGTTTTGTGAGTCTGGTAAACTAGGCTGGATGGACCTGCAGAGTGGATGGTGAAGCTGTCAGTCATCGTTTTAAACCCATCCCTCATGAAATAATCTTGTACAATCTCAAGCTGCTGGAAATCTGTCTGAATGGAAGAGAGGCCAGACATATCTGCCAGATCAAATGAAAAATAAGTTTGGCAAATTTGTCTGGTTTCCAGGCTAGTAAACAATGCAAGTTTCTAACTTTCAAAAAAGCTGTTAAGCAAATCTTTTTAGAGAAGAGTAGTGCATTTAACATATTTAACACGACACCCTGCTCCTGGACAGCAGATATGTTTCAGGCATCAAGTGGAGGTGTCATGTGGCTTCTAGTTGGAAAAAAGGCAAATTACACAATACTACTGCTAAATAAAGGTTTATCCTTCCTTCCATTTTTGAGATAGATATATAATACTTAATAAACACAGTTATCACTGCAATTCAAAAAAATACTAAGATGCTATAATTTGCCAATCGTGTGATGCTTTCGCACAAACAAAGGAGTTGGATATTTTACTGAAACTCAACAAATCTGTCAGTTGACACATTATAGAATACTCTTCCGCCTGAAAATAGCACATCCAGCTGCAGTCTGCTCTCCATGGTACATTAACAGCGGAGTGTCTTGTCAGTCCCATACCCAGGCAGAGGCTCAGGGAGGCAGACTATAGGACAAGGATAAGTGGGTTTCAGGAAGTAGCCTCCTGCCAGATTACATAACAATGTCGGATCAACTCTGGCAAGGGCGTTACATGAGGGCATACACCCGTGATGAATATTTCCTCCTGCATGTGTGGAAGATTTCTTTGTTTTTAAGACCGCCCTCGAGCACGACTTTGCTGTCTAAGTCCCTGTGATCCATCTCACATCATTACCAGTCACAGGGAAATAGGCGACGCATCATTGTTGCGGGGATGTGTCACACAGTAATTCTGCTCAGTTGTACTACAAAGAGATCCTGTCACAAATGTGACTTTGGAGCTATAGATTTTTGGGTCAATTTTCAATGCAGTCGAAATTCTGCTCTACTTTAATACTTCCCTGGAGCAGATTAAGATAAGCAGCTCGCTTCCTGTCCTAAATTCAATGAAATGACAACACCTACTGTGCCCCTGCTTCTGATGAGAAAAAAGCTTGGCTGTGATATGTCTTGCTCAAGCAAACTAGCACTGAATTTTCAAAGAGTTTGACCCAGGTGAGACTTAACCTCAGCCTAACCTCAATCCCAGACTTTTGAGCACAAAGGAAAACCTGCTGAAAAAACTCACAATGGATAAGGAACGCTGGAGGCGGTTCTTTTCACTTCAACTTTTCTCTCACAGTAACGCCATAATATACTCATTGACATATCTATACAAATATATATATATATATATATATGTACAATTTGCTCGCAGTTTTACTGCGCTGTCTATAACAGAAATTGATGTCCGCAAGCAAGCTGTCACTAGGATTCCAATCCTGCATAGTCTGCTTCAGGCAAGGAACAACATGCAGGTAGGGATGGGATGGTTTACGATTTTATTTCAGATCACAGTAAAGACTAGCCTCCAGAGACCATCCCAATCTTGCGAGCTCCATTGTATTTTACTTGCAGATCAGTCTGGTAAAGTGAGACGGAGAAAACTCGAAGCCAAGGGAACGTCCACTCAGCTTTGGTTTTGAGGCGGGTTTAAGTGTGACGCAACGAGAAGTGACTTTTCAGTGTAAAGCGCTAATTTTATCAGAATTAGAGAGTATTCCTGCTCTGAAAGAAGAGCAAAAAACATCACTGGAGACTTTTCTTGGAGGAAAAGCAAATATCCTTTTTCCCACAGGTTGCTTAATTTCTGACCTTAGCCTCGGCGCTCTGCTAGTACGTCATACGCTTCGTTGATCTGATTGGTTGATTTGGCCTGTCTATCACTAACATAGGTGGTGATAGACAGATGGCTTATCCAATCAGTAATCAGTATTTCCCCCCCTTTCAAAAAGATCTCCAAACGAGAGTTCCCAGATGGATATGCTGAGCAAATGCTAATCATGCAAGACACAGTAAGTCGCAATCATTTTTTGCCAGGTAATTTTGACATGAAATTTTTGTATTGTTGCATGCCTACATGCAGGAGGGATAGCTACAACAATAATCACTATTTGCAGACCAATTGTGGACTGTGACATCACAATATCTTAACTTCAGCATTACCAAAATCTCATATGAATGAGAAGCTTAACAGTAGCCTGAATGGCATTCAGTAGGAAAAATATCTGTTGTATAAACCAAATGATAGGGTCGGCAGGTGGGCCCACTGAGGTTAATGTTGGTTGCTCATTTTGCGGTGTGAAATATCATTGTGTGAGTGGTGTCAACCTCTCCACATCACACACATTTTATAGGAATAAACAAGGTGCTCTATGTGGCCTATTCAAACTCTCCTGCATCGTATTGATCTGTCACTGACATGGCAGTAATGCAGGATACTGGTGCTAAATGGAGGGTGATAAAGTAACTATAAACCCCCTGCAACTCGCCAGTGTATCACTGTAAAGACTGATAACAGCAAACACAAGCTGCAGAGGCAAGAAGACTAACAAATAGGATTTCTGAATTCTTTTATACTCCCCCCATAAACACAAAGAGACCTTTTATGGATTCTTTGAGGTTGACAATAAGAAAGCATTTCACCACAGAGAGCAACAACTGTAAAGTGTACAATTGGGGGGACTTTTATGGTCTTCTGAGATTGAGCTCAATGTAGTAGTTGCTTTCCACTTAAGCCTTAAATATGCATGTGCTGAGAGTGGGGGAAAAATAGTTGGCCTTTTTGTTTGTTTACCATGTCTCAGGGGAATTTTTGTAAAATGGCTGAAGAAAGCTAATTGCCTTTTTTGTTCCTCCTAACCTTTCACATTTGGATGCATGCAACTTCCTGCAATTACATTGTGTGCCAACGGATATATGATTTTCCCCATTAGATTTCAGTAATCTGTTCCCTTTGGAGTAAATCTACTGTTAAGTGCGGTACGCAGACCCAGCGGTATTAAACAACACTCTAATCTGAAAGGTTCCTTTGTCTTTACCATATGGTATTGCTGTGGGAGTTCAGTTACTGCCACCCCTCAAACATGTGATTAAGTATTGTTGGAGGAAGTCAAATTTCTAATTTTATTCTCATGCTACAGGGCCGAGTTTTGCTCCCAGACACCTCAGTTCTGGCTTGTCCAATTGAACAATCATCCCTCTAACCTTCTGGCTATGTTATATAAATGTCACCACATATTTACTACTGACATAATTATGTCAAGAAGAAAAAGCCATGTACCAGGAAACATGTGTGTGTCACTTAAAAAATAAAGTCAGGAAAGAGACACATTTAAAGTGTCAAAACTGAAACAGCAGAAACTGAAACATTTTTTTTTTAGTTCCCAGAATGGGTAAAGTTAAGAAAAAACAATGCTGGATCCTACATTTCCCATAATGCAACGCACCAGCTTTCGCAGGCTCAATAGTACTCTTCATGAAAAATCGACTGACTCTAATGTTTAAAACTGGTGAAGTGGCCTTTTAAACCTCTCAATATATACTGAAACCTAGACCGATTACTTTGGGATAATTACACCACATCAACAGGTATGCATAGTGTGAGGAGACTCATTAGCACATGTACCATCACACCTACAAGCAGACAGCCTGGAAAGTGATTTTTTTTGAGGGGGTGCAAACGCCTCACAATTCTTTCAGCAAGGTAGAGTAACCTCTGATATATTTGGGACATTTGCAAATGCAAATCAGGTTAATATACTAAGCAGGAAGTAATGAGTGTTAGGATCAGAAATACTTCATTGGTCTTGATGGAGGAAATTCATTTTTCATTTGCTCTTATTCCAACATGTAAATATATTTACATTTGACTACAACAACAACTCTCTAAATAGAAACATAGAAATAACAATGTTAACCCATGTGCATTATACTACAATATAAAGTAATGATATATAAGGAGGGGGAAAATGAATATATAAAAAAATATGCATATTACAATATAACACCAATGTAACTTATATTAGGACAGGGACTTATTGTGCAGTAAAGATTCACCATAATGCCTTAGTAAACCAGATTATTTCAAAGATGAATTATTATTATATATTACTGCAGTGTTAGCAAGTATTGCACACATTACTACTGCACACTGTATGATCACATTGGTGATTTAATATAATGTACTCAACAGAAACAGAAATGAAGAAAAACATTTTTTTTTAGGCATTCTGAAGACGCACTGGATTTTAACCTTGGGGTGAGCACAATTTCATTTTTGCAAGATCTTTAATTGGCTTTAGATTACCTCCAATTATATAAAGATTTTAGCCATTCATATAGTATTTTTTCAACAAAATCCATTGGTGTCCTTGAAGCGGAGTGTCCAGGTAGGGGTCAATGTAACAAGCATTTCATCTTGTTGACTAAGAATTAGTGTTGTCATGCCATTGGTTGGACATAGGAATGGTAGAGCACCTTGATTTAAGTCTCATGCATTTGCAGTAGCTCACATTGAGAAGACATCTAAGTGAAACATATGTTCGGTATGCATAATACACATGTTATAAATTAATACTGTACTGGTGTGTACAATAAGCCTGGAGCATTGAAGTGAGAAAGACAGATTTGGCTAATGGACATTTAAAATATTTTTTTATGCAAACTATAGAGAAAATAAAACTGTTCATTTGAATTTTATTTGACCGCAAACTAATCAGCCACAATTAAATTAATCACAGGTCAGTCAGCTGCTTAAGAGAAGAAGGTTTATACATCGCACAAACTGTAAATTTATCACTCTAAGGCTAACATTAATTGCAGTCTTCTCTGCACATAACGTTTCAGAATATTATGGCACTGCAAATTATGTTGGCTGAAAATGCTTTTGAAACTCAAACATTGACTTAACTGTACTTGAGCATAGACAAGACATATAAATCCTTAAATTGTCTGCCATTCCTCCCTTCTGCTGCACTATTGATAGAGCTCATTTCTCATAGACTTTCTGCAGTGTTAAATGGACGGCTAAATTTCTATTAAGATGGTGTAGTGAATTTTATTTTCCCTCTAAACTGTTCTGTCAGACTCTTTCACAGCATTGTAACATTCGCTATAGTGGCTATGTTTTGCTCCATTTAACTCCCAAGATGCTCAGGTTCAATATACATCACACTTCACACTATCACCACCTGGCAAAATAGCCAGTGGCATCTTTCCACCCTTCTTACCTCTCTTCCATCCCACTGTCATTTCCTCAACTTGATGCCCTTTCTTTGTGAACTGACTACACTAAATCCATACGTCTCTCTGCCCCTCCACCTCCTTTGACCTTCTCTGTTCACTTTCTTCTAAACTTCCCTGTCAATCCGCCTGCCTCTTTGCTGTCTGGGGCCTTGCAAATTGAGTGAACACGAGTTCAGGGTGCTGGAATAAAGTGGCTCAAATCGGCCTTGTCTGATGCCCTCTCTCACTTTCAGTTGCTCCACACCTTCTTATCAGCATTTATTTCAGCTGCTGCCTCAACCCCTACTCCTCTAATTCCAATCCTGCGCTTCTGACCTGAGCAAATAATTCTCCGTATATCTCTACTCACCTCCATCCTCTCATGCCTGCCTACTCTCCTCCCACTGAGGGTTCTGTCACCTGCCTTGACGAGAAGTTAGACAATATTCTCTGAACTACCCACTGGTTCTGTCCTCAGTTCCCCCCTCTCACTACTTCTTCTACTGACCTTACTGACTTCGGTTAAATTATCTATCTCCTTTCTCCACAGATGAGGTCCAGGAACTGATCTACACTCTTGCCACCTTTCCCGATTGCTATCATCAGCACCTCTCTGACGGCAGACCGATTACAATCTGCCTTCAAGTGCTACTGTGGGAGCACTTCATAATAATGGAGCTTTACCAGCTTTCAGAAAGTTAATCAATATCAATAAAATGCTTATAATACGACAACATTTGTTGTGGGACCTCATTAGTATTGACAGTTTATATAAGTCATAAGAGAAGAAAAGCGTTAATGGTACATCATTTAAACTGTATTTCATCATCTAGTCTTACTTCTTTATATGATTGGACTTATATATTCTTCTTTAGGAACACAGAGCGTTGGAAATATTTTCCTCATCATATACAAATAATCACACACAAGCTGTATCACTTTACTGCCCTTAAATGAGCTTTAAACAGCCACAATATGCAGAAGTTATGCTTTAACACTTTTCTTATACTAAAGTGTTGCCCATCAACAGTATCGTAAGCCATGTAAAAATTAACAACATATTGCCTGATGTCAGAATGGATTGATTTGTATATTGATTCTGTATATTTGCTAAATGATGATCAAACAGCTTTGTGTTAGTTTGTAGCATATAAACGCATCAGCTGTATTAATGTGTGGCCATAGTGAGAAATGTCTTTTTGTGAGTATTGGGGTCGAAAATTCAAATTAAATTAAAAACCCTAGTCTTTATGAATTAATATTAGACAGTGTATACATAGAATATAAAAACTGTCCTTTATAGTATGAAGAGTTACTTAAACCTGCACTAAGCAGTCTTTTTGTATTAACCATTTCCAGACACACCTGCCAGCTGTTTTAAGCAAAACAGCTCGGAAACTGGTGGAGACTAAAACAGAGTGATATTGAGAGTGAAGGTACTGAACATACATTTGCCAAGTTGACACAAACACAACTCCAAATGAATGATAATGTTGTTCTGTGTCCACTAGATGTGCAATGGTTTGCTTACAGTGATATTATGTCAGTGTGCTTTAGTATTTTTTTCATTTAAGGCATGAGCGAATTGTTACAAAAGCCAATGGACATAAAAACATGGCACTTAAGTAGAGGAGCCAATCCAGTGCAATAAATATAACTTTTATGAACCCTGATGTTCAATATATTGTATGTTGTATTGTATTGCATGTATTGCAGTACAGCATTGTGAAGGGTTTATTACATTTGATAATGCTGTCCAACAACATCAAAGCCTCTGCCATCGCCTCTTAGAAAGAGTCACAACCTTTGATCGCTGTAAGGTTCGTAAAGGTGGCACTTATTGCACGACTGTTGCATTAGATTGCATTATATGTTTCAGGTGTTCACATTGTTCTGTGCACATCCCTGTGTCATTTAGCATTAATCGATTCAGAGAGAGACTCATGAGAGAAATAATCTATTTCAATCAAGTATACCTGCAGATAGGCTTTAAGTGTTAAAAGGCTAGGATAATGGTAACCATTTATCCATCTTGACCATCTCTATCATCAAAACAAAGGATAACATTTATAGAGAAGGAATCTGTACTTTAGACATTTACTTGATTCAAAGTACCGTCTTAAAAAAAAACTGTCACAAAAGATACACATGAATGAATAGCAGATTGAGGTGGAGTGTTCCCATCTCTGAAACGCCTTGGAGACAGAAAGAAACAATGCTTATATAAGACATGGTAAGCAAATCATACACCCATCCAAGCAGAAGTCTACAGTAACCATAACCAAACAAATCTGAACAACAATGAACACCAGGAGCAACTGGTACTAGTTTATCTGGCTGGGGGGGAAGGACTTCATGCCCATACACAAACACAAAAACGGGAAAAAAATGGTTCGCATTAAAATGATTTGAATGCTTTGTTCAACTTAATCATACTTGTCACTTAGAAAGAGTTGCTCGTTCACTTTATTTGCTAAACACACGCATGTACGCGCACACACGACCACACACACACACACACGCACACACACACACACACACACACACACACACACACACACACACACACACACACACACACACGGTTGCCGATTGCATACGTAAAATACAATAAATTCTTTTTACAACACTATAAGGTTTTCTAAGTCAACTGCAAAACCATAATTACATATAACATCTGCGAGGATTCCCACTTTCTCACGTTTTTTATCTAACAAAATAGAAAGTGAGAAAAAATTTGGTTAAAAATTAGTTTTCCATAAAGTTGTTAATATGAGAGTCTGGCGTTTTTCAGAGGAAAGTGAGGTTTTTAAGATACAGCAGTCAGATCAAACTACATCACCTCCCTGACATGTTGCTCAGCGCTTTTTGAAAAAGAAATCATGACATCCAAAATTAAACTGAAACAGCTTGTCAACACTTTCAATAGATTTCTAGCGTACCAGAAGTACTGCACAGCCTAAAGTGGACTGTAAAGTCAGCTCACCTTGTGATAAACAGCTTTAGCTGATTTTCCACTTTATTCTAGTTTTCCTCCTCCCCCTCGCTCTTTCCTTCCTGCCTCATCTCCTCACCAAGACAGACTCTGCTTTTCATAACTGCTGTCAGTTTACTGTCTTTAACGCCCTCTTTGTTGGTGATATTCATTTCCTGATCCGACACTCACTTCTTCCTGTGAGTGATACATTTGATGTGTTTCTTGCGTGCTAAAGTGATCACAGAAACACTATTTTAGCTATCATATAGGGGACCTAGAGAATGGTGCTAACTTTTTACCCAACCTGTATTCATCTGCGTGATGGAAAAACAAGAGTTAGTAAACAATATAGTGATCTGCTAACAGAGACTACAGCATATTTAAAGATATGAATGTGCACATAGCCTGCACACGTTCATTCTTGCGCGCAAATTCATGCCCATTCCACACTCTCTACACTTACAAAGACATGTGTTTTCCAATTTAAGTTTGTCCTTTCTTGCATTTTTTGGATTTGTTTAAGAAAGGGAGATGCTTTAAGAAGCCGCATGCAGTTATAGATAATTTGTTTCTCATCTCTGTCTCATCATTGCATTTTTAGACATAGATGTTGACCGTACTTCCATCACTTAAATTAATTTTCACCTATATCGGGTGCTGAACTACACTCTGTTATGAGAGAACAGGCAGTTATTTATTCCTCATTTCCGAAACTAGTATCAAACATGACGTTTACATGAGCATGAAAAAGGAGATGTAACAAGTATGACACACCAACAATCTGGGCCGCTGCACTGTGCCATCTGCCGAGGGAAGTGAAAGATACACTGCATGGCAGTACATAAAATAGACTGGCTGACAAGGTGGGAGTTGAGGTGGGTTGTATGCTGTGCTGAATAAAGTCTGGACTTAAATACTGAGACTGCATCAGGTTCCTTAACAATGGTGGGAAACTCACATTGTCAAAGGTTTTTGTTCCCAAGCTGTTTTTCTCTTTCAAATGTAGGCATAGGTAATCCTGCCAGTCCATAATCGATATGTGCATTTGAAAAACGTCAGTTAAGAGAGACTAAAAGACACTTGATTATGTTTGCGTTTTCTGGTGTGTGTGGAAATTAGTGCTGGTGGATAATTGTGGATGTGTGCGTGTGCATGTTTGTGTGTGTGTGTGTGTGTGTGTGTGCGTTTGGATTGCAGCAGTTGTTTTCTGGGATTCTGTTTTTCTCACTTGCAAAAAGATAGAATAACTAACCCCGACATATTTTAAGATATAAATAGACTTTTTGGGGATAGTAAAAAGTTGGTGCAGTTGGCAAACTATCAACCATTGGGGTGACGTAAGGGGAACTGTTGTTGGGTGTGAATGTTGGAAGAAGAGTCCTGTAATCAGATAATGTATGCAGCTAATGTCAGTTATCTTCCATAACAGAAACAGAATTTTATCGTGAGGACCAAACGATTTATAAAGTTAGGTATCAGCTAAACCAGCTGAAAACGAGGAGGGAAGCCAAAACGCTGAAGGATACAAAACAGCAGCAGCATCAAAGGGTACACTTGAGTCTGAGAAAACGAGGACTAATGCAGAGCCCTGGTCAAAATAGCAGGTCATTTGTTACTTTCATTAGAGCTGTCTCAGTGCTACTGTACACTGCAGTTGGTGGCAGATTCATGGAGGTGATAGATTGAGAGCAAGTAAGTGAGTTCAAGATAGCAAATTGGTCAGTCATTTCTCAGGCTTGGGTGTTGCTGATGAGTTTTCTTTAAATAGTGGCTTGAAAGCTGCTAATTGGTTGATCTCAGATTAAACATAACAAAGAAACTGAAACTGAATATTAATAAAGATTTTTTTTCCCCCAGTATGGAAAATTTTTGTTCTGGTAAGTTTCTGGGAATGTTGTCTATAAAGTTCTGGTTGATCATTTTCATACAATGACTAGTGAAATTCCTGACTGAAATGGAAAATATTCAGTGATCTTGACATTCTATGTGAGTATAGCAGCAAATTACAAGACGCATGTACAGTGTTGAGCTGCAAAGAAGAATTTATTAATGGATTACTTGTCAACTAATACATGAGTCATCAACTACTTAGATGAACAATTCATCGGTTAGACTATTTTAAGAAAAAAGTAAAAACTCTTTGATTCAAGCTTCTTATGTATGAATGAATTCTGGTTTCTCTGACAGTGAACTGAGTACTTTGAGTTGTAGACAAAACATTTTTCACATTTTCTAACATTTTAAAGACTAATCTGTGATTCGAGAAAATAATTGATGGATTAATCAGCAATGAAAATAATCGTTTGTTGCAGCCCTAGTACACTGCACCTTATCTGTTCAGTAGCACAGCAAACGCCAAAGACCATCACCAAAGTAACACCATTATTCCTATCCTACTATTGTCCTTTTTTTGTTTTTTACTTTGTATTTTCCTGGCAATTAGAGGCTTGGAACAGGTCCATTCTAGTACATGAAGCCACCAATCATGTTTCATATTCGAACACACTGTATACTATTAACCTTGTCAAAGGAGAATATGTTATTACAATGTGTTTAAAGATATTTTCCAGTACGGAGAGTCTCATCAGTTGGATTCTCAAAAAAAGACACCGACATTTAACTACTGTTAGTTATCATAAATATAATATAATAATAAACTTAACAGATACAGGAAAGAACTTCCTACTTGCGGAAAGAAAATTTCCAAAACAGGTTTTTTTTGTATTTTGAAAGCCATTGTGTTCCAAAGATTTTCAAGAGGCATCTTGAATAGTCTGCTTTTAAATTGTTATTTCAAAAATATGCCACTGTGTTCATCTTTGTTGTTGTTTTTTTTTTTTTATTATTTCAGCAGAAGTTTAAAAAAAGCCAAGGCCAAAGCCAACCACTTTGTGCTGCGATTGGCCGGTTGTGCAGAGATGAGAAAGGAGCCATGGTTTTGGACCCCTCTATCTAGCTCTGTTTACAGAATTACACAGCTGTTTCTGTCACTTCTCATGTGAGCAGCCAAGTGAAACACTATCAATGTCTTCCAGGAGAGGCTGCACTTAATGTGTGCCATTATCCCCATATGAACAATATCGCATATCCCTCTACTCTATGATGGCTGGCTTCCCATGCTGCCTTCGAGTGTCAGAACAACTATAAACACTTTTGATTCGGACAAGCCAGCGTACCAACTGGTTTTGATCAAGTATAGGCCTTTATTGTTCCACTTCCCAGATTTAATCACCCCTCATCCCCATTAGAGGCTTGGTTGGGAGTGACGGTTAGGACAGATTATCTGGTAGTGTGAAGGCTTTACAGATTTATCGATCAATCTTAATCATTCTAATTTACTTTTGGACTCTTCTGAGCCATCCTGATAATATGGGAATTGCTGGGTATCAGCGACTGCACCAGTCCTTTAAAGAAGGATCAATGTTTCTCACATGTCATGGCAAAATCGGGTTTGGAGGTTTTCCTTTTATCACTGCATATTATGCATATTAATGCATATGCAATCACACAGGATGCTGTGAGATTAGAGGCATTGGCGTAAGTAAGTGTGACATATCAGGAGTCAGGAGGATCATGTCAGCTACATCGTTATGTGCCTGATATTCATTTTCCTAATCGTCTATAAAGGAGTGAGAGAAAAAAAATCAGACTTTTGTGATATTTTGAAAATGTCTAAGGACTTTAAAAGTTTTATCATGGGGCTCCATCATTTGAAAAGCTATGGCTGTTTCTCGGTCTACCGTGGCATTATGCGCATCCTCTGTGCTTCTACTGTTTTTGGGTGGAACCATAACTCATGTCATCTCTCATTTTGCCACAGAGTTGTTGTATTGTTTTACAAGAAAACTTTTATTAAAGCTGTTAACTTCCTCAAAATAGATTAGTATGCCATCTTTCTCTGCACTGTCTATGGATTTCTGTCAGCAAAGGTAATTGGATCATTGATCTGTTCATTCATCCCTTTATTTGTCTTTTCACATGTAGCAAAACGGATGTCTCTTGTGAGTTGCATTATACAGTTGGTGTTTTGTGTAAATTAGTTCAGCCTCACCACATATCACTATCTGTATAATTAAATTCAACTTTATATCAACATTACTGATTTACACAAGTTACTATTAACTTCATAAATGTATTCATGCATCATTTTTTTCACTGTGACACACACTGATTTAATGTTGGTTACAAAAGCATTTTGCTAATCTAATATTAATCTAGAAATGGAGACACATTTGTCAACAAATGAGAAAGGTTTAATAGAGCTAAACAGTTTACACGTATTCCAACTAAGGCTAACGGTTAAAAACACTCAAAGTTTCACAAACTTTTACTATTTATAGACAAACACCAGCCCAGAATTTCACTCAGCTTCAAGTATTCAGTGAGAGTTTTTAGAGGGTGGATGCACAGTCATTTGCACACATTTGCATGTCATTAGCACTTCAAACCTACAGACTTGAAAGGCTTTCCTTGTCAAGACACTCTAATCTTCCTCTCTCTCCCCGACTCCCTCTCTTTCTCTCCGTCGCACTCTTTCCCAGGTCTCTGCTGTCTCGCAGAAGCAGTGATTAAGGAAGCTAAGGACATCAATTAGAAAGTTTAACCTTCTGTTCAGACTTATGACAGCTTCCATGGTACTGAAATCTATGATGTGTGTTGTCATGTGCCCCTGGAGAGCAGGACCATAATTTTGATTCATACCTCAAGAATGGCTGAAAAAAGGAATATTTATTAAATATCTTGCTAGTAGTGGGTACCAGCTCTCATGAGGAAATGGAGAGCCACACTTTAAATGTGTGGCTGGAAAAAGATAACAGCGTATCTTAACTATAAATATTAGAGTTATTTGTGTGATGCTGGGAAAAGTTATTTTTTTCAAATCTATGATTATATGGTGAAGGAAGGTGAAATTTATTTATATGTTTTCTCTGTATTTGTCACAAATCATAAAATGGGACATTCCAAATAAACATAAATGTTTGTTATATTAATATAATATGCGAGCAGGGCCAGGACCATCCTCCCAGGGGCTGCAGTGACTGCTTTTTGCCCAGCCCTAGTAAATAAATTGATCAACCCCAATAAATGATAATTGACCCAAGTAGATTAAGTTGGACCAACAGAATTGCTTAATGTTGCAAAGCCTTTTGATCATGTGGGAATGCGTTGCATAATTGAGTTAATTCACTGATACTGATACACAAGTGTGAAGCATTCATGACTGACTTTTAATTTGTGGTATGCAGCAGGCTCTAGCTACTTCTTCAGCAATGTTAATACAATACACATTTAATTAAGCCATTAAATTATTAAAAAAAATAAAAAAAATAAACAGTGGCAACTCTGGACCCCATCAAACATGAAAAAGTCAGACTTACTGTAGTTCTGATTAATTATACAATTTAGGACTAAAGTATCAGTGTACTTGTGTGATTACCATTAAGTCTGATGACTACAAAAACAAGTATGAGTAAGTTGGAACATGTAAAAACCCTGCTGCTCTGCATTGCCCTTTCATTTAAAATATCATAATATTAAACTGGCTTTGGTTTTTCATAATGTGACAACATCTAATTAGAGATGGCAGGACCTTTCATGAGTTCTACTGAGATTAATAGAAACGGCAGAGACAAGCAATAGACTGGCACACTTGAAATATATCAACAAAACTACAATGCCATCAACAAAAAAACCAAAGACATTTCAAAACATATAATCACTGTCATACTTTTCTGTAAACCCTCAGTATTCACTGAACTGTTTCGAAAATGCACACTTGGACAACACTGTTCCATTTCTTGTCACAAGTTTTGACGGCTTCCTCAACTGAAAAGAACTTCTTGGTGCAGACAAAAAGAGAATATAGCAGTGACTGGTGACATCCATCAAGGACTTTCAGTGGCATCATCTGAAAACATAGACCCATGGCTATATTTTGTAGTTTATTAATCACAGATCTAACTTGCTTTTTAAACAGGAAGTACTTTGAAGTATTTTACTTATCTTTTATTAACATTTTCTCTTCATGTTGTGACTATACTATGTGTAGTAGACAATCACTGTAGTAGTAATGTTGGTAAAATTGTCTTAATGTAACACTTTCCTCATTATATATTAAAACATAATGTGATTAGCTTTCTGCTATGCTACTGACTAACATGCAATGTACTCTACAGAGTCAGGAGAGCTAGATAAATCTTTATGTTTTATTTGTGTTGAGATGACATGATGTGAGAGCCAATGACACGGACTTCAGTGTCTTTCTGCATTTAGCTCAAGGAGATTCTGGGATACATCCAACTAGACAGTGATAGATACTGCAGTATTTCCATGACAATGAAGGTATGCTTGTGGCTCACCAAACATACTAAATTAAGCAGAAGTAATACAATCACCAATAAAAACCAAAAACATCCTGACAGATAACCAGTCCAGGGCAGTCCCATGGATGCCAAGGCAATTCCTCAGTTCATTATTTACCAAGCCAAAGTTTGTGCAGGGGTCAAGCAGGGCATGAAGAATTAGCTACAATGTCTATCTCAACAGAGATCAATTGGAAACAGGTAACAGAGGGATTTTTTTTGGATCAACTCTGAGTTTGTATAAATTAAGTCAGAATACCAAGTAAAATCTGAACAAAACAGCAAAGTTCCATCTCAGGAGGAGAGTGTTCTTCATCAAACGTCTGCAGTCACAGTCAACACTAAGTATTCCTTTAATAAGTTTGGAGTTTTTTTCGAACCAATCTTATACTTGTTTTCCAAAATGTCAATTCAATAAAGTTAGTTTGTTAAAACTAATAAGCTTGAAACATACAATTGACCATTCACTAAAACTGCAGCGGCTTTACCAGAGATGTACAGTATGTAAGCTAAGGAGTCAAACAGTGTCTAATGTTACATTTTTCTATATTAAACCTAAAACATTTGGACTAGTCTGCAATTCAAGAACATGCTCTTTTTAACGTTTCCACATGTATCAACCGGTTAGGATGCTTTTAACTGTAGCCTGAGTCTTTAGGCATAATATCATGTACATATAGCGCATACTTAAGAGGCTTTTTACAAGGTTTTCATTATTAAAAAGACTCGGCTGGAGACAGCAATTTCAACAGTGCACAAAGCTACTGGCACCTCAATTAGCTAGCTAGCTACAGTTGATAAAAGGTAGAGTTACTGTCTAGAACTTTGAAGCCTACGTTTTTCTTCTTTAAAATCAATGACACATTTTTTGAGTGCTAAATGTGCCACTGTTATAATTGTAAACTGCTTATGTGGCATGATAGCGTGGACAGCCTGACAGGCAACACTAACTAAAGGGGACAGGTCTCAGAAAACAGTCAGTTAATTACTGCTGCACTCGCTTTTCCCACACAGTGCATGAAGTTACCCTATGACCTGTTTTCTACTTCACACATGAATAAACCAGTGCAGCAAAAAGCATCACTGTTTAGGCAACATGCCTTCCAATAAACTACTTACCACCAAGCCACCATATCAAGTGCTCAGTCATGACACACACACAAAAAACACATGCATAGCGTTCTATGAAGGGCTCCCTCAATGTAAATAGAAACTTGCATACAGATAACATGGCATTAAACAGGGCGCAAATATAGCAAACTAATGTGCTTAAATGTGAAATTCACTGTGGTCAGAAGTTCTAACAATAATGATGTATCTTGAAGAGGATGGTGCCAGGTTTTGTTCATGCAAGTAAACTCAATCGTACTTCCATCCCAGTACATATGGGAGGTTGCAGTCCTGCTATGTGATGTTTCCTTTAAAGACTTCTAAATGGGAAAATCTAAGCATATGCCAAGGAAGAGCCCATTACATTTGGGAGTGGATCAGAAAAACAAAGTGGAAACACAAATTATTTTTCACTTTCATTAACAGTGAGAGATAGGGCACTGGCGGTGGTTTCGTAAGAAAAATTAGTTCCCATCAGGTTGGTAAAGAAAATGCACACTGCATTAACATTGCGATGTATAGTAGGGCTTCTAGTTCTAGTTGCCATGTGATCCACTTGCAGGCGGATTGTTGGGGAGTAAACAGGTTATTTGAGAATGGCTGTGGTGCAGCTTTTGTCTCTCTGGCCGACTCCCTATTCTGCTGCAGTGGCTTTTCTGTTCGGTTTGGTCATGTTGTTTAAGGAGCTTTTACAGCTGATAGTCCATTTCTAGTCCACTTCCTGGGTCTGCACCAGATGCAAAAATGATTTTTTCCCCCTTTTTTTTCAGCTGGTCTGGTTCGCTTTGACACCTATTGATTGATCTGGTCCAAATCAGTTGATGCCGGGCTGAAGGGAACCAAAATGTAGCTGCGATTCAGCTCAATAGAGGTGTGGGACAAAAAAAGGAAAAAAAGCACTTCACTCATTGGTCAGATATGTCTGGGGCGTGCGCAATAACGATTGGTCAAAATCGCCATGCTCGCAAACGCTGAGAATGTGAACAGAGTGACGAGCAGACAATGCACTCAACACAAGTAATGTCACAATGAAGAGATAACCGCGAGGGATGATTTTGATGTTGGTCCTCGGTTATTACATCATGTGCTGTTGTTGATGTGGTGACAGAGGAGTACTTAGTCATTACGTAAATCACCTAGCTGCCAACAGGAGCTGGGTTGGCCCAGAAATGTGCAGTGCTTTCTGCAGTTAGTGTAGACCCAGGTCCAATCACGTTCTCACCACAAACAAACCGCACCAGAGTTTGTTTGGACAAAGACTGCCTCTTCTACCAGGTCTCGGCCCGCTTATTTTGTCCATTTCTGCTGCGCATGCGAGTACAGTCGCTGCATTCCCATCTGCACAATCGGGCCGTAGCAAATGAGGAAACCCACTCAAGTTCGATTCAACAGAACTAAATAAGGCTGGTTTGAAAACGCTCTTAGTTTATGTTTTTTCTGGCACCTTTGCAACACTTGCACTCAAACATTTTCCATTCATTCACCACACACACCACTAACAGAGAAAATATCCACACTCAACATGGTCAACCTCTTAATTTGGTTTGATTTGGCTTAATTTGTTCAAATCATTTCTATTTAGTTGAAACATGGTATTTCTCTCTTCTCTCTGTTATGGCAACTTGAGCCAGGTCGTAAAAATGTAACTGAATTAGTTAAATTTGACTTCATAAGGCTATCATTATTTCTGAAAATATGATTAGTACTGATTAAAAGTAAAACTCTGTATCAACCCTGATTTTGCTTTTACCATTTTTTCAAGTAGAATTGAGAGAAACCACATGTAAACACCATCCTTCCTTGTTTGATTTAGAATTCATATTATCTTAAATGTTTGTATCTGCTCTTTTTATCCCAGCTAATTAAAATCCCTCTGTATTGACGAATGCATATTCATCCCCAGTTTGCTTGTTGTTCCCCGAGAACATGGATTAAACTAGTCGCTTGATCTCAGCCAGAGACAGGTTGAGGAGGAACAATGGGATTTCTTTCTGCCTCTCTATGTCTCCTTTCATTTGCTGCTTTACTTAATTAAATTCCAATTCAATTCAGGAGTGTTCCATCAATACCAAAGCGAATCCTCTTATGAAAACATGCCAAGCAGAACGAAGATATCAGGAAAAATAAAGAATCACGACAGATCAATTGATGATGAAATATCACCCTTGTTTAGCGCCACCAACTACACCTATTCCTTCTATTTTGTTCTTTTGTTTCCTATTTCTTGTTCAAGTGGTCTCTTCTTTCCTGATTCCGCTGAATCCTCCGGCTTGTGTTTCCCCAACTAACTGATCTGTTTATCTTATTTGACACCCTTCTGAGGATAAAATGTACAAGCTGCAGCTCAGATAAAGGTGGTGCTGATGCTACAAAGAAGGCCTGAGTCTTACTGTACTTCGCTTCTGACAGAGAGACAACATGAAGCCGACAACATAGAGGAGTTAAAAAAAATTACAGGAGAACACATACTCGTTATTTTCATTTCCATAGGTAATGCTAATTAGTTATCTTTTATTTCGCGGTAATCCCATGAAAACACAGCATATTTACATGTTAATAGAATTTGCTATTAACACCTCCTCAGTTTTATGACCTATTTTCCAATAAGCTCCGAATGAGCAACCAAAAGAAGAAAAAAAAATGCTAGTTTCTAGCTGTAATAATAAAACCAGTGCAGCCCCCTCTGGTGGACTGCAGATGACAACAGTTGGAAGAGTTACAGCACATATTTCAAGGTGTACACTGAGCCTGAACTTCTGATCTGAAAGATTATCTGATACCACTCAGAGGGACGGAAGCTACATACTTATCTTCCATTGTTTCCCTAGTGACACACTTTAATTATCGCAGCACCTGTCTCTCTTCTTCTCCTCCTCTATCTGGTCCTCTTGTCTTGATGACAGAGTAACAGACACAATAGGCAGTCCTTGAGAAACCCCCCAGAGACCCCATCCACAAACTTGGCTACATAGATAAGTGTCTGCTGTGTAAGTGTTCTCTACTCATAAAGAGATGATGTAGCTGATTGTCTCTGTTCTATGTCCACTGCTCAAAATCATTTTGACTAAACATACGTTATGAGAAGCAGCTGTTATCCGTCACCAACTGGGCGCACAATGTAACGACAAGTAAAGTGCTGCAGGCAACTAAGCGGGGCTACACTGCTGCCTTCTGATCCTATGCAGCCTCTTCATGGTGAGTAAATCCAACTGCTTTGTCGTCACATTATTAAAAGTCTTAGCATGCATTTGATGTGGGGAGGGGAGGATGGAGAGAGACACGTGTGTATTGAGTGTGTCTGCCATTTCGTTTGTCATCTTTTTAAGCTCTGTGAATGTGATTGTGCACGGTTTTCTACAGAAATGTGACGTGATGTTTACAGTGATAAGATGTTTTATGCCCTATGGCGGTTAAGTTTCATGCCTTTAACAGGCGGGTGATATGAATTGAAAGAAATATTTTTTAAATATTTTTTTGCGGTGATTTCACCATCACAAGCAACGTGGCAGCAGGTGTTTGTGGTAAGCCCCTTGGAAAAATCTGAAAGACAAAGTGGAATTTGACATGTCCTCACTTTTTTTGCAAGGACCTCTTTTTATAATTATAATGCAGCTACTGATCTTTATTTTCTATTTCTCAAAAAAGACACCCGTTTATTGTGCGTTAGTTGTCACTGTTTGCCATTGTTTAAAAATGAATGTCAACAAAGAAGTGTATATGGCGACCACTACTTCCACAATGCTACATGAAAATCCCCTGCGGCCTATCCCCATAGGGCTCCATTATAAAAGACATGTCTGTAAAACTGATGACAGAAAACCACTGGTGTTTCAAGAAAGGTATGCTGTTTGTATTGTGTTTTTTAAAACCAGAATAATGCAGTGGAAAACTAGACTTTGGGAATCAAAACTTTTTAGGCTCATCAGTGAGCGAGCAATTTGCATTCATGATAATGGGCGCCATTTTGAGTCTGGTATCCAGTTCATATTATATATCCATGTAGCAGATGCATTGTCAACTTTTGTGTTTGTGTGTGTGTGTGTGTTTGTGTGTAGTTGAGATAAAAAAAAAGGCCAAGTTTGATCTGAGGTTAGAAAGTAGCCCCACCACTTTATGCCCCACCACTTTATGCCCCTGGTGTCACGTCTGTTTCGATCCCATTGAGTCACAGGCAGTTCCTGCATGCTCAGAGTAATGTACAAACTATATTTTATGCCATCTATCATATACTGCACTAATCAGATCAACATTGTCAGTATGCTTTAATTTCTTCTTTTTGGAACAATTTTGAGTCCACAAGTCAAAAATAAACGGCAAGGACATATAGTATATAATGATTTAGTAGCAAAAAATAATAGAATTTTACTTTCTTTTATCATTTATGGCCACTACTGCACCTTGTAATACTATAAAAAGGATGTATTGCCAATGGAATGAAAAAGCAATTCAATACACAAAAAAGACGATATGTAAAACAGTAAATCATAGACCAAC
Source organism: Echiichthys vipera (assembly GCF_963691815.1). NCBI lineage: Eukaryota > Metazoa > Chordata > Actinopteri > Perciformes > Trachinidae > Echiichthys > Echiichthys vipera. Next base: position 12,069,516 of record NC_139843.1, on the reverse strand, counting down.
GCCTTGTGAAAGCTTTAATTGCCTGCAGGCATGGTGGGTTTTCTTGACAACACGTCTACGCCATGCTCATTATGTCTTGTAGCTTGAAAAACAAGGCAGCCTTTGTTATCTGAATATGGACACATGATTCTTTCATCTACAGTGTTTGTGACAAGCCTGCAGAATGTTTAATACAATGCTGGAGGAACCAAGACGAATGCATAGATGGTGAAATTAGTCATCTGCTAACAGTTATTAGTAGTAGGTATAGGGATAGTAATAATGTTGGACTTGCAGATGTTGTGAAGAAGATATCGCTCATATATTAAGAGATAATTAAAGATATATACCATCTCCTTTTTGCTGGTCAGAAAAGGAGGAGATGCACTATGATTTAACATTTATATTTCTAATTTTTCAAGAAGTCAGTTCCCAGGTGAGATGATTAGCCTGTGATGGGATGTTGCCAACAGGTAAGTCTGCCCCCACGTTTATAATTGTGTTACTGTAATACAGGAGCTGGGTGGGGTAGTGGGGGACATGGCCCATTGGCTTTAAGCCTAGAGAACGTCCTCCCTAGCAGGATGGATCAGCAGAGGAACGACAGCATCATGGATTAGTGCAGCCTGTCAAGGTCTGACGGTGCGGTGACAATTTAATCACTGAACAGGCTCCCCATAGAAAAAGGAAGAAGAGAGTAAGAAAAACAGGATGGGAAAGTTAAGAGGCTGTGGTCTTCATTTATATGATTCATTTTGTCATATCAGATTCTGTTAATACTGCTGTCAACGTCTCCTGGGTCCTGGGGAAAAAACAAACAGGCTCACAGAGACACAGACAAACGTACACAGGCACTCTCAGCCTATCCTAAGCTTAACCCTACAGCACACTGCCAATAGAAATAGCTCTTTTCCTCATGGGGACCAAAGAATGACAGTCTTTTTTTTTAAATTCCTTTTGTGAGATATCATGTGCTTCCTCATCAGAGTAGATGAACATGTCCCCTAAGGCATCTGGATTCTCACACACACACACACACACCCACACACACACACACACACACACACAGTAAGTATTTTTTCTATTCCAGTTATCCATCTGCACAGATGGGTGTTGAAGGAACAGACATAAAACAAATTAATGCTCATTTAAATATGATCCAATATCTAGCTTTGGATGAAGCAATCAATGTGTAGATTTTTTCATGAATTTTTCACCACAGCTGTCATTCGTACCATTAGGTGGCAATTATTTTAATGTCTGATCAATCAGAATGAATGCAGAAAATATCTAAAACAGGGATCCGTGGTGATACAGCATTTGGATGTAGCTGTCATAGCAGACGCACTATAAGTGAGTCAACAACCATTTTTTTCTGCTTCTAGTCTCATATTAATGAGGGAAGAAGTTACCATGGCAATAGCAGACATGGGCTACCTTGAGCTTTGCCAGGCTTTATTGAACATGCGCGCACACACAAACACACCATAAGTGTTTCATCATGCGGAGGAGAGTAAATGCTTAACCATTAAAATCACACAGACATCTACAAGGCATGGTTAAACATATAAAAGCCACTGGGCAAGGCTGACCTTTTCTTGAACTGTATAATCACCATTATTAGATGCAGCTACACATCACTTTTGCTGGTTTAATGTCTTGACTTCAAACTAAACCTATAATTAATGCCACATTTGTACAGATATTTATTTCCATTTCATCAAATGTAAAAATCCCTTATCACAGGATTAATACATCTGCATTCAAACAATAGTTGCATTTTTAGAACTTTTTTTAAGATTACCAAAGGTTAAAAAAAAAAAAAATTCAGGTGTGTGTGTGTGTGGGGGGGGGGGGGGGATCTACTGATAGGAGCCCCGCACTGTGCCCAGTGCCGTCTTGCCGTTTAAGTCAGATGATCCATGCCATGTTAGGGATGCGTGATTCTCTCCCTTCTTCGTCCCATGGCCCAGGACCGCTTTCAAATGATCCGAGCCTGCTTCTTGCTTAAACGTCATCACCCCTCGATGATATAGTTTTGTCAGACTGCAGTAAAAACTCCACTTCTGCATCAGACCAACTTGAACATTCAGCGTCTTTTAAATGTAGGTGCTGGGAACAGTCATATATAAATAGACATCAGTACCGCCGTCAATGCCCACGCTCGTACACGTGCACACGCCCGTACATATGATTACACGTTAACGTTACTTTGTAGAATTATAAAAAAAAACAGTAACAGTAAAAATGAAAAGGATATATGAAAGTGGTGCCCAGAAGGAGAAGAAAAAGGCTAAAGCAGAGCAGGAGAGGGCTAATCTCCCCAAAATCCCCTCCATGTTTCAGCTGGCAGGTAAGGTTACATTAATGTATGGCTAATGTTTGCTAGTAAGAAAGATAACTTAGTAGTTATGTCACAGAACCATCAACTTTAGGCAGCACATTTCAGACCTATATCTGCAAAACGTTTTCCCTAATAAAAGAATTCGGTGTAATCTTTATTCCCAACTCCAGCCCTGCAGTGTGATTGATTCCCAGCCCCAGCCATCGACATCCAGCCAACCAAGTTGTAACGTTAGTAGACCCACATCAGCTGTGGAACGAAGAGATCATAGCACAGCTAACATCCTGCCCCAAGTCAGCCCCCAGTCCAGGGAGACAGGACAGCCTGCCAGTGAGAAACACAGTCCTGGGCCCGAGTCGCCCGTCCCAGAGACGACGACAACAGCAACAACAACAACAACAACAACAACAACAACAGGTGAAGCCTCACGCACTGAGATTGGTGGGCTAAAGCTAGTTTATACTACTAGTTATAGTGCACTTCTAGTCTACATATAATAATATTTTGTTTACTAGCAGCCCATGTACAAGTTCATCAATATAGGCTATTTATTGTAGACATACTATATTTTTCAGGTCAGCAAGTGAGTCCCAATCCCCACAGTGCCAGAACAAGCCGGGTTGAGGCAACTGAGGAGACTAACACAATAGAGACTGTAACTGATGAACAGTACCCTACTGATAGAGGGAAATTCCCAGTGGACATTGATGATGATTATATTAAAAGGTTAATTCTAGATAAAGGGCCATGCAGACCAGAGGGGCCATTCATAAGGGATGGGAAGGATAGGTGTTTTTCAAGACATTTTTAAACGAGAGAGTCCAAAAGGGGAACGTAAATTTTAACGTATGTGGTTGTGTTATTCACCGTCTATGCACAGGGTATATTGTGAGAAGTGCTGGCTGTTTGCTGACGGCAAATCTGCGCATCAACGGGACGCGTGGAGAGTGGGAATAAATGACTAGCAGGGCCTCTAAAAAAAACAAACAAAGAACACGAAACCTCCCGGTCACATCTACAGGCGTGTGTTGTGTACGACACCTGGAAAAACAACCTTACTATCGATGGCCAGATCTCAGAGGAGTTGAAAAAAGAAGTGGGGTTTTGGACTGAAAATTCAACTAGAATAATAGATGTGACACTAACAGTGAACAGTGGCAATTTCTTATCTATCATAGACAAAGCATTGGTAGGCCTATGTTGGTTTGTGCATGGGGTTTCATGGTTGGACTCTGCAGGGGGGCCCCAGATAATTGAGCTTCGCTACTGCTTGCAACATCAACAGATTAGAACAAAGGGTTTCAAACATCCTTCCAGAAGAAATGAATATGGTCAACGTGTTCGAATCACCAGGGCTGGTGTTCCTTTAAAGGCTAAGTTAAAGAATATTATAAGGGGAAAAACCAGGGCTCTACGCTAACTTTAAAAAGTGTTTGGCAGGCAGGCAATCAGGCTTTGGTTGCCATATTTTGAGTAATTAAAATACCATGTAGTTATACGTCAGCCTTATAATGAAAGTGTGACATAAAATAACAACAATCAATATATCAAAATAGCAATCAATTTGCACATTTGTTTGTGATGATAACGGGGTAATTTTTGGGTGCACGTTTTGCCGTTTGCTTGTTTGCTTGTTTTTTAAATGTTAAAAAAAGGGTTGCCATTGTTGGCATTTTTTCAAAATGTAGGTGAAACACAAGCCAATACATGTACCAAAAACCAAATGGGTGTCTCAAAGAGGAGAGAGCCAACAACTGAGTGCCAAGAGGGTTTTTAATAATTTGGTTATGTGTGTGTGATGGACTCTTTTGTCATGTCCATGCGGCCCAGACTGTGACACTTCTTAAAATGCAAAATGCACCCAATTAATTATTTTGTAACCCTCTTCTCAACTTCTTCTGAAATAGTAATTTTGCATTTTCATATTAGTATGGTTTTACAAATCAATCAAAATGTAAAATATTCAAAACTCACAATAATGAATTACTTTGTAATAGTACCGATACAAAGTTTCAGGTCCAATTCATGTTTTTCTGTGTAATAGTTCTCTTTGACAGGGTGGCATCAAGCTGTTCCAACTATAAAGCTAACTTGCAGCAGCTTTGCATCATCTGTGTCGCACAAGAGCCTCTGTGTGTATAGTGTGTTGATACAATGCCCGTACAAGTTAGGAAACATTCTGTTGAAAGGAGGCAACTTATTTTCAGTGAAGAGAAACCTTTTTTTTTTTTTTAAATACACTACATATTGCAGCATTGGATTTTACTGCAGAAAGATCAGTTTGATAAAACCCAAATTCTGTAGAAAAGAATGTTATTTGTACTCGTAAAGAATAAAAACAATCAAAAATTTACATCTCTGCTGTATTGCATACCCTGTAAAGCGTGCACACATTCAATAAATGCCTGAATATTAAAAATATTGCTATGTGTCACCACAATGCTGCAGTTTACCCTCATTCAAACTAATATATTCTGCAATCATGGCTGACTGCATGCTTTTGGTTTGCTGAGCACATGTCAGACTAATACTGCTGAGCTCTCACATCAAAGTCAAAACCTGCATCAATGAACAGATCCAATATTTTTCAACTACAACCTGCTGAAAATAATTGTTTTGAAAAATACATAAAGAATGTTACTCAGGCTGGGGCATATCATCAATAAAGGCTGAGCTTAATGAAGGGCACCCATGCTGAATGATCAATTACAACAAAGTTATTTCCATATGATATTATCAGATGCCAGAAGATCCTTTTTTTGTCTTGTGCTCTGGTAGAACTGTAGTGTGAATAGCTCGGGTAAGCTCCGCTTCACTGAATCACACACATCGCCCTCCTGTCATTCAGAGACCTCACATACAGACCTAACCAATGCATTAGTCTTTGCACCACCAATTGGCCTCCTAACAACAACATGGAACTATGCCATTTTTATAAACCAAATAAAACACATATTGTGCTGATTTGCCATGATCTTGACTGTGCTTAAATGTACAAAATGGTTTGTGTCAGTAGTGATTATGCAGCACTGAAACTCTGGTGTTTTTTATAATTACAATAATTATCCCTTGTAGCGCCCATCTATGCAGATCATATCAGAAGTGCAAGGTGCAAGGCATACTCATACTCATGTGCTATTTTTCCCTTCCCAAAACAAAATAAATAGATGAACACAATCCTTTCCAAACTTTTGCAGATAATATGATGGACCATTTTATTTGTATTTATCATCTAGGGAAAAAACTTGTGGTTGTATGTTGTGATTGTTATTCAACACAGAACCATTAGCATGCATCATAATGCATGGATTGACCACAGATCCATGAAGCACCAGCACAGTCAAAGTGTCCCAACACCTGCTGCAGGTTATAGTCCTTTCTTCACATACTAAATTTTCCCACTGAGTTCTCGTAGGATCACAGGAACATGGGTTATCTTTTCCGATGTTAATTTAATTTAAGGTGCCAGTATTCGCCCAAGGTGATTCCCTACCTTTGGCACAAGGACATATTTTGCCCTTGGGGAAAAGCTTTAGTGGCTGGGTTTTTTTTTCCAGACAGACAATCACATATCTGTCTGAGTGCTGTGGTGCTGAACCCCAGAATAGGGAAACAGGTGACATGATTGGGTATGGCGGCGAGCTCTACTACACCTCCTGATAATGTATTCCTCCACCTTTGGCTTTTTTCATATTCATAGAAAAAAGCATTCTACCTTTGTGTGCTCAGTGAATCTAAATCTTGGATCAAAAGAAGAATGTAAATTCATCTTCTTTGAGTTTCAAAAGTGTATATCAAAATCATGTTTCTTCTCCAGATCTACATCCACACAGGACCATTGAGATTTACAGCCTTTACGATTTCTGATGAGAAACCAGTGTCAGGACTTCTATATGGTTGTGATATCAAAAATATACTATGTATAGGTTGAAAGTGCCGTTACAGTCATCCCCAGATTGAGATGACAGTAAAGAGACACCAAGACTGCACATGCGTAAGACTCGAAAACACTGCGCAATAAAAGCAGACTGGGCTTTTTTGGGAGGAGGGCCCTAAGAGACAGGCACCTAAATGGAGTGTCCCAGGCAGGGGTGAATACAGGTATGTTCTAGATTCTAGAAGAAGAAAAATCATTAATTAACCCAACTCTGGTTTCTTCTAAAATGTAGAAGAAACCAGAGTTGGGCTAATTTCTGATTTTTCTGGTTCAGTCTAAAGTCTAAAGCAGTTTGATTTTATGCAGTTTTATGTCTTCATGTTTTTTTTTTTGTCTCAAAGTTAACTTAACCTCCATTCCCAATATGACAACATTTTGGATATAAAACCAACAAAAGATGCAAGCTTATAAAGACGAGCAAAGCGTAAAGTAAATTAGCTGTTAGCTATCTCTGGTGCAATAAAACGAGGCTTGGGCAATAACCCAACCCAAAATACAATGGACTTGAAGAAAACATAAAATGAAATGTTCCCTTTAACATATTGTACTCCATTTAGTATTGCCTTTGCTACTGAATCAAGTGTCATTTTGATCAAGTGATTTTACTGCCATCTTCTACTCATCAAAGTAAAGAAATATTGGGCACTGAGGTAACAGCTTGCCTTATCATTTCTTGATAAGGAATGTTCTACTTTAGCAATTGATACAGTGATAATTCTGTTTGTGAGCCCCTGTTACCACAATAACTTTCAATTCTGCTACTGTTATTTATTGTATTAGAAGCTGCAGCACTCATGTGGAAAAATATATATAAAAATCAGGTCTTAAAATCCAATTTGCATGTTTATTTTTGGAGCCGTATTAGCAGTGGCACACACGTCCGGCAGGAGGAGGTAAAGGAGTAGGAGGAGAAGAGCTGTTTCAGAACAAAATAAATTGATTTTCAAGTTCAAAACTTTGTTTTAAAAATTATTTAGACATATTTACTTGTCTAATATTCAAAAACATCTAACCATCTATTATGCTCTTTGCACTGTAGCCTGGAGGAGAAGATGACGTCAAAGGAAGCTGCAATCATTAAGCCTTTACAATTCTGTACTTTAGAACAGAATGAAGATATCCGCAGTTTATTGTCATGAGGATGCTGATCAGGCATTGCTTGGAGGGATGATTGATCAACGGCATGACTCCACACAGAACCTCTGTGTAAACATTTGCCCTATCTTTCTTTAAGTAAAAACTTTATCTCTGTTAGTTGTATCAAGAAATGTGGATGACAGTATCAAGGTTTACCACGAAACACAGTATCTTTAGAAGAACAGAGGATAACAGTATGTACAGGTATATGGATATAGTAAAGGCACAGCAGCAACCCTACTGCTATTTTCAGCTTTCAGCTCATTGTTTCGGTCTGGCAGTTCATATGATTGAATCCCCCCCTCCCCAAAAAAACTGTGGGCAGCCATTTTCAGTGATCAGCCTCACACAAGCTGACTGTACGTTGTACGTTGTAGGTTGTACGTTGTACGCTATGTGTCTCAGCATGATATGGCAGGGATCTGAAATCAAACAGAGACAGTCTCATCAGGAGTTGGTGTACCGAACAACAAGAACTTGTTGGATTTAAATTGGACAGGTAGATCAAAAGAATGTGATGTTTATCTGGTAAATTTGTTTGAATTGGCATTGAATTGATCATTAGGCCCTTTACATTACAGAGTCTAATTGAACATTAGGCCCTGTAGTGTAAAGTTTTTAGAAATGGATATGTTTTTCATGGGGAACGTGCAACTAATGGGTTTATTTTTTCTATATTTCTATTTTTGGGAGACTGCAACCCAAATGACGGTTGAAGTTCCACCTAGTAGTGATGACTTGACTCATGACAAAATCTGCATGGAAGTGAGTTTTTAGTTAAATGATAATATATTTCTCACTTACTGCCTGAATTTATCTGAGGAAAAGCAACCCCCCTCTCCCAAAAAGCTTTCAATGAAAGTACTCACAAACCTGTAATCATTCTCCCAAACAGGCAAATCAAGAGAAATTGTCAGACAGTGCCTATTTGTTAGGCCCTCCAGTCCTGAGTACACCAGTGCATGCAGTCATTTAACTGTCACTAATTACAGCCCAGAGGGTGGTTGCTGCGAGTCTTCATGGTTTCTTGATGCTGCTGTCACACAGGTGCGACGTCTCAAATTGTTGTGCCGGCCACGGTAATTTGATATGAAACACACATTAAGTCTCATATCTATCTTTTAATTATTCTCAGCCATCTCCATTCACTGAAATGATGTATCATTATATCCTCAACAACTTAAAAGTATTATTTTTTTTAATCAGTATTGTTTTCTGCCATGCAAACTAATAAAATTAATTTCTGACTAAAACTGTGTTTCTCTATTTGTCAAGCAAACATCTTTACTCAAAACATATTCAAAGTAAATGTCCGTTTAAAACATGTAAGGGATCTGGTTAATTGCCAAAATCATGAGGAGTGAGTTCTAATCAAATGAACCATTTTTGTTTTTCAACTTTCTTTTGCTCAACATTCCCTTTTGTAGGAAGCTTGAGTCATGCTCATGCGTCATTTATAATGCACCAGATTTCTTTTTATTATTTTTTTTTAGAAGATTTAGGCCCTTTGATTCCAGGCAGGTGTACTAATGAGCTGTTTTTCAATTCAGCACCATTCAGCACAACTCTTCCCTCAGAAAAAAAAACATCTTATCATGCATTTTTAAAGCGATGTATCGAAGTTGCAGGCCGAGAGGGGGAGCTGACATGCAGGTACATACAAAGGAGAGTGAAGCTGACGGTCCAAGCATGAACTTGCACTCACTAATGAATGCTACATATAGAGTATGCACAGAAATATGCAATGCACACACAATCACACACATATTAATAATAAGCATGCTTTCCTAACATACTGTGTCATGTGTGCAGTTTTTGCAGTAATCTCAAAGTAAAGTCCCTTTCACACTCTGCTAGGAGCTGTATGTGAGAACGCAAATGTCCAAATCGGTTGTCATTAAACAGACTTTACCCTGCCATCTGCCTAGTGGAAAGTCTATGTGATGTCCTGTTGAACCCATGTGAGAAAAGAGCAGGTCAGTGTCCGCAGAATTTGCAGTGCGTGAGGGGGTGTGTTGATTATGTTTCTATCATGCGGAAACTGGAAAGAAATAAACATCTCAGGGTGATGAAGAAGCGTAATTTACATAAGGACGCAAACAAGAGTGGCAAGGTACCTTTGACGGTAAGGGCCGACGCCGAAATCGTCTGAGAAATCCAAGAAATGGCAAAGACTATCGTTTAAGACTAAATCATGAACTGGGTACGTGACCGCAGTGTAAAGCGCCTTACGAAGTATTTCCAGGTAAGAATCCATCTGACATGGACATTCTCCTGTTGTGTGCTACATGTGTAAAGGGAAACTTCAATGTATGCATCTGGTAAGTCAGAAACGTAGGAAAACAGCTCTAGAGACTTTATTGGCTTACACCACAGAGTAGAAAATGTTACTGAATATGCTGCTCAGATGAATACTGATACTGATAAGAATACGGCTTTATTTCAAACCATTAATGTTGTGTTTATATGTCTTCCTTCTTCTCTTTTCTTCCACCTGTAAATCACTTTGTATTTTCTGTTTTGAGTGCTATTGCTCTCTATCACAAATATGAAAAAAACAAAACCAGCTGGCAGATAAATTGTAATGGCTTGGCAAATAGGTTGGCAAATAGGTTGTCAAAGACATTAATAAAGATTGGATTTGTGCCTTCAATTAAGTTAATCTAGGTAATTGACAACATTTTAGTTATGCCTGCCATATTAATTGTATCGAAATCCACCAGGGGTATATATAAAGGAGTTACCTCTATTTATTCTGTTCGGGGTGTGAATGACTGCCTGAGTAGAAACTAAAGGAAAAAATAAAAGGAGTGGAAATTGAGAGATCAAAGAATGCTCCTGCAAGAGTCCCTTCTTTATACCCACCATCAAAATGCATCTCATACCAAAGAAATAAGACTGCTATCACAATTAAAAGTTGTGTCCTTCTTACTTGGGTCACCATTTGTTTGTGTGGATCGGGAGCATAAGCTGCTTCTCTGATCCATCAGTTATATAATTTTACTGTAGGTACATTTGCACAACAATTGTCCCGTATTTCATCACTCTAACAGCACAGTCTGTCAGACTGAAAGCAGCTAGAATGAAAATGACCCCAAGGTTAGTGATTTGAAGGGGAAGGACAAAGAGAGGAAACGTCAATGCTGAGAAAGAAACCAAATGCCTCACACACACAGACACACACACACACACACACACACATGCACAGACACACAGACACACAGACACACACACACACACACACACACACACACACACACACACACACACACACACACACACACACACACACAGACAGACAGGCACGCACGCACGCACGCACACACGCACGCACGCACACACGCACACAGACACACACTCACCTGCAGTGTCTGTGAACCCCTGCCACAGTTTCAATGATGGAACACTCGCCCTCATTTAGGCAAAAGGCCAGGTCCTTGTCTTCCACGCATGGCTTGAAGACCTCTGAACGCAGACTTGGTAGTGTCGGGACCGCTGCTATAGACAGAAGAAAACGGAGAGGAAGGATTTAGTTACTGTTGGAAAATAAAATGCAAAAAAAGAGTGCATTTCTCTCATTCTTTCAACTTTTATCATTTCACATCTCTACCATTTCTGTGAAGTGCCTTTGCACTTCATGGTTCAAAAAGATACGTATTTCCTCCTATTTTTGTATTGAAATGACCACTCTCCTCAGACTGGCAGAGACTTGTGTTGATTCTGACACTCATTTGGCTAAAGGCAGGATAGCCTGAGGAAACTACTTTCTTCATTACTGACTACAGAATTAGCATTTTTTGGATGGAAGTTTTCTGACTTTGCCCTGATGCAACAGTGAAAGTAATGGTGTAACACACGTTATTGACTGCAATGACATGCTGTAATATTATTACTTTATCAGTATTGCGCTGCTTTTGAGGTGTTTGTTGTTTTTGTACTGCACTCCTGGTGTCTCTTTTGCTATTTGTTTCAAATGAAGCAGTTTAACCACAATTCCTTTGTGCATTTCCTGGTCTGCTGCTTTAGTAAACACAGTTGGAAAACACAAAAATGCAGCTGTGAAGAAGTGAGATGATATTATGCTACATTACACAGAGGCAGACCAGAGAGAGATGGGCTTGGTGATGTAGCTTTAATGCTCCTCCTCTAGTCTGACCCTGAGTCGCTAACATAAAGACCATGGCTGCCATGCACAAGCACTGCAATGCAGGGTTCTCCACCCTGTGAAATATGCACAGCTGTCAGGTATGTGGCCACAGCAACGTATAAATATTGTGAGCGAGCATGTGGAACCATATGCTAGTGTATGTAAATATTTACTCATGCACAAGCAGACACATGTGTCGCGCACACACACACACACACACACACATATATATATATACGTTGTATATACAATTACAAAGAAATTATCACTCAGAAGCTCTTTCACTCCATCATGTAGCCAAGCATTGAAAATTGGATTGACTGGTATTACGCTCGACACCTTGCCAATACAATTGGATTACACATCTGATTCTACTTTCATCCATTTATTCTGCGCACATAAACTCATTGTTTTAATGCACACACATGCACACTCACATCCCATATTCTTCTACTTGTAATTCTGTATCTATTTCTATCATCCTTTCATGTGAGCCTGCCACATCTGTTACACAAACTGCTTTGTGCTGGCCAATGGCCTTTTTCTGCCGAGACTCTAGTGACCAATCGCCAGTGGAGGAATAAAAAGTGGGTAATCTGTTTGTTGTGCCCATGTGTCCATGTCCAGTTCAATCTACGTTTTGTTTATGGCCATTGATCGATAAATCCGGGGGCTCTCTATGTAAGGCCCAGGAGATGATGTGAGATCAGAGGGAGCACAAAAAGAAATATGTGGACCAACCAAGACTGAAAACTTTGGAAGCCATCATTCAAACCACTTGTTGTAGTGGCTCATACAATATCTTCAGATGCATTTAGGGTCTCTTTTTTCTTTATATGTCTATGTAGGGGGATGATTTTCTTTTCAGAAAGAAATGAAAGGCAATACATTTACATTCTGCATTGGTCGATGGTTTTTGATTCCTACAGTAGCAAGAATATTTCTGGATCAGCTTTTATGCAACAGTCCCAAGAGTGTGATGCATATAAAAGTAGGTTATAAACCCAGGTTGACTCTCCCATTTTCTAGGCTTTAAAATACACACATTAAATCTTGTATTATTAATTCCACAAATTCCCATTGTGTAATGTTCAAAAGGTTATCTATTCCAAGACACATCTTTAATATTAGAAAATAGAACACAACATATCCCCCTGTGGTAAGCTTGTCCCTGGTAATAAGTATCTTGGCGTTTAAAGTCCCTTGCATCTATTATTCAGAAAGCAGCAGTGACCACATGTGAAAAATAGCACATTTGATATAAAAAGACAAAGGCCGTGATGTTAGGTCAGTGGTTTAGGTCGAAGCACATGAGGCAGAGCTTTTGTGACAAAAGAGGAAATTGATTTAGTGCTGTAAGCCTAACCATTGATATATTTACATAACAAAAGCCAAGGTCAGGCAGATACCAAACACCCTTTTAGTACCTGCGTCGCAAGTAATCCTGTCTGTGCTAAAACGCTTCAAAACTAATTTTTTTTCCATTTGTCACCTATCTTATATCAAAGAAACAGTGAAGAAAGCTTTTGCTGTATATTCTTTTCTGTGTAAAATGTGGTTCAAGTGCAATCATCTCATTTGTCACGTATTGTAGACAGAGCAGAGGGGTATGATGTAAACTACACAAGGTCACTGTGGTACCTATGACACAGCACTTTGGGAATCAATGATGATGTATGAAGTGTCCATATATTTCTTTCACAAGGGACAAAGCTCCCAAACAACTCCTCCAAGGCTCATTACAGCAGCACCTTTTGTACATTGACTTTTTTTCCCACAGTGAATGCACCAGTTTCACACCCGGAGAGCGAGAGGCTGACATGAGTGGTCTTAAATTAAACATACTAAGCATATTAAGAATTCTTTCAATGTAAAAAGGATTTCTAGTATAGCTGATTTTTGAAAATCCCAGGGGTTTTTAACATTGCATCTATACTAGTACCCAATAAATCTTTTGACCTGTAAAACTTGAAGTAAATGCACAGAATTCAGCTCTCTATTTCATTAAATACAATAAAAAAAAAAACTCCCTCACTTGTCATTCTACAAAATAAAGGCTCTACTTTTCTTCACCAAGAGCATGGTCTACAAACAGCCTATACTGATTACCTCTCAAAATCTGCAAAAAAAACTTATTGGTCTTAAAGGATTAGCTCCACTCTTTTAGCCCTGTTGGCCACATCAAGAAACAAGCCATCCTCGGATATGTTTGGCCTTGAGCTATACAGGCTGTCAATTTCTTATGGGTTCCCGTTTCATCACTGTGACAGGCAAGAAATGGTAAAAAATCTGCAGCACAGCAAGCACAACTCGGGCACTTTTGAACAAGCACCTGTCAAACAGGATCCTGTTGAAATGCTACGTTCTTCAAAACTAGTGCATTGCCCGTCCAAAACGTGCCTGCTCAGAACAGGTCGATTGCTTGGCCTCCGGTATTGATGCTCACAGCATTCTCAAGAATTGCTCATCCAAACAACTTAAAACTTCACACTTCGTTTTCTCCTGGAACAAAAGCATTCTGGAAATTACATTACTGATTTTTGTTTTAAATGGGTTTGCTGCAATGTAACATCTCTGGTCTTTTCCTAGGATAACGAGGGCATGACCTGCCCTACTCTACCTCTGATTGACTTACTACTGTGTACCCTTACCTATACCCTTACCCTATCCCTGCCCAATCATGCCCAACCAATGAAGGCAACACGTACTAGCCAATGAACCCTGCTTTCTTTTAATTGGTTGTCTTTTTGCTGTTACTGTAGCACAAAGGGCAGGTGCCAAACACAATGTGGTTCTCTGAACGAATAGTGTAACATTTATTTTCTTATGTATTTTGAAATCAACCTTGAACCTTATAGTTTAAAACAGTTTAAAGTATAAATCATTACATGACTGTGAAATAAATACAGTTTAAAAGCAGAGAATAAACAAAAACCTATTGTGTTCAAAAATATATTAGTATGCTTGTAAATGTCTTCCTATATCCCTTTACTAAGGAAAAAACATTATTTGATTAAAATAAGTTTTTTATGCGCTCCTTTTTTTTTTTTTTTTAACTTAGGAGCATAGATATACAAACATATGTTTACAAAGACAGGCCGACCAAGACTCCTTCCATTTTAGTTATTCTCAATCAGACTAACAGCATGTTAATAAAGCAATTAGACAGCTTCTTTGAACGTGTCAAAGCATTCTGGTGTTAATATGCATTTTTGGGTTTTGTCTGTTTTCATTTATTGACTATTAAGGAACTGACCCAAGTGTGAACCCTGTACTAGATCCAAGCAGTCAAACCAATTAAAACTATTTTTTTCAACACATGACAGATTTTTGCACTTTTTTAATATCAAACCAGTAGTGATGACATATCATTTTTGATTAAAAAAATACCTTCAAATCCATTATTGAGGTAATAGCTGATAAATGATGTGTCGCTTGCTCTTAGGTATTATTAAGATGCGGTGTCACGGATAATTATGACAAACCCACAAGTTGCCATTAGGTTAATTTATCAACTTTTTTAATGAGGGCTTTTATAAAACACAACCCTTGTAATGCAAGCCTCTAGCAAACTCTATGAAACTCTGGCTCTTAGGTAGCTGTGAAAAATAAAACATGGAGGAAACTGTGCTAATAAATGGCAGCTGCAGTGGGAGTGTGATTCATCCTGCACTCTTTGAAATCATTTTCACGTCTCTCACTCTCCCTGTTGCACAAGGCAATCCAGACTGCCAATTCCCTTGGTAACTTTCAAGGAATCTACTGGCGGGGATCACAGATTCAGATGATGCTTGAGAGATCAGAGATCAGAGGATTAGGAAAAGGCTAGAACTCCTTCCCAGTCACTACTGTTGAATTGCTCTGAATCAAGATCTTCAAAAATTCCAACACCTTAAAATAAATATATAGTTTATTTCATTTGGAAAGGTACTATGTAAATGGCATGTAATGCTATAAGTATGTTATTGTAACACGAAAAGTTACAAGACATACACAACAGAAGCAAACGTGAAATTTTGAAATAAAGCTGAAAGTATGTTCACATTACAGGAACTGGTCATTATCACATGAAGCTAAATGGGACTCATGTTTCCATTCAATTCTCAAGTGATTTCAAAACAAACTTTTGAAATGTTTCCAAAAATGAAATGCAAATTAAGTGTGTATTCCATCAACTGGTTTTAAGCAAATAACTAGACTACAGGGTTATGCTATAGGTTATGCATGACTGTAATCAGCCATTAAACAAATCAGAAAAGGTAAATGTTGCTAACTAGAAAAAAAAAAAAACAACCGCCTTGGCCATCCAACCCATATAGTAGTGATAAATGGAAAGAGGTATTCAAGGATTGGTTTCAATATGGTAGATTTTAATTGTTTATTCATGTCAGCTAGAACTGGCCATGTTTCATGCTGTCTGGAGACGAAAACGCATTATGGGAATAACTAAGAAGACGCCAACAGTGGAAGCAGCTGTTCTCTTATGTGAGTTAAATGCTACCTCAGAACTTATTCGGCAAAAGCATTTCCATATCCCATTTCACACATCAACTATTTTTCAACAAAGGAAAAAAACCACCTCAAGCGAGCGTAAAAAGTTTTTTGTGAAACTGAGGGAGTTTTATGGAATTTTGACATTATACAGCTTTTCTAGTGTGATACTTCAAAATGAGCATATAAATACGTAAATGGAAACATGGCTTCGACATGTCAGTTTTGTATTACAGTAAAAAGGTAAATGACATTGCTACATGTTCTTCTCTCTGAATGCATACAGCATTGCATGCATGCAGCCAATCAAAGTGAACTAAAAGTCAGATATGCTGCACAGTGCAGCAAGGTTCTCTGGACGTTTGTGGTAAACAGATATTTATACGCTTTGATATTTAGGTGGTATGTAACAAACTCCTTTTTAAACCACAGGATACCATTTTAACAAGACACAAATCCATAAAACAAGCATCTCTTTTTACACAGACATATATTGACATAGCCACGGAAGAGGCTCTAAGACTGTTTTCAGGAAGGTGGGATTGTTACACGTCACTTCTTTATGACCTGTGGTCATCCTAAATTGAATAAATGGGGAATTCTCCATTTTTTTAATGTTATTGTCATAGGTTACCTCGGTTTCACAGTCCCTCTTGTACTTATTAGCTCAAAAATGCAAACATTGGAGTGCAACTGAAAACAGTGATTATATTACAGTTTATTGCAGCCTCAATTCAAATCTGAATGTAATTGTCCTATGAAGGTCTCCATATTCTGTATATAGTCTGTACACATGCACTTACTGTAGACAGTGCATCATTGGCACAGACAACACAAGAGACAATTCCATTTACAACTGTAGCATTTTCCTTCTATGGCTTCCTTCTAATGTGCTCATTAGTGTTCTTGTGCTGAGCCTTATCCCCCAGGAGACTGTGGTCGGGAGAGAACTGCCTATGTTTACTGCAGCACACATCAAAGAGGGCCTTACTACATAAAGGCAAAGTCCTGAGAGAGCCTGCTGATTGCTTACCCATCATGCACTGTTGCTTTTTGGACAGAACCATATTCAATAATAAATATACAGTGCAGTAGGTATGGACAACGCATTTGCCCTTACAAAGCCATCCGTCACAACAGAGATCAACACTTTCTTTAAAACATAAGCTGTCAGACAGGCAATCAGAAATCAGCTTTTGGTTGAAAATATGGTTGCCACTTTTAGCCATCTTACAGTATATTTTAAGTACCTAAGCAGTTATATATCAGCCTGATAATGAAAATGTGATATTAAATTTACAAATGTCCTTTTTGTTTTTTATTCAGGTTCACCTGCGTTTCACTCCAAAGTCAGACAACTTTTGCTTCACCATTGTCTCTAAAACAGATGTTGTAAATACTATATAGCAGGTGTCAGCGACCTTGGACCGTGGCAGCTTAACTAAGGGCACACTAATATGCAAGAAATGTTTGGGGAAATACTTTTTCATCCACATGCCAAATTACTCTTTCACAGTTATTGGCAGGGGCAGCGCTTGTTATTTATTTGTTTGACTGACTTTTTTCAACTGAAATGAAGCTGCATGAAGCATTTTCTTTATTTTATGAAGCCACTTGATGGCGCATTTGGTTTAAAGGCAAACTGCTCAAATACTAGTGGGCTCAGAAAATTAAAAAAAAATGCTTCATATAGCTTTACGAGGCTTTCGTTTGTACATTAGTACCTTTTCAACATCCACAGTCGTGAAAGCCGGCGGGGGGAAAATAACGCTGCAAGAGCGGGCTGAGTAGATATTGATATGGCACACTGATTAACAAGTAAATGTAAAAATGGCTCTCTATATCAAAAAGGTTGCCAACTCAAGGTATTAAGTATAGAATAATCTTGCTTAAAAGCTAGTGTAAATAAAGTGATGTCAAAGTAAATTTTATTTGTTAATTTCAAGCACTGTGAGACACTCGGGTAGCATCTTTTTATTCCAACTATTGCTCAACACATAGTGAAAGTGCTATTTACTGTTTTTTGCAGCTTTACAAAAACCTACCAGTTGCATGAACAGCATACATGAATATATAAACAGAAAAAAATATATTGAGCTACTGAACATGAACAAAGGACCTTGAAAGAAAAAGCCATGTACAAAGAAGAAGAGAAGAAATAAGACTTATTCAAGCCTTGAATATCCAATACTTTTGAAGAGTCATAGTCAATATGTAGAAACCTGCAGTGACATTTGTCTGTCACACACACGCACACACACACACACACACAGACACACACACACACACACACACACACACACACACACACACACGCACGCACACACAAACACACACACACACACACACAGACACACACACACACACACACACACACACACACACACACACACACACACACACACACACACACACACACACACACACACACACACATACACACACACACAGATCTTCAAGAAGACACGCCTTGGGTCTGCCTCTGTCCCTGACATGACATAAACAAATAGCAGTTGACCTGTGAGACTGTTGGTTGAAGGTGGCAGTCGCTCCCTGTAAGCAGGGTTAAAGAGCACATGGCCTTGGTTGCCATGACAGTCCAGTGATAGGTATTGAATGGGACATTTGTCACAGATACTCTAGTCGTTCTTCTTTCTAGTACAACCTTAAAGCACCAAGCTGTGACATACTGTACATACCATACATGCCTGCTCTAGTTAGGGACATTTTTTTCTACCTATGAGAATGTTGTTTTTAAAATGTTTTTTCTTATTGGTCACTAAGATCCCTTTACAGTAAGTCTAGTCTTTATCTAACAACACTATTATTAGACAAAATAAAAAGAGTTTGGAGTGTGTTCACAATGACAGGCGCAAACAGAAGGTTAATAAAGAAAACCCCCGAAGACATCAAACATTGAATTAAACCTTAAGGGTACAATTCAACTAATGAAAAGTTTTAATTATCTACATTATCCCCTGACCCTGTGTCAGCTGGATCTTGATTAAAGTTTTGAAGACCACTGTTCACACAACAAGTAAACTGCTGCAGTTCCAGATCACAACCCACGAAACATAGTGCAAATGTTTCGCAGCCAAGAGACTGCACTGGAAGTCCAAATCACATGCATTGCTCTCTACTAAAAGCATCAGCTTTCTTGTTGTCTGATGTGGGATATAGCTCTGCTGGAGCCATATGTCTGCACTGTCAGAGACAACCAGCATACCAACAGAAGTGGCTGTGCAAACATCAGGGGAGCTGGGACTCACATAGGAGAGACAATGTAATTTTGGGTGGAGCTGACAGAAGCAAACGCGAAAGAGACAGTTTGTCCCAAAAAACACATTTTTCCTCTTACCTAGTACTATTTAGCAATCCATATTGTCTTGGTTGGAGATATCTGCTTTCAAGAGTTTACTGAACCACACCCACCACACGTGTCACCGCACAGAAGTCCTGCATGGTGGGCCATTGCTGGCTCGAGGAAGTTAGTTTATACCTACCCAGTACTAACATCACAACTCAGTAGAGGAGGACCTAGCCTGGGAATCCAGTGAATGAGTGATAGACCTTTCCGACCTTTTCCCAATGTGTTCTATTCGGTAGCATTTTGTCTTCACGTCTTCATCCCGTTACGCCCACCCAGAAAGTATGAATTGATTGGTGATTTGGAATTTTCTGACATGAGCTCCAATGGTTCGTGCCCAGAGGCCCATGCAGAGCAAATTGAAATTTACCAGCGATGCATCTGGATTTTCAGAGTAGAGGATGCCCTTAATGTTTACACCTTGTGCTGCACAAACCTTTCATCCATGAGTATGCTTCCTTCTGTGCAGTGATAAGTTTGCTGGGTATAGTTGGGTAGAAAGAAAATAGTTCCTACATGAAACTGCTCACAACCAGGTCTGTAGATTATCTTGAGTATCTGGGTCATGATTTCTGGAAAGAGACATTACTGTTGAGGGTTTTTTTATGCACTTTGAGCACTACAAGCCGAGAGCCATTATATTGGGGAGAAGTTAGCCATCTCTATGGCGGACATTGCCAACACTGGGAGACTCACACCAAAACAATCTAGACTGATAAATAGCACTACAGTTAAGAGGGAAGCAGGAGGGGAAAAAAACCTTAAAGCTTTCATTGGAACATTGGATTCACATTGGAAATGAACATCATTTAATCATGAACATCATTTTATTTATTACGTTATTGCCCCTGTTATTGTATAGATGTGAGTAATAATATCATACTTGATAGACCTTGGACCTATAAAGGCAAAAACAAAGTATTACAAAAGTATCCTGTGGGATATATGGAAAACACAGAGGTATACGTGAGATTGATTGAATTTCTATGAAGTTTTCATGACTCACATTGTCAGGTTATTATCAGTACCGAGAGCTCTGGCTATGTGTTTTTCTGAAGATGTCTTGAGGGCTTTCAAAGGATAATTTGCCTCCTCAGTAGCACATTTCTCTGAGTCAGTCATGGTAACGGAACCACAATGCCAACCGACATCCGATGTGCATTATAATAGTGTGCACAGTGACAAGAGGCAGCAGTGGCTCCACTTTTTTTCGACCTGCAGCAGTTTCTTGGCTATCAAGGTCAGAATGTAATCTGTCAGATGTTATTGACTTCCTATTTAAGTGGAATCTGTAATGAGGTTTATAAGAATGCTCAAACACAGAACAGTATTATTTGAAGCAATTTCTCCTCTGCTAATTTGTCTTCGCAACCCATACGCAGTAATATGGAACTAGACAGACAATTTATCCTGATTCATTGATTGCAATTTGTGGTGTAATTATCATAATATGCCACCAGGAGTGGAAAAATGATGCTGCTATGATCTCTGAAATGAAAGAAACACTATGCTGTATGTGCTGCCTATTATTCTTAACGTTTTGGCCACATTTCTTTATGTTATGACAGATTTCTGATGATAAAAAAAAAAAGAATAATAACTATTTGTATAGAATCTTTCATATAAGAAATGCAGCAATGTCTTTACGATAAGGATATTACATGACATATAATGAGCATAAAAACAGGGAATCAATGTAAAATAAGGAATAAAAATAGGGATGGAATACTATGATTTATGTAAAATAGAAAAAAATGATGAAAAAGAAAGAATGAGATGAAAAAAGAATACACAGAATCCCTAACATAAGATGGAAAGTGAAACCCACTGCATAATAATAATGAAAATTCAAATATTGAAATCAGTGCCCATGTTTAAAACATCGGTGGTGGAGATTTTAATTTTTGAAACGATAGCTTTGTTACTGGAGATGATCTATGTTAGGGCAGCATGTGTGTGTGTCACTGTGGTGTAGATGTCAGTGCAGCCATGAACATACATTCATTCACTCACTTGAGCTGTTATGAATGGGATGAGTGCCTCTACCATATTTATGCTATTATATCTATTTCTTACTGAAAAAGAAAAATACCAAAGGAAATAACAGAATAACCAACCGGAGAAATATATTTGAATTTGCCATATGTATATTTAAGTAGTCAAGAGAAATTGTGAAGAGACGGACATAGAAATTGAGTGCAGTCTTTATGAGATATATTTAGACATTTTGACAGAACACACAATATCTATAAATATCTAAACATATGTACTGCATTTACTGGATTATTCTTAAGAAAAGATTAGGCAGATACAGCCCTAAACATGTAATCTATTCTAGACTGACTAATAAAAATGTATATTCAACTACCACTTAAATAACTCCAACATAATTAGCTTTAACTTAGTCATTTACAGATATAATAATGATCTGTAATCTGTGTGTCTGCGGCTGTTTGAACGTGCACAGCATGTGTCCATCAGAATATTTGATTAATTTCCATGAAAAGTCTTTTGTTATTTTTAACAATGCTAACAAACCATTTATCAAACATGGCATATTTGGCTTGACTGTTAATGTGCATCTAACTGTTGCCACACTTGGTCCTGCCTTGGCAGTGCCTGTCTCCATCTGCCTTTTTATTTTATTTATTTAAGACTATATTTAAAAAGATGGCATAAAAATTTAATTCTGGGGGTTCTAGGATTATGCTGCGCCAGCACAAACTGGCAGAGAGACTGAAGGTGCAGTCGGAGAAGTATCTAATTGTGTCTTCATTCTTTATGCTGATGAGTTGAGAAGCTGTGTTATCAGTGCTATGATCACCGCACGGCTGTGTTAAAATACTTAACTGTGGATTTTTTGGGGTTTTCCTTCCATTAGTATTTACCAAGCTGCTTCTTTGTGCACGATAAACATATCTGAATTGGAAATGACTCAAAATACTGTCTTATGCAGCACTTTGTGTTTAGACGTGGCTTTGCACATGCAAACAGATGAAATAGTAATGAAAGGATGGGGTGCGGGAGAGCCTAATTTGCCTCAAACGTACTGTATCCAATAATGATCTAGAAATCATTTTGATCTCAAATTATCTTTGTTTTTCTTTCTGCTTCTGTCTCTCTTTTTTATTTGGTAATCCAACAAGATGGGGGCAATCATTCATACCTGAGTGAACAACAAGAGAGGATGGCTGGTATGCAAAGCGTGGGAGCTTTGACAAGAAAAACAATCGAACGTCATTGGAGATCTTCGGATTTTAAAGGCAGAGCATTCTTTTATTTTCTCCTCTACCTCATCGGCATATTCTGAACCTTCCCTGCCACTCTTCCCTTTCCGCAAGGGAATTCCAGGATGTTGCAGGGATGCAACATCAACATGAATCACCGTCCTAGCTTTAACAGGAGTAAGAGGAGAGGAGTTGAGCAATTCACCTACGCAGAGCAGAGAGCAGCTTCCTGTCAGAGCAGTTGATTAAAATTCCTGGGACCAAGAATGCAGGGTGTGATGTACGACGAGCAGGTGGTGCGGGTTTAATATGCATGAGCGGACGGCTCCTGCATCTGCAGATTGGCAGTCACTGAGCTCTCCTGTCTGCTCCCTTGGCAGCTCTCTTGGCATATGGAGCTATCGAGGGCATACATGAGCATAGCAGGGGGGACGGTCTCAACACCCACTGATACAATTTACTCTTTTCCTGACTCCTGAGATCAGTAGGATGGCAGCTAGTTTCTTTTCGTTGGCTTTGGTCTGCTGAAAGTAGCCAAGATGAAGGTAGGGGATAGTATTTTCTCTGTTGTATATTTTATTGATTTTATACAAACAGCAGGAAACATCAAAGGGAGAGGGATTAGGGGAGCCGGTGTAAAAATTGACTGAGGTGGGGTTTAGGACTTAGGCTTACTGGAAGGAAGATGTGATTAGCCCCTACACCATCTAAAAGGATGATTCTATTGATATGAAAAACAAGCACAGTCCTTCTCCAGATTTTCAAGGAGGGAAATATGGTCTTAGCTAGCCCTGCCTTGCACTGTATCTGACATATAAACCGTGACTTGAAAATATTTGGTTGTGTATTTCAGGCAGATGAATGGGTGCGTTCCAAAGTTTAATTTTTTAAGTGAGTTTTCTTTTTAGTTTGTTTCTTTATTATTGGGGTGATTTGATGTGTGCTACAGTGGAAGGAGAGCTGCAGTACAGGGTGTGCCACTGGCAATCCAGCCGTGCATTGTAATTTTGATGTCAAGTTTGGTCAGGTTTTTGTGCCATCCACTGCTCAACTACAGGTCGAAAACAGGGCACTGGACAAGGCACACCTGTCCTGATATATTTTCATTATGTCAGTTGGTGTTGGGGCACTCTTTCTGACCTTTTAATCACAAAAACATCTGTTTACAGCTCTTACTTTCCCTTGAACTGGTGAACTAAAATGAGTTAATGTTAGAGTTTCACAAAGTGACAGCACAAGCTGCTGCTCAATCCCAGATGTCCAAAGATCGTGTTTAAAGTGATTAGGATACTGCTGTGGTCTACTTAAAAGAAAAAGGGATTCTGACTATTATTTAATAGCTGATAGCTAGGGATGGAATTTGTTAAGATTTTATTGATACCAATGTGGGTATACAAGATTAGAACTAGCACCATTTTTGTGACGCTCACAAAGACGATAACATTACGAACCAAAAACTGCTGTCTAGACAACAATTCAATTCAATTTTATTTACAGTGCCAAATCATAACAAAAGTTATCTCAGGACACTTTACAGAGTAGGTATAGACCACACTCTATGACAAATTAATGATTTACATAGACCCAACAGCAAAGTTTTAAATAATCTTCACCCCTACATATACAAAAATTTGTATGTGTAGTCTGGGCCTCAAAATGAAAGAGCTGGATATACACAGGTAAAAGATAAACACTAATCTGAGCCAGGAATATGGGATACACTGTATCAAATTTATCTATTTGGCTTAATAAATAAAGTACACCTGCAATGAGTCATTTAGAGACAAATCTGTAAACACAATGAATGTACTAATTGGATTACATTAATGATAGTTAGCTTTGAAAAACACACCAGGGGACAGCGGTTAATCCCAATTATAAATCCCACTAACTATGCGTCTCGTGGACAAAGCAAAGCCCTGATGAGTTTGGCTTTCCGTTAAACAAGGCAGATTTCCCCTGCCACCCCATGCCGCTCAATACAGCCATCCATATCTTGGAGGTAGCTCCCTCTCACACACACACACACATACACACACAAACAGTCCCAGCAAATTCGCCCCATAAACGTAGGTAGAAACAGGCAGCTACACAAACACCTGCAAATGCCTGCTGCTTTCAACGGAGCGGTAGGAAAAGGATTATATGCCTTTCAGACTATTCACTCACAGCAAAAAGACACAGCTCTGATCCAATCACGGTGACACATGCAGAATCAAAGGACATTTTGTGGCTTGGCCTTTCTTGTGATCGAGCTCATCTTCAGTAATACTTGACAGAAAGGAGGGAACACTGATAATGTGACAACTTCAGACAGATTTAGCAAAGAACAAAAAGTATAACGGGTATTAAGGTAAAGTCGCAAGCTTTATTGGTAGACATGGACCTACAGGCTTTACCCTCATGCAGTGCTGCCAAACACGAACTGTGGGGTATCTCCAAGTGCATAGAAATGCCGGTCTGGCACTGACAATGCATTGGGACTGGCAGTGTTGGCCCTGATGCTGGATCAGTGAAATCCTGTTTAGCCCTCCCTTGGCCTTCAGGGAGAGTCTGCCATCTAATTCTAGCCAAATCATGGCCTGTTTAACACCTCACCACCTGCTATGTTCATCTGTGTGTGTGTGTGTGTGTGTGTGTGTGTGTGTGTGTGTGTGTGTGTGTGTGTGTGTGTGTGTGCGTGCGTGCGTATGTGCGTGCGTGCGTGCGTTTGGTGTGCGTGCGTGTGTGTGTGTTTATGTGTGTGTGTAGTTGTGTGTGCGTGCGTGCGTGTGTGTGGGAGAGAAAGAGAGAGAGATGTACTTGTTGAGGACTAAGCAGAGGGAAGTGTGGTGACTGTAGGAACATTTTGACCTCAGCTGTGACGCACGACTGCAGGAGACCCACACGCACGAGCTCAGTAAGCTTTTTCTACATTTATTACTTTTTCAATAATTTCACCATACATGACATAACAATGTAGTCTTTTAATTGGATGGCTTCAGAATAGGGATTAAATTTTAATGCAAGTCCTCAGCATGAGAGCAGAAAGTGATTAATGGTGATTATTTCACCTGTCATATGCTGTAGGAGCTGTTAAAATCCCTGTAAAACATATTGCTCCCCCCAAAATATTCTTCTCCATACTCCTCTATGGCCTCCATCAGAGGACGTATGAAAACATTAAACCTGACGGCCAAAGATGTTGTGTATGAATGATGGTTGTGTTTTCAGAAAGTGGTTCTCTCCGGTGCATAGCATTCCCTAACAGACATATTAATCAAAGCAGTTTTGCTCAGAGCCATTTGGGAATGAATACAATACAGTCCCCTCATTCCTCAACACAACAAAGTTGCCTCTGCTTGATGTGTCACACTCAATGAATGATACAGGCAAATATATTTTTACCGACTGTATGTTTGTCTGAAAATTACAAAAATACGTTCTCTTGAGGAAACAAAGGTAGAGAATTGGACGCTGTTAAAGGCTGTTATTTCTCAGTGTTTTTAGTTTTTGTTTGCTGCTGTTGAATTTGGCACATTAGGGGTAGAAGACACCGCAGGTTGCCTCAAAGCTTAGAACACAAAACTCCCAAGCTGAAGCACGAGATAAAGCGCTTTGAATAGCAAACAAACAAGGCTTTAGTGCAAAGTGGCTGAGGATGAATCCATGCATGCAAAAGTGTTGCCGACATTCACAGTCACCTTAAACCATGACCACGTAAGAAATAAATAAAAAATGCTTTATCAGTGCCATAATTTATCATTTACATATTGTGATTCAAGCATTTATTTTCACACAAGAAAGAAATCATGGTGCCATTTATATCACAAAATTAGTCGACTGTATTGCCATATTATCTTTGTGTTGTAACAGGCGTACAACATTGCACATAAAGCAGAGCGTTACAGACAGAGGGTTAATACAGTTATACAATAAGGTTGTTTTTTTTTAACATTAAAGCATGTAAACACGTTCTGTTAAAAAATCCAAAAACATGTATACGCATGAAAATGAGCATATCGGACCTTTAATAAGTAGAAAAGTAGGTTGCATCTGTGGCTTCTATTTTATACGATATATAAAAAGTAAGATACACAAAAGGGAAAAATAGAATATAAATTAGAAAATTACAAACCCCAAGTTTTAGTACATCATTTAAAAAACTAATTGAATTCAACCAAATAATATTCTGTTGATAGTGTTGCAACAATAAGGTGAACCCCACATTATTGAAGCTAATGCTCAGGCTGAAAATGGCAATCTCACATTGTCACTATTGACAAATAGGAAGGCAGCAGTGCTTAGAAAATGACAAATTGTGCAGCATACCTTAATCCGGTTATACCACAGTAGCAGCTGACGTGACCGCGCTCAATGCAACATAAAGTGGCAGCACACTGATCTTTCCTATGTGCCTCCAGAACAAAAAGCAATGTCATGGAAAAAAGAGCCATTCAAAAATAGAGCTACTGTAAATAAGCTGTCAAAATTGCTGTTTATTTTAAGTCAATGGTTAAGATGGCTTTTTGACAGGACAACCGCACTGCTGTGACACCCCCAATCCACCTGCAGTCTAAATTATAGTCTATGGTTTTCATAAAAATTGGGAACTTCTGTCAACCGCAGCTGGTTATGTTTATTATTTTCCAGTAGATGAAAAGGTCAAGAACAACCAAACTGTGTTCACATAATAGGTATGGGTGTACACTGGCTGGGTCCAACATTCTGCAATAGCTTTCAAAGATGCCAATGATGTTTTTTTTATTACTGGATCTCTACTGATGATGGGTGTTCATCCTGGGAGGATAAAATTGAATGTCAAAAACAAGTTGGCTATGGCTGAAGTTTATTTCTCCTAGGCTGACTGCTTTGGCCTGGCAGATTAGCCAGGGGTTAGTGAAGATACAGATCAGTTAACAAGTGTAGGTGGATGTTGATCCTCATACTTTAGTGGTCCATCTCTTGATTGGATAGTTTTTCAGTCTTGAAATTGTCAGTGTACAAGGCAGAGTGAACAGGATTTACATTTAGTAAGCGGGCAGGGAATTAGAATCTTACTTTGACATGACAGATGTCTGCTGATGGACACACTGGGTGTTGCAGTGCTTGAATCAGTAATCCTGCACCACAGACTCTTTGACCACAAGCACATGATAAAAAGATTGGTTGCTTTTGTTTATTGTGATCCTGATAGTTTTAGTTTATTTTAAATGGTGTAACCCTACATAGTGACTCTTTTATGATTATCTATAGCAGTAATATAATTAGTCTAAATAGAAAGACAGTAGGAAAAAAGTATAAACATAAGCTGTTCTGGCTTTTGTGCTCACATACATTGGTCTTCTTTCCTTTTAACAGATTGTGACATATTAGGACTGGGTATTGTTGTAAATGATGATACCAGGACCAATATCCATACCCTTAAAGCAATACCGATATTAGTACTTTTATTAAAACAATGATTCCGCATATTATGCATGTATTTTTTTAGACGCCACAGCCATGAAGCATACATATACACTTGGATATGTTTGTGGCATGTCGACACCCTGACATACTGTATGGGTAGTTGCTGCACATTAAATCAAAGAAAGCTTTTGTGATTGGCTGCAAGCAAAACAATACAAAGTCATTATTACGTATTGTTTGGCTGCAGAAGTTTTGATACTACTAGGTACTGGGTAATTTCGGTCGCTACCTTATACCCAGCCCTTTGACAGAAGCAGTAAAAGCATATCCCTTCACATACTATACTGTGGAAAATACAGTGAATAGAAAAAAAATCAGTGCATTCATTTAATGCTGTCCGTGTCGCTCTGAAAAACATTCTCTTAGTGCCAACCAATGCTGCCAACTATGACAGCCATCCGCAGTGAGGCATAAGTAAGACAGAGGAGCTAGTAGAGGATTTCTAACAAAGCCACTGACACCTGTCACCATAAAGCATGAGAAAGAGGTGATGGTGCACATAAATAACAAACAGATCGGACTGACTGGACCGATAACATGGGAGCACTATAAGACAGAGGGGGGGGGGGGGGGGGGGCTGAGGTCTTTCAGTGTGTATATAACACTAGAGTCTGTCAATCGCTGTTCTTTACAGTTGTGAACCATATTGAATTGACTCGCAGCCTATAGGAGCGGAAAGAACTGTAAAGGAAGGTTGGGCATTGGAAAGAGGTATTCAGAAAGCAGTCTAGCTATGTTTGAGCACGATAGAGCCAGCATTCAAGATACATTACAGTGCATACTGAGTATTCATTTGTGTTGACAGCTGTGGAGCGGTTCCAACCCAAACATCTCCAAATTAAAAGGATACTAAAGCAAGATGCTTCCGCTAACCTTATTCAGGATTTTTTGCAGACCAGTTATCTGTAAGGCATCTGCGGCCTCAAAACTCAAAAGTCTCTTTGACTCGCATGAACACATCTTTCCAATTTTGGGCGCATTTTGATTGCAGACATTGTTTTCTTCTCTTGTTGAACCCAGAAGAAATATACTGTTTAAAGAGAGCTGAGACTGAAATGTTTCATGTATGTTGGCACAGCGTGGACACACCAACTTTAAAGTATCATTCATGTATCATTTTGATGTTGGCTGAAGACATTTAATTAAAGGACAGACCTAAGATTTCCCTTACAATTCACAACAGATGAGTTGCAACTGAGGCTGACATTTTACTTTCATCATTCTTGACTCGGTTGAAATTTTAACAACCTTTGTGTCATGTCCTCGTAACCCTCCACTCGGTATGCTGTTACTCACACGATAATAAATTAGTCTGTGAATGTTCTCATTTGTCCAGGTCATCGTTATCCCCAAAGCAATTTCAGTCAAAAGCAACTGGACTTGGTTATTTCTCAGTTGCGTTCATGAACTGATGAAGCCTCTTGGATGAGAGGTGAAATGTCTTCATAGACAAATAACCAGTCCAGTTGCTTTTGACCTAAATTGCTTTGGGGATGATAAATTATCTTCTATGCTATAATTAATAGCAGAGGAGAATCAAACGTTTTTTCAAATAAAGCCATAATTTCACGAATTTAGTTGAGCTAAGTCCTACTTGAAATGCAGGGTGTAAAAAAACATTGTCTGCAGCCAACGTCAGCAAAATGGCAATGTCCTACTCGTATAAGACTTTAGCTCATACCCTGCTTTATTTGCTCCACATAAGAGAGCTAATAAAAGATTGTGAGGGTGCAACCTGATAAGCCCTACAGCAAATACTGTATGTGACATATAAGGTTAGACTTATGAAGAACGGGGCTGACCAAATAGTGCAAGCAAAAATGTCAGGGGATGTTAAACCCGTAGGTGAAAATAGTTGTCATCATCACACACAGAAGTGGTTGATAAAAAGAATTACCATTTTGCATTTCTGCATCAACAGTTTTATGCTTAACGCATTATTGGCTAGACAGTAGTGATGGTGTTGAGGTTTACATGACAGATTCTATTGCTAGATGCCTCTGGGATAACATAAAAAATGTCAACAAAATCATCAGTTATCTAAACCCCATGTCTGATCTCCAGTCTTTCACTTGCTGTCTAAATATGGTCACTTCCTTTACTTGTCTACACTTAAATGCTATTTTAAAGTTCTGATGGGAAAGAATTGAGATGCGTTGTTTCTAGCAGCCACTTTGGCAGTAAGTTGTTATTGCAGGCGCGACTCGGGGACCTCAACTATCGGAGTCGACTGTATGACGTCAGTAGATTGGCAGCGCTCACCTGCACAATGCAGCGTGATGCCTTCAAATGCTCCACACTGAAATTAGGTTCGAAGAGAGAGGGGGAACGATGTAAAAACCGTCACTAACTGTAATGAACATTTGATTTTAGCGCAGGAGAGTCTCCACAGACACTCAGATTGTATTTTTCAGGAAAGCAGCAAATACAAGCACTTTCATTAGTAGGTCATATGCTCGATCACCATTGCTTTAACTCACTCTTTGATAGATTGTAACTTAACAGACAATTAACTAGATTAAGATCTTAAACACTACAACCCTAACAAAGGTGTCACTCTTAAATCACTAACTGGTTTTAAAATAAACAGGGCTAATGTGAACTGTTGAGCTAGAAGAATGTACACAAAAAAGTGCAGGAGCAGCAGTGAATCAGGGTAATATCACTTACAGCTTTCTTATGGCTGTTGCTGTAATTCAACACATATCTGTCAGAGCTGCACACTGTTTCTAAATCACAAAGAATACACCCGTCAGTAAGGCTGCATGAAGCTTTAAGTGAACCAGAACCCTGTGGACACACACACACACGCACACACACCAGCCATACCCTCTGCAGCCATCAATTCACACAGCAGTGAAGCTGACTGTAGCTTGCCCCTCTCTCTCTCTTCCCCTGTACCAGAATTAATTTCTCCCCAGAGCTGATAGGCTACGCTCTACTGCAGACAATCCATATAATTAGGCCGTCAGCAATGTAAACCCCTGGCTCAGACTTCAAGTCCATTTCAATATTAGTTGCAGACATGACAATGGCTTCATCAAATGTGAGTATTTCTTGCATTCATTTGATAAATTGTTCTTTCTTAGCCGTCTGTGTTGCTTATCACGACACACAACTGCCTGATGTTTCCATTCTCTTACACAGTTTCTCTTTGGGTGCAAAGATGGAATTATTCTTTTCATCAGCTGCACAGTGGTAGATATGCCCAGTCTTCCTTTGGGTTTTATGATACATTTAGTCTCTCATCACTAATGAATCCTGTGCAAGTGTTTTAATGGGCATTTAATATTTGCTGATGCAGAGACCAGGGTGTCCACCCTCAACACTTTCTCCCTTCCCTTTCTCAGCCCTGTTACGGAAGTATTTTTTCTCCCTGAGCCAATTAAGTAGGGTTCTTCTGACGGCTGATCTCAC
The DNA here is from genome assembly GCF_963691815.1 of Echiichthys vipera. NCBI lineage: Eukaryota > Metazoa > Chordata > Actinopteri > Perciformes > Trachinidae > Echiichthys > Echiichthys vipera. The sequence continues at coordinate 12,038,019 of NC_139843.1, read as the reverse complement.
TCCATATGGCGACAGTTCTGTTAATCGCTACCTCCCAGGGAACTGCTGCATGACAGCCTGCGTGTCAAAATCACCATCAAAATGGTGAGGCGTGGAAAGGGGAGGGTGGGAGATAAATGGGATGAGTCTGTGCGTGTGTGTGTGTGTGTGTGTGTGTGTGTGTGTGTGTGTGTCTGTGTGTGTTTTTTGGGAGGCGGGCGGCGAGGAGAAAGGAAGAATTAGCCTGAGAAAACAAAGTCAATGAGGCATGAAGGAGGCTTCCCTCTCCTGTGTTTGGGAGAGGTAGTCGTGCCTCTTCATTCAATGTAACCACCATTCCAGGGGGACGGGTAGAAAACGACAGCCTCAAGGGGGAGGGCTGGTGGAAGAAAAGTCAGGCTGTAACAGGATTCTACTTGTTTACTTGGTCTGGTTGTGGTTGTTGACTGAGGCAACACTTGACAGCACAGGCCTCCAATCCTCTGCCTGTGTATTTCAGCAGACATTAACATGTCCTACGCATTTGCATTTCCCCAAGACGAATTGGATCTCCTTGGATTGGAAAAGACCTTTGGGATGAGGTGTCAAGAGGGCATGTTGTACACAACATTACAATACCAAGGTTGGAAGCTATTACAATCACAATGACTTGTTTTGTGCATTGACTGATTACCACTGGGGTAGAGGGAAATAGCCTGCAACAGCGTGAATCCCCTTTTCACACATATTTACTTGTACAAAATGTATGATAATAGCTTCTGATCCTTGGCGAACAAAAGGCATACAGACACATCCATTTGCTACAAAAGAGATACCACATATTCACATTAAAAGCAAAACGATACTTAATTAAAGATTAACATGACAACTGACTGCAGACATAGTCATGGTTGTCGCCTTAGTCAGATTTGTACAACTGAAGCCACTTAAAACAGAGTTTTATCATGTCATCACAGGAGTTCCCTAACATATGCATTATTCAAATAGCAGGGAGCCAATTGGTTGGTTGTCGTTTTCTTTAAAAGCTATGTGTTACTTCACCATATATACAAAAGCATGATGGTAATTAATTTTCCCTCCAATCATCATTACTGTTTTGATAAGTCTAACCTTTAGAGGAAGAGCAGAAAATAAAAGCTTAATTAGATCTTTGGCACAGCTGGGTAACATTGATATTCTGCTTTTAAAATTTGCAGGTAAATTGAGGAAGGAATTATATCAAAAAATATATACTGTGATACTGTGTGTAAATAGTGTTTGTGTAAATAGTTGTGTCAATGTCTGAGGGAGATGCATTTAAAGAATTAAGGATGCCTCGAGCAGATCCGCAGAATCAAGAGTAGGGCTAAACTTAGTGGATCAATAACAGCTGCATAAAGTCAGATCCATTCAAATTATTTGTTTGTTGTAACCTACTGGGCTGTGGGTACAAAAAAGATCTATTAAAACTGTTAATCTATTCCTAAAGCTTTGCTAGGAAACAAGATGAAACAAGGTGAACAAATGAGCCTTATCCTACAGTTTATCCACAGCACAGGGTATCCTCTTGGAAATGAGTTAATAGAGGTGGAAGAAGATACTGTAATAAAACACTGCAAAATGGTAAAAACTACAAGTTGCAATTTAATAGGGATGGAAGTTACTGCGTCTGGCCAAGAAATGGTCTGGCACATACGCCTCACTATAACAACTAGTGTTTTTTTAGTCTTTGGAAACAAACACGATATATTTAATAAATTCAGAGGCAAAGGTCGAATGATATTTTAAACCTTTGGACAGGGTGAAAACTAACAACCTTTCCTATGTATCCAGTCTACAGTATATACTACGCTTAGCTTATATATCTCCAACTTTATTTTTAATGGTAGGGCTTTAACTAAGATTGTTTTCATTGACAATTATTTTCTCAATTCAGTCCTAAAATGGTGAGAAATGTCGATCAGTGTTTCCAAAAGCCCAAGATGACATCCTCAAATATCTTGTCCTTAAATATATTTCGTTTTGTTTAACATATTGGAGTAACAAAACCAGAAAATATTCACAGTTCCGAAAGAGAAATAGGACTTACTTTCTGGAAAAAAATACTCAAACCGATTAGTTGATCATCAAAATGTATGCTTTCACACTACTTGTCACATTTGCCCATTCACACAGATGGCAGTGGACATCAGCATACCATCTAATCTAACCGTTCACACCATTTACACATCTATGTGCAGCACGGGGAGCAATTCTTGGTTCAGTGTATTGCCCAAGGTCATTTTGATATGTGGACTGGGGAAGCTGGGGATCAAACCGCCGATCTCTCGAATGGAGGACGACCCACTCTATTACTGAGCCACAGCCTCAGCCATCAGTGTGTCTCCAGCACACTGAACACATCCTTACAGTGACTTCATACTTTGCCATTTGCTTGTGGCACTTTCCATCCTTAGGCTGCTTAAACATAAATAATCATGAGATTCTCTGAACCGTGTCCAACCTGACCTTACTGATTCCCAAGTCGCGCTCACTGGAGAAAAAAAAAGAAAAAGAAAAGCCCAAGAGCTGCACACTGATGTGAACATTTTGAATGCTAGGTAAGCAAAAAGTACATGACACTGTTTAGTCAGCGCGCACTGAGGGTTAAAGCCTGACTGAGTCACTATGGCTCATGTCAGAAGGCCTTAGACTTCGCCACCTCACACGACACACATGCCTAAGGTCAGTGTCACTACCCTGCCAAGTGTTGACCTTTGATCAGTTAGAGGAGTGCTAAAACTGCCCAAAGGTCTCTACGGCTATATATCAGAGCAGGAGAAAGGAAAGGACAACAACAACAGCCTTTAACTATCCCAGCGAGACATTTCTTGCCTGTAAAAACATTAACATGCTTTGTCAACATAGAGTAGTGCACGAAAAGCAAAGCACAACACAAGCTGAATGCCCAATCTTTGAAAGGAGTGCACATATGTGATAGCAGAAAGGGTAACAGTGAGCCAAATCTGGGTATTTCCCTTTAGTGCCCTGCTTGTGGAAAAATACTGAAATTTGGAAAGCTATAATTTTAGCCAAAGGCAGTCCTATCACATACTATACATATTGCAAAAACAATTTCATTGATGCCTCAGAGCAACTATAAGTTTTACATAAGAAAAATGATGCATTGTGCCAAGATTATGGTGGCTATAGTGAAGATAACATTTTTTTTCGTTCTTTTCTTGAATTGGATTTCCTTTAAAACAGATATGTTTTAGTCCCTGGGCTCCGGTGGTGTTGTGCTTCAACCACTTCATTTAAAAAAACAAAAAACAAACGCTGGTCTCTACAAAGGGACTGCTGGCAGGAAACAGAGATGTATCTATTTCACCTCGGATGCTGTTTGAATTCCCCATTGCACATAATTAGGCCAGTTGATATCCAGTCTTCAGCAACAAGCAGTAAGGTCCAACACTGCTCCCCCAGTTGCAGCTAAAAAGGATGTTCACCTGAGTATTTTATGCACCGATGTCTGGACTTTGTATAACATTTATCTTCATGAGTTTCATAATATCTAAAAAGATTTTCCTTTAATGCGTCACTACAAAAAACAGCAAATGCATGCATCTCTTACTTTAATGCGCATCCAGATATTTGGCAAAGGGTGCCCAATCTCATAAACTGATTTATTTCAGGTGGAAAAAAAGGTCAACAACAATTAACAGGAACCAAGCAGCATTTAACGTAAAACTGAAAGAGCCGGGCTTGTATTACGTATTACAGTTCAAGTAGTAAATACAATAACTAGATCATCTATCATGCTTATTATTGCCTGGGGCTTCAAAGTGTTTCTGTGTTGTGCTCTTGCCATTTACTGCTGCCAACTAGACACCAATCAAGCCCAGCTCTCCTGTGCTGCTATCAGAAGCCTGTCTTGACCAATCAGAATGTCTCGTTGTTTACACTAAAGCGGTGTGGGAAGCAAAAGTCAGCATCTCCTGCTGTGGGAGTTATTTTTAGACCCCATTGGAGGGAGAAAAAAAAATTGCATGTGATATTACATTTCCGACTCGCACAGAGCGTGAGGAGGGGAGATGAAAAACGGGGTAGGGGGAGGAAAGATATTGATGTGCAAGAGAGGCATGGAGAGCAAGGCAGAGAAAAAGAAGAGAATAAAGAAGAGATGAGAGAAGGAAAGTGAGAGGGAGAGACAGTCACACTTGGTTTGCCTCATCTTTGGGCGTATCATCTGGCTTGCAGGGGGGAAATTACTGTACCAGTCCCCCAAGGGCCAGAGTGACTTCCTTAACCACTTTAATAAACTGGAAGTGTGTGATTGCCCAGACAGTGCTGCTGTCAGCGTGTTAATTAGACACAGTGCTTTATCAGAGCTGGCCACTCATGAACCGACCAAGCATATTACCATAAATGGTTTACTATCACCCTGCACGGGAAAGCAAACTTATAATCTAATGCCATTGTCATTTGGCCAAATGAAATGTTACTTGCTGTATGAAGTGCTAAAACCACACAGTACAGTTTGGTACAGCTCAGCTAACTTGTTGACGTATTAAACTATAAATAAACAGGCATTATTAACACTGCATTTGTTGTGAATTTCAAATTAAATGTAGTCTTTGAAACTTCCATACCAGCCCTCTACCTCATTATCCAGAGGATCCCAATTACACGTTCGAAAACTCTGTTTACTCTCTGCTGGTACTTTTTCACCTACAGTGTTTTGTTTTGTTTTGTTTGTTTTTGGGTTGTTTTTTTGTCGTCATGTTTAGTACGAAAATGATCAACGTTCTAATTCAAAACCTTAATTCAGATTTGTAAAAACTGTAATCCATGAGCTGGGTGGTTATTTTCTAACTGATCAGCTGTGAACTATAACACGTTGTATTCAAGAGAAGAGCATTTACACATGGAAAACCGTTTGCACAGAAGACTTAGATACATGCTTCCCGAAAATCACAATTAAATATGAAAGTTAGAGGCCCTATGTCATATACAGTGCATTTATCTATCTATCTATTATCTATTTATATATATATATATATTATATAGGTTTAAGCCTCCTACTCAGGAGAAATAAAGATGAACCTTATTATAGAAATGAATAACAAACCCTGTGTGTATTTAGTGAAATATAGTATGTCTATAAACCAATGATCAAGCACCTCTGCATAATGTCTCCTTTAAGGTCTGATCTGTAAGAAGCTAAGCCTCTAATTAACATAGCCTTTAGTTTTGCCGATGGGAAAACAGATTAATGCTAATATCAAATTAGATAAAATCAGGCAGATTAGTCAATATAGTCCGAAATCTCTATATGTTCACATCCGATAAGCAATCCAAAATTGTATAATGTGTAAAGAGGGCTTCATATTGTAGCCAATATATTCATCCTCTTCAAGGCGGAGAAAATACAACAGGCTGGGTGAGCAAAAGCAACAGTGTTTATTCACCCTGAAGACAGTAGATATAATAATCACCTCCAGCCCAAGTTTTTTGCAAAAATGAAACTAGGCTATTGAATAATTCATGAGCTCTGAGTGTGTGTCATCAACTCAGCATTTAGCTTGAGGAAACTGTGGGCATACTATTGTCCCCTTTCATCTTGTATGTGTTACTCTGTACTTGCTATATTTAAAATTCACATCTTCATAATGAGAGAAGAAAAAGAGTGTTTCACTCGGTTCACTCTGTAGCTTATTTATTTTGAATATGGCTGAGAGAAATAAACGGCGATTTTTCAGAAGATGTTAGACCCTGCGATCATCCCAGAGCATTGACAAAACATGCCAACATCAACTGACAATACTTAAGACTTTCATGAAATCAAAATATGTCTACGATGCTATTTACGGTCTGTTATATCTATTCAATGTACAGATGCAGGATTCACATTGCTATTACAAAAGCAAGAGGATAACAGGAAATGATGCACACATGTAATTCAGCATTGTATCCAATTGACAACAGCTGCTGTTTAATCATCGCTTTCTTTACTGTTACGTCACTTCAAATACAAACTGCTGCTGCTTTACACTGAAAGCATTCCACTGGCAAAGAGGGAGTAGGCTTTAATTGTGAAGGACCTACACAGTGTTTTTGTTACTACAGTTAGCCCTATACACAATAGTTCAATCAGCATGAAATCAGATCATGGTTGTAGTTAAAACTGTCTTCCTTACTAAAACAATGAGTTTGTCGAGTTTGTCGCCAGGTCAACTGGGACTGAAAGCAGTCCATATTAGTGATGATATAAAATATTTGTTAAGTGACACTTGCTTTTTTAGTTTAGACAGTCACTAAAGGGCAGTAACAGATTTACTGCATACATCATTAACGTGTGACTCCTTGTAATTGCTTCACAAAATTAGATACTGTTGATTGCACCTTTAGACTCTTAAGGGAAGCAGTCCGCCAGTTGCAGAACGGATGAGACAAAACACAGAGATTTGACATAGTGAAAAGTGGCCTGGGAAATGAAAGGGAGAATAAATCCCACTGAAGTGGGGAGTGTAGGTAGAGTGGGAGCGCAGGGCATGTCTTAATCTATTTCCAGAAGCTTTCGCCAGACTGCTTACCCTTGAGCCCATTTTTTCCATACTGTGAGTAAAATGAAAGATAACAGGTCACGAGTAAGAGGCCTGATTGTGTAGAATGGCTAATGAGCGTCCACCCAATCTCCAAGTTTGCTACAGTCAACATGCTTTATGCAAAACAGAAATAACTTGAAAGGACAGAAATGATTATATAGTAAATCTTACACTGATGGCTGGGAAATGAGTTTCCTTTCAAATGGAGTTACCAAAGAATTTGTCTGTAATAGACACAGCGATTCAAAGCCTGCCATCCATCACCCTTATATTTCCCTTGATATTTCCATCATGACTTTCCCACTTCTGCTTACCTGGTCTCTCATCTACAAGATGTGAAAACATATACCCTAGTAAAGAGTCTCAATGAAAACTGGGGGTTCCTATTTGTTCACACATTGAAAAAAAAGTAAAGAGTATAATTAATTTGCAAACAAAGGGGCATTTAACAAACAAATCACTCCGTCGGAAGGCTGCATAAGTAGTTGGGGTTTGGGTTTGGCACATGATGATGCTGTTTAATGTGTGTTAACATGTTGGATGTGTTTCCATTCACATAACACACATTTGGTTCCGCATTACATGTTACAATGTAACTTTACATACCATATATATATATACCGTACTATACCCTTAAACCCCACAGGGGAAATTACTTCACTGTGACAGCTCTATCTTGGACGTCAAGCAAACAGAGCTCTTTATTCATCCTCTCTGCTTGCGATTATTCTGTTCTAAAATTGTATGTTTGCTGTTAGATATTGTTTAAGAGGCTTCACAAACAACCCAAGAATGCACAGAAATGAAAGTGTATGTCTTTTCAGCCAGCACTGGTCAAGAGTTGAAGAGTGGAGAGTGGACTAGTGGGTCACAGAGGAACCTGCACTCAATTAACCCTTCTTTAAATCTGGCCCTGTCTCAGTAGGTGCGAGCAAATGAGCTATGGAGATATAAAGTGATTTGATTAAGTATGAAGCAGCCAGAAAAGACTGGAGAGGAAACGTTATTGAATAGCTCCAGAGTTCTGTGTGTACTTGAGCTTTCCTTTAGCTTTGTGTTTTATTATATTGTTCCTGAATGACTGACGGACAGAACCAGAATCAAATCTCTTTCGTCCTTGATGCTTTGAACACGGATAGTTTCTGAACTCTGAAAATGTAGCTTTGTCATTGTCCACATGAAGGTGAGACCACTTTGGTATTTCTTTCATTATGCTCACTTTTGTCAGATTGATTGTTATTCTGCTGAGGTATTTGAAGAAATGCATAATGGAATTTTCAGCATAGAATTAGGGGTTATACTGTACGTATGAGTAAAACTAACCCAATGACATGACTTAAACTAGAGAGCAGAGCAGTCTACTAATCTACTTTGACACAGTGAACACAGGGGTTGAACTCATTTTGAAATCATGCCTGGGACCTGTGGCAAAGACAAGTGTAATTGAATCTGTTTGGCAGCATGAACTACACAGTGTACACACTAGATACAAAAAGTTTGTCTGCAAAACATTCATTTTTAGTAAATCAGACGGCATTATTATCAGTGAGCAGGCACAAAATGTATTGCAGGGTGCTGCGCTGAAATGAGTTTCTCTAATCAATGAAGTGTGATGACACTAATTCTTACAAATAGGGTATCTTAGCTTTCATGGCTGGTCTTATACAATTTCAAGATATTTGGCAGACTTTCTCGTGTTCGCAAATTGGGTTAGGGCTTTGTATTGTCTTAATCTATACAAAACGTCCTTCACGAGTCATCATAATCAAACAATCAAGTGGTAATTAAAATGCATGACAATGGCAAGACAATGCTCTGTCTTCACAGGCCTTAAACAAACATCAGACTCAATGCCCCATGAAACAATAACCCACACTTCAATACCTAATCAGTCATAAACATTAATTGTGGCATCTTTCATTTGACATAAACTGTAATTGAGCATAGAAATTAGTTTTTTGCTGAGGGGCTGGGAGAGAAGGTTCTAAATCTTCTGTTTTCTGCTGTCAGTTTGTTCCCTTATGACCATGAAGATGTGAGGATCAAGAAAGCATGGAGCCCCTTATGATTTTACATTAGAATCACTGTTTTCTTTGATTCACTGTGTGACAGAATCGGCAGTGGCACGTCACATCAGCCAGGCCGGTTGCCCTGCATGAGAGCTGCTGTCTCTACCCTTTTGAATCTGAAAGTGTCTCTCCCTGGCACACCCACACTGCTCTCGAGTGAGATTGTTGCTTGCGGGGTGGGTGGATGAGACATGGGCTCACTCTGGTAGGTAATGACATTGACAGGAGTAGCCAGTCACTTGGATTTGTTTAAACAGAGTCGAAGCGTGGTCTATCTGTGGCCGGAGGTGGGTGCGGGGGCGATAGGATGATGATCCTCTGGACTAGTCAGAACAAACATGTCCACTTACAAGAGATGACGCGATGTGATGTCTCCCCTGGCTGTGTGGACAGAACATGCAGAGTTATGACCTGATTCATAGCCCTTAATGACAGAGAGCTCTGCAGTGTTTATCATGAGTTCTCATTGTTTGCACGATCATATTCAGTGAGACTGTTGCTTAAACTTTCCGCTGCCAACATTTTAACAAAACTTAAATTGACTTGTAGCTCGGATAGATTTCAATTTGATATTTTTGCTGGAGGGCACACAAAAATTAACAGCCGTTGATAACATACTCCAAAAAAAAAAGATACTTTTTCTCATCCAACTTCAATTCATTTTCCTAGATGGGCAGAAGTTATAGATTTCCCATTAAATCAAACTAATAGGGCTTAGAAAGAACAAAGCCTTGGTTGATGGCTGCAGGCATTAGAAATATCCTTAAGATGAAATGACTGTCGGTTCCAGTAATTGGTATATAACAGGTAAGAAAACTGTATTCAAATTATTCAAATAGTCACTTTCTGGTCCTATAAATGAATATACAAGCGCTTTGTTTACCCTCTACCTGTAAATATTAATTTAAAGCGGTGCAGTGAACAGGATTCCCTTGTGTAACACAAATACTGATTGTCTTAGATTCTGCTGTAGGTAGAGAAAATGCACAGGACCTCATCTTTTAGAAATTCATCACGTTTGTTTTTGTTACTGCGGCTAAAATCCCACTGTTCAAAGAAAATGTTGTTCCTCAGAAAGCATTACTGCGCGACTGCACATGGAAATATGATTTCTCTGTGTTTTAGCAACTTACTGTGGAGAGTCTTGTTCCTACCTTGAGGATCAGATTGAAAACGGTCTGGGTTGGGTTGGCACAATTTTGAAATTGGAGGGTAATCATAATCCTGTGGGCTAATAAAAGGGGGGCATATTTGAGGAGCACAGACTGGACATGAAATGCATTTGGGCCTACAAGAGTGTGTTCTTTCACAGAGGAGCTATTTTTAAACCATGACGTCTAGTGGTGAGCAGGGGGTAGCTTTCTTTAATGACGGTGCTCAGCTTTTTTGACTGGAGTCAGCACCTCTGTTTCACATCACATGGATTAGAGGCCAAGAATGAACAATGTGCACCAGGCTCTGGCACAGACAAGCGTCAGTACTGCCAACACACTTCATCCATCCATGCTGGCAGCCCGTCTATCATTCACACTCTGCAATGGGCCCACACCTTCCAAACACATCACAACAGCAGAGATTACTTTTGGAAACATGATATAACAGTCACTGCTATACAACACCAAGAGTATACATACACAAATATGCTACCTTTGCTTCTATTTTCAGCACCAGGGACAGCTCCCTGCTTTTCTGGTCACATCATCACTCCATCAGTGGGTTGATTGGTGCCATCATCCACGAGCCGGGCATCGCCAGACTAATTTGTAAATTTGTATTCATCTGGAACCTTTCAGTTCATTTTCAATTTCCAAAATGCCTCTGGGCGCAATTAGATAGACCTACAAAATTATGGAGCGCAGAGTGACACATGTAAGCTGTGGCGGTGCTTGGTCCGTATGAAAGGGGGTAAAAATCTAACCTTCTGAAATTAGATAGACAGTACACTAAAATGTGTGTCTGAATACATTTAAGGCAAGAAATAGGCAGTACAGTAACATAATCTTTTTCATATGCATGTTTCATCATTGCTGTCTAGTTACACAGTTTGACGTGAGGTTTTATGAGGTTGGTAAGTTACACTGGACGCAGAGTCATGTTCAGTAACTACGTTCGATAACTACAATCATGACACTCCTCTGTCAGTCATCGTCTTTAACCCATCCTACATTAGATACTGGTTGTCCGCACAGGGCCAGGTCGGCTCCAAATCTTTCTGACGAATCTGCCGGTGCAAATGAAACATGAGCTTAGCAGATTCATCTGGTTTCCTGGCTAAACATCCACAGTCATGGAGAAATTTTGACAGCAAACGAGCCAATGTCCTCTTACCAATGGCCACTTCAGACCTTGATATTTGAGGGTGAAGAGGCAATTGACTGCTTTGAGTATCTATTGTCAATTTTTATCTCGTTTGCTTTTGCTGCAGTTTTTAATAGGATCAACACAAGGGTTGGGACAAATGCAAGCCAAATTAGTGCAAAATCTCTGCAACCTTATTTGACTGCTACCATCTCCTTCACAGTAACTATCAGTACTAGATAATTTGGTGCCGACATTTCCTGTGTGTTCCCCTGTGTTCTCATTATCTGCCTTTTAACAGGATGAATATTCCGCTACTCAGCACCCAAAAAAAGAAGAATCACTGAGCATTTAATAAATACAGGCAAGTTTGCTTTTGATACAAAAGAGGGATGTGTTCGGTTTTATATTTTTATGACAGCTTCTAATGCTAAGGCATTGTTACATGATCTAAATGTGTGGAAGAATATCAGCAGGTATGAATAAATCATTTTCAGGGTGTCACAACAGAGTGACAGGGTAGAATTCTATTTCCAATGTTTCCTGCATAATAATATGTCAGCCTGGGTCTATAGTGATTTTAGTGATTCTCCAAGTCAAGAAATATAATATTCATAATTCATATACATATTAAAGCGCTTGAAGATTAATCATCAGTAGGGAGCATGTCATGCGAGATAGCCAAGAAAAATATTTCCGACAATTTGACATTTGAGGTGTGTTGATTGATGACTTGAAATCATGCATTGAGTAACATTCAAGAATTTATTTTAACTTTTAATTTTTTTCTCAAATGCAGCTTTGTTGGATTGACACAAGTAAGTAGCCAAAATGAAATGATCCAAAACACATACTATCCCCATATTGCCTAATGCTACACGACTATAAATACAACGTCCATGGTATCGCCTAATGCTACATACTATTCAGCTATGTTTAGTTGACTTCCATATAATATTTTCTACATGATGAAACTATTCATGAAGTACGTCTAACAATCAGTCAGTTATTTTTGACTGTCAGAATGTTGGGATTAACTGGTTTTGCCAGAACGCAATTACATAACGGATTCATAACCATAAGAATTGTAGAAGCTACCATATCCTGATTCCTGTAGTGTTACCCTGTGAAATCTCCTCTTGCACGTCACATAATGTGTATGTTTGTTTTGTGTGCGAGAGAGTCATCATGCCACTGAAGCGTTGAGAAGCAAAGCTGTAAAAATGTTACAGGGGAGTTAACATTCTAGCCTTATACCTGCCAAACAAATGTCTTAAATTGGCAGTGTGGGAGCATTTTAGACATCTACAAAATGACAAGGTGTTGTAGAAGATGAATATCCAATTTGCAAAGCATGTCGTTGAAAGTGACTACAAAGGGCATTCACTTTTCTGTCTGAACTGTAGATCACAACTACTCCTGTGTTGCTGTTTACTTTCGGAATCTTGTGAGGATATGTAGTAGTTACTTGGAGGTAACTCCCGTTCTATAAGTTTGTGCAGTCTATTTTCAATAAACAGTGGGCTGACATGTTTCATGTGCAGAACGAGACCAAAACAACCCTTGTGTGTATTTTTCCTCCAATAGTGTATTCCTTGATAAACAAGCGTGGAAACCAGAATATTTATATCCTGTGATATTAAGTCTGTCACCGTAGGAACAGTGGTTATAAAACCTTTGAAACAAGCCACACCAGTGTACTCCGGTACTTAAACAAACAGCTTGATTACTGCTTATGGCATGTGTGCGCATGTTTGTACTATGTGTATCACCACTTCTGTGCTTTTTTTTTCCTTTTAGTGTTATGCCCTGCAAAAAGATGCTGATCACAGTATTTAACAGTCAATGATATCCTCTTGTCAACAAGACGACTCAGTATATCTTCAGGTGCAGAAAGCAAATGGAAAAGATTGGGAGAAAATGCAAATGAGCTACTGATTATGCACTAGAGTACCTTTAAGTAAGAAAAATCTGACATTCAAGCAGATGTGTTAAATTATTTTTTTAAATCCAATTTTCACCTTTTTTGACCGTCAAAATATTGAGCCTGTATTTAAGGCATGTTTCTCTTACTGTACTGTATGTCCATGCTTGCTTGTAACTGTATTAGTGGACACACAAGTTATCTGAAAGAAGCAGGTGAGTAAATGAGTTCTTCCCATCGTACCACTCATGTTCTACTTGACATTTAGTTCCCTGTCCAGGAATCGCACTCCAAAAAAATTTCACATCCTTTTTCTCTTCATCACCACTGCCTGCCCACTGCCTGCGACACCTCGTTTTTGATTCTGCCCTCTTAGAGCACCGACTCCTACATAGCACATGAGATGAAAAGATCACTGGAGGAGCAGAATGCTGTTGCAAAAAGAACAGATAAATCACAGGAAACTTAACCAAGGTGTTTATTTTCTAATAGTCTCTGAGGTCTTTCACTGCTCAGGAACTGATCCTCAATGATGGATGATTATTATTTACTCGACAAAACCTGACATTTATCTTACACGGCTTTGTCTCGTGTTTTCACACCCATTATTCACTAGATGCACATTCATTTAAACTGTGGCAGTGTGAATTGAGTGTGTTATTGTTATGGGTTAAATGCAAGAGTGTGCACATAAATGAATGTGGTTTTGAAGTTCAGCCATTAGGAATAGCCAGGGGGACAGCCATTAAAGAAGGAACCAGTGGGTTTCTTGATGTAAGAAGACAGAGGTCTTATAAAATATGCATTCAAACGGCCTACTATATCTGTAGGGGAATACATTATATGAAATACATGCCAAGAAAAAAAGGAACATTCAAATGCACTCTATGGTATGTGTTAGTGTATAGAATAAATCTGTGGCAGATTAACTCAGATTCTGTCTGTGTGGTAAATGCTGGAAATGCATACTGAATCTTTTCAGGAGACAAACTCAACTTTTGTTTTTACAAGTAGAATCACTCACAATAAAAAAAAATATCCAGAAAAATAGGTTTTTGCAGATGCTTCACAAGAAAAACAATATTAATATTGGATTCGATAAAGGCCTCAAACTGAGTCTTGTTTGATAAAAAGTTGTTTGTGAGCATCAGTAATGATTTTGTTCATCCATCCTTTTGTGAAATGCTGTTGTGCCAGCCTTTAGTGTTTCCTATTAAGGTTTGGCGAATAATGCTGAGCAAAAATGTCTTTGTCAATAGCCTGGACATTTCTTTCATCAGTGGGAGCATGCAGGGATAAATCTAAACATGCTCTGAATCCCTGGCTGACGGCTGTGATTAATTGACAGGTTGATTGACAACTCAAATGACGGAGATTGTCATTACATTCAGCATTCACCTACAAGCTGGGAGACATCTCTCCTTGCCTTTCAGTGGACAGAAATACACTTGACGGAGTGATTCTGCTGGTATATTTTAGACATATTGTTATCACTCATTCCTCCTCACACTCGTTCAAATAAAAATCAAATTCACTGCAACAGATTAACACATCACAAATATATGTGTCTCTAAGGAATTCTTATGGGTATAGCTATTTGAGCTAAAGGCTGCAGTCTTTTGAAACTCATTTAAACCTGTAATGTTTTTTTCAAAGGAAAAGATATGCCTAGTTGTACACACAAATATACGCAAATGTACACCTGAACTACAATTTTATTTTATTTTTTTCTTCCCACAGATGGGTTTTGTCATTTTAGGTAGTGTTTATTTTTCTGATAAGTTTATTATAACCTGGCCTTCCGTCAAGGGAAAAGCAATACTTTCATTCTGTAGTAATTTCTAAAAAAAATACTGCTTTTAATAAAGATTCTACATATTAAACCTTCAATGCCAATCTAAACGCACTGTTGAGATACAACAATATGACTCTATGGTTTAAACTAGTTATTTGATGCTATTAAAATCGGGGAATGACGTCAGGATTGACAGCTCAGCCAACCTCAATCACTACTGCACCGACTGGTTCCAAATGACAGGTGGAGATGTGCCGTCAAGCTTATTAAACAGTCTATGGTCTGTAGGGTAAGCAAATTATCTTTCACTAGGACGGCGAAGGCATGACCCGCCCTACTCTGCCTCTGATTGGCTAGTACCCGTTGCCTTTGGTGGGAGGGTCGGTTAGGTTTAGGCATGAGGAGTGAGGCTGGTTAGGGTAAGTAGGCAAAGTAGGGAAGATGCCTTCGCCATCTGAAGAACAGAAATATTGCATGCAGGAAACATGTAGCTGGAGTCAGCAGCCAGTTAGCTTAGATTAGCATTAAGACCAGATGCAGGAAGAAACAGCTAGCCTGTCAGCACCTCAAAGCACACTTTAGTGATGCACAACAAACAAATTGCAATTGACTGTTGCAAACTTCGGTTGATGCCGGACAGTAATTTAATGATAACTAAAATTTGAAAATTTGAATTTTATCACGGTTTATCATTAAACTGGTAACCGTTTGATCCCCTCCTGCAGTCAGGAACACTCAGGTTTAAATGTATTATCATCCAGTTGGGCAATCTGTCTTCATAATCAGACTAATAAATATAAAATCCATTTCATTTGCCATTGTAAAAAAGAACAAGATGAGCTGTGGAAGCACACTGCCTTAGGAGAATCCACATCCACTTACAGAAAAGCACATACCGTATATATGGATTTAGATTTCCATAAATAGACATGACAAACATTTTAATATCACTTCCTGCTTGCTTTCTAGAAGAGCATCAGTGGGGAATCTTAGCTCAGACAGCCGTACTTTTACCCTGCGGGCCAAATTTCAGATGTCTTTTTCAAAAGCCATGATAGTCCAATTGATGTTTGTTTTGTTTGGATTTGACATAAAAAAAAATATAAATAAATATATGATATGATGATTCCATGTCATGAGTCTGCAATGAAAGCAGACATATCGCTCAATGTTACATTACAGTATCACTTCAAAGTTCCTGAACATGAATTCTTACACTGGTTTACTGACATGAAAAGGCTTGATTCTCAAAGGCAGAGAAACACAATGGCTTGTTTAAAAATATACTGCGGGATCCTCAGTCGGCGACTGGCATGTAGACCCGGAAGTGCCCATTCTACACAGAATGGTGATTGCGGCTGCATTTCTTAAGATCCTCATCAAACACTCCGTGACCTCAGAGTTGACCAGAGCAGAAAGCTGGCCAGATTGAAAGACTGAGTAAGAGTGATGAGAAGGAAAACACAAAACAGACATCAGAGAGTCAGATAGAAATGAAAAATGGAGCCAGGGGCTTAGTCTTTTTTTTTTTTAATACACAAATTCAGGTTTCATTTTTTGATTTTACATTGCTGAAGCCCCTGCCATCTCCCTGTCCCAGTTTCACTACATACTGTTCTGTTGTCTGTTAGTTATGTTTGTTCACAATTAAACTGTTCACAAATGGAGCCGTGCCACCCCACATGAGTCGCCAAAGGGATGGTTTTGTTGGTTAAGAGCATATGACTGAAATCAACTTGTGCTACGACAGTGTCCTGCTGTCCCATTAGTCGATGGCAGGCTGGCACAACATCCAACTACGGAGATGGCGTACAAATCCCACCGTGTTCTCCAGACAGTGATAATCCCCACTGATCTCCACTCTGCCCCGCCCAGCCAGAAAATGGAGAGGAAGAGAGGGAAAGAGACTGACAGGGAAATGTTAGAGAGTAAGACAGTAAAAAATGTTAGAAGAAACTGATTTGGAGGGACAGATATGGAGATAAATATGGACTAAGCAGCCCCACATCAGCATTCCCCGTGATGTCACAAAGGCTCTATGTGCTGCCATGATGCACATGATATGATGGAGAGGATTAAGCAGTAATCACAGGGGTTTGGCTGTCCTCAGAAGGGAGTATCTAAATCCCTCTTCTCCCACCAGCAGTTGAGCCCTCTGCTGGCTTCTCTGAGGGAATTACCTGGGCAAACAGTCAGTGTTGTTGGGGAGGATTTAAAAACCCTTCTAGGAAGAATTTGGAAGTCCCCTTAATTGCAAACAACATAAGTGGTTTGTCCTCAAATGAGAAAACAAAAAGCAAAAGCCAAACAGAATTCTGCAATTCCCAGCAACCATTTCCACCTCTATTCATTTTAATTATTCTTGTTTCATTTTGTTTTCTCTGTATGTGTGTCGTAACTTGTCCTGCCTTCATGTAAAGCACCATTTGGTCCCTGGAAAGACTCTATAAAATCTCAGCTGTTATTATTATTAATATTTATTATTAACTTCTACCCCATAACTATTTCTTAGTTTTCTTGCTTCCATATTTTTAACGACATAATCTAAACCATCTATTTAGAATGGTACTTTTGTTTGCTGTGTCCAACAGGGTACTATGGCTGGGAGATTGGAGGAATATTTTGGCTATAAATGATCAGTTGAATGCAGAATTTTTGTCTTTTTATTTTGCTAATTCAATGGTTTGCCTCTGAGGAACAGCCATGAGAGCTCCGGTGACCGCGTTGCAGCCAGAACGCTGTGAAGTTTGGAGATCATAGATTGAATTTATGGTGGATATAAGTCTGGCTATGCAAGATTCCTCAGACTCTTGTCCAGTGAGCTAATCGCATAGCATAAAAAGGAAGGAACACACCTGTGCGAATATATTGACAATTATAGTACTGAGATACTAAGGAAACTGAGAAAATAACACTTTGCATGTAAGAAAGTATTAGTTAACCATTATGATCAAACAATAATATTTTCCTTACATTGATTAAGTAGACTTCAAAGTTACTTTTACCATACTGGACTGTAGCTGCCATGCACATATATTTTACAAATGATGGGTTAAAACATTTTTATTGGACAAAATTCAGGGTTTAGTCCAAACTAATGCTTTCTTTGGCAAGAGGGTTGCAGCTGCAGCAATGCCCATCACGGCTGGCTGGTCATTATTACTACTGCCAACTACATTTCTTAGTTTTTGTCTTTGAACAGCATGAAACGCCACCAATCAGGGCTTGAAATTAACACCATCTATCCCGCCAACTGTGGGCACAATTTGAATGTTGAGAGCAGCTTTGTCTATTCTTTCTGGCACTTGAGGGAGTGGAGTTTTTCCTTCATTCTGGTTCTTGAATGCACTCCAAGCATCACCAGTACAGGGAGTTTTATTACTGTGACCTGTCTTTTCCCATTCCTTTCTTCTTTCTTTTCTTGTTCTCTTTCTCCAAACAAACTGCATCAACTGTTGTTGTTTTTTTTCTATTCACTGCAGGATTTGTTAAAGTCGCCATTCTTCCTTGTTGTGCCGTATGACACAATGCGGGACAGCAAGGCTCAGGCTACACAATCTGTTCATTTCTGTATGACATCAAGCCAAAGCACACAGCAGCACAGCATTGCAAAAGATCCAAATAAAGTATGGCCACATTTTGATTTGAAAAAAAATCTTGTGTTTTCCTATTTCTCACTGTGTTGCATCAGTATCAGCTGTAAGAAAGTTCCATACTCTGGAGAACTTAAGTGAACACTTGCTACTGCACAATGATTTCGGCCACCACATCACCTCATTACCTCACAGTTATTCTTGCAAACAGTGTGTAGTTGGGAGATGTAGGCAACATATCTGTGTGACATGATTTTTTTTATAAAAACATGGTATGAATTGCAATGGATCCAATAAGCCACAGTCTTTCTCTTTTATTTTATTTTCTTGAGCTTTGGCTTGACATTTGACTGGAATTTTATGAGAGAAAGAGGCCACACATTCTAAGCCACTGAGTTGTCCAGGACAGGGCAGCTGGCGGGCTTCACCCTAATGACAGTGGCTTAATCTCTGATCCCTGGATGCTGTCTTGCCCCGCTTACCTCCCATCCCCCATCCCTCAACTTTCAACCCTGTACTGTTTCACTTCATCTCTCAACTCCTCTCTTTCTTTCCAGCCCAATTCGGTTGACATTCTGTCCCTTATGCCACTGTGTGCTATTTATGAGCTACTGCAAGTCTAAATTGTTCTTTCCTTCTCTTTTATACTTTGTGCTTTACCCACTGGGTCACACAAAAAAAGCTGCCCCTAACTCTTGCAGCATAGACACCAAACATCCCTATGTAAATTTTAAACTGTGTATACTGAACCAAAAGTCAGATCATAATGGTGCAGATAAAAAAGAGAGAATTAACTGTAACAGAAGGATGAAGATAAGTGCAACTAAAGTAACCATATTGGTTTTGCTAACTACTGAAGCAGAAAAAACATGAGGCGATAAGTTGCTATTAAATCATTGTTTTGTTGGTTTGATTTGTCAGTGGAAGAATATGATATGACCTGATGTGGATAAATAATGAGCATTAGAGTAATATTTACAGAGCAGCCTTCACTCTTCGGTAATAGGTGCCTCCCTTAAGCCAGTCTCAGCAAGTTACTTATGCATCATCTACCACTTTCATATTAAAATGATTCCATTATAAAAATGTATTTTTAATATCAGGTCCTTATCCCACATCATTCCCGGAAGAAGCCACATCTAAAATGAAAGGAATTGAGAGGCAGCCCTGCATGATGCCATCAGACAGATGACTTTAGTCCTTAGTTTGTGAATCTTTTCATCACATTCAGTGTTACAGACAACTGTGAGTGGATTTTTAATTGGGGGATTGACACTACAATAAGAGGACAATGAAAGGTCTGAGTTGTTTTGCGAGGCACTGATGTAGATTGGTTTTCAATGCAGTAATTCCCCGGGACTCAGAGGTGGTCATTCGAAAGGTTCTCTCTTAATCATGTAATATGTGTGTGTGTGTGTGTGTGTGTGTGTGTGTGTGTGTGTGTGTGTGTGTGTGTGTGTGTGTGTGTGTGTGTGTGTGTGTGTATGTGTGTGTGTGTGTGTGTTTGCCACTTTGTTTGTACATGAGAGAGTCATTGTGCCACTCACCTGAGCTGTCAAAGTCCAGCCTTACATCGGCCAAAAAAGCCCCATAATGTACAAAATGACCTGGTGTTGTTATAGAAGGTGAATATCCAAGTTGTAAAGCACTCCATCAAAAAGTGACTGTAAAGGATCCAATGCTTCCAACATATTCAAGATAATCCTCCAGCCCTTTTTGTTAAAGTCACGATAAAAAAAGTACCTCATGTAAGCTGGAACATAACAGTTTAAACCTGACTGGAGTTGTAGAGTAATGTTACTTTGTGAATCTTGCGGGGATACGTGGTAGTTACCTGGATGTAACTCCAATTCTCAGTATGTGCTGAACCCTTCATTTCCAGAAAAAAAGATTATTCTTCCATAGTGTTGAATAATAAATTAATTTCTAAATAATCATAAAAAGCGTAACACCTTGACATGTCAATAATCGTGATATCAAAATCTCATATCATGATATCCCTAGTGTGTGGCAAGGATTGGGATGTGTGCTGTTGCCAGAAGGGGATTTAGTCTCTCCAGCGATGATTAAGGCAATGAAAACGAAGAAACTGGTAACCAGTTCCATGTTTTCAACATGTATTATTTGTTGCATTACAAGGTTAAACAATGGGGTGTGTTGATACTTAGTTTAGGACACCCTTTAGGATATTAATGCGTAAGACATGCAGGGCGTGTCACTGGAGAGGTCCTGCAACCTTTGTGGAGGAAAAAATTGCTTTTAACCATTATGTATTCTTCTTTCTCTCTTGAAAGAATTGAACCAAATATCAGTGCAAAAGCAAAAAAGACATTTGGGAGAGGAGCAGCCCTAACGTAAACAGAGGATATAATAACAGAGGCTCAAGACGGATAGGCATCTGGTGCAAGTCACAAGATCAAAAATGTGATTATTTTTCATTTTTGAAAACATTTTCTTCTCTGGTCTTGAAGAGGGTGTTGCATCTCTTTTTATCATATCGTTAAAGGTGCTGTCAAGGCAAGCTCTGAGGAGTAAGGTGAGACCTGGAGGAAGAAGAATCAAATGGATCGTGGGTGTATCATTATGGAAGACATAAGAACACTGTTGAATTAGAAGGGTGGGCTCTTTTCCTTTAGGGTCACAACTCTGAGGGAATAATGAACAAGACCAGAGAAGAATAGAGGCTTAAAGTGCCTCGCTAAGACATGGCTATACAGAAATACATCAGACTGCAACAGCTCTGGAAGCCCTCCAGAGGTGTTGCAGAGTGCAGGCTGACAGAATAAGCCTGGCAAGGGAAAAGCAATGTGGTCTTGGCTTTTTTTTTTTTTTCGACAACAGATGTTGTAATCCCGGCTGTATAACAGTGAAGCACATATCTGTGTTGGGACGTTGAACCGCTGGCCAGGGGTTTATAACAACATTACTTTCACAAGCCTTTGCTCTCATTGTTGCTATTCTGCATTCGGCTCATGCAGATGCTCCGTGTAATGTTGTGCGCTCGGTAATCGCAGGATTACAACTACAGTAACCAGTTGCCATCATGGTTTCAATAATGCCTCCCACTCTCTCAAAACTTTCAATGACACATTTCTTTGTATTACTATGACCTTCAAATCATATAATAGCAGGAGGGCATACATGCATTTGCACCACTGCTCTGTAGAGATGATCATGTATACACGCACATATATTCCATAGCAGCTCATTTCAGTGGTGTAAAATCGGTAAATTATTATGTACAAGACATATTTTTTGTGCCATTGTTCTCCTCCGATGACTACATTTTGCTGCTGAAAACACTCATCCTAATTTTAATCGTAAAATTTAATTTGTTTTTTTCTGACCATGGATTTAAACAGGAAGCGCCAGACATGAGTTACACCTAAATACAGCATGACATAGAGGAAAAGCGAGCGAGAGAAACACAAAGCATTATTTTTGGCAGCCTCTTCAAGCATCACCGTCAGTCACTCTCATTACCATCCAATTGTGAGAGGAGGGCTTCTCCATCCAGCATAGTGGAACACAACCTGGCAGCTGCAGCGCTGTAGGACAAGCCAGAAATCCTCCAGTGAGTCAGGTCCGTGCTTTTGGCCCTCTGTGTTCTCCTACCAATGTGAATGAACAGCCTAAAATGTCGTTTCACACTGATCTGTGTTTACAATTTTCCTTACCTGCTACTTAATTTGCATTCGTTTATCTTTTCAAGTTCAACTTTACTAATAATGAACGGAACAATTATGTCATCGTCATTGTCTGCGACTTAAATGCTTTTCGCACTCTCAAAATCAGTTTAGGGCTGGGCAATATGGCCACAATCTTCCATAGATTTTTCCTAACTCGATTAGGATATACCTGTATATCAGGATAAAGTATGTTTTATAATTTAATAAATAAATATTCTATATGAAAAAATGTATTTCCTCATTTATTAAGACTGGTAGGGCAAAATCAACAAAACACGTAAGGATCTGAAGGTAAATTGTCGTCCAAATAATGTCAATATTGCCCTAATGCAGTTTAGCTGCTGTTTTTTTGACATCGCACTAGAAAAGATATAGAAAGTTGCAATAGAGGTTTTTATATGATTTTGATATATATAGATATAGATCTACTAAGTTGAGCATGCGTAGGCTTTGCTATAAGACACTGACTGGCATATTTCAAATTCACCAACTCAGAATCACATGGCTACTTTTCTCAAAGAAGCAGGGATGATTGCAGCGTAATTTATTTACATTTTATCTATTCATTTGAGCGTTCACTATATTTGAAAGTTCCCAACAGTGTTTTATTGACCGTGGTAAACTTGTTTTTGTAACCCAAGTACACTCTTTTCTCTTATTTGAATATTATGGCCTTCAAATAACGAACTGCACACAAGAAAATGATGGGATGCGACCCAGAAACTGATTCAGTACAAATGAATTATAACTTGAAAAACCCGTAGCTCAGACTTACATGATTCTGAGTAAAAACAGTGCATTATAGTTATACTCTCAACAACATGAAGAAGCCCTTGAGCGAACCATTTAACCTCCAGCTGCTTCACTGGAGCTGCTCAGTGGCTGACGGTAGAAGACAGGCTTTCAACTAGGTCTCCCACTATGAATCCTGTATGAATAAAAGCAGGGCAGTGCTTTTAAACTTCAACTGTGAGATAAAGGAATTCAAAGACGATTCTATTTAACACTGAATACGGGGGTTCGTTTAATTCCTCCACGCAAGAGAGTCAAAATATTTTCTAATGTGAAATCAAAAACGGCACAAGGGCGGAAAGACAGGAGCAGAGAGTTCACATGTTTTGCACAGCTTTGGATATTTTCCATTTATGCATAAATGAAAAGAAATTCCTTTATCATGCTGCATGTGATCACTTAAAAGAATATCAAGAATACCAGCATGGCTCGAGCAGAAAGTCAAGTTAATAAAAAAAGGCTAGAGACAGAAATGAGTCACAAAAGGTAATGTGGCCACAGCCTTGTGTGAGCCAAGAGCTTACTTTCACTTTGTTATTTCGGAGCATCATTACACATCGTCTCCCATCCTCGTGTCTGAGCTCAAGAGATACGGTACTGCTTTTCATCGTTACTGATGCCCAACACGCCATCAGCTGTCTGTGTTTGTTATATCTTCGCTGGTAATAGCAGTGTGAGGTAGAGGCAAACATAAATAGTGGATATGACATGTAGAGAGAGAGATCATGAGTGTTTGCTCTGCATGGTGAGGTGCTACAAATAACCAGAAAGCAAGCGAGCTCAATTGCCACTGATTACACCTGCTGTTAGGAGAACCATAGAGAATGTTAGAGAATCATTTATCAAGATGATGAAAGAAGAGTGACCTCCGATATATTCATACTGTTCCATACGTTGACTTACATGTAATAAGCTGCAACCTCATGTGAAAATGTAGATATTTTAAGATATTTACTGCCAGGCATTTATTGACTACTATGGCTACGAAACGTTTCCTGTGGCGCACATTAGTGCTATCAAATTTGTAATTTTACTGACACCATTGTTGAGACTCACCGTTTTACAGCATGTGTGAACATAGCGGAGGAAAGTGTATTGAGAAGTATCAGTCTTCATTTTCCCAACTTGTCATTTCATCTATCGCCTCATCGAGGCGCGTGAGAAGAGAACACACCCCCTCGTTTCTTCGAAGTGATGTGATATGTTTCTCAGGGTTCATTTTAATTTCCACTACTTTTTGAAGTCTCGCCAAAAAGCATTACAGAATAAAGAAACATAATCACTTTTTTATCAAAGGTCTCTAATTGATTTTCTTTCTGAAAGAGCACATTTCTTCATCTATATGAAAGCCTCTGCCAAGGCATGCAGTGCTAGGAATTAACTAATTTGAAGATGACTGAAATATTAATAGTTTTTAACTGTTTACATTTTCACTAAAATTGCATCTCTCTTCTGTGTTTGGGTGATTTGGACCAGAAATTCAAAATAAAACACTTGGGTTTTTTTCTCCAATTCAGTCTTTGAGTTATTCATGTATTGCGTACACTTACAGGATTAGGGTCTTGCCACATAACTACTGATATCAAGGCAAAGAAATGGCATCCAAGCGTCTCTGACTCCATCTGAAGCAATATAAGTAGCCTGTTAATGAATGCAGTTTTGTGTTCCAGAGGTCCATAACCTGATAATTGTAGAGTTTGTTACGTGTGCCATTTTTAATTCAGAGGAAGGTCATTGTGTTGGTGTGCACCTTTTTGGGGGCTTTTTTTTTGGCTCCTAGTCTCTTCCCGGAATTTCATCAGTGTATGTGAGTATAAGTCATTAGTCTAGAATAATTAATATTGCATTGAAATATGAAATGAAAACAGAACCAAGGGACTCAAACTCACATAAAGCAGACCTCGACAGAACACTTCTTGGAAATTACAGCATTAAATCAGCTCTTATGATTGCATTGCGCCCTTGAAGCAAAACAGTGAGTCGAACTCAAACAGACAAAGATGTGCAACTGATTTCACAACACATTTTAGATCTGCACAACTAAGCAACCATTTGCCATTCATATGGACTAACTTCCCCTAAAATCAGTCATTGAGATACATATTTTCATTCTCAAGCGCAGTCTTGTTCCACACAATCTACAACAGAGATTATGTTGAAATGCATAGGGGTGAATTTCCTTATCTGCATTTTTGAAACGGTTCAGTGTATTGTTGTGCTCTCTTCGAGGCATAACTGGAAACCAAAATCAAGCTTTATTTTACAATCCATTTCTAGGCTACATAGTTGCAATTATTGTGTGCATCATGTGCCAAAACATCCAGTCACTCATCCTGCAATTGAGGATGACCTTGGTTAGAAAAAAAAAAAGCACTTACTACAGAGTAATGTTTAGGGTTGCTAATATTCTTTTTTTAAATGTGGAACTGACAGGCCAATCATTCTGTAATCAGCTAAGGTTCATTTTTTGAATCAAATTTTACATCTGATCACTGGTGCCTCTCCTGCCTTGAATCTAAACAAGCTGGAGATTTTTTTCCTTGACCATCACTGGAACAAAAAGCCAATGGAACCCTACTGTGCACTATAAAACAGTCACTATGAAGTGTTTTGTGCCTAACACTTGGAGATATACGCCAATAATCTCTGTAACAAAGCATAACTAATCCTGAATTAAGTTTACTGACAAGGTTAGTAACCTTGCATAACTAAGGACAGGTTATTACCTTATTCATCACCTGCTGAATAAGGTAATAACTGTCTATAAATCAATGACTGCTGTAATTCAAGTTGACAGATTTAATCAGATGAAGGGAGTGTACATGCAGCCAAGCATGCACACTCATTATTCAGGTAGTTAATCTGTACAGCACATATATTTTACATCTGCGTTCTCTGTCCAAGAAAGTGTTTGAATTTAGCTTTGAAACGAGATTTAAACTAATAAGTAACCAATAACAATGTGGATGGATTTGCAAATAAGGCAAATAAGCCCCTCTTATAGACCTTCTTCAGTCAAAACACACAGTTCTCAAGCTGGATTCAACCGGATTTACTTCTCTCTTCTGCATGCCAAGTGTGTTAACGGTGTGGTAGAGCCTATGAGACAAGTAAAGAGATCTTGTAATGGTCATGCTGTCCGTGCTCTGAATTCAAATAAGCACTAGCAAGGCCCTCTCTAGTCCTATATTATCTTGTGTGGTGCATAATGATATTGCATTTACATCGGCCCTTTTGACAGCCTTCAAAATTGGATATAGGCACAGGAACACATCCCACATTACGCACAGGTAGCACAGACTAGACCAGAAATGTTTAAAGGTCCCCACTGTAAGTATTCACATACACATATATACATAGATCATTAAAAAAAACTACTCCTGTCATCAAATCATGCTATAACTGTTCCTGGGGGAGTTTTTCCTTGTTCTTCAGTGCAAGGTTGGCCTCTGTAATCTACCTTCATATATTGATGTATTCACATGGGAAGCTATAGAGGCCAGAATGGTGACTACAGGCTACACACTGGGGGAAAACACCTAAAATGTCAACTTGGTCTTGATTACAAAATTTATTTGCAACTGTTTTCTTTCCATATATACTGTTGCAGGTGCCAATCAAGATCTATGTTACAGCTCCTTCTCAAAGGTTTTGCTTTCCTACCACTAAATTTCTTTTAAAAAAACAAACCCTTTTTTAAAACAAATTCATGTTTGCAAATAATTATTTTATGACTAGTTTTACAAAAATACATATTTGCTTTCTTGTAGACAGTTTGATGGGAAGATTGATACCGCACTCATATCTGTACAGTAAAAATGAAACTACTTTACAGCCAGCAGCAGCTAGCAGCTAGCATTTGACACCCAATAAAACCATGTATAAATAAATAAATTAGCAAATTCCCCCAAATGGCTAAAGTATATAAAGATATTAACAAGACTGTGCCAGAGTCAGATTTTTTAAATTTAAATTGGATTCGGCTGTTCAATAAAAATATTTGACTACTTTTTAAAATAAGGTTTTAAAAAGAAAATCCATTAGCATGAGTTATAGTGACGATTTCAGCCACATTAATTCAGTCAAATGCCGCATTACATCATGACTTATTTTCCTGAGACTGTACTGTGTATTTATATAAGAAAAAAAATATGATTAGGGCCAACCTAAAAAGGTTTGAAATGGTCAAAACTTAAAAGAAACTTGCACAGTCGAGAATAATGTCAGAGAAAGATTTTATGAATGAGGCTGACTATGGATCAGCAGAGAGGCAGCATAAAAGCCAGAAGGATCCTGTAAAAGAGAGAGCGCTGGAGCAGAGTACAGCATTACACTGCAGTGTTGTGGTAATGGTGTGTTTACAGCTCTTGCTCCCGGCACTGTCTAAGCTGCTCACACAAAGCAGGGAATGAGTCTATGCCCTAATTAACCCACCCCTAGCCATCTTTTCAATCTATGAGATGACTTTGGCAATCTGCTACAACGTGCATACAAAATTCCCCTGGTTTTTAACAGGGGATGTTTTGCTTTGCAGTTTGTTTTTCTTCACAGGCAAAGTGGGTTTAGGTTTGTAGTTATTGTGAGTGAGCATGCAGATGTGCAGAGTGGATGCACAACAGAACATCGAGGTTAGTGTGTGTTCTATCTGAGTGTCCTTTAAATTTTAAAAAGTGCCTGCTCGTTAGGTAACATACAAGGAGGAAGAGATGTGAAAAGTCCTCAGGCATACATGCAGATGTGATAACCCTGTGATAAACTGAAACCACTTATTTTAATTCTGTAAAATTGAAATATGCATAGGCAATAGGGTGAACAATCTGATTTGTTTGGGACATCTTCTAAATATCCACTCTGCCTTGCAACAAAAGACACATGTCATTTCACCCCATTCGTTGTTATGAATCTTCTTGTCTTTGAGTCATTAATCCCTTATACAGTGTAGAGATCTGGTCTTCTCTGTTCCTATGGTTACAGGGACTCTTATTCCTGTTAGTACCTGCATTTCAAAACTAAAGCGTGAGTATGGAGGATTTGTTTTTTTGTAAACTACTGTTGGACATTTTGGCAATAAGGTTTAGCTGTACACCCTGGGGCAGTTTGGGACTCACTTTTAGCCTGGAGTTAAACGATGCAGAGTGGCCCACTTATGATGTGGGAGGCCAGCCTGTGGCACAGGCGGAAGTTATTTCTGAAGCTGTGAGTACCTGACCAGCTCCATTTAGTTAAGTCATACTGCTTTTATGGTGAGATCATTCACAACTCACACTTTGATTTGTGTTTAGCTGGCAGGTTGTGAAAACGTCCCAGCATATATAATGACTTAATTACTGTAACTTACAAGTCAATGAGCTTTTGTTCCTTCCTGACTGTGTTATTATATGAGGACCACTCACAAAATAAATATTGTGTTGGAGTTTAAGGGTTCCATATTACAGCACTGCATGAAAAGTGGGATTTGTGGCAGTTATCGTCACTTGAAATTGCCATGGAACTCCCAGCCAAATGGAAGTTTCAGTCATAGATAACTGCCAGGAATTGCCGTAAACTTGCAGTCTAAGGTGAGATGTGCTGGGTATAAACTCTGTGTAGTGTACTGAGATAACTTCTGTTATGATTTGGCACTATTAATAAAATTTAATTGAATTGAATTAAAATTGAATTATTATTTTAAATATGGGAGGGGCAAACGACCATATGCTCTAAAGCTGACCAATGAGTGAGGGATTTGCTGTCCAATCACGGGTGATTTTAAATATGAACCGTCTGTGGTTTCATCCAATGGTTGTTTGTGTCATTCAGGCAGGCCAGACAATTGTGACATTTAAATGCTAATTAGAGCCATTGGCACCTAGCGAGGTGCGCGTCCCCCGTCAACCCCGCCCTTGCAAGTCTGGTTACACCATCTATCGACAAGGGTGAACTTCCTATTGAACTGCTGATATCTGCCAAGAATCAGGGAGGTTTGTGGGAAAAATCGGGAATTCACAAGCCAAATAATCTGGGTTTTCGTGCAGTACGCTTTTTTTCAAGGTTCATACTACAAGTACTACTAGTTTCTGCTAGAACATATTAACATGCTTTAATGTTGACAAAAAACATCATTATTTTCAGATAATGTAGTCTGAATATACCTGTATTCACCCTCTGTTTGAATTGATGCGTTTAGGGCCTTTCTCTTTAAGCCCCCCTCCTGAAAAAGCCCAGCTTGCCTTGATTGGTCAGCACTTCCGGCTCTTCCTCATCTGCTCTCTCAGCGTCTCTGCACCGGGAGAATGACTCTAACGGAACTGTAGTGGAAATTCTCACTATATACGTATAGTATAGCTGTGACATCTAATTCATTTAAAGGCACAGTTTCTGAATACGGGCTATGTTCATTTCTCTGTGGATTAGGCGTTTTAATAGCACTTTAATCTACTACATCATTTAAAGAAGGCATGGAAATCCCACCTTTTTTATGAATATGGGCCCTTTAAGAGTCAAAGTTTTAAATAGAAAAAACATTTGCAAACTCCTATCTGAGCAAAATTTATTTTTTTAACATCTTCAAGCAATAACAGTCGAGGCTCAAACATTTGAGAGGTCATGTGCTCTCTCAAGTGAAATGGGCAATCCGCCCCCTAGCCTCATTACCCTGCCAACTGTAGCCATTACCTGCAACGCCAGCAGTATTCACCCAAGCATATCCACACTGGCTGTGATGTAATTAAGACCTGCTGGATGGGGCTTTCACCTACCTCCTCAACAACACTACTGTATATGTTAATAATCATGCCACAGGGAATTTACCCAGAGGACTCACGTGTGCTTTCGCTCATCCCACATGTATGTACAGTACACTCACTGTGCATGGATCCACATGCCAACACTTATGAAGCCACAAACCTGCACCCACACAAAATATTCAGTAATATA
The DNA here is from genome assembly GCF_963691815.1 of Echiichthys vipera. NCBI lineage: Eukaryota > Metazoa > Chordata > Actinopteri > Perciformes > Trachinidae > Echiichthys > Echiichthys vipera. The sequence goes on along the minus strand of NC_139843.1, from coordinate 12,008,399 downwards.
CCCAGACACAACACAAATGTGCAAATACTACCACAACCTACACAGTTACAGCCGCAGGCTTCATACACTTAAACTCCAGCTGTGTTCAGAAGATTCCTCCCTCCCTCTCAATCACGCCACACTGATTTTAAGGACCTGCCACTTGGCAGCTTTTCATTTCATGCAATTACGTCTGAAAACGCTGCTTTTTTCTGCAAAGCTCAAGTCACAACTGGATAAACATTTGTTCCTGCTGCTGCATGATGATCGTCATATGCTGCATGAAGTCATATGATGTACACAATGTATGGTGAAACAACTTTTTTCAGAATGTTGTTTGGCCCTGCAGCTTGGATCTGTTATCCACCGATGTCAGGCTAAATGGCAAAAACCTGGGGTGATATTTGCAAACAGATCACCTTCAGGGTAATGTTGAATCTCCAAAAATCAGCCTCCTATCAGCCTTTCATCACAGAAATATCCTTGTAGTACCTGCAGTTTTCTGTATTTTCATACGAATTGGGTATTCGTTATTGGTTGTTTTTTTGTTTTTTTTAAGCATCACATTACACCATACTATCCATACTATTGTTCCAAACTCTTAAAATTCTCTCTGTCTTCCCACTTCCGCCAAAAAAAAAAAAGAAAAAAACTACAATCCCTGCAGCACTGCTGGGTCCCTCAGATCCTCCCACCATCACTGCTGGCTATCCGGTCTCAGCTGAAAAAGTCTGCCGATACTGTAGGGCTTTCACCATAGCAGCACTGTGAATGAAACAGCTTCCTTGAATACATAAGGTTGCTTCTCTTGTGTATTTAACTAATCGTCTTAAAACCTGCTTTGACTCTCTTGCAGTTTGCTCTGTTTGACCTGATTGTTTCTGCCGTTTTAGACATATCCCAACACAAGATCGCTACAGTTTATATTTTATTAAACAAAACAAACAGCACTGGTAGATAGGACATGAAGTACAAAGTCTTAATTCCAGTCTCGTGTTTATCCCTTAACTTTCTTTACTTCCTGTGATTCCCTCTGCTCTTTTTGTATGTGAAACTTTAAAGTGTAACTTTGGAACAGGATGTGTGGATTTCCGGCTCCTTCTTCACTGCTCTGATGTGTGTCAAACAGGCAGAACACCACACCATAAGCCTGTCAACACACACCTCTCCCTCCACCAGCTAGCTGTCTCAGAAAAAGACAAATTCTTTTTTTACCTCCTTGTAGTTTTTGGACAGCTAGAGGTGATTGCATAAATAAACTGGTATTCTGTTTATAGATAATACTGTAGACTACATTCTGATTAGCTGAAGGAAGCAGTAAATGTTACTTCTAGGGAACCTCATTTGACATTCGGCTGAGTTTGAGTATTTTTGGACTTGTCTGCTCCCAAACTTAACCCAGGGCGACGACAGATTTCCTGCCTTTTATGATAATAAAGCATCACAGGAATGAGACTTGGAGGAAGCAGAATCCACATTTTCTTCACACTCCAACTATCCTTAAATTTTCGGTCAGTGCAAAAAATAAAATAAGTTCCAAACCAGATCACATTTACCTTTATCCACACCAAGGAGATTACTGGTGAGGTTTTAAAAAGAAAATGAAATGCTTTACATGGGTTCTACTCCAAAATATATTGGTTTGCTTACTGGGAATTAAAACAATAATCTTTCCCTAAGACCGGATACTTCAATTTGAAAATAAGCTAAAAACTAAAACAATATAAAATCTTTTTGATAAATCCTCAGCAAATAACAACCTCAAAATAATACAAAGTAGCTTGGCACGTCTTAATTAGGGCTGCTTTTGTCTGTCATTCTGTAGGCCACTTTTAGGATCTGTGTAGATTTTATTTTAGTACAGCCTCCCTGTAGATGAACAGAATATTGAGCAAAACATTAACTCTCTCCATACCTGATAAAAAACTGTGTATTTGTTGTGTTTCCAATTTCTTTCTCAGAATACCAAGAAATAGACAGAGTGCATTTTGTGTGTATCAAAAATCTACTGAAATAAGCTTTTAAATTCAAATGATCAAAATCAAAAGCAGGATCTGTGATCCCCTAATTTTAAATGAATTATTTAAATTTGACCATATGGCCTTTGTGTGGTATATTCCAGAAAAGTATGGCATTCTCATAAAAGCAACAATCTCTTCTGGATTTGGAGTTCAACTAAATCCCAATTACTGGCTATTTTCTTTAAAGAAACTGCTGCGACATTTTGCTGCTGCTGGTTCTGATGGGGTTAAGGTAGATGAGTACCATACATTTCGTAGAATACATGATAGCGACACCATTTCATCAAACTTCATTTGTTGTAATATATTCACAGGAAGAGACCTGATGACAGTTTTAACCAGTGCAATCAGAGTAGCTCCCTTGATATACATTTCAACAATCTTAGGTTAAGTAAAAAGATGCCTCAGAGATGTTTTAGAACTTTTAGAAATGCCTTTAAGCAAAAGGCTTTCTCTATTGGGTCGGAGCTATTATGATTCACAAGCCATGGTCCTTGTTCTCATCGGTACATTAACAGAATAAGCTCTTTGATTGCAAACCAGTCAATAACCCTTGAGAAAGGCCTCAGACATGCTGCCCCCTCAGTGCTTTACTGACAAACGATACAGCCACCAACCAAGGCTAACCAGACTCAACATTTATTTAGGCTTGTCCACAGGCAAATGGAGGACATGACACCTTCTGATTAGTTTATATTGACTCTACTCTCTTAACCTGGAGAGATGGAATCCAAAGAGGTCAATCAAACAGCTATATTACAGGGCTTACTCTTGGATACAACATTTACAGCAGAAATGGCTAGTTAAACCATTTGAGAGGTAACACTAAACCCTTACTGCTTTCATCCGTCTCTGTCTACATGAGATTGGTGATTTGTTGCCAAAATCTGTCTCATTAGATCACCACAGACTATTGGCATGATTGCCACACACTCACCTCCACTAGGTTATCTTCCTGCATGGACATTAGAGCTTGGTTTCCGCACTCAATACATTTAAGGGATCGTCTGAAGTGACCCAGTATCAAGTAGAATCGATACTTCTCCAGTCAAATGTTACCTGCATTTTTTTTGTACCCCAATTTTGAAAAACAATACTATTTTAATGTTGTTTTTTTATGTCTGACTTCTATGGCTTTTTTGTAGCTGGATTTAATTTAAATCATTAATGAGAACAGTGATAGTGGGATACTTGCTGAAGCGAACAAAACAACGAAAATAGTGTTTAATCTCTCGGATTCACTGCTTGTTCTCAATCACAGCGCCCCCTCTCCTTACAGGACCCATTTCAAAAAAGTTGTTGGCATTAGTCACTTATAGAGAAATTACATCTATAAATATAGATGAAATAGGGTCCAGGTTGAAAAATAACATTACAATTTTGTTGTTTTTATAAATATATATATACACACACACACACACACACACACACACACTTTTAAGTTACTCTGGAAAAGTCTCCCCCACATTGAGAGAGCCATAAGGATTTCAGTTAAACGACAGCAGTTTGTTCTTGCTGCGTCTTCACATATTGGTTGAATTTTTTATTCTTCAGTAACCTAACTCATGGTTGACAGTCTATATATGTTCTATAATGAAAACATAAAGATCAATATACATTTGTCCAGTCTTAGTACACGCTAGTAGGCATAAACAGGTTTGTGACCGTGAATTCTGAATACATAAGGGCCCATAGGGGCCTGTGGATGCCTTCTCCTAAGACCAACTTTGATTTGTGCATATCTAACCTTCTGACCTTCAAACACAGGCCGGACTCTAAGATTCTCAATTTATGTACCCACTCCTGCTGCCTATACATATTCCCTCCATCACATTCTGACACTAAATTATAGATTATGGTTTGTGTGTTTGCATGTTGGAGAGTGGGGTTAGGAGTTCTTTCAGTAGTGGTTAAAGCTGCATGGGGACTTGTTCAAAGAGAATTTTTCTCTGCTCAGTATAGTAATTACCCTCCACCTCAGAACCTACAGGAGTTATTGTGCATGATTACTGGATATTTTCTATTAAATGTGGTTATCACCATATGCTTGTACTGCAAGCTTTACATTGTATGTGGATTTTATATATCTTGCCCACTAAAAAAGCAGTACTGCTATTTTGTTTATCTCTGCATGCATTTCATTACAGCTCTGCCAGCTTGTAAACTGTGAAGGACACGTTATGGGTGGATGTGCCCGCTGAAAGATGTGCCTCTCATCAGCTCTGTAAACTCTGCAAATGGCTGGCAAAGTCCCGACAAGATTTCAAACAGAATTTACTAGATTTCACTGACAATTCTATGGCTGCATACTGAAATAAACACAAATGAATAATCAAGAGGGCATGAAAAATACATCTATATGAGATGCATACTGTGTATCCACAGATGGATATAGAAAACATCTTGGCAAAAATGTGCCCGCTTACACAAACACACATAAACATGCACTCATACACTCTGTCACTTGTTAGATAATAAAGTCAAGGAAGCAGACAAAGACCAAACAGAAACGAAAAGCAACTATAAATATAACAGGCTTATGAAGATATTTCAGTGCAGTGAACAGAAAAGGGACAGCATAGAGAGCAGCTAGAACATCTTCTAACATCTGGATTACATAACCCTGCAAGTTAATCTTACCTCAGGCAGCCTTTTGCCACACTGTACACATGGTAGCAGTAATCCTTGAGTGATTGCAGCATTGCTACATGTAAAACTTTTTTTTTTTTTTCCTGTTTTTGAGGGCATTTTAATCATGAACTGGGATTCCCTTTGGCACATGTTATTAAGCATTTTTGCTCAGTTTTTGGCATGATAGGGAGTGGAAGTTGTAGGATTTGGTAGCAATACTAGTGGAAATCAGTTAGTCAGAGTAGATCATTCTTGACCAGACAAAACCATCTCATGGGCCTGTAATAAACATTTTTTTAGTAGGGCTGACATCGATAAGTCATCTAATCTGTTTTTCAGTCATTTAATTGAGAAAATAATCTGCAGATAAATTCATACAACAATATCAAACAATACAAATACTACGCCTCAAAATTTTTACCCCGACTATATACCGTTACCTAAAAAATTGTTTAGCAAAAACATTCAGTAGCCTCAACAGTTTGTACATGCATTATGCAACATTCTTGTTTGGCAATGCAAACAGCGCGCTGCTTTGTTCCAATATTGCTCTGCATGCAGCTTACATTACAGGACATACACATAATGGTATAATACACTTGTTTCGCTGTATGACAGTTTTCCTCCTTATATCCCAACAAATGCACATTTTATTAGATTTTATTATATGAATAGTAACTGTGTGTTGAGGGTAAATCTGACAAATAAATTGGAGAGTGCAAACTGAATTTATCATAAAGGAGTTCCCATAGGAAGGAGTTTATGTTGTTAGTCAGTCTAACTGCATTATTTTCCACAGTAAATAAGAATACAGACTACAGAGGAGGAGGTTTTACAGTATGGTGTACAAAAAGAAACAATTAACTCAGATGCAAAACAAAATTTAACAGAAATATTGAGGCACATTTGTTTAAAGTGCAAGGCAGACACTGATTGGACCTTCTTGTTCATCCTTGTTTATCCTATTCATATTGTGTAATTCACTGTAGTATAATCTTTGCATCATATTATGTGTAAGGGAGATGGAAGCATTTGTACGCCTGTATTGTCGATTTTAACTGTGACAAAATCCGGGGGGAGATGTGCTCCCATTTTACTGTTGGAAAAGACTTTATGAATAATTAATTCAGGATCATGCAGATGAGGGGCTGACTACTTGACGACTGCTCGCAAAGTGAACAGATTATTCTGACTCACCCACCGTGAATTCAACAGTCTAAGCTCCTGCTCTCATTCAAGGTCACTGTGATAGCTCAACATAGCCAACAAAGTATTGCGCCAGAACTCATATATTCCCCATTCAGAATGCTTTCCTAAACAGGTCCAATAAAGAAATATTTATATAAAGCCTGATAAAAAAGAATAAACATAACCTACAAATCAGAAATCCCATAACCTTCAAAACTGAAGGACAATTGGAACAGCATCAGCTCTTCTTTAAAAGCTGGAAATAAGAAAGCCACGACTTAGACCTCACTAATAATGATGAAGACAATGTTCCCCTGTTTACAATCTGTATCCTGGCACAGAATTTAAAAGGGGAAAAAACATTTTTTAAAGCTAAATCAAGAAGAATCCTTCAGGTTTGAGTCTATGTTTGTTAAAATCTTATCTCTTTGATTCGTTTTTAAAAAAATCAGTTTTTGTTCTGTGTCCCTATATCCCAATAGAAATGTGAAAATGTAAATTGTTAAAACTTCACCGGTAAGTAAAAAAATGTATGTATTATGCAAGTCAAACTCCAAAGTATTTCGTTCCAACCTTCTCCTCACCGGAGGAAAGTTTCACATAGGACTACTTAAGTAAAGGCTTTCTTCTTTCTATGTTTTCTTAATTTCTGGTGCCCGAGAGTCCTCAGAGGAGAAACCGGAAGCATGGAGACAGGCCTCAAGTGAAAAATGAAAGTTGGAGGACAGAAATAATTTCCAAATATTCATCTATTGCAATATAATCAGCTCATTGTGAGCACTACCTAAAGTGCAGCTGTCCTTTTTTTGTTTGTTTGTTTTTGTTTTTATTTTCCATCTTTTGTTTTTTGTTTGTATTCATGCTGTGTTGTCACTGTCGTAATTCATCGTTAATGTCGTCGTTGTCGTCGTTGACGTCGTCGTCGTTGTTATGTAAGGGTCTGAGGGAAGTCAGATTGCGAGAGGGGGAACATGTTTTTCCTCGTCATCTGTATTTAAAAAGAAAAACAAATAACCATACTTTACATAAAAAGACATGTATGTATCCTTGTAATTACTAGCTCCATTGTTGTACATTTACCCTATTCAAGTAATGCAAGATAGAAAGCAACATTTGTTCTGAACATCTGAGCATTTTATTTCTAATCCCTTCTGTATTAATGCTGTGCCCAGCCCTGTAATCCAGTATCATTGTCAATCATTACTGTAACAGTGCTGTGGGTGTGTGGCAGCCATTTTGAGTGAAGGTCAGGCATCTGTTACGCAGAGATTAAGGAAGATCAGAAGATCACAAATGCTTTCAATCTAGATTTCATGAGGAAATGAAATGACCTCCCTCAGTGGAACCTTTGGCTCAATCACATACAAAGTCTTTATACTAGTGGCCTCATACATCACATCCTGTCCCAGCCTCTCTTCGCTACCTCTCTCCTCCCTATAGAGCGCATTTATTTTAGCCAGGGGAGAGCACTTAACAGTCTCTCCCAAAAAAAGCCTCTCCAAATCGGAAAATGTGAGTATAACAGGTTTAGCTCTGCTAACCCCACTCATGAGTGCTTACCTGTGATTTGTTTTCCCCCCCTCTCTGGGAAGCTACAACTGTACCAAAAGTGGTTGGTCCATGGAAAACTCTAACAGGCCATATTCTTAAAACTTTATGTATGCCTTGAAGCTAAAGAACACTTCCAACGGAACACACAAGACTTTATGGAACCTGGCATTTGTTTTATTTGTTTTTCATCTGATGTGGAAATACATTTTGGTGGTTGGCATCCTCAAAAACAGACAACAGCACAGAGGTGGAGGCCAACACTTGGCACACATTCTGTCATTACAGACAATCAAGCATTTTGGCTGCTACTTTTACACAAATGGATTCACGTATAAAATTTACCAATCTAATTCTTACATAATAATTATTCCATTTAACATTACCTATTTTAATAAGGTAATAATAACAATTGGGATGAATTTCCACAAGAAAATTCTCGTTGCTGCTTTCCTCTTTCTACCAAGAAGGTCAGCTAGAGAGCAGCGGCCATGATGCTGGCACAGGGATCAGTGTCTTGCTTAAGGATGCTTAAGCAGGGTGAATGCTTACCAACACAGAAGCTTAAACCTGAATCCTCCAGTAGAGGGATGGTTTCCCTTTCACTCAGGCATACAGCCATCTCTGAACACCATGCACCAGGGCCAGCTAAAGTGGCTTTATTCTTACAGATCATTCTGCTTTTGTGCATTTGAATGGCAAAGTCCAGTTATTTCCAGTTATCCTGTAGTAAAGATGCCCTGTGCAGACTGGACAATACTTTAATTTCTGGATGTTCTGCTCTGCACAACAACAAACAAAATATTTTTAAAGTCCAAATAAGTAAAGGTGTTTCATAAAAGTAATCCCGATACAAATTCCAACAAATTCTGCATTAAAATAAAATGGAGACATTATTATTCCAGCCATAACCTTCACTTAGACTGCTGCAAACTGAAATGAATGCTGCTATAGGATGGAGTAGTTCCACATCAGGTTAACAGTAGTGAGGTAGTGTAAGGTGAGCCAGATATAAGATGACCTATCTGCACTTTTGTGAAATTAAAACCACAAATGTAGCACCACTAATAGATTTCATCAATAAAATGACTAAGCCAGTGTTAAAGCCCCTTTGTGTATGACAGTTATTTTAATATGTACTACAGATAGTACAATATGTTCATTTACAGAAATGTATAGTGGCTATTAGAAACATGAGACAATCATATCACATTTTATGCTTTAGGTATCCATAGCCCCCCCGCTGGAAACTGTTTACTATCCCTCTTTTCATGACACCCCCGCAAAAAAAAGGTTACGGCATACTCAGCATTTGAAAAAAACACATATGTGCTAATCCTGGTTGAACGTTTGTATATTTTCCTGGGTACTGACTCGTGTTGAATGACATGAAGCGCAACTATGATATTTTTCTTAGGTTTAAGGATTGTAAAAAAGTTCCTTTCTGGAAGTTTTTTTGGTATTTCTTTTTTCTTTCTGACAAGACTCCTGCTGTTCACAGACAAAAAGCATAAAATTGTCAGACACTTAATGCGTGTGACTGTTAGATAAAATCATACTGCACTGCACCACACTTGCTGGTAAATACAATGGAAAATACTACTTAATTAAATGTCTTAAACTACCAGTGAAAGGAAACAAAGAAACAGCAACACATTGAACAGAAGTGTGTGGAAAATTATTAATACTGTTATTATGCTGCTGGTGTTCTGGCTTCTGTCGTGCTGAACTGACAGCTCCTGTAAAGTGCACTTTACATACATCTTCAGTTTGATGCAGTGTTCTTTGTCATTATTGCTGTGTTCTTTATTATCATATTATTATAGCTATTACGTCTATTTGGATTCAAGAAGGGCCAAAGTTGTCTAATCTTATGTCTGTCTCTCTTGCTGAACAATTCCTTATAACTTGCTCAGTCTTTGCTGGGCTTGAATGATATTGCTGCATTTAGATATGATATCGGTGTTTTTGTAAGGCAGCCATGGCACTGTTTGTTCATTTCAAAGTGACAGAATTGTATGGACAGTGAGATAACTCTCTCTGCCTCTCAGTTATGTATGAAAAGCAATACACGCCTTATATCTACTGGTTTAACGACAAAACAAATTGTGTGCTTCATTCCTGACAGGATACGTGACTTTTCATTTTCTTTGACTTGACTTGCTATGTCACATCTCGTGTCCCACTATATTTGGTTTTGCTTCAGGTGGTGCAGTTCTGGTGGTGTTATTTATTCTAGGGGATGTTCCACTTGATTTGTATAAACCTTAGTCAGGTTTTATAATTCAATATCCTTGCAGTGAACATAATGTAAGTAGTATTTTGTTGCTTGTCCACAAGGCAGAGTTCTTATAATCCTGAACCCTATATCAGGATAATTAAAATTGACTTTAAAAAAAATGATATACACTTTCTTTAAAGCACATACCATTCTGGTGGCGTAGTTTGGCTTCCAATGTTAATATAAATGAGATGCAAGATGCCCTTGGGGTTAGTGAGGTCATCACCCAACAAGAGGGTGAGCTTGATACAAGAGGAGCTGATTTTGAATTAGAAAGGAGGCCACAGAAGGGGTTCTTTCCTATTAGCTAGTTCAGACAGAAACATTAAAATAAGGCATAAGTAGCTAAGTTGAAAGTTCCTGCTCAAAAAACAGATCCTGAATTATATACACACACACACACCCGACAACATACTGTACTAGATGATTGAACATACCACAGAAATTGCATTAAACTGAAGATATTTCACAAATCAGCTTTACATGTGAAGATGACAGTGAATGAAAGCAGAAGCAACAGCAATAAGCAACAGCTTGCTGGAAGCAGCTGCAGTAGCAATCAGATGTGGAAGGACATTTAAGGCCCTACACACCAAGCGAGGTGTTGCCAGTTATTCTGGCTTATTAGGTCTTTGCTCAGGCTGAAATTAAGCGAAGCTGTGTTGGGAATAAGATATTTTACATGGAAGACATTTTTGACTTGGCAGAAGCAAAACAGGTGTGACTAATGACATTATGATTCTATTTAAGTGTTGTAGTGTAGGTCCAGTGGACCAGCATTCAGTAGCAGGGATCAGGTAAAACTAGATGGAACGCATCAATCATTAATGTTATCAATTATGGCAGTTTTGTTTGAAAAAAAGGTCTATTACATAAGGTCATTTAAATTTATATACACATAAGATTGATACAGGAATATGATTAATTCAATAACTAGAGCAACTAATTAATAAGACTGAGAACCACAATGAATATTTACAGAGACCGGTGAGTTGAATCTGTAGGGCCCTAAGCTTCTTGTAAACTTTTTCCCCAAAAAACTTTAAAAAGGCAGAAGATTCAGAATGACTATCCTTTGTTTTGATGCAAAGGCACATCCCAGTAAATCATATGGGATTATAGCCTCTACAGTGGCACAGAAAATGATTAAAAGTGAAAAAAAACAGGAGAGTGAGGGAGACTTTCTATCAATCTGCAGACACACACAATCCAAAATCAGTGTGGGTGCACCGCCGGTGTGTTGGGCCTTTAAATAGATTATAAAGGTAAATGTGTGTGGGTGTAATGATGGCATCTCGGTAGATCAGACGATGCTAAACTATTACAGATGGCGTCAGTGACTGTGTTCCTGTCTTAACCTACGCTGTGAGCACCATTTCTGCTTCCTCATCTGCTCACTCCTCCTTCACTCTCCACTCTGTGACCTGTGAATCGATCACGGTCTACCGCGACGGAGGGTGTTCCAATCAGTTAAATGCAGCTCAGAGGAGATGAGGAGAAAAGAGAGTGAGTGGTCTTTGAGACAATCTGGGAGGGAAAACACAGTTTTCTTGTCAAGAGAAACACTATTTCACTGGGAATATGTGTATTGATTGGTCACTACAGCTCATCTGATTGGACAGTAAAAAAGGTATGAAAGGCTGGTGAAAAACTGTGACTGTATCAAGCTACTCTACCTATTGGGTAAGGACAAACAACAGCACCAACCATGGGTGTTACATTATTCCACCTTGTTTATTATACAGTCAAATGTATGAGATGCATGTTAATCTGAATCACAAATGAATCAGCTCTCATTAGTCCTTTAATATCATCAAATACAAAGAATACCAATGGTGACAATTTAGCCTCTGGTAACAACTCCCAAAATGTCTGCGCTTCATGTGTAGTCAGCTGATATCATAGCTGCTCTGAATGCTCGCATCTTTCAGTAATGACATTTTTTTTCCATTTGTGTTATTTTCAGTTAGTTACAATCTGTGATGCCTGCAATCGATCCATCATCAATATTAGAGTGCAAAATGTAATCAATCACTGTCAGGCTGAAACCCTTTAAGTTTCTCTATCATTTCCCTATCCAATATTTGTTTCCCTGTAAACTGTAAATCATTCCTGCATTTATGAAACATCCTCGGCATAGTCAGGATAAATACAAATTAAAATGTAAAGGAACGAAACAACAGTAGACATAATAAACAGTCTCACATTCTTACACAGCTTTATACATTTTAAATGAGAAGTAAATGGATCTCATAATCTAACCCCTAGTTTAACTGTAACTCATGGCAGCTTGTTGTGATGGCCAGTGACTTATGAAATTCTCTGAATTTATGTGCAATGGATGGATGCATGTATTTGCTGTCTTTTTAATTGTTGTATTTGGCTTTGATTTTATACTGCATGCACTTAAGTTCAAGGCAAATTTCCCACTGGGACAATAAAGCGTATTTTATCTTATCTTATCTTAATTACAGTGAGTAAATTACAGAGTTTGACAATGTATTGATGGATGACCAGAAGATATAATCCCTTTTTACACAAGGTGGAATACAACAGCTTGATATGACTGATTTTATTAACCTTCTCTTGTGGCGGTTTGTTGTGCATGCATGGATCTATGGCGCAATTTTGGTATAGAATAGGGGTAATATGTCACACCCTAGTTTCATACCTGCCACGTTTGTAGGTGGAAATGACTTAAAGAATAAGAGTGTAGCAATAATGCCACAGAGTATTACAGTACATCAGTCAACACAACAGCAGCCCTGTGTCACATTAGTTTAGCAAAAGCAAGCAAAGCAGGTGACAGGTGGTGATGCAGATTTGCATCATGAGTAATTGACCTACAATACAATGATGCTAGAAAGAACACAGATGTCAATTGGTCAAAAAGATGAATCCAGATTCTGTCTATTTTGCATTAATCCTTTAATTCGCAAGCAGTAGTAGCTGTGGGAAGTTACAAGGAACATTATTGTATTGTGTTTCTAAAAGGGTGTATCTTTATCAAAGTCGAAATAAATAATGGAAACAAGAAAGGGATGTTTTAGGCTCATATTAGATTTGTGACAATATTTTTACTTCTTTGGTAGTCTTCATAAGCATCTATCACTTCTTTAAGGGGATGGTTTGAATGCATTTGCTGTTTGTTAGGTCATATGGTCAAATGAAAAAATTCAAGGTGTTGACAGCCTCTTCAGGGAGAAAGGCCATAGGCAATTAAGACCTCGCCAGCAGAAATGCTATGCCCAAACCCAATCACCTTCAGACTCTCTCTGAGCAGAGCAGTATGGATTGCCTTTGAAAGGTCAAGCCATCACAACTATAAGAAGTAAAAATTCAGCAAAGTTATTGTGCACTCAGATCCTGACCTTAATGTAATTATTTATTGTTATTTCCCAGTTGCAGGTGAATCAAGAAATGACAAAAAATAGTTTAACAGCAAACATGGGGTAACACTGCATTTTAAGTGCCCTCCTCTCAACAGAATACTCACACACAGCTGTAGCTAATACGACTAATGAATGAAGGTGACTTGAGACCTCTATGGCTTCCAGCATTATTATGGCTGAACTGGCAGGGGCAGAGGGAGAGCTGCCTGGTTCTTTATTCCACATTAGTCAGGATTGAGACAACAGCAATATATCTGGAAACTGTGTAGTTGTCATCCACAGATGTGTTTAAAATGGTTCTTCCTCTGAGTCCTGTGAAGTGGTTTGTCTTGCAGCTATGTAATCAACCATTGGCGTGGCAGTAAACTCATTTTTTAGGCTATAGTGAACAACAACATGAAAACCCATTGAAGACAGACGCTTGGTAAAAACAAAAAAAAACACTGCTCAAAGTTACCGATAAAGAAGGGTAATCAACACCTTGTCAAGGCTCATGTCTAGATGTTAAGATTCACAAAACTCTCACAAGATGGTTGAGGTTAGGTCAGAATCGTAAAAGTCGTTAATGGACCCCATTCTCTTTTTCAGCATCTATATACAACAAATATAACCTGACTCTCGCCAGATGAATTTCATTCCGCCTTGCTTCACTCATATGATTGGATATACCCCTTCTCCGTCATCTTTATTGACGTGCTACTTTAACCACTCACATTGAAACCAACCTATGACACTGATGAGAGCAACGCAGGGAAATGCCAAACTTGGTCGGGAGAAGGGCGAAAATATCGTTTCAACCAACAACAGCCTTCAGAGCCGTTCTCTGGTGTTCTTTTAAAGAAGAAATATTCGCTAGATTAGACAACACGGATTAAATAGCGAATCAAAACAGTTGCTTCTCCGCTACGTCACATCTATAAAAAAAAACGCCCAGCAGTCCTGATTGGCTCAACCACCTGAAATCACTTTCTGATGGAGCGATCCCAATTGGTTGAGTGGAGCGTGGCGGAGTCAAGGCGGAAGAAGAAGGAAATTCATCTGGCGATAGTCATCAAATAAGCCTTCGAGAAAGTTTCTCTCGTTGATCAACTATTAACAGAGAAAGAGACATGCTAACAGCCAGACATGGCAAACACAGAGTAGCTCAGGGTGGTAAGATGAAGGCATCCAAAACTCTATTTTTTTAACCACTAATATTGCTCAAAATAGCACCACACCTCTGCAGTAGCATGATAAGAGTCTCTACCAATAAAACGAAGCACCAATAACGTCGTAAGTGAACCCAGAGTTTATTCAAAAAAGACTGTTTTACAAGGCTATAAGCCTTAGCAGCCAGCTACATTCATACTGACAGGAAGCCTAAACAAGTCGATGGATAATATGCTTTGTTTTATGTGTAGGGACTGTTATCATGCTACTGCAGAGGTTTAGTTGGTTAAAACAAGCCATTTGGATGTTTCAGCACTCCACCCCGAGCTACTCAGCCATGCTAGCAACTCTTCGGAATATCTCTGTTAATGGGTGATCAACGGAAAAAAACACCTCGATGGCTTATTCGATGTATGTAAGTGCCGAAGAAGTACATGTAATGCAAATACGCTGGAATTAAACTTTAAGTTTAAAAAAAAGACAAAAAAAAACACAATTTACATCAGCTACATTCACATGAAGCTCATTCCCCATGATTATAATACAGTCCTAAGATTCTATTTCTAGCGGATAAAATAGCTCTATTCCAATGTCTTTAGCTTCAGGTGCAGTATAAAACGATACTGTGGACCAGTTCCATCGACACCATCATTCCAGACAGTCATGCATTAAAAACAAAACCACTCTTTCAAAACAGTGATAGATTAATCCTTCACATTTCTATCCAAAGCTTTGAAGTCAATAAGACAATCCAGCTCCTCAAGTCAGAATATTATCCATTAAAAAAATGAAAGCAAGCACACATAGACATTTTTCAATCGCTGTGATTTTAAAAGAACCCCCCCACTCCTTCATAGATTAGATGTGCTGGCTTTATTTTCTCGCAAGCGCACAATATCTTTTTGACAAATGTCTTGCCGGATGACTGTGCAGAGCATGAGTCCCTTTCAAAACAGCTGTACGATATCTTGACTACAAACTACTGCACTGTATTCTATTATACTGTCTGGAACTGCAATATATACGATATAATATTCATTAAACGTGACTTATAGTCTTCCTCTGCTTTCAATCAAGACAATTGATATGAAAGTGCTATGAAGTATGTCACTTACAACATGGCCTTCATTTAGTGCTCTGCCTATATTCTAATATCGAGAAATGGAGACAAATGAACAGTGACAGAGGGACAATTACCGTTGCCATGCCAAAAGGCCATGTTAAAATGATAACTAGTTATAATCGAGACATCAGGAAAAGCACGACTGCGTGACAGAAATTCATTGATCATTTCCTACATATCTGTGTTAAAAAGATCAAAGATATTGACACTAAGCTCGAGAGCCTCAGAGATCCTCACCACCCAGAATCTGTCCACGACAGCGACAGCAATTTGTCTTCGGATTCACACTACAGTGATTGCGAGTAATCCAGGATGGCAAAGCTCAGAGATGATATGTGCACTGTCCCCGGAGGTGTGGGAGGAAAAATGACCATGTGTGCCCTCAAATTATGATGTGCAGTGCAGGGACTACTTCAGAATGGAAATGAAGTATAATTGATATGATTTGTAGGACCACTCCCCATCTGCAGGCCAAGCTAATAGCACATCACACAAACACAGCAATCAAAGAGGAGCAGGGAGAAAATTTGAAAAAAAAATCTCTATTATAATTCCTATCCACCTCATAAACCTCACGAGGATGCTGTTAAGGTGTTTGCACTGGAGGTGAGAGCATCAGAGCTACACTGTATTTCTAGCTGTGGTAGATGAAAATGAATGCTGTTAGACAAGGCTGCAGCTGATGTAAAATGGCAGGACTGACTTATATAAAATGACAGCTAGCATTTCAGTTTTGCACTTTCCTGGCAAAAAAAGAGGTTATAAGGAAGGAAATATGGACATAGCAGCTGTGATGTAACTATTCCAATGCCATATTTACCAGTTGTTTGGAGCCAAAGTCTAATTTTAGGTAACATTCACAGGGCTTTAACATGTTAAAGATGCTCCATGCTCATAAACATGGCTATTTTAAAAATCTAGTTTGAAGTACAATCAGAAAGCCCACTAAAAATGAAAAATCTGAGGAAACTAATGATACCATCTGTATCGCAATACAAGGGCTACGATTCATTATATTACGAAATATTGCAAAAAATAGTTATTGATAGCAGTTGTAAAGTATTCTGCTTCTACTCAATACTATTAATTAAGAACTACTTCTCCTACTACTATCTACTAACAACAGTTTTTGAGGTACACATTTCAACTTTTCAATGATTAAGACATGAACTTTGAATGTAAAAGTGTGTATAAAAGAAGCATCACATTAGAGCTTGTATATCAAAAAACAAGGCCCACCCAGATCCGGATTAAGCCCTGAATGTACTCAATTCCAAGAAACGCCCCCAGTTAAGCGTGTTAATGAAGTATAATAAGTAAATCAATTCATTATTTTGATCTAGGGATGGCTCAGTACCACTTTTTCATGTACAATACTGATACCATAACCTTGCGTATCTGCTGATCTTGCCTCCCATCTAAGCTGCTAATAACACAATTATATGAATGCACTTTGCGTCACCTAGCCTTGTAAAGCATGATGCTCTAACTGTGAAACGAATATTCTACTCCCCTAAAGGAAAAAACACAACTACTTGAGCAATACCGGAGTTTCACAAATACAACCTCAGAATGACACACAAAGTTTTAAGAGAAAACTACCTTAATACAAAAATCCCACACAGAAATCAGTGCCAGGTTTCAACCAAAAGAAATGAATAACATGTAAAAAATTCAAACAAAGCAGGATGTGGTTCAAAACAATCACACAAACCCTTTAATTCACTTTAGGTTCACCGTCAACGGGAAATGTCTGGCAAGAGCTTGTTTAGATTTCACAGAAAATACAGTTTCCCAAGGTAACCCAGTTAAAAATACAATTTTTATTATATATTCTATATATTATGTAAATCTGTCCTCAAAAGCAACTTTTATAATAGTTCAAAAAGCAAAATATTGTCTGCCACTTCAAAATGAACCCAGTGTTAATTAAGCGTCCGTGTCCCCAGATGTGGAGACTTTAAAAAACATTTTAGTTATACATTTACAAAGAGCCTGGGGAGCAATCAAGCAACTTCTTAGGCAGATATTAGCTATGGCTCAGCTGTGTTCAGTGAGCAAGAGGGCATTTCACATTCAAATGGCAAATATGAAAATAGCATGGTTAACATGTTCTGGCTCAGGTTTTTTTTTTTTTTTACCATATCATATAGCAATAATCACTGTCTCTATCTCAACAGACAGTCTGTTTTTCCTGTTGCCTGTTTTACATTATAGACACACAAAAGTGAAAACCGGATGGCGGGGTGTTATATGCAATTCCTTTAGCACCTACACAATGAACTTTGCGTTTAAAAGTGCATCCCTCTGTATTTCTGCACATGATGAGTTTTGTTTATTATTCCATTTCATCAGCTCTGCACACCATTTGAGTTGAGAGCGGTGTAATGGGGTAGTTTGAAAAGATGGCTAATCTTGGCTAATCTGATGGACACAATCACATTTAAACTGATCATTCTTGTAAACCCAAAGAGCTAAAAAAAAAGAAAAAAAACCTATTAGGACACTCTGCCAGCCCTTCATTGGTCTGATGTAATGTTTGGCTATACGTAGGCCACATTATAGCTGCTGTTATGTGTGGTCATTCTGGGCTGTGTTGTGTCTTGTAATGTCCATTCCAAACCACCGTCACTGTCCACACTGACGTCCAAAATGATGATTCTGGTTACTGAGGAGCTAATATTTTATCACCAACATCCCTCTGGAATATTAATCCCTTCCGAAATGGGAAGGCTCAAAGCATTGGAATATAATAGGATCACAGTGACCCTCAGGAATGGAAAGGCACAAAAGCCCAAAAGAACAAAACAGGCTGAAATAAAATATCTATTTGAGACATTAACCATGCAAAAACAGCATATATTTTTAACACGAGTGTTGAGGTTTCAATTCCATTAGTAAAAGAGAAAGAAAAAGCATCAGGAAAAGCCAACAATGACCATAGAATTAGCACTGCTGCCAACAACACATGAAGCATGCATGTGTAAAATTGCCTAACATTCAGATTAAAGTGAATCCTCTTTAACTGCTCTGTAATGATGAGGCTTGAATGGGCTCATAACCTCTGTAAGCACCTGCTGCAATAGCTGGACTTATTACCATTACCACACCACAACCCTAATGGCTGCCACTCGTTATGAAATTGCCTCAAAATGCACCAATGGATCCGGTGGTCACAACTCCCTCATACAAAGACTACAGTACACTGTCTTTATGATGAGCAAATGAGGAGTTTTGTGGACAGATAGTTATGGTCCTTTTCATCATACTCCACTGCATTACTGAAGAAACTGTGTATGTTGCAAGGCAGAACATAGCACCATGAGAGGCTTTTGTTTCTCAGGTAGCCCATCGTTCTATGTCATCCCATCTTGTTAGAGACTCATCTCTGTGTTCCCCAGATGGTTGGCCCAGGTGTCTCAAGTGTCATTTCCTAACTGGAGACCAATTTAACAGTTAACTCACTCCAGGGTGGACCAATTACAGGTGAATCTAATCCTGGATTAGACAATATGCAACTAGTCTTTGTTTACAAAGCTCAGGGAGAAAGTGATGCCAGATCTGGAAAGATTCAATTTGAAGGCCCCAGACAGAGCTGCCCTGACTCACAGAACCAGCATCATTCGTTTTGCATTTACTTTAAGAAATTGGAATATTATTGACTTGCAGGGAAGCGGCAGAAACACAGAAATAGGTGCAATGCATTTTTTCTACTTCACTGCCCTTGGCAATAAGGCCATGTAACTGATGCATTAAAGCGGCCTGATTTTACTTGTGAATCTAGTTGGTCCACTGCACTGATCTGTTTTGGCAATTTAGCATTTTCTGCACCAAATGTCACATATGACAGTGACAAAAAGGGGTTTTTGGGCTATTTTTCCCTCACATCTGAAAACATTGAGTCTGGGAATTGAATGTGTGCTTGTCTGCTGTGTGCATCATTTTCACCTTGTGCATCAATATGACAAATCATTTTCTAGTAATGGCAGGAGTTTGATGGGGTTTTAGAAAACATCGATACATTTGAGTATTGCAATATTGTGTTTTCTGATACTGCATCGATCACACATGCAAATATTTTTAGCTTTAGGTAATAATGCTCCATGATTACACTCAAACACATAATGCACTATATCAACAGTCATAAAACTATATAGATGGGATTGATACGATTTACGATATGTGCAATACTGGATTTGACAAATCTGAAAACAACATATTGGCCAGCATATATATTTTTTTCTTTTGGCATAAACACTAAACCAATACCTTAGAAACAAATACAGCATCAGCAATAAGCTAATATTAGCCAATACTACTACAATCATGATGATTCAAAATTCTGCTCCAGTCAACAATTTAAATATATAATCATTTAAAATTTCATAAGGATTGTAAAACTGACTGTAAGATCACAAATAACTTCCAGATTATTAAAAACCCAAAACATTCCCACTTTCCAACTGTGAGTAAATACTACCCTGTATTTTGTTAGGACATGTGACTGTCACTTGTACTTTTCTTGTGTTTCTGCTCCAGTGTTGTCTGTCACTATATTCTCCCCAGTGGCGCTCTTGTCATACCTGTGCACTAAAAAAGTCCTGTCAACTTGTCAATTGAGTGAAAAGAGGCAACATCAGTATATTACAACCCACTCCAGTGCACACAATCCGGTCCACATACACAAACAACCTTAAAGCATATCCATGTTTCCTCAGCATACAAAGTCACACGGAGCACACATAGACAGAACTATCCAATATTGCGTATCTAATCAATACAAAACAAAATGTGATAGAAGAGGGATGCTCAGGAATGTGTTAGTAGAACAAAATGTTTTGTCTTTGCACAAAGAGGCTGCACACTACAAAAGTGAATTTTATATCAACTGAATAACAAGCAAGGACACACACTACCTCATACAAAGAGCTGAGCCATCTCTAGCAGGAGCCTGTATGTTAAGGAGTTATGGAGTAGTACTCCATTTTGGCAGCCCTAACCTCTCTCAGTCTTGGACTAGAAGCAGGCCCACTGTAACTCTCCACATGCAGGACATTTGTATCATTTTAAATCACAATTTTGGCAGGTTGTTGGGCGTGAAAACAGCTTCTCCTCCACCTCTATGGTACCTCTCTCTACACTCCCCTCGTGAAAGGACACACACACACACACACACACACACACCTAGTACTAATGCAGCAGCAGTAGTGTCATCTGGTCCTTTCAGCATGACTTCACTCAAGGATCTTTAGGCCAGCGAGGCCACGAGGGAAGGTATGGCTGCTGTCACGCACATCTAAAAATCTTTGATCCCATCCATATGTGTTTAATCATTCATACGCAACCATTAGCTTGTGGTAAGTTGGCTTTTAAAGAGAACCACCAACGAGGAAGCCGTCTGGGAGGGCAGGGAATTCTCTGCCTTGTGCTTTGAAAGTGCCCTAGTTTATTTTCCAGAATCCGTGGAATTAGATTAGATTCTGACAGTTTTGATATTTGAAAGTCTAGCCCGTCAAAAAGTAGGAGGCACATGTTTATTTATGCTGCACCATTCTCCTTCATAATGGCAGACATGAGTCTATTGTGATAAGTATTAGTGCATAACATGACGGTCTAATGTTTCAAATATTTATATCTTAGAGATGAGCAGCAGCTGCTAAAGGTTAGTCCATCCCCCTCTCCTGATGGGCTGTGCTGATCTTTTCAGCGGATGTCAGATTGCTCACTTGACTCCAGAGGGTATTTCTTCATAACACCTTCATCATTTGCTGATTCATGATTTAGTCCTTATTTTCTTCTTAAACATCTGCTAAATGTTTACCTTTTTCTAATGACATAGTCACTGTCACGTTGAAATGAGTTGTGGTTCAGATTTTGTTATTTATTTTCAAAATGTGTTGTTTTACAAAAGACTGACATTGTCTTTCAATTGGTGTATTCAATTCATAATGTATCCAGTGGAGAGAACTTTAGCCCCCATGTTGTGTGGCTATAATCTTTTCATTGTCTGGATTGGTTACTGCTGAATTGTATAGCAGCTAATAACCTCTGAACGCTGTCCATTTATAGTGTATTTTAGGTGGACCTGATGTTTTTATCCACAGTGATGTGAGTGCAATACTGAAACAGGCTACAACATCACCAAAATCACAAGCAACTAATAAGTATGTAATACTGTCTGCGTTAATCCCATAGCACCATATTGATGGACAAGAATAAGAACAGGACATTTAAAAGGCTAGAAAAATAGAGCCCTAGAGAGGAATAAAAGTGATTTTAGTGTGATCAAGCAGGATTCACTGGGGAAGAGTGGACAGCAAACCACAATTTAGCATGGCTATCAATTAATGGTTCCTATGCCTTTTAAAAGTTGAATTTGCTTTCAATTAAATCAGTTTGATACAGACACTATAACTGCTTCGTATAAAGAAAAAGATGGCCATTTTGATCTGAAAGTGAATGCAGCCTCTGGTATTGCAGTTTTCTGTATTGAATAGTATCAGAGGTATATATAATGTATCCCTAGTGAGGGTCATTTCATAGAGAGCCATGTAAGCACACAACATTTCAGTTCTATTGAAGTATTCTTGCAGTGCTTGAAGGTCACATTCAATAATGAATTCAGTGGAAAAGTGACAATTATTCGCACAAACCGTTCATGCACACCTACACACACACACGCACACACACACACACACACAGGCACACCCACGTATGTGTGTCCCTTGACTCCCTTCACTCCAGTGCAATGATGATTGGGTCTCTCCACTGGACTGACTCAACTCCTGCTCTGCCATTCCACTCAGCACAGTGAGAAATCACCTAGTCAGTCTAGGACTATTACAGAGTAATTGGCCTTTTAAAGAGGGGCTCCACCATGTGAAACAGTGTAACTGAGAATGATACTCTCGTTGTTCCATTCCCCATTTTGTCCTCTATTCCTCTACCCTTACATTTCTCTCCATTTCTGGCTTCACCTCTTGCCCTCCCCTCTCTTTCCAGGCCAGCTGCTCCCAGTGTGTCTCTGCCCCTCAACATCGTGTTCGTGTTGCACCCTGTCTTCTGACTCTTGTTGACCTCTAAAAGCTCAGTGTGGTAGCTGCCGGTGTTACTTCTTTCAGCACTGGACAGCTCCTTGACTGGATAAACCAACTTTATTTTCAAGAGGAGAGCAAGTTTAGGTTGTTGAGCAGTGGTTTTGTTAGTAATGATGTGTCAAAAGCAGCAGCTATGGCAGCAGTACTAAAGATGGAATTGTCCAGACCACACCAGAAGACTATACTGGACCAGACAACACAACAACAAGGATATAAGTAGCAGGAAAAATTACAAGTTTAAACAGAAATAGTGTCAAAAACTAAAAACTAGCATAACAACAATAACATATGGCAAAAGGTGACATTGAAGAACACCCTCCTCCTCTCCAAATCCTTTCCATAATTATGGTGGTCAAGCCTCCATAAATTTCTTAGAATGTATCCCTTTCTGTTGCTGCTGTCCGAGATTAATGTTTATAATGTTTCTCTATTTGATTCCTATTTCCATATTTGAGGGTTTGTCATTTGTGATATTAGAGACTGTCAAAATGACAGTATCAGTCATTTCAGCAAGTGCCCCAAAATATTCATTTTTTTAACAATAATCTGTCACTATTTTAGGTGGTAATGACAAATTATACCGTATTGCATGCAATGAACCATTTGTTTTTTTCTTTAGTAATACACACCTGAATCTGTTCGACACCTCTGTACCTGGCAGAGCCAACGAGAAAACAATAAAACAGAAGTGTTTCCCTTTTGGGAGTTATATTCAAAGGGAAATCTTAAGATTAGACAGGATTCCATTGTAGATGGATATATACTATGGAACTATTAAGTACAGTATATGTCTGCATTGTAGAAATCATTGCCAGTTAACATTAAAATTTTACAACCGTCACATTTTAAACACTATGAAGACAAAACACCAAACAGCTGAGCATCTGCATAGCATTTACTATCTGCTTAAAAATCTGAGCCCACTTAACAGATACTCTAAATCTTGAAATCACTGGCAATTAACATTGCACCTTGCACTCAGGTACCAGTCACTGGTAAGAGCATCTTTATTAGTTTTTCATTACCTTGTTGTGGCCGACATTTAATTATAGAAAATATGAGCATAAGATTTCAGCTTAAGCAGCGGAGAATGTGTGTGGATGTGTGTGTGCATGGGTCTTTAGGGAGGACACTGTGAAAAAAGTGATATGGGGGAAGGAGAAGAAGGGAGAGAATAAATAGGGGAAGGGGGCAGGGGGTGGGGTGTCAAACACATCAGCACATTAGCACACTATCTGGCCTCTTAGGAGATGAATTGCAGGGGTGTGTGTGTGTGTGTGTGTGGTTGTGTGTGTGTGTGTGTGTGTGTGTGTGTGTGTGTGTGTGTGTGTGTGTGTGTGTGTGTGTGTGTGTGTGTGTGTGTGTGTGTGTGTGTGTGTGTGTGTGTGTGTGTGTGTGTGTGTGGGTAAAAATTGAGAGATTGAGGAGAGAGAAAACCTGTGTTATTTCATGCATATGTGACAGCGAGTGTGTAATGAGAGTGTGAGCATGTGTCCTCCTATGTGACTGAGAGTGCACGTGTGTGCATTTGTGCGTGTGACATGTGCAGCTCTGGAGGCGAGGGCGGCGGAAGAGAGCGAGGAAGAGAACTTCATTCCCCGACAAACAGCTTCAGGCCCAGAGAGCAGCGATAGATGAAGAATGACATCTTAAATAGTATGCATCAACTGAATGAATACCAGAAAACGGAAAAGGAAAAATACAGGCAAAAAATGAACCTGCTGGCACAAGCTCCTGATTGAAAAAACAGTGGAGTAGCAGGAGTGACTTGGGCACCTGCAAGATCTCCCTTTGGAGGTTTACTGGGCCAGGAGCCGAGAGTACCTGGGAGGAGACCCAGGGTCAGGCCAAAGATACACTGCAGGGAATATATTTCCCAGCAGGACCACGGGCAACGCATCCCCCCCGAGAATACATGATGGAGAATAGCAGCTTAACTTGCCATGTTGTCACGGTGACCCTGACCTGCACATGTAGCAAAGTAATAGATGGCTGTTGAATGGGATAGAGTGAATTAAGATCGTACTTCAAACAGAACAAGCTGGGTTCCAGCGAGGGCTACACAATAAATCTTTTCATTTTTTTAAATTATCATTGCAATATTAACTCCGAATCGCGAAAACGTAAACATTTTTGAGTTAGTTGAAAGAGAGTATCAGTAGAAAACAGCACTTTTTGTTCTAGCAGAAGTGAGTACACTTTAATATCAGTTTATCAAAAGTAATATTGTTATTGCACTATTCAACAATGTTATTGCATACTTTTTTATATGGTGCAGCCCTAGTTCCAACTTGTGTGCATCCACCTGCTGGCTGAAGCTTTTGCAGTACCTTAATATGGATTAATCAGGTACAACAATGTCTTCGTTATTTCCACAACAACAACAAAAATAAGTATTTGAATACATTTGGAGTATGCATGAACATTATCGTCATAAAACAAGGCAATAAGATGCTATGGATTTTCCCCATCTTTCTCTAAAATATAAATCCTCCACAAGATTATAATTGTCCGTTCTAATCTCCTTAGTCTGGATTTTCTTGCAGGCAGACATGTTGCTAACCTATGCATGCTGTAGTATTATTTGCAGAATGTCTGTTCTTAAGCCAGGATAGACGTCACAGGGTCAGAATGAAAATGTGATCACAATGGATCTGTCTGACGTTTGAGGTGTGTGGTGATCCACAAAGAGGTTTGCATGGCAGAAACACAAGTAGGCAGAACAAAATCCAAGGTGACATACAGATATTTATCAAAGATAGACAGCAAGGGTTGGTTGCAAGGTCAAGAGCTTTCAGTTCAAGTGTACAGATGGAGGGACAGATACGGCCCCCTCACACACACAAAAACACACTCCACTATTCATTTAGATTTGTCTCTTGCTTGCTGATCTACCACTTCCTGTCACAATGAGTAGACAGAGAAGTTTTGCACAGAGAAATCTACCCCTCAGCAAAACACATTCATGCTTCTAGCCAGAGAGGAAGACATAAGAAGAGAGCAGGAGAAAGCAAGGCCCGCTTCTCTGAGCCAAAGAGAGAGAGAGGGAGAGAAGAAAGAGCGAGAGAGCAGTAATACATTTCCATCTGAAATATTAAAGCCTCTGCATTAATCTGTCTTCCCTCTCCCTAGGGTGCTGGTGAAGGCTCTCGCTGTCCTAGAGTTCCCTGGAAAAGGACAGAGGCTAGCTGGCTACCTCACCTCCTCCTTCTCTACAGGCCAGCACCGGCTTTCCACCTCTCCTCTCATAATGGCCGTTAAAGTGTTTGTGTGGGAGTGGGCTGTATAATGGAGGTTTTCTGAAATGGCCGCTACAGACTGTAAGCATTGTCTGGCAATATTTGCAAACAAGTAAATGGCTTAATTTTTCTCTATTTTCCCATATTCACTCACCTATTTAAAACTAACACTTAAGGGTCCCATAATATGCTCATTTTCAGGTTCATACTTGTATTTTGGGTTTCTACTGGAACATCTTTGCATGCTTTAATGTTAAAAAACACAGAAGTCTGTCTGAATATACCTGTATTGACCCTCTGTCTGAAACACCCAGTTTTGGTGCCTGACTGTTTAAATCTGCTCTGATTGATCTGCGTTTCTGGGTCTTCCATGTCTGCACTCTCTGCATTTCTGCACCATCATCAGAGGCAGTGTCTACCCACATACATTATATATATAATCGTGACATCACAAAGGTACTGAAGTCCTGATGGCTCATTTAAAAAGGGACTCATTCTAAATATGGGGTAGGTGCCTCCTTGGATTGAGGGTTTTTGATACTTCCACAGTATTTGTATAGCACATTTATCTGCTTTAAAGTCAAAAACTACATTGAAATAACACTTACACAATATGGGACCTTTAAGAGACCTTTAAGGATTACTTTATAGAACATTTCAGCGATGTTTGCCTAATTGATCTGTTTCTTATATATGTCATGTATTATATCACAATTAACTCATATTTGAGCAGTAAGGGTTATTGTTTGAAGCTGTGATGGATATTTTTTTACTTTTCGTGAACTATTTATAGAAAACATAATGATCAGTTTCACTATTTATTTGGAGGAATCATTCAAAAACACAGTTACAGTCTCCTGATTGATACATTAATTGAATGAAAATTTTAACCTTAAATGGAAACAGTGCAGTGGTCAGTTTTTAACATTCATCTTTATGAACTAAGCAGCTGTTAATGAGCACTCTCTCGAATGGATGTTTGGGTCCATCAAAGCCTTCGAGCTTTTAACACCTACTCTAAATGTTCTGCTGGCACCTCATGAAGGTGGTGGCACCCATCAAGCCTTTATCTAGGCCACCAGACCCACAGCTGGACCCATCTGGCCTTGATTTTTGCTCTCTCTGTCTCCCCACATACACACATGCACATGTAGACACGCATGATATCCATCAAATACACACACACGCCAGCTGTTATGGATTACCAAAGAACAAGAGATGGTCTATTTTCTGACTTATGCCCAGTGTTTGATGGCGATGTCCTGGATGTGACCTGACACAAAAGCACCGCCTTGCTTATTATTACATTTATAATACGGCATGCTGTGCTTTAGCTGTACAGTAGTGAGCTCAAATGGATAGAAAAGGCTCTTAAAGTGAATTGTGATGAATGACAGGTGAACTTTAAAGCCACAGGTTTTTGCTGCATACTTTGAAAAGCATAGCATGATTGTGGTGATGGACACTGCTGTTTGTGCTCCAAATTCTGAAAATTTAAAACCCTCCCAAACGCTCTGCCAACAAGGAGCCCATGGCCATGAATAATGCCTTGCACTTTATTTTCTTATCTGATCAAGCCTTGACGTGGCCACTCAGAGATATGTGGGTTCTTTTAATCAAGCTGGTTTCCACTTCTGAGGAACAGGAAATCTGTCTGCCCTCACCTTCATCTATCTTAACGTCTCTCCATACATTGATCTTACACACTGACCCTCCAATCTTTCCACAACCCGATCTCAGCTTAATCTTCATTATTCTCTGTAATGCCACAGACTCTTTCTGGCTGGAGTGTCAGCCTGATCTTTACTAACACCCCTCAACCCCACCCGTCCCATACCACCCTTAGCCTCCCCACACACACTCCAAAAACTCAGAGGGAGCGCAGTCCTTTTGTAAAACAGACAGTTAAGACGTAACAACATGCAAAATAGTCACTTGGGTACCCAGCTAAGGCTTTCAAGCTTAAGTTACTATGAGGGGGAGAGGGTAAAAACGAAGGACTGAGGCAACCAATTGCTTTCCCACAACGGCAATAAAATATTCCATCATATCCCTAAAGCATCCCTGACTCCAGCTGGGATCAAAGAGTATACATGATGACTGAGAGAGGAGTGCATATTAGTTCCGACAACGGCAGTGTCTCGCTTGCACCAAACCCTTCATTTCATTCCATTAATAGCAATCATGGAGAATAGATAATAGGGTTTGGTGTTCCCATTTCCTCAGTAAGTATAGGTACATAACGGGAGAAGACGTACTGAAGTATAAAAAGCCACTGAAGCAGAATGTCACTCACATGCCAGTGTATTTTCATTAAATTACGATGGTGGGAATTGATGTTGCTTTTTTTTTGTTGGTCAGAATTCCAGTCTGTTAGCAGCTAGCTAAAGTTGAAAATATCAAGTGTTGAATCAGGTAAGGGTCGGAAATGAACTTTTTTCACTGCCTGCAATGCTTTTTTTGGTCTGCCACTTTTAAAATCTATGCCCTAAATAAATAAATAACATTTAGATTGTTTAGACTGTTTAGATGAAAAACGATGTCATTCAATTTTTAAATGCATGGTAAATTCCCAGTGAAGGGTACTTTACAACAACAGTTTCTGAGTTTACGAGGGGCACCTCAGTGCACCATGAAGTCCTGTCGCAGCCCACTTACTTTGTTTACAAAATGTTGCCACACCGGTGACATCAGGGAAGCAGGAGGATTTAACCGTTCTGTTGTTTCTCTCTCATCTCTGACTCCTGCAGTGGACATGGTGTCTGAAATGTGCAATTACAAACTACCAGTGAGCTAATATATCCCCCTTTCTTTAGTTGCATGCTACCGCCGGTAACGTATGTGTGTTGTTCTTCAGACTCGCACAAGAAGGTGGGGGCGGACAGTCACTGTCAATAAAAACTAATAAGGTTCTACAGCCAATAACAGCACTTATTTTGTAGCAGTGATTAACAACTTTCAAATGTGCAACTCTATCAACTCATTCACTTACCTCACTAAACATAACTTTTTGTCCATTTTCCCCATTTGCCAAAGTGGTGGATGGCCAGGAGATTTTACAAGCCACTGGCAACAACTTACCCGCATTTGGCAGTTGGCATATGGGTAATTTCAGACCCTGAATCAGGTACTTCAGTAAACAGCATGAAGTCACCACTGTTTGTATACAAGGCCACCTATCTGGATATTCCTGTAAAGTTTTGACCAATTTGTTACTGCATTTAAAAAATGTACACTACAATTGTAATTCCTGATTTTTATATATGTATTTATATGTCACATTTTGTTTTATAAAGTTAGGAAAGCAATGCTGAAGTCAAGCCTGATGTTGCCTTAAGTCCCACGCACGCATACACAGTGCGTAGATTGATTAATGAATTGTTGCAATATATTATTTTAAAGATGAATTGTAGAGATGTGGGAAGCGATGGACCTCTTCACACAGTCAAATATAGCCATCCATTTTGGTTATCCAGCACAGCACAGCAGTGTAGTGACAGCGAAAAATTGAGGGGATGTGAAAGTCTGCACAAAGTCTATGCGTATACTCTCTGAAGACGGAATTTACATTAGGTGGAGCCTAGCTGTCTCTTGAGCACTAGTGGAAAAGTATACTCATGGCTTTACAAAAGAATGATGCCAGTCACATCCACACAGCGAGACATACAGATTATTAATCAAGCACTGGTAAGGGATTGGTGCTCGGTATCAACCGTTATCCAAAGCCCAGGTATCGTATTGGGACTGAAAAAGTCGGATTGGTGCATCCCTACCCAATATGCATCATTTTGCTACATGCTCACTATTCAAAAGCTCAAAACAGATCCCACATCTCGCTCTGGTTGTATTCCTTTCAGGCTGTCTGTGACAGGTGTTTTATAGGGAGGAGCGCTGTTGTTGTGAATGTCCTATCAATGATTCAATGCAGCACATCAGATGGAAGAGGAGAGACAGAGAGAAAGATGTCTCAGCCTGGATGTTCGGGGGAACTTTCAATATATAATTCACTGAGTTGTCTGACGGGTTGGGTGTGAATGTGATGGATGCTCTTTCAGTCTTGTGAAGATTCAGTGCTTTTAAACCTTGGATCTCTTAGGCCACTTTGGGCATGAACTACACTGCCATATGTCCTTTTATGATCTTTTGATTCTTACACTTTGCTACTAGAATGGTAGTATCCCACACACAAACGCACAAAGCACACATCAAACATGTGCGTCACACTTACACATTTACACACAACGATAATTGACAACTGCCTCCTCCATATAACCAGAAGCAGCACAGCAGGCTATGTACAGTAACTATCCACTTGTGCAAGCTCAATCAACTCACCCTGAGTGATCAAACATCCATGAGTGCCATGAGCAATGAAAACATCTGGTACACTTAAATCCAAGGCTAAAATAATATTCAGCACTGGCAAGCTTCAGTAATGCCAACACAATATTCCCACGCAGCATTTGTGCTGCCACCATATATTCGCTATTGTGTTTACTCAAAAATGAAAAGGGCGCTTGATGTAATTTAAATTAAATAAATGTCATATTTGTCCACCATCATTTTTGATAAAAAGCAACCATGCAAAACTATACAGTTCAATGTGTTTGTGTTTGTATATGCCTGTGTTAATCGGCAAGCCCGGGCTACAAATCCATACAACAGAGCCATGTAAGATAGCAGATTAGGGGAATATGGAGCACACTCTGGAGTGAGCGCTATGCAAAGGCTTTTGTCTTGTTATCTTCGGGAGTGAGTTGACATTATCCCCATGGATAAGGTTTTACCATGCATGGATTACCACATGAGACAAGCTGTGTGCGCCCCCAGGAAAATAACATGCGAGGACCTTAGTCGATCCGTGTCTCCATCTTCCTCTCCAGTCGGGCCTCCACTCCCGCTATTCATCAATGCTACGATCAGCACACCTGGGGCTTCTGACACAGTCCTTGAAAATAATGGTATCTGGTGTAATTCCACGAGGAGCATAAGGCCACCATGCTTTCTTCTTCTATTGAATAATTGGGAACAAAAATTCTTTAAAAAACAAAATCTATAATCCTATATACCTAGATGTTTCATTTATTTAAAAAAACTGAATATTTGCACATAGCACCCTGCAGTACATAAAAATGATGTAAGTTAAAGTAATACAATACTATAAACGCTAACGTTAAAAAACATTGAAAGCCAACTGAAATACACGTCTCTCAAGTTGTCTCCCTATTATCTGAGGGAAAAGTATTCCATAGTTTGAGAGCAGATCCAGTGTTCTTCCTCTGCTTCTCTACATCTAAGAAATCCGCAGTGGAGGACCAGACTGGAGGACCAGACTGATGGTAGGACTTAACATAAAACAACACAAGGTCTGCAGTGTAGGCCGGAACTCCTCGGACACTAAAGCTTCATGTACAATCAAAAGTGCTTTAAAGTTAGGTCTTATTGATACATGGAGCCAGTGTGATGGACTCTCTTTTTAGTTTAGATCAGTAGACTAGAAGCAGGATGTTGAAAATTCTGCAGACTCTTAAAAGTCCTTTAAGGGAGGCAAGAAGAGCATGTTACCAAGGCAGCGCCCTTGATATAAAATGCCTTCCATGAGAGACCAATTATTTGAAAAAAAATAATAATACAGAAGGGCTTTTAACAGAACCGTAATTGAAACGTTGTTGGTTTTATCCACAAAGTCATTGAACCTTCTAAAGACACAGTTTCTTTCTTATAAAAGGAATGTTGAAATGGAAATAGATTAACTTTGAACATCACTGTCTTGGTTAGCTTTCCTTAAAGGTCATACCAGCATCTGATTGGAAAGAGCCCCATTCTCATGAATTGGACAATCTATTTGCAATCCCATTTGACAAGGTGCAAAAAGATGTGAATGGACATCATTATGTATAACACTGAACTGTCATGTAAAGCAATAACTACACATCTATGCAGCTTGAAGGTCTAGTAAACTGTATTTGGAGCACTAAAGGATTTCAGAGGATTTTATGAAAAAGCATTGCTATTGATAATATCAATGAAAACAGGCTTCGTTCTTGATCAGAATTTCCTTGGGAATTCTTTGCAGGAAGTGATGACAGTAGGTAATATGGAATGATGAATGATATTCTTATCTCTTCCGGTGCACTCCTAAGATAAGAGCTCTCATTGGCTACTATTCATATTATCAGCAATGTAAGGTGAATGAAAGAAACCCACAAAGAAGAACTAAAAGTGAAGAGAGAGGCAAGAGTGTGCCTTAAAATAGAGGACACAAGGATGAAAATGTAAAAAAAAGAAAAGAAGAAAGGAGAATCTAAGTATAGAGGCATGAAATATAGTGGGATGAGGTGAGAAAGAGAGAGGTGACCTCCATCTCGACCTCCACCTCCACAAACCACAACAAGCCTCTTCATCTCAACCAGGGCACTATGGCACATTTCCCGTCACTGGGGGTGGCAGCAGGCCACACATTGCAGCGAATCAATCCAACTGCTGCAACCTCCGCAATCCACACTTTCCTGCTGGTTCGTTATGTACCCAGATGCTATGTGCGAAGCAGTGCTTGTGAGAAATCATATTCCACATGCCGCGCATACCTCGGTTTGAAGTCATCTCCATGTTGCAGAAAACAAGACTTAAAGAGGCTTGGAAGAACTGATGCAAAAAATGTACAATTGAAGGCTTATTTTCATGCCATGGGGATGAGTGCATGTGTGAAATTAACAATGTGGCAGACAGGGACAGATTATTTCTAAATGAATTGTTACTTGAAATTCCATTTTAAACCTGTAATTTAACATTAATAAAACTCAGAAACATCATATATCATGCATGTCTTAAAGTCCTACAAACCGCGCTCTCCTTTTATAACCACTCACACAGCATTTAAAATGTTGCTTTAAAGGGGTATGTGGGCCATAAATATGTTTTTATAATGGTTAATGAAGGGTTTATGCAGCCACTACAACTGTAATCCCTCCAAAATGGGAGCATATATCCAAGTGAACAGGGAAGGACTCAAGCTCCATAATACCTAAACCCCACATTGCACTGCAGTTGTGTTACTACTTGGCAGTCCCTTGGATAAAAAAAGGCTGTTATTAGATTCATTGCATCCCACCCTGCCTCAAAGCCACCCCTTCCCACCTCCAGCTCCCATCGCTTTCCTTTCTGCGTTAGTCGTTTGCAAATTGATAACGGAACCAGAGACCCTGCAGGGTCCGTAATTCAATATTGGGATCTAACAGTCTCAGATCAGATATGATGGACTGTAATCCTCTCTGCGCTGCCACAGCCACATGCATTACTATATCTCAGTCAGTGCCCCTTGAGCTATCAGCAAGTCACTGTGTTTGCTGCAGATGAATGAATGAATGAATGAACGAATGAATAAATGAGTGAATGAATGAATGAATGATTGACTGGGGATTTTTTGTATCAGAAGCAGGCCAGTACTAAGACGAAAAAAATCACTGTGGCAGACTTGTGGGTAAGTAGGCATGACAGCATGTGATTAAAATGAGTGAGTTAGTGAGTACTCCCCCAGCACACACACGTCGTAGCCACCAACACCACTATACCCAGGCTGTCCTCTACTCTCCTTTTTGTCCAATTTGAAAAGATGTAAAGTGGGGGAGTTGTATTTAGAGACAATTATGATCCCACTGTTTACTTTCAATTAGGATTATTTCTTTCCTAAGGCTACAAACACCTTTATTTCTCTGTTGGAACATTAGAAACCATTATCTCTGTAAGGGGTCTTTTTACCGCATTTAAGAAAAGAAATGAGTAAAAATAGGCTGAATGTGAATCCAAACTTTCACTGATTTTGTGTACAGGGACCCTAGAACTATAACTGGTCACATCCCGTTTGGACTACTGCAACTCTCTCCTCTTTGGTTAACCTGACAAATACATCCATAAACTAACCTGACTCCACCAGATGGAATGATTCACATTATTCGCATTTGTTCAGCATATCCATCTGGGAACTCTCCGTTGGAGATCTTTTGGAAGAGGCAGAAATACTGGTTGCTGATTGGATAAATCATCTGACAGGCAAAATCAACCAATCAGATCAACGAAGTGTATGACGTACTAACAGAGCGTCGAGGCAAAGTAAACAACATGTCGGTAAAGAATATTTGCCGTTTGTGTAACGTGAATTTACGGATAAAAGGCACAATTCCAGGTGCCCGGTCCGTATTCCAAAAGAAGGATCCAAGAGGAAAAAAGTGTTAGCTAGCGGCTTGCTCAATAGCTGCGCTCATCTCATCCACGAAGGAACAGTCGCTTCTCGTTGCGTAGCACTTCGAGCCTTTAAAGCCAACCCTGATGAAGGCAACCTTCTCCAAATTTACTCTGCAGTAAGTTACTAGACTGAACTAAGAGTAAAACACAATGGAGCTTGCCAGATCAGGATGGTCTCGCGAGGCTATCCATAAACTACAGCCAGTTCAAAACTCTGCTGCCCGTATCTTTACCAGAACCCCCTCCAACAGTCATATCAAACCTCTCCTACATCAACTCCACTGGCTCCCCTTTAAATACCGCACCATCTAAAAGATGCTCCTCCTTACATTCAAGGCCATCAACAATCTCGTCCCCCAGTATCTCACTGAGCTCCTCCAGGTCAAGACACCCACCCATTCTCTCAGGTCCCCTTCTCCATCCAGCTCATCCTCCCACTTGCCCGTCTGGTTACCGTGGGCTCAAGAGCTTTTAGACGCTCTGCTTCCATTACCACTTTCAAATCTCCCCTGAAAACTCATCTTTTCAGACAGGCCTTCTCCCTTTAATTTCTTTTTCTCTGTTAAGACTGGGATGACCCCACCCTCTTCTCTTTGTTTTTGTTTTTTCATATTAGGTATTATTATAAGTATAAGTATTATTATGTAGTTTTATTGTCTGCTTCTATTACTGCTTTTAAGACAGTGTTTTTATTTTTTGATTTTGTAAGGTGACGGTGAGTGTTCAGAAAGCATCCATAAATAAAATGTATTATTATTATTACCATTATTGTCATTATTATCATTAAAAAGGCCACATATGACTATTGGTGCCTTTGTCTCCTAAAGACAGCCCTGTGGAGGCCAAGTAAAATCCTATACCCGGTTTGTGCCATTAGACCACTGAGCATGGGACATCTCAAGCACTTTATAAAAGGGAAGTTTCATCTATTATTCACACTTCCGGCAATACACATTCCACATGTTTCTCTTCCCA
The DNA here is from genome assembly GCF_963691815.1 of Echiichthys vipera. Classification (NCBI taxonomy): domain Eukaryota; kingdom Metazoa; phylum Chordata; class Actinopteri; order Perciformes; family Trachinidae; genus Echiichthys; species Echiichthys vipera. The sequence continues at coordinate 11,973,535 of NC_139843.1, read as the reverse complement.
TACATTAATATTTCAGCCCCCCCCCCCCCCTCCCGGCCCTTCCTCTTCTTCTCACTGCCCTCCCGGTGGACATTTTGTCGACATAAATCTCAAAGTGACATTAAAAAGCCCTAAGATGGCCTCAGTCAGTACAGAAGACAAGCTTTTCTCCTAACATCTATTTCCCCTAAATGCTGCCCGGGTCAAGTGTCACTCAAAAACATTGGATAACTATTACAGCAGCAACACAAAGTTTAACAGTACGTGCAGTGTAATGGGCTTCATATTTGTTATATAACACAGAAGAGGCTGGATAATGAATCATTTAAGACTACAGGAGAATTTACAATAAAAGAGTTCAGATGAGTTTTAAACTTGCATGTTTGCTTTGAGCATGGTGAGACTTTCGGTGCATTTCTTTTTTGTGTCTTTAAGGTCTTGCTGGGGACTTTTGTTTACCGAGCTAATTTCCCTTAGGAAGCACCCCTAAAAAGCCCTGCATGCTCAAGGTTACAAAAAAGGTTAAGGTTAGGGCTGTTGCCATCTGCCAATTCAACTGAAGGCAGATGTACACAGCCTGAAAGAAAGTGGTTCTGAAGAGTCTCAAATCAAGGATCACATTTCTTTTGTGTGAGAGATGATGGCATGGAACAACAATCCAAGGCTACAATCTTGAGTGCTACACAGTAGACACCGTACTGCACCGCTGAGCCAATGTGACACATTTTGGTAGCAGTTTCACCCTTGTGTTCAAACCATTAGTGAATTGCTCATGTTTACCTGTCAGATCTAGCTTGTTACACTCTAGCCCTTAACAGCATGATGCATCGTGGTAATGTGTGATAAGTACTGGACAAAGAGAAGAGATGACTTGAGCTGTGGTTTCTTGAGGCACATTTATTTAAATGTTCAGTGTGTAGGATTTAGTGTCATCTAGCCATGAGGTTATGAATTGGAACCAACTGAAACTTCACCCCTGTGCCAAGTGTGTAAAAGTACACTTGAGCCAGTGTTTGGTTTGTCTGTTCTGTAGACACATGGCAGTGCAACATGGCGGATTCCATTTAAGAGGACCTGCTCTGTTTGTGACATACAACTCAGTTTAAGCTAATGGAAATATAATTCTTATTCCCTTGATTATACACAAAAGAACCAGTTTTTAATATTTTATTCCATTTTGGACAATTGCATGCACATTTTCATTCTCAATTATGTGATTATTATTTTCTCAATCAATCATTGCATATAAAGCATGTCCAGTATAAATGTCCAGGATGCAACAACATATTCAGATTATTTGTTTACTTACCAAAACCTAAACTGTTATGTCACAAATGATATGACAAATACTAAATGAAATCCTTATATTTTTCGAGGGTGAAACCAGATGATGATTTCCTATTTTGTTTGAAAAAACTACATCACTTATGAAAATAGTACCTGATTAATTACCTGTTGAGTCGCTGATCGATTGAGCTCTACACAATGGTTACTTACTCTTAGAAAAGTTAGTGTGATCAATAGGAGCGTACAAAAATATTGATACACTTGAGCATTGCGATATGTTTTGTGATGCTGTATTGATTCTCAATAACACTGTATTGATTTAGAAATAAATAGTTAATAGTTTATATGCAAAGATTTGTGGTAGACAGCGGTTCAATTTGTGTTATTTAACCCCCTGACGGCAAGATAGAAGTGTTGTTGTTATATGTATTTTTGGTGGTGTTTCCTTTATACTATGACAATTTTCCTAATATTTGATTTAAAAATTATAATTGATTCCTCAAAATTGTGCTGTACATCGCCTTCCTTACAGAATTGCAAAATATTGAAATGTAACCCCTGTATCATGATATGTTTCATACATACCCAAGTGATAAAGCTTAGGTTATTATCTTTATGTCTAAAACATAGCACAGTACTGCATACACACACACATGCACACACATACACCCCTATGGTGCCATAAAATGTATATATAATGTATAATATAACTTAATACACTGATAATCTCCACTGGTTTACATAGTCTGCTGATTCAGTTCTGTATAGGATACATCTCAGAGATGTGGTGGTAACGGGATTGAAAGACTTGAAGATTCAAATATGGATAATACCTTGAGGACAATCTGCATAAAAATGAGAGCGATAATAATAGAACGGGTAGAATGATGGTCTGAGATATGTAAAATGTCTGGCCAGGCCTCATTCACTCAACTGTGATGAGTATATGCCTTTAACTTGCAGCTGGATTCATACTTCCGAAACATGTGCTCATGGTTTTTGACAGCATTCGCCCCAGTAAATTCATCTTCTTTCTTTTGTATCCAACACGCCCTATTTCTGTCCTTCTGCTTTCTTTCTCTCTTTTTCTCTCTTTCTCTCTCAACCCTCCTTACTCAGGGCACACTCCCTCCCTCTTCCTTATTGATTCAGTGAGGTTCAGTGGGTAGAGCACGGCACTAGCAATAGAAAGGGCATGGGATCAATTCCCACAAAATTTCAAGCATTCACTGGGCTGTCACTCGAGGATAATTTGACTGCAGGCTCACCCCACTGAATACACAGATGTATTCTGCTTTGTAATTGGTGCCCATCAGTGTCAAGTGTCTCTGCTAGCTAGATGTTCAAGGCGTACACTGCAAAATGCTCACATATTTTACTGTCTGATGAATCCTTAATATGCCAATATTATGAGCGTAGTTCTTCATTTTATAAGTAATCTGTCTGATTATTTGGGGAAATGAACCACAGTTCTTTTTTTAGAGATTGTATATTTTGGCACCATCATGGCTTGAAAAAAAAAAAATGACATACAGTGAGGGCATGTCTGAGGGCATGGTTTCTGCTAATGTCTCTTCCACCAATGCTAATATGATTAACTTCTATTGATGGGGTTGTATTTACGGGTCTCATGTAAGCATTTTATGAACACTAAAATAACTCATGATTCGTTTTAAATAATTAAGCTTCTTTAAAACCACTTAAGATTGAGATTTTGATGTAAAGTATCCACCATAGACATCATGAATGAATATGCATCTGCATGCCGGTCGTGTCAGACAGGTACTTCCTAAGAGCAAAGAGTATTCATTGGGACTGACAGCCCCTAGCACTGGCTCTACTGCTATTACTCAGTGTGTAAACATCAAACTGCGGCATGGAACTACTCTTCTGAGGCTTACAACAAGTCTGTGTAGGAGAAGATCTGCAAGTCATATTCTGGGACCAAGAAAAAAAAGTGGGGGTTCAAATGTTCTTGGTAACTGAAAATGACAGAAGCTGAGGCACGAGAGCTTGCTTTCCAACTAGGAAGATATTTGTATATCGGTGCAGCTGCACACACACACTGTGCAGAAGCAACCCTACTTGGGCCAGCCTCAGCGAACAAGCAGAGCGTGTCTCAGGAGGGACAGAGGGGCCTCAGAGGCTGCCTGGCAAATCTGAGCCTGACCTCCCTTGGGACAGACAGAGAGGCAAACTGGATTTATATCTTTGTTTTTAATCCCCCTTACACGCTCCACTCGTCCTACAGTAGTACTTTGTGCAGACTTCATGGGACAATACAAATAACAACAAAAAAAACAGGGGCATGTGTGTCAGGGAAAAGACTTATTTTTGTTCTTTTACTCTGTTACATTAGAGAAAATGCTCGTCTGTGTAGCTCCCTTGTGTTTTCCTAACTAAATTTATTTTTTTTAAAAGTGGCACAAAATCTTACTGGCTTTTGACTCCATTGCTGTATAATGCTAGACTTTTATTCAGACTGAAATGCCATTTCGTTACCACCCCAGAGGGAGTTTAATTTGCCCTGACCAGTCACTGTCACTGAAATATCCATCGGCTTGACGTCATTTTCAGGCGACACAGAATCTGTATGAGCCGTGGCTGACAAGAGCCAGCTTTATCACGCTAATCAAACTTACCTAATGGATTTTACAGGACAAAGAAGTGACAATAAACTCAGTAATCCTGTTCACTTCCAAGATGTAGAACCAACTATGAGTAGCCTCCTAAATCCTCCCCACCCATTTTCTTAATTGCCACAGGAGCCGACTGTTAAATTAAACCCATGAGGATAACAGCAACAACACTTTTTCATCTTTTTTCTATAGGAAATCCCTTCAGTGCACAGCTGTTCTGGTTTAATGGCTGCTGTTTCAGTCAGTTGATTTACAAAATGCTCAATGTCACACAGATGTCAAAAGGAATCCCACCTATAAAGGCACTGACTGACTCGGCTGTCAGCCGTTGATTCCATTAAAGAGCAACACCAGACCTTTGAATGGCTTGACAAAGATTTAAATGTGGCCGGCGATTCACAAGTCTGGAATCAGGCTAGTGAGATGTGCATGGAATTACAACCACACTTCACGAGGGAAAGATTTCTCAGAAGTGAGAAGAGAGTGGAATTGGGCCGTGAGCCAACACAGCATCCATGGTTTCCCCAACAGGCATTCATTGTGCACTGCTCCAATCGCCTGTTATTTCCCTACTTCTGAGCCAACGGGGTTTGTATGTAGAGAGTAGACTCAGATACATAATGGCATCAGATACAGAGAAAAACTAAATTATGGATTCATGAGTATCAGCACACGCATGCTTCATGCTTGTCTTTGTGTTCACATGTGTGCCAGTTTTTCTGCGTCTGCCCATATGCTCATGAATGTGAGCTGAGAAGCTAACGTATAAAAGGAGGATAGAAAGCACAAAAGCAAAGCAAAAATAGATGGAGGAATACAAAGACACTGGGAGTGGACACAATAACCATGGGGAAAGCGAGGGAGTGAGGAAGAAAGAGAAGGAAAAAAAACAAAAGGAGTAGGTAGAATGTCATTATCCCCAATGGACACAGCTTGTCTTTGTTCCAGGACACAGAGATTCATTTAGATCACCACCTAACAGCAGAAGCAATAGCAATGAGTGGAGTGTGTGTGTGGGGGGGGGGGGGGGGTGCTGCCTCCTATACGCAGTTCCGATTATGTGAAACCCGAGACCGTAAAGTATAACTGCATTAGCACACAACTTAACATAAAATAGGAGATCACTTGGCTGTGGGTAAAGAAAAATGCACCTCAAGCCATGTTTTAGTTTTACAGAGCATTTCATCATCAGCCAAGACATTTTCTGTGTGCCATTACATTTTAAATATGCTGCATTGCACGACTCTTCATACTATTAAACTAAGCTCAACACGAAGCTGCATTCCTGAAACCCCGAACTTAGCATCATAAAAGGCTGTGTTTTGCCCTAAAGAATATTGTGTTAGCATTTGCATTTAATATAGCACATACGTACATGCTGTACACGAGGGCTATGTGAATGCATATAAACAGCTCAGTGTGAAACAAAATAATATGCAAAAAGAGTGCTTGGTGTGAACCTATAGAAACGATGTCAATATGAGGCACAGAGAAGAATAACATAGTAACAAGTAGCCATTTAAAACACAACGTAGCCATGGTAAAAAAAAGCAGTAACAGTTGTAGCCGTCCACTTTAACAAGAACCATTTCAAATTCTAGCCATAATACTTTTGAAATCATTCACAAGTTAACATGCAGAAATTTGACAATACGAGTAAATGCAGCAAGGCGTACCTGGGAATTCAGTCACTAATGAGATTTGTTAACATGTTGAAACCCTTGCTGTCTATTTTTAAAAGGCACAAGTACAAGTTAAAGTCTGCAATTTATCCATCAAGAAACCTGTTCATTATACAAGGAATATTGTAATACGTCTTGAAAAGCAGAAGTAACATAATAAACCTGATTTCTGCCACAGATGACTAGCTACACATAGAACAATCAGCCTACAGCCATCAATGACAGCAAATCATTCATGCACAGATCCTGGGCCATGATAATAGACTGGATGTGAATAACACTTGCAGCAATAGATAAAAAATAATAAACCATCATATTACTGAAATGTCAACTAAAAGCGCCACAACCTGTCACTTCACTGTATCATAGATGTTGATATCATGATATGAAAAAAAAATGGTCATTTGCTTCCTCAGTTTTCTCCGTTTTTATAAATATCACTATTTTTGTCAGAAGGTTGTTTTTCACAAACGTCATCAACTATTACCGATGCATACAAAAGAGCTTTAACAATGCTTGCTGCCATGGTGATGTTTTTGGCCAACAAGAAAAGGGTTGAGAGTGTATAGCTTTCATTAAATGTTTTATATTCTAGGTTCAAATTATTTGACGATAGGCTTGCATTGGGTATGATCTGGTTTACATTTGGTAATTTATTTGACTAAAATATTGGCAAAAACCTACCCTCTCTGATTTGAAACAGTGAGCATAGCACATGTTGCCTGATAGATATTTATTAAACGCAGGGATAAAGATTCAACAAGTGGGCTGAAATGTCAGCTCACTCTGCATGGTGTCAACATGTAGGCTTGAGACTTATTCACAACATCCAGTGAAAATGACTTGTATATTTGAAAGCTTGTATTAACTGAGGGCAGCTTTAGCTTTGAGGGCAGTGCCCTTTTATGTATATACTACAAACAGATGCGTCCTGATGTTCACATAAAGGGGCTGCCCGATTTGGTAGCTTTCAGCTGTTTGGCAGCTCTTTACCGAGTGACGTAATTGACTCTGGAGCAGTGGATTATGATGCAGGAGGAGTCTGAGGACTGTCTACTGGCATTTATATAATTTTGTCACCACTGGAAACCATTGTTGCGGGATGAATTCAAGCTGACAACAGCCAATGTCCTCCCTCAATTGGGAAAACGACAAAGTTTAAGCCATTTTCACCAAAGCTGCTCAACTGCAAACTGAGTACATATGGTTTAATATTCAATCTGCAACCAGCTAGGCTGAAAATATTTTTGCCCTGAGGTAAAGAAGGAGAAAATTATGTCACTTGATCACTGTTTGCCTCTGCAATCAATGCCATTGACGCTTTCCAACTGATAAACGAGAGGATATGTAGTGAGCCGGAACTGCTGTCTAAACATATGATGCACAACAGAAATGTGGAGAAATTAAGGTCTCAGTTTTCACATTAACATTTTGTCATTGAGCACTTTGCAGAGACAGAAAAAAAAAGCAGGAAACAGACTATTTTATAATTCCTTCCGAGGGAAAATCCAATTTGTCACTGGAATTTTGCATTGGTACAACTTTATGAAGCGAAGTTGAATACAGATGATCATATACCAAAAGTGACTTTTAAATCAAAGATGCTAGTTAATGTTTCAACAGAATCTGTTAGGAAATGCAGCAGAAGCCCTAGAGTTTAAGAATTATATTTTGATATAGTCATAAGCAGTCAGTACTCATGATTATACTTGCATCCTGCCCCACCCACGTCTAAAAAATGCCTTGTGATGTTAAAAACATGCCCCTTGTGGAATGAATAATCAGGAAGCCTTCTTTCTTTACACAATGCTAAATACGCAAAAAATTCACAGCTCCCCTGCTTTATACCCTCCATCTCCCTCAAGCCCTTTCCTTCACTTAGCCCACTCCATCTGCCATCTCTCTCTGCACACAGCTCCCACTCTTCATTCCCCTGCTTTGTTATGCTTCCTGCATGCTCTTCCTTCCTTTGCCATCCTCTTCTACTTTGTTGTATATGTCTTTTCATTTTCTTCATTTCCTACTTCATCTTTATCCACTTGTCCTTTGCACCCATATTCTCATTCCTACACCCGTCTTCTTTCTCCTCTGAGCCTTCTCTTTTTCCCTCTCACTAGATCCCTGCAGTGTGAAAGCAGTACCTGCGACACTCTGCTCCCAGTGTCCTCTCATCTAAATGAGATGTGCGGCCTTGCTGTATCTGATTCCTCGAGACAGGAGGTGAGAGCTAGCCTTTCTCCCACTTCGACACCTCAACAGCTCCTGTTATTTGTTTTCATAACACAAATATGCTGTTCTCGGTCACAGCACACATCACAAAGCTTTAACATCCCAACTCAAGCAGACAAAACAAAATAAATTCTACTAGATGGGGCCCTGCCTTTAATGGTACTTAAGCCAGTGTGTGAAGAAAAAAAAAGCTCCTCCGGAGGTAAGATTCATATCGGATTATTGCACAAGTGAAAGATAAAGACGCAAGGGGTGAAAATACTGAGAATATCCCCTGATATCTGTCTGTGCTAATGAATACGATTAATGTTAAGCTGCTGGAGTATCCACTTTCCAAATAATTTATATTCTCAGACCATGAGTCATATTATATCAGACAAAAGAGGTTTTTTTAACCAAGGCATACAGTAATATGTGAAAACTGGCAGCTATAGTGACAAACCATTATTGCTTCTGTTAAGGCCCAGAAAGGCACTCTTGTAAAACACTCATCTCAAGTTCCACGCATAACCTCAGAACAACACATGCTCACACATTTCCATAATCCCAAAGAGTGAACTTACGTGTTCGGTAGCGGTGGTGTGGGCGTGTGGCCGGGCCCTTGCCTGGGCGCCCATGATTCCAGCGTGACGTGGGTTTGACAGGGGCTGCTGGCTGGGAGGTGGTCAGCTGCGACTTGGCGGTGGTCTTTACAGTAGCTGTAGCTGTAGTGGAGGCTGTAGTGGTGATGGTGGCAGAGGTCTGTCCTGGTTTTGAGTTGGCTGCTCCGTTACGCCCATTACCAGTGCTGCTTCCTTTTCTAACAGTGCTGCGAGGAGTGACCTCCTTACCACTGGGTGGTGGGGTGAGTCGGGTGGCGCGAGTGGTGGAGGTGGTAACCACAGTCCCACTTATGCGGCTGCCAACGCGGTTGTGAAGGTGTGGGGCACGGTTGCCATCTCCATTGGCAGTGCTGCCATTGGCTGAGTGGTTTGCCGGTGGCCCTGATCGAGTTCTTGGCGCTGGGGCAGTACCATCCGCAGCTAGCGGCGTGGTAGTCGACACCATTGATGTGGTGGAGGCAGCTGAAGTAGTGGTGGCTGTGGAAATGTCAGGTCCCTTGGGCATGGCACTGGGTTTGGAGAGAAATATGGGGTCCTGTCCAATGCTACCTTTGGGATCCACCAGATCAGTGGGGACATAGTCTTGGACAGATCCCACAACAATCCATTTCAGCAGCATGAGACTAAGTCCCAGTCCTACAAAGCCCATTACCAAGGGCACGGCACAAAGCCAGGTCTGTTGGCGAGGCCACACAGCACAGGGGCCACAGCGTAGAGGGCCCGGGGCTCTGGGAGAAGCCTGTTCAGCCCCTGGCTCCTCCAGCGTCATGGCTGCCAGACTGCTTGCACCAGAACGCTCACTCATCCTGCCTGAGCTGTTTTCGTCTCTTGGGAGGTGTTCAGGAGGTCAAACAGGTGGCCAAATGATGGGGCATATATGAGGAAGGGGATGTGATGCAGGGGAAATGCTGGGCATCTTAAGGACGTACCCTACACAGTACCTAATCTATATATTAACATGCACAAATCATATAACATGAACTAATGCACAAGCACCCACAAGCACAAGCAGAGACAATCCCTCACAGTCAGGTACTACTAATTAAAAGCTGGCACAGCGCTCAAATGCATACACAAGCAACATAACCTACACTCCCTCTGGCGGACAACAAACCAAACTCTCTCTCACACACACACAAATATGCACAAGAACACGCTTCCACACACCAGCACGCAGGTTATGGACAGGTGAGAGAGCAAAGCGAGCGGGCGCCTCACTGTAGTTCAGCGTTAACGAAGCGATGATAAATCCCAGGATTGCTTCACTCCCTTGTTAAAAAAAAAAAATCCGACGTAAAAAGAACGAAGGATATCGATCCGCTTCAGACTGGAGCTGTAAATCCATGTGCGTGTGTGCGTGCGTAGATCAACAACCCAGACTACGGCAGCACCCTTCTCCACTCTCAATTGGTTGATTATCGGCCGCATAAACTCCTTAAAATACAAAACCACTTCTTGTTTCTTTATTCCTGTATTCTCTTGGGTTTCATTTCAGTTCATTTTACCGTTTCTACCTATGTTGGAGTGCTTCCCTTTCCTCTTGCAGGTGTCTTTGTCGGTTACTTCAAGTTTGCCCAGCTCTCAGTCCTCCGTGCCCGACCACCCTTTTGGTCGCTCCAGCTGTCGGTAATCCAGTGGTCAGAGAGTCGGTAAAAGCCACCAAAACTGAAACGAGGCAGGGCAGAAGGGATGTGATCCGCCAATGAGATGGGCTGGTGGTGGTGCCCGGGGTGGCTAAATCCACATGATTTTGGTCCAATCCCTACGCCGACCACACCACTCTGATTTTCCCGGAGTGACAGTCGTGTGTCTCAGAGCTGCCCGTCTGCGATGTTAGATCCGGTGTTGGTGTAGGGGTGGAGGGAGGGGGTGGGAGAAGAAGCCTCTACGATTCGTTTACCTTCGCTGCATTCCCACAGTGGTGCAAGCAGCAGAAAAAAGGGGAGATGGAGAGAAGAGAGAGGACGGACGGAAGGAGGGAGGGGGCTGCTGCTGCTCTGAAAAAATGATGCGGCGGCTGTTCTTGGAGGCTGCAGACTGGGGAGAGACAGAGAGGGAGAGAGGGTGGAGAGAGGCGGGGTGGGGGGGCTTGCTCAATCCGCGGTGAGTGATGTGGGTTTCTCAGCTCCTATCCCGACCGGCGCTCTCCTCCGGTTCACCGCCGTCCTCAATACTCCAAAGTGACGACTAGTGACTGCCCCATCTCAGCCCCGACTCCACTGGTGGAGGTGCGCCCTGACTCCCCTATCAGCGAAAAGAAAGAAAGAAAGAAAGGAAACATTCTGGTGGGTAGAAAGTGGTAGGTGGGAAAACAAGAGAGAGAGAGAGAGAGTATAGATGCGTGTTGGCTAAGCTCTGCAGCAGATGCAGATATGAGGCAGAGGGAGGAGGCGGCAGCAACAGCAGCGCACGGCGCACACACACACGCGCGCATGCACACGCACACACACACACACACACACGGCGTGGAAAGGAGAGGCGCTGCCATAGACACACCCATGGGAGCGGTGAGATGGAGGGCGGGAGAGAATGAGAGAGGGAGGGAGGCGCCACCCCGATGTCTTCCACCAGTGGCACACAAGAGCAAACAAACCAAACACCTGCCTCATAATTTATGGGCGAGTTAGAGCACTACTTCAACTTGATTCTTCCGTGGGCAGTAGATGAATCCTTTATTTTACAGTTCACGAGGGACAGTAGTGCTTTCGGCGCACAGCCAACCAGGTTTTATGGGCAATACCATTAACTGATATCAGAGTATCAGTGGAGAAAAAAAACACATCCCTCCAGGTACTGTACAGTAGGCATAGCTCCTTTATGTAGCCTGATTTGGCGTTTGGTTTGTATTTATAAAAAGCCTGTGCCATAGCAACCATGCATGGAAGGAAGGAAAGATGTAGGTGCAATGCAATGCAATCACATGAAAAAAATAACAGGAGCACTTGCAATAATTACAATGAGGTAAATTCAGGTTACAACCAAATTTGACTCATCACAGAGATTTGGAGTGTGCAGGAGACACAGCTTGATACTAAGGGTGTAGTAGCTTCTGTATTCATGCAATATTGCTAGAGTTTTCAGCAAACAGCAAGATATACATTAGGCCTACTCACAGTCTCTTTCAATCTCGGAACCCATTGGCTGCCTGTCTGATGACAATCTAGCCTCTGGGGGAAGCGACTAATAGGCCCTATTTCGGGTTTTCTGGTGTTACTAGCAGATATCCGGGCCCAGGCATCCTCTTCTTAGCAGCAGTCATTGTTTACAGCTTACAGATTAGCAATTTGAGATGTGAGAATGGTAATGGGCTTGAGAGATGGTGTCTCTATGAATGCAGATAAATAATAATAAATAATAAGCTTAAATTGTAGTCAGACAATAGCCGATGGGTTCTGTGACTGTATTTCAGCCAACACGTTCCACCTCTTTTGCTCTCCACGCGGACTGTTTACCTTCATGCAACCAAAGCTTGCGCAAACGTGAATGGTCAATACTACTTGGACTACAAACAGAAACCAGATTGATTCCGCTACCCAAATCTTGTTCCGTTGCTTACAGGTTCTACATTCAGAATGTCTTTATAGAAACAAGTCTCTTTTGCACACAGAGTGTCATCATGGGAGACACATTAATGCTGTTACATTATTAAAATGTGACTTCCCAGTTTTCCTTGACTAACTTCTAATACAAAAAGAAGCTATTTTCAAACGTGTGGTGGATAAAGGGCTAATAAGACATTTAGATGTCTCTAGTGTCTCAAGTTCTTAAAGTGGCACTGAATGCAACATCCTTTGTTGTGTGTAGAAGAATACTCAGAGGTTGATGAACACAGATGGAGTCTTAAGTTTCCTATTCATTGTTGCTTGAAGAAAAAGCGGGGTTGTGTGGTATTATTTTAAGCTGCCATCTGCTTCTTTAGAACATGATTGATTCTGCTTAACAATTAACCTGGAGTAATCAACAGGTTCAACAAAATGGTTTATCGTGGAAAATGTGGGTGGATATACATGCTGGAATAATCCTTGAAAAGTGGTGTGGGTAGTCTGTGTGTGCCTGTTTGTAAGAAGGAAAGAAAGTTGGGGAAAGTGAGGAAAGGTAAGATAGGTAGGTGAGGAAAACCAGCAAAATGTATCCTGCTTTTTCACACGACTTATGTAAGCATCTGCAAAACCCAGTTCATGATCTAAATCCTTGCAATCACTCCAACTCCAAATCTACAGCATCCATTACTGTCTAAACTGCTCAAGGCAAAGAAAGAGATCCATTTTAAACTCCTCACATTCCCCAAACGATTTTAAAATGATGCCACTTTGAACGCATTGTTTTCACACTAACAATTTGCACCACCCTGAGGTTGGTTTCTCAATTGATTTTCATAAATAATAGAAAGTGACTGACACAATTGCAGCACTGTAACATCTCCATGCTTATTCATATTTCTGTATAGATCACATCTTTCATTAGCAGTTTGCTAATGCGTCGGATGAGTCTGACTGCATTGTTTACTGCTTTAGGAGAAGAGGAATTGTCCCGCTCTAAAGATACGTTTGAACTTGACAGGCCGTCGACAGCCATTCCCTCCCAGGATTTCATGTGCTCTTTTTACCCCTCACAAGTATTTGAAGGTTCTTAAGAAAAAAACAAAACCGAGGACTTCTAGCGGAGAGACTTATTCAAATCATTAAAATATTGTTTTCAACTGTGTCACTTTGATTTTCAAATAAGGGGTTAGGATGGAAAGCTTCTATGAGATTTGCTCTAGAGTATAAACGCTTCCGAAAACAAGTCCTAAAAAGGTTTTCAGCATGGGGAATTATGTAAGGAAATTATTAACAGTGTCCCATTAAGTCAATATGAGAAATAAACACTTGTTGAACACCATACATTAACTATGTACATGGTAGCATGCTGTAGATATTTGCAATACAAAATATATTCCCTTGACTATATTTACCATCAAATTACTCTCGGATATGCAGTTTAACCTGAAATGAATGACACACAAACAAACACACACACACACACACACACACACACACCTCAGAAAAAAACCTGCTGATGTGGTTCTTTTGCTCACATATCTCAATTTGTGGGCATTAATGAAGGCAACGTCCATCACTGTAGTGATAATTATCCTGTGCATAGTATTAAAAATCAATATCTTCTCCCACTGCTGGTGTCTGCATTTGAGCATCTCCAGGTAGCCACTATTTACCAAGACCGATCAACAACTCCCCTGGATGTGTAACCTTGTGCACACAGAGGGGAGACACACCGTTCTTTGTGCTTTTTCCCGCATGACAAATGTCAAGGTGCTTATTTGTGTTCATGAGCATCATCCAGGCATATACCCAGAACAAGTACAAACATGTTAAGCATCGGTCCACTTCTCTGAATATATATATATTTTTAAAACAACTTATCCTCAAGCCAAAGTGGTACTTTTCAGTGTTGTCTTCCTGTGATACATCCTCATGGCTTCCTGAATGTGTCTGGGGCCAGAAAAGGTGAATGCAGACTTGGACTGGCCCCAATCCAACTCTGTAAAATAGGATTACTGCTTAATGGAGTTCATCAGTTTCTACCAGTGGTTCAGTGAGAAGCTTATTGCTGCTCCCATTAATGCACTTACCAAGACCCCCTACCTGTCACAGTGAACTTTAGAAACATACCAGGCCTTCACGGAGCACTGGAGCTTTCCTCAGAGTGAGGGAATGAGTAATTTGTCCCACATTGGTCTGGTCTTCTATTCTTGGGCTTCTCCCTGTCAGCCATGGTGGTCATTGTGGATAGTTTTTCCAATACCATTTTGTTCTTGATGCAGCGGCAAGAACCACAATCATCTGTGTTGGCCCTCAGCTCATGTCTAATTTCTGGGGTTTTGTCTTTCTGGACTGTGTCTCATTGGCCTTCTACAGAGGGTGATAATCAGGAGAAACTACGTTGCACTGCCTGGCTGCATCCAATCCATCCACTTGGAAATCCCAGCTCTTGTGGGATCAATGCACTTGCAGATACCCTGTAGGTCCTGTTCACATGGAGGTATCCATTTGAATGTCAGATGGGTTACCTGGCAGAGCAGAACCTAGATGTGTAGGCACTTGCAGCAGAGGAGAGCAGAGCACCTTGTTAGGCAATATGTCTACTTTTGAAGTGCCAGAGCAGAATTGTTGAATGCCAGGTCCAGACATTCTTGACAGAATAACCGGTGAGGCAGGCCGGGACTTTATTATAATGTAGGTGACTGCACGAGTGAGGTCGAACTCCTCTTCCGTGATGTTTGGCTCTTCAGTGAGAGGTACTCAGAATCTAAGAATAACAGGAGCTGTGAATGGGGCAGTGAATCCTCCTGAGCAGACTAGGAGGTTAAATCAATGCCAGACACATAAATGAAAGCAAAAACCACCAGTAGTGTTATAAGTTCACGCTGTACTTTGTGGACAAAGTTTAGCTTGCTCTAGGCAGTGCCAGTGGTGATGGTAAAGCTCTATGTGCCTGTTAAGGCAGTTTGGTACTACAAACCCATATACTCGACCCAACTACTGCGATGGAAATATAACATATATGTGGGAGGATGGAGACCATAACATTTATCGAATGAATACATGAAACAAATATAAATGGCATATTTTGAACACATTTTCCACACTATTTTGAGATTTGACTGCTGTTCTTTTAAAAACATCATCTTGCTGTGTCCTCCTGTTCTGTGGTTTAATAACACACCACTGGAGAATAAGCAACCCGGTCACCAGAATAAAATCTTTGGCATTCAACGTTTCTGCAAATCACTGATATTTTCAATATCAACGTTTCTGAACTGCTGCAACCTGTTTTCATTCCCTACTTGTCTAATTTGATTTAGACATAAACACTATATGGTTAGGTTTAGGAGAAGATCATAGTTTGGGTTAAAACATGCATGTCTGTCTGTAATTCAGTTTCACTTGGACATGAATGGGACAGGAACAGGGCACAAACTGACATAAAAGGGTGACAAAAATGTAAAATATCACCATTTCTGTGGTTTACTGAAATGTACAATGCCAACATTATATCTGGCAACCAGGCTTGAATAAACACCACTGTTTATCTTGATGCGGCCAATTCCTAATATTTGCATTAACATAGTGACTGGAAAAGTTCATTTGTTAACATTTTTTGGCAAATTTTCTGGAAATTGTGAAAAAAAGGTTCAATTTGGAGGGATGCCTGACTAGTACCATTTCCATCTGCTCATACAATGGGTGGAAGGCCAAGATGGAAAATGCAGCAGCACTTACAAGACACTGAAAAGCCCGACCCAGAGTGCTCTCCTTGGTGATGATTCTTGAGCAACTAAATCTGCAGAGGTAGTCCATGCTTGCTACCTTTTGTAACTGAGTCATTTCTAAACCTGCTCATAACTCCTGAGTTGAAATATAGACAAAGTGAGTAGGATGAAAACATAACCTCTTGGGCAGACATAATGATACTCAAAGTAATTCAATAATAAACTAGCACACTCTTGCCCAACAGCGACAGAGTGTCTGTGGGGAAGTAAGTGCTGTAGTCGGTGTTGCAGCAACTTAGGTGCTTCAAGACTCAAGATTCTTTCATTCAAAGCAAAAAGAGAGGTGAAGATAATTGATAAGAAAACTACCATCCATTACAGAACTCAGGCCATTTCAGTTTCCAGTGAGTAGCAAATGAGCAATAAAATGAATTCCTGATGAATACCTCCATCAGATAACACAAGCCCGCTAGTACTATTTTCTTATTAGCCTAATTATATTACATTTTAATGATGCATGTATGTTTTTATATAGTGATTAAAAACAACATCAACCTCACCATGTCACCATAATAACAATAGTATTGCTTAAGGCATCAAAGTTCCTCATAAATGTATTTTAGAAAGTTGATCCAGACCCGCCTTATCATTGGGGTGCAGCAGACAGGCAATATTACAGATGTAGCAGTAATTAAATAATCCCAGTCCCCATCTTGAAACATCCCAGAAATTAGCAGTCTATTCCATATTGTTGAGGCAGCCAAATCATAAGCTTACAAATGGGATCAGCTGTTCTCAGCTGTTGTTGCCAAACGCAGCGGACCTCCGACATAGCCGACAGAGGGCTCTTTGCATCATTCATTTATTAGGTTTCTTCTCCACTCCTGGGCCAGGGATTGGGGGAAGTTATGTGGTTACCCCAGCTGGATACAGTGTTGTATGTGTACTACAACCTTTGCTTTCAATTTGCTTGTGTCAACTGTGATATGTTTTGCCCCTATTGAAATTCAACTCTGTCTACAGAACAGCTATTGGCTCTTGTCAAGGAGGATGGATCTTTATTCAAAATGGCCATGTCTGTATTTCCAGGATAACAAAGACTGAACACACTGACAATGGGTAGGATGGCCTGCCACACATAGGCTGTCATTGGTATCCCTCTATATATACATAAGGCAATTCTTGGTGTGTTTCTCTCATTACGCAAAAAAGTGCTGGACAATACTCTCTGTGTTCTCAGGCTGTTGTTCATGTCCGCACAGAATAGGGAAAGGGGTATGGCGTTATATTTGTGCCATGTTAGTGAAGGAGAAAAGTGAGATTTTGCCATAAAAGGGGCTTTTGTTTACTCTGCACCCCCAAACATGTCATTTGTTGCAGTATGACTTAAAACTTGCATTATGTCCTTTAAGTGGTTTTAAATAAAAAATGAAAGAAATCAAGACAGGCACCTTAACATGTCAATGTTTTTAACTGTTCTACAAAAATGGCTCCTTTACTTTTTAATGTAATTGATACTGTGTATTTCAAATTGCTTTGCATATTTTTTTATTCTGTATAGTTTGTCCTTGTGTTTTCTGTTTGTAACTATGTGTTGTAACTCTGCTGCTGCCTGTCTTGGCCAGGTCTCCCTTGAAAAGGAGATTTTTAATCTCAATGGGTTCATGTGGTTAAATAAAGGTTATATATATATAACAGGACTTAACAGTGGTTCTCCTTGGTGGTTGGTATTTCTCTATACATACTTTCACCAAGGTTAGAAAACAACACAGTTCTGCCGTGACCGAGTTGGACTAGTGTTAATGTTAAATCTCACTGTAGCTATTTCACATACACCCACAAACATAACAAAGAAAACATGTAATTAATATTTCAGGAGAAAAGATGCACCATTTGTGTCATTCACATATTTGTGGCAATATTAAGAATATAAGAATTCAATTAGCGTGGAGTAAACATCTTCTGATGAATGTTTAAAGCCATTTAAGGTACAGATACATCTGTGATGTTCCTCAGTGTCCTTCACACATCATTTGTTTTCCTTAACGCCTTAAACAGCCGATACGTTGACTGTCTTCACTTAATTAGCCACCAGTTTCCCACCAACCAACATTAAGCTGACCCCCAATGACTTATCGATGAGAGCTCTATATACTAGCATTTTGTGTCTTACTCAAAGGGTGGTCCCGTCTCTGGGGAACCTAATCATTGGATGGTAAATCTCTGTTAAACAGTGAAACAACTTCATTTCCTGGAGGTAGTATTAGCCTCTGTCCTCTGCTGTTTCCCACTGCTTTTATCTTCCCCCATGGTTAAAGGAAACAGCAATTTTCAACACGATATTTTACTTTGGTACGACAGGGGGCTTTAAATCAAATGATCCTGAATCCCCTCAGTCACAGTTGCAAAGAAATGCCAATGTAAAAAAGTGAATTTTGTGGATCTTTGTGTTCGGTCGTTCACACTTTTGTAATAGGAATAAGAAAATAATCGAATAATCTGATCTGATTCTGTATGTAGCAGATGAGCATTAAAAAACTAGTTTATTATTTAAAGTGCAACATTAAATCTTATGTTCCATTAATTCAAGGATAGCCCCATACAATTTAGACTTTCTCCTTTTTCCTGAGAGAATAATTTGGGAAACACTAAGTTTAATGTTTTATTCAAATCTCGCTTAATAATGCATGATATATAGTGTGATTAGAAAGTGTGTTCGATCTGTGTGTGTGTGTGTGTGTGTGTGTGTGTGTGTGTGTGTGTGTGTGTGTGCACGCGTGCATGGGTTTCATGAATTTGAGGTAGCCATTTGACTAGTGTCACATCCCAGGGACACAAAGAGAAAAACTACTCCCTCTTAAAGCCAGAAACCAAAAAATAAAATCTCAAACTTATGATGTCATCAAGTATAAAGTCAAGAGCTGCTCCATGCACAAAAAGAATGGGAGGGATTTTTCTTGTTTTATTTTTACTGTTTTACCCATATTAGCTTTATTATATTGCAGTCTGTAAGAATTAATTGGGTATCCTTGATGCTCATGATTAGTTGGGACATGTCAGCAAGTGGCCTATAAAGATTCTGTCCCGTTTTGTGTCATAATGTGTGATTATGCACGGGGTTACGGTATGTCTGAGCATCAGTTCGACATAAAAGCGTTCAGAGACGGACAAGTGAGATATGAGAAATTCTTTTCCTGCAGTTATAGCATATAGGACATTGTTTGTATCATCAACATTGCTGACAGACCAGTGAAATATCAAACAGGTAGATTTGTCTTAAATAAAACCATGGACATGTTTCGATTATGCAGCATTCGTTAGCCCCCTGCTCACTGACATTAGTTCACCGTGACTAAAGCTAAGTTTGGCCAGCTGGCCGTGTCTTGGCTGCGTGGCATTGATCTGCTGTCGATTTATTTGTGCCGCTAGCTGGTGGAGAGAGTTGCAATCAGCAAGTAAGTGTTATTGTAAATAAGATTGTAATTCGTCTTACAGCATGATACCAACAGGATGCAAGTCAACTATGTTCAGTCTCACTATTTTGGTCGATACTCTCTTGGAGTGCACGGGCACGGGATGCTGACTGCATTTTTCTAATGGCCAGTGGTGTCGCTAAAAACAAAGGTTATATGAAAGTTACACAGAGAACCTTTATGAACTGTTTGTCAAAGTAACGTCTTGAATTCACCTGAAACAATATGCGTCTAAACCAACAGGTTCAGTAGACATCTAGAGACAATGCCGTTTTCCACTGAAAATTGACAGCCTTCCTTTTGCCTTACCGCACTTAAGCAGAAACATAATCAATGCAAAGTACATGATGACTCTAGTAAGAAAAAATATTATCCAAAGAATCTAGAGGATAACAGCACGGATGGAAAAAAAAATTGGCACTCTGGTAATAGCATTTTCAGCTGTCAAACTGTCATATACAACATCACTGACACAGGGCTTACCTACCTCCTATCTTTCTCTGATATGTGAGATGACAGGTAGCAAGCTAATTTGCTCAACTCTCTGTATCTGAAAAGTGTGGAATAGCAGGGAAATGGCCAAGTGAACAACATTTCAAAAAGCCTCTTGTCATAACTGGGATTTCAACATTTCAGTTCCTCCATTCAAAGAAAAGAAACCCTCAGATCAGTCAGTCGTCGTGATGTGAGCAGGGGAAACAAAAGATGCACCCAAAAAAAGAAAGAATAATGCTATATTAGTCGTCCTTATTATGCTTGAGTTTCCAGTTTCCCTGTCGTGGGGGGGGGGGGGGGGGGGGGGGGGTAGTTAGGCTCAAACAACTTCCAGCAGCCACTTCTCACATGGATGGGAAATCAAAGTCGTTATGTCAGGTAGACCTTCTACTGATGAGGTGTGATAGCAATTCCACACGTCAGGCTTGCCTGTGGTCATTGTCTGAGGCTTTCCTCCTCACTATAATCTGGTCAGTTTCATCTCTGCTGGTAACAACATGCAGAAAAGTCAATGGATGGCTTATCAGTGCATGATCTATGACACCGGAAACTGTTGAGTCATTTCATCATAATGACATACTGCGGATGATTCAGTTTGAGACACGCACAAATACTGTGCAGTACTGAGACCTTTCAAGGTTTCACACTATGATAGCATGACTGAGATTTAGCCATTTTAGCCTAATCCAGCATGATGCCGGTGTTAAACAGCGACTGCCCCTGTTTGTATTCACAACAGTCAGGGGGGGAATAACATTCCTTTTTCCACTTCAGGGAAGAAAGGGGCCTTTTGATAGATGGTGCATGTGTGTAGGCAGAAAGAAAAGGCGTGCATGGGCACACACTCATTTGTACGCACATACATGCACACACACACATACAGAGCAGCAGATAAAGACAGGAGCTTTTAGTGACTGAGGCACTTTGCTTTTCCAGGAATGTGCAGATGAAAACAGCACTTCAGTGTTAACCTTGAAGCATTGAGCAGTGCTGCCTTTAGAGTATGTGAGAATCCAGAAGGACCACAAAACAAAGTATTGAACCTGCAGGCTGCAAGTAAAATTACCTCGCTTTTTGCCTCTTTATTTTCACGAGTAACCCTTCATAGTTGATGTTGACGGAATATTAAAGAGGACGGAGAGAGAGGATAGAAAAAGGGTACATTCATCACTCTATCTTCTAGAAAGAATTTATTTTCCCGTCTCTATGGGCCACTGCCTTTATGGATGACATCCAGGTGAACAAACACTTATCTTTCTTCAGGAATGTTATCTTAACACACTATACATGCAGAGCGTGAGGTGTTTTGCCATCAAAACTATCGTGATTATCAGTGAAAAAACCCACTGGTGTTTCTGCAGTTGCCTGTCCATCTCATTCAATCTAATTTTCTGGATTACAGCATTACGTGGAAAACAAAGCTACTCGTAGTTTTTACTGTTCGATAATTTGCTTTAGCTATAAAACAGCGTTAGCCGGTGTGCAAAACACAGCTGAGAAATGAGATCTTTGGCTTATTTAACATAATGCAATCCAAATTAAGCAGCTGCTGATAAACCAAACCAAACCTAGTTTGGTTTATCAGCCAAACCTAGCCATACATCTACTATACTGTATTTAATTAGAATACTTGCATGAAACAATTCAGCGCATTGATGTTTTAAGAGAGGAAAGAAACACGTGGTGGTATACCGGTTTTAATTTCCTGTATAATAAGATTTTCCATATACCCAAAACAATTAACTCTTCAATAGATGATGAGACTTCTATTAACTAATAAAGCCCTTCTTTCTATCAGTTATAACTTTTTAACACAGCAACCAATAACCCACAACTTACTCTCTTTAACAGAGAAAACACCATTGCAAAAAAAAATTAATACAGTGATATTCCGTGAAAACGTCAGAATCTTTAAAAAACACCATGATACAAATTTTTGGTCATAGCACCCAGCACTGAAAGAAAAAAAGCAAGTGATCTCCCTGGTTAAAGTACGCAGAGCTCTGAAATGATTCCTTACAATAATTTCTACTTCTGACTTGTTTGACAATCCTGTGATTTGACTCAGATTTGTTATGGCATATTTTAGGATTGGTTTCACATTTTTAACATGCAGAGTCAGATAGGGGCATAAACCCCTAAAATCCTGGCTTATCATATCTTCTCAAAACTCAACCTATCAAAAAAGCACTCTTATCTTGTAAGTCACCCACATCTCCTTGGCATGAGTTGTCATTTTTGGGCGGGTAGTTGACCCTGGGTTGCCCCTCTCTGCTCCGCTCCTCAAGCCTCCCTGAGGTATCTCTTGTCTGTGATTCACATCCTTATCTCCTCTCCGCATACAGTGAGGTAGACCACACAGAAGCAGGTCGCTGGACCAATCGCATCCACACATCTGAGTGAATTATTCAAATTGCCAAGAGCAAGAGGTGCATGCAACCTTTGCCTGCTACGTGAGAGGAATGGCTGGTCAGGCTGCAGTTATTGCAGATCTGACAGTCATTCAGATTGGAAAAAAAAGTGTAATTTGTTCTCATATCTGATTTTATTGTAATGGTGGTGTAATACTGACTTGGTAATGACCTGGTGTCCATCTCGCGCCTTGTTCAGCGTAACTTAATGAAATCACAAAGAGCAGTGGCTCATGCAGTCTAAATGGATTACATAGATCATATATATTCCCATGATTGTAATAAAGTGCGTGTACGTGTGGAGGTGTTGACACAATGCAGCAGAAAAAGACAGTAGCACTGTCTGAACATCACAAATATTAGAGCTAAAGGTAACAGGGTGGAAATCAATTACATGCTTGGCTCACCTAATTGATATCCACCTCAGCATGAAGATAGATAGCATCCTGAATTATATTAGGGCGGAAGCTTTTTTATGAAAAATGATTTTTTTCGCAGCACCCAAATAATTTGGAATGAATACAGAAAATGCTATTTAGGCACATCTTAAGTAGTTTTGAAAAGAAGTAGTTTTGTTCACTGAAAAATATGCACAATCTTCCGTTAATAAAAGAGCAAACCATTGTACAGAGTACTGCGGAATGGAATACAATTATGTGAAAATGTAAAAGAAAAAAAATAAATTTTGAATACAAGTGTATGTTTTGGATTAAGGTGAACTTGGCTTGCAAGTCAAAGCTACTCAGTAAGTTATTTAAAAAAATGTTTAATAGTCTCTCCAGGCCCATTCATCCTGAGTTGATGAAGTGATAAACGGAACAAAAGCTGCAGACACAGAAATGATAGATTTGCTTTAAATGATGAAGATGTTTCCTCAGATTGGATGGGGAATCCTTCGACAGCAACAGCGTTTATTTATTTATTTATTTTTACTGCTGATAGACAAGTCTTGCATCGAACCAAAGAAAACATCCTCTTCAGTGGATCTAATTATCTGTGCTACAACTACTCAACAGGAAGTCTTTGCTATCTGCTTCTGTAAACACACAAGCTGATATCTTTGCCAAAATGTAAGTGTACCATTATTGTGCTGCAAGTGTTCAAATACTATTACATTTTTAATTTAATCCGTGTAACCTTCACCAATTCCCACGTTTCCATCCAGGTTTAGAGATGTATAGATGCCAGCGTAGTTTTATTTTCCATTTCCCGATGGTCCCTCGATAACATGAGAAAAAGGTTTGAACTACAGTACCCTGCACCTCTTAGGCCGCTCAGTTTGCTGATAGTCAAAGACACATAATTTACAGGATGAAATCCGAGGAGCGGTTTCTGAAATCCTGCTTCACTAATAAATGGACTGATCAAAACACCTTTGATGGCTCAGCCTACTGACATACACCGACCGCACCCACTAGTTTATCTGTAAAGAGCATGGCCCATTACTGAGGTTCAGGCCCAAAGTTATAATTTTGTTATTTTCCTCATGCAGAGAGCTGAAAAGAGCAATCATCAAGGTGTTAGTCTCCAGGCAAACCCTCATTTACCCTCAAATTATACAAGTGCTCAGACTTGACAGAAAAAAAATACAGTGTGATGGTATCTGCAGCTTCCCTCACACTTTTCTTTCTCTGCTGTCAAGCTAAAAGTTGTCTGAAAGCTTCTACTTACTGTGGGTGAGTGGGCTTTTACAGTGACATTAGTTTTTAAATGACAGTTGACAGAATGACATAATAGAGGAGTGTGTATTTCTCTTTCAGAACCAGTAGTTCTGACAGTTTTGACCAGAACTAGGAAAAAAAGGAGAACCCTCTTATTGTCTGCTGGCTCAATTTATGCTTAAATTTCTAATTAGTACTGTCACTTTTAGAACAGAAAGGGATTTGAGAATGAGGAATATGAGCAAACACAAAAAGATCTATCACAAGTTTGGCTGTGAATGTAAACTTCCCCAAATCAATTAAGGAGCAGGATGGAGATGCTTTTGTTCTTCCAAACTCTAATATCATAGAATCCTGGCTCCCACACATGGACGTGTCAGACCTGGGGTCTCATTCGAAACCGTTGCGTACAAAACGGGGCCTGAAAGTCAACGCCACCTCCCACTCAAAAGTTGGGATATATAAAAACAGACTCGACAGGAGAATGTTCACACCCGTAGGTAAACTGACATGTTGGAGACATGGGAAATTGTCAACGCAGATAGTGTGGCAGTGAACTGAAGCCAGATTGGGAAAATTAAATGTGAGAAGAATCATTATATATGATATTGCATCTCTCACACATTTATTTTCACTTCATATCACATGTGACTCATAGATCCACGTTATCATAAACATTTAAACCAGTAGTGTTATTGCACTTGTAGTGCGCCATAACTATTAATGTACCACCTTTTGATTTGAAAAGAGAACTCAAATCTTACATCAGTGTAGAGGAGATTGCCAGACTGTGGTAACTAACTGATGTAATGATTGATCAGTTGTAGAAGACCAAGATAAAACATAAGCATTAAAGATAAATCCCTAAGTGCGACTAGAATTGTTTTATACGTAGTTTGTGTGTACAAAATTGCTGCAGTGAAGCTGTGCTGTCAAGCAGGTCAAACACCCTTGTATCCCGATTTTTGGGGATAACTTTTCCAGCGGTGTGAGGTTGCCCACACCATCAGCAGACAGGCTACTGTATGACGGTAGGATGCTATTTTTTTTCTTTTTCTTGTCTCCCTAAGATCTCACCACTTTTTAAACTTCCGGTAGCGTTTTTGTGATGAGCTCCTGCATTAACCGCAGCAGCAACATGTCACCGCTCACTGCATTTTCTTTTGTTTGTGACGTCGCTGCTGTATATGTCCGCCAAACAATATGTGCTTTCTAACCTCCACCTCACCCACAAGCACCTCGATTTCTGTCAGAAACATTACATTTCTTGCTCTGGTTGTTGCCGTGATTCACCATTAAGAACTATTGATCAGCAGGCTCATTTTTCTGCCTCAATATTCATGTGGGGCTTTGCATTGACTATTTATGGTTAAATGTGGGCGTTTAAAAGGTGGGATGTGAGGCTGATCAACATGCAGATTTCCAGGTGGACTGTGATTTATATGGGGTAGATTACCTGCAGATGTGCATAGTTACAGTTGCTAAGCTTCAATTGGATGAATTCTGTTTTGGGGCAGGGTTATATCAAACAGTCCACTGGAGGATGTAATGTCGGTGACCACAATCACAAGAGTTTGAGCTTCGTAACAAAGGATGCTTCAATAATTTGACCTTGAACTGGTGCTCTCAAGACACACATGATGCCTGTCAAAGGATCTATAATCCGTGGAATGCAGGAAGAATATTTTCCATTGGCCCTTTGTTATTAGATGTACAGATGTTTGTTATCTTAACCGAGCCATCTGGGTCCAGGCAGACTGATACCTGCACCTCTGCACTGTTTGTATCCTGGGCTAACTGATGATACATAAAGATGACTTGGGGTATAACCTTTCCTTGCCCAAGTCCTCTGTGGCCTATTAGCACAGTGCACTGTGATACTTTTGACATCTTCCTGTTGATGCAACGCTTGAGAATTGTGGTTAACAGTGCAGCACAGAAACTGAATGGCATTAGTCTTATTTTTTTTTATTTATCTATATATTCTACATGATTTTCTACCATACTGGATCTATGGAATTATAATGCTCATTTTGTGCATTTCAGTTGAAAAACAGAACATGAATGAATTAAATATAATTAAATAAAGTTATTTCTAATGTCTTTTTGTAACTTTAACATAACTGAAATTGATCAGTCCATTCCTACTTTTTCTTTACTGCTCAGTAAAGGTCATATGGGGGTGGGGGTTGCAGAGCTCTCCCAGCGTGCATAGGGTTGATATTCAACATTATTACCTGGAAAATTCTTTTAAAACTTTTTCTTGTGTTTGTCTTTATTTCTTATTCATTGCATTTGCGCTTTATGTAAAGCACTTTTAATTACCTTCCTGTTTGAAGTGAAGTGTCCTTTCTTGCCTTGGTCAGGACCCCAGTCTATCGCAGAAATAGTCCAGAAAAGGTTCACTATAAAGACACCAAAATTGAAGTGTTATATAAACATGGTGTACTGTACACCTCTCAAAAGCCCTATTCTGATGGTTTTAGTTTAATGTGGGGACGGGGGGTAAAATAATCTTATGTCTGTAATATAAATGGCCAATTCGCATGGGATTAAGAAATTCCTGTATTCTACCAGAGGTGGGAGGTGTACTCTATTTACGCATTGCCATCCCCTCCTTGTTGCCATGTGCGTGCTACATAGCTTCCTGATATAACAAAATTAAGTAAACGCGAAACTAAAGGACAGAATCGATTATCTAAAATGATCAGAGTGCTGCTTCAAGAGCCTCCATGCTCAAAAAATGTGGAAACTACATAATGACAAGATAGGACGGAATATCAACATGTTTTAGGGTCGTATTGGGATGGGACTAGTTTTACGCAACTTTCCGGACCGTTTTACAGAAGATTGCTGTAATTTTACCTAACATTCTCAGAAATAGTAACTGACATGGCGCATTCAGACGGGGTTAGAACCTCTGGTAAAAATGGCCTTACCCTAAGTGCACACACATAACTAATTCCGTCTGAATATGGCTTAAGACAGGAAAAATAATCTAACCAGACCACAGTCTATAATTAACCAACAGACATAAAGCCTCTACCAAACTTGAGGCTTTCAATGGAGGATATATCCCTTTTACTCACGTCATAATATTTAATCTGAGGACCCATGAGCTGAACTGCCTAAAGGATCAAAAGAATAATCTCTAAATATGTTTTAAAGGGCCTAATAAATCTTTCAAAATATGGTGGCATCGCTCTCCAAGGGCATCAGCATTTAAGTTAGTGCCCCAAATCTGTGGGAGTTGAACAAAGCAAGCCAGGTCAAAGAAGCAGCAGGCTAAGTCCAGAAGTCCCTCTCCCCTGCAACATTTTCCTGTTACTCCTGGGGGATCCTGAGGCTTTCCAAAGACAGATGAGATATATAACCTCTCCAGCGTGTTCTTGGTCTACCCCCTGGTCTCCTACTGTACCAGTTGTACGTGCCTGGAAAACCTCCAAAGGAAGGTGCCACGGCCCACAAAGCATCCTGATCAGATGTCTGAACCACCTCAACAGACTATAAACGGAGCAGCTACGAGCACCCTTTGGATGTCTGTGAGCATGGTTCATTATTTATAATTCATTAATTTGTGAGCTAAATGACAAGCTTGTTATGTCAAGATTACATGGAAACAAAATTAAAAAGATATATTTAATTATGCCCCCTCATTCATTATATGGCAACACAAGAAAAGCAAAAGATATCCATCTTTTAAGTTGCAGTTTAGATGAGTAATTCCTTTTAAAGCAGATAACTGGGTCTTCTCAGCCAAGGGACACCCACACACACAAAGCAGACCACATTCAGACAAGTCTCAGAAGCAACATAGTCATCACATATACTCTGCAGAAACCATTCTTTAAGATTTAATTGAGAGCTCTGGATTCCCAGAAAAATCATGAACCTCACGGACTGTAGGCTCATCACGGTGGCCTAGCAGTAGCAAGCATCTACAGGGATTTGAGGTTTGGGATTACAGCAGAACAGACGTTCTTCTGAAGCAGCCAAGTGACTGAAAAGGAAAGACACCAGCTGGAGTGTAAAATATAGAAATCTAGCTCATGACTAATTCTAAGAACCATATAATGGCATAGCTATGGTAGAAGAAGTTCACATTCACACACACAAAAAAAAAAGAATCAAAATGAGTCTCATTCTGTATATTTTTAGCTCCTTTTGTTCTTCTATAACACGAATAAGGCAGTGTCCGTTATAGAGTAAACAAGTTATTACATCACAGTTTTTAATGGAACAAGGTGGGGAAAAAAGGTATTGAAGTTGTGATGGTGGATGGTCCTGTCGGCCATTCAGGCGGAGGAGCACACTTTGTTCCCCATAACAAACCTGTGTTTGCTTTGTTTTTATTTTAAAACCATAACTACAATCTTGAATCTTAAGTGTTTTAGTTACCAGGCATATCACAATCACAGTTCATCTGACATCACAGTGATCTGTCTAACCTTAATTATACTGACATTGGCATTGGCAGATATTGCAGAAAGAATTCATTTCTTAAATGTTGGCACAGAATGTTCAATAACACTAAGAGCCTACAGACACGTTGGCAGCCCTGTGAGCGCACTGCACTCAGGCACAGTGGTGCTCCGATTTAAATGCTAACGTCACTCGGCCTGCAAACATGCTCATAATGACTGCTGACATGCTGATGATAAGAAGGCATTTTATTATATATCTTTCTCATCGTCTAAGTTTGGCGTGTTAGCATTCTAACATTTGCTTATTAGCTGTAAACACAAAGAAGAGCTGAGGCTGATTTTTAATGACCAAATACCTGCAATTAATCTCTCTTTCTGTTCATGTTAATGAGGTTAAAGGCGAAACGATAGGCCGAGCCATTTTAGTGCATTTCTCGAGCATTATTAAGTTGGAAAAATAATGTAAATGTTCATGTAAATACAAAATCAAAAGATTCAAAGCAAGATATAGGGCAACTGCAGCGAAGACATCCAGAGCTAATTTGCATGACAGGGAGACAGGGAGTGTGTGTGTGGTTGTGGTTGCGCATATGTACATTATATCACTGCCTGTGTGTGCCCACGCGCGCTCACAACGGCGTATCCACTAATCACATCCAGTCAGCCAACAATACCAGCACAGTCTGCAGGAGAATAAAGCGTAGCGCATGCCGCATGTTTGAAAGCTGCAAGCTGTGCTGAATTTCAGCTGTTGACTGTGGATTTGAAAACTGTCAAATCTGAATCATTGACAAGGACAAGAAGCTTGTTCCAGAGGTTGGAGGCCCCTACAGGAAGAGACTCTGCTCTACCCCTGACGCCCCACAGACCTGTTTTCTTTCTGATATATAGATTTCCTTACAAACCTGCAAGCTGAGAATGAACAGTGCAGTTGGGCTTACGGGGAGTGTGTCAATAAGTTATACAGTATATTGAGGAGCAGGGACAGGCGAACAGTATTTTACAGGGAGCCACTGAGAACAGACACAGACAAAAGGCGTAGATTTTATTTTCTGCTTTGCATACATACTGTGGCTGGTGAGATTTGATTATGTTAGATATTGTGAGTATGGAGTTGGGGTGGGTGTATGCATAACAGGAGCCAACTCTGAGGCAGAGAGATCAATTTCTCTAGATTGATAAATTACATGGCATGCAGCACCCTCTCATTTAGATGGCACTGTTGCATATTGCTCACTTTTATACCATCTTGAGTCTTAACCATGGTAGTATTGAATGTGCTTTCTGTCTGTCTTTTTACTATAAAATGTCATCACATGTATCACAGCGGATTTGCATGGTGCTAAAGAGGTGGGAAAATGCTATTTGGCAAGATTTGCAATGGTACCATAAGGAAAATAGGGTTGTTTGTTTCCAACAATCACATTTGAATAGGGAATGCATTATTTTAAGGTGTTTAGATGTTGAATTGTCATTTGTTTATTTCACACTTAATTGTACACTCATTGCATGTTTACAGTTTGACCAATGAAATTACAGGAATAGCTGCAGGCACTGACATGGAATATTTGGGGACTGATGCTGACATTGCTGATTGAGTAATACCAACTGATTTCAGATGACAGCAACAGTATAAATAACTTATAATTTACTTGTAAGTATAATACCTCATTCAAATTACATTATATGTTCCTTTACTGTTGTTGTATGTTTCAAATAACATGATATTTCTTATATGCTTTCTTCCGTACTTAACGGACCAGTTAGACTTGCAAAAAGAAAGACAACCAAAAACATCCTTTTAGTGCACTAGGCTGCTATTTTCTATTCAAAACATTCCCTTTTCTTCTGCCACCCCTTACAGTATACCATAGTGCACTGATATTTTGAGAAAGGACAAATTCCACAATGTTGTGCTTGGAGGCCATGCCCATTGTACAATTCCACCTCATAATTAATGGCATCCTCTTCGCTGGATCAACCAACACAGGAAGCAGGTCTAGACACTCAATTAAAAATGACTTCCTGGATAGTCAGTATGGATTCAGGGGCGTCTTCCAGTCGAGTTTTTCTGCATATGGGAAAATTGTCATGCCAGGCAAATGTGTAGGAGGATTAGCTTGGAGTGAACAGCCTTGTGTGTGTGCATTTCTGTGTGCGTGTGCGTGTGTATATATACGGTATATACATATTTAGATTATGAAGGAAAAAATGCAATTAAAAATCTCTGCCAGAGTAGATAGAAAGCGTGTCTAACTGAAATAAATGGTAAGAGAAGGCTGTAAACCCTATGGAGTAACAGTTTCTGAAGATAATTAAATTGATAACATTAACACCTTTAATTCTAGGGTGTGATGTCAACAATCAGCCAGAACACTGAAATTTAATGCGGTCTGCTTGTGATACAAATGCCTCCAGAAATGTGTTGTCAGCTTCACTGACATGGAATAACTGTTATCAAAACTGGTCACCAAGTCTGCCTGGAAGTAGCACATTCTTGACAAAACATATATGGCCACAGTAAATAATTTATGAATGTCATCACTGTCCTATTTAATCAGACTTGGACACAATGTTTATGTCACAGCCAAAAAATATAGTTTTCTTTATTTGCATATTCTTGATTCCTCTTTTGTGTTGCATTATCAAACACTCGCAGCAAAGCAATCACTGTATTATTACACAAGGTGAGTCACAGACTATGATCAAACTCCCAGTGTTTGAGACTGTAAACAATAATTACTGTGAGAGTGAATCTAGATTTGTGCTGTAGATGTTACTGCCGAGCTAAATTACATTAGAGTTTTGTATTCAAAGACGTAAATAGAGAACATTTCCACATAGCCATGAACATTACCTGTAACCATAGAAATGTTAAAGTGCTTATAAGGCGGCGACTTCAAAAAGCTGCAGAAATCATTCAACAGGCTGTGATAAACTGACAAAGAATGCTACTTCAAATGGGTTTTTTTTAAGCTCTCATGAAGAAAATCTTCAAATTTCCATTGATTTGTGATGTTTAATAGAAAGATTGATTCATAATCAAAAGCTGTTATTGCTCATCGATTAGTTATTCATGAAAATAATTGTTTGTTGTTCCCTTGGCTAAAATGTGTCTTATCTCTGTTCATAAGCTACAGAGAGAGAGAAAGAGTTGTGGTGACATTTCCAGCTAATATTCACTTTAATCAGGTGCAGATTAAGTCACAGAAATCGGGATAAATCTATCCTTGAATATATCAAGATGTTGTTCAGGTAGACATAAACACATTTAGACAGTTACTACGTTTGTGGAACTTTCTATTTTGACTAAGCTTTGTGTGAATTTGACATGATTTAGCACACCCAGGGGTCTGTGTCTGCACACAGAGCAGATTGAGTACATTCTCACTGCACACTGTGTTTTTTAATTAATAACTTTATCAGTGTGGAAAGCGGAAAAAAAGCCTTCAGGATGTGTGATTGGCCTATTCACTAAGACATCCAATTGAAAGTTCTTTCTTTATAAGAATAAGAAAGGGTAAAGGTCCTTTTTAAGAATAAGGTATGTGTGTTAAACTAATGTGATGACTTATTTGATTGTTCATAACCTAGTTTAAATAATACATTATTTTCAAAATATGTCCTCACATGAACAGTCAGTTTGAAATGCTGATCATGTGCTCCTAATAACAAAATCGGTGAGTCATTTCAGCTTGTGTTTGAAGAACTTCACAAAGTATTTAATGCCGTTGGGTGGGGAAGACCACTGCGCAAACATAGCAAACGGCCACCCATATCTATTGTTTATCTCTTTAACTTTTTTTTACTTGGGGGGGGCAAGAGAATGTCCTTTGAGGTGATAACATGCTTTTATTTCCTCCTCACACCAACAAATTGGAATGGAATGATCTCTCATGGTGATAGATGAAAAATCATTGCTCAATGGCTGCTGGGTGATTTCCTTGTTTTATCTCTTATTTCAAACACCACACCTAGTAACTAGGCTGGATACAAAATACAACATCCAATTTCACTCTAAATCCCACAACAGTCTTCTGTTTTCTCCAGTTTTCACATTGCAGGAAAACTCCGGGACAATGCCCTGCGGCTGCTGGGGATGAAGGTTTAACGGTATGCAGCCATAACGTTCACACTCCAATGAAACTGTAGCCACAGGTCAATCTGAGAGGGTCTTTCTCTAATCTTTGTTTCTCTCAGGAGCAAGGTGCCAAGCTTTCCGTGCGCCCATCTCTGTTTCCATCCATCCATCAAGAAATCCATTTTACATTATTCATGATACATGGTTTCCTGTCCTAAAGCGGTTTATTTATGTTTATACCATGGACTGTAGATAAAAGGTGTACGGTTTGACAGATCCCCAAAGCTGAAGCCAAAACATTTCTTTCATCCCCTGGTGGCTGGCTGCAGTATAAGTCATAAATCCCACCCCTCCATGTTAGCAGAGGATGGGACATGAGCCAAACTTCAAATTTAAAGTCAAATAATTTTTTTCCCAAAGATGGTTTCTGTCATTTCAGGTAGTTCTGACCATGCCAATGTTTGTTTGAACGTTAGTTTGATTTAATTTGTTATTTGATGCTATAAAAATGTGAAACATCATGATTGACAGCTGTGCCTCGCAACTGGTCAGTTGGGCGTATGGGTTGGAATTTGATACCACCCGATCACTTGGACTATGGCTCCAAAATACATACAGTATCTGGGATATTTCAGCTTCACTTTTGTACAGTGTGACAATAATTACTGATGACATAACTCATCTTCTATATCTCTGCTCATTATCATTTAAAAGACTCACTATGTTCTGTTATTGTTCTTTCACAGCCTTTGAGATGATTGCCGAAGAGGCTTTTACGTTGGGAGGAAGGTGCACATTCTCTCAGGTGTGTTTATTCCTTTTAATTTTTTCAACATATCCACTTCATTCATCTATTGCAGTGCATTTCTGTTCATTAAGTCCTTTTTCTAAAAGGGAAAACTCGTGCTCGAAATGGATGTGGGCCATTCAAGACACCCCGCTAAAAATGTTAATGGGTTCATTGTTTATTTCATAAGAATAAGATTTAAGATGTGTGCTCTTCTTCAACAGTGTTTGTTGATAGAAGCAAGTCATTTGAAATTAAATCCCTTTTGACAAGCTCTCCATCTAAAATTAAGATTATCCCCTGTGTTTTTCAGATGCATAAAGACAATAAAAAGCTTGATCTAATTACAGGCAGTGATTCAACATACATACTGGTTATCTGTGACCTCATAAACAAACTACAGCTCATAGAAAGGCCAGTGGGAAAGCATGGAGAAGCACCCCATAAATATCTTTTATGGATGCATCTGATGAGGTTTAAACTGAAATTGGATGCAACTTAGAAAATTGCAAAGCTATTTCAAAGTTCATAAGTTAGCCCAGTTTATCTCTCTGCTGCACTGCACCTTCCACCTAGTAGCTTCTTTCTCCAGGCAGTGCTTTAGATTACAGTTCATAAAAATGTGTTTTACTTTACAATAAGGTATTAAAGGTGGAATAATATATGCAAAATTTGATCATTTAAAATGAATCAATTTCCAACTTGACCTTTTGTTTTTCACATGCGTACCTTCATGACACTGTTAAGTAAATCTAAATGCACACAATACAGCAACAGAAACGGATATTTTTGGTCGTGCTAGTTTCTCTGCTCTGCTCTCACTGAGAGCAGGGCTTAGCCCCTCCCATATACTCTACATAAGACACATAGCACATCATCTATTGGTTTGTTGACTACCGTTTTGAAGCCAGGACATTGGCCGTCACCATGACTTCTATACATTCAGCCTCCTTTTTCAACAAGTGGAGTTGCCCCCTGCTGGAAATAAGAAAGAATCCACTTTTCATACCATATGTCAATCTTTATTTTACAGTCTATTACTCCTCCATGCACACACACACAGACACACACACTGACAGACACACACACACACACACACACACACACACACACACAGAGCGGAGCAGAGGAGAGACAGGTGAGGTTAAAATAACGTTACATGAGTTGAAGAAAACTTGTTACGTTACTGTGAGTGCAATAAAGGCTTCCCAACAACAGTAATTTCTCCATCCAAGACAAAAGATCGACAGACGTCGACCACGAGCATCTGAAATTTAGGTCAAAATATCTGTTTGTTTTTTTAAAGATTATTTTTTTGGCAGTTTTACAAGCCTTTTATTATATAGGACAGATAGGAAATGGGGTGAGAGAGAGATGGGGGAGACATGCAGCAAAGTAGCGCAGGTGGGAGTCGAGTCCGCGGCCGCTGCCTTGAGGACCTTCAGCCTCTTTACATAGGGCATCTGCTCTAACCACTCAGCCACCAGCCACCCCCATATAAGTGTTATTTTATTGCACCGAACCTGAATCTGGCAACTGTGGCAAGGATGCTAGAAGCTCTGCAGCTAACGCGAGGGAGATAGTCCTGTCAAGAGCACTAGCCCTGAGCTGATACAGCTGCACTCCCTGACAAGCACAGGAGGACAGGCTTCGATCCATCTTGGCTGTCAGAGAAGAAATACTCCTGGCTTTACAAGACCTATATTAGGACTGTAAGGTTAGGTGCATAAAGTAAATTTAAAATGCACTGGGACATAAAATATGGGAAGACTTGCAAAATAAGACTTCTTAACTGTGTGTTTTTTCCAGTACAAATGTTCTGTAATATTGTGATTAATTGGTTATGCATCTCACTATTTTATTATACCCTTCAACTGATTGCTTTGACAGGATTGGCGAATCGCCAAAAACCAACCATGCTTAAAGAAGTAAGGACTTTCCTCTCAACACTTCTCTCTTTGAGATGTGCCCCAAACTACAGACATTAAACTGACTGTGATGCTCTCAGTCTCATTTATATATTGACCTGGTCTTGTTCCAAAATATATATAGTTTAGGTCAAACAAAAATAACATTGGCTACAATACTGGGACACTAAATTGCAACCAAAAACACAGTATGCTTTTGCCAAACTAATAATTAATGTTAAGGAACTGCATACAAATGAATGTATCACCTTCATATGTATACCAATCTGCATACATGTATAAATACACAAATCCAGATCAAATTAAGATTTTTGACAAGAATGTGGGAGAAGCATTTTAGAAGAGGATCCAGATTCAGTCAGGCAGGTTGTTCCAGAGTTGAGATGCACTAAATATTAAAGTTTTTGTTTCTCCTCCTGGTGCATTATGCCAAGTTATTACTTGGTAAGCATCATAATTTCATGGGATTTTTTAGTATTACTTTAGAGTGTCTGTCTTCTAAAGTAAAGTATAAAGTCATCCTGCTCAACCTGTCAAGTAGCTTCTTTAACAGAGAATTCATCAGTGGTTCAAAAATGTCAAAAATCTAAATCATAGTCAAAGCACTTTTACAGTGCATTCAAATTTACACCAATATGTCATGCTTTCTAAATCCACTCCTCAATTTACCCGATCAATGGAATTGCAGACTAAACGGGATGTGACAATTAAAGAATGCTGCTAAAATATTAAAATGGGGCAGGAAATGTTGTACAAGATAAGAGGTGGTTTTGTCGGTTTTCACATGAAAATGATCTCAGCAGACAGTGTGAGTGGGGAAATCAGCAGAGAAGAAAAATAATGTCAATGTTGGTTATGTAAACATGTACACATACATCCGTGCGAGAAGACATACTGCCCTGTTTTCAGGAATACTGTATTTTAGTCAGAGAAAGTCACAAGCTGAATAAGGGACCAACTATCCATCCTACATAAGTATCTGGCTATAAATCTCTCTCTTTCACACCATCAGTGTATATTGACTTATGACTATTTGTTGGAAAAGGGGAGCAGAAATAACACACTGACTCAGAGCTCCTTAATTGCTCATTACAATTCTCACTAGTCTTTTGGCCCTTTCCAACAAGCCATCTATACTTTTAACTCATCCTTTCACACACAACACACACACACACAGTGAAGTGTGATGTATCCATGTGCCAAACTGAAGCGCAGACCTTTTCCTTGCCAAATTTTGATTTTTTTTCTTCAATGCCCCTCGGGGGACCTGTTGGGCTGTGCGTGGAGATGGAACAGTCAGTATTCCTCACAAGGATCTGATCTAAGTTTTTAAAAATGAGTGGCCTCACATGAACCTGCGTGGATGAGACACTGCATTGCAGATCTGAGTTTATAACACAGAGGGTGTTTGTCATTCTGGTGCATGCTTGGGTTGAAAGAAATGACATAATCAAGCATCTTAACAGTTAAATGGGGTCATAAGCCTTCTGTATACAGTACAATGACTGAATTGTGTGGATGTTATACGTACATAAATTCTGCTACGTTGCAATACTGAGCATAGAAAATATTATTAATTTTATACTTAATGTGTGTAGCTAATGGAATTGACAGCTTCTAAAGTGCAGGTTGCACACGTTTTCTATTTCTCTCAACAATTGATGAAAACACAGCATAAAAAAGTGATCATGGAAATTTCCAGGATTCAGAATGCAGTGGGCAGACGCGATGGGCTTTTAACTCCCAAATAAAAACAGAGCAATAAGGGGAGATGAAGTGTGATTTGAATTCCATCTCAGTGCTAAGCCTGGGAGTTCTCTTTTGCTGAGTTCCTGACCTTAGACTTGTCCTCAGGCTTTTTGCTGGAAGAATTCTTCTGGTGGAAGAGAGCCAGAGGGCAGCTGAGCAATGCTTCAAACCCTGAGTAAGAAAAGAGGCCAGGCTGAGGATGGCTAAGGGTGAGGTGTGCACCTGCAGGGGACATCTAAAACTGCTGGGAGGGAGACACTGGCCAGAGAAGTGGAAAAGCTGATGATAGCATCAGTACATGAGGCATCTGCTCAAGACAGCAAAGAAGCGGCTAGAGGCTCAACTGCTTTTTCCCCCCATAATGTTGCAACATTATGGAGGAGGATTTCTAGGTTTTTTGTTGCAATATTTTAGTTTATTTTTTCAGTTGTCAAAGAACAGTTTGGTTAGATTTGGGGGCATTGTTACATCCCTGTTGAGCAGCGGTTCATTTGAGGTAATATTCGAATACCTGTTCCCTATAAAGCTGGAAAATTTCCCTTTTTATGGTTTGACCGGTGGGCAGGTACTTAACTAAAGTAATCCTGGAAGATATTGAAGTCTTCATTTAAAAAGGTTTTCATTACACAAGAACCTTGTGAGAACTATGAAAGGGCAGAGACTTTGATCCGGGTATTAGTTAGAGTCCCCCAGGAAACATGAGGAGCTGACAACAGAAAGTTTTAACCTCTGATATCAAGTAGGATTCGAAATAATGTAATTGGATTCTGAGGACAACATATGCCTCCAATTTGTTCAAATACCATTTTAGGGAAAATAAATAAATATGTATATATGACTTATATATAATATAGCAGTATTGGATGAGCATTCTGACAGCTCTTTAACGTGGTTTTGAGCCAAATTTTCTTTAAGTTGAACTGATCTTGGCTTCATGTTAAAATTAAGTTTCAAAGACTCTTTCCCAAATTTGACAAGTTGGACATCTCACTCAATGAAACCAATTGACACTGCAATATTTGGATATCCAAACCCCAAATTTGAATCTAAGGCAGGTGACTGAGGTAAAGCTGCTTCGAGGGGCACTCATTATCATATTAATTTAGTCCATTTCTCATTCCACTGTATATTAAAAAACACATGACAATGGTGTGGATCAATTGTATTGCAGAATGAAGACGTCTGCCTTTTTCTTCGTTGGGTATTAAATTGGGTGAAGAGAAAAAGAGGTGGCTGCGGGCCAAGAAACAAGTGATTCACATTTGGTGCATATTCAGATACAGGAATATTTTTAAAAGTATATCTTAACCCTGTGGGAGGAACTTTTGAACTTTTTCCACTCCACTTCCACAGTTTTCTTCTGTGAAGGAACCATACAGTAGGTAGTCAGACTGCCTTTGACATCTAAAGCCCTGATAGTTGGCCATACAGTATGCTCTAACGCCAGCTGTGCTTTATTGTCTTTTTGCAGCAAGAAGGAGCAATCTGTATACAGATGGAAGAACACGTTCAGATAACATGTCTTTCAAAAATGCACATACTTACACAGCAACGCATGCAAGCCAGTTCTAAGGATGTTCTCCTGGGTACTTGACAGGGTCAGGTACACTAAAACAACTATTGTGCTATTTTCACAAGTGACAAAGACAACTATGACAACTACTTTACAACTCCTCAGAACATTTCCATTAGAGCTCACAGTGTTTGTCTCCTGTCAGTGACTGAATACAAATCCTAAGCGGCAGTATTTGGGAAACAAAACTCTGACTTTGGTGTATTTTTGTCTCAACGGTGTATCTTATAATATGTCAAAACTATCAACACCTACCCGTGAGGTATGGATAAGAGTTAACTCAAATGCTGAAGCCTCCCAACTGCTCCTTTCCCATTTCTATTTAAAAAATTCCTCTCAAAAACAATTGAAACGGCCTCTGGTTGTTAAAAACTTTTTGGTTGACTTTCTTTTGGATTGTGACACATTCATTCCCTCTCAATATCTCTTTCTGCCCATCTCACTCTTGGGCTCCTCTTCTCGTCATGGGTTCTTTATCACTTTATCATTCATTCAACTATATATTCTTACTCTGTGACTGAATCTAAGGCTGCCATGTTGGCCGTCTCCCTTTCTGAAGAAATGTATATTTTTTCATATTAATTGGATTTACCTGGAAAAGAATAGGTGACATACAATACTGCCTTTCCTGTGAGTTGTCAACATACAGGATGTAGTAAGGATTTCTCGATTATCATTTTTGGGCCTTCAAAAAAGGCTCCATTCATCTGCATGGACTACCCGCACTTCAGAGACACAGAGTCGGTTGAAAAGTTTCCCTTTAATCAGGGTCTAGCAGAAGCCTTAATATTTTTGGAGAATAAGAAAGTTAAAGTCAACTTGTCAAAATCAGCACAGGGATGTGCAAAGTAAGAACTGTTTGCTGCTTGCAGCTCTCTTTCTCTCTTATTGACTATCCCCTCACTTCCCTGTTGTATCCTTCTGAATTAGAGCCGAAGGTTTTATTTAAGCTCAAAAAGCAAGAAGGCTAAAGAACCAAATGGAATGATTTTTTCTGTCTGTCTATCAGTCTTTGCTCCATTTCATTCATAATGATTGATGTTTATGCATATTTTATAATGGTAAATGGACTTGTACTTATATAGCGCCTTTCTAGTCATCTGACTACTCAAGGCGCTTCACAGTGTCTGTCACATTCACCCATTGACACAGACATTCACACTGATGGCAGTGGACATCTACATACCATCTAATCTGATCTAACCATTCACACCACATTCACACACCCATGCGCAGCACGGGGAGCAATTCAGGGTTCAGTGTCTTGCCCAAGGACACTTCGACATGTGGACCAGGGGGAGATGGGGATCGAACCACCAATCTCTCGAACAGAGGACGACCCACTATGCCACCAAGCCACAGCCGCCTTAATAATGTTGGATTATTATTCCTTATTTAATGGGTTATTATGGGATTTTTTGGGGGGCTGATGCATATGTAATAACTTTAAAAGAAACTTCCAAGAGCTTCCGTCACTTCCCCGTAGACAACTAGCAGTGAATTTACATTGCGGAGATTTGTGAAATTAGCTTGTTTATCTCCATCGTCATTTTCAGTTATAATTGCCACGTTTAAATATATATAGTTTAACAGGGGGGTCCGGAAGCAACAATGGCAGCTCCTTAAGAGGTCAGTGTAGATGCTGCAATAGCATCCATTTATCAGAACTGAACTGAATCATCGAAAGAAGAGTACAGGACAGCACTGAAGGCTTTTCTTGATGGATATCAGCTGGTTCTGTGTAACAAACCATCTGACGAGTAAGGTTATGCCTTGCTAGCATTTTGGATAAACCAAATCTAGTGTAACTAACAGCGACATCTCATTGCCCAATAGGTAAATTAGGTCTCCAACCCAGCGTTAATGAAAAGTGTTGTTATTAATTAGATATGAAAGCATCAAATGAAGCTTTTTTACAGGAAGAGATGAGTGTATATACATTTGTTCCTCGCTCATGTTTGTTCAGCACAGATGTGTTATACACTACCCGCAAGTTATTGTAAACAAGTTGTGATTGGTTCTACACTGGTTTGGATGTTGATTATCATGGCAACAGTCAAGGCTTAGAATCATCCGGGTCAACCCTAGGAGGAAGTGAAGCTTTCTCCCTCATTATCTCGTTGCAAAAGGGTCATCCAAGGTCCACAAGTAGCAGTATTACTTTTAAAAGCTAAAAAGGACTGTATTATAAAGCATGTAATTTCTAAGCCATTCCACTCTTCTTATCAGCAGTCTCCACCTTTCCTTTGCTCTTAAAGCAAGCGGAAAGCTTTGCTGGTTGACCGTTGCACTGTTAGCTCTGATACGCTTACTTATATAGATATTAAAAAAGAGGCTGGTGATGTCAGAGGGCTTCATTCTGTTAATCATCTAATCCAAGGTTACTGGGTCTATGTTTAATATTTTGCTCAGTGGACCTGTTGTGGTCAGATCAATGGCTATAGGGCTGGAGAGCTGACTGTAAAAATTTGTTTTCTCAAACAGTGCTTGTCTGCTGCTGTACGATGCCAAAAAGTACATTGCGACTGTGTCAGTAGGTGAAGCTCCAGCCGTTTAGTTCCTGCCCTGCATGAACCAGTACTCAGCATGGAGGGCAACTATCTCAGACCTTATAACACAGCAACGGTTGTTTAAAGTCTTTTCTTTTACTGCACATTCCATTTGACATGAAACAATTACTTTTAGAACAAAGTTGTGACTTTCAGCTTCAATCTAGAGATGCTTATGTCAAATGCACAGTTTAGGAAGAGTGGGCCTGCTTTATAAAACATTTCAGGAGACAGAAAGTAGATGATCAAGTAAACAAACTTATTCATCACGTTAACAAAATTTGGTGGAAAGTTCTTTCCAGCCTACAGATATCAAACACCGCTATCTTGCGTGGGGACGTTCTGCCAGGCCTGCACCGCCAATATCCTTATTTCTTTCTTGCTCTGAGGGCTTTTTGCTTTCCATCCGGTCTTTGGCAAATGAAGTGCATGATCGATTTGAATTCAGTTGGATGACTGATTTGGCCGGTCAGAACATCACTTTTTGGTTGTTGCTTTTATGAGTGTTTCTTGTATTTGTCCTATTGCTCTGCACCCTCAAACACTTGAAATGAAACCCCAATTATACTAATTTCAAGCCCAATGCCAAAACAACCCCTTTGTGTATGGTGACTCAGCTGGGTGGTATGTTAAAAAAATGTTTCCCAACTGGCCTATACTATACACACAGCTGTGTGTGTGTACTGTAATTCACAGAGTTTTATGTGAAAAGAAACAATTCAAAGCTACCAGACTCCACTGACACAAAGAGTTGTTTAACAAAACAAAACCCAACCAAACCATCTTAGTTAGTCTCTCCACTGCTCCGACAATCATCAACTCTGGTTTGGTCAAAATAAATAGATAAAATAAGATGTTAAAAGATGCTGGCACGCTGCTCTCCCCGTTGTCTCTCTCTGCCGTGCCTGCTGAGCAGTGGGACTCACCCGTTTTTCAGAGGCATACCATTAAATTAGCCAAATAAAAAACAACAGACGATGTGCTCAGCCAATCAACAACTGCCATTACATTCATCCAATTACCCACCCTGATGGTGACTGTATGACAATGCACGTGAATATGCAAACATGTGTATTCCAGTCCATATGCAACTTTCAAACGTGTTACAAAACAAAACAATTAAAATTATCAGCAATACTTTCTCTTCTGCCACATGCACAAGCAAACATGTGAACAACAGACACAGCAGCTGTCTATAACCCAATGATTAGCACCTTTAATAGAGGTAACTAATCACCAGGTGTAGAGACTGAGTGGAAAGAAAATCTACAGGCGTTAAGGCCATTGTCACATGGTTGAGAACCACTGATGAGGTGTGTGCATCTCACCCACTGAGACCAATTCATTTCACATCTCAATACACAAACAGCAGCCAGATGCATTTTGATACATTTACAAATAGCTAACAGATCTATACGGCTCAACCACGTCTCTCAGTTCTACTGCAGTGGCATGTGACATTATTCAGTACAACACAAAACACACATTTCCACTTATATTGTGCTTGTGTCACTCCTTTTTATATGAATATATATAGCCATATTTTTATTGCAATAATGGGACAAGGTGGGAGTGTTATTAAGATCACATTTAGAATTGCACTCTAAGATTTATGTATGTGTAAAGGGAGAGGTATTTTAGAAAAGACTGAATGCTTGCCTGTTTAAATAGTCAGAGTTGCAAGAAGTTAAAATACATATCAATTATAACAGAAAACTGAACTCTTATCACCTCTGTGAGAAATCTAGTGGCAATAATATCGAGGGTAAGAGGACAGACTGTTAGCCGACAGGTTCTCCTGTTACAATGTTTTCAGTGGGTTTAATAAGCTTAGCCTTTTGGCCCAGTAGATTAGTAAACAAACAGAAAACGTAATGACAGATCTGATAGCCACAGGCCAGAAACGTACAAAAAACAGAACAGCAGAAGGAGCAAGGTTTCCGAGTTGTTCAGTGATGCTAAGTAAAAATCTAGAATTACCAGTGGTAAATTTTGCATATTTATATATTTTTAGGTGGGAGGTTTGTAAGTCTTTCATATGCAGATAGCTGACTACAAGTCGGATGGATGCCACCCACATTTGACACTCACATCTCTTACAATTGTTGTGATTCAGTCGGGGATAATCTCACAGTGGATTTGGCAAAAGTGTGCAATGTGGATAAGCAAACTGGCAAGAATGTACTCTAACAATCAGCTCAGTTTTACACATCTATTAAATTCTTGAGTTGTCCTTGAAGAGATTGTGCCTTTCGATTATGCTTTTGATGCTTTGTGATAAGAGTGTTTGGATGAGAGTGTCATTATTTGTTTAAGAAAGTGGGATTTTAAAGCTTCAGTTGGTGATGGGTGTACAATATCCCATTAGCCAGCTGTCACACAGTTCTCCTCATAGTGTGGGCAAAGGAGTTTAGTCCACATTGAAATCCAAATGTTAAATAACGGTTTCATTAGATATTTGCAGGGACAGAAAGGTAGGACAGATTGGAGCGGACATTGTATGTAAGAATACAGTACCAGTTACAGCTTTTAGGCCACCTTGATGCCCCTTTGATAATAATAAATACTGCTTTATGAATATGAGGCTGGATTACAGATACAAGGAAACACAAAACCCCCAAGGTCAAAGAAATCTAGCCGGAACCGCAGAGATGAGGCAAAGAGCAACCATGCAAGCAAATGCAGCAGATGTGGATCCTCCGAGTCTGATCAATGGCTGTGGCTGTTTGCTATAC
The DNA here is from genome assembly GCF_963691815.1 of Echiichthys vipera. Classification (NCBI taxonomy): domain Eukaryota; kingdom Metazoa; phylum Chordata; class Actinopteri; order Perciformes; family Trachinidae; genus Echiichthys; species Echiichthys vipera. The sequence goes on along the minus strand of NC_139843.1, from coordinate 11,929,978 downwards.
CCACCAGCCAATAACACTGCTGCGAGGGGCATTTATCACTCCCTGCAATGTGGGATTAATGAAGTCTGAAAAATGGCTACCACTCATTAGCATCCACTGACCCCTGCTGATTCCAATGATTGGTCATGCCTCCTATTTGTCACCCTTGGTCAAAACAAGCGTCTCAACAAATCGAGTGACATAATCTGCAAATCTTCTCTCAGTTCACACCCAGTAAACCTTGTGAGAGGGAACGTGTGTGGGCTGATGTACAGCATAAAACACTTTCCAGTGATACAGATGCACTATATAGCCATTTAATTACCTCCTAATTAATTTGTTTTGAGAATGTCTTTAGTCGCTGTTCATGAGTCATGCACACTTAATTATTTCAGTCTAAACGTGGGTAGATTGATTTGTATGCCATCTTCACTTTTTAAAAGTACTTATTTATTTATTTCATTTCTATACTGTTGCTATTAATATAACCTAAAGCAACTGCTGCATGTATCGGCAATTTAAATACATTATTTAAATTTGACCATATGGCCTTAGTGTGTTACATTTAATATGGCATATATGGCAATATGTCATACCATGCAGCCTCTCTTTTAAAAGAAGAATTTAAAAGTGACAGTTGTCAGGGCATTAAAAAAAATCATCTGTTGGGATTTACAAACCAATACTTTATAGTCTAATAATGACACTCTGCTGAAAACGTTTGAAATGTTTAAATTGAAAATGTACTCGAATTATGAACTTCGTATATAGAGTGGATTTGGAGAATTATAACACCTCTCTACAACTAACTACGAAATCATTAATAAAAGGATTTCTGCACAACTTTGGGCCTGAAAGTATAGAGGTGAGGATTGATTTGGAAAAAATATTCAATAGCTAACTAGTAAACCATATTTTGTCATCAATGTGCCAACTATTAATTTGTTGGGACAGTAAACAGACAGACATTTTTCCGTAGTTACTACACTTTGGCTTTGGTGGGTAGGTAATTTGAATACCATGTGGGAATGGTGGACTCGGGCAGTAACAACAAAAGCTCTTACAAAGAGAGGTAATTACAGAATGTAAACACATTGGCTACCGCAACAGCTGCAAATTGCTTGTAGAGTTTCAATATCTTAAGGATTATAATTACGAAGTGCTTTAATAGTCTTTAAACTTTTTTTTCATTTTATATCACAATGTATTCCATTCAGAGACAGACAGGAATTAATTGCTCTCTAATTCCTCCGTGTGGCCCTCTCCGAGGTAGAATTTGGCAACCCTGACCTACACTGTTTGACAGACAGAGTGGAAAAAACATACTTTCAGATTACTTTGAGCCAGTTCAAACATGTGGTTCCCTTTTAAATGTCACCCAACTTTCTTTCAAAGCCCATGTACTAAAAGTTCAACGTCAAAACTCCAGAAACTTGTCTGCGGTGGTTTGGCACATTAAAGCTAAGATTTCCATGATAATTCCATATTGATCTAGATCAGAGCAAAGCCACTTCGCCGACGGATCAAGCACATACTACTTAAGTAGCTAACTTGTTGTATTAAAGAGCAATTCTTCCAAATGGCCTTCTGATATAATGAAAGACCTCCTCTGCAATCAGACACTAACTAGTGAAATTGTCAGCAAAAGGAGCAGTTAAAAAAAAATAATTACCATATAATATATATACCATATAAATACAACATAAAAAGGCCTTACACTTAAGGGATTTTTTTAAAAACAATTAATGAAACACAAACCAAACCCTTCCCACTTAATCATGAACTGTTCTGCAACCATTTCCCATAACGTCTATTTCTCTGACACCAGAGTATTTTTCAGTATCCTAACCTCCACTTCCATTTTCTGTTTCCATTTATCATTTATTCGTCATACCATCTGTTTATACAGACTTCACAGTTTAACCCTCCTGCCTGTCCCTCCTCTCGAATATAATATAACCCATTGCTGATGGATCGACTAACCCTGGGGCTCTTCTTTCTGCTCATGCAGTACATGGTAGAAATGGATAATGCTTGTGATATCATCAACGTCAGAGTGAAACGTGCTGTGAAATGAGCCTGGTATTTATAAGCGCCCCTGTGAATGACATGATTGCACCCCAGAGACTTAGTGTGATGAAGGGCTAATCCACAAATCTGCATCCCCATGTAAATGGTTCATGCTTATTCTAAGCATTTGCAAATCAACATTTGGTGATACGATGAATGCGAAGGTTGTGTAGGTGAGTGGACGGATGGCTGGGTGAAACAGTGCATGGACAGACAAGAGGAAGACATTTTTTGGGGCACAAAGACAACATGGACATCCTTTAATGTTAAATTAAAAACACTTCCACTAGTCCATCCATGCTGGTCTTTGTAAACAAAAATGTTTTGACACAGAAGGAAAGCAGAGATCCCACTTGATTTTGTTGTTAAATTATGTAAAATACTATCTTCAACAGATGTTTGAAGTAACTTAAGATACAGTAAGTGGGAATTGCGTCATTTACTTCCTTCATCATTCAAAACTACAAAAGCATTTATCTTAGTTGATGTTCAATGACATTTTTTGAATCTGATAAGTGAATATATCATATGAACCGTTAAAGTGTCTCTGAGATGCAAGGCTTCAATATGTCACACTGAATGTGTCCAACAGGGATCTGATTTGCATTGGCAGACATATGCTTTGTTCTTTCATATAAATGCATGAGGTAGTTCTGTATGCAGTAGATGGTATTTATACATCATCTTTAGATATTCAACCTTATAGTGCAAATATGCCATGGATCTATACATCATGGTATTATTACATATGATACTTAGCTTTAGTTGGATCATACCATGTATATGTAAACATCACATTATCAGGAACTAAAATAAATCTTAATGGAGGAAAACAATGCATTTAGAAAAAGCTTTCCAACAATACTGTAGAATCTGTTGAATTGATGTAAAACAATCAGATTAAAAGAAGGGACAAACTAAATTAAAACATGAAACTCACAAAGTCTGTCCAGCAATATTATGCTTGTTTTCAGGTTCATAATTGTTTTTTTGGTTTCTACTAGAAATGTACACTTCAAAACTGTCTGTCTAATTAAACCTATATTCACCCTTCATCTGAAATGTTCTGTTTTAGTGCATGTCTCATTCCAAATGGAGATTTGTGCCAATCTGAAGAAATGCGTTCCAGGGGTTCCCAAGATATCGCATTCCCAAGATTGCGATGGACAGAAAAAACCTGAACATGCCTCTGGCCACAGCTCTTGCTGGCATGGAGTCATAAACATGGAAAACATGGAAACTTCACTTCTCACAATGTGGGCCCTTTAAATTTCAATGGACAGTGATTAGATACAATCATGTCCTTTTAATATAGCCGGTTTTCTGTCTGCAGTCTCTTTCTAGAATAATGTAATTTTTCTTACTTTAAGACATGAGGGGCTGTAAGCCTGCCCCAGCATGCAATAAGTGAACAGCAGGAATCATAGAAAACCTATTTACACTTCTGGACAATTTAGAAATTCATGTTGACCGGAGCTTTGATGGTGGGAGGAAGCCACAGCAACCAGAGGAAACCCACACAAACATGAGGCGAACCTGCCTCCAAACAACAAGGAGCACGGCGGGACACGATTCAAACCCACAAACATCTCGCTTTAAGGCTACAGTGCTAGCTGCTGAGCCATCAAACCATCCTTGTTAGAACACTTATAGCTTAAGTGTGTCTCAAGTCTTCATAAAAGTAGGTAGTAGCACTGTACCAGAGGATGACCATTTAAAAAATTACCATAAACTGTTTGCCATTGATCGCCATTTAAATGAATACATGAGGAAGCTGAATGCATCTATCTAGCGTGAACTCTGTTTGAGTGAGAGAAGCAGAGTGCAAGACAAAAAGGGAGGGCAAATGTAGCCAAGTGTTAAACATCAAGCTGTGTGTTTGGTGGCTATAATTCTGTAATTACTATCAGAAGGCCCACTACTCTCTGCTGGCTAATTCTCGATTTAGTAACAAACTATAACCAGCAGGTCTGGGAAGTATTCCCTCTGCCAGCCAGAAAAGTGTTTTGAATGTTTGCCACATTTGAATGGTGACTCCTTTCACTTTTCAGTCACTTTGCTGCATTCCCCCAATAGAAACACATGGAGTTTGGAAAATATGCTTATTACTTTCTTTCCCAGACTTAGACGAGGGCATTGATATCAGAAAGAAAGTACCAATAGGTATTTATCCCAAAACAGAAACAGAACATACATGTATACAAGAGAATAGATGAACACCAATTGTTCAACTCTGGTTTCATGAAGTTTCCCGCCAGGTTCAAAATGAGGATATGCAATCAGTGTAGAACCTCTTCTTCAGATCTAAGGGCACCGTCTCTCATTATCTGTGCTACCAACAGGATGAAATCAGATTTATCAGCAATCCCCTTCACTCCACTACCTGCCTATTCCCTCACAGAGCACCCGAGCTGCCTGCTTCCTCTTTCGCTGTTAAGATGGTTGCAGCTCCTCATTCATTTCTTGTATTGTTCGTCTCTTAATTGGGAAAACAAAACACAGAATTAGAAGTGGAAAAGGTAAGCATGTTGCTGTGCTGACTGTAACGTGGCATGATAGAGGGAAAAAAATGACTCGAGACAGAGTGGAAACACGTAGTAGTTGCTATGGCAGCCACACTGCCTCACACAAAAGTTATTAGGCTTTGGCTTCTCTTATTCTCTCAGCAGATCTATATTACTTCCAAATTGGTTATTAATGTGCTCATTTTATCATGGCAGGATGAACTGCAATATCAGTCTTACAATTATATTAACTAAATAGAAATGGCTCTGTGTCACTTTTGATTGGGAGAGCCACTAGGAATTAGACACACTACAAAGCAGAGCTTACCACAGCCATTTGTTGGGGAACCATTTCAAAGCTCTTCCTGAAGTTACTGAATGGTTGTCCTTTCCTTTTTCTTGCCCTAAACCACAGTAATTGTATCCATGCCTACTCCTAGCTGAAATCACAAAGAACACCTGATTGTTTTCAGTGATGCTTTGTTTTAAAGTGGTTTGTGCATTTGTTGCTTGTGATATTCAAGTGGGAAGTCAGCTTATGTCTAATACTATAAATTAAAGAGTGTTCATGTTCGGCTAGATAGAAAATAAATTGAATTATTAACACCATTGCTGAGGAAATTGCTGAATTGTTGAGGTGACATCTCCTGTAGTGGTGTCAAATACTGGTCATTACAGGTATGTGTTTATTATGGGAAAAACAAGACAGATAAGTCCCAAGATGTGGGCACATCTGTATTCATGGTGTACTAATGTGTGTAGGGATTATTGCTGCCCCAGAATGGTAAATATTTACCCACGTATCAGTTTTGACCATTTTTAATTTCAGACATTCTAATTTCTAATTTGTTATTCATTTTCAGAAAAGAAATTCACCTGAATGTTGTAATGAAAAATATGTAAATCACGCTGGAAAACTTTTTTTTTTTTAATGCATTATCATTTAAGGCTGTCAAACAAAAAAAGTGACTATTTCAAGGGTATCATGGCATTCTATAGGCACTGTACTGTAATATAGGCAGCCTCCTAGGGCAACCTTTTGCTACAGGTAGAATAAAGCCATCTCCTATAAGCTCCTATGATCTGTGCTAGAGGTTCACTTACCCTAGAAGTTAATGAACAGGCTCCAAAACCCTTGAGTTTACAGTCTTTGCTAAGTTTAGAGACCTTTCAGAAGCACCGCCTCACAAATCTTTATTCCGGCCCCATAGATGTGATTTGTTTTTCTGAGTTGAAAATGTTCAAGAGACAGAAATAATCTATTTTGTTGAAGTAAATCACAGTGGAAGAAGCCAAAAAACCATTGTTCAGGCTGAGTTCTGTTGGGGCATACAGCAGCTTGGATGGGGATCATAAGGCTTTAATGCCATTATCGCTCTACAAAAGGTAATGACATCCAAATGATTATTTTGCCGGCACATTGAACACATACAAGATGCGACAATTGAAAGGATCCTCACGAAATCATTCAAATCGTAATACAACAATAGTACAGACAACTGGGCAGAAAGGACCTCTTTAAGAAAATGACTATATATGTCAAGGCATAGCCATTTGCTTAAGTATATTCTGCTTCTGCAACCATGAACAATAGCAAATTCCCCAGTTATGTCTTTATACCTGCTTAGCTAACAGATGGGCTTATTCCTGTCAATGACAAATATCGGCGAGGTCACTCATTGGTATTCCTAGTATTGCTCTCAGCCATGGTATGAAGCACTGTTATTTTTCCATCAGACCCTGTATCGTCTGTTTCACCTTTCAATAGGCCTGCAGCAGTGTCTGTTCTTTTTAACTGCCCATTTAGTAGCAGGTGAGACTTGCATGAAGTTTGTCCAACACAATAATGCTAACACTTTAAGCATCATGTGTTCTCATGAGAACAGTTTCTTCTAGCACTATATATAGGGGTCGATGTGCTCAGCGAGTAATGTGCAACAACTTTAATTCAGTCAGTTTTGGTGTTCCACATTTATTTGACGGGGTTAATATCTGGATTGGGGTTCTAAGTCAAGCTGGGGTATTTTGGAAATATTCCAATTTGGAAAGTTTGGTAATTATGTGAATTTATGGAAATTAACTGGAAATTGGGGGGGAATTAAACAAACTGTATCATATCCAAACAAAAAAATATTTAGTTGTGTCATAGGCAGATATCCATGCAAAATAATACAATTAAAAAACATTACATTTCAATAGATTTATTTGTAAGTAAAACTTTATCAAGGTGTAATTATTATAATATATAATATAATTAATAATATAATTATTATTAAACAACCAATCCTTTCCTTGAACAACAATAACATGAATGGTGAATAAAATATATTGATTTATATAAATGTATTCCCATAAATTCCACTACATTGTTTTAAGAATTGGGTGGCTACCCCAAACATTAAGTGAATTGTCGAATCTGGGCATACAATTCAGAAATAAAGTTCATCTGAAAAAAATTGTGTCTGTTAATTATACTGGACTGGATAGCATCACACAATAACTTTGGTGTAATAGTCCTATTTACATTTTATCCACATCAAGTCATGATACAAATGTTGTGTAGTTTAGAAAACCTAATGTTACAACCTGAAAAGCAGTAGATTTTTTGCTGAATCAGAATAACTACGATTGGGGGTTTGTGAGTTGAGGCATGTATCAGCCGGCTCCGTGCTGCAATGTTTCAGTGGAATTAATAAATTAGCGGATAATTAGTGGAGATTGCTACAAACATTGTGGTAAATTTCAGCCTGCATGCAAGTCTTTTAAGACTAAAGTTGCTGAAACAGAGCAGCTAATATTGATACCTCAGTAAAAAGTTAGCGACTGTCCTGCAGCTGCCTGCTGCACCCAGCCCTGATGTGAGGAGAGGAGAGAAAAGAGAAAGACGAGCATAAATGACAGCCAAACACAGTAAAGACTCTTACATTGAGAATGCAGACACTTTGCTGCAACAGGTGTCTTTCAGTTTCATTCGAGGCATGATTCTTTTAAGGATTGTGTAAAAAAAAAAAGACAATTAAATACCCGAATACACAAATTGAAAACCGAATACCTACCCAAAAAACAAATAGTCAAATATTTGAGTTCAGCCCTGGTGGATTGTGTTGCAGGGTATAGTTGTTAAGTCATGGGTTGCTCTGTGTGTGGCTTTGTTGCTGATGATATTAGCCGTGACGTCTGTGAAAATATGTACTGTATAGTCGAGTCAATTGCCTTGGCTTGCATCCATGAAATCTTGTATATTTGAGACTGTATACATATATATCGATTTTTTTCCAATTTATTTATTTTCTTCTCTGCACAAAAAAAATAAATTCTCAGACAGAAAACACAGAGTGGTTGTACTGTGATGGGATTTTTTTCATTTATAGGTGAGGAGAGTAGCTGAAATGTCTTTTCTTTCACAAGAGGGACCATGGAAATTGGGCAGACAATTGTTTATTCAAAGGTGTCACCATTGCCTACTTTGGCCAGGAGCATGTTTCCCATCAGCTGAGGCCAAACAACTCGAGTTGAAAAATGGAAAACGCTTTAATTCAAAGGATATTTGTCAGGAACTCAAACTTTTAATAAAAATTTCATATTCAGAAGCCTATTTTTAAATACATATACTGCAGATCATTTTCTAGAACAGTATACAATGAACATGATGTGCTAGTAGTAATCAAAACTGAGTGGCAATTGAGTGTCAAATAAATAAGAACTATCAAACTTAACTACTAAACAATTTCTATTAATGTGCGGAAATTTCCTCTCAATAAGTAGAATTAAGAGGTGACACTAAAGTGTTAATAGAGTACCAATACAATAGCGACCACAATGAATCTTCATGCATTTTTTTTTTGTACTGCAAGTTTTCTGAAAATGTGTGTTTCAATATGTAAGTATGTAGGTATTATCTAATGCTACATTTTAGTGAATTCAGGAGAGCTCTAAAAACAAACAAAGTGTAGTAAAATAATCACCAAAATGTCTATTTTGGATGTTTTCTTTCAACTAGTCTGAAAAAAAAATAATTTTATGGAAGAAAAATAGCCCAAAACCTAAAAAAAATTGAACAGTGCATGAAAGAAAATGTCTCAGGTTTCAGTGTCAGTTTTGGATGAGAGCACAAAGGTTCCCAACATGTTTCCATCTTAACGGGAGGATTGCAGCCAACTGAAGACAAAGCAATGAATTCTTGACCTGACCCTTTTCCCCCACTGTGCTTTTAAGGTCAGGAAATTGTGTCAAAAGAGAATCTTAAGGGAGGTCAATTAAAGGCTAATTAATGGGAGCTGGACGCTGGACGCTGGACGCTGGACGCTGGACGCTGGACGCTGGACGCTGGACGCTGGACGCTGGACGCTGGGCGCTGGACGCTGGGCGCTGGACGCTGGGCGCTGGGGGCTGGGGGGGAGTAAAAAAAATAATCAAAAAGAAAAAATGTGGCGGGACAGCATAATAAATTGCTGCAGAGGAGCAGGAAGAGTCTAAATTGACGCATCAGATGTTTCGTTACACAGAACCTTACGCGAAGCCGCCATTGGAAACTGTTTGGAAAAGGACAGGTACTTTCAAAAAAATACTTGACAGGTGATTGAAATCTATCTATCAAAGTCGTGGACAACCTTTTTGAGAAATTGAGAAAAAAATATAACTGCATAGTACTGTATCTTAATTACTCAAAATATAAGGTGACTAAAAATGGCATATTTCAGTTTTGGCAAGCGGATGCCTGGATATCAGCCTGGCAACGACTGATTGTTTGTAGGTCTATCAAATTACTTCAAGAGGCATTTCAGTCTGCCCCATTGATAACACCCCTTGGAAATTGAAAATGAACTGAGAGGTTCCTGCCCAATACTCACTGCGACTTAGTCTGGTGATGCCAGGCTAGCAGCTGACCACTCCTCTGAGAAAAATTAGATGCTGAAGGAGCTGCTGCTTTGTATTTGTAGGATACTTGCAAGCTACTTGGCAAATAAGAAAATGAAAAGATGGAGAAAAAAAATCTGGCTCAACATTTATTGAAGGATGTTTAGTGTGCAGGGAAGTAAAGAGTCTGTTGCCTGCCAAATTGGGACTTGGAATAGTCCTGATGAAGGAATTGATTAATGGGGATGCCTGTATGGTAACCTATGCACATGCAGAGAGGGCTAAAAAATCTATGTGTTTACAATCTTTTTAATATTGAGCCACTGTGAACGTGTTAGTTTGTTGTCTGTGGGAGCTATGACAGCTCTGCTGTGAACTCCTTATGCCCTGCAGATGTCCTCATCATTAGAATGCCAGATTTATTCATGACAATATACACAAGGTCACTGACTCAACAACAGTTGTGAAATATCAAAAGTGTAAAGTATGTATTTACTGATGTTTTAGTGTGAAAGACAAGGAAGTTTGCAAACATCGGAGCACAAACCTGTACGGACTTTTCTTTTTATTTTGGAAATGTCTCTACATGTTGAAGCTTAATGATTTATGAGGACTTAATCTAGCGATTTGTGCCAAGACAGGCTGGGCAAAGTTGTTTTGTCGAGTTAGAGCCTATACATGGCTGCTAGCTGTGCTCACATCGTCATTCTATATTATTCAACAATTTAGAAAAACTGTTACATTGACGGAAAACAAAAGCTCAAAATCAAGACTCATACATGACTGTGTGGGCAGAAAGAAAATCCTTTTTGAATCTGACATTTTCAATTTTGATTTGGGCCACTGCCATATATGGTCCTTCATACAGTATGAGCAATATGACCTCAGTCTGAACTGTCACATTTGATTTCATTCAATTTTTATGTCTCTAGTTAGTTAGTGGAAGAACGTAATGGAGGTGTTAAGTGAGAGTGAGGTCATTGCTCTGCTTCAATGTAAATGCAAGTGACATATCTGGTGCAAAGAAAGAAATCTTTATGTTATTATATTAGTGTCTATTTCTGCAAAGGCCTCTTAAGTGTTACATCTTTGTTTTTTGTTTGTTATTTGCATTCAATCAGAAGAGGACATTAAGTTTTCCAATAATGTAGCCATTACAGCAAATAGGAAATAGCAGGATGAAAAGGAGAGGCGAATAACTAGACATATGTTTCCAATGAAAGCTGATAAATAGACAAACTTTCCATTTGCTGAGTTAGCCATCCTCTCTTTGAGATTCATGTCTGTAAACTACATACCCTAATGGTCTTCCAGTGGAGGGAAGCATAGGGTAACAAACTACAGCTCAAAATCTGTAACTTAAATGACAGACTGTACAGCTCTTCATTGAGCTTTTTAGCTGATTTCAATCCAGCTCTGTTATGGCAGTGTGGGCAGTGAGATGAACGGTGTGTGGCTCCCTCTGTGGCCACAGCAGATGTAGCTCCCAGCGAGTTTGAACCGCGGCCCTGTACTTTCATGTACTAAGCTGGCTAAATAGGAGACTTTAAGGGTACCTGATGGTCTGTGCAACCTTTTGGCTGACAAGGACCAGGACAGAGACATTCTCCTGATTTTACTGTCTGTCAAGACGTCTGCATAAAAGTCAGCCTTTCTCCTCTGGTGAAAGGTGCACGCGGCAGTCGTTCATTGATTCTCACAAGGAAATACTACTACTAATAATTGCAAAACTAGTGTGTTAAATTACTAATAATGACAAAAAAGTAATAAGTAATGTAACTTGCTAACTGTTAACGTGTTACGCCAAATCCAATTGAGAAAATGATACAACATACAATTATATTTTAGACAATGTTTCAAAATCACAATGCCCCCTGCACAAAGCCCTCATGATATGCTTGTCCTGTTTGGTGTGGAAGAGCAGGCCGGCACAGAGCCCTGACATCAGCCTCATACAACACCTTTGAGATGAACCGAGACTGAGGTTTTATTACCCAACATAAGTCAGACCAGAACTCAACTATTGGTTAGAACGCTTTGTACAGTAGAGGTTCATAAAAATAAAAATATATAATAATTGCAGTGACTTTAATGACATTAATCACTTGCAAACTCTTGTGGGCTTCTGTGCTTGTGTCCCTTGTTTCTTCGGAAAAACAAAATGTCTCAAGAGGCATAAATCTTAAGATCCAGATTTATGAAAGTCAAGTTAATGGAATTAATGCCTGGATACTTAATTTGTAGAAATCTGCAGGTGCTCCAGAAACCCACATTTAATTGCTACTCTCTCATTGAACTCAGAGATCCTCCAGTGTCCAACTGGCTATCACACGTAGAAAAATCACTCTTCCCAGCAGACGTGTTATGTCTCGACAGCATGGCTCCTACTGCCGCACACACGACGCACATGCCGCCAAGGGTTAACACATCTCCAAGACACCATCGCTGAGAGGAGACAGGAGCACATAGATCGCACACAGCAAGTTGCTGCAGGGTACACATATCTGTCAGTGATCACATCTGCCCCTCACAAGCTGAACCCTGATGGCTTGTTTTTGTGCCTGTGTGTTGCTGCACTGTGTTCACTAAACAGAACTGCTTTTCAGTAATCGTGCCACAACTGACATCAATATATATAAATAAGCTACCAATGTTGGCCTGCTGGAGGTAAAGCATAAAGCCCTAAAGAGAGAGTCAGGAAAATATCTTATACAGTGTGCTCCGACAGTTAATGCGATGGTGTCTTATTTATAGATAATTACAGTAACTGTCCATCTATAAAATGTCTAGCAGCAGTGTACAACAGCTATAACAATTATGGGGAACACTCAGCGCAATGTGAAACATGGGCATTAAAAAGCTCTGACCAATTAAAGGTAACTAGAGGTTAAGAAGACTGGTCATGAAATTATGCTAATATCATGACTTAGATTAAATGTCATACAATAACAATAACCTTCAGCAAATTACTTGTTAGGTTTTGACATGAGGGGATGACACTCTGGATGGAGGACATAGACTCTGGCCTTTTAATTTGATAGAGAGTGATGGTGGGGAACAGGAGCAGGCCAAAGTGTAGCTGATTATTTTTTTCCACCTGCCCTGGACTCCGAGGTGCCCCTGTCATGGTTACCCAAATTAATGTCAAGTTAATTTTGCAACAATTACAATCCAGTGGCTCAGGGCCATTTTACTACAGACATTGGATCACCAGTGTAGAATTATATTCTCATTTTCTTTCCAACAAAAATTCTTGTTCAGGGGCCCTAACGGTAGCTCATCCGGTAGAGCGCTTATACCACGTATCGAGGATGAATCCTTAATACAGCGGCTCAGATTCACTTCCAGCTCAGGCCCTTCTATGCATGTCATCCCCTCTCTCTCTCCCCTACATTTCCTGCCTCTCTCCAAACTATCACTATCTAATAAAGCGGATGTGCTGGAAAAATGTCTTTAAAAGAAACAAAGTTCCAGTTTGTTTATTTCGAGTGAAAGAACATATTTTATTCAGCGCCTTGAGATCTCCTCACATAAAGATGTTTGCTTTTCTACAATCAGTTTTGTCTTATACACTTACAGTATATTTTCAGTGTGAGAGTTTATACGTTTTGGAGCATTTTCTAATAGTGTTTCACTATTTTACATAAAAACATAATTTCTCTTCCAATTCCTGATCTTTCTCTCTCTCTCTCTCTCTCTCTCTCTCTCTCTCTCTCTCTCTCTCTCTCTCTCTGTGTTACACCACACTAATACAAGATACAACTGCTTCTAGCTTTTCCCATATTTATGCGCACACATGTCTGGCAACAGCATCAACTAGCACTCGATGTCGCTGGTCACTTCAGCAGATGCTCTGAACAGTTTAATAATACAATAACATCGAGCTAAGCCAGTATTCCTCTGCATCAAAGCATAACCTAGTTTAGTTATCCTCCCCTGACATGTAGGCCAGTCCTCATGCAAAAATGCTTCTCTCTCATTATTTGTCCATCCAAAAGGGCTAATACAAGAGGAACGAAAAAGACTAATAGGAGCTCATGAATAGGTGGCTTACCCTGAACCATTAATGAGAAAAAAAGTCAGTTATACTAAGTAGATCGCAATAACCCAAGATCCACTAGAAAATGTTTTGACAACCAACCAGCCTATGTTACATTATTCATCCCTTCAGAGGGGTGTTTACGCCCCATAACCTATTTTTGCTCCCAGTTTGTGAGCCCTGGATGTCCCTTTTCTTGTTTTTCCACTCAGTATGCATACAGAAACCCTTTATCCTCGCTGCAGTGTAAGTGAAAAACTATTGGTGACTTGTTCTTTTCTGGAAATAGGCCTAGTGAATAAGGAAACAAATATACCTTGCTTGTTTTCATTGAGATTTTTGTTTTCGCATTTAAATGCTGTATTATTTTAGGGAATTTAATCAGATTTATTTTTTTGTGGTTTAAAGTTATTTAGAAGTTTTGAGAATGAACTGTTCCACTGAGAAACACTTAATTGCCTAATCACAAGTGCAACTGAGCTTCTAAGAACAGCTACGCAAGTTTTACCTGCAGTGTGTGTCCATAAAACACAGTTAAATTGTCATGGTTATGGCAACTGTACCCTATGGTTACCATTTCTGACTCTTTCTCCTATTATTTGTGCATACTAGCCCCTCCTGTCACCTATAACGATCTCATTTCATTTACCATCAAAACAAAGTGTTATAGCTAGACATGGGATGCATTAGTTATTAGGAAAATGAAGCCCTGGGTGCCCTTTTCACTGTGTTTACAAACACACTGTATCATTAGGAGGAAAAGAAAATTTCTCTCTGCAGATTTATTTTTCTTGCAATTGCTTGTTACTCCTGGGTGTGTGATATACATTAGTATTCCTGCACATTGATGGCCTATTGTGATAACTACTGCACAATTTGCTCAATCAGTTGGCTGCAGATTGAATTTGCTCATGGCAGTATGTGGTAAATATCCTGCTGATACATGTCCCATATGGTAATAAGTGGAAAACATATAATGCACATTTGGAAAGTTCAAACATTTAAGGGACAACTTATTTATGATAAGCAAAATGTATGGAAGTAAATTTGTGTCATTGATTTTTGAAATTGAAAAGCCATATCATTTCTAGCACTGAAATTATACATCTGAATGTTTTGACTCTGAATTGAACTCTTTACATAGACACAGATTTACTTCCATAAAAATGTTTACTTCATGGCTTAAAATAGCATTGTTCCAATACTGATACTGGTATTAGAAATGCCTCCAATAATGCCTAAAAAGCTGGTATCATTATCGGTGAATATGCAAATCTTTGCAACAATCCTAAACCACATAAATTCGGCCTTTAAGTTCAGTTATGACTGTCAAGCTAGATAATAAAAGAAAGTTATACGGCATTTATTGATGTTTTATGAAGGGTTTAACCTAAATCAGGCCATACAACAATTACAGCAATCATATCAACTCCATACAGGGTTAGTAGTATACAGCTGTTTGCTTTTTTATTTTAATGCACCAGTATTGTATCCTTACTCTGAATCTGCTGGTATGCCAGTTCAGGCATGTAATTGGTATTGGGAAAGGAAAAAAATTGGAAATTTGGTTGTCACAATACCAGAATTTTAGACTTGGCTACTATGCTAGTGTCAAAAAAAAACGTTTGATAAAAAATAAAGCGAAAGGCCTGTGGCACTCAAAATAGGATAATATCTTTCATTTATATTTTTATTAACATCCTGCAATCAGAGATGATACAGGGCTTCAACATACAGGATGTAAAGGGCTGTAAACTACATGATGTCGATGTCTAAAGGTCAATCACTTGATTACAGTATTTGCAGTACTGGCGAACTACTATTGTACAATATTGCAGGTCCACAAAAGGTCTTTTCATCTCTAAACCAATCTTGTGTAAATCCGTCAACTATTGTTGTCCTTACAGTGAAACACACACACTACGCTTTGCTACTGTGAATCGAACGCATCGGAAACACACAACCGGAGGCATCACATCCGCTGACGGCACTCAAAGCTATGAAGGCTGCATCTCAGACATAAACCACAGGAAGAGACAATCATAGAAGTGACATTTCTGAGCCGAGCGCCTCCCTCCCCCATACCAACAAAACCCCCATCGACACACAAGAAGCCCCCCTATGGCTCTTTGTTGTCTAACACTCAGCGGGTACAGATGCCTGTGCACAGACAAAGATGGCCTCCTCTCTACTTTGTTCAATGGTTATTTCGTTTAAAGTGTCAATCCAACACTAAAAATACTGGCAGTTGGTCAGAGTCAGAGGGGGGCTTGTCACAGTGCTCTTTGAAGCATCAGAGGGTGTAATTTGCAGGACGGAGGTTGTCAGAGGCCAAGAGCAGAAGGGAATACTGATGACAAAGTGACCTCACATGCTCATATCTTGTAGCCTGATCTAAAGTAAAGGTAACAGAGAATCAAACTGGTTTTTTTTTGTCACAGTTAAAGTTGAGCAATAGTCTGTAAGAGGCTGTGCTTCACTCAAATGTTAGAACAATTAAAGGTCATCTGGCATGACCTGACGTTCAATAAAACATTTATTGTTATTATATATACACACACACATATCTATACACATAATATACATATTGCATCTCTTAACTGTCTTCTGATTGCAAGTGCAGGTTAATGAGAAATTTTATTTTATTTTAATCTTCTTTATGTTTGCTGGAGGAATAAATTGCGTGTAGGGAGGAGGTGGTGGTGGACGGGTCAAACAAAACACAGGACTTGGGTGTGTTCTGTGCGAAACCAAAAAAAATCAACAACTTATTTTAATTCACCTACATAAATTAAGTTACCTAATAAACATACTTATTTTAAGCCATATCATGATCTTTTCCTAAACCTTACCAATCACTTTTGTTGTTTGAACATAATTAAACTACAACCATTTTACAACATTAACCACACTGGGCCCACATCCCTGACTGGGATAAGCAGTTGCAGATGATGGATGATGGATGGAACCACACTGTGCCAGTTGTTTGGGTTTGAGGATGTGCTGTTCTCCTGCCATCGGTAGGGATGCTAATTTAAGAAACACTCCTGTGAGTTGTTTAAGGAACATGTTTGTCATATGCTGCTATCTTTGACAAACAGGTGAGGACTGAGTGTTGGTTGGAAAAGCGGTGATTACCAGTTAACCCCCTTTATATCTATGGTACAGTATATGTTTCAGTCTCCGCTGCCGGATGAAAAACTGTTATAATCCTAAACCGGAATCACAGCTAAACAGCATCAGCTTAATAAAGGCATTTATCAATTTTTAGACTGCAGGACTTATCCCTCAGAGTAGGAACATGAGCACATGTGGTCTGCATTACACTATAGGCTCTGGGGCATTAAAGAGTAGACGCAGAGGCACATCTACAGGATGAGTCCTGTTGTGCAGCGATAGGTTTGATACAGCACAGTGAGAAATTATTTTAATCTTTTTTTCTTAATATATTGCCACTAATCTGAATTACCTGCTTTCTATTGAAGGGCACATACTGTATCGCACAGTGAACTCCCACTGGGAAATGTTATTGCCTGTTTTTGTTAAGAAGATTGATGGTGTTGGACGTAATATCTCTCCTCCTGTTTCTCTTGGCAATATACTTTGCTGCACTCCAGACATTTAAACCCACTCTCTACCAGTTTCACAAGAGTACAATATGTACCCTTCATTTTGTAGTGCCTTAAACCATGCCCTTAAACACAGAATATGTAAACCATGGCCTTCGATGTTGCCTTTCTTTGCTTATCACATATAAAATGAGATCTGTTACATTTGCATGTAAAATCTAACACCTATGTGTGAATACAACAATTCTACATGATATCACATAACACATTTACATATTCATACATTGGCACTGGCACATGTAGTAAAATGTGTCAAATTTGTCATGTGTGAAATATCATATTTTATAGGCTTGACATTGTAATCTCCTCCTATCCCCACGGAAATGTTTGGTCTGAAATGTTATGTTAATGTTTTATCAACTCACCTGGAAGGTTCATCAAGTGAATGTGGAATATATAGTACTGATATTTGTCACCTAGGCTCTGCCCTTGTCTCTTCTCACTGGGAAGTACTCAGCACAGCAGGGGCTAACTAACAATAACTTTCCCCATACAGGAATGTAGACTGTAGAGGGAAGGCGCAGCTTCTGAAATGCTACAGTATATGAACCGCAGTAGCAACTGACAGCATAGCTTTCAGGCGAGCGGTGTGGCAGCAAGCATGCAACTTCACCTAATCTTTTAGAAGTTGTTTTTCATGGGACTACGGTTTTTAGAAGACACAGTGGAAAATCGAATGCACTTACTTGCAATATGAACACCTTTCTAAGATTTACTTTAGCTGTACTTGACAGATTTTGCCTCCACTGGCTGTCCTGCAGTATTTGTGTGGGTCTCTCTCGGTCTGTCCATCTGCGGGGGTTGTTCTCAGTCTGTTCGTCTGCACACGTCAGTCTCAGTTTGTCTCTTGCTGTGAGCATCTTTCTGTGCTCGCACCAGCCTGTGTTCATTATTACCCATAAGAGTTAGCTTGAATTTGTTGCCGGCCTTCTTTGTCCAAAAATCCAAAGGAACACGCAGCTTGTAAAAGGTCACAAGGAAAAAAGTTTGTCATGGTTGTGCACAAGAAAAGAAATATATACGTTTTTGATTCACTGTTTTACACTTAAATTATGTTATAAATGCAAATATCATATAACAGTGCATACAAATTGCATTGCAAATCTCAGATGAGCCATGTCACATTCAGTGAAATGTGCTTCATTTTGCTATAAATAAGTAGAAAAAGACAAAGCACTTCAAGACTTTAACTTCTGATCGTTACGAAAGCTCATCTCTTCCAACAAGATATGATTAGAATGCATGTTTCAGATCCCTGGATAAACATTAGTTGAATCTTAAGCAGTTTGCTCATTGTTGTGAATAGTGTTTGATCTGCGGCAGGGATAGCTGCAGGATTGTAGCAGTTGTCAAAAACTCTGAACATCTTGACAAACAGGCTGGAGTAACAGAGGGTGAAGATCAATGGAATGTCTCATCTTCAGGCTCTGGAACTTTTAACTTAAAACACAGTTTTTATTTTTAATCTGCTGCATTTTGGGTCTCCATTACATTGGGAGTTTTTAAATTCTTGTTCATGTCAGGAAGTTCTGTTTGCCTCATGGTACAATATAGGATGATACAGTACGGTACAATACTAAATTCATTTAGCATCTTTAGGCAGTTACACATCAGACACCTTCCATAGCAACGTATTCTCAACAGGTTTATGTGATATCTTACGAAAATGTACGCACAACAATTCGTATGATATCTTACGAAGTATGACATTCTATTTAACGCTGTGAAATGTCAAGCAGAAGCGGACCATGACAGTTTAGTCCAGGCAACAAAAGGGGACTGTTAAGGGTCAGGCATCAAAACAACCGGGTCAGGATTAGGAAAAAAAGTTGTTTGGCTTTGTATTTCCGGGACACCAACACCGCCAGGACACCAACACCGCCAGGACACCAGCACCGGCCCCCTCTGGGTCAAAGTCCTGTGTTTTGGGATCCATCCACCTTAACTCCCTCTGAGGTAATTCTCAGACCAAACTTCACTTTTTCAAAACTCTGGAAAACAGTGAACTGTATTTCAGACTTCAACAATGAAATTGGTGACTAAATGGTTATAATAACAGATTGGAAAGGTGGCATAATGTATGTAAGTAAGGTACAGATTTTAAAAAAATCTTCAAAAGTAAAGCAAAATCACAAATGAAAAAAAACATGCATATACAGTTTGTCCAAAGACTATCAATTACTTGCAATTATTAAGAGTTGTAACTGTCTTTCAGTCTATAAGTTTGCACTTTTTGCAACACCATAATTACATCACAAATCTAAATTGAACAGACAACATGGTGGCGTGTGAGATGATGGCAAGTCTGTATGAGCTTCTTTCCACATTCTAACAAGCAAGTCACTGGAGACTCTAAACTGCCTTTCTGTGTTGTCTCTTTGATGTTTGGCTTTGTGTTTCGCTGCCTTCTACCCAGTAAATACTGGATACACTACAGTCCACTAAAACCCTGAATGGGAACTTGCAAAACAAAACGATAGAAGACTCCTTTTATGAATGGGGCTTATTAGATGCATAATATCCTAAAAGATGTAAAGTAATGGATGATGACATATTAAACCACATTTTATCTGCGCCTTCACTTAAGGCATCCCTGTATGAATACACTGCTGGGGATTCTGCAAAGAAGGCAAGAATGATCTGCTGCTATGAGTCGAGCAACTTCCCTGGGGAAAGATATTGCCAGGGTGGATGGAGAGACAATGATTGGTGAAGCATGCGCAGATATTGCACAGCCATGCTCACAGTGATAGAAATTATAGTATATTCTCTAACAAATCAGTCTGTACATGTTTGAATCTATGGCTGATCTTGGAGGAATGTTCAGCTGGCCACTCAAACATTGCCAGTAGGAGAAATGAATAGGGATTTTACCCTGGCTGAACTCTGGCTGTCTGATAAAACCCAAAGCACTACTTCGCTAAGACTTTGATCCTTCTCATGTTCAGTGTGCTGGGAACAGAATATGTTACATTTCATTTCACTGGTTTCACCACGTCTTTCCAAGAAACACTGGCACCAATCCAGGCTTTCATGAGACACACAGTAGAGCTGAGTTCACGTCTGTTAGCTGTCTTCAGTCCTCTTATTTTAACAAGAGCAAGCTTAATTTGAGCTGTGATGCATGGTAATGGTCAAATAAACGCATTGAAGTTCTAGACTACCTTGGGTCTTTCCGTTTTGTGCATGTTCTTTTGCACAGCCCTTCTTGCCCTCAGATGTCAGAAAACACTGGCCATTAGTATCATTAGATTGGTACAAATACAATGTACAGTAATTCATCACAACTTGTCATAATCAGATGTCCTCATCTTTAAAGACTCTGCTTTGGTTTTGCTGTTCTTAAAATGCTTTATATGCTTAGGAATACAGACAAATGCCATTGACAGGAATTCCTATGAAGCCAAATTGCTTCAAATTTAACCAAATGTTCCATCCAAACTGAACAGGTGTGGGGACCATTGAGTTTTTCTTGGCAAAACTCTTTGTTTAATTTGATTAGCATAATTTAAATACAATGCCAGTCCTTTGAAGCAGCTTAATATCCTCTAGAATGAGGGCCAATTATTTAGTCCCACATTTTTTGGTTATTGCCCAGTGTGTGTACAATGCATGCAAATAGTCCACGTGCCACCTTTTGACAGTATTGTATCTGGTATAGTGCAGTCTAAACAAGTAGCAAGTGTCATCTGCTGAACTGGCAGTATCTCATGTCGTTTATCTGTCTTGTGATTTATCTACCCACTACATTGCTGTACTGTGGTCCTTATCTTTTATCAAAAGCACATGAAAGACTCCCCACTGGCTGAACATCTGTAGCTGTTCAAACCATCACAAGCTATCATCTCCATATGTTTACTTAGATCATTTACAGTATGTAGCTGCTTTCTTTTACAATTGACAAAAAGCCTCATCTGACTTTCTCTCCAAAATGTCACATTGCTTTATTCCATTAGTCGGTCTGGAAGTGTCAAAGTGTTGTCCCTGCTTCTTTTACTGATGCAAAAAACAAAGGAGATTGTTTGAATAGAATTAATCAGTGGTTGTGAATTTCTCACGGATCACATCATTTGGGGAGTGACATTTGAGCTGCCAGACACATTCATTTGAATTTTCTGCGTAAAGAAATTGAAAGATCATATGAATCTCTAAAGGTTTTCTTAATGGACAATCAAAAGATAAATAAAAATGTTTTAGGAATTCCAATTATATATGATAACACTAATGCTCTCAAAGCCATGATTTCACACTAGATTATATTATAGTCGGTGTGATTGTTTATGTCAGATTACAGGTGTAGTGTCAGACACAAAGTGTAGATTAACCATCAACTTTGAACTATTATTATACATGGTAAACCAATTTTGCTTTTGAAAATGCACACATATGCACCACAAAAAGTAGCTGCCTTATTATTTATCCTATCAATGATAATTGGATTAAAAACAAGCGAAAGTCCTTAACATGCTTTGATTCCACCTTGTAGGAACTCTTGTCTGGGAAAACAGAAATGTGCAGAGGCGGCAAATCCCTCTTGCAATATTGTAGAGACAACAGCTGTCTCTTGCTGCACACAAAAGTATGAAATACTGTCACTGACTATCAACCAAAACCGAAGCATGCTACACCTGTCTGGTCTCAGCTTCTTTATTCTCAGCAGGTAAAGATCTTCTCCAACATTTGTCAATCATATTGATAAGCCATATATCTTGAGATGGTGTGTGCCCTGAGGTTGAACTAACTGCTACCTGTAAAACCAACATAGGCATAAAGAATCCATATGCAGTATGTAAGACAGGTAAAATCCAGGCAAACCAAAATGAGAGCTGTTCCATTCGATTGTGTCCTTCCCGAAACGGTTACCTTAGGCATCGACCAATACCAAGTACTGATGTTATACCAGTGCATTAAAAACAAAAATGTACATTTTTTATTAGCTGTTTATGACTAAACACTGTATTGATGTGTTATGACTCCTATCACTGTGTATGACCTGGCTCAAGTTAAAAGCTTTCTGGGCTAAAAAGACTATTGCATATATACCAATACCAGCATTATAGGTATGATATTTTCAGAGTTTTGAGGTAGGAAGAACTCTAACCATCAATACAAACCATGTGAGAATGTTCACTCCGCTTATTGGTCAGATGTGTCTGGGGCAGGAGTTAGAAAGTCTGCATCATCCCAGAATACAAAGCACACCTAGCAACAGGGGCCGTTTAGCTCAAACTTGCTGAGTACACCTGGTATGAACGAACCACTCAACGGTATGGTTATTATGGTCTGCACACAAAGGAATCATGCCAATTCTAGTCCAAAGGTCCTAAAGTGCAGGTGCCCCCTTACTGATTTTTTCTTTCTTAGGTCTCCCAATCAAAGGCAAAAATGTCCCTGCAATCCACAGCCACAACCAAACTTTATAGTGATGAGCAGCAAAACGAAAAATGTATAACTTCAAAACTTTGTTGATTGAGTGCTTGTTTAGAGCACACCTTGATTTCTCCACAATTACAAGCGTTGGTCATCACTATTCTAGACGTAATGTTAATATTTCAGTTGTTAATTATCTAGCTTCATTTGCCTAAATACCGTACAGACACTTATACAGCAGCAGCACCACTCTGAAGATAATTATTATAACATTAAGAACAGCACACAGTATGTAAAGCTATTCTTAATTAAGGCTGTTTGATTTTTAGGATTCTAGTTTCTTAATCATGAGCTGTGAAAGAAGCCTAAGTGTTATTTAATACCACTGGGCAATGTCGAACCATCAAATATACTGCATATACAATTTAATAATTGTAAATTGTAAAATAGAAATGAGACAATGTGGGGGAGAGAAAAAACACCTACCTCTGCTACATCACAGAATCCCTTTTGACAACAAAGACACAAATTATAGGCATGATGATGTATATATTATATATAACATATTATTTCAGATGCTGAAGTTGATCTATAACTTTATACCCTCATATATGTAGTGAAAAGTATACACATATAAAGTGTCACTGGGTCCCTTGAAAGTCGCTATAAAAGTCCAAGCTATTATTATTGCACATTTGCAGGCCCACTTTGTATGCACAACCTATATACAGTATACAATCCATTAAACACTAATCTGTTTACACAACACAAACAGACGTGTATTAAGACAAAAAGCAATTCAATTGTTGCATATTATCACATTATTTCTATACAGGGAATCTTTTGGGTGTTCTCAGCAACTGAGGATTCATACAGAGGGGAGCTTTTAAGAGATGGGATTATAGTCAGAGAGATGGTATTTGAATGTTGAATGATGAATCTGTTAAGTTGCCCTGGGCATTTTCCCTGCAAAATCATAGATCACTAAATGCATTATATCACTTCAACTGAAATGGGCTCAGCTATTGTACTGTAGTAGCTAGATTGATGAGTATTGTACTATCTGTGAAAAGATATCCGTTTAGCTAGACAGCGTCTCATGTCTGTGCCGACATTGTTGGTGAATGGAGCCGACATTGTTAGCGAATGGCACCTCGTCACAGTCTGGGTAATAATCAACACACACAAATAAATTCAGTCGATCATGCCACATAGATTGTTGTTAAACTGCCCTACAAAGCCAAAATGCAGTCACCACATAGCGGTCACCACATGGATGGTCAAAACTTTGACATCTGTCTTGCCATATAAAACCTATTATGCTATATCCTGTAGTTTGGGGTGCGATTAATATATATATGATAAATTTGCAACTCCAACCTAGAAAAATAAATAAAAAACAAACAGTAGTGACTGCATGACTAGCCTTAGCTAAAGATAATTTATCCAGTTTTTTTACAGTTTTCTCTACTTTATCAATCTCTTAGTAATACGCCTTTCTCACAGCAGGCATGTTGACTTGTCATAGTAGGAAAAGCACAGGTGTTACTAATAACATTAACAATGGCTCTGTTCTTCTCAAGAGAAGGACGGTGAGCCAGAATGCAAGATACCAGGAACCTGAAATCAAAGCAGCTAAATTGAATTCAACCATCATTAATTTCATCACTTACACCTGCTTTTCTTACTGTGACAAGTCAAAATAAATTTTGTGCAAAAGACCTGTTGAGTTCATTATGCCACATAAATAAGCACATTTAATTCAAACCAAGTGCACAGTAAAAGTAAGTAGGGAAATGGTAAAAAAAAACAAAATAAAAAATTGCGTGTTACATATTTTGATTACAAGATGCAAGAAGATGTACATGTCCTTATCCAAAAACATACAAGCTGAAGCGTTGTCAGCGGCACAACTGTTAAATAAAAGATAATGTTATGTACACTTTTGATAGCTCACACAGTATATAAGCCAGCTGTAATGTATAATGTACACCAAGCCTGAATAAAAGACCATGTGGACTTGTGTGATAAGATATGAGAATCTGAAATCCAGGGCTCCAAACATCATGCACAATCTGTCATATTCATAAGATACTGAGATATGCTGCTTATAGCTGTACACAGCATTGTATGCTTAGAACCATCACAGCAATGCAGTACAGTGTCCCCTTTAGTCTTCACTATGGTAATGGAGGTTATGATAGGGCATCAAAGTGTCTGGATAGGTGGGAAAAGGTTACAGGGAGAACTGTGCAGCACCCTGTCATTTGTGGACAGTTTGAATGCTTTAATCACTGTAATGGGTGCAAAATGGTTACGGAACAGTCCAATTATGACCTAAATACAGTGCCTATAGAAATTTATGATACCCTTTTGAAATATTCACTTTTTTTTTCTTTACAACCTGAAATGATATTACATAAAAAATATGTTTTTTTCCAACGTGATTTTCACATTTTGCCTTACAACATTCAAGGGTTTTTGTTTTTTTCAAAATTTCTGAAAATTAATAAAAAATAAAAGGGTGGAAAAGCAGTGTTGGAAAAGTGATGAGTCCTTTTCGAATAACCATTTTCAGGTATAACCAATCACCTTCCAGATTACACACCAAGTTAATTGGCCTCAACCTGACATCAATTGTGGTGTTTTTGATTTTACTTCAGAATAAAATCTGCTGTTCCTTGAGGACTCCACTCCTAGTAGTGCAGGGTGACACAAATAATTCACCATGGTTGGAAAGATGCTTTCAAAAGAGCTCTGGGATAAAGTTGTGGATAGGCATAAGTTAGGAGAAGGATAAAAAAAGATTTCAAAGGCTTTAACTATCCCTATGAGTACCGTTCAGAGTATTGTCCAGAAGTGGAAGGCATATGGCACCACCCAGACCTTGCCTAGATCGGGCCGCCCCTCCAAACTGGATGACCGAGACAGGAAAAGATTGATCAGGAAGCTACCAATAGGCCCATGGTGACCTTGAAGGAGTTACAAGTCTAAGTGGCAGAGGTCGGTCGATCTGTGCATGTTACAACAATTTCACAAGTTCTAAATGTATGGCAGGGTGGCAAAACAGAAACTGAGTAATGTCACACTGAGTCTCGTAAAAAAAACTTATTGAAGATTCTGAAAAATTCTGAAGATGTTGAAAAAGGTGATATGGTCAGATGAGATTGAAATTGAACTTTTTGAGCTGAACTCCAAGTGCTACGTTTGGTTAAAAAACCAAACACCGCACACCACCTAAAACACACCATACGTATCTACAGTGAAGCATGGTGGTGGCAGTGTTATATTGGATGAGAGGTGAAACGTCTTCCTAGACAAATAACCAAGTCCAGTTGCTTTTGAATGAAATGCTTGGGGGATAACAATGACCTTTTTGATTAATTTTCAGAAATTAAAAATATATATATATATTTCACTTGAATGTTTTATGCATTATCATTTCAGGCTGTGAAACAAATAAAAGTGACTATTTCAAAAGGGTATCATAACTTACTATAGGCACTATGCCTAAAATGCCACGATAATAAACTGAACTCCTGGATGTCTAACAAACCCTGATGAAATCAATAATTAAAAGCAAAAATACAAGGAATGTTCTCTAAAAATGGCCCAAATTCTAAGAAGCATTAATTGCTGAAAAAAATATTACACTTAAAACATAGCATCATGAAGTTTCACTGTGGACATTGTCACAGGCCAGTTCAGTAGACATTGCCCGACCTAAAAATAAATGCTGTGTAAATTACCACTCTGTCATAGCATCTTATGTCATTTATACACAAAGACAATGAAGTGCTAAACGACATAAATACTGACGCTTAAGATGAGGGCATTAGTACTCAGTGAACGGGTTGAGGCCAGGTTTTTTTTTATAATAATACATACATACATACATACATACATATTTAATACAATAATAATTATAACAATGTAACTGTGACAATGACAACATCATTATAATTATTATAATAATTAGTACTTCTTAATTCGCTCCTGAGGGACACTTCAGCATATAAAGCTTAATTGAAACGGATTGAGCTACTATAGAGGTTAGGCTTTGCATGTCCCTGGTTAAAGGCACTGGAGACAGAGAGGTTAGGCCTTACAGGCAAGTCAGAGTTGTGGTACCTACGTTTGCTCTGTTGCCTTGATTAATTCAGAGCTTGATAGAAGGAACTATGCACTGCATAGCAAAATGGTTAAGTCCTGGGAAATGGCTTGGAGTCCTGCATTCATTCCCTTTTAGTATGTCTTTGTGTGGGAGAGATTGTGGCACACAAGCTGTGTCCCAATTTCATACTATATGCTAATTCTTACTGGGTGGTTACACAAGAGAAAAGTGGAAAAAGTATAGTGAAAACATGTCAGTGTACATACATAATTTTGACTATGCAATTGATGAACACTATTGTACAATGTATAAAGAAAATGGAGAAAGTACTCACCGCTGGAAAAAATTAAAGGTCCCATATTCTGCTCATTATCAGGCCCATACTTGTATTTTGGCGAATGCTTCTTGCCTGCCTATATGTCATCACGCCGTAACACGTTACACGTAACACGTAACACGCATTGATTGACGTCATCGCGATGTGTCGCTTTGTTTACAAATCTTTCCATAGACCTCAGAGTTTTTGTGCGTCCTGTCCAACTGTTTTGGAATATTTTCATCTGACCAAATCTGCAGTAAACACTCCACCTCCGCAGCACACCAACGTGAACCTTTCGCCGCCATTGTTTTAAATGTCCACACATGATCCGTCCATCTTTTTTCTATGTCTGAACAGGCGCACATAAAATGACGTTAGAACCGCCGTAGGCCTCTTGCTCGTACATGTGCAAACGTGCTTTACAAAAGCCCACCTCTTCCAAACGGACCGTGGCTGGCAAGCGTACCACTCCTAGACGCGGTGCGGTTGCACTCACACTGGTCAAACGAACTAGGCTTCAGTCGTGAAACGTGCTTGGGCACGGTACGGATGGACAGTGTGAGTGCGCCCTAAAAGAACTGTAGCTGCCCTTTCTACCTATATATACACTGTAGTATAGTTTTGACATCATAACCATGCAAAATCCGTGGAGACTCGTTTAAAGGCAGTTTCTGAATACAGAATGTGTGCATTTCTCTGTGGATTGATTGTTTAGATACTTACATTACTTATATAGCATCTCAACCTGATTTATAATAAACAAAAAGGCATTGTGTCTCACTTTTTACAATATGGGACCTTTAAAATACATTCAGAAAAAGTGGTGAGATGGTTCCATGAACATAAGTACGTTAATCTCTTGTATGCTAACTTGTAAGAACAGTATTCTGGCATTATAAAGATTAGAATATCCTGTATAGAACTTGTATCCAGTAAAGAACTGGGAAACAGTGTGTGTGTGTGTGTGTGTGTGTGTGTGTGTGTGTGTGTGTGTGTGTGTGGTGTGTGTGTGTGCGTGTGTGTGCGTGTGTGTGTGTGTGTGTGTATGTGTGTAAATGAATGTTTAAAGATAATGCTAAAGACCACACAGTTAGGGGAAAGTACCTTTCAGTGAGGCTCAGAGCTCAAGAGAGGCAAGGACAAGGACAAGCACAGGGCTGAGAACAGGGCAAGTTTATGTTTTTGACAATTTCATATTAACAATATCTAAGTAAAAATAACAAATAATCTTAATCAGGGGTTTGTGAACACAATGAGTAGTTATAAAAAAAAAGTTCGAGAGAACCTGAGGCCTGAGAAAAGCAGATGAAAGCAGCCTTGTTGGAAGTTTCACTCCATGAATAAGTAGCAGAACAGCTGAAGCAGCAATACAGGAGGCACCAATAAAGTCAACACACATTCAGCGAGTCAGACTGTTCATTGAAAGAAGGAGAAATAAAGATTGTGCACGGCTACACACCCAGATTCAGGTCTACAATATAGAGGTCAGCTCCAGTGTGTGATGACTTTTTGCTGATTTTTCATTTTCTCTCTGTAAAAATCAATTGTGACATAATTACATAAACGCGCCATGACCGAGAGCATTGTAAAATCTGTTTTATCATAACAATTTGGCTCATTCAATGCCTGAATCTGTAGAAACCAACAATTCAGTCAGTCAAAGCAATCCATCAAATCACATTTTTCGTTGTTGCATCAGAAAAGTAATAGGGCATAAACTTCAGCTCCACTCAGAGTTTCATATTAACACACAGGAACACCGATACAATGGAGGGGGTATACAAAGATGCCGTAGTTCGATTTTCTTTGCGTCTGTGGTTTCCTTGTGGATTATTAGTAATTGTTTGTTTTAAAATCTCATAATGGTTTTTCCACTCCAATATGTGGTTAGGCTAGAAGTCTCCTCTTGTCAATCACAACAGAGTCTAAAAAATGGAAATAAAGCTTGATATTTACACCTTGTTTTTTGTTCTTTTATTTCTAAACAATATATATTTCAAAACATTTACTCTAGGCTTACAAAAGAAGCTAATTCTTTATCTCACAAAGGGATAAAAGCTGTACAAGGAAGCAGGAAATAAGAAGAAACTCCAATTACACTAGAATTTTTATTTTAATGCACCATACAAAAGGCCTTATACTTTGAGTAATAACAGGATATGGACATTATCGCAAGGTGAGAATAGAACAGAGACAACACTCCTGTCCTCTTACAACCCCTGCTTCTGCTACACTCAAAGAATCCTATTAGACAAAATGTCTCCTTTTCAGTTGCTGATCCAGCCTCTGTCTGCAGTATAGTGGTGATCAAAATTTGCCGCTGATTGGTGACATTTCCTGTTGGACGTGATGACATTTTATTTGGTGGTGAAAATGATGCGATGATAAAAATCTGCATTTTACCCGCTGTAGCTCATCATACGTGCAAGCAGTGAAATGACCAAACCACATTTAAATTGTTGCAGTTTAAAGTCACACGAGCTGTGATGATCCAGGTGTTCAATGTGTTACAACTTTAAAACTTTGTGCTTCAGTCTAAAACCATGATCAGTTCCAAAACATGTCCTCATTCTCTACGGATATTACATAACTAATCTATAAAAGCATTTCAATTTAAGGATCCTATGTAAAAGGAACCTCTTTTGGCTTACAGGATGTGCTGCTCTTTATACTTGCTGAAGCTGCACGGCTGAAAACACTACATAAGCACATAGAGCGGAGTCTGCTCAGCTTAGCTGGCAAGAGCACAGTATTATCCACATTAAGGTTCAGAGTTCACTGCCTGCAATGTGTTAGTAAATTAAATACCCCATTAAAGTCCATTAAGTGGTGCAAACCCAGAAAAAGTAATATACAATATACAATTGTCCTTTGCTAGTGTGCATAGTTCTTCGTTATTGAACAATGCCTTGTGTAAACACTCTTAACCCACAAAGTATAACCAGAAATCCAAAACTTCCAAAGCATCTAGTGTGGTGTATGTGCATTTGTTTCATGTCATTATAGATGGTCTGCAATACTAATGTAAAAAGTAGTGCATGGAATGCAGTAAATGTGTGATTTCAGCCCATTTTGTCCAAATAACAGTAAACGATTTGACTTATTTGACCCTCCTATTTCCACTGCATCGTTTAAAATGAAGATTATAAAAACATTTAAGGAAGACATTTTTAAATTTGAAAGGTTAAATGTAATCAGTTCCCCTACAGTCAGTTCAAGGATGGTCATTTTGCAGGATTTAAGCTGACATTCCTCCCGGAGAGCCTTGTCTGTGCAAATTTACCTCATTTAAATGAGAGAAGCTGTTACTGCTGTCTAATCAAGTTCCACTACTGTTACGATCTGACTATAAGGACTAAATTCATTGATTTTTTTAGCTACACTTAAGCAAATTAAAGAACTAAAAAAAGTCTTCCTCAGATGAAAAGGGGTTTTTGAAACACCTCGGACCAAGTCGGAGGCAGCAGAGGTACAGTTGTAAAACATTGAGTGTGCTGAGGAAATTGGATGCTGAAGTGGGCAGCAAAGCCAACTTCAAGTCTACCAGGTAAATCAATGTGTTTGTTCATTTGTGGACAGAGCCTAAAACAAGCAGTAAAGGTTTGTCTAAGGTAGAGTTAGAGCAGTGAGCTTCTGCCATTGCATTCGGGTAGTTGGCTGATGCAGGTACATTTTGACACTGGATGATTTGTGTGGCATGTGTGTTGAAATATTGTTCATAGTTTTAATGATATAGGTTGCATGTATATTTTGTTAGTAGTAATTTGGTGGTATAACTGTATGTTGCCTTCTTGAATTACACCTACTGCTTTATGGGTAGTAATCTAACTATTACCTGAACTTCAGAAGTAATTTGTTTCTTTCAGTTTTGCCAAATGCTTAATGAATGGTATTTTAGTTGTGTGTCGATAATGATAATTAGAATATTGGAATATCTGTTGGTTAATGATGACTCAGTGAGACTATCAAAACACTTTCTTCACCAGTATTCAGAGGGATGAGTTGGTCAAGGGAAGATCTGTTATTAGACAGAGTAGCCATTTGCCCTTGTGTGTCACATTATAGTGTGTTATCACGTCAAGGATAATTGGACGTGTTGGGCGGAATATCAATTGGGGATACGGAGGACAAAATGATGGTGAAGGAAAACAGTGAAAGCAAAGAGCAATAGTCAAGCTGCCTGCACAGAACAGACACAATATGTTACATGATCACAATTCAAAGTGCAATATAATCACACTATAAAGATAGGATATGTAGTCTTTATGCGTTCTGGAAAGTGTTTTAAGATAGAATTCATTCGTCAGGGCAAAAAGTGCATTAGGAGAAAGTGTTTCCATATCCTCTGAAACATTTTGGGGTTTTGGAAATAAGTTAGTCTCTTAAAAAGAGACAGCTCACCCCCAAATCATAAATATGTTGGGTTTTTTTTCCTTTTAGCCTACCTGTAGTGCTATTTATCAATCTAGATTCCTTTGGCGTGAGTTGCCCAGTGAGATGGCACCATAAAGATATCTGTCTAGAGGCTCATTCTCCTGACATCGCAATATGTAAACATTACTGGCATCCTCCTCGGCTGAGATGTCACATTAGCCAGCTCAGGTTAACCAGCTCATGTTAGCTAGCAGTATCAGCCATAGAGATGTCTGTCTACTTTCCAATATAATTGAACTAGAAGGCCCTGGGCTTGTGGTGCTTAAAGTGCCACGAAAACACTAATAACGATTTGAAAAATCCACAGCAATTTTCTGTTGAACTACACTCACCAACTGTATAACTGTCCAGAAGGAAGCACAATCACGAATGTCTTCCTCATGACCTGACATTGCTGGCTTGTGGAGATTAGAACGGATACTACTAGCTCACCTGAACTAGCTAACGTAACATCTCAGCTGAGGAGGACATCATTAGTGTTTAGAACCGCGCTGTCACGAGCATGTCAATATTGTTGCAATGATTATTATAAAAAATAAAATTTTAAAAAACTAGTAGACATCTTTAAATAAATGTATGCATTTTGAATTACTACATACAGGGATAATTTCTTTCTGGCCTCATGTTATTGCCAGGATGAACTGACATCTCATTGTTCGTTTGTGCTTAATCAATCGAGATGAATGCAATTAGAGTATTCTTACACAGCATGGTTATACATAGATGATGTTAACAGGTTCTTTAAATATGCACTTTCCCTGTGAACATGTATGCATTCCCCAGAAAATACCATGTTTTGTAACAATTTTGGAAGCAATCCAAATGGGAGCAACCGCTAGCAGCTTGTTATAATTGCGCTACACGAACGCAGCAAGTTTATAACAAGCCTCAATATGTCTTGCTCACTTAAAACCTACTGGAGGCCAAAACATCCCAGGCATCAGGCAGGGAGGTAAAGCAATGTTGGAGGCCCTCCTGTCCAAAGCCTTGCAGTGTAGATACAGACTCAATCCAGCGGGATAACACTGCAGGGTATTTATGGACAAGTAAAACAATAGCAGTGTTGCTATGGCATAGGAGCCACCTGGAACTGGACCATCTAAAATTAACATATTGACAAAACTGGGATCAAGTGAAATCCTGTTCTGTGATTATGAAGCCTGGTAGTGGTGTTCCCCCAGGGACAGTGTGACCCTGCCCACACACTGTTGTTATGTGCATATATGCAGAGTTGAAAGGAAACCATAAATACCAAGCTTATGGTCAAAAATAAAGGATACAGTGTTCCCCATGACTGGCTCTCACGCCTCAATTGTCAATTTATTTCAAGGTAACTGGGAGAGAGAAAAAAAACTTGCAAGATCGCATGATGGTTAAATTCTCTCAGAGAGCATTTGAGGCGATGACACAATGGCAGTGCAACACTCAGCACTATTTTTAAGACTATCTTGACTGTGTTGTTATGAAAGGCTGTGCAGTATGCAGCCTTCACTTCTTTGCATTGCTCTTAATAGTGGATCAACACTGACCCCTGCTGGTTTAAACATGCGCAGCAGATCACAATATCTACAATAAGTGCATACATGCTGTGCTCAGTAAGAGAATGGTTTACTAACAGCTGACACAAGAACAATTGCTGCTGTGCCATGAAGCAATATACACATCATGTTTGTCTGTTTGCTTTCCTAAAAGCCAGCTGGCTGCGTGCACACTTTTGGGCGTATCTGTGTGCGTGTACCCATATGTTGGCTGGTCACATATGGTAATTTGCAGTAAATCACAGTTTATACAGCAACACTTATCAAAGAGAAGCCAAAACAGCCCAACCGCCTTTAGAACTAGATGCCCCAAATGTTAATACATTCAGTTTCACATGATTTGACAAAGTTTTTTTATGTAAGAATTAGCTTTCCTTTTTGTTTTGTTTTATTTTAGGTTAATAAAATCCCTTCATTAAAATGCTATTCATGTGTTTATTTTTAAAGTTGTTCCTTTATATTGCCTTATTTTTATTTTATATCTTTTCTAATTGCCTTTCCGTCTGTTGCTGTCCAAAGCTGCTTTACAGATAAACTTGCCATGCCGAAAATACCGCTGACATTGTGAGCAGCATGCAAGTTAGAAATATGTCTATAAAGTGAGGCTTAACCGGAAATTGTGGGTTACCCTACATGGGGAATTTTATTGATTCATTTGTGATACATTTTTATGACGTTCTTTTTTTTTTACAAGCAATAATAAACTGTGCCCTACCACCACCGACCTAGGGGTGAACAAACCCTTATTACCCACAATAACGTCCCTAAATAATTGAGTCAACATTACCACAGTGACACACAAATTAAAGTGTTATACTTCATACTGCACATTTTGATGCACATTCTTAAAAAGAACGTTAGAAAAGATAAATAAAAAAAACAAGATAAAAAAATTAAAGCTAGCTGGTTCATTTGCAGAATTTTTTTTCAGGAATTTCTGAAATCTGAATTTTTGACACAACTGCTTTGGATATGTAATCAATAGAAAAATGACTTAAACTGCCACCTTCCTTAAACCCACTCCTGACTTGGAGTGAAAATCACCTGAAGTGGAACCATGCAGGTAAAGAGGAAGGTAGCCAGGGAGAGTGGATTGGGTAGTGTTGATCCACTATTAAGAGCAATGCAAAGAAGTGAAGTCTGCATACTGCACAGCCTTTCATAACAACACAGTCAAGATAGTCTTAAAAATAGTGCTGAGTGTTGCACTGCCATTTTGTCATCGCCTCAAATGCTCTCTGAGAGAATTTAACCATCATGCGATCTTGCAAGTTTTTTTTCTCTCTCCCAGTTACCTTGAACTGTTTTGGGTAGTTTGTATTACTTCATTGAAAATGCATTATCTGCCACTTAGGTAATGGACCCACAATGTGCTTTATACATGTAGGAAACTGGTCCGCAAAATATGGCACGTGTCCTCCCTCTAGTCGGGCGTGTGTAGGATTTAGTGACATTTAATGGTTAGGTTGTAAACCAACTGAACCAATTGAAACTTCTCCTGTGTGCCAATGCAAGGCCCTATCTAGAACCAGTGTTTGGTGAGTCCATTATGAGGTACTGTAAATGTGGTGGTGCTACATGGTGGTAGAAGAGGGCCCCCTCTGTATGTGGGTACAATCGGCTCATTCTATGGTATAATGTATAGTATTTTCATTTTGATAACAGCCTACTATGTTGTCATGTTCATGAATGTAACTTGCATACATCTGCACATTAGTTACAAACTGTGATGCCAAGCTAGTACGTGGAGGTAAAATGAATGGTTCAAAAACACTGCAATCGTGGCTCCAAATGCGAATTATTAGTAATAGAAGTACAGATCAGGAGGAGAATATTTCAAGCAGCTCTGTTGAAATTTAAGTGGATGACAGTGAACCAAGGGTAAGTTCTAGTTGCTTAAGCAGCGCCAGTGAAGTCTCCACATAAGCTGCTAGCAGCAAACAAGCGCAAAACAGTAAGGAGACCCGAGTTACGGAGGAACAGAGTAAGTGCAATGTGGTTGTAGCCAGGGGCGCCTAAAAGGGGGAAAAGTTAGGATGATTCCATATTTAATAAAAACATTTTTTTTAACCTTAAATGACTCACCTATCATGAAGTTTGGAATATTTTCTGTGAAATATGCTCATAGAAGTTTTGGGTTTTCCTCCATTCTTCTTTTCCCTACAAACAAAAGCAAATAGAAAGCCTCTCTGCACTTCCCAATCCACCCTGACAAAAGAAGGGGCGAAAATATGTCACCCAATTTTTCGAAAAGAAAGGTGGGTGAAGTCCGTGAATGGTGGAAAATAACCTGCCAGCTTGGTCTTTTGTCAACATTTCGGTTCTGGAAGTGTGGTAACAGCATTTTTTTTACAGCGTTGGTGTGGTTATGGTGGGGGCCCAGTGTGATATCTTTTCATGGTGCCCCAAATACCTGGCTTCACCCCTGGCTGTGGCCGACGACAGTCAACAATAAATCCCTTGAGTGAACTGTCCTTAGCTAAAAAAGGGTAGGCCTACATTAGTGTATTTTGACGATCATAATAGAGATATCAAATATTTTCTGTTGTGATACATATAAAATGTTTGACAACTGCTATTCTATGCAAACTTACATAGAATAGCAGTTGTCAGTTGATTGAGTTCGGAATAAACACACATTAACCTGAAACTGCTGATTGTAAGTAATACATTTTCACTCATTTTTACTTACAAGCTGGTTTTCAGTTTTCTCACTGATGTCACATTGTCTCTATAGTCACAGATGAGTGAGACACATGCAAACCTCTTCTATATTCTCCATTACTAGCACAGACAGATACATTGCAGCAAAAATTACAGCACAGAGGAAATGAGAAGAGTTTTAAAGAGCTCTAGGACACGAGTCTCATCTTGTTCTGTCCAGACAGATGCACTGTTGCAAAAGCCCAACCCCACTGCAAGTCTGTTGTTCTCATTACTTCAGCCTAATCAAAGTAACCTTTCCTTGATGCTAATCACAACCAAACTGACCTTGTTCTTGCCTTAGGGAAGCTGAGTTAAACATGAGGCATTGAAGCTGCCATTTGCATCTCTGATATGGAAATTATTGCAGCAAGGTGCTCCAAAAATCTAATCAGATCATCAGTTCTCCAGAGGAAATGTGTGGAAATAGGGAGTTTCTATTCTGAATTGTTCTTATTGTGTTCAGAAGATTGTGTCTACAGACAGACTGAGGAAACAGAGAGGGGGAAAGTGAGACAGAGAGAGAGATAGAGGGAGAACAATGCAATGTGTCAGAAATTAAAACAGTATTTTTTAGGTGTTATTGTTTACAGCTTAGCTTATCTTTGTCTGAGGAGATGTGTTCATCTCCCCATAGGAAGACAAAAGGGTAGGAAGGGCCAGTGGGTCCTGTGGGTTCACTACACAGCAAGAGACCCACCACAGACAGATGTAGAGGGCTTCAGAAATAATCAGTGACACAAACAATGCAGAATGAAGAAGAAACAGGTAAATATTAAGGTGGTTGAGCCAAAAAATAAATTGAGTATGCAAAAATAGTTGGGTCGCATTCTGTGAGCAGTTCATATGTTGGATATGAGCGAGTAAGGGGTATGGCTGTTGGCAGTTTTCCTTCAACAATAAAATGTGATGACATAAATTTAGGAAATAAAAATGACAGAAAACAAATCGAGTTTTACACATTTTTTATGGCTGTTATTTTTGTTTGTCTCTTACCAGATGTCTCAAATATAAAATTTAGTGGCTTTATTTTGGCACAAAAGAACACCAAATCAAATCCTCGACATAAAGGATGTCTGTAATGGCACAATTATTGCACTTGAGCAATTTACACAATTCTCTGAGAGCATGCCTGACAAATCAACAATATTAGGAAAATATGAAACTGAAGAGGTTATAGCGGCAGACCATGATTCAGCAGGTCAGGAGAGCGGGTACAGGGTTATGTTTTCCACTAGATGGTACTGTAGTCTCTCTGTATTTCACTAGGGGCTGCAAGATTCACCATCCTTTCATCCCTCCAATGTCATCGGGGATGCATATAATAGAATGGATGCCTCCCAAATAGCTAATTTATGGAATAGAAACATATTCTGTGAATACAAACTACTGTAATCGACTTAAAAGGGGGAAACATCAAATGTGTTACTTTGGTTAAAAAAAACAGCTAGGCTTTGATTTCCAAGGTAAAAGACCTTTAAGTATGTGAATCTAGATATTGGATTCTCTATTATAAAATATTGGACTGATTTCCTCTTAAAACTAATCCAGTGGCTCTAGCTGAGGAGGTAACATTACTCGTTTTGCTGGTATAGTTGGCTGATATGGTCAATATCACAGCATTAAATAGGTTTTTTTTTATACACAATATGGAAAAATGTATGCAAATGTCTTCTAATCAGATTTAAGGACAGTTTTAGAGAACTGGAAGGCAAAGGCAAATAATGCAATGTGCTTTCACTAACAGTCAGAACTTAGACAGAAGAACAGTCTCCGTTCAGTTACACTCTACAAATCGTTGCCATCTAAAGAGTGTCACAATTTCAATCATAAACAGAAATTGATAGAAAGAAGCTTGATATTTCAATAATCAAAAGTCTGGTACATTCCAAAATACACAAAAAACTGTGTCATATCATGCTTGATACCATACTGCCTAACTTTTTTCAAGAACCATTTGAAAATGTTAATGACAGTTGTCAGGACTTAAAGCCAACTATCTGTTGATTTTAACAACAAGACTCAGTAGTGTAACAATAGCATAGCTGTCAGTGCTGGAAAAAAAAGGTTAAATTGAAAATTGAATTGAATCGTGACTGTAAAACTGGAAGTCTAATCAAATCATTGATTTGGAGAATCGTGAAACCCTACTATCTAATCTTTATTTGGCTTCTTCATAGGCAGCAACCGTCCCCTTGAATTCATGCTGGTGGCAGGATTTCACAGTATGGGAAAAAAGTATCAAAACATCCCTGTGAACACAAAATGCCCACTTGGTATGGGTAAAAAGCCCTAACAGACTTTCAGTGTAAACAATCCATCTATTGTCCATCTTTTATTGCCACATTTTTGATTTGCTAGATTTTGGCAAAAACTTATGAAAAAACATTATCCATCTATATGCTCAGTATGTTCCCAAAACACCGTTCTGGGGATTTGGCGTCAAATATGTGTTT
The DNA here is from genome assembly GCF_963691815.1 of Echiichthys vipera. Taxonomy (NCBI): domain Eukaryota; kingdom Metazoa; phylum Chordata; class Actinopteri; order Perciformes; family Trachinidae; genus Echiichthys; species Echiichthys vipera. The sequence goes on along the minus strand of NC_139843.1, from coordinate 11,891,966 downwards.
AGAGCACATTGAGCCAAATCGTGGCTAAATACACAGCATCCACTAGTCCTCACGCACATTCGTGCCATTCACATTTTTGGCATGGATATAAGCTATGTATTTAGTCATATTTTGGCACAACTGTGGGTGTTTGGAACATGGTGACCAATGCATACAGATGGACAGTGGAGTGGATTATGCTGCAGGAGCGGGCTTGGGAAGTTTCTTTAGATGAAATCCAATGTAATGAAAGGAAATATAGCTGGCCATATATTAGATTTGAACAGCTAACCATCAATCTCACAGGTGTAGAGTATTTGATATTATAGTATTACTTACTTATCAAGTCAAACTCTAAGTATTTATGAATATACCTGTGATTTATGCAATAAACACAATGACTGACTGGCTGACTTTAACAACAAATTAATCCTTCTAACACGAAGTGAATTATAGCATCCTGTCAGAGGAGCGGAGACTGGCCTAGGGACCCGCTAATTTGTTAGTGTTGATCTTGTGATATACAAAGAACAATAATATTGATTAGCCCCTAATAAATCTCATCCTGCAAATGTTCTTGTGCAGCGAAGGCTTCAGTGTTCTTAGGGGACACATCAAATGAATGATCACCATAAAGGATTGGAGATGGATAGTGCTGAGAGAGAGCTTTTGCAAGGTAATAAAGGGCCCTGGCATGGACGATCAAGGGACCGTGGAGCTTGAGCTGCTCCCTGTAACGGATAGATTTGTCATTTGTTTAAGTAGGACAGATCATATGCAGGAAATACAACATTAGCTACTGTCACTGGAAACTTAACTGATGGCCTCCTCGCTGTTAATGAACAGAAATCAATGGCATCCTAAATCTATAACAGTATATCATTGTATGGCTATTTAGCTACGCTATTTTATAAAAATGCCTTACCTGAGAGGCGGTGACATTGCAAGTTAACATTTTATGCATACCCATTATATGAATGTTTGCTTTGTAGTCAGTCAAAAATCAAAAATGTCACAAACAAACACAGGATGTAAATGCATCTTTAATGAATTGTAGCACTTCACGACTGAGGCTCTATAGAGACATATTGACTTATTGGTCTAATAGCCCAATACATTTACAAATGGCCATCCACTCATCTCTAAACACTTCATTAGAGAGGACAAATTGCCATGTGGTTACCTATACATCTGAATACAAACTGCACAAGTAAAAGCTCTACTCGGCAGTATGAATGTTTGCCTGAAGATGTCTTCTCATGCTGTGCTATCTACAAAAGCCTTGGCATCTCTGAATCTGTTTCTATACAATAAATAAACAAATCAATGTTTGCCTTTTACTTAGGGTGAGAAATGTGACATGAGTTAATGTAATCCACTGGGCACTCACAATTAATTGAACAGTCCTCCTGTAATTGATTACATTTTCAGTTAGACTCTCGTCCTATATACATGTTATTCATACGTAATATTAGATGTTTGAATTTTCTTCTTAAACCTCAAGTCAATAATACCTTTACAATAATATCTTTTTCTAAATATTTCACAAAAGAACTGATATACTGTAATATGGTTGATTAAATATATTCTCACAACAGACATTATTTTAAATCACACTATATCCCCGGGCCAAATCAAAACAATCACCCTTACAAAACACTGTTTTGTCTCCGTGCCTAATGTATACCCTAGTGGGGATCTCTCTTTGAGCTGACTCTCCTCTCTAATGAAGTTATCTGTTTTATTTATTTCATATTCATAGACAGTTATGGCTTTTAAAGATGCCACAGCTCATCCCTTTTCTACAATTTAAATAAATGAACCTGTGCTTTGTAATGGTACTGTATAACTGCAGTGTTCCTCTTTACTCTTTGTTTTTTATAAATGAGGAAGTCAATGCCACCGCGGCTTGGGGCCACTATAGCCTAAGGCAAATTACAGAGAATTAAGAGGATAATAAATAAGTGAAAGGTGATTTAGTACTGAAAGGGCTTTGTTCTGTTAAGTTGACAGCATGACAAAGTTGTAAGCACATTTTTTTATAATGGGAAAAAGACACAAATCCTGACGCATCTTGTGTTTTGATCAATTGAGTTCATTTATGCAGTGTGCTGTGTTAAGTGACCCTATATAGTCTTTTTACCCTTAAGTTTTGATATCAGACCAAGTGTTTTCATAGGAGGTAGGTTGCCCACTTCTTAATGAAATACAGTGTGAAGCCCTGCAGGTGTCCTCAAGCAAGGCACTATCCATTTTGGATGCCCTGCATACTGAGCAGTGTGTATCTGTATGCTAAAGGTAATTTACTATCTGTAACAAGCTACATTTGTTCCTATACAGATGGAATCGAATAAGCAGAAGGGAAAAGGGAAAAGGGAATTTCCTGCATTAATAAGGTTTCCAATAAAGTAATGGGTTTTAATCCTTTCCTTTCGTTATGGACAAAATGCTGAAATATTACAAGTCTTTTCCAAATCAAAAAAGCTTTACTGTAACTTTGATGTTGGCACATAAATGCTTTCTGTTGTGAAGTATCTCAGGACAGCAAATCAACACGCAAGCTCCCAAAAGTCCACACCCAGTGAATTCTTGAGTGCTGAATTTCATTTTACCATTCTTTAAACTTAATCTTTGACATCTTCTTCCTCAAATAACTGTATATGGTAACTGCAATGTCGGGTAAAGCAGCCATGTGATTGTTTTCTACCAAATAAATTTCACGTATTTTAACCCTTTTAATTTGAGGGATTGAAATACCTTTTAAAATACCGTTTAAAAATACTTTTAAACATCCTACAAAAAAACGATTGTAGGCTACCCAATCTCTCAAATTATATCGCTGCAGGCTATAATAGTTTCTATAAGAGCTGAGCTGAGAGAACAAAGACAACCTGTGAGATACTGAGACACCTAAAATCGCTGCAATTTAGCTGCTTGATAGGAAATATGCTTTTAATCTGTTAGGGACTCATGTTGTGCAGGCCTGCAGATACATGAATATATAATGACCTATTATGAATGTGGATTGTCCACAGAATTAATAAGTCGACTCAGTCCAGCCTAAATGTTCTTATAGATGTAACCTGCTTGCCACTTGCCTTTCCATTTGTTTTGACTGTTTTAGCAGTCTGGTGTAAACGGTGTCTCCTTATGGGTTTATTAAGGTTATTGTAAGACGCGCGTGACGTCAGGCCGTCACGCGTCGCCTCCCGAGCCTCTCAGTTTGTCATCAGAGTGGAGGACAGTCCGCATCAAACTGGGTCGTTTTGTCTTTGCACCTGCGAAACGGAATGGGTTGTTTTTTTTTCATATTTGAGGGATTTATCATTTAAACACAGTCTGTTCATGGCAGTGATGGACAATTAGAGTTGAATTCATTCCATTGTTGAGTTGGACTGGTTCTTTTTAAAGCTTTACTTTGATCTCCCTTGACTTTTTTTCGGTCGTGGTTGTAAAGTTTGCTCCTCCAACCCACTGCCAGCTCCTGCATCGGCTCTGTGTGACGGAGCAGCGGAAGAACGGAGGAGTTGGAGCAGAGGAAAGTGGAAATGGTCCACCACCATCAGCGCGTCTCTGTCTCAAAACTCCGGCGCATTGGCACGATGTGCTTTTAGTTCCTGGACTTAGGTCGTGAGTTTGGATTCTTCCTGTTGGATCTATAGGATGCATCATCGGCACGTCTCACACTATGTGCAACCCGAAGAAACGCGGATCTGTGTGACAAGTTTATTTTAACCCCAAACAGACCTCTTTAAACCTTACACCAAGTCTCCTGAAGCGCGATGATTTTAACAACTTTTGTCATTATATTGTCCTTCCTGGGTAAGTGACGGATTAATATGTTATGTTCCATGTTTAGGTTACAATATAGCCTATATTAGGCTATATTTTAAAATTGCACCTGTTCCTGTAGTCAACCCAATACATGCAGCAAACATATGTTAATGTGTTTTATCTGCTCTGGTTGTTGAGGCAGAAAGTTTCTAGCAACAATGCAATGAAGTACCCTCCAATTCAATAACGTTCATTGACTGATGCGTTAGCCTGGATCAATGTGGACAAATGAGTTCCCATTGTGCGCCCAAATCTTTCTGACTTCCCTCTTGTCACTCCCAGACTCAGTGTTCACCTTGAAGGGTGACGGCAGCTCCTCCCGGCCCGCCCGCCTGGACTGCGTAAAGGCGAGTGAACAATGTCTGAAGGAGTACAGCTGCAGCACCAAGTACCGGACGATGAGGCAGTGTGTGGCGGGAAGGGAGAGCAACTTCAGTGCGGTCACCGGTACGGAGGCGCAGGGCGAGTGCCGCAGCGCTATAGACGCAATGAAGCAGAGCACCCTCAATAGCTGCAGGTGTAGAAGAGGCATGAAGAAGGAGAAGAACTGTCTCCGGATCTTCTGGAGCATTTTTCAGAGTTTACAGGGTACACAAACTGGTTTATTTATTAACTCACAGGAAAAGCATGCATTTTTGGTGGTGGAATAAGAATCCAGATTATTTGACTTTGTAAAATACTCTATTCTTGAGCGAAAGTCGTGCATTTCAAATGTGACCAAGGTGAAGAAATATCAGGAAAAACACTTTTCTACCCATAGAAAAAGCTTGGTATTACGCAGGCAGAAATCATTGTAACCACTGTATCTGGTCAAGGTAGAGATAGTATACAATTGGTTGGTCTTATATAATAATGCATTATTTCATAAGTTCATCATACTGCATGCTTTGTGTGTGAAAACTGAAACTACAAAGATATGTAGTGGAGTAAAAGTTAAAATGCATCTCAGAACGGTCTATTTCAGTCAAGTTGTTAAGTCAGTATACAGTTACTTTCACTAAAAGCATAGATAGACTCCATCCCCTCAAATTGCAGTATGACACATTCTCAGATTGTATGTTTATTCACCACGGTCTCAAATATTTGTGAGATAGAGATAACTGTACTTGTAAAACAGTGGAAGGTCAACCTTCTTCCTACCTTGTGTATTTGCATGACAACATATTCATATTTAAAAAACAATATGTCACTAGGAGCAATTAACAAAGGATGAACCAATTACCCATTTAGTATAGTGTCAGATAACATCCACCCACACAAGTTTACAGGTAAAGTACACACACAATGCCAGGCTCATTTTGTTGACGAGCATTTTTTTCCCCCATGCAGGTAATGATTTGCTTGAGTACTCTCCATATGAACCAGTCAATAGCCGGCTCTCAGACATCTTCCGCTTGGCCCCCATCATAGCCGGTAAGAAGCTGCTTTTACGTTGCCGACATTCCTCAGGTTTAAGCCTGGACATTGTGGAAAGTTAAGTCACTGCAAATATACAGAGCCATTACCTCTCAGTTGTGCTTTTAGTCACCACATCGCCACTACAAATCTGTCACTATTTGACAACCACTCTTTTCTATTGCTGTCTGGTTTCAGGCTGCTGCTTTCACCGCCCATTATCCGTCACAAAAGCTTTTATCTGCCACTGTGACCCAGCGTATACAAAGCAGAATCATTTAGAATATTTCACTTTCAGCTTTCAAAGCAATGATGAGGGGTTTGCATGTTTTTCCACTGTCACAGTACTAAAGCTGGAGTAGCATTTCTGTGAGTTTTGAATTAATTATCTATTTAGAGAAAAGCCTGTGTTGTTTGAGCTCCAGGAGCTTGCAAGGCTGAATCCCTGGATTATATATATAAAAAGAGGACTCAAAGAGCAATGATGCTTGCTGTTCATTGTTGCAAATCACACGCCATACATGGCCTTAAATTTCAATGGAGCACAAGTGGACTTGGGAGTATACACCTAGGCAGGCCCATATTTGGAACACAAACACACACACTTAACCATCTGTCTGCGTTCAATGGCACTGATAGAACAAGAGCTGTGTGTGTGTGTGTGTGTGTGTGTGTGTGTGTGTGTGTGTGTGTGTGTGTGTGTGTGTGTGTGTGTGTGTGTGTGTGTGTGTGTGTGTGTGTGTGTGTGTGTGTGTGTGTGTGTGTGTGTCTGTGTGTGTGTGTGTTTGTGTGTGTGTGTGTGTGTGTGTGACAAGTGTGGCCCTCTCTGGCACTCTTTCTGGCTGGAGGAGGACGTCTGCTGCACCGGCCAGCTGAAAAGATGGCCATTTGATTCTCTCTCTCTCTGGCTTTCCCTCTCTCTGTCTGGCTCTCGCTGTGATTGAATCCACTTAGCGTATCAAAGTGGCTCTGCTCCACATGCGATGACATAATGGCTAACTGTATTTCAAACAGAGAGTAAAGACAAATTTATTGGAATTCCGATTTCTCTCCTGCGCTGGAATAGTGCAGAGGTAAGTCTAGCAATGAGAGACTAAGAAGAATGGCAAGAAAACTCCAATTGGAACTGTGAGGATTCATGAGGCTTTCAGATAATGGGACTACTAGAAAGACAAAGCAGGAATTATTACAGGAAAAGAAGAAAAGAAATGTTCAGGTCATTCTTTTAACTACAAAATAATTAGCTTAATGTAGTTGCGATGAGACAGCAGTTCCCACTGAACCAATTTCAGATGTTTTAATGTTGATTAAGATATATTAAAAACGTTTAGTATAATAGAAGATATGCCAGTTTAACTTTTAAGTTTTTCACCATTATTGAGTGCTATTTTTTCGTAAAAATCACCGTGTTTGTGAGCAGCATACATCAAGATCCTTTGAGCATTTTAATGTATAGCAATGTGTAAACAGCTGAATGCTCCAAGAAAAAAAATCACTTAAAAGGGTTAGATATCAGGAATCCATTTTCCATAAGTGACCTCATTCCTGTCTGAAACTAAGACAGGCTCCAGGCAATCTGCGATGTAAAAGAATGCACACGAGAGCCAGCATAGAATGATCTATACTACATCCCATGGGTCAACTGATGCTCACGACTCTGAATGACTCAAAATCAATGTTTGTTACTATATACATTCAGTCCGTTTTTGTCACAAATACGTTTCAGAAGATTACATTTTGACCCTTCCTTCCATTCTGTTTTGATTTTGTGATAGCTTTACATCACCATATTTTCTCATACATGAAATTACATATAAATAAACAATTAACAAGAAATCTAGCAACAAGAAATCAACATGTTCTATTCTATTCCGATATAGCTCATCTGATATCGAGAAACACAATATAGCGTATTTTCTGCTTAACCATTAATAGTCTATAAGAAATAAACGTGATTAAACCTATTTTTGTATACATCTGTCTGAAATAATTGACAAATACAGAGTATTTCCTCCTTTTTATCAAAAACTATTATGCAAATTACATGCAAGGATCAGAACGTAAAGCATCGTCTAAATGTAAATGTTGACATGACAAAGTTCAGCCGTTGGTTTTTCGACATTGCGTTAGAAATAATAATTAAAAAGATATATACAATCAACATTTTTATACCATTTTGATGGTAAATATCCCCCAAGCCTGCTTCCGTTAGAAAATGAAAGAATAGTTCAATTTGAGATCAAAATTAGAGAACAAGTTATTCATAATTGATTTATTATGTAATGTTGTTATTCTTTACTGTTCAGAATTTGATAGAATAGTAGCTGTGGCTATACCACTGCTGTAATAGCATGTTTATTTTTTAAAGAACCAAGGCACTTCAACAAAAACCTTTGCTCTGTGAAAAAAAAAACAGTCAGCAAAATTAGAGAACACTTTAAGATACCTCCCAGTTATTGGTGACAAATGGTGTCATTTTACTTCATTGTTGGACACACCCTGGCAGCTGTCCTGGTTACTTGTGACTGCTAGGTATTTGTTTGAAGGACGAAGTGTCATGGTTTGGGGGATGTTTTCTGCAGCAGTAGTTGGGCCTCTTGTACAGCTACTGTACATGTCAGGGTGAATGCAATTGTTTATGCGAATCTCCTTCAGCAACAGGCATACATTCACTGCAGTTGTTTCCCTATCAGCTGCAATTTTCATTCAAACCAATGCCCCCTGTCACACTGCAAAACAGGTTACGCAGTGCCTTGAAGCTAAGAATATTGAAACAATGAAATGGCCAGCGCAGAGTACAGATCTAAACCCCATAGAGAATCTCTGGTAAATCCTTGGCGACAAAGTAAGAAACCCACTACAATTACTGAACTGTGGAAGAGACTGAAGTAGAACGGACCAAGATCAAACCAGAGCAACTAGTGATGTCCTGTAGGCACAGATGTGCTGAAGTCATTCAAAGCTGTGGCCTCTACACTTCCTATTCATGTTTGAATCGTATAGCCCAATGGAAATATTGTTAAATCTTCTCTTCTGACACAGCGGTTACTGTTCTCTCATTTTTCTCACTGTTTTTTTTCACAAAATAAACGTTTTTGTTGAAGTGCCTTGGTTATTTAAAAAAACATGCTAGTACAGCAGCGGTATAGCTACAGTAGATATTCTATCAAATTCTGAACAACAAAAAATAACAGTATTTCAGAGTATATTTGCATCCAATGCGACATTAATGTAAATGTGAAGCCTTAATGAATACTGCCATGTCTCCATGCATGCGAACCTCTTTTCCACTATTTCTATCAATACATTCCTGGCACTCCAATAGTCTATGATTCTATATCAGCTATAAATCGGAACACATTTCTTAACTGTGTTTTCAGTTTCAAAGTGACAAACTTCTGACGCTTTCAAAAAGCCCTCCAGTCAGTGCCTTAATTTACATGTAAGCAGCCACTCAGAGGTAATCTCACTAGTACTTGCCCTAGCACTGGCCCTACTACTGAGCCCGGTACGTATCCCCTCCCGTCCCTGTCTATACTCGAAGCTCATCAGTAGTCTTAAAGAGAATCAAGTCAGTGAACAAGAGATGAAGCCTGGCATGATGATTTTCTATTGCAAAGATCTCCAGATAGATTCAGTGGGTCTAGTTGCCTGAAGCAACAGATTAATTCTCTGTAGTCTTTGTCCTCTGCCACTGGCCCGGCCTGCCTGTGAACTGTATACATAGTATCAGAAAAATGCTCCATCTGAACATCAGAGTAGAAGAAACACATTTAATCTGCTAATCCTTTTTACACAAGACTGCTTTCAGCCATATCAGTGAATCATCTTAAGGCATTTCCTCTCTCTCACACACACACTTCTCCTTTGTTTTTGTCTTGCCCCTCTGTGGCAGCAGAATAACACAATGTATTCCAACTGAGTTAACCAGAGGGAGCTTGAAACCCAATAATAGACACAAGTTGTGGATGAGAAGTTTGAGATTCACTTAGATGCTGAGTAATCAAATAATAAAACTTGAGCATTCAGTGGCATGAAGTGATATAAACCTATAAACAGCCTATGTATTGGCAAGCATATTATATTTCATGGTATTGCCTGCTTTATAATAGAAAACATAATTGTTTGTTTTATACAACATGAGGTACCTGAAAAGTGCATAAAGCAACAACTCCTGTAAATTAAAATAGAATCTAAGACGTTGAATGACCACCTCCAACATGACACACCACATATACAGTATTGCAGAGGTGTTGCATTATACTGTAGGTGTGCGCAGGTGCTATGCAGAACACACATACCTTAAAAATGGTTGGATGTAACATACCCGAAATTTACTGTTCCACTGTGTTTTGATTCTTTGGCCACATGCAAATCAATATGTGATCAAATGAATCATGACAAGAATGTCACAGAGCAAATATTATTATTCAAGTGGATGCAACCATGGGTGATGCGAGCAATGGCTAATCATGGCTTTGGGATAAGAAAATAAAACGCTGTAGGCTGCAGGTGACACAGGATAATGTCTTCCGTCAAGCATGGAATTATTTGATGTGGGCTAACCACACTGGCCTTCCCCCTCACACTTACACATAATCATTCTTACTGTGTGCAGTTCTGCTGCATAGAGACCCTCATCTACATGCAAATCTCCCTGCTCACATTTAGACATTGACAGTGACATACACATCCTCTCTTTGCCTCAGGCTTTCCTTACATCGCTCAGATTGATATACAGGTGCATAAATACTCAGGTTTATCGTTTTAACTGCTAATGCTTAATATAGGAAGGAAGGAAGAAGAACGTCTCTGGCAAATGCTGATGGTGCGACAGTACACAGTGATAATTTTAATTAACCCAGCTGAATATCAACCCTTTGATCTGGAAAATAGAAGGCAAAAGTGGGCCTGGGCATCCATATATCTGACTAACGCGCTGCATCGACTGGTGCAATCACAGGGATTTGCTTACTTCCTGCTCTTGCTACCAATATCCTGCAGTCAAAAGTAGCGCTATATGTCCAGTCATACAGCTATCAATATGGCAGACATGAGCAACGCAGAGGGCATTGCGGTTCTGTTTGAATGAATAGGATGAATGATTGACTAGAGAATTCAATTAAAAAAAAGAATAGCTGGTGCATGAACTAAGTGAGATTTTGCTAATTACGTGGGTGCATTGAATAAATGGGTCTCGAGTCTGGTCATAAATACTGAGACACTGGCAGGGGTTTAGTAATGCTGGCTGTAAGCCTGACAGAAGGCATGGTGCCATGAAGGAGTGGGCCCTGACCTATGCTGTTTTCTTTCCATTATCTGAGATGATAAAGAGGGCACTAAGTGGAGGGATACATTTACAGTAGAAGGATGAAATAAAGTAGTGATACAATATTAAGGAGGAATTTAGACCACCAGACCACCAATCTAGATATACAGAGACTCTGCAATGTAGCTATGTGGTGGTTATCAGTATTTTGAATAGTGAATATTGAGGGAGATACAGTAAAGATAAACTGTAGAATCAGGACAAGTTTAGACATTTTGTTTAAACATTATGTCTCATATACATAATGTAAACACTTCTGGCTGCAATATTGCTGAAAATATGTGCAAAAATAATTTCATTCATCTCTTACTACTGAGAAAATTTTGCTGCAGATGTTGATGGACCGCAGTCTCCTCAGGAAGTACAACCTGCTTTGTGTCTTCCTGTACAGGTGGCTGGTGTGTATTGTCCAGTCCAGTTTATTGTCCACCCACAGCCCGAGGTATAGTCCACCGCCTCCACCTCAGCTCCCTCTAGCAGGACTGGTCGCGGTCTTGGTCTGGACCTCCTGACGTACTGTGGCCTGTCAGTGAGGTAGTCTCTGACCCAGTCCACCACGGTCCACTCCCATCCTGTTCAGTTTGTATAGGGGGCTGGATGGTATTAAAGGCACTGGAGAAGTCCAAGAAGAGAATCCTCGCTGTACCGCTTCCCTTATACAGGTGGGAGTGGACTCGGTGCAGCATGTAGAGGATGGCATCCTTTACATCAACATCTGACTGGTATGCAAACTGCAGGCGGTCCTGTGCAGTTGTACCTGAGGTCAGAATAGGCTGAGGAAGAGCCACTCCAAAGTCTTCATCAGGTGTGAAGTGAGTGTCACTGGTCGGAAGTCATTCAGCTCGCTGGGCCTGTTCTTCTTGGGAACCGGAATGATGCAGATGTCTTCCAGAGGGTAGGCACTCTCCCTAGCTGCAGGCTAAGGTTGAAGATCCATTGTAGAGGTTCCCCCAGTTCTGCAGCGCAGGTCTTCAGTAGTCTCGGACACACTTTAGGAGAAGAAGAAGAAGAAGAATTACTTTATTAGTCCCGCAATGGGAAATTCGATTTTTTCACTCTATTATTATTCATGTTACACACACACAGGCCCGAAATACACACACATGCACAGACAGGACCTATATACATGCAATCAATGGAGAGATGTCAGAGCAAGGGGGCTGCCAGTGACCAGCGCCCGGAGCAGTTGGGGGTTCGGTGCCTTGCTCAACAGCACCTCGGCAGTGCACAGAAGATGAACTGGCACCTCTCCAGCCACCACTCCACGCTCCATTCATGGTCCACATAGGGACTCGAACCGGTGACGCTCCGGTTCCCAGCCGAGTCACCCATGGACTGAGCTACTGCCACCCCGAGCTATGTCAGAGCGAGGGGGGTTCCAGTGGACCATCGCCCCGAGCTTTATGCGGGCCTGCTGCTTTCCTTGGCCGGAGCTTCCTCAGCTGTCCTCTGACCTGGTCTGTGGTGATGTGAGGTGGGGATTGTGTTGAGGTGGTGGAGGAGGGGGACGTTGTTGTGGTGTCGGGGGGAGGTGTGTAGAGGGAAAAAGGAGAGATGGCTGCAGTGAGGATGGGGGTGGGGGGGACAAGGGCGGGTTAAACCGGTTGAAGAAGTCATTCAGCTCGTTCGCCCTCTCCATTGTCCCCCCTGTAGCTCTGGTCTTTGTGTTATGACCTGTGATAGTTCTCACACCTTCCCAGACCTCCCTCATCTTGTTCTCCCTTCGCTTCAGCTCCACCTTTCTCCTGTAGGTGTCCTTAGCTTCCCTCACACAGTGTTTCACCTACTGCTGTGCTGCCTTCATGGCCTACCTGTCCCTGCTCCTGAAGGCAGCCTTCTTCTTGTTGAGGACAGCCTTAACTTCCTTCGTTACCCATGGCTTGTTATTAGGGTAACAGCGGACAGTCATGACAGGGAAGACCACGTCTGCGCAGAAGTTCAGGTTTTTCCATCAGACAATGTGTCATCTCCTCTATGTCCTCACTGTGGGGGTCGATCAGCACATCCCAGACTGTGGTGTTGTAGTGGTCTCTCAGGGCACTTTTCATCTCCGGGGACCACCTCCTGATGGTACCCTGAAGGGCATGTTTTTATATTTTTTTACATTTTATATATCAAACAATTAATCAACTAACTGATTCAATTCTATTTTATTTACAGAGCCAAATCATAACAAAAGTTATCTCAAGACACTTTACATATGAGCTGTGTTAAAAATTGTTCCCTGTATAGAAGCAGTGCACTATATAGTGTGTACCCCATATTGTAGTGGTGTTCGAATTCTCTTTGGTTAATTTCATTCACTATATAGTCCACTATAAAATCCCCACAATGCACAGCTAATTTGAGTGTACATACAATGTACGTTAAGAAGTAGAGAGCTAACTGCAGTTACGTACTCACAAGCTGACTAGTTCCTCTCAAGCTTACTAGTGGTACTCGCTCGTGAAATAAATTAACGATGGGCTATTACAGCTCGCGATAGGGACACACATCCATCGTTAACAAAACCACACTTCAACACCATTGAAATTTCAACAACTTATTTGGGATTTAACATTAAAATTAACATGGACATCAATACAACCTTTGACTGTCCTCCTGAGTACATGTTGGTATTATAACCGGACTCAAAACGGGATTACAGCTCTGTTTGTTTCAATGATACTGGATGCACCTGCTTCCATCACACATACTGTATATCCACTGACGCAACGATGAGTTAGAAAATTACAGTGTAGTGTCTGAAATCTTGTTTGGTCATTCAGTATAGTGCACTATTTATTAAACACTACATAGGGGATAGTGAGGGAGTCACTCAATCAGGGAATGATTTCGAACACAGCTGTAGAGTAGGTAAAGACCACACTCTGACTTATTCATGATTTACAGAGACCCAACAATTTCCCCATTAGCAGCAACAAGTCGCATATCTTCAGTAAAAGTAGTGATCATTATTATAGTTATTATATACAGTATTAATCCAGCAAGGACATTCATCTGTCTTCACCCGTTAACCTGATATTAAATAGTTTCTTTTGTCTGTTTCCAGTATAAATTGCTGTAGAGACCAGATTTGGATATTTGACATCCCAATTTTTTTTCTCGGTGCAGACTTCAACTCTCCTATATTCAAGAGCGAATGGGCCAGTACTCCACAGCACAACACAACACAGATGCATGCCATGCACCAAATATACTTACACAATTTGAATAATGCTTAAGCCCACTGATCTGATCTGTGTTTTAGGTAATTACATATGCAAAATGTTGTATACACTACAAATCTTTCACTGGCGTTTCATAATTGAGGGCATTACAAACACTGGGTGTCTTGGCAGCTGTAACACAGAACTGTTTGAACACAGTCCCCTCCAGAACACCATAATAAACCTATTCTTTGAGATTCATATTTAACCCTACTTGGCTGGTGGTCTTTGAAAAGGTTTTTGTATCAACCTATTACAGGTCAATAGGTCAGATTCCGGTGTTGGCTACAGTGTCTTGTCATTTGGTCTTCATCAATGGCTACATGGTGGCCTTGCTCAGGGGGTGCAACTTAAGAAGCCTAAGTGAGTTTTGTTTTTCCTTAAGCCTGTAGGGCTTTTAACAAGAGAGATTATATTTCAGGTGGACATATAGGATTGCACTTCTTGTAATACACTGCAAGGTCATAAGACTAATGATACATGTAATTTGAATAATGTTTAGTTTAAGGAGCTGTACTCAACATTCAGAGTATTAGTATAGCAGCAGACAAATATCTGCTATTTAAAGATAAAGTATTGTAAAGGCACCCTGAGCAGAGAATGAAAACACTGTGTGTGTTGTAATCTGAGTTTCTCTGTTAGTTTCAATAGCCTTTCTGGTTGTGTGTGCATGTTAGTGTGTGTGGCCATGAAAAAAAATGCCAGTATTTCACAGGGTAATGGTCTGTGGGAGCCTCAGGGCTTTCAGTATTTTGAGTACATCTCCTTTAAATTAATGAATGTACTTTATACTAAGTTTAGATGATATGTTTGAAGAGTATTGTAAGAATGACTGTTCACAAATCACCTTGATGAGCTTTTTCTTAAAGATCTAAAACGTGTGGCATTTGAAGCTACATGACATTAGATACATTAAGACATTAATAGGATTACAGGAACAAGCAAAGATGTTCTTATTATTACAATAATAGTGCAAACAGTGCAGAACACAGCACCGACAACTAATAACAATCTATAATATAGCTCTGTTTAAATTGAGTTATTGCTGCATGACTCATTATTCAATGTCAAATGGCTAAATAGACACATTTGTTAGGCAAAATTATTACATTTTTGATATGTTGTGCTTGATGCTCTTCATGTAATCTTGGGGGAGATCTGAATAAAGTCTTTTTGAACATCGTTATTTCAACAAAGTCATGATTTTTCCATGACCTTGAATGTGGTCTTAGAGACATTAAAACGTGTTTTGTACCTAAAACAGAGAAAATGTGACCCCAAAAATAAGCTCAATAAGTGCAAAAATGCTCTTGATAGAAAAGTTTTTTTTCCCCTGCGGTGGGGTGTTGGGGTGTATGGAGTCATACTGTGAGCAGCTTCAAACTTCTTACTCACATTTAGCTCTACACACACACACACACACACACACACACACACACACACACACACACACACACACACACACACACACACACACACACACACACACACACACACATACACACACACACACACACACACACACACACACACACACACACACATTAAAACATGGTGTGTAAGAACTCTTCAAAGAGTGTGTTTTAAATTTAACTAAGGTAAGCATTTCACTCTTGGTGATTGAAGTAAAACTGTCACAACTATGGCCCGAGAGCTACAAACAGCCACTAAAGGATCACAGCCCACATCCCAAGGCACTTGTCAGATGTAAGTAATGGGTTCTGTAATATGTGATTAACCCAAGGTTCAAGAATGTATTCAGATTTAATCATGGCTCATTCTGTGGTGCATGAAAGAGTGCAGTGAGCTTCAATTCCACCTCAAAAGGCAGAATTACAGAATTCATTCTTCCATGTCGAGGCAGAGGATACAGTTTGTGTTACTGTGCAGAACTCAGTCGAGCAGGAAAGGAAGGACCAAATAAGAAAAATGAGATGTGAGATTCATTACGTTGGCCAAAGACTGCTTTTGCTGTGCTGTGATGGAAGGAAAGGCATCCTGGGATGGAGGCAAAGATGGGTGACTTGGTGTAACTCAAAGCAGGGAAAATGGACTGTGTCCGATCAGGTGTTTGCATTTCCATGGCATACATTCCTATGTTTTTGGTAAGTCTGAGGACAGCAAAATCACCCTTGAATTATTCATAAGATGTGATGAAAAAAACGGCAGTTACACAAACACACACACGCACACACACACACACACACACACACACACACACACACACACACACGCACGAACACACACACACACACACACACACACAAACAGGATGTACCGTCAGTACTGTTATTATTGGTGATTCTCTGAATACAGTTTGTGCTTTTGTCTAATTCTGAGAGATGAGAGGTCAGTGTTCTTTAAATGGGAGTTTTCTGTTGCTCATGCAGGGGTTTGATCATAAATGCCAGAATTAATGAGGTCTGAGAGGGGGATCTGATAACAACCTGAAGTGAGTTCAAACATGTAACAAAGCATTTGCAACAAACGTAGCAACTGGAGCAACAAATTGGTGCAATAATTCATAATGAAATCCTTGTAAAAAATGTATATATTAATACAATGTGTTTGCAAATACCAGCATGACTCCATTAAGGCTCACAGCTCTCATACAGTTGCTCTTTTTCAGTTTCAAACAGGCATACAGTGAATAACATATATCTAAATAGAACTGTGAGGAACTGTTTCATTCATTTGGACAATGTATATGTGTATTTTCAAATGCACTGAGAAACTTTATTAGTGGATTGAAATGTAGATGTGAAATTTCTCTTGTGCAATGTAATTAAACTGTCACCCACATACAGAGGTAAGGGAACTGTATTACATGGTGAAAAATCATGGTGGAATTTAGGAACACCCCTTTAAGAAATTGCACTGCAGGACAATATTTCCTCATGATGCCTTCATTTCTCTTCTTCACTTCAATTTACTAATTCCCTCTCGACTCTATTCATTTTGAAGTACTGATCATTTATGTTGCATAAAGAACATTGTAACCTGTGCAAGAAAGCAATAATTCTTACATGAGGAATTTATGTCTCACCTCTTTTTCAGTTGAGCCTGCATCTACAAAGGAGAACAACTGCCTGAATGCAGCCAAGGCCTGTAACCTGAATGACACATGCAAGAAATACCGCTCATCTTACATCAACCCCTGTACTAGCAGGGTGTCTGCGTCTGAGGTCTGCAACAAGCGCAAATGCCACAAGGCCCTACGGCAGTTCTTCGACAAGGTAACTGAGCATGGTTATTCTCAGAGCTATTTGCAGATTTTTTTTCGTGTTTGATTTTGTAGTTGCGGCTTAAATCAACATCGAAAACAGATGTCAAATGGTAAAGGAAACTGCTATTTTAAAAAAGGTATTTTAACCATTTTAATCCAGGTCTGTGTCATGGAAATGTGGGAATTGTGTGCATTTGAACGGTGTTTGGCCTGCTCAATGGCGGTGGTCCTGTGGAATGTAGCATCAATTTCAGTGGATTTCGGCGATCTCCGATTTGAATGCATGTCCACATTAACAAGACACACACCTGATTTAAAATGGGTAAAGTGTAAGTGCAATATTATATTAACCTGTCTGTGAATGCATTCTGGTTCACGTTTAGTCTACAAGGTATTTATAAACTGGCTACAGTAAGTTAATCAACTACTCTAGTACAAGACAGTTGGAAACTGCAGTGGAAATTACATATGTTTTCTCAGATGTCAAAGAAGAGGACAGATTTGTCAGATATCAATGGATATATTGTTTTCTTTTGTTTCCAAAATAAAAAAGGTTCCAACTAAATACAGCTATGGGATGCTGTTTTGCTCCTGTCCAGCGGGGGATCAGACAGCATGTGCAGAACGCCGACGTCAAACAATTGTACCGGTGTGCTCCTATGAGGATAAAGACAAACCTAACTGCCTGTCTCTTCAGAACACATGCAAGACCAACTACATCTGCAGGTAAGAAGGCACAAAGGGATCTTTAATAGACTTTATCTATTTTCCTAATATGCAATCTAATGTTCTTTGCTGTTCTTTATGTATACTACTTTACATTATTGACCCAGTGCTTTTAAATGTGACAAAGCACTTAGCCTTGTATAATCTTGCTATCTGACAGCATCGGGGGATTATCATCTATAATTTGTATCTTTCTTTTAGGTCAAGGCTTGCAGATTTTATCAGCAACTGTCAGCCAGAAGCTCACTCCATATCCGGCTGTCTGAGGGAGAGCTATGCTGACTGTCTGCTGTCTTACTCAGGTCTTATTGGTAAGTTCTCAGAAGCATTTCAAAATTGCCTTCAGAATTTGCTAGATAAATTATAAAGCTAGACTGGTGACTAGGATTATGGCCAACATGATAATAACTTGATCAACACTGGTATCATGATTGTTTATCAAAATATTTTCATTGCAAAGTCACACTGAAATCAACAGTGCACTGCTTTCACTTCTATGATATCCTACATTATTTTTTGTTTTACCTGTATGTTCTTAGCTGCACACACTCATGCCAAAAACACACCAAGCAGCAGTGAAGTGCCCCTCACCACAATAATTACATTTTTCTGTGGCTGGGAGGCGTGTTCATGCGTTAGAAACAGGAACACATTCTTTGTAAACATAGGTCAACATGTCACAGGACCCGGTTACTGATTGGCTACAGGTTTAATTAAGCTTAAGTTAAACTATACCCAACTTTTAGTTTGCCGCACTTCACTGCCTTCCATAGATATTGCATGGCCACTGGCCACACTTCACCGCTGCTTGGGGTGATTTGGCATTAGGGTAGGATAATTCACTTGTCCACACAGACACTGCTTCTTTGTCGACATGTATGCTAACGTGCAAGCTATGTAACAGTTAAATTGCAGATGTTAACTATCAAGCCAAATAACTTTCCACAGCAGAGATTAAGGCACCGGATCAACTAGACAGACATACAGATGAGATTACAGTTAATAAATTGCATATCTGTACATGACGGCATAGTTCATTATAGCACTGCACAGAAGAAGTGCTTATTTCCTTTTGTTCAGTCTTTCTTCCATCAGCAGGTGCCATTATGTAGAAAGGAAACATGTTGAGCTTTAGTAATGAGATTTAAACGCAGGGCAACAGACCAATTGCAAACTCAACAGGCAGACATTTTAATCTACATCATTCATTTTCTACTTCACACAGGTTACACCCTCTAATGGGCCCCCCTGACTTAACCACTCATCTCTGTCTCTGAGTCTGCACACAGAAATGTCCATGTACTTGCACAGCTAATACATATGAGCCTACTCAACCCCAAGCTTGCTATGAAAAGGCAACAGCTTCATTCAGTGACAACAAGATGACAAAATAGGCAAAAATTAGGTCAGTTGATTTACTGCCCATTAAGTACAGTGTGTCCCAGTTTAGCCACGACTGTTGACCCCCAGGTGTTAAGCAACATTTAAAAACAAACAAAAAAACAACCTAAAAACACTCTCCAGAACTGCAATTAGCTGAAATTGTTAAAGACACCTTAACTCTGGCTAACCTGAACATTCAAATATCAGTTCAAAACCAAGAGTCCCTTCAGCTCTGATGGTGGGACTACAGGTACAACGACAAGCAATGGTTTTCTTCTCTTTTGTGCTGCAGGTACGGTGATGACACCCAATTATCTGCGATCACTTGGTATTAGTCTGTCTCCATGGTGTGACTGCGGCAGCAGCGGGAACAGCAAGCCGGACTGTGATAGATTTGCTGAGTTTTTCACAAACAATCGATGCCTACGTGAGTTGCCATACTGCTGAAATTCATTTCCCTTCCAACCATGGACTATGCTTCACCACATTAGGTCATTTTGACCATTTGTATTGTCTAGACTTGAAGTAAAATGGCCTTTTGAAATTGTAGACTGAGAGATAATGACTAGTAACAAGAATAGTATGTGATTGTCTATCACGTGCCCTCCCTTCAAATGCAATTCCTGTTACTTTGACTGTTGTATAAGCAACAATCTCTTGAGCATTTATTTTGATTTTTCACTTATTTGTGAGTATGAATATTCAGTGCCATTTCCAGATTCAAGTCGTAAGAGTATAACAGAGACATTTTAAGTAAATGGCAATGCCTGATTGCTTTGATAAGAAGTCATGCCCAATTTTTTTTTTTTTACAATGATTAAGGCTAGATAATACAAGCGATTTTGCCAAGATTTTATTTCACTTATGGGAAGATATCTTCGATTAAATGTCACATTAATAATGATTAGAAAACTACATTACATCATTTTAGAAGTTTTCTTATTTCAGACAGTTCTAAAGTTCATTCTTGTGAATCATAGCTATTCCAGACAGGCACTGCTTTTAAAAATGCTCTTGAGAAAGGTCAAGTCATTTTCTTTCTTACACAATTATCTAAAGTATCAATTATACACGGCTTCCAGCTGGACCATGCCACTTGTACTTCTTTCCAAGGCA
This sequence comes from Echiichthys vipera, assembly GCF_963691815.1. Taxonomy (NCBI): domain Eukaryota; kingdom Metazoa; phylum Chordata; class Actinopteri; order Perciformes; family Trachinidae; genus Echiichthys; species Echiichthys vipera. Next base: position 11,871,769 of record NC_139843.1, on the reverse strand, counting down.
AGGAATGAAGACATCCGCAAAACATGCGCTGACTATTATTAAAAAACAAGGCTCAGAGAGCATTTTGGTGGATAAAGATTCCACGATTGAATTGAAGAGTTTGCACATGCATATTTTCTTATATATCGTACAGTATTTTCAAACATTCCATTTACTGTCTAGTAATACATAGATTTTGTAAAAACAATCAAGTATGCTACTAATTGATACATTATATTCTTGTAGGCAATGCCATTCAGGCATTTGGCAACGGTACTGATGTTGGGGTTTGGCAACCCCAACCCCCGATTCAGCCTACTGTACTAGAGCCTAGCATCACCCGGAGGGGTAAAGACCAAACCAATAATGCACTGGATGCACTGACGGACATCACCAAACTGGATCTTGATGACAACTCATTATATCATGTCTGTGGGACATTACAGGTGAAGTTTAACATTAGGCTACCCATACCTATTTACATGCCGTATAAAAGAACAAACGTGAAATCCTTCCAAACCACATCAAATGTTTTGATTAATTTCCAGGGCTTTTTGTCCTTGTCAGAAACCTCTCAAAACTTCTGAGAGAAAGTGCCTGAATCTAAATTGAGACCTAAATATCAGGTAGAGATCTATTCAGGGCCTCTGTCTGAGTGTCAGACGTCTGGCTCTGTCACCTTGATGGATCAGGGTTGGCTTTATGATGGCATACACAGAATCCCCCCTCCTGGGCAGAAAGATGAGACATCAGTGTGGAGTCAGAGTTTCCAAAGCTGTCATGTCAAAGCTAATTGGTTGCCACAGTAACATCAGAAATGGCCTACAGGGGTTGTGTGTGTGTGTGTGTGTGTGTGTGTGTGTGTGTGTGTGTGTGTGTGTGTGTGTGTGTGTGTGTGTGTGTGTGTGTGTGTGTGTGTGTGTGTGTGTGTGTGTGTGTGTGTGTGTGTGTGTGTGTGTGTGTCATCATTGTAATGATGTACCACATTTGTGTCCCCCAGCTTGAGGATTATGTTTACATAAATCCCTGTTAGCTTTGTAACAACTATAGCTGCTTAAATGATATAATGTTGTTGCTGATTACTGGCATTAGACACTCCAAGTCAAAATATCTGTATTCAAGCATAATAAGTTGCTCTGACAGCGACTCAACACAAATTCAAGCTTTACAGAGTATAGACCGAAAGTCAATTTTTGACCTTGGAAGTCCTAGGTTAAAATCATGTAGTCGAGAAGACAATCTCACCACAAGCTCCATATAGTAGCTGAACAGATTAGGTTTGCACAGTTGTCATGCAGTTTACATGTCCACATTTTCAGCTCCATTCAGTTTTTTCAACTACTGTTTCCCTGGTCAAGAATGAACTTTTAATCTCAAATTTGTAGATTGATGAGGGTGGTAACGCAAGATTTGCGAAACTCTCATGAGGTTGAGGTTAAGCATTGACCTCAAATGGTTAGGCTTAGGATAGGTTGTCGGCAGCGAGGTGGTCAAGTTAGGCATTGATGCTTAGGGCTATTGATGGTTAAGGTTTGCCGCTAACCTTAAATGGTTGGTTAAGGTTAGGATAGGTCATCAGACAGTGAGATGGTTAAGGTTATGAATTGATAGTTAAGATCAGGCATCATCAGCGAGTGTTTTCACAAATCTAGGGTTACAATATAGTCCTTCAAGTTCACAGGAAAAAAGTATGTATATTTTATCGTTATTGATATAATCTTTCAACATGTTCAATTACTGAGTCCATCTGCTGAAGAAGATTGTGTGATATGATCGAAAGTAGCAAGACCGCCAACTACTAAATTGACCCTGTGTTGACATTGTTATATCATTTAAATAAGGAGGTAAATGGTCATAGTTTTGTTGACATTTTCTTCCATTAGATCTAACTCTTTTTTTTAAAGATTTCTTTTGCAGTTTTCAACCCTTTTATAAGATAGGACAGACAGGAAAAGGGGGGGGGGCATGCAGCAAAGCGCCGCAGGTCGGAGTCAAACCTTTGGTCGCTGCCTCTAAACATGGGGCGACTCCTCTAACCACCTGCCGCCCTTAACTCATTTATTTTTGCATTTAACCATATGCATGAGCACACAAAACTCAGAGACCTTTTCTTTAATACAAAAAATCCAATGTGACTTTAAAAAAATGCTACCAGAAATATCCATAGCAGGCTCAGATAAAGACAAGCAAATGGATGTATTAGATATAGTTAGTAATATAAAATGCAACTGTAGAAAATCCATTCAGTGTTCTGATTGCCTGCCTGTTTTGCTTAAATGTGATTATCCTTTGGAACTGTGTGGCTTTATCAACACGCCTCTGCTATTCTCTTCTGATAAATACTATGGGGCTATATTTTTAAATGAGATGATATCACATACTTTGAAAGGGAGACAATCTATCATATTGGCTTTTAATAGCGATAATATGATTTATCACCTGTAAAAACTTCCTCCAGGAGGAAAGACCTCCTATTGAGCAATTAATCACTCTTCTCCAGAATCCTGGTTCATAGAATTCTTTCCACTTAAAAACCAACGCGTGGAGTGTTTATTATATTCCCAAACCACCACAGAGTCACTTTATCATTTTCTATACACCATCTCTGTATCTGTGAGTGTGTACTTGTTTGTGTGTGCAAATGTGTGTGGGCATATTTTTGTGTGGCTGAAAAGGTTTGAAGCAGTCTACGGAAAGTTTTAAATGTATTAAAATGGCATAACCTTGAGCTAGCACAAAGCAGAGGATCTCACACAGACAACTTTTACACAAACATGCACTCACATCTTACACGTCTTGCTCGAGGAGGAGGATTATACAAAAGGGTTCACGTAGGACTAAACGATGGGAATTTGTGGGCACTGAAAGTATTATCATAAATCTTATTGTTGTGTGGATATTTTTGCACAACTGTGGCGGTGGCAGTGTGGCTCGATGCATTAATGATTCTCCCCGACCTTGTTTTACTTTGAAGACTTTGCCCGTCCTTTAGCCACCTTCCAGACAAAAACAATTTCTTCACTACACTACATTGAGACTGGCTAAATGAGTAATAATATCTGCTGTATATTCCATAGCATTTTGCATCATCATCATCAGCCAGTCTCTGATCTCTAGACACAGGCATGAAAAAAAGGTTAATGCATCTCTGCCTTCTCATCCTTACTGTCTTTCTTCCAGGCCCAAAAACTGGTGTCAAATCAAACGGTGGATGCTGCTCAGTGTGTGGTAAGAATCAAGGTTCCTATTACATTCTGAACAATAGAAACCAGTTACTGAAACTGTTATCAGAAATACCTGAGAGAATATCATTTAAAAACTGAAGTTTTGGTTTTAGAATCAAAATCCACATATCGCAAAATAGGTCCCCAGATATTCACTGGAGATCAAAATTAGAGAACAACGTATTAATACTTGATTTATTCTAAAATACTGTTATTTTTTGTTTTGTTGTTTGTTGATAGAATATCTGCTGTGGCTATACAACTTCTGTACTAGCATGTGTTTTTTAAAATAACCAAGACACGTCAACAAAAACCTTTATTTTGTGAAAAAAGCAGTGAGCAAAATTAGAGAACAGTAACCATTGTGTCAGAAGAGAAGATTTAACAATATTTCCATAGGGCTATAGGATTCAAACATGAATAGGAAGTGTAGAGGCCAGAGCTTTGAATGACTTCAGCACATCTGTGCCCACAGGACATCACTAGTTTCTCACACTGCTCTGGTTTGATCTTGGTCCATTCTTCTTGCTGTGTCTTCCACAGTTCAGTAACTGTAGTGGGTTTCTTAGCCATTACTCTGTTGCCAGGGATTTTCCAGAGATTCTCTATGGGGTTTCAAGATATGTTTTGTCTCATTTCCACTCCATGTAACACTAAAACTATGTTCTTTTCCCTTAGAACCACCAACTGGATGAGTCTGACTCAAATGCCATTGCTAGAAGCTCAGCAGCTCAACTCACCTGCTTACACCCCTCGAGTATGCTCCTCGCTCTAGCCTTTGCTTTACCACCAATAGTATTACGGGACGAAGGTTTCCAGTTTTTGTAGGATTGGACGACAAAGTATCAACACTCCTCTCTCAAGAAGTGATTCAATTCATTTTGATTTACACATTTGTGAAGTGCTGCTTTTTTTTTTTTTTTTAATGGAAATGAGAAACCACAGCACGGCAAGAGCACTGAAATCACAAACAACAATGGATTATGTCTGAGGAGTCCACGTTAAAAACAGACCTGCTGAAGCTGTTGCTGAGTTATCTGCTCATTTGCCTTCCAATTCCTTGCAGGAGCAATTTGGTGACTTCAAGAATCAGATTCACACCGAGGACCACTCTGTTTTTTTTTGGAGTTAAAACCTGTTATCTGAGAAGCATTTGAATAAATTTACTTTATTGGAATATGTTGAAACCAGTGCACATTTGACTGAATGGACTGCCAATGTGCTGAACCGGGGATAAAATGGATCATTCTCTGCATAACTGTGCTTTGTTTTGTGCAGCGAGTAAACCTGCTTTAGTTCAACAAAAGGAAAACTAAGTGTTGGTATTAAAGTGCTGATCTATAATGTCACAAGAGACAACCAATACATTTCATAGGCACACTGTATGGAATAGGATTCACAAAACATGTTAAACTCATTTAAAATCCCTAAACATTTGTCAGATGATCCTCAAAAGGACAAAGACATATCAGCCAGAAGAAGTTAACAATTGTCTCTTGTACATGTTCAGTACTAGGTGTAGATCAGTTTGTAGATTTATTTGATTGTTATGGTGGTTCGTGGTTTTATCGCATCGCCTCTAAAAGAACATTTTGTACATATGACACATAAAGTGTACACTCTATAACAGTATGCTGCTGTTAACTTGTAACATATTGTCTGTAATGTTTTTGAGAGTCTATGTTAGTATTTGGTGACTGAGGCCTCTCAACATTATCCAGTGTAGCTATGATTTTTAAAATGTGACGGGGGTATGTTCTTCAATCATGTGGTTACAGCTATGACTATTGTGTGATTATGTTTTGATTGCAAAGTGCATAATGTTAAACAGTATTTTTTTTGAGGAATATCAAACTATCTGTAACAGCAACAAGAACATAAAGAATTTACAAAAATGTCTTTAATCGCTAAAGCGAAGTAGTGATTCTTCTGTTATATTGAAAGTGAATACATTTTGATGAAGATTCTTCAGACTGCCCCTGCTTGATTTTTTTTTTGTTCACATCATTGTGTCCTGGTAGAGAGCAGGTAAAAGACATGGGTTTGGTAAATAAAGAATGTGTACATATCCACAAGTCGCAAATGCCAAAAGACAAAAGCCAATAGACTGAAATTGCTAGCAATTACTACTGATGCAAATGAAGGACAAGATAAAGAAAACATGATTATTATTATAAACTTAGTGACACCCTATTATCAAAGGCATTCAAAAAATGTACAACATAATAGCAACAGATACTGAGAGCTTGTTTTTAAACCACCATTGCCATTCCTTAAAATGCATCAAATGTGTCCGTTCCATGTATGATCCCTGTAGACATCTAATGCTGCAGGTCTTTATAGATTGTGTATAAGATTTGTTTCATTTAAAGGATTTGGTTAAAAAAAACTGACATAACTCTCTTTTTTGACCTACTGTATAGATATTGCCAGTATAGACTTGAAGACGTCTCATAACACTTTTGTGAACAAGTATCCACGAAAAACTCTTTAAAATTTGGTATCTGTTCGGTATTCTGTTTCCCCAACAACTAAAATAAAAAAAACAGTGAACAGTGACTCATGCTGGTTTCTACGATCAACAGCAAATGATATATCCTTTTTTTGGCCCATATAATTCTCTTTCCTTTTCTATCAGTATTTAAGCAACTGAGAAGGACTCTTGTAAGGATTATATGATATCACCAGGCACAGAGGCCATTATTGTCAGTCAGATCACATCAGTCCCGGTGCGGATGACACAGGCGGACAAGGACACAGCCTGTAGAGGACAGACTGCTCTGCGGACAGTCAGAGGACATGTCTCGCCAAGAATATGACACACCTGTTTTGGCACCGTGATGGAATACTTGTCCTGGAGAGAAATAGCCTAAGATTTATTCGACGTGTCACACATCCTCCTCATGTTATGCATGAGATGGAAATGACAACTGTCCATTCAAACCGATGTAAGAGGGAAGTATAGTGATTAGAGGGATTCTAACACGTTCCTTTCAACAAAACATTCTACAAATTTGTGACTATGTAAAACTATGTTTTTAGAAAATGTGCAGGAAGTGTTCAGCATTTTTGGGGAATAGACTTATTCCTACATGCTATAGATCTATATTGTGCTTGTCCTTGCTCATTCAAGTCAAAGTCAAATGGATTTTAGACATTTTGTAAAGAAGAAACTCAATCACAACAACCACAACATCCACAGTATTTGGATCCAGACCATATAATCTGCCCACTCACAGAGTGTAACTACTTGACAGTTCTGTCTGATATCAGGCTACCACAGCACTACTCAAATTTCCAAACTGATGTACCTCTTCATGCAATTTGATTGTAGTACTATTATGCTACATACACATAGAGATGTGACTGACATTACAATTTCACTGTTGAGGCTTTTAAAATGCAGTGTGCATCACAGTTGACTAAAGTCTTGAGACAAGAATGGTAGTCATTAAACCTATGATAAATATTTTTGCTCACTAGGTTTAATGTTTCCTTGCCATAAAGTCCTGAGGACTGTGAGATAGTGTTTTGAGACTCCCCCTCCCACAACTATAAAAGCCACTGCAGGTCTAGTCAATCCCAATGTTCACCCTTGGCATAGATTAAAGAGAGCCAAGATAAAACAGTTCAATTATAGCAGCAGCGCCTGGTAGGGATCACATCTAATTACTGCAACTTTGACCTCTCCAACAACATTGTTTCAGCACCTCGAAACTACTACTTTGCCATAAACCAGGAGAGCAGCAGCAATTTCACATTATTAATTTCCTTTTGGTTGTGTCCAAATGTCAGGGTGTGCCTTGCTTTTTCACAGTAAACACTCCATGGCATCAGTCAGGCTATTTTGTGAAGCTTCCCCTCACATGTTTTCCAGAGCCAGGCAGGAGGCAAAGATAAGAGATAGTAAAGCTATTTGTTGATTGCACAGGCAGTAAAGCTAAAACCATAAGCTCTACTTGACTGGAAAAGATGGAAGAGACTAAAACTTTTCAAATGACTGGATAGGTTAAGAAAACATGACAGCTGGAGATGACCTTTTAGGCTGGAGAGAAACACATTAACCAGTTGACTGATAGAATTTGATCACTTAAGTCACTGTGTTGTTTAAAGAAACACACAACAGAATTTGTAGAACGGCAAAGGAATTTAAGTTGAAGACATTCATGGCATTATGTAAAAGAATGATTAACTATTGAGACTCCATGATACAGTAAACTGATGACTTGTCTGACATTGTGGCTACATCATACGTCACGTTATGATTTTTATTACCACCATTTTGCCACAAACAATAAGAACATGGTAACATTAGGGATGGGAATCGAGAATCCGTTTCAGTTGAAAACCGGTAAACCAATTTGAATCTAACCAGAATCGTATTCCTCCAAGTTTATCAATTACTTTTATCAATGCTGGCATTTTTTGTTTGACAGTTGTGCATTGCAAAACAATGATGTCAAATTCCTGCATCTTCACAGCTAGAAACTTGCAACAAGAGAGAATCACGGTGGAGAGGAAGAAAAAACTGTCCAAAGTTCGGCGTTATAACAACAACATTAGTGCCATGGTGGAAGGCTTAGAAGATTTTCACTTTGAAAAACCTAAATACTTAAATAAAAAAAGATAATTGTACAAATGTTCTCTCATTTCATCTACACTGTATCCATCAGAGAATCAGAGATAATAAAACAGTTGCGTTGATGTGTAGGCCTACTTTTTCTCATAGAAAATTGATCAGGAATCAATAAGGGCATTGATAAAGAATCAGATCAAAGAGCAGAATCAATACCAGCACTAGTATCAATAACATCTTATCAATTCCAATCCCTAAGCGCGCGTGCACACACACACACACACACAAACACACACATACACACACACACACACACACACACACACACACACACACACACACACACACACACACACACACACACACACACACATACACACACACATACACACACACACACACACACACACACACACACACAGACACACACACACACACACAAACTACTTCTACTGACCATGACAAATGATTGTTGTTAATATTGCAGAAGCTCCAAATGACTGTACTTAGATAAGCGCAGCATGCATTTATCCCTATAAAGCGGGTGTGCACCCCTAAAAGCTGCCTTCTGTTGACATCAAATAGACAGTCTCTATTCTAAGAGTCCGTGATGACAAAAGGACGTCTAAACATTTCAAAAGTAGTACTGAGCGTAAAACTGTAGACGGCGTGCCACCTATACAGCAGTTCAGCACCACGGAGAGCGCCGCTTCCACATAGGGCAACTTGGGGTGAAACGGGAGAATGTGACACCAGCTGTTCTCAATCAAAGTAATTACTTTCCCACATGAGAATTACCTCCAGCATCCCTTTAAATTACTGATGGTATGTAATTTTCCAACAGAGGGAGAGCGTCTGCTGCTCTCCTTCCAACCAGTAGCTTGCGGTTATCTGTGTGTTTACTAAGGCACGACTTTTTTCTGGTTTAGTCACAAATTGGCTATTTTCAAGCTTACACCCACTCCACCAAATATGTAACATTCAGCTGTATTACTGCAAAAATGTCATATTAGAAATATCCTACTCCCACAATAGTCTTCGTTCGTCAGTCATCTGGAACCTTCACAAATTGGCTATGTCCTTTAAAGAAACGGGTGTGCACCCAGCTTGGTGGCTTATGGTTACACAAACACGACACTAGCTTCAATAACTCTAGTTGAGTAAACCTTGTGTTTTCAAGCTATTTGATATCAGCAAGCAGACAACACACAGAGCAGACTTGAGAGTTGATATTTGGCAACTAGGCTTGGACAATGTCACTTCCCACAAGCACTCAAACAGAGATTGGTGAGTGGTGATAGCAAAAGTCATCCTCAAAGCCAAATGAGATACAGACCCGGGGAAGACACCAAGCTGTTCTCCTGGCTGAGCAAATCAGGTCACAAGCTGAATGTAGGCTAATGTTTAGTGAACCGATTTATGAGAAACAACAGTAAAGCAAGCTGCTACGCAAAACAATTGATTTGAAAGTGACAATAATCTTGTTAAGTTTGCCATTGAGTCAATACTACTAAGCAAAATATGTGTATGGCCTATTGGAAGACAACTATTTTACCTAACCTATTTTGCATCTGTGGAGCCAACATACAACACTGCCCCTCGACTGCAGATCTGAGTTTGCAGTGAGCCAACAAACCCCACAAAACAACAGGAACAGCAAGGGGTCAGCCCACAACATTCATGCTATGAGTGCTCATATTCCACTATTGTGTTATAAAATAACATAACGCACTTGCCAAACAACCAAAGATGAATGCCCCAAAAAGCATACAGAGCGAATACTGCACACTGTATACAGGCAGCTGAATAAAAGAAGAAATAGGAAACCAAGCAGATGCCAAGACACATCTGAGAAACATGAAAGGCAGCCGAAGTCCTACCTTGTTCAGGAGAAGCGGCAATCATCAAAGTGTCAGCAGTAGAAGTAGAGTAGTCCTAAAGTTTTCCACAGTACCATGAAAATACGCAGCTTACAACTTAAAACGTTTAGCTAAGAGCTGAGGGGGAGCAACACAATCATTCCTCCACAGAGTCGTCCTGAAACGACTGTGTTGTTGGAGAGCAAAATTAGGGTAGCCATTTATTTTGTGTAACTACAGGTGACGGGAATTTACGTTTTTCCTATTCTTCCGGCAAGGTTTGAATGCAGCTTTAATGACTAGTAAGGGTTGAGTGGTCAAAGGGCTTAAAGTTCTCACGGCCGCGGGTTCGACTCTGGCCTGCGGCCCTTTGCACCATGTCTCTCACTCTCTCTCTCTCTCTCTCTCTCTCTCTCTCTCTCTCTCTCTCTCTCTCTTTCACACACATACACATTTTCTGTCATTCTTCATCTATACTATCACAAAAAGAATGCCAAAACTGATCATCTTAAATAAACAAACAAACTTGTGAGACTACAATAATAATATGGCACAAATACTTCAGTGCAATGTAAGCCTACTGCTGTCCCAAATGTGGGACAAAGTCAGTTTAATAGTAGCCTAAGATGTAAAAACAAAAATGATAGCAAATCTTGTAACAGATGCCTTACCTCTGCCTTCATTTTCATGATCCACACACCTTTTACCGAATTGACCTTCATTTTCTGTCAAATCACAGAGATTGCCTGTTAAAAGGAGAATTAGGCCTCTTAGTCTTGTCTCCATTAAAGTGAACTGAAAGCAATTTCTGAAACCGACTTTTTTTTATAGTCTTAGCCAAAGGCTATTTATAGAATCAAAAGGTAAGATAAGGACAGGCAAGGAAGCAGAAACGGCAGGTGAGTAACTGTGTTTTACTGGGATATCTAATTTCTCATTTTTAAAATAATTTTGTAATAAAAAGGAAGACTTGCTATATTATAGCGGGATCATCAAATTTGTTTGAAAAAAAAAAATTGTTAAGTAGCCTACTATCTTGTATCATGCACTTAGCCGGGAAGACACATCTGGCATAATGATGTCTTTTCAACAATACAGTACAGTGCTATGGAGAAACCTTGGCCAATAGTTCCAACTATAGAGATTAATGTGAAAGTGCGGAATAGGATCTTAACTTCTGAAGAATACCATATTTGCCTCTAAAAGCTTTTGGCAAGAACACATGTAGGTATTCTACTAGATATTAATAGTCATAATGAGGTTGCAGAGGCATTCATGATCCAGAATAAATGGCATACAGTGCCTCACCGATGTAAGTTAGTTTCTTTTACCCTCCCCATTTTGTGTAAAGCACACTGACGTTAATATCTCCTGTAGTTAAGGCCTGGACAGTTTGATTTACAAAATGCACTGGCATCCAAGTTCTTCCATCAGGATAATTATTGGATGGTTTGGCAGATCTGTCTTCTGACACTCCCCCGGAATTACATTGCAGAAAGTGTCGGATTAATCACCGTCTCTTGGTAATAGTGGAGATGAACCAAGACAAACAGGAATAGAAATCCATACTTTTCCATCAAACGCGAATCAGGGAACTCAGAGCTTATGTGCAGCAACACATGTTTTACCCTGAGGCAGTCTGCCCCATTCACAAACTCTTAACCTGATATAATCAGTGGGACCTGCAGATTTATTCATGTAATGCCATCTGTTGGTTGCATTAAGTGCATTGTGACAACTTACCCAAGAAGACAAGGTCAAGGTCTCCCCTACTTGATCCAATTTATCTCAGGATCATTTTGTTATCAGGGCAACAATAAAGTAAACTGAATCAGGTCCTATTTCTAAGAAGAAGGGGACACACATCGACTTTAATACACAGTGATTTGATTTTGTCACCAGAGAAAAAACACGGATGGCCCTAAAGGTTTTTACAAACAACTTCTTTTTTTACTTCACTTTTTTTTAAAAGTAGGAGTCTTGCAGAGGGATCAAGCCAAACATCTGAATTAACATTTCAGCTTTGAATAATGAGATTAAGGAATTACTGTACATCATTCATGAGCTATTGGCTATGAATTTTATTATTAGCCTATTACTGTGATTAGCAGGCTTAGATGCAATTAAAATACAAATCAATATTTTCTAAAGCCAGACAATATGACCATCGGGGTTGGACCAGACTGGACATCAGTTTGCCAACAGTGACTCAGGCTCAGCACACCAGCCACGCTGAATATTTCCAGCACATCCCTCTCCAGTACTTAGCAATGACCTCTGTTCACTCAACTGTCATTTTGAAAAATAACAGCCGGTCACACATCGAAAACAGCCAGCAGCCTGTTTGATCATAATCCCCCATATTTTAGTGCTTTCCTGGATCTTTTTCAGACACAGGGCCAATTAGCATCCACATGCAATGCAACTATAAGCAGTGTATGAAGTCATATTCCCAAGGATCTCCTCAATGAGTGCGTATATATGCATTTAAAAGCAAGTCTAATGTCTACAATACACACATGTAGATAACATAAAGAGAGTGTTCTGAGCTAGATATAAGCTATTTTCTTGCCAAACTGACAGTTTGCTCTAGGGTCACAGAAGCCTGGCATAAACCCACAGTCATGTTAAGAAGATTTTGTATCCATTTACATACAATTATTGGGATCAATGCTTCTCTATCCTGTGTTTTTTTCCCCAGTGCAATCCATTATGTGTCCTTTTCTATGTAGCTAGCAATTTTGTTTGGACAGTGTTTAATTTATTCATCATTGGTTATTCATTATGTGACTAAATTGGCTGCCGCGTAAATGGCAAAAAATTGCACTAATGTGCCCATTTTTGAAGAAGTGTCTATTGTCAACATCACTAAAACAGCAGAGGAGGACTCATGGGAGTAACACAGCACTTCACAAGTTGGACTGGCAGCCTACAGTGCTACACATTTTCAAAGTACAACAGAGCCCTAGGACCACCTGTCACCTCCAGAGCTGTCACCTCCCTTTAACATGCTAGATGTGCGCACAGGGCATGTGGATTCCCTTTTAACGGACAAACAGAGTGGTAGAGTTGGGGTCAAAAATACCTTTTTTCTGCAGCTTGCTACTTTAAAGTGTTTAAAGCCACATGATTAACTGACCAGGCAGTACACAATTCTACTGAAAAGAAACATTGTGTAAAATCTGAGAAGTAGAAGTAGAAAATCTTCATAAAGGACACATACTGTACATTATTCATGCGCCCTTCTTATCTACAGTGGCACTCAATAGGTTTATCTTGTCAGATTTCTTGCCATCAGCAGCATTATTATATAACAACCCTTAAGGGTAATTTGGTGGCTTTTCTCCAAGAGCGCCTGCAGCTAATAAGTGCACTGCTGAGTATAAGTGAGGATTATCCAGAGTAGCTCTTTGGCAGGCTGCATCCCTTTTTCTTTACATCCTTGTTCAAATGAAAACCACTGATGAAGAGGGAGCCCACTGAAAGGTGTTGGCACAGTGAAGGACACACCTCTTCATATCAGGATATCTTCTTTTTGTTCACATGTTTAGCCTGAGGTGCACCTGGCAGGACAAATTTAAATAAATTCAAAATGTTAGTGAAATGTCCTTTATTTTAGTTGAGAATCTTGTCCAAACAGATTTAAGGGATTGTTTGGTACACTTACTGTACATTTTCCTTTTTTAAAATCTCAGAATCCAAAACTTAATGTGACCCTTTGACCACACGACTATTCAATTTCCATTTGACTTCCCAAACAGAACTTGAAGGTCACATATTACTGTGTGCTGATGCTCATTTTCAGTTGTATACTTGTATTTTGGGTTTCTACTGAAAATGTTAAATGCATTAATGTTAAAAAAAAAAACTCATTATTTTTCCCTGACTATACCTGTATTCACCCTCTGTCTGAAAACAATGCATTTTAGCATCTGTCGCTTTAAGCCCCCCCCAAAAATAAGACCAATCTGCTCTGATTGGTCAGCACTTCCGCTCCTGTGCTCTGGGTGTATCTGCACCATCACTGCAGCCGCACTTTCTATATATAGTATAATTGCAACAACATTACATTGTACAGAAGACTGACGGCTGGTTTAGAGGCCGTTTCTAAACACAAAAAAATATGTTTAAAAGCAACACCCCAAAAAACTAATACAGCTTTAAAAATATTAGACAGTTTAACTTATATTGGAAGTAATATTGTGTAGAAAATACACTTTTGGGACTTGCACAGGAACCCCCCCCCCCCCCACACACACACACACACACACACTAAAATTCAGCTGGGGTTTTAGTTTCTCTCCCAAACACTTTCAGGGGGAATAATTGTCTTTGGCTGGGGCAATCAACCAGTGCTGAACAACGCAATTACAAATTGTAGGTTTAAGCTCCAGAGACAAAAACATCAGACAGGCAGACACAGGAGTGTGGAATTCAATTCAATTCAATGTCTGTGCTGTAAGTAGTGTATGCGGAAAGACTCAAGCGCACAAAAGATTTTCAGGTCTGTTTTTTATTTTCTGGCATGTTGTCCATCTTTAAAATACACTGAAGATTACTGATATGCAGTTTATCATCTTTTTTCACGGTACAGTAAGACCCTGATTCCTGTGTAATGACACCGTTATAGGAATACTCTACAAACACAAAATAAAAACACATTAGCTGGCGTACTATCCTTATGAAACGAACACTTTGCAACATAAAGCAAGACAATGCCCGTGAAGTCCTTAAAGATGCACACTTCAAAAGGAGTTGACAATAAAACAACCTATCAAAGTCAACAATAAAAATCAAGTTAAATGCTATTACACAGGAATCTGTTAAATATCAAAACAAAAATATTAACAGAAATGCTCTTTTTCACAAGTGTAGCAAAAGACTTACAATTTATCATAGATATAATAGTAACAGGTGACAAGGCCTAAAATAAATGATAATCTCTTGCCGATCTGTCATAAAAACCTGACAAACACATGAAATCTCAAGAGATAAGAGTGACCAAGACTCACATTTGTTCCAACAAGACACTGTACAGCTCAGGGTGGAGGTCGGGGCTAAAAATGGTCGACAGCTTTTAAAATTCTGCACATCAACGGGCTTCCTCCTTCCATGGAAAGCCAAGGCATTATAAAAAAAGCTAACGTAACTCTTTGTACTCAAAGATGGAAATAAAGTCATAGCGTCAGAGGGCTTTTAATAAAAGTTACAAAACAAACTAGTAAACATCCAGAGGCGCATGAGGTCCCTGGTTTCATTTTGATCGAGCAGATGTTTCTCTTAAATGGCGTCGGCCCACCACACCAATACAAAGGCTAGTTCAATCAACCAATGTCCAAGTTGCACAGCAAAATGACACGATAACAAACTGCAGTAAAGAATTGACCAGAACTTGTTCTCTGCATTATGTAACTTCTTTTAACACTGAAAAAAAACAAATCTGGATTTTGTAACAACTTAAACTTCCAGTTTGCTAATAACGCGCATCTAACTTTTCTAAATTTTAATGTTTTCCATGCTTAAGTTTGATGGCCAAAGTTTGTCCGTGCCTCCTCTGGTTTCGCAGTCTTCACCCACGTGCCTACGGTAGTGACTGCAGTCTCATGTCTCTGCAGCATTTGTACATGTATTCCACAGAAAAATACAGACTTTAGCTTCAGCTGGGTGGATGATACGTATGTACATCAAATGCTTAAACAGATCTTTAATGGTAATTGGCAAAGTGGTGTGACAAAATACTCATGTGGTCACGGGGTGTTAAAAAAGAGCCCTGGCCTAACGCATAGCTTTCCCCGCGAAAAGGCAGAATGATTTGAGTCCATACAGAAAAGGCTTCGCATTAGAACTAAATGCTTCAGCACCAACAGAATACTAGGCAAAAAAAAAAGAACAAAAACCCCATAGGCAGCATGTGCATGAGCCATTTTTTTTTTGTTTAAATCTTCTATTTCCAACACGCTGTGAGGGAAATCACTTAAGCTTTGAAATTACGTAATGTACAGGCAACTTTTCTTTTCCCCTCAAGCTGAGCAAATGGACAATGAATTCACGACTAAAGCTTCAACAGGTGCAGATCCTCCTCATTCACCTATCTCTGACGACACTGATCGGGCAGGTTCCCTCTCAGTGTGGTCGAAAAGTTTTGCCATGATGATGCCCAAGGTGAAGGGACGAGATTTGGGCCCAGTAGGTGGAGGAAAAGTTTATAAAGGATTAATGTGACCAGAGGTGGATTTTATGCAGATTAGAGCAAAGGGTGCAGGGAAGGTAAGCAGGGTTGTGCTCTTGTGGACTCTGGTTTCAAGTTTCAGGGAAAACTTGAGTTGTAGCAGCCAAATGTAATCTTCTACATGTAGGCATGTCATGTCTCTGGAAAGCCCTCCAGCTGGGACCTGCGGCACATTGGAACATTATGACCGCAGATGGTATTAAAAAAGGGGACCCAAATGGATTGACGGGTTGTGACTCAGACGCAGGTGCCTTGGTGTGCTGGAGGAAGGGCTTTTCTGCTCTTTAAACCCTGGGACTTGTCCTTATAATCCGTTGGTTTCTGCTGTGAAATGTCTATCAGCGCGCTGGCAACAATGATACCTAAAGAAGCAAAAGAAAAAAGAAAAATGTGAGGGTGGTGAAAAACATTTCAAACATGTCTTAATTTCTAATATCTAATATTAGTAGAAGTTTTTGTTCTTCCTGTGGGGATTGGAGCCACATTTTTAGTGGTTTGGGTTTGCCTATGTACATTTGCTGTACGTGTCGTGATATACTGTATATTTAGTGTATTTTTTCAATGATGTACAGGCTGATAGGTTGGGCTAACGGTTTACAAAGTAGCTTCATTGTAAAATCACTGGTCACAAGGGTGAGAGAAAGTTATAGATTTGGAGAAAATCACCACGCAACGGATTAATAAATATATTTACTTAAGTAATTAATTGCAAATGGAATTGTAAACAAAACACGTGCAACCCCAAACCTGACCAACGTTTATCTGAACAAAGTAGAGTATGGTGAGCACTGCAGTGAATTAGCTGTTTTTATTGTGTTACAATTTCACCATGTATACATTAAGACAATAGATATTAACTAAAGTTATGATGACAAATGTTTCTGTTTGTGTGAATGTGTTACCTGACTGTCCCGGTGGAGGTAAGTCTGAGAGCCCAGAGGGCAGACGCATGAGGACAGTCAACACAGCAGCTTTCCCTCCTGAACACGGCTCCATTGCAACAGGTTTAGGTGCACCCTGTGGTGAGAAAAAACACACTATTTTAAACACAATTTCAGGATGACTAAGAAAGAAATTCACTGTATCTGCACAGACAACACCGATAATGAATGATAAAGTGCATGATGTCAGAAGTACTTTATTGGTACAAGAAGAACCCAAGATCTTTTCACATCTTAAATCAAAGTAATGTGACAGTCACACTTGGAAAAACAGTGATAGTTGAGGAGCAGCTACCCATTAGTTGATATTAGCTGTGTTTAAAACAAGACACCCTCCTCCTGAGACAAATGCTTTAATTGGTCACACAATAAAACTCTTGTGTGTGTGTGCGAGTCCCTGTCAGACAGTCAACATGTTGAGGCAATGACCTACCCTCTCAGTTAATGGCCAAAACCGCTGGTCTCAAGCGTGAAAAACATGTCATCCCGATAATGAATGTCAAGGATTTCACGGCATGTTTTGGTTGAGGGGATAGAAATTAGGGAACAATAACATGCCTGAATAGAAGTGACTTTTTCCTGCCTGTGTCTGGCTCAATTTAAAATGGAGATGAGAGAGTGAGGAGAGGCAAAATGGTAGAAAAACAGGGATGCGGATGTATTAAAACATGAGATAATAAGGATGGGGATGCACTCATTTGTATTAATGTGTTCCACTGGAATTTGTACAATATTTCACTCCGTGGACACAGCCAAAACAAAACAAAACACTGACACTAATGTGTATATTTGTGTGTATTGTGAATTATTTAACTGTAAAATCCTTGCGATGTGCAGATGTGGAGTGCTTTAATCAAAAGTAAGTGCAATCTCGTTTCCTATGAAGGAAAATTTCCAATGCAACGAGTTTGCCATTTTAAATGTCATACAGTATGTTTCTTAAGTCACTTTTCGACCAAGCAACTTTGTTGTTAATGCTTTGTTCTCATGTTTATACTGATACTTATATATTTTGTCTTTCAATGTAAAGCACTTTGAGTTTATGTGTGATGAAATGTACAATATAAATATAGTTGCCTTTGCCATCCTGCACAAACCTGAAATTTTCCAGGCTACCGTCAATGCAAAGAGATGTTTTTCACTCGATCCAGATTTTTAAAAAAGGTCAGACGGCCATATAATTGAAGAAGTGCAGACGTTCCCCTAATGAAAGGATTCATCGACTGTCCCATTGAAGGTGATGTTACGGCAGTTTCACGTGGTGTTGCTATGGCGATCAGCTGAGAATTCCACCTACACTGAGGGGGCACGACCGCAGTGGGAAAAAACTAAAAGAGTAACAGTTACTCTGTGATATTGACGGCATTAAATAGCCATTTTTTATGATGAACCTCATAATACAAACATTATGGAGGAAGATTTTAAAGCACATAATAGGAGAGCACATTTTGTGCAAATAGTAAGAGCCAAATAAACGTCTTAAAAGTTCAACTGAAAGGAAACTGCTGAATGTTGATTCGGAGATTTACTGGATTTGTCCTTCATCAAAAGAGAAACCTCTTTGCAGAAATAATTTGCTGAGGTTATGCATGCTGTCACCTTTGGCCCGGGTTATTTTCCATTTGCCTGTCCTAATAATCAGGTGGAACTAATACGGAGGGGCAGAAAGATGAGGAGACTTTGGAGCTGAACAAAGGTGAACCGAAGCAGAAAAAAGAAAGTACATTAAATGTGACAGACACAAACTCTTATTGTTAATCAGTTGATTACTGTTCTAGTAACCCCAACAATTATACTGTGTTTACTCAAGCTAAATAACTTAATGAGTGCACACATTACAGTGCCAAACCTCAAACACCTACCCTTTTACTATATATTGCATTCAAATATACTGTGTACACTTAGCTTTAAAACTAATTTAAAAGCAACCCTTGATAAACTGTAAAGACAACTTAGGTGCATTCATTAGTCTTGTTGCCTCTATGATGATATTAAATGTATTGTGAAGGATTCAAAGCCTTAGCCCTAGAGTCATGTTGTACACAAGAGATGTTTCTGTATTGCAGGCAAGCTAGAGACAGATGTTTATGTGCATTGTTACTCAATCCAATTAGGCCACATGATCAGAACACAATATTCTCATGCATCTTTTCAGGTACAGTCATCATCATGAGGCCCATACACTGCCAGCCATTTCATGACCATTCAAGTGATCCTTCTAATGAATACCTTCAGTATATATAAGTCACATTCATGCAATGGAGCTAATTTAACCTATGCTGAGGTTTGATAAGGGAGATTCCACTGCAAGCTATACTTATATGGAACACAGCTGTTCCAAACAAACACTGAGGCAAAGACAGAAGCTGCAGCACTGCTGTATGGTATATGTATATATTCATGTCATATGAAATACTTAAAACACATTGGAGTAATTTGTGAAGTTAATGAAAGGAAATGTTTGATTTTAAATATATGGCAAGTACTATTTTTAGCCATGGCTCTATCGGTTTGTTGGTCCACCACTTTGGTCCTAATATACCTGCATTAACCCTCTGTCTGAAACGCTCGGTTTTAGCGACTGTCTCTTTAAGAACCCCTCCATAAAACAAGTAGAGTCTGCTGTCAGCATTTACGGGTCAGCTCTCGTTGTCTCTGCTCCATCATTGCAGTCAGGGAATGACTGTAACTGAACTGTGGCAGCACTTTCTCCCGACGGCTCGTTTAAAAGGCACAGTATCTGAATATAGGCTTTTTTAGGATACTTTCACAGTATTTACATAGCACCTCAAGCTGCTTTTTAATAAATAAAAAAAAAAGACATGGAAATCTCCCTTTTTACAATATGGCACCTTTAAAAAGGACAACATCACACTGAATAGAGACAAGATTAGATCACTGTTTTCTGCTTCAGAAGAGTCAGTCTGAGGTCATAAACACAGTCCATAGCTGGATCTTGATGGGCCATGAGAAGTTACTGACGTAGACATAAAAGGTAATATTGGGGTTGCTTCTAAAGGTGAACTTCTCACAGGAGAAACTGTCTCTGTATTCTCTGATGTTAGTTTTGGACACGATGGGCAGGAGCTTTCATTTCTTGTAACCTACTGCTGTCTTTCCTTGGAGCATGCAATTCTGCATTCTATATATTTTTTATTTTTGGAACAACGTGAGTACCATTCTGATTTTTGATCTTGTAAAAGTTGAAAGTAGCAGCCTCTTTCTTCTTAGTCTACTTCATTTTCAATGTGTAAGGCTTATATTATTACTTTATGTATTAATCTGGGATGATAAATAAAAAAACATCTAGAAATAATTTTAATTTCATTTGAAACACAAGGTGCCTTTTTTTAAATAGCTGCCATTTTCATATCTTCCAAAGAAGGTTTACACTGCCTGCAATCCTACTGTGCATTAATCAAGCTGTATTATGGTTAATCATAATCTAATCATCTTATCATCACACACACACACACACACACACACACACACACACACACACACACACACACACACACACACACACACACACACACACACACACACACACACACACACACACACACACACACACACACACACACACACACACACACACACACACACACACACACACACACACACACACACACACACACACACACACACACACACACACACACACACACACACACTATCTGCTTTCCTTTCCTCCTGCTGACAGGTGTGATCCATCATACTAGCTGTCCGTTAGTGGTTCCATATGTTGAATGCCAGCCACAGTGAATAGAGACATCTGTGACATCGAGACCTAGGCCTGCAGTGTTTGGCTCTCTGTCCAACAGCTGCTGACATCTTGCTCACTAAAACCAACGTCCATCTCTCGAGGGTTTAAACTGGCCAGAAATGGATAAAAAGTTTCTCTCAGGCCAGCTGGACTTAGTGACAGAGAGCTGGTAATAATGAATGCAGTGAGATCAGTGCCTAGAGAGAGAGTACAGTTGGAGAATTAGGTCTTAAATGTGTCAAATGGGATGCAAGGGGGTCATTCTGGTACTGAAGCCCCTATTCTAATATCTAAACTTTGTCCCTGAAATAGAATTTGTTCAGCCAACCTCAGACTTCCACACTGACCATCATGTGTGTTTATTATTTGTTTACATTCTCTTCACAATTATTTTGCTCTGCACTTCAGTGAATCAGTGAACGAGTGGGTCTGTACAAACAGAGCCGGTGAAACGAACGGGAAGCCAGCGATGCTAGCGTGACATCAGTGTCCTCTTTGACATCAACAAATACTTCCAATGGCTAAGTGGTGCCAGATGCTGACCAATTAACCTCTATAAAAGAGAATTAGACTCATTTCATATGGTTTCACCTTCAGCTGGAGCCAAGGCACGTGATGGAGCTGTATGTCATCCAACATATGCATTTTCTTATTTGAAACCATGTAGATTGGATCACGGTCCAAAAATCAGACATATTCAAAAAGATGGCAAAGTCAGTTATAGCAGTTATAGATATGGGTCAATACAAATTATTTTTAACAGTAGGAAAATAGAATAAAATTGTTAATATGTTTTAGAAAGCACTACCACAATTGCTACATTAACTGCATGAGCTGTGAAAAAAACACATTTTCAACAGAGAAATGTGTGTTTTGCATTCGGGTCCCTGCGAGCTTAATGCCCTTTCAGGAAGTATTAAGATATTTGTGTTTTATTTGGCTACTTCACACCTGGAATTTACACCTTGCCTACAGAAACGCTGGCGTCACACATTGTTGAATGTCATTTGACACCATTTCTGTGACACTCTCGCTACTGGAAAAACTAGCAGCATTTAAAGGTCCCAAACTGCAGAAAGTGAGATTTCCACATCCTTTTTTTTTCTTTTTTAATTATTAAGCAGGTCGAGGTGCTACATTAATACTGTGAAAGTATCAAAATGCTCAATCCACAGAGAAATTTTCACAACCCGTGTTCAGAAACTGTGTCTTTAAAGAAGCCGTCTGGACTTTCCTACAGTTGTGATGTCACTGCCTCCAATACAGACGTTTTTTTATGCCCACATGCGCAGCCATATTGGCTGTCAAAACAAACAACAGAGAAAATGTTTACACACGCGCACACACACACACGCACGCACACACACACACACACACACGCACGCACGCACGCACGCACGCACACACGCACGCACGCACACGCACACACACGCACACACACGCACACACGCACACAGGAAGAGTGACTTCATTCTCTGCTCAGGGCGCTACTACACAATATCTTTACATAGCGAATACTTGTTTGCTGTTATATTAATGTACTAACTTTGAATGCAGCTCCTTCAATGGTAAATCCAGCAACTAATTCACCAAGCAGCTTCAAGGCTGTCACCGTAAAATGTGTTTTTAAAAAACTTTCTGTAACTTTGGGTGCTACTGAAAATCATCCAGCTTAAAAACTGTGAAATCAATTTAGGACACAGGCATGTAAATCAGGTTTCTTAGGTGTTTTCCATAGCAAAACTTTTATAGTAACTTCCTTAAAAGCTGCATGGACATCGAAGTGTAATTGGAAGTCAAGCATTCATCGGTTCATTCTGCATCTTGAATGGGTCAAGAAACAGAAGACGGCATGTCCCCCCCCATAGTTATCATTTCCAAAACAGCTTGGGACATTGTTTACAGCAATACTCTCCAGTGAATGCAAAGTCTCTGTATTAATGCACTCTATAACTAGAAAACTGTGTCTGGTTTTTGCGCAGAAATGGGAGGAACACTTCTGGGATAAATTATTAAATAACAGATTGACACATCCCACTGACAAGTATGTAATTAACATTTTACTTAACTCAAGGCAGAGGTTTTTCAGATTCAGACTGTAATTTAAAAAGTGCATCCAGAGAGCCAAGAAACGTTGTTTTTCTCCTCTTTTGCTCTTTACGTTGCCCTTCAAAGCACCATAATGCACAGAGAGTACCACTTAGTATTATACATTAATAGCTAATGGAGTGCCTTTTTCCTGGTTGCCACGGGGATATTATTTCTCTCAGCGGCAGGTGACACAGAGTTGGCTCTGGCTGAGGAAACACTGTTGATTCTCCAATGTCAACTTGAGAGTTGTAGCTCCCCACATTGCTCTAAGCTATGCTTTTATCCCAGGTGTCATAGAGCGCTATTCTGTGCTTAACACCAGTCTTCTTCTCTATTTTCTATTTGTATGGGAGGTATTTATATTATAGGAATTGAGAGGTGGAGTAGCAACTGGACATAACAGTTCAGATTTGCAGAAGCATTTGAACATGCAGGATATAATGACATATTAATCAAAATTTTAGTGCAAAATCACCACCACTGTAGAGAAAAAGAACAATAATAAAATGTTCCACAAACAATCCTGACGTCGCTATTTAATAGCAGAGCAGTCCCTCTCCAATTCAGTGAGGCGTTTTTAAAACAATGACCATGTTGTTTTTGCAAGAGGATTAAAAGCACCATAAAACTTTTTTTTACATTTGAAAATCTTTATAAATCTTCTTTTTTTTAAAAACATAAATGGTATCATGACATCACTTTGCATAAAAGATTTATAACATCGATTGACAAATGTCAGCAAGTCTGCAGCCCTGATTGCAGAGGACAATTCACATAAAGGAGAGGGACATGGGGGAGAAAGGACAGATCTCTTATTGATGAGGGGAGTGGATAAAAGGCTGACATAGTGGGGGGATAGAGCTGGTTGAATACATAACAATAAGTTCCAATTATGTGGCACTACAAAAGCGTTGTATGCATGTCAGTAAAGGGAATTACACATCACAAATCTTAGACCGAGTGTTTAAGATACCTGTGCAAAGATAACAAAATGGGCGTTTACATGTGCAAATTTGAAGGTGCTTGTCACGACTAACACAGGCTAACAAAAAAAGAAGGAAATCAACAAACTAAGGTGTCAGCCATCAGTATGAAAGACTCCTGCGAATGTTACATGGATGCAGTTGTAGTTACACTGCATCTCCCTTATATTGCATATATTGATAATAATGTATGAGTCCAAACAAGAGAGCAGGACTCACCTCAGCCACAGGCTGCAGCAGTTCTGTTTCCTCGCCCCTGGCATCGAGTGCAACCGCAACGGAGGCAAATGGACGACTGGCCATCTGCTGACGCTCTCTCATCAGTTGCTGTGAAATCAAATACAGATGACATATGGATGAGTATGAACAAGGAACATACACTAATCAAACAATAGATAAATATAGTATTTATAATAAAGTCTGAAGGATATTCACAAAGCTGACAATTATTCCACTAATGGAAATTCACCACAATTAACTTGAGTGAGTGTTTTTATTTATTTTCCGTGATCGGTGATAAAAAAAACAATTATAGTCCCATCCTTAATACATCATATAAAAACGGTCAAATGCATTGAATTTCTAATGATGTTGAATAGAAATAAAAACATATTACAACCAACTTTAATGACTTGATTCTGACTGGTCAATTACGGCATTCTGTAATTTCTGAATAAGAGGCTGTTGCTATGGATGCAGTTCAGATCATAAAACTGCGATGGACCCTTTTGAATTCAATAAAATCAAAGAATTCAATTCGACACAAATTATTGATTTCTTCAGTAGGAAGTTTTGTAATAAGCAGGACAAGACCAATGTTGCAAATTGTAACACATTTAGGGTGATTCAAAACCATCATGCATCCTCCTGTCAGGGTTTAATTCACACTATATTCACTCTACATAATCCCTCACTTCTTATATAATAGACTGGAAATTTTAAATATTTTATCCATTTAATTTACATACACAAAGTACCAAATTATTCCAAAGAAAATCGTTAATATGATGCAAACTAGAGTGATATGACAGCACTATAAACCATCATCGTCACTATAAATACTGTGAATAGACTTGAACCTAGACAAATTAATTTGAGATAATCTTAATTTATGAATCTGTGTTCATCAATTTGATCAAGCAGCCTGCAATTTAATATCAACTGCAATTTATTTCCCACATACCACAGAGAAACAGCAAAACAATTTTCTCTGCACAGAGACAATGCTGTGTTCAGGTCACTATCCAAGAACGACACCATTTCTGTTTAGAATGAACAGAAAATAAGCCACTCTTGTTCCCCACTAATCAATATTGTAAAACAACTAGCGCCATACTTTCATCAGCAATGCAGTGTCTGATCAATATCTAAACAGGCCCCCATTTTAACACCAAGGACATCACTGATTGGTATTGGATTTGTGATGAGCTTAAATGTGCTGCATTAGGACCTAATTGTACTTCAGATTACTAAGCACATCAAGCGGTTGTGATGATCGGCCTCACGACGTGCCCTTCCTTTGCACTTCTCTCAAGTTCAGTAAAGCTCTACATGTGCACAGACATACAAACTATTCCATACAACAGTATTGATACACAGTTGTCATTGCCGTTTGTTGGGTGTTCTGGGTTCTGTGAATTTCAACACAGTTTTTTAAACTAAGAAAAATTAAAATGGGTAACAGGAAAAGTTTTTTATTGAGCATTAGCCCCTCCCCCAAACAACAACTGTCAAACCCTTGCTAAGCAACTATACCTTAACACGAAAAACACATCAAACTTTAGATTCATTCACATGCTGGCGTGGTGTGCATGAAGCTGTACAAAGAATGATACTCGCCATTTCAAGAGTTTGGAGGGCGATATGTCTTTTTTTATTAGCCTTTCCAAAACCAAAAGAAATGTGTAGCCCAAATAAATAATATAATGTGTTGAGTTTATCAAGTGGCATATTTCAGACACCTTTTATATGGAGTCTCATTTTCAAATGTGTTAGATGGGGAGAATAAAAAGTCATCAGGAGCCTTTTAACTAGAAGCTTAATAACTACATTTGATAAAAAATCTGGCAGCGACAATTGTCATTTCAGTTGTAAAAAAAGCAAAAGTCATCTGTTAGAAATGAGAAGCTTGCTTTTATCTACCTCTCCCTAAAATCAAAGGAGCCAGTGTTTCAACACTCACTCACTCACTCACTCACTCACTCACTCACTCACTCACTCACTCACTCACTCACTCACTCACTCACTCACTCACTCACTCACTCACTCACTCACTCACTCACTCACTCACTCACTCACTCACTCACTCACTCACTCACTCACTCACTCACTCACTCACTCACTCACTCACTCACTCACTCACAACCTGAGAGGTGAAGCAACAGTGATTAACGGGGTGAGTCTAAGCCAATGGTCAATTGCCCAAAAAACATAAATGACACTTAACTAGAAAAAAAAAAGAAATAAAAAAATGCTACAATAACATGAATAACTCTTCAGCTCATCCTTCAAAAGTCTACGAATACAATCTGTGATTAAAATCTGTAAGTACTCAAGTACATATTTTAATGTAAAGCACTTTAGATTTTAATGTAAAGCACTTTGGGCTGCATTTTTATATGTATGAAAGGTGCTATATAAATAAAGCTGATTTGATTTGAAGTACATTTGACTGCTCAAAGACTTTGCAATTATCTCACATGATCCCTCTAATAAAACTGTGTGCCTGTTTGGGTAAACTGTTTGATAATTTTGAGTATTCTGGTGGTCCTAATCCTGAATAGGAATTTGTCCTTGGTGTAGTAATGAACCCTGATATTCTTGTGTCCAGACCCCCCACCTCACTCACTCTCTCTGAATTGAATTAAGTATGCATTAGTCTGGGTATTAATTAGCGAAATTCAGATGAGGTCTGGAGAGGTTTGATAGCATTGTAAAAGTGAACAAGTGGGAAAAAAATGATGGAGAAAACATTTTCAATTAACGTCTTGGGGAATCATAGACTCCATCTATGACAGGTTTAGAAAAAGAGCATGTCAGAACACTGTATTCATTCAAATAGTTATAGTTCAGGTGTACATAGAAAAAAACATAATGATGGATGGAAATGGTATTATTTAATTAAAATGTCAAAAGAACTTGAGAGCTAACAGTGACTCATTACATTACTAGTACTTGCTCAGGCAGCTCTTAAGCCAGAGCCTGAATCATCTGTGTTTTTTTTTATAAAGATTAAATGAATAAATAAAAAAATAAAGAGACCTCACAAAACCCTCAAATTGCAATACATACCTTACTTACAGTATCGCAATACAGTATATTGCAACAGAATTAAGAATGACCTCTGTATCATGATACGCATCATATCACCAGATTCTTGCCAATACACAGCCCTAACGTTGAGGCATTTTGAAAGTTCAACCATCCTTTTACAGACTAGTTTTACAGACTGATGGTGGAGTGAGTGAGATCCATGTAACAACTGCTTTCGTTGAATCACTCTGAAAACATGCCCTGGGGGAGGTGAAACCGACGACACTAAAAAACCCAACAACAGCCATATGAAATTGAGATTGATCACTCGATTGATTTTTCTTTTTCTTGCTCTGATTTTTAAACATTTAATCTGAGGTCCCATGTTAGATTCTTGTACATCTCTACTATTAAACATCAAAACCAGCCACACTAAAACCGATTTAAACTGTAGGGTCTCTGCAGGTCAAAATGAGAAATTTTGCCCTTTTCGAAAAGATAAAAGCAGGATGGAGGGCCCGGTGGGGTTGTTGCAAAACAAGAAAACAGCTCACGGCTTATTATGGTTTCCAACACAAGAGCCTCATATCCAACAACATTCATCCTAAATGTCAGATAGCAGTTATGTTATTTATCATGTTGCAGAATTCATTTAAAGCAACAACGCACAAGATGAGAGCAGAAGGAACGTGCTGGCGTTTCGCTCTGTGCCGGCGCGGGCATCAAAGACTGTGCTGGGAATACAATTATCAAAAAGGACCGGTTCAATACCAGAGAGATTCTAGAAATGAATAAGAAGTTAATGACAAAAGAGAGTGAACTCTGCAAAAAGCAAATGGCGTTTGTGCAAAGACAGACTGATTGCGTCGAGAATACAAGCTGCAGCTATTCATGGTTGTGATAAGGGTGGACATGCAGTGCATTGCTATGCAACTTGATTAATTTGGCAAGTGAGTGCATTAATTATCTGTCTTGAGAATACGGCATTTTGTTCCCTTCACTGGATTCTATAAAAGGGTAAGTGTCATCCCGCCTCTGAGCATATTCTACACCTAAGCAGGTCACTTTGTCCTTTTCAAAGATCACTGGCTGTGCCCACAGGCGCTGCTCTCCAGATTTTTTTTTTTTTTTAACATATAAAAATGAAAACATATTATAAAATAAAAACAAATGCTTTCACAAACTTGGATTAATGGACTTCACTAAATGAAGACACCTCTTTTAGTAGACTTCCACTGCATATAATACTGATATGATGTTGCCGTGCTTGAGTGGTTTTGTGTAGGCTGTGCCAAGAACTCATTACTGTAATAATACATATCATTCATTTTTTTTCTTTAATAAAATAAGTTGAAAGGTTAAATTCTAACAAAATATTCATTAAATGTTACCTTGCCTTTTCGTATCATTCTGTTCTGTTCATACGAAGCTATGTCCTAAGCTGAACTCCTAATCACAGGTACACTCAATCACCTGGAACCTTAGAGGAAATTATTAAAGTGCCAACTTTAGACTGAACAAGGGACATGCAAGGTGACCGGGGGTTTAAGAGTAGGATAATCTTATTGTAGCAATCGATGACCGCTGATTGAGCTCTTCAAGGGAAGCGCACAATGTGAGACCACACCAAGTCTGCAGAGGGGATTATGTGGTTAGTAATATACTGCTTTCAGTTTTGTCAATGCAAGCGTATAGCAAATTAGATAATTGAGCTATCTTAATTAAAACAGATTGTTAACAGTGATCGTTTTTAAGTGAAGGCTCATGCTGCCACGACCTTTACAGAAAACAAGACAAAAGCTCCTTTTACACTGGACAAAAAAACAAACACCCAGTAACATCTGGCTTTTGTCTTTAGTGGGAGGTTACGATCAGCATTCATTTCCGGGACAAATGACTCTGCACAGGTATTTATCAGCTCTAGCTCCGAGCGGCAGTGAGGGAAACATGACACCTGGGTGGACACTCTAAGACAATGGTGGATGGGTTCTGTGACTTCATGACGGCATTTGCGTTTGACCCCTTTTGCCATCCAAACAGGCTGTTTCCCTGCACGCAATGAAAGCCTGCTCAAACGTGAGTGGTAAATACATCTCAGACTACAAACGGAAACCAGACCTCTTCCGCTACCCTACCTCATAATCATTAGACTAGGTGGGTAAGAGTAAGGAGAATCCTAAAACATGCAGGACAGTAGCTCTCCAGGAGCAGACTTGGACACCCCTGCTCTAGTAGATGTTGAATGTTACAGGGAAACTGGAAATGTTGATCTGTTGGTGGTGATAAAGGAACATTCAGCAAAGTCAGTAACATTCATCATCATGGGCACCATGAAGGTCTGTACAAAACGGTATCACTATCTTGTCCTCACCTAACACAAAAGGCAGGTTTAAGCAAACAGTTACACCTTCTTCTATAGGCTGATGATAGCTTCAAATAAACAGATACTAATTAGTAACTGGTGCATTTAGAAAATGGCATGCTGAATGTGCTGAAAAGAAAAAAAAGGTCCTTTTTCTGGCAACTGCTGCGCAATATTAGTTTGAAGTGCTTTTAGAGTGCAGATCAAACCACTCTACACACACCACTCTATGCAACGGTCAATACATATGTTGTGAGTTTGTATGATGCTTGTATCCAAGTGTTTGTAGGAGTGTGTACGAGAGATAAAGAGAGAGAGCAGCTGCATTAGACGCATCCACGTTTGTGTATAAAACGTCTTCCGTGTCGCGCTCTTGTGAAATGTCAGAGCCCCCTCCCTCCCGTTCCCCCCACAGGTAGCTTCAAAGAGGTCAGCCCTCTTCCTCCTCTGTGGCATTTACAGCTGTAGTGGGTTCACCCTTTTGCCCCCCCTCCACTCAGGATCCAAGTCTCGTCTTCTATCCTCACTTAAAATGATTCAAATACAACATCTGCCCCTTTGGAATCAAGTCCTTTGAACCCCTGACAAAAAAGAAAGCCCTAATCCAATCAGTGTATTAGCGGGGTAAAAGTTCAGCTTAGTAAGATTAAGTCAATTCCAGGAATTACACATTTATTATCTTATGGCTCTAAGATTCTGTGAGGCTATAAGTGGTTATTATTCCAACCCTCATCTGTGGCAAAATTACAAACAGATGATGCCAATTTGATTATGTACAAATACTCATGTCAAACTGTGAAACTCCAAAACACCGTGTTTTATATCTAACACAACCCAGAATTACTAACATAGGTTTCACCCCAGAAATCAATATATAAAAAAAAACATTCAAAAGTTCAATCTTTAAAAAAAAAAAAAGTTCAATCAGTATCAGAAATCCATGTCACTTGGTGGGATCAGTGACTCGTTATTGTCTCCGTTATCTCCAGAGGCCTTATTAAGACTCTTTTATTCCATGTTCTTATGTTAAACGGAGGAGGCTTGTGAGCATTAGATGGCTTCCTGCCCAAATTCTTTCAGTCCATATTTGGACAAGCCTCCTTAGTGCATGGGCTGTTCAAATGCCCTTTCAAATTGACTGGACGCAATGCTCAGTGAAAAGCCAATCATTTCACTAATGGACAAGATTGGTGGAAATCAGTTTATCTAATATTGTACAAGACTTGGTACTGTCTCAACACGAGTGAGTGACTACAACTTGACATTAGTAACTGTGAGGAAATGCTGTGTGCAACCTAAAATGTCTACAATTACAGGCAACGTGGTAATGGATTAATTATGAATGCCATCACCGGCTTGCCCTTTAAATGATTTGTATGAAAATGGTTTGTGGATGCTGGACAATTTGGGTCACTTAAGCTGCTTGTGCTTCTTTGAAAATACTACACATACTTGATAGAGCACTCGCCCAATTTAGCACTGCACTTTTTGCAGGACTCACGATGGACAGTTTCTTGTTTTTTTAAAGGATCGAAACCAACACAGCAGAATCAGAACCATATCGTATGTCTTTTAAACCCCACACATTCTTCCTTCTTCTTAAACCGCAACTGCATTTTTATAATGGGCCATATGAAGAAAAAATACAATAATAGTAGTAATAAATGCTGATTGTAATGCAGTCCAAATTAATCTCTTTTTAGTTATTTATTCAGTCTAAATGAGTCAAAATGTAGAAATTTCCTTAAATAATTCCATATAATTATCATACATTGGCATGATTCTTTGAGGGACTTTTTTTACATTATGATCAGTTATGACATCCATCAGTTCAAAACAACTGCAGTCATGGTTTTGTTAATAGCTGCATCACATATAAAGTGCCAACTTTAAAATGGAGAATAATATTTTTAATGTCCACTTGAGAAAAAACAAACAAAACACACTAAAGCAAAGAGAGTCCTTTCTAGGACACAAGGATGGATTTGCGAAGAATCGTCCTTTGAGCGGCCAATGCTACAGACAGAAGATCTTGTTTTCTGGGAAGCTTTTGAAACAGAGACCGATTATGTCTGCACCTGTCAGACACTGATAATAGAGTTGATCAAAGAAAAGGGAGAACATGATCCAAGTTGGAGGTCATTGCAGGATTGTTGGGCCTGGATCTAAATTGAAAGCTTATGTTGACTGCATCGAAAGCTGTTCTTAGTTGTTTGACCTTATCACTACAAACAGACACAAGTACATAGATAAAAAGATAGATACAAAACACACCCAACTATTAGCAATAGTCACTACAAATGGTCCTACTGATTTGGGCATTTGGGGAATGTGGCCAAGAGAACTGTCACATGAGAAGCAGTCTCTTGAGACTAGAGATTAATTCCAAAGCTGAAGCACCCATAACAGCACCTATCCGGGAATACCCTCAAGGCTGATACAGCTTTCAGGAAAAAGTGACTAACACACAGCCTCTTTTTACACCTTCTGTTTAAAAGTGCAGGGCAGCAGAAAATGCCACAACAGGAACCTTAAGGTATAACTTTACTCAGGTTTTTTAAAGCCATGTCGTAGAAATGTTTATTAGTATGACTTATACATTTTTAAATAAAAAATATATAGGGTGTGCAAAACATTTTTGTGTCAACATGGTTTAACTGCATAAGTGATCGAAACTTCATATCTTAGGCTGGTCAGATCTCAGGTTTTGAGCAGTCATTCCCATCAAACCTACAAAACTTTCACCTTTGCAGCAAACAAAGGAATCCCAGAGGATTTTAGGTAGGAGGAACTATTTCAGACATAAGAGAACAGTGAGGAATGGAGGGTTCAAGTTTCAAACTTAAAAAAAAACAAAAAACATATGGCGACCCCAAATCTGACAGACTCAAATCTAGAGCAATAAAATATACAGTATATTTATATATATATATATATATATATATATTAAATTGATTAATGAATCAATTCATAGATACAAACGGATGTGTAATCTGCAAACAAACATTCTTTTAAGTACTTTTTTCCTCCGGTGACAAAACTTTTCAATCACCTAAAATTAAGAGATGAGAATGTTTAATTTAACTATTTATTTATTTTCATGTGGCAGCTGAAGGGCAGCGACAAACAGATGATGGGAATGCCAAGAGCATACAGCAAAAGTGAGCAGAATTTTAATGACATAAGCCCATCTGCCTGCATTAATTTTTATTGACTTTAATTCTTTGGATAGGCATGATTCGGAGTCACGGTAGCGATCATTCTTGTTTATTTTCATATATCAATTAGAGTACATAAAATCTGGATCTTATGATTATCAATGTCATCCCCAGAGGGGAAATAAATTGTGGGAGCTTTATTAGTAGACTGCAGGTCATACGGCTGGATGTGCACCAAATTAAACTTCCTGCTTTTGAGTATTAGACGGCATCAGACAGAATATAGGATTGAAGAGAAATGGAAATGGTGGTTCCTCTTACAGAAACCACCCTGTGCAGCTTGGGTTCAGTGAGGTGAATTTACATACATTTGCTCCTGCGCGGTATCCTTCTATCTATCTTTATTCTTTTTTAAATTTCTACTGCCAATCATCTCACCTTTCACCTCTTTTCATCCACATATTTTCTCAACCCTATCTTTCATATGAATACTGAATATTAATATTTCATTCTATCACCTTCTCTTGAAGTCATCCTTGTTCCTCAACTCGCATCCTCATACCTTTTCCAATGGTCCACTGAACTTCAATCCACAATCTATCTGAATTATCATCTTTACTTTAAACCATATTTCTGACAAAACAATGGATCAAATACTGGTATGCTGTAGCCATTAGCAGATAAAGACTTTCTCTGAATGATTTTTATAGATGAGGACGTATCTGTTAGCGGGCATTCAGACCAGATCAGGCGGTCCGGCTAAAGCGGAGTCCTGCCTTCATTTTGAGTGGGGGTAGTGCGTTTAGGCTGCAGCATGCAGTATGATAATGCTGTACAGTTAACAGTGAACATCCCTGCCTCTATCACTTCCAGAAGAGAGTTTTAAAAAACTATGACAGAAAAAACAAACAAAACACAAGCTCCTAACTGCCTGGGAGTTTGTGTAACAGCTCATTGTTTCCTGCAACAAGCTCCAGTTCCCTTTGTCTCTTTGCTTTCTCTGTGAAATGAAGCTGCCTTCAATTGCAGTCGGAAATGTTGAGATCATAACAAAGACCAAAACAAAAGCCTTATTGTGAAAAATAAAGGGTGGGGGGGGGGGGGGGGGTTGTCTGTAGCATGACTCGGGAAGGACGCTGTTTATCTTCATTTAAAACAGCAGACTATCTCCATTGAGATAGACATTTTAAGGATTCTGTTATTCTAAGGTATTGAAGAAAAACAAAAAGACAAGCCACAACCTACCCAACAAACAAATATCCCAATATTGAATATTCAAGCCCAGCCCATAATACTGCCTCAGCTAACATATTGAAAATTTTCTACAGGGTGAACTGGAAGGTATTTAAATATATCCACAACGGGGTGTATGTTATTACTGTATGTCAACAGGGCAGAATGGTTTTTATGGACTTACTTCTCTCCGTCGTGAAGCCCAGCAGGTCTGTTTGATCTTCCACACCACTGCAGCCACCAGGAGCAGTGATAGAAAACAACTGGAATGAAAGCGACAAAACAATATCAAGCAAGGCGACATTAACTAATAACAGATGTCAGTTTAAAAAGTGCAAACATATTCTATGCATAAAGGGA
This sequence comes from Echiichthys vipera, assembly GCF_963691815.1. Taxonomy (NCBI): domain Eukaryota; kingdom Metazoa; phylum Chordata; class Actinopteri; order Perciformes; family Trachinidae; genus Echiichthys; species Echiichthys vipera. The sequence goes on along the minus strand of NC_139843.1, from coordinate 11,837,756 downwards.
GTAGTCAACACTCGGGTATTAAAAGCATTTTTTGCATGCAACGGTAGATACTAAATATAAACATGCAGCTTAACCCAGGAAAGTTTTATGTTACCACATTGCAAGAATCCCTATCTTTACATTTAAATCCGCCTACAGCTGCAATTCATTAGTTATACAGAACTTTAAGCTATCAAGCATTTATTTTATTATTTTCACAATATTTTCTTGACATGTTTAAATATCTACAATCGTACTGGAGGAAAAGAGACTTCAAAGTTTCCCCTCTAACTTAAAAATAAAAGACAAAATGGGGGAGATGATATGAAGAGGTAGCACATTCATTTCTTAGTAGACTGAATATTTTGGCCGATTACTTCAATTAATAACCCAACAGTAAAATCATTAGTCAAGGGAAATTCAACAAGAGTCGAGCGCTGCTGGGATAGAAAACTATGACTGATTGAGAGCTTCCACTTCATTATCCTGGTGACAGATGAGTGTGTTAAGATTATTATGTGCTGAAGGGACATTCGGCACTTTCTATTAGCATGTGTAAAGCAACATGTTGGAAACTGAGCACTGTTGTAAGGTAAAAATATATATGGCAACAAAATAAAAGGTTTGGTGTTGATGTAGGTTCAATGCAACCCATGGCTCAGTCATTTTTAAGTAATTTCAAATTATTATCTACTCACTGAATTACATGGAACATAACCATGTACCTGATATTCAGGAACCAAATCATATTTAGATTTGAGAACATACTGTAATATGACCAATGAGCCCCTGTCTTCAGGGACAAGCAACATTTCTAAAATGGGCAGCCTGGTCCAATAAGCACATTTGGCCATAGACACTTGACTTAGATCTGATTTCACAGGCCCATTTGTTTGATATTTTAACTTGAGTAGGCTTTCAATTTGCCGGCTAGATCTATTGCCCAAGATCTTTTAAGGAGGTGATAATGTCTGTGAGGATTGTGATAACACATGGGAAATACAGTTTATCAAATAAAGCTAAGAGGGGGGTAGAAAAAAAAGAGGTGGGATTTAAGTGCTGAGTGAAGGGAAACTCTGTGCTTCAGACATCCCGTCATTGCACGTGGGATTTATTTCAGCGATGCACAAGCTGGGAACCCTTTCATTCTTTTAAAGTACTAGCACCATCTTACACACCTTTGAAGATAGTGTCTGTGTGTGCCAGCGTGTGTGTGTGTGTGTGGGGGGGATGAGATTTTCATGTGGCAGAAGTGACACAAATCCCTAGACAGACGCTTGGCTTTTCTCACCACTATTTTATAAAGTAAAGAAGCTTAAATCCCCTTTGCTGTTCCTTCTGCTTCTGCTTTTAATAAAAGGAGTTCTGCAATCATTCATGTCCTAGCGCCTTAAGGTAATGAAGGACGAATATAAAACACAAAGATGCACTCAAGTAGTTATTAATATGAGATAGGATCTAGCAACAGCAGGTGTGAACTTTAACTCGCCGAAACATATGAAAGACAGTAGGAAGCTGCTACAGTATTTCCTAAATTTACTAATCTCGGACAAATCCCACTGTTATTCCATCATATTATTATTATGATAATTATTATTATTATTGTTATTATTGTTATTAATGTGTCTTTTTTAAAAGTGATTAACTAGGGATGGGATAAATAACTAGTTTCTGTTAAGAATGAACCAGAATCTTATGCCTCCAAGCTTGTTGAACGGCATTTTGCTGCACATTGTAAAACCATGATGAAACTCTGGAAACAAGGAGTCCAAAGTGTGCTGTTATAATAACATTACCACCATGCAGGCAGTCTTAGCAGATTTTTTGTCTTTGAAAAACCTGAAAACCTAAGAAAAAGGGAAAGCTGTGAAAATATTCTCTCATTTCAACTACACTGTGTTTGGACTCATAATAAAACAGTTTTTTGACACTAGAAACCTGGGTAAAATTGATCATAAATTAATAAAGAATCGAACCGATAATCAAAATCAATTGGCACTAGTTTGAATAAAGACTTGGCAATCCCCATCCTTAGTGTAACATGAGAAAATTGGCTTTTACAGAGAGGAACCTGAACTCAACATCGGTTTCTTTTAATTACTTGCTTTCTGTAACCACAAGGCTACAGTTACCACGAGGGAAAACAATCAATGATATCTATACCTGCTTTCTACAGGCTTTTTAGGCTGGTAAAACATGATCCCAGAAGCTCTGTAAAAAGCACCCTTAAATGCTAACTAAGAAGACAAAAATATAAGGGGGTGTCATTCAACCTTTCCTGACAATTATATGAATGCAGTTGGTCATGAATTCTTAATAAGTCTATGCTACAAGACTAATAACATAATAATTGAAATATTCTGTATACACACACATGCATATATAGATGTGACTGGAATGACACTTGTTAATTAGTATAAATAAGACCCTTGGGTTCCAGTGCAAATACAGCACAGCATCTTATTAGACAGTTTCTACAGCAGCTAATCAGAGAGCATAAAACAATAATCAAAGTCTAATTAGGTTACAACTTATGCAGCGCCCTGCAAGTAAATATAACAAAGTCCCTAAGATGAAGAAGCAATGTGGAAAATAAGGAATGAATTATTCTAAACGGCTTGTAGTGAAAAGGGTTGTGGAGCTATTTGAACAAACTCACGACGGGAGAACAACAGAAGGAGAAAATAGCACTTGTCATGGCGTCATTTCTTCACCGTCTACCTCTACATACAAGGAGGTCTAGAAACCCTGTGGGGTGACTTGACATTTTGTCATCAGGCTGATTGTGTTTCCCGCAGGTTCACGCACACGCATGCGCAACAGTTTGTGATGGCATCAGGGCCTTTTGCATTTCAGGGTTTATGGGTCAGTGAGAACTGGACAACAAGGAGGCAGAAAGAATGGGGGTTTAATTAGAATGACCTGCATAAGAAAGGTAAAAAAAAAACCCGCCAACAAATGTGTCAGGGAATGGGTTGTTGGGGTTGATTTCCATGGGATTTATGAAGTACAATCTAGTATGAGAATTCAACACATTTTGGAAATTTGAGAAAATTACTTAAAGGAGAAGTGTTTTGTAAATACTACGACAATTTACAATGCTTTGGGTATATGAAAACTCATTTATTACTTTAAAAAGTAACAAATGCCCCTATTGTGTCCCCATTTAAAAAGGCTTCCTGTGCAAATGATGCAAGTAGCTGTCAGACACATTTTGAGATAAAATAATCTCTGTCCTTCTCCCCTTTCCTTGCAAGAATTCGGCTATTCAACTGTAATTTGATCGGATGGAGGCATAAGATAACTGATTGTGTGACAGCTTTTCAGGAAACTTATTGTGGGCTGGCCAATGATGGGCAGGTGCCTTGGGCAAAGCCTGTCTTCCATTCCCACCTTGACAGCTACACAGATAATATGTTAGTCCATCGGGCTACTCTGGGGAGCGCACCTTGAAATAAAAACAAATACACGTAAACACAGTAACTGCACCACGGTCAGCGTCAGGTCTAAAAACAAATGTCCTCAGCAATGACACTGATCTAATGACTGAAACCAACATAATTTATGCTGATTGACTGATTTGACATACAGCAGCCAAAGCTTTGTGAGGGAACTTCTTAGAGAGGATTCATTAGAGAGGGTTCACATGAACGCTGATCTTTTGAGGCTTTTTAAAAACCTCAATATCTAACTTAATGCCTACATTTTCCATTTATACTCACATCCTCTTAATGTATTCAGACTTTGCTGTGTTTTTGAGAGAACTCAATCGACTCATTTGAAACATTTCAATGAGAAAAGATTTCCATCGCAGCTCTCAGGATGAAAAATCATTAAGAGCCCCTCATATCTTGATCGCCCATGCCTTCTCTTTAGATGGCTTTCCCAGAGCAATATGCACCTATTCAAACGGTTACTGGCTGCTTCATTTGCCACTTGAAAAAGGAAAATCGCTTCCTTGAAGCCACAAGAAGCACTTACGTGTACTTGGTTAAAAGAACAGGCTCAAGTCACTCAATAAGCCCAGAGAGGCAGGGGTGGAAAATGAAGAGGCGGTGGGTCAAATTCTGGATGATGCTTCTAGACTGCTAAAGAGCTAAAACAAATGAACGAGTGGGTGTGTTCAAGTCATACGCATATTCGGCTCACTTACCTGAAAAATGTCACAAAGAACTGGACAAGGTCCATGATACTGTTGTGTTGGGAGAAGGCAATCTATTTGAGAGAAGGACGAGAATGAGAAATGACTACAAATCTGACAAATAACATGTTTGTAATTTTAAATCTAATATTTTGCAGCCAATAGGATGAGTATAGGCAAAATCCCCTCGCTTAAAAGGTAATGGAGAATTTTTCAGCATTATCAGTCATTCCAAATGTGTTTGTAAACCTGACATTTATAATTTCAATCTCTTTTCATAATTGATTAAATTCTGAAAGGGGAACTCTCCTACTTGTTCTGTGACATTGTGAAGGGGTTAAAACCATATTGTGAACAATACTTCAAGTCTGCAGGAAAAGCAGACTGGACCCGCTAAAAGGTCACTGATGAGTTTTCTCCTTTAAAAGCTTCTGCTTGTGAAAATAATTGTCTGTTTATTGGAAAAAGATTTTTTTTAAAACAAGGCAAAAAAGGCTGTATGCGTGTAGACGATCCACAACTACAGAACATTAATTAACTGATACAATTCCGTGTTTTGACTTGAGTTCTTAAATGACTTGAGGCAAGGGATGAAAAATACTGACTTTTTTTCCGGTTGCAAAATTACAAACAAATAAAACATTACAGTTCAATAAATTCTTAATCATTACTATAACATTATACACAATCTGTTTAGGGAAGGGAAAAACTGTTTCCAATAAAATATATATTAGTCCACAAGCACATTCTGATTGGTCAATTATGGCATTTAACGGTCTGTCATTTCTAAATAGCAGACCACTGCTATGGATGCAGTTTTGATCATAGACAGTAGGGACCATTATTCAATCAATTAAATCTTCTTTAAATCAATATTTTGTATCAATGAAATTATTTTCTTTGGAAAGTTGTCATGTCATAAGCAGGATAATGTACTGTAGAGTGAGCGGCACATTATTGCGAATTACATCCTTTCAAGGAGATCAAAAACCCCTCCAGGACTGTCAGTGTTTAATTCACAATAATGACCCGCCCTACTACATGATCCCTTACGCATAACGCTTATATAGCTGATAAGTAGTGTATTTGTGTCAGCAGCATAGCCAGTCAGAAATATATTTTACTTAATTAAAAAAGAGATTACACACAGTCCCAGCAGCTGAATCACATCTGATAGGCCATATCGTAGTGACACGTCATTATCTACTGTAGATGTTTGAAGGCATTTCGCCCCGAAAGCATTTGGACGCACAAACAAGACGTCATGTGCAGCAGTGCTGAGCCCTCTGGTTCATCGGTTGGGTAATATGTCACAAACTGTGCTTTTAGAGGTTGATTGTTTGCGTCATGTTTGATGCTTTGAATGCTGATGAGGCAGAAATTGAATGGGTATTTATTTTGGTGATTCAGTTGTTCTATATTTGTGTATACAAGAGAAGAAGAAAAGCGTCCCTCTTTCCCCATTCCTCACTTATCTGTAGCTGAAATGCAACAGAGCTGAATATTTAGCTTTATCAGAAGACATACAGTGTTCGCATGTTTGAGAGAGTCTTCTCTAGACTGATGTTCTTTATTGATAACTTCATCATCCTTACGAACGTCTCACACCTTTGGCCTTTTTCTAACCTTTCTATCTAAGAAATGAGAATTGCTGATGTGAAATGAGATGCTCACCGACATGGCTAACATGACTCAAAAGCACACATTACACAGATGTGTTGCCGGGTTTTTTAGTAAGTGGCACAGTTTCATTGAGCGCGTACAGCCCTGCTTTTCACACAATATAAGGTCAACGCAATATGTCTGGGGTTAATTTAATTTCAATTCATCTATCTGGGCCGATCAATGGCATCATTTGAGAATGTTCTTTCATTACAAGCGGACTTTTATTACATCGCACAGCTCTCTTGTGTTACAGTTACTCTATATAATGATGTCACAGAAAAGTCTCAGCTCAGGACCTCACTTTACTATCTTTACACACATTTAGATGCTTATTTTATGGGTTCAGACCGTAGACAAAAAGGCTCCTGAGTGCATTCTCAAATTTGGCTTTATCTCATCCAGGTCTGTGCTCTTACCGCTGCATCATAAAGCCAAGCAAATAGAGACCTTATCCTGTTACAAAAGCTATTTGCTTTAACAGCTCAGGCCAGTCCATAATAAATAAGTGACTGCCGGCCAGGAAATCTAATAGAAAACTATTACTAGGCCACCTCCACAGATGGACTGACCCTAAACATATTATTGCCACACCGTGGTCCAATTATCTACCTTGTGAAAGGGAGGTACAGAAAAAATGCAGAAATCAATACTTGGATGTGGGCTAATTAGGAAAAAGGGGATTGTGTGCTATTGTAAAGAATAATTGGATCCATCATATTTCTCAGGGAAAGTGTCACGCTTAACGTACAATTGTTGCAGACTAAATGTCTTTTATTTATTCTTTGGCAGACGTTTATTATCACCTACTGTATAGTATCAGCTTTTAAGGGAATATGGTAAAGTTGATAGCAAACAGTTACACATCCAGCAGACATGGAGCAACACTGTCGAAACCATTATATTTTTTGACAAAAGCTTAATTGTGGTTTTCCTGCAAACCCAAAAGGACTGACAGCAAATCGTATTTATTTTTCGCTGTATTGTATTTCCGCCACCATTATCCACCAAATCAAAGCTTTATCTCTTCCGTTCAGAGAGAGGGGTAGGAAAGGTTAAATGGTGCATTGCTTTTGCCCGCAAAAAAAAAAAAAAAACAGCTGTGCACCTATGCACGCTAACCATCGCTCATTAAATCTGTAATTAGAATAAAGTGCACTTGAAATCACCCTGAGCAACAACAACAAGCTGTGCATCTGCAGAGGCTGCTCCTGCTCTCTCTTTATAAAGTATATAGGATCAATTGTTTATCTTTAGGATGACCATGCATACTAGAGAGCAATTAAAAGGGGAAATATTAGGCTCAATTTCAGCTAGTGTATTTTGGGGTTTAACATGTTTACGTGCATTAATGTTAAAAAAAACACACATTATATTTCTCACACTGTCTGTCTGAATATACCTGTATTCGCTCTCTGTTGCCCTTTTAGCGCCTGTCTCTTTGTCTGCTGAAAAAGCCCAGTCTGCTCTGATTGGTCAGCTTTATAAACACTCCATTAATAGAACATTCATGTTCATTTAAGCACTATTACTATTCTCACATATTTTTCTCTACATATATGTACTGTACATAGGTTTTAGTAAATCTTTGCAGAAAGTACATATCTCTGTTTCTTATTTCTGACACCAATTTATATTTCTTGTGTCTGTAATTATAATTTCTTTGCATATTCTATTCAAGAAGGGAGCTAATGCACAAATGTATTCCCCCTGAGGATTAATAAAGTATTTCGGTATTCCATTTCTTCCACATCTGCGCTCTCAGCATCTTTGCACGTCATTGCAGCCGGGGAATGACGGTAGCACTGTCTACCTATATACTGTATATACTGTCTATAGTTGTGACATAACAGCCGTACAGAAATCCTGTTGGCTTGTTTAAAGGCACAGTTTCTGAATAAAGGCGTGTTCACCTCTCTATGATACGTTCAGAGTATTTACATATCCCCTTTACCTGTTTTGATCAAAAAGACATGATATCTCACTGTTCTGACAACATCACACCGAACGAAGATAGGATTAGATCACTGTCTGAGGTCATAAACACAGTCCTTACCTGGATCTTGATGGGCCATGAGAAGTTACTGACGTAGACATAAAAGGTAATATTGGGGTTGCTTCTAAAGGTGAACTTCTCACAGGAGAAACTGTCTCTGTATTCTTTGATGTTAGTTTTGGACACGATGGGCACCTCCTCTCCAGAGATAGTTCCAGCTGTTGGGGCAAAGAGTTCATGTTTAGCGTGCTGACATTTAGCGCTCAGACAGCACACCTACAGTACATACAGAGATAAAGCTGTAACATGTCATTATGAATCCATTAATGGGTTTATCAAGCAATTTGAGTTAAAAAGAAAAAACCTCTCATAAGCAATTAGTATTTTTATGCCTTAAGTGCATTAAACTGGTTTTTGATTGACCTGAAACAGAGTAGAGCTTTATCTTATAATTATACATGCTGTCCATATATTATTGCTAAATGAACGTGGGAGAAAAACACAGCTTGAAAGAGCTGCTGTCCATAGGTCATGACTAAGTCAGCTGAGCCCACAGTCATCATTTGAATCCATAGTACCACTAATGCATTTAGTATATCTGAAACCTAGACTTTAGCATTTTATTCCCTTGGGGTGGATGCACTTTATGAGAGCAACAAAAATCTGCATATATCAACAATTATTTTCTATGAATATTTCTTTGTGTTCACTTATGTTCAGTATTCACGAGAGGGGTGCCATTTACTTTTACAACAGCCTAAAACTGGTCGTTTTGTTGAATAAAATTCCATATTGTCAAAGTTGAAGTGTAAACTTTAGAATGTCTTGTTTATTCAAGATTTTAACACTCAGCATGAGATTAAAAACTAATTCATTTCCAACCAAAACTCCTTTTAGTCTTTTTTCCGTCTATCTAAATGTTTCAAGTCATTTCTTATTCTTCCTTGTGTCAGTGGCTCCTCAACATTGACATTCCAACCCACAGCTCTAAAACAAAAGAACTGAAAATGACAGCTTGAGTGTGGCTACGTGAGCACATTTATCTTAATTGAAATCACCCTCCTCCTCCCACCCAAAGGCGCTTCAATGCTCTTGTCGATTGTGAAGAGGCTCCCGTTCCTTAAGAGACACAATATCTTTGCGGGGGAAAGGGGACCCAACTTAAATTAATGACGGTGCTCCGAAAAAGGTTATGGTGGCGTTGGGGGGCGCAGGAGGTTAACGTGTTTTAGTGGTTGGAAAATGTCAGTGTTGTGGGCAGACAGAAAGTGGCAGATGACTTGAGACGAGTGGAGGGCAGAAGATAAACGGTGGCAATGGACAACTGCAGTGTCCTTGGGCGCCTTTCCTCTGGGGACCTATAATACCCTCTCAACAGTGACACAGTACACCCTAACCAGAGGAGGTACATTATAGTTCCTGGTAAAGCTGTTATACCAAATGACTAAATTATTGTTTAAAAAAATACATAAAAATTATAATGAAAAAGACAAATTATCACGTTAGAAACCCCATATCTACAGCCTCAGACATCTGAGATGGGAGTGAAGTAAGCATGTTGGCCAACACATTAAAAGCATCATGGGCAAACTTGTTTTCATTCTATACCCCTAAAATGTAAAAAAAAAAAACTAATTAAGAAAGGGTTTTTAACCGATAATTTAATGTTTATGTCAGATTAAACGGTGAGTATATTTGCATACATATGTCTTATTAGCCTGGGTCTGTGTTTGCAGACTTCTTGTGTGGATGGAAATGGCTTCTCACTGATGGTCGGGACAAACTGAGTGTGTGTCATTTTGTGTTGTAGTTGCAAATTATGCAGTACGAGGGTTTGGACATATTCAGAGATTTTCAGATTTTCTAATTTATGACATTGAAATATGACCTCCATTTTACAACTCCGTTTGATCCGAAACGTCTAATAGCGTTAGCCATATGTTAGGTGCAGAATAATGCTTGTTTTTACTGCATAATTATTTTTGCTCTTTTGCACAAATTTGTGCAGAATATGGCAAAGTTTAGAAAATCCATCTACTTCAACTAAAAACTAAACTTTCTAATAAATGGGCTGATTATTCAATCCACACTGATGAGATTGAAATCAATATAAAAATAAAACAGGCAAATCGGCTGTGTACATGGTCAAATAAAGGCATTTTTACTAGACAATGAATTAAATGAAAAATCATGTAAAAGTACCTGTTGATCCCACCGACCAGGTGATATTGAGGTTAAAGTTGTTGGATGCATTAATGGACATGTCCAGGTTCTTGTTAGCCTTCAGGTGGAAAACATAATACAGTAATGTAGTTAAATATGAGATAAACGGATAATATCTGAAAGATGCAAGAGCCTCGTTATAGTAAAGTACATCGTAAAAGCAGAGTTATTATGAAGAGGTTATGGAATTCAACAAGGATTCAGGGAGCCCTGAGCGATTTATGGGCTGTTATAGAGGAATAGTGCAACTCTCTAGCGTCTTGATATATAAATGATCAACATTAAATGTAACAGTGTATGACTTGACAGTTACCTGCTCAGGTGAGGCCATAAAGTTGATAGCAGTGTAGTGATTATCATCTTCTTGGATGAGACTGAAGGTGAACTGGTAGTCGATCAGGAGATTGTCTATTTTGAAAATCAAGGGGAAAAAATTAAAAAATCAGGGGAATAAAAGGTTGTCATATGCTTCCCCACTGTATCATTCGACTGTACACTGAACATCCCTAGTGGACACTTTTCGAAGAATATACAATCTAAGATGCCAGCTGTGGTTTACCGTACACTACTAGAGACTGCTATGAACCAAAATATAGAGAGATGTACGCTGTGTGATGTGATCAAAAGAAACTTCCAAGTGATCGACCGAATGATGGAGAAATCAAAATGTAATCAAGTCCAACGACAGCAATCAGGGTGTGCAATTTTCTCATCAAGCAGAGAACGAGTAAGAATACCTCACCCTGACAGCAAGCTCTAAAAAATTCCCCTGCAGGGATTAATAAAGTAACAAATTTTTCATCAATCGTGGTCACGTATGAATTCACTACATACTGATTGAGCATAAAGTATGACTACACACAAAATGTAGATTGGCAATTATATTTTGGTTTGAATCCTCAAACACATTTGTACCATGGATGTTTAACTTTTCTGTTTGAAAGTAATGGGGCAGTAGATGATTACATCTCAACTGCAATTTTTACAGTAATAAAGATAGTATCATTTATCACTCTGACTTAATCCATAAGTCCAACTCTATGGATTAAAATGATTTCTTACTGATGCTCAGGTCAAAGTTGGTGTACATCATATTGTATATGTGCGACAAATTGTGAAGCTGAAGGCAGGGACTAAAAGTGATGTTTTCTTTAAAGACCCCTTATTATTATAACATTATATATTTTCAGGTTCATACACAAATATCAGAAGTGAGATGCCAACTCATACAAACTGTGAAGTAGCTTGATAACGTCACAATGGGAGCAGCATGTTAATTCATGCTCAATGGCCTTTCAGATAGTGTCGTGTTTACAATACTGCGTAACAGAGCTCAAGAGAAAGTCCCGGTGGTGAGCAGAGGTTAAAGCAAGCTTCAGGCTTTTACTTCCTGTCTTCCCCTCATTGAGCCCCGTTGTCTGGCTTTGGCATTTGAAAAAGCGACAAAACCTTGGCAAAGGCTCTGTTGTCTGTGGCAGAGTGTTGATGGAGAGATATACTGCAGCACCGTGAAGGACACCACATAATGCAAATAAACATACAAAGCACAAACACCAAAACGTACAGGAATATTGGGTGTGTATGTTTTTTTTTTTTTATAAAGCAGCTTTTTGCACAACTCACATTGATGAATTTTCTTTGTACTACACACTCAACTCAAACTAAGAGTCAACTTTCTAAATTGATGAATGAGTAGGTGGGTGATGGAGAGAGTGAGTAGACAAGTGGAGAGTATTTACTCCTCTGTCTCCTTGATTAGCTCAATCACTCACTCCTTCTGATGCACTTGACATTTTCACGACAAGTCATTCTGTCACTGAACAAGCGCCCCTGGTGCCAAAGTGCTAAAATGCTCCATCTGCCCTCAGCGGAAGAGTGAAAGTGAAGAGAGAAAGAGGGCGCAGAAAGCAGAAAGAATAGCCAAGAATAATCAAGGGTGTGTGTGTGTGTGTGTGTGTGTGTGTATGTGTGTATGTGTGTATGTGTGTATGTGTGTATATGTGTGTATGTGTGTGTGTGTGTGTGTGTGTGTATGTGTGTATGTGTGTATGTGTGTATATGTGTGTATGTGTGTATGTGTGTGTCTGTGTGTGTGTGTGTGTGTGTGTGTGTGTGTGTGTGTGTGTGTGTGTGTGTGTGTGTGTGTGTGTGTGTGTGTGTGTGTGTGTGTGTGTGTGTGTGTGTGTGTGTGTGTGTGTGTGTGTGAGTGCATATGAGCTGTCTCTACAGCAAGTAGCAGTCCAGTGCCGAATTACTCACAGTAACAGGTTCCTCTGAGTGGATTGCCTAGGTAACGGTTTTCTGAGTCACATCTGCAGTGAAGAAAACAAGAGAAGAGAGAACAAGATGAAGAGGAGTGCTAACAGATTGAGAGTAAGAATACCTTCTTATCAGGAGCAGTGTTTGCCAGCACACTAGCTCCTGCTGTTGGCGCCTCATCAAGTCTCTTACTTCTGACAAAGAGAAAATAATCTGATAGTTTGCAAAAGTTAATTAGATTTTCTTTTTTTTTTGGGGGGTGGGGGGGTTTGTTTATCAAAGCAACTCAGTGCCATGCAACAAACTTTAAGTACCACCTGATCACAGAGCACACAGTGCCTAATCTAAAAGTAATGTACCAAGTTTAATCCTGTAAATTCCTTAGAGCAAACAACACAGTTTATGTTAATGAATTCCTACTTGATTATTTGGGATATATAATCCTAAATTAAGATGTGAACGCCAAATGAAGAATAGCCACCAATCAAGGTGAATCATTTTAAAGAACAGATAAGACATTGATACCGTGCTCATTTGAGTGTCAGAGATATACAACGAATGGGGAATGCAAAGTTCATGAAAGGTTAAGAAAGCCCAGGGCGAGTTTAACCTTGTTTCACGGTCCTGTTTATTAACTCAGAGCTTTAGGATACACACTTGATAATCACAGCACACAGCACATGGTTTGTTTACCTTTGATCGCACAATAATCGTCCCATTACTTCTGATTCCCCCTTGATTCATAGCCTTGTTAAATCCATGTTTTTGGAGATAATCCATAAAGATCTGGGATAACCCTGTTCTGAAATGTGGAGTTTAGTATCCGCAGCACTTAAGTGCAGAATATCTCTTAACCAGCGTTAGCATGGAAACAAAACCATAAATGTTAATAAAGCCAGAAAAAATGAAAACGAAAATGAAGTAAAATTAAGGGCACTATGCATCCCCGTCTCACAATGTTAACGCAGTATTTTCCAAGTAGAGAACCTCCGAGAGAATTTCCGATCTTAGTAAATGCGAACAAAAGTGAAAATATATTTGTGTATCTGCTCCGTGATTCAAAATCTGGTCCTAAATTGAATGGCTTCTTCCTTGGCCCCTGCTACACCCTTTCCAATTTTCATGATAATCGGGCCAGTAGTGTCTCCTGTAATCCTGCTGACAAAGAGACAAAAAAAACAAATGGACAAACAAAGCTGAAAACTGGACCTCCTTGGCAGAGGTAAAAAAAAATTAGATGTTGAAAAAGAACCAAACCTTAAGAACATGCACTTCTTTAAAATGCTAAAAAAAAAAAGTATAAAAATAAAATCCTTTGCAAGACTCTAGGTCATTTCTGGCAGCTGTTGACATCTGCATGTGCCAAAGCTCTTCAACAGAAACCTTGTACAGCAGCAGCTTGTGATTAAAGACACTGATGTTATTAGCAGGCATGGCAGAGTCAGGAGGAAAAGGGGCAGTCCACTTTGTAGTACTTTAAGTACAGTTATATACCATGCCTTTCTTTTTCTTATGTTAATTATGTATAACTAAATTCGAAACTTGAATTGTTTATTAAGTTGTTCAATCTGTTATGAGTAAAAACACAAAACTAATTCAAACACATTTTCATTTTTCATTTCTATATGTATTCATTTATACATGAAGCATACAGTAATAAAGGGCACTACTTGTCTCCCCTTTAAAGACCCAGTGACACAAACAATGGAAATGGAAACAATGGAGACAACTATAAAACTTTGTCAAATAAGAAGCAAACAAAAAGTAGTCATTTCCAGAAATATATATATATATATATATATATATATATATATGAACTACAATTACCCTGTGCTTAACCCATTGTTTGTGTTTGTTGCCAGTGTGAGATGACTGTACGCCTGGGGCCAATGAATCTATAACTCCACTTAATTGGGGTGCAAACTCCGGGCTAAACATGGTGTGAAAATTGGACAATTACGAGGTTCCATTTGCCTCCAATCCATTGTTGTTAGCTGACAAACACTCTAATTTTGAAGCCTCCAACATCACCACTGTCCTCACAAATGACAAACAAACTGATTCTTGACAGTGAAAAGATGCCCTTATTCACTGCTGCACATACTATATGAACTTATTTAGCTAACCATTTAAGATGCCCCCTCTATCCTGTTCTGCAGAGCTGGATTAATGTATTCCCTTACAGCCTTTACTCAGACTTTTCCCTGTGCATTTGTTAAATAGAGGGTCGTGAATGAGTTTCTCAGGGGGCTGTAAGGTCATGCTGTTTGCTTTAACCACTGCAGTTTAATGCCATACACAATTTTCACACAGATATCGTGGTATCAGCCAAAATAGTCTGACTTTTAGATGAAGTGCCGCTGAGCAAAATAATTTAACATCCGCAGAGTGCCATCGACTGTTCTGTGGGTATGAGTGTGCATGAGTGTTTTATCAGGCTCATGGCTTTCCAAAGGCCTGTAATGAGGAAGAACATATGGCAGTGTTCATTTGATCACAGTGTTCTTTATCTTCCATTTAATGCATCTCTCTGCTCTGTCTCTCTCTTTTACTGTCTACAATTCACTCTGAACGGCTATGTCATCGCTCTGTTGGAAGAATGAACTGCACTAATAAAATGAAAATGACATTAAAACATATGAGATATCCATTATCACGCTGATTTTGTTTCACAGTTTTATCTCACCAACAACCAGTTAGAGTTGTTAAAATGTGAATATCAGAGGCGGTGTCTGAGGAGTCAGAGAGGACAACCAGCGCGTGTGTGTGTGTGTGTGGGGGGGGGGCTGAGAGACATGAACGCTGCTGAAGAGGAGGTGGCCGATAGCGATGTTACTGAGAATGACTCTGCCTCTAAAAATAACACTGGTTGTTTTTGTAGCATTTTGGATTCAAGAGACAGACAGTTTCATTATCTACGGCAAAAGTATCAATCAGATGTGGGTGGAGACAGCACATGCGAAGTGTTTCAACACCTTAAATATCACCAGGGAGTAATGAGTCCTGTAAATCGAGACATTAAAATGCTAAAGCTGCAGGCCTGATTACTACCTGTTGTCGAAACATGTTAGGTCAATGTCATAAGAAAAATAGTATGATAAAGATAATGTATTCTGTGGGTAACTTGGGCGAGACTAGAAGAGCTTTTGCTTCTCCCGCTTTCCCTTTTGGACGTGTGAATGTGTAATGATGATTGATCTAACTGACATGCCCCAAATGAACAAATAAATAATAAATAAATAAATATATATATGACTGTATCCACCTTCTGTCTAAAACACCCAAAAAAGCCTTGTTCACTCTGATCGGTTAGTGTTGCCAGGTCTTTATATCTGTGTTCTTGGCGTCAATGGCACTGTAGAGGCAATTTCTACCTTTATATAGTGTAGTTGTGTCATCATAACTGTACAGAAGCATTGGCGGCTCGTTTAAAGGCACCTTTTCTGAATACGGTTGTGTGCATTTCTCTGTGGATTGATTGTTTTGATACCTTCACAGTATTTAGATGGCACTTCAACCTGCTTTTTAATGAAAAACTGGAGCTGCTGACTACTCCCAGACACACAGCGGTACATGTTTTGTAAATGCAATTAACTGACCTGATCAGTAAGGATTCTGACTACATCTAACCAGCAAGTTCTGAAGGGCAAGCCTCAGTGCTCTGAATGATCTAATGGGGGCAGGACACTAAGCTGGGGAGGAGCCAGCTCAACCGCTCTCACTGTTAATATTAAATAGGCAAGGACAGGGTAGAGCGCTCTTTTACTATGGAACAAAGGACAGAGGGACAAATGCCGCCACAGGCTTTTGAACCTTGCAGAACATCACTCCTGGGGCGTTTCAGCTGCCTGGCATTTACAGATGGCAAACCACACGCGCACTCACACACTTATTGTAAAGTGTATAATGCAACTGCCCTGTGCTGTATCTTAATTTAATCTACACCTGCATGCATGCACACATCTGAACTCTAGGCAATCCCCCTCACTGTATCTTAATTTGATCTATACTCAACTTGGAAGCTTTGTCTGTGCACACGCTGGGATTTGACAGGCAAAACACACAGACACACACACACACACACACACACACACACACAACATGTGCTATGAACATATACAATGTCCTTCACACATATGAACGTTGCACACGTGTACACTATCGGAGCTACTCCCTTTTACCTCCGGCACATAAGAATCCTGAATAGTGTCTGCATCTAAATGAGCACTATAATAAGAAATATTTCCCTCTCATCACTGTAACGCAGCGTGGACCTCATCAATTGTTTTCAAAAACAATTCTATTCTGCACTGATGCACCCTTCACTTCATTACTGCAGCTATTATTCGGCGGTCCTAATGGCGTCCGTGGTCGCGGTGCATGCATGTGTGAAAGCGTGCATGTGTGTACATTGCGGAAAAGACACAGTACCCTTGTGTAGAGGTCTTTGTTTAAGGGTTACTGCTGGGGATGCGAGTGAGTGGCTGACAGGGGTTGGGGGAGATGCTGATTACGTGTAATGAGATACCATAAATTAAATTACAAAAAAGGGAACAGCAAACAGTCCCAACTGTTAGTCAGTTTATACACACACTAATTACATCAGACTTGAATAAAATGTATTGCTCTAACATGTATGAATGTGAAAATGCATCTTGATTTTGAGAGTCAAGAGAGCACTGAAATAATGACAATCTAATTACAGCTTGTAAATGGGACTAAATTAGTAACATATTCTGATGGTTTATGTAGCTGGCTAAATTTTCAGCTGATAATCAGAAATGAGCCGCAGGAACCTTTCCCATAAATGGCACACCCTCCCTCTAAATGGCTGATGATGATTGGCCTGCTGGTGCCTGGCCCATTCTGATACGCCACTCTGAGTAGAAACTGAGTCGTTTGTGTTAGCCACCTGCTATCTTAGTGATGCTCTGCATTGTACTGCACCGCATTCCATCTGGTAGCAGGAAGTAATATGACATTTTGTGTTTTCTGAAAAGTGCCAATTATTTACTGTCAAAGTCAACAGAAAAGCATTGAGGGTTTTTGAGACGTTTAACACCTTCACAAGAGAGACAACCCGAAAACATAATACAATTGAACTGTTTTATGGGAGAGGAAATGCATGTTACGCGTTTGTTAGACTTCAAGGATATATACAGTGTGTTTTGGTGAGAAAAACTGAAATGTAAACACAACTTTTGTTTATTGGTAGGAAAACTCCAAAGGGTACCTTGCAGATTGCCATGAGCTGTATGCGACTTGCTGACTAAACTGTTGTCGGTGTATTCAGCAAGAAGGTGTCTAAATTGAATCAGTATAACATCCAATATCTGACTAAAAGTTATTATTTGTTTGTATAAAAAAAGCTTCAGATTAAGTGTGGAATGTGTGAGTGAACCACTCCAGTGCTAGAGACATGTGAGGAGGTGATCTTAGAGACAGACAGAGAGAGAGAGAGAGAGATGCCTCAAAGTATGGTGTGTAGCTGTGTGTGTGTGCATTCTTGTTTGCCAGTGACCCCTCCATAACTCTCACTGCATTAGGGATATTAAAACCATCAGAGTTCATTTTGCTTACAACTGAGAAAGCAGACAGCTAAGTGGAGATGGACCTCCCACACGGGGGGAATCCACTGCGTCAGCAGAAATAATTCTGGAGGTGGAGTTTCTTGCCAATAATGCCAACGGAGGGTTTTCTGTTTTTATACCGCCAAATCATTACAACATCAAATCCTCCACATGACAAGAAAGAGGGCTGCTCTGTGATCAGAAATCAATACTTATGACCTATGACATCACTATGAATCCAATTACATAATTAAAACAAAAGGGTTACTAAAAGTGACACTATGCCATGTGCATATAGTTATTTTTAGTGTCTTTCTGATATATCCATGACCACACAAATAATATACATACAGTATTACAAATTTGTAATGTAAAAGTTGCTATTTGGTAGGGGGAAAATCCTCTGGGCCCCTACCTTCCAGTATGATGCATTATGTCACAGCTTTGCTGAATTCTTGATTGTGACTGGTCAATTATCGCATTTTACAGTCTGTTATTTCCATAGTTTGTGTCAAATTATCGTAGCCGTGTAATAAGCGGGAAAAGTGAGTGAGCGGGTCATGAGTGCAAATTAAACCCCTTCAGGGTGATATAAGGTCTGCATCACTCTCACTAGGTTCTTATTAGCAATAATGACCTGTTTGCTCTACGTTATCCCTTACTTGTAAATGGTTTTAATGCCATGTTATCAATAATTTTGTCCGATATATTAAATAACAAGCAAGGGGCTCACTTGTTCTACTCCAGCTTCCATGAATCTGTATTTATCCTCTTTAAGTGTTAGTTGTCATACCAGAAGCTCTGTTTTTCTGACCATTAAGACGGATCAAAATATGTTGAAATCGCAAAACCAATTTTCAGTTTCCTTTTAGGCAAAATATAAAACAGCACATAACGCCCTCCCAAGTGTATCTATCTGACTTGTCAAAATGTGTTTCCCTCAAAATAGCCATAAGCATTTCATCATGGCTCCATCCCAAGTGATTACTGGCCGGGTGACAGGCAGCCCTGAGACTCACTTTTGATTGACATTACCTCAAGTCAGTGAATTTCAGCTGGAACGGTGTGTATCTCTCCTTTGACCTCTATGTTGCAGATCTAAACTTGTGAAACCTGGTGAACTGAATTGTCCATAAACTAATGTGACAGTAATAAAAACTATGAAACACAGTAAATTGCAACCATTTGAAAAACTACAAGGCTGCAAGGCATTTCTTGTTTTGTTTTTTTCATATGTAAGCATGTGTTCAGTACTCACAGCTGGCACTGGTCTCCTTTGATCCCTTTGGTGGTACAGAAGCACTTGCCAGTTAACACCTGGCACACACTTGCATGACCATTACACTTACAGGCTGGAAGGGTAGACAAAACACAGACGGAGAAGGAGAGGGTGTAGAGAAAGACAGAACAGAGGGAACAGGGGAACAGAGACATTGATGATTAGCATCAAACAAAGTGAAGGTTTGGATTGTATGTTAGAGATCTCCAACATCAATTTAAAGCTTTGAGTTCAGGATCCCCTGAGGGCACAATAACGCCTACAGTGCCCAAAACCTGTGCCATAACGCTTGTTTTCCCCCACTTTGAAGCACTAGGCTAGCAGTTTCCCAAAGATCTGAGACATGATGGAGAAAATATGTGCCCTCCCCCCTGAGATAGGAAACCACGATATCTGCTGGGCATGAGCGTGGAATAACAATGCAGAACTCAATGCGTGAATTGGCTCCTTATGTGCCTTTAGTGAGGCAGCATTTCAGGTTTGCACTTGCAGGAAGAAAAAACCCTGACATATTCCTTTCAGTTGACTGAGCTTTAAAATACTGAGACGATGTATTACAGAAGGGTCAACGGGCACATTCCCCAAGATGGTACATATAAATATTTCAGTTGACAGGACTGCTTTTTAACTAAGTGTCATCACAGTTTCCTACACTTCTTGTTATTGACAGGTAGCAAAACAGGGATTTAGTTGTACTGTCTGTGCAAGTCACGCTGGATAAGAGGGTTTGCCAAATGTCCGCTATGCTGAAAAAGCCATTAAATATGCAATGGATCTTCACATTGAAGCAATCATCTAGCTACATGCAGTAATGGTATATAATGATTTACCTCGGGCTCTGAAAAAATAAGGAGAATATTCCCTTCACAGATGCTCACCTCTGTAGTTTCACTTTACAGGTTACAGCTATAGCCTATGCATTAACAGACGGTATCTGAGACCATAAAGCTCCCAGGTGTGTGTATCTGTGTATGCCTACATGTAATTTCTCAGGAATGCTATTCATGTCTCATAAGGGAAGAGTTTGGGTAAATCTCCTTTTGACAAAGAAGCTCTCCTACCAGTATTTAGTCAATCCACTATATTTGAAAACACCCTGAGACCATTATTATACGCACATAGTGATTTTATATGTTGGGTTGCGCAAGTACTTATCCATAGTCAGTGTATTACCTACAGTAGATGAAAGCTAAGGAATGTGCTGATGGGTGGCAGCAGCAATATTTTGTGAATGTTTTCTCAGCTTTACCTTGCCCTTACCCGTTATCTATGATCTTGTCAAAGCCACCAGACACCATTGACAAAAACAATACTTTTACCTCGGCTACCGCTGCCTCTATCGGCTAACTAGCCAATTGAGGCAGCGGTAGACCAGCAACTCCTGTGTTCTGCCACGTAAAATTACTACTTCTGTCATTGTCTGGTGGCTTTGACGAGAGCACAGAAAATGGCTTCAGCCCCGCCTCCTAGTTGGTTGAAATACGTTTAGTTGCTGCCCCATATCCACAGCAGGACATTTCTTAGCTTCTGTGCCGATCTACTGTAAGTATTACACTGAATATAGATGAGTACCTCATACAACCCCACTTCAAAAATATCAAAACCACCCCTTTAAATGCTGAAAACCTAATGTTTACAGCCATTCTTCACATTAAATTCAGCAAGCAGTGTGTGTTCTGCTCTGAAAACAAGAATGCTGTGTAAATTATGGGCTGCAGTCACTCCAGAAAATGTATTCTGCATTGAGCAAGCATCATGTGCCAATCAAAACTGTTTAATACCCAGTGAGTAAAAACCTGAATACCACACCCTGAGAGTTAGTAAAACAATGAAAATCGCTGCAGATATATTTGTTGGAATTTGTATGATGCCTTTATATGGTCAAGGTCTGTGTGTATATCCTCTTAACCAAAATTACAATATATGTTGCTTGTAGGGTGTGAAAAACCACAGAAACATAAGTTGGTGTTTGACCTTCAGCTTCACCCCCACTTCCCACAGTGTACCACATCTGCACCCACTGTAATGTCAGAAAAACACACCTAATCTTGACATTTTACCACCTTTAGTGAAAGTGGTATTTTTAACTCAACTGGAAAAAATAAACAAACCGAGATCAGATGTCTACTTTTATCTTAAAAGGTTTTTGGTTTGTTGACACTTTATGAAACCAACATATGAAGGAATATTCTCATTAATCAAACAGGACAGGGAAATTGTCATCAATTCTTAACAATACACAACAGTGCCCTCTGTTGATTAAGATGCTGCATTACTGTATGTTTATCACTGATTAGAATTCAATAAGATCCTATTCCTCTATGACTTCAATTAGCATTTACACACAGCAGGTCTAGTCCAAATAAAAGAAAATAAAGAAAGTAATTTGTGTTTTATTTGTTCACACCTAATGTTAATTGTTAACTCAAATGAAATGCATACAGATGATGGAGAAAATATTAAGGGGTTAGAGTTAAATCAATTGACTTCTTCACCAAAATGACAACAAGTAAATCCATTAAGTCTTATGTGTGCAGAATAATAATTCCTGTGGTTGTGCGGCACTCACCCTGGCATTTGCCGCCATTGGTCGGGTCTCCATGGTAACCAGGCATGCAGGTCTGGCAGTGAGGACCAGTGGTGAGGTTACGGCACTGTTCGCATACACTTCCGTTCACACATGTGCTATGGCCGTTACACTGGCACGCTGAGAAAGACACAAAGAGAGGTTATGGATTAATGCTTTAACTTTCTGTTATCAACTACATAATTAGGAAATAAGTGCATAAGATATAACACATTGAGCAACTCATGGCTAGCACAGTTCATGTATCCATATGGTGAGTTATACTGGGGGGCAGAGAGCAAGCCAACAAAAGGTGGAATTATTATGGATTTTTATTTTTATCGATTAGGGATAAGAAGGGTATATTAACAATTTCTATCTGTCTGCAAGTCAGTGTTACAGTGTAATTCTTAAAACAGTTTGTGTCTATGTCACACAATAACTTTGATCATGCTGCCTGTAGCTAATAAACAACTGGGATTTAACATCAGCACAACATAACTTAGACCGAGGGGTTGTTGTTATTGCTTCCTGGAAAAGCAACAGACCCATTAGAGCTGTCAGTAGCTTGTGTCTGACATGACATATTAATTACTATATAATCAGACTTTCCTTTTAAAATATTTTTAATGGCTGGAACGTTTAATGAACCTGCAGCATCTATGTGTCCTTTTAGAAATACAAATTAGACATCCGACAGAAATGAGAAAGTAAAAATTAGTGTTTATTTTAGGGAAGACTGATTCATAAACAAACCTTGTTTGCATTGATGTTTCACCCATAGTAAATGTGAATTGTTACAATTAATTCCACCTTTGAGAATGACAGTATAAATATTAAAAGACACCCAGCTTCAGACCTAAAGGTTTAAACCCATAAAAAGTCAAAATATCACCAAAACCCCTTTTACATGTCACTTCAGACTATTGATACCACTGAGCTTGCCTCACATTCTCATATTACTACTAGCTCAGAGTATATCATCAGCGTACATGACATGCTCGTATGGAAAGGGGCTTGATGACATTAAATGGTTTACTAGCATAAGGTTGCACAGAGTCCGCAGGGAGGGATTAGTTGCATAGGGAAGCTGTAACAGGAATCCATAGGAAATAACCTCTCAAGAAGATACATTTATGACGAATGATCTGTAATTTCAGACAGGAAGTGGGTCCCTTACCAGGGCAATGAATGAAGGCCCACTCGTAGCCCTTGTCTTTGGGGCAAGTGCCCGGATCTAGGATCATGTCCTGGGACTGGACCTGCTGGCCTTGCTTCACCGGTCTCTTCATTGGCCCCCGGTAAGAGCCCTCCATGCACAGGCCCTTCCCTGTGCTGCTGGGATCTCCACACCAACCGCACTCAGGCTGCTCCAAACATTGGGAACACGTCCGCAGGCCTGAACAGTTCTGGGCTAAAGGAGAGACGAAGGGTGAGAGACTTGTGTTAGATTTATTACCAGTATCATACTTAAAAGATTCCATGACTGTTGCACTTTTCTGATCTTTTTGAAATGGTCTAAAGGTCCCATATTATAAAAGTGATATTTCCATCTGTTTTTTTATTATAAATCAGGTCGAGATGCATTATAAATACTGTGAAAGTATCAAAACGACCAATCTAAAGAGAAATAGAAATCTCACTTTTTTACATTATGGGACCTTTAATAGAAATATTAGATGCAAATTCAAAATGTCTGTGTGCCATTTTGTGGCATTTGACCATCCCCAAGTTCAAATCTTCAGAGCTACTAGGCTTCAAATGCTTAAGACCAAAACTGTGATATTCTGCACCTTGAGATGTCCAGTCTATCCGGCAGAACAGGGTTAATACAGGTATACTCAGACAGTGTGAGAAATATAAAATGTGTTTTTTGAACGTCAAAGCATGCAAACATGTTCTAGTAAAAACTAAAAAAAACTAGTAGGAACCTGAAAATGAGCTGAATATAGGACAGTTAGACCCCAAATAGTTTTTCTTTGTATATTTTCCATTGTTAGCCGCATTACTTTTCATTAGTAGGTAGGCAGTAAACAAACAGAAAAATGCAAATTGTAACAACAAGGTCCAATGTTGCCGCAATCAAAATCCTGAAGGATGATGTTTTCAGAATTTTATTTTGTAGGATTTCAGCCTTTTTAACAGACAACTTCAGTCATTTCTTAGCCTGTAGCAGGACATGCAGATTAAGAAGCTTTCCTGTGCCCTTCACTACAAACACAAAATGGCTATCTAAGTGAGTTGTCAGCATAACTGATTTGAGAGCACATAATAAAATAATAAGCAAATGTTAAGTAGTTGATTGAGAGGGGAAAAGCCATAGAATAAGAGAGAAAATGTGTCAGCAAACAAGGACCATTGAAAAGTTTGAGCAAAGTTCAATAAGAGGCTTAAATGGGATGTGTGAAGTGGCACCTTGCTCTAAACTCAGAAATCCAAGGGAGATGCTGTTTTGGCAGTTGGGGGATGAACTTTCAGGCCACTAAATTGCTTGACAAGATTCAGCGCCGCCACTTGCCTGCCAGACAGACACTTCAAGGGAGGAAAATGCCACTACTATTTTAAGGAGACAAACATTGAGTGCTTTCACCTCAGTTTATGTCAAACAAATCTCCAGCTATCCCGCTAATGGATATGAAGCCATGACGTGAGAACAATCACTACAAAGTAAGGCCATTTAAGTTTGTTTTGACGACAGGACACAAGTGGCAGATTTCTCACTAACATTCCATTCACAGAAAAGAACCAGCTGAGGATTTTTGTCTTGCCAAAACACAAGATGTTGAAATAGACAATCTGCCGTGAAAACAAAATCCACATTGTCCACATGAATTCTGACAGATAAATCAATATGTGTGAGCATGAACAACTAAATCTGATGCCCGGAGCTGTGACATAAATTGGACGGTGGTTATGACTGGGGTCTGTATAGCAAAATACGCGTCACCTCATCCAGTCTAACCACTTTTCATCGGCCCAGCAAATATAACATGTATTCTTTGGACAACACTGTCAACTCTGGATTTATTCATGGAAGCTTTCAAGTGCATTTTAAAATGCAAAAGAGTTTCCAATAAATCCCAAATTACATTAAAGTGTTACTCTAGAAACTCAAGAAGCTCTTATTCAAGTTTGCTGTATATCCATTTTGCTGTCCAACATCTCCTGTGGTTATAGTTACTCTGATCTGTGTCTGCAGGCCGTTTCACTGCTTTCAAAGTGTTCTTGCTGGATTTCACAGAGACTATAAAGCTTATTGATCAAAAGGACAAATCACCACTTCAATATCTGTTTTTTTCTGACTGTAACTTTTAATGCACCCTGCAATCAACATGACAAATGTTGCTTTAAGTCAACAATTATCCCTCTGAGTATGTGGATTTGTACATCTATGTGCAAAGAATGTAACACAAATGCACGCATGCTTTTACTCTATCCCAGCTGCTGTCTGCACCTTAGGAAAATCACGTCTCTGGTATTACTGTTCTGCATAGACGGTGCAGCCAAGCCAGGGCCTCTTAAAATATGATTCAAATTTTTTTTTTTTTAAACACCAAAGCATACTCTGTGATGGCAGAGATACAGAATTAGTATTTGCCACTACTTGCTGATGGCTTCTACTGCTATAAATAAACAACAAATAACAAAGGGCTGGTCTCTAGTAGGCCAGAGTTGCATCTAATGACTATTTTCATAATCGGATAATCTGTAGTTTATTTTCGCAATTAATCGATTAACGTTCCGCCGATAAAATTACAGAAAATTGGGCCGGCCGGTGGAACAGTGGTTATAGCACTCGAGGCAGCAGCTGCGAGTTCGACTCCGACCTGTGGCCCTTTGCTGCATGTCTCCCCCTCTCTCTCACCCCATTTCCTGTTTGACTATTTTCTACTGAGAGCAACAAATCCCTCACAGTTTGCCTGCAGGTAATGATGCTACAGGGTATTTTATCCTACGCCTGTGGCTTTAAGTACATGTATGTAGTGTACTCTGCAAAAAGAAAGCCTCTCGATGCACCAAAAAAGAGGAGCAACGAAGTAAAGTACTTGCTGTAATTCAAGACTTAAGTGGTGATTGAAACTTTTAGAGTGAATGTGAAGGACTCAGAGTAAACAGAAAGAGAAGAAAATACAGAGAGAATTTATAAGATACCCTTCTCTGTCCTTCACGCCAAAAGGGACAAATTTATCAAGACAAATATCCAATGTGTACAGAAACGTCTCTGGGTTACCTAACACCAGCTGACACAAATGAATTTGAGACTGCCCTGTTGAGCTCCCTAAATTTGTTACTAGCTAAACTGATTTGAGATGTTTTTATGACACAACTCTGGGTATAATTCATACATAACACAGCACAACAGCACCGTCCTGAACGACTACACCGACCTTCAGGTGAGGGAGCTCTCTGATGAACTTACTGCAGCCTACCAAAACACTTTCAAGAGTTTTCCCTCTGTATGTATCCAATGTTTATTTATTTAACTTCTGGACAAGCTAACAAATGAGAATAACAAAAGAAGCATATGCGTTTTGTTGTTCAAAGATATTTTGTTTCATGTTTGAATCCAAGCTAATCTATCTACGACTGATGGGTAATCCCGTTTTTTTGCTGCAGTTTCTATTTTACTCGAGTTATCATAGTATTTAATTATCCCCAAAAGTGCTTTTATGTACTAGCATGTACAGAAATTTCAAGAAGAAATGGCTACAATGATGACAGAGCTTTGCACGTTTCTTTAATTTCAGTTTCATTATCTAATGCACAAAAGGATGACATGGACATACATTGTTTTACAATATATTCAATCTATAGTACAGTCATCTATGGAGAATAAAGACTTAGGTTCAGCCTGAAAAGAGTTTTGTTCTGTTTACTTCTGATACTTCATTCAAGGAGGGCTTTGGCCTATTAGCACTTTACAGAATGGGTCCATCACTAAATTGCATTGCAACCTACTCCTACAATGAAACTCATATAACATTACTGAATATGCAGCCATTACCACGCTAGCTTTTCTTCCCCTTCACAGAGTGAGGTTTTTTGTTATCTTTAAAAAACTGTTCCTTAATACACGACTATCTTTAAACCACTTACAGCCAGCTAATAGTAAAGATTCCATCTGCAGCTTGGTCAACAGGGAAATCTAACAGTTGGGGCGACTATATGCAAGAGTAATTGGCTATTTAAAAAAAAAAAAGCATGCAAAGCAAATCATGGGAAACGAATACCATTTTCCCCCTTACACAAACACCTTCCACTTTAAGCCGTTTTCCTCCCTTAACCTCCTTTCTGGCAGTGATGAATATCGACTGCTTACAGAAGCCAATCTTGGGAAGCTTATAGCTGGCCATCTTAATGCCACTACAGACTTCAAAGACGCCTCATCTAGATTAAGTTTACTAAAAGACACTTACCCACACAATCTCCAGTCTGCCACTCCAGACACTGGCCATAGGGAAAAGAGATGACATAGGCAGTTGAGTCGACACAGCGCTGCGCACTGCCGCACCACATACACTCCATGGCCTGGCTGGTACAGTTGGCACAATGGGTGTGCAGCGAGCAGGGCTTCTTACAGGATGGACGGCTGCTCTGATTGGGGTTTCCTGGACAGGAAAGGACAACGCAGAAGGAAAGGAAAGGATTGTCTTTTTCAAATCAGACTGTTCCTATGTAACTTTAAAAAACATATCATATTCATGTAGTATATTCACTCACCAGTAGCCTTTTCACATATGAGGCCGTGGGCAGTAGCAGTGCATGGATTGGCCCTAAGGCCAGAGACCTGAGGTTCTTCCAGGTAGGCACAGAAACCAGAGTCACTGGGCTCGCCGGGCAGCCAGCGCAGGCTGCTGTTGGTGAAGGGAGACATGTCCTCCCAACCCCAGTACGACACGTTGATTTTTCTCAGGCCCACCCAGGGAGACAGCCGCTGTGGAAACAGACAAGTCCTTTCTGCTCCATCATGCTATTTAAGAAATGGGTACTGCATTTACACCTGGGAACCAATAATACCATTAAAAGTCTACTGAAAATAATTTCACAGATATGATTACTCATTTGCCTTCAGGATACAACTTGTAATGTACAGTAATGGGAAAATGATGGAAAACGGCACGCCGAGGTTGGTTTGGTACAAACACTCATGAATACAGCAGGCATGACCAAACTAATGGTGGATGTGTAGCTGTGGCGAGATGAGAAGGTGAGAGCACAATTCATCATTTCCATTAAACATGAAGAGGCTTGAATTATGACGTTGTTTGAACAATTTATTTTTTGTTCCAAGAACAAATCATAATTTACAAGATAAATCTCATGAGCTACTCTCAACTGGTATGGACATCTCAAGGTGCAGAATATCTCAGTTTGGTAGGCTAGTAGCTCTGAAAATGTTAAATGCCACGAAATGGCACACACACATTTTGAATTTGCATCTAATATTTCCATTAAAGGTCCCATATTGTAAAAAGTAAGCTTTCCATGTCTTTGTTTTATTATCATAAAAAGGAGGTTGAGATGCTATATAGATCCTGTGAAAGTATCAAAACGCTCAATCCATTGAGAAATACACACAGCCTGTTTTCAGAAACTGTGACTTTAAACGAGCCGTCAAGACTTCTCTACAGTTGTGATTTCACAACTATACTATGTATAGGTAGAAAGGGCTGCTACAGTGCCGTTACAGTCATTACCCAGCTGCAATGACCGAGATTCCGAGAGAAGAAGACCCGGAAACACTGACCAATCAGTGCAGACTGGGCTCTTAAAGAGACAGGCACTAAAACGGAGCCTTTCAGACAGTGTGAATCCAGGTACATTCAGACAGAGAGTATGAGGCAAATAAGCATTTAAACATGTTCTAGTACAAACCCACAATATGAAAATGGACATAATATGCTTTGATATATTTGTGCTTATTAAGTATGGACTATAAAAATAAAAATGCACTAAATAAAAAGGAAAGGAATCTCTAAGAGACAACTACAAGAAAACCAGAGCCAGCTGGCGATGCTTTACATTGTGCCTACAGTCCCTGAGTCATGCAGCCCTGGTTTGTTTTATGTAAAGTAGAAAGAAGAAACTGTGATGAAGGACAAAACAATTCAAACATGGCAAAACAGAACTAAGTGAGGTGTTCATTATCACAGTGTGATTCATCAAGTGCAGTATCCCAGAACCTAGATATTGCTGTCTGCTTGTAACTGCGTCATAGTAAAAAACGAACCATATATATACAGTGGCACTGCCAAGTGGAAAACAATTGATGAAAAATGGTTGAAAGACAGGAATTACACAAGCTAAAAGCAAGTCTGCAATCAGACGAAAAACAGAGCAGTGCACAACTACAAAACTGATCAGGGGAAAATCATCTCAGAATGCATAACTCATCAGAGTTACAGACAGGTTTGACGAGCAGACAATCACTCTGTGTTCTCCTCCTTAGCTAATCACAAAGTCGTAAAACACATACCAAATCACCCGGCTTCTGAGTAGGAAGGTCACGATGTGGGATTTTGATATCACAATTATTTTTAAAGGAAGTATTACGGTTTTCCTGGTTTTTGAGATTACTAATCAGAGAATTGATTATTTAACACCATGGAAGGAAAAATACAAGCATTTTTAATCCGAACACCAGTGCTCGTTTATTGTATTTTTTCACACAATATTCTATCCCTAACCTGACGCGTCGTTGGTTTGTTACGCAGAGTCCGGCTAATCCCGACATGCCTACTACTGAGGATGCCTGAAAATATTCCTGACTGAATTTGATATAAAGTATTTACTGCAGGCATGACCCCAAAAAATGTATATTTACCTTGTCTTGTTGCTGGAGCTTCTTCAGTTCCTCAAGCACAAAGTCCACTTGTTTGGAGGTGGTGAGTGAAGCGATGTTTCCATTCAGGTTCTTGCAGTAATGTTGGGCGTTGTCATAACTCTCACGGCTGGAGTTGATCCTCAGGCAGGCCTCCCCCACCTGGCTCCATCCCTCACTGCACTGCTGGGCTGGGGAATAAAAGAAAGAGTATCATGAGAAGACGTTAGTAAATGTATTGGTCTATTGTACTCTAGCCTTTACACATGAAACTACTTTGACAAGACCTTTATTCCCTCATAATTTTTGACACATAACTTAAACATGTTAGGAAACAGCTAATTAATTACACAACCAACAGTTACGAAGCAATATTAGGACCCATGTTCGTTTTTTTTTGTTTCTACCAACTTCTGAGGGGAAATATCTCACTCTTCGTCCACTAAGTGCTATGTTCATCAACTAGTCAGCAACTTCATCCACAAATTTCTCGTTGACAACAGCTGCCATCTGTTCTTATGCTCTGTAAAGATGAGCTGCATATTCAGGTTGTTATTCTCTGTAGGTACGTCACTACGAGGAAGCCTGTCACATTGTTTTCAAACTGTTTTCACATTGTGATTTGATACAGTTATTGATGCTTTAGTTGCAGTTTATACTTTAAATCATTTGTTAAATACTGATCAAAAGGGGACACCATTCTCCAAGAAAAAAGGGCACAAGTCCAGAACATGCTCATGAAGGCAGATTGCAGGGAGTCTGCTGTCTGCCTTTTTCAGAACCCCAGGGGTTCTAAAGATATAGAAGTGTGCGTGCGTGTGTGTGTCAGATTCAGTGGATGGGTGATTTTTGGATGCCAAATTGCCTGTTCTCATATATATAAATATGGTGGGTGCTCATTTAGATCTGTGTGCAAGTGCATGTGGACGCGTGTATCTATTTTGAGTGTGCAAATTCAGCCGAGACTCCCCTTCAGGCAGAAATACACACACACTAACACACACACTTATAATTTGCCGCTCTCCCTGCTGCAACAACCCCTAAGGCGGCAAGGCTTCATGAACTGAAAATTATGGATAACGTGACAGCATCAGTCCTTCAGTTTCAGCCGGAGTCAACATTTTCGAGGGGGGGGATTAGGGGATGAGAGGTAAACTAAATACACTGCCACGCCTGATCATCAACAGCAGGATACCATCTTGAACGTAGAGCTCTGCATATACCAGATGCTGTGTTTAAGTCCCATGTACAAACCTGACCCTCTTGGCGAGCATGTGTGAGAACTGAATCCGAAGCCTTCAATAAGTGTGTTTGTGTGTATGGAAATGTATTTGGGGGGGTTCAACGTCAATCTTACCAGGCAAAGCGTGGCACTCTGACTGATTCTGGTCCCACTGACAGTTGAGATTCAGTGAGCAGCTCTTGCAGTTGGCAAGCTTGCTGCACACCTGCTCGTTCCGCACTGGACACTCAGTGAAGTTCCTCACATTCTATAGAAAAAGAGAGGACGGTGGTTAACAGAAGCTTTGAATTTAAAGTAGATCAGGAAGTGTTGAGAGAATTCATGTGAGTAAGTATCTTCCGTCTCTAAAATACAGTCCTGTTTGTGTACTATGATGTAACTGATTTAATAACTTGTGCTACAATGTTTACCATGCCGACAGTAGAACAGTATGTACTTTTCAGAACCAGAGGCACCATAATCACCAATTAAAACCTGAATTATCACTTGATTTCAACAGCGCTGATGCACAAATAGCCCCAGCTCACAAAATCTTGAAAAAAAAGTATTTTTCTGTAGCACCTTTCACACATGCACCGCAGACCTGAATTCATCTAGACATTACCCGACATGTGAGAACGCAGTCGTCTGATTCAGTTGGTCTGGGCGTCAAACACAATTCACCCTCCCAGCTCTCTATTACAAAGACTGTTTAATCTCAGAGTGAGCCCATATGTGAGTACAGTTGCTCATTCTCCAGTATATCCACTGAGAGGGAATGAGCATGTGTCTAACGTTTATATATCATGCATCGGCCAACAGCGAAGGAAAACAAACCTCCGACAGTGAAGAAGACTGCAGTGAACATGCCTAACCAGAGAGACATCAGTCATCAGACAAATTCAAAAATATGGCAAGAGTCATTGTTTATGACTAAATTAAGAAGCTCCATCTGTGTGGTTTGTCCTCCCCTCCTGCACGCTATGTGAGAATGTGTCCGATGTTGATAATCTCTTGTAATGTGCATGTGTGAAAGAGGAACTCAAGACTGCCTCTGGACTTGATTCTCTTAACATTGTCTGGGTTTCATATGTGACAACAGCTTGTGTGAGTTTTTTAAAAGACCAGAAGTGCTCTGGTGCCCCCTGCTGGACCACTCACAGAGGTACAGTTGCTGGAGGAGGAGAGGCACTTCTTGTCATCACACCACTGGCACCCGTTGGTGTTGGCTGTACAGCTGGCGCAGTCTGAGAAGCGGAAGCACCGTTCATCCACTGTGACTAAAAATATATTGAGAGAGGGACAACAGAGTGCAGTAGTGAGTAGTAGATAGAAATAGTTCCTAAGGAATAGAAAATAAACTAGTGGTCTATTATTATTACTAGTCAAAGCTAACCCCACAATAACAGTTATTTAGAATAGCTGATGTTGTCACTCTGGAGGAATAGTGTGGAAGGGCAGATAAAATATTCATTCGGGAAAAAGGGCAGAGAACTAATCAACCAGAAATGAAAGCTATGAAATGTTTTATTGTCCCTCTCACCAGCTTTAGGGGGGCAGAATGGGGCAGGAATGAGGCTTCCATTAGCCATGCTCGGTTCCCAGGGGAGACAGTGACCTCTGCTCCAGATGCAGCGGACCCCTGGACCGGCCGTCACACACCCCTCCTCTGCCAAGAAGGCCTGGCAGCTCGGGGGTCGGTAAACAAGCACATCGTTGAGCAGGACGCCGGAGAAGCCTCCAAACACAAACATGGATCTGGCAAAGGAAATGTTTGTGAACAAGAATGAGCAAAATAAAGATAAACTTATAATGGTAGTTAATAACTTAACATTTTTCAGAAGGGGAAAAATCATTATGAAAGTAATAATAACTGAGTGCAGATTCCATTTGAAAGACTCACCCATTGCTGACCACCGCAGAGTGACCAAAGCGGTTGACATCCCTGTGCAGGTCTGGTTTAGGCAGAACCCTCCACTCATCACAAGCTGAGGAAAACAGGAGACTCTACGTAAGGGACAATTGGGTTTGTCTTTTTGCTTATGACAGAGAGACAAGAGAGGGTTTTCAACAGACATTATTCAAGTAAACATCACTGGAGAGATCGCCCTTCAAACTGTGGCATGATGTTGAGAATAACATGAATCCTACCGATGTCGTAGGCAAGGAAGTCAGCAGAGAAACACTTGGCTCCGTTGCTGAGTGAAGTGTCGTTGTGTGTGTTGCCGCCAAAGATGAGCAGGGTGCCACTGAGGAGCGCAGCTGAGTGCAAGTACCGTGGAAAGCTGCTTTCTCTCAGAATGAACCTAGAACATATGGATTACAAGTGTGTCAAGGGCGAGTGTAACAAAAAAATATGTAACAAACAGTGGCAGACAGACATGAATGCATAATGAATATGTGTTGATTTACCACGTCCTGGTATTAACGTCATAGCGGTAGAGGTCATCGACAAGGCCATATTTGTTGGCAGGCAGTGCCTTATAGCCTCCATGAACATAGACACTACCGCTGGCACTGTCAAACGTGCTGCTGTGGCCGTAACCTCCCTGGGGAACGGCACCTTTGGTCTCAGGCACCAGCCACGTGTTGGATCCTGACAAAGTAACATGCAATGGAAGTTTTTAATACAGAAGAAAATGATAGGAATCAAATTACATTTTCATCCTTAATGATTTGGAGAAAGATGGCTTTTCACCTTTAAAGGTCCCATATTGTAAAATGTAAGATTTACATGTCTTTTTTTATTATAAAGCTGGATGATGTGCTATATAAATACTGGGAAATAAAAATGCTCAATCCACAGAGAAATGCACACAGCACATATTGAGATTTCAGGATTTGGGGTGTCACAACTATAGCCTACTGCAATGATGCTAACCAATCAGAGTAGACTAGGTTTTTTTCAGGAGGGGGGCCTCAAAGAGACAGGTGCTAACAATAAAGGTATATTCAAACAGACAGTATAAATAAAGTGTTTTTGATGTTTAAGCATGTTCTGGTAGAACCCCAAAAAACAAGTATGAACCTGACAATGAGCAGAATATGGGACCTTTAAAATATTCTATGTCAAAAAACAGACATGACTGGTTAGTGTCAGTGTGTTTTATGTACTTTAAACAATTTTATAGTTTTTGATTTTCTCAAAGATATCATGCGATTCAGAGGGATATACAATACAGAGCTCATAGAGTGAGAAACAGTCTCTTATAGCTGTGACTCACTCAGGTTGTACTCCTGAATGTTGCTGATGTAGCTGTAGATGGGGGAGTAGCCAAAGATGACCAGCATAATGGCCTCGCCATCGTCTAGCAGGACGCAGTGGGCCGAGTGACCCTCCACAGCATAAATCTGAGCCTGGGCCGGTGGGCCAACCACAGGGTTTCTCCGCTGCCACGTCCGACTGGGTATGTTGAAGACCCATAGCTCTTCTGTAACATTGCCCCAGCCCGCCTCCAGTTTCCCACCAAACATGTAGATATCATCCTGAAAAGAAGAGAGCTGTTTTAAACAAGCATGCACAGAAGCTGATGCATGCTGTAATAAAAGTGAAAGGAAAGGCGGTGTCAAAACATAATGATAGAAAATTGACCTTTTCAAACAAGCCCGTTTATTTGCAGCTTATAGAGCCATAAAGCTTGCTCATTATTATCATGTCAAGGGGATTACTGCACACTTACAGTACTAATCTTTTTTCTTGTAATCATGGTTATATAATCATGAGAAAGAAAGCATGTCTCTCAGCTTTGTGTTTGAAGAAATAAAGTTACTTTTATTGCTTCCTCACCCCATACCCACCCCCTGCTTGCTGCTAACACAAGGGTCTTCTAATTCCATCTGTACCCAGACAGGTTGAGACATATCTGTGTGTGTTTACCTGGTAGGAAGCAAGTGAGTGGCCGTATCTTGGCACAGGGCCACTATTGATGGGAACTGTGTTCCAGATGCCACTCTCCAAGTTGTAGCTGCAGAGCGGAGCAACAAAACATTACACTTTAATGCAACAACTTGTGCAGAACAGACACTTATTTATTACCTGCATACTACATGTAGCTTGTTCCTCTGTCAGGTAAAATGAAACTTCTTTTACCTTGTGATCATCTGATTAAATAACAAAAGGTAGCACTTTTCTTCATGCCAAATCAAGGTACTGCTTCAGTCACAGTTTATCTAGAGATTTTGCATGCTGATGAACACAGCAAAGAAATATGTCATAGCCAAAATGATCCATTGTACATCAATTAATCACCCCATATCACCTTGAAGAAAACGTATTTCTTGCATGCGTCCATAGTGAACGAAGAAGCCAAAAAAAGGAGAAAATTCTTGAATTGAAGTAATAGAGGTCGGTGTTTAGTACTGAGCATGTGACTGGATAAAAGAGACTTGATTTACACTACATGAATTGTGTTGTCTGGAAGAATTTAAGGCACATGGGGTGAGTAATTAACATCGATTTGATATTGGGGGGTGATATTGTGTTTTGTGGCATTCTCAATACAATAGGATATCTGGTCATGTCATTACACATTGGCCATTTATTTAAAATCCTTTTTGGAGTCGAGGATCCATTAATCTTCAACGATGACCAAAAAACATGGAGCCTTTCCAGTTAACTCTGAGCCAAGACATGACTCAGCATAGAAGTAAGTTCTGCATTTTCTCTGGAGAGTCATCCAAGTACACTTAATACTAAATTCTCAATCAAGCTAAGTGAATGCACCACCCATACATTGACAAGGCACACCATTGGTACCTTAACTCCTACACCTGCAAGTTTATGACAACACAAAACAGTTAGCCCTAACACTGGGTTTGGTGTTCTCAAGGGACTTGTATTGAAGATAGTATTGTGAGAAGCCACCAACACTACACTTCCTCCTTTAGTAGTTTTTTCTCAGATATGCATGTGCATTGTTTCCCACAGACTAGGTAGCAATGTGTGGTGCAGGGCCATACACCTCTTTTTGCCAGGCACCTGGTCTGGATTTAGGGGGCTCAGAAAGACACTGATGCCTTTTCTTTTGCTTTATTATCTTATTTGTTTGGTTAATCTTTAACCAGACCAGGTGCCTGAAAAAAAGAGAGAAAACAATACTGCAGCTGGACCAGAAACACTATTACTTAACACAATTTAACAAGACTGATCAGTAGGGATGTAAGGATACACTGACTGAACTATATACTGTAGGCTCGTTTCTTTTTCAAATGAAATTATTTCGGAGGTATAAACTGCAAAACAGCGCACATTTCCTTTTCTTTCTAAAAGTTAAACTGAACATATATATATATATATATATATATATATATAGAGAGAGAGAGATTTTTTTTTTAAATAACAAAAGCAATAATTGAATTAAAAAACAGAAAGTAAGGCTTCGCTTGTGTTCTTCGTTGGGAATTGACATGTTTTTTTAGAGGAATATCAGCATATTTTCAGAAGCTGAGCACATTCACAAATGAACGCGTTTACATGTACATGCATGTCCAGTTTATGAGGTTTATGGTCATATTCAGGATATGATGTTTACATGCGCACTCAGGTTATTCATATTCACCATACACATGATGAATACCATTCTGTTAGCAGAGACGATGTTTACGGAAACAAACGAGCGTCAGGAAATATGAAACATTTACTAAAGCTTATATTCCAAATAAAACAGACCAGCGCGACCTGGTGTGACTGCACCATCTTTGCACCTCTGTCTAATAAGCCCACTGGCGTAGAACATCAAAAAAGTCAAAAGTAGATAGTATATTAATTTTTCATCTCAACCAATTTGAATCTTCACGCATTTTAATCGTGTTTAATTGTCTCTTGATGGATCGTTACATCCCTAGCTCAGATTTCCGCACCAACCAGAAGTTAGAGTGAAACTGTGCACACTAAAACACTTAAATAAATAGCCTATATTTTAATATTAATACTTGTGGTCCTAGTTGTAGTTGGGTTGGTTGAAAATGCTGGGTGAGTGCGGGTCTTCTTGATAAGCGTGTGTGTGTGTGTGTATGTGTGTGTGCGCGAGAATGAAAGGGGGAGAGAGTGCTATGCGGAGATGAATGAATGGAACAATATATTTCAAAACCGCGTTGAAAAACAAACAAACCCAGAATCAATTTGTGGCGCTTGGTTTTGATTATGTGAGCAGCGCCACACATTGGTCCATGTATGGGAACCACTGATGTGAGCATTCCAAGTAACTTGGACAAACTTAAAAAAAAACTGTATTCAGAAACACACAAAAAACATTTTGCTGGTGGAAATATCAATACATTTGTGCATGCTACGCTGACTTACTTGAGAATCATCTGGAAGGAGCTGTAGTTAAAGGTATATCCGCCCACCACCCACATAACCTTCTCTTGGACCACAGCCTTATGGGAAGCTCTGGCGAGTGATGTGCCAAAGGGCTTGACGCTTGGTAGGACCCAGAAGGACTCGGTTGAAGGTACAGTTAGAGAGCAGTCTGGGCCTACAAGAGAGGATGAGAAAGAAATTCAGAATTCATTTCATGTTGAAAATAAACAGCATCTGACACATGTTTTCATTTCTCCTCAGTGAAGAGTAAAACATGCCGCTCTCGAACCTAAACAAAAGCATGACCTCTCCTTAACTGGACCTGACAGGCAGAGAGGTGTGAATATGTTAAACTGTGTGTGAATGAAGCCTGTGCTGAAAAAAAGCGCAAGTCTCTGCTAATGATGCTGTCAACTTTCATCACGTGAAAGCATTTTGATCGCCTCCAGCTGGAGGCTACATAATAACACTGTGTCACAGGGCTTATCGACATGTTACCGATCAGTATTAGGACAAAAACAACACAGCTGTTCACACTCGTCTGCTAACACATTCTCCACAAATTGACACAGGAGGAGCAGCAGCATTGTGACTGCAAAAGTGCGCTCATCGCTCAGTGTTTTGAATGTGGTGAAAGGACCAAAAAATACTTCCCTATGTATATGCCAATGCTTGTGACTTTGTTGTTTTCGTCATAATTTTACTTTCATTTTCAAATCTTTTGTTGTGATCTCTTCAAAATCAAATACATTTCAATTATGCTGACTGTGAAAATGAAAAACATCATACTATACTATCCTAGTATACTTTAAAAATTATATTATTATCTTAAAAAGTGAGATTTTAATGTCTTTTTATTACAAAGTAGGTTGAGATGCAATATAAACACTATAAAATGTATCAAGACGCTCAATTCACAGAGGAATGCACACAGCCTGTTTTCAGAAACTGTGCCTTTAAACATCAGTCATCAGGACTGATATACAGTTGTGATGTCAGAATTATACTATACAGTATATATGCGGAAGACCCGATAACACTTTTCCGGAGGTCTGCCTTAAGAGACACCTAAGGCTGTTTCAAACAGAGACTCATCTCTATAAAACAGATTCTGCATAGGAATGTAGAATCTGTAGGCAACAGGACAAAATTTGGGCAGAGGAGGCGGTCTGGTTCCTGTTTGTAGTCGGAGTAGTATTTACCACTCACGTTTGAGCAAGCTTTGGTTCCATGCAGGTAAACAGTCGGTGTGGAGAGCAAACAAACAATGCGGAACGCATTGGCTGTCGTGCAATCACAGAACCTATTTGCTATTGTCTGAAGATGAGTTAGCTTTTTGTTATTATTTATCTGCATGCATATGCAGGTATCCGTTAATAGAGACATCGTCTCTTGACTCCATTCTCACGTCTCAAGTTGCTAACCGGACGATGACTGCTGCTCAGAAGAGGAAGTCTTGGCCTGGATATCAGCTGGCTACTAATATTAGCCATTGCCCCCAGAGGCTAAATTGTCATCATAGATAGCCAATGTGTACCGAGATATGACAGAGGGTTAATACAGGTATATTCAGACAGTATGAGAAAAATACTTTGTTTTGGGGACATTTGAGCATGTAAATATGTTAATGAAACCCGTATGAGCCTGAAAATGAGCATTATATGGGACCTTCCTCTTTTGGATGTGAGAATTTGCAAACATCTGTTGGGTTTGGACAGAGCTTAAGGTTACCTTGCCAGCTGTCATTGCAGACACACAACTTCTCCCCAGTGAGGTCACAATAGCCGTGGTCGGGGCTGCCGCAGTTGTTCCTGCAGTAAGGGATGTCACAAGCCTCGCCTTTCCAGTACTTGTCACATTCACAGTACACTCTGCTGGCGGCCGAGTTACCAGGGGTGCACTTCCCATGGCCAGAGCAGTTATTGGGACAAGAGTTGATCCTGGAGGGAAGGATATTTTCATTTAACAAACACTGTATGAGCTATTTAGGCCACTCAAAGACATTTACTTGGAGGCAGAGGGAGATTGATGGGTATGATCTAGTGGTTGGCAAAGGTCACTGGTCATTAACAGTGATTGCTGCTGTAGGTTTTAGTCCAGCAGAAAAGCATCAGTACCAGCCTTTTTTAAGCTTAAATGCAGACTGCAGAAACATGTTACCATCCAGCTAATGCTAGGTGAAATAAACAGTCCACAGTAGTTAACAATAAGTTAGACATATCAGTGGAAACCCAAAAAATGTATTTAACACAGGTGATGGCCGAAAAACACAACCTCAATGGAATTGATTCCTGCTAATGTATCCCACACTACAAAAATAATCAATGTTTTATTTAATTTTATGTTTTGTTTGAAGTTAAAATGTAGTGACTGGATAACTTACGAGTAAAAGATTTCAAATCCCGTCAGGTTATAGGCAGCATCGCTGAAAAAGTGTAGTAGTGCGTAGCCTGAAGTTGTCTCAACCTCAGGAACTGTCTCATTTCCTCGTATCTCTGGAACAATGAGACCGCTGTAGAAAAATACAGAAAATTCATTGGCAACACTTTCTCACAACTTAAAAGCACTCAAGTTACAGTAGCAAGCCCATAACTCTGCTAAATCAGAATGAATGATTAAGTAAGTATGATTAAGCTACTGTATTAAAAAGACATCCATACAATTTATACCTATTTGCTGTTTTATAATCAATATAAATCTTTTAACCTTAAGTGTCAATCCACTCCGTCACACTAGAGTTTCTCACCTGAAAACAGCAACCAGGGGGGCGTATATCGAGTCCCCATCATAGACATACAAATGGTCCCAACTGCATTCTGTGGCAAAGTGGTTAAATCTTAACCGAAGAACCGCATTTGGACTGCAGAGGAAAAAATGAAACAATGGTTTAGGTTTTGAATAATCTTTTTTTCCAAGTCACTGCAGGATTCATGTTGTTTTTTCCCAAAATGTTTTAAGGACCACAGGATGACAGACATTCATTCATTCACAGTCATTTCTTTCCATCCTGGCAATAAAGTTTCCAAACAGCTCTGTCCTCACAATGACCGCAGTTGCCATGAAAATTAAAAGCACTACTAGGTACAGGGATTATTCCTCTCTCTGGATGATTGAGGAATGAAACGTAGCCGTCAATGCCAGCTCAACAGACAAACACTGAAAATGCTAGACACAGCTTTACATTATACTGTGTATGGAACAAATGTACACTTCATAAAACACAGAAGATACAAATTTACAAAAGTACTTACTAGCCCTCAATGAGCCAGGTGCACTTTGTTTTGTACTTGTAGTTGATTGGACCATCAGTGAGGTATCCCGAGGGCTCCGTCAACCTGAAAGATCAGAAGTCGGCACACTCAGCACAGAAATAATATGATGCCTCATGCAGAATGCGGAAACTCAAATGACCGAAATACAAGTAGTATTCTGAGTTAAAGCTATAAATGTAGGAGGAAACAAGAGCATCTTTGCGGATCCTTTGAGGATCTTCTTTGAGACATCAAATACATAATAAAAAACTAAATGTCTGTATATTACTGTTTGAAATCTATTCTTTTAGGTGGAGCTGGTAATCCACTAATTGGAAGATTGACTGTTCGATCCCCGGCTCCTCAGCTCCACCTCCACTCACTCCAAATTACTCCCGAAGGCTGTGCCACCGTTGTGTGAATGTGCGTCTGAATGGTTCAATCTTATGAGCTGGCGCCACCTTGCATGACAGTTTCTGCCATCAGCGCATTAATGTGTATGTGAACGCGTGAATGTGGCAAGTGGTGTAAAAGTGCCTTGAGTGGTCGGAAGACTAGAAAAGCGCTACGAGTACAAGTCAAGTATGAGTTAATTTACT
The DNA here is from genome assembly GCF_963691815.1 of Echiichthys vipera. Taxonomy (NCBI): domain Eukaryota; kingdom Metazoa; phylum Chordata; class Actinopteri; order Perciformes; family Trachinidae; genus Echiichthys; species Echiichthys vipera. The sequence continues at coordinate 11,796,886 of NC_139843.1, read as the reverse complement.
ATAAATTGAACATAGCTTGGTGTCAGAAAAATAAGGAGTAAGCATGTCACTTAGGCTTTTAAAATCCTCCTCAGACTCAGCCTTAGACATGTCTTGCACTTTTCCTGGTTTTTATGTCCCTGGAGCAGCCCTTCAGCAGCATGACACACAATCAGGGGTCAGATTGCACGCAGTGATCAAAAACGGTTGAAAATCATGAAGATTTTCTAGGTGCATTTTACAGTTCAGAACCGGCAGAAGCACTATTACTTGTAACAGAAATCAAGATATAATGATAAACAGCATCTGAAAGTGCACTGAGAAGAGGGTTGTGTAAAAAACAATTCCTTGTTAAACACCCAGATCTTTACAAGGCGGTTCTCTTGTCCTGTGTCAAGTCTTACTGTAACTGATAAATACTGTAAATCCAAATGGCAGACATTAAATTCAATTCTCAGGATCCAAAGTAAGAAGCCAAAAAAAGCAGGGTTACTCCTTGTCAACTAAATCATTCAACCATCTGCCTCTTTACAAAGATGAAGACATACTTTCCCAATCAATTCAATTGTTTCACTCTGTTTTAATTACATACACAGGCCTGAAATACACACGAAGGGATGTCAGAGGGAGGGAGCTGTCTGTGGAAAAGCGCACGGAGCCGTTGGGGGTGTGATGCCTTGCTCAGCGGCACCTCAGCAGTGCCCAGGATGTGAACTGACACCTCTGCAGCTACCTGTCCCTCTCCAAACTTGGTCCGTACATGGGACTTTAACTGGCGACCTTCCAGCTCCCAAGCTCTTTTCTACAAGCCTCAAGTCTGACACTTTTCAACGAAGCAGTCTTCGCGTGAAAGCCCACAGTTATGTTTCACTCACAACGATAGATGACTTTAAATGGACATTTATTATTGTATCGAATCAGAAGAAGTTAGAGTTTTACATATCCCAGTAACCATTTAAAATGTGTGATCAATGATTTAAGACAGTTTACCTAAAACTACTTTCGGTGGTGTATTTTGTGTTTTACAACAGATTGGGTTTTGATAAAACTCATTTGTCAAAGTTCGGAAAAATATTTTATCAATCCACAAAATTAGTATTTGCCAGTTTAAAAAGGCCCGTCCTTGAAAGACTGAGAGCCCTTGTTGCTTTATTTGAAAGCTTCACAATAGTGGGGGCTCTCGTGGGTGGTCTGAGTAACAGGAACTGAACTGTAGTGCTTTTTTATGTTCCTGACAGTTGCTTTAGATGCATTGCATGATATACGATTACAGTTCGGAGGTTTTGAAAAGATAATGGCCTAAAGATGGGTTATAATCTCATAAAGATGCAATGGTATGCATATGACATGATCGTGACACGAATCTTCAAAAAACATTTCCCCAAATAACATTTTGTTTTTGTTGACTGCTCACATCGCAAAAGCATGTATCATAATAGCTATGTTTGAGGTGTATCTACAGATTGAGAGTGTTTATGTAAAGTCTATTGAAAAAGGCAAACACTTGTGATAAACACCCAGTAACATGTAACCAGCAATGAGTTAGGGCGGTGTAGACATCCAAGAATGATGAATTTTTCATGCAGCCCTGTGGACTTCCCAAGGAAATACTATCCTGTGCAAGAGTCTGTCTCTAAACGTTCCAAGACTGTGTGTTCCTGCCGTCAACGCCACTGTGACGTTACATCATTCTCCATTTAAAATGACGCATTGTAAACAAGAAAATTAATCTGCGATGCAGACTTAAACTTTCGATATAGGATTTCACACTTATTATGAAGGGAAGTCACAATTTGTTTATGCAGCAATGATTGAGCAACTGCTTATGTATTAACAATGGTCCAACATAGAAGCAAAACGTTAAATTCTCACATTTCAGTGGCTTGTCTCTAGGTGATGGCGAGGTTGTTTCCTGACAACCTGCCTGATAACAACCCATACAAAACCTCAGACACTTTAGGAGCAATGGTAATTACTGTGATCAAAGCAACTCTGTAGCGGAGTGCACCTCAAGACTCACACTCAAGATTATTATTATATAGAAGGAAAATGTTTATTCTTCTCTCACTTGCCATTATTTCTGTGTCTTTTCCTAACTACTACCTATGTGCATACAAACCACAACTCTCTGCACCTATAGGATGGTCGACATGGCATTTACCTGTGCTGATGAACAGCCATATTCTTCCAATTTAGGAACAATAGACACCGTCACCATATAGGCTGCAAGGCAGATGCAAAATAAGTTGCAGATGTTTCCTCAAAGCCACTCATTTTTCTGACAAAAGCTACAGGAATTTAGTTCTTTAAGGGTTTTTCTGGAATCAATGTAGATGCACCAGGCTGTATGTCAACATAGCAGTTACAGTTAGTCTTGGTTTTCTGTTCCATGCTCAAATACAGATTGGATTGTCCAGGATAATGGCCCTCATTCCTTTACTCATCAATAAAAGGCAAGTAGGTAATACATGCCTATATCTCCACAGATATTTCACAACCACCTACTGAAGGACTGAGAGAGGCGACAGGCACAGGAGAAACTGTCACGACACGATCAATCAATTTGTAATTTCAGCTAAATCGAAATCTTTTTGAGTAAATGTTTACAACTTTGAAACAAAAATACCAAATGTTGTTCCACTCTCTTAACAGCAAAGATTTGCTGAGTTTATTTGCCTTTTGTGATACTAAACTAAATATCTTGTAGTTTTGTAAATTACATTTTATAGGCCAAATGATCAATCAAGGAAATAATCGCTAAATTAAATGGGTTGAAATGAATTACTGAAATCACACAAAAATAATGAATTTGGTTCCCCATGATTAAGCCTGTGAATGTTCTCATTTGTCCAGGTCATCGTTATCCCCAAAGCAATTTCAGTCAAAAGCAGTCCCATCCTGGTCAGATGCGTACACGAACTGATGAAGCCTCTTGGATGAGAGGTGAAACGTCTTCCTAGACAAATAACCAAGTCCAGTTGCATTTGACTGAAATTGCTTTGGGGTTCCCCATGATTAAAACTTTGTTAGTTTTTAACCCAAATACATAGAATATCAGTCACATATTACAAATCAACTGACTTTACTACAAGACAATGAGATCTGATGTAAGTTTTAACCTCCAAGTACATGGACGTACATCACCCCTGCTGTGTTTTCATATAATGCGTTCTGTTTTTGGTTTTAATGCTGCATTGCATATTCAAGCTATTTACAGTTTTTCAAATACTGCTGGTACTGTTAATAATTCAGCCACTTCATTGCCATTTGTGTCTTCATATTTGCCCTACTATTAATTGCGGTCGACTTGTTTCCAGATCATAATAAATGCTTTTCATTATAGCTGCAACTCATCTCCTAAAAACCTGGGTGCACACAGGTCAGTTTGCTCTACTGACACAGCTGTTTGATGGAAAACAGAGATGAAAATATGTGCATGGCCACTTACTTGAACCTCCCTTGGCAATGCTGGCACTGGTCTCCAACCCATCCTCGATCACAGATGCAGGATCCGTTGATACATTTTCCAGAGAGACAATTCTTGTCACACGGTTTCGCCGGGGAGGCGTGAGTGAACAGCACAAAGTAAAACAAAACATAGACCACCAAGTATCTGTTGATGCCCCGCAGATCGCTGTGGGTGGCTAGTTTGGGTCCAAAAAGAAAGAGTTCAGTCTTACATTTCCCCCCAGCATCCATTTTTTTTGCCAGGGTCGACCAAGCCGAGTAAAAGACCGTGGCCTTTAGGTCTGCTTTGGGAGAAAGCCTCGGCTACTCAGGCTGTTTCAATTATAACAAGCAAGTCCTGCATATTCCTTGAGTGTTAGGCATACTCGGATTCAGACTGCAAAGCCAGTGGTTAAGTAGATGTTACGTTAGTGTTTTTAAAGGCTCCTTGTTTAACCGTATGCATAGATTTGAAGTGGGAGGAATTCCCTTCACTACCTCCTGTTGGAAGAACCTACCAAAAAAAGCCAATTAAGCAGCTAACTCGTGAATACTGTGAGTATATAACACATGATTTGTTAGCCTGTGTAGCTTATTTGCAGTTTGGCCTCTTGCTCGGTAATGTAACGTTACTGCATTGATTCACTCTCTTCCAAATGCCCTTATTTCAGCAGCCATTTTAACGCGTAAACAATCCTTCAGACTGAAACAGGGATGTAACATTGTAACATGCGACGGTCCTTCCACAAACCGGTGCAAAGTAGCCGTTTCTTTGCCACAGAAGAACAAAGGGGTTGCGGTGTTTCTAGCCCCGGACCCAGTGCTGCGAAGGCTGCCGCAGTCAACATGGATGTGGTGTGATGTTGGGGGACTGGAAAAGCTATTCTCGCCGACTAGGGGGGCATTTAGCAAAATACTTTGAACTGTTGTTGGTCCTAGTGGTCTAATTCCCACGGAAATTTCAGCACCTTCAAACGTAGACCTCGTTTCCAGTAGTGTGTGGTGGTGTCTTCTTGTATCCCAGTTGGAAAAAAGCACCGCTGTTGCTCTCAAAACATGACAAGAAACTGGCAGCGATGGGTTTGCTAGCGCAGCGACAGCAGACAGTTCATCAGGTTGGAGAAAACTAAACACAAGCTGCGCATGCGTATCGGAAACGGGTTTTACTTAAAGGTACAGTGTCCAAAAAACGCCAAACTATTATATGCGGCATTTAAAAGCTGGATGTGTCGTAAGTTTTTTTTTAAGGTCGATTTCCAAATACACTCATAAAACCACGGAGCGACATTTTGTCCTTGTCCTTTGACCTTGAAATGTAAAATATCCGATATATAAGATATTTTGCTCAAGTAAAAGTAGCAATACCACAGTATAGAAATGTTTACTACAAGTCCTGCATTCAAAACTTAAAGAAGAAGAAAAATTACTTTATTTATCCCGCACGGGGAAATTGATTTTTTTAACTCTTATTATTAATCATGATACACACACAGGCCCGAAATACACACATATACAGACAGGACTTATATACATGCAACCAATGGAGAGATGTTAGAGAGGGGGCATTGCTCAACAGCACCTCGGCAGTGCCCAGGAGATGAACTGGCACCTCTCCAGCCACCAGTCCACATTCCATTCATGGTCCTCACAGGGACTTGAACCAGCGACCCTACGGTTCCCAGCCAAGTCACCTGTGGACTGAGATACTACCGCCCCACTACATGTCCTGCATTCAAAACTTAAAGAACTAAAAGAAAGTATTCATTATGCAGAATGGCCCATTTAAAATAAATACTACATATAATAGTATTGGATTATAATTCGTGATGCATTAATGCAGACCTATTCATCACTTTAATGTTGCAGCCGGTAAAAGTAGCCTGGAGCTCATTTTAATTATATTCTGCTTGGTAGCTTAATCTTTAATAATAGGCCCCATATCATCTTTTATTAGTTAATTATATGTTGTATTATAATCTGAATCTGTAAGGTAACTAATGTTGTCGAATAAATGTAGTGGAGTAAAAACTTCAATCGTTTCTTCCAAAAAGTAGTGGCGTAGAAGTATGAAGTAACAGGAAATGGAAATACTCAAGTAAAGTATGTACCTTAAAATTGCACTGAAGTAGGCTACAGTACTGTGTAATTGTATTTTGGTACATTCCACCACGGATTATCTCACAAGAAGAGGCCAGTTTGTAATTAAGATACAGCACTAATTACTTTATACTGTTTTTTCTTGTTTGGTTACACCTCCCTTAAAGTTGTACAGATAACATTTTAGAATTAGATTGTTTTACATCCGTGTAATCATTTTGGGTTTCATATATATCATTTAATTTTATTCAGGTACACGTAAACAATATCAGATTTCAAGTTTTTTCCTCTCCTTGCACATTCATTTCCATTGTTCATTTTAGGCTATACAGTAAGTTTGATTTCAGCCTGTCCAAATCAACGAAACTGATGCAAAACTCAAGTAACCTCGATTGTTAAATTCACATCAGTTTAACAATATATGAAAATGATTAGTGGGTGGTATATTGTGAATATTCAACATATTAAACAACACATTGCAAATATGTATATGTAAATATTATATATATGTGTTTTCTGTGCAGTTGGGGGTCAAAAGCATGCAAGCATTTAGTCAACCACAAAACAAACAACAACACACACACAAATGATGCTATTCAGTGAAATAAGTCAATGTGATGTGTTTGTTAAAATAAACATCTGTCTATCTTATATTCATCCATTTTGTATTCTTGGCTCACTGTAACCAGGGAGGTGACTGTGAGGACAGATGCAGTCTTTAGTGAGGATGGTAAAAGCTGGGATAATGTCACAAAATAGTCAGGTTGACTTGTGGTTGGGAGCCCAAGGGATAATGTTCCCTGATACAATTGCCACGCTGAAATTAATCAAAGCAGAGAGGCGGAACTTCTGAGTCTAAATTTGAAGAGCATGCAATTTACATGTCAGTTTTTATGTTAAAATGATGTTCGTATCTTACTTGAGGTCCTGGCACATCGCCGGGAATTTCAATAACTGACACTAATGATTGGGAGAAAATTCAGTGACAAGGTCAAGGAGGGACAGGCGCTTTTTAATCAAGTCTCTTATCATTCATGTGTTCGAGGAGGCCCTATTGTCAGTGTACCTTCACATCAGATGCAGCACGTATACTCTGAGAGAGCACTTATCTTTGTTTGAGATGAGGCTTGTCAGGGTGGTGCCAGCTGAGGACTCCGACGGGTCGGGGCTTTGGTGGAGTTGTATGAAGCAGCAGGACTAAGAGAAATATCTTTGTCTATCATACAGATTCAATGGCAGATGGAGCCTAGAGTAGTCTTGGGAATGAAAATGCTGAAATGATAAGATGATAATGTTTGTACTCACTATGACAGAAAAGTCATCATTAACTTTAAGTATGCAAGAATGTCACATTAACTTTGTTTATTATTTTTGGTTAGTTGAAAATATTAATTGTGCTGTCCACACTTTTACATCTACACCTGAAGGTGGCAATGTTGCACACCGACATACATGTATGGGTCCACAAATGTAAGACAGTGGGGTGCAGACTTCACCCGGAACCACAGCTTTATGGTCTGGTGCTGGAGGAACAGAGCATCCCAAAGTTTTTGTTCAGATGGCCACAGTTTTCATAGTCACAGTGAAAGAACAGCTGTTACTAATAACATTAGCAGTGGTTCTGTTATATTTATGTTTTCCAGTAAGCTGTGACAATGTGACAGTGAGCCAGCATTTACAAAACAAGGACCCTGAAACTGAATCAGCTAAATGGAATTAAGCCATTGTTGATTTGATTGTTTATACAGCGTCAAAATGTGTTCTCAGCAAAAGGCCTGTGACTGTAACCACTCCTCTGTCTTCAATTCCACCATGACACCAATTCTTGTCATGAATATCCATCTAACAGCAGTTTTTTTTATACGAGAAGGAATTTTTATTTCATTTTTAATTTCAAAATTATATAAACTAAATGGTCTATTGACATATAAGTCTCATAAGAGAGGGATCAAGCGAAATCAAAGGAAAAGCTGAGGGGAAGAAGAGAAATTCAATTTAAACCAGTATCTCCATAAACTTAAGACAATCCAGAAATACATGCTGGTGCTGGATTGCAGACACAGTCCCAACAACTAATGGAACAACTGTTAGGGCTGACACACAGAGTCATGTTTTATCATGTCACACATGGGGATCTTACTGGGATGTACAGACTTTTTCTGTTTCATAGCTGGCAGCCTTCAAATTATAAAGCAGGCAGAGGTGCTATATAAATACTGTGAAAGTATCTATATATATATTATATTATGCCACAACTATACTATAAGGGTAGAAAGTGTAGTTATAGTGCTTTTACAGTCATTCTCTGGCTGCAATTGCGGTGCAGAGACACTGAGAGCGTGGATGCAGAAGACCTGGAAATGATGACCAACCAGAGCAGACTGGGTTTTTTTTTTTCGGGAGTGGGGCTTATAGAGGAAGGCACTCGAATGGAGCATTTCAGACAGAGGGTGAATTCAGGTATATTCAGACAGCATGCTTTAACCTTTTTTTCTAACGTCAAAGCATGTATCATGTTCATCTGAATCCGATCACTGTCCACTTATATCCGATCACTGTCCACTTATATCTTTTCTGCACTACAGTTCTGTTCATACCTGTTTCAACAGTCTACTGCATGTTTACATCTTATACACCTGTTCACATGTCTGCTTACATCTGATACACGCATGTCTCTCTACATCTCACGCCGACGATGTTCTCCGTATCTAACCTGTACTAACACACTAACATCCTGACACTTGCTCTACCTGTACTAACACACTAACATCCTGACACTTATTCTAACCTGTACTAACACACTAACATCCTGACACTTATTCTAAACTGTACTAACACACTAACATCCTGACACTTATTCTAAACTGTACTAACACACTAACGTCCTGACACTTACTTTTCTCTTACACTTTATTCGTGTGTTAGGTTAAAATGTTTTTGTATAGTTGCACTGTCGTTATTTGCTGCTCTGTGTGCCCTGAATTGCCCCCCAGGACAAATAAAAATTTTGAATTGAATTGAATTGAATGTTTAAGGAGAAATCCAAAATACAAGTACAAAAATGAGCATGATGTGTTTCCTTTAAGACATGACTGTGAGGAGTACAGGCTACCTGGCAGGGAAGATTAAAGCTGTTACAAAAAAATATGACCTCAACATTTTCACAGCCCACACATGACTCATCCGCACACACTTTGAAATCTGAAGAACCTGTGTTTATTTTCTACAGAGGTTACCGTGAACCTGAGCACATATGAACTAAAAACAATATTATGGCACTATGACTTAACACTCTTCTACTTAAGCTACGGGGGAGCCTCTCTGCGTTTAGTCAGGTGCACACACCTCTGTGGTGCAGGGAAACAAGCACCATCTTTACAAGGTGTAGTGTGTCTGAAGCCAGTGCCCTCTGCATTCTTGGTCTAAATGTTCTTAAAACAACAGGGAGGAGCAGATTCAGTGGATTCAACTTTCTTTGGAAATTCCCAGACGAAACAGTTAGAGGGGGTTGCAGGGTTTAGACGAGATTAGATGAAAATACCAAAATAAACGGGGGGTCTCTTTTCAGGGGTCGGTGGTGCATTATGTGTCTGTGTATATGTGTGTGCAAACATGGGAAAGGCCCCGGAATCAAAGAGGGTCCAGTGCTAATTTGGAGTTGAGTCAGTGATCTTTGTCCTCTGATTCACAGCTGAGGAATGCTCTTTTTGCTCCAATCAGCAGCAGAGGAGAGAAGCCCACTCCACGGTTGCACCTTTGACTCAGAAATGTAGTCTTGTAAAGTTCAAGTGTGTCTGACCCACTCACAAACTATTAGCGGCCTTGTTCCACACTTACACACACATACCTCTCACACACACACACCCACACGGGCAAGCATGATTACCTGAGAATCATTCGAATCTGAACGTTCAAGACCTGAAACCACCCGTACAGCCAGAGGCTACCAAAGGTCTGCTGCACAACAGGAATTCCCCTGCTGCATTATGAAGACTTTTGCTGTGGACAGACAGACAAAGAAAGACCACCCTTGTATTCAATTCATGCTGAGCCATCACGCCTGACTCACATTCACACTTTCACCATTCGCTCAAGGCTATACGATAAAGTTTAGAAACACTGTGACATCACCCGTTGACTGACCCGTGAAGTTTGAACGGAGATTCAGCACAGCTTCAAGGCTAAGAACTGAATAATTACTGTACATTTTTGCTGCGCTAGAAGAGGGTGAAAAGATTTGTTTGACTGCAAATTTTCTTTTGCATTTGTGCATGACAACTTAAACAAAATATTGATCCAGGAAGTTAATTCTTGGCTTTGGAAAAAGCCCAGCTGTATTGAATGGTATCAGCCTTTGTTACAATAAATGGAGACACAAACGCTAGACAGTTGTTCAGAATGAAAACTAGCTCTTCCACCATTTTAAGGCAGTATACCATACTTAAGATACACCTGTGGAGTGTTACATTTAGCTGAAACACTTACACTTAAAGTGCATTCAACAAAATCCCTGCTGAATGGAGGTCTATTATTGCTCTCTCTAGTTATCTTACAGTGCCACTGATTTAGATTACGTGAACTAAGTAAGCTTCCATTATCGGCTTCACTGGCTACCAATTAAGTCTCAAATTGACTTAATATTGAATATTATGATTACTAAAGCCACAGGGTTGTACAGTATAAGACTACTGATGAATGGTTTCTGTTTGTTGTAGGACAAACAGAAACCTCTCTTAAATCTTTTGTCCCTGGTTCTGAATAACAGTCAGCACTTTGTATTATTGTTATTATCATTATTATTATTGCCTTTTGTTAAATGCACAAAGGTAATGAAGGCTACATGGTATGGCTCATTTAATATATCAAGTATATTATAGTGATATATTACATTGCAATGGCAGGTTTTAAAGGTCCCATGTTATAAAAGGTGAGATTCCCATGTCTTTTCTTTTTGATTTTGTTTGTAAGGCAGGTCAAGGTGCTGTATAAATACTGTGAAGGTATCAAAATGCTCAATCCATAGAGAAATGCCTTCAAAAGAGCCATCTAGAGGTTTGTGATGTCACAACTATACTATAAATAGGTATAGAGTGCTGCTACAGTGCTGTTAAAGTCAGCTACAATGACGGCACAGAGATGCCGAGAGCGAAGACGTGGAACACTCGAAAACACTGACCAATCAGAGCAGACGGGGCTTTTTTGGGAGCAGGGTCTTAAAGAGACAGGTGCTAAAACGGAGTGTTTCAGACAGAGGCTGAATACAGGTACATTCAGACAGACAGCATGAGAAAAACAATGTGTTTTTTGAACATTAAAGCATGTAAACATGTTGTAGTAGGAACCCAAAATATAAATACGAATCTGAAAAAAATAGCAGAATATAGGACCTTTAATGTAAAAAACTCATACATGGTATGATCAATCACATCACATGAAGGGGACCCTGGCTTCTCCATCATGTCTGTGCATCATTAACCAGCATCAGATGACATCACAAGACTACCACCTGCCTTCATGTTTAGCTTTGGTTTATCTTGGGTGTGACTGGTGCAATAGTAACTAACCGTGACTCGAGTGAGTTTTCTTTTGCTACTCATCCACATAATCGCCTCGATCGCGCCTGCGCCCTTTAGCCTACGTTTCAAAATAAAACCTTCAGCCAAGTGGATGCTTTATTACGCAAAGCACTCGCATGCACGTCGTGCGTTTCAATCTTCTTCTGCATCATGTTGCGTTACTCTGCGTGACATTCCTCTCATGCCTCCGCCCGGTTACAGTTCTCCCACAGAGGTGCGTGGTTATTCGAGAAGGAAACTTCACTTTTATGTTGCGCAAAAGTAAAGCACGGTATTTGTTGCCCCAGTGTTTTTAAGCAATCTGCATCTTGGTAATAGCGTCATGTCGATAGCCTATACCATGTCAGATCAGAGTTCTGCTCTCAGACACCATTTTATTCTGTTTCTGATCTGGCAACTTGTAGATTTACTGTGTTATGGCTGACTTTTTTTTTTAATGCAAAATGAACCCACACCTCTGACAGGAGTCAAGCACTTCTTCTGTCTCATCGGGCAAAGATCTTATGTGTTTATTTGAGAACCAAGATTTGGGGTTTTATAGCAGGACACAAACCAAATCTAACCCTTATTAGATGATCACAAAAGTAGAATGACGCCCACGATCCTCTTACTGTGACAACGTCTTCCTGAAATGTGAAACTCTTTTTTCCCCTTCCCTTTATTATGGGACACATGGTAGCCCCTGAGTGACACCTGGAGGTCCCGATACTTCGCAGGAGAAACGGAGCCGCAGTGTGGATGCTGCGTTACGGGAGGAGGTGCGGCAAAACAAGATTAGGAAGACGAGGAGAGCGCTGTTGTTCCGTCAAGTCTCAGTGTGTCTAAACCCAGTCAGTCAGTCAGTAAGTCAGTCAGTCAGCGTGTATTGTTGAAAAACGGGAGCGTCAGGCTGCATTCCGCTGGATTTCGCCGTCCCATCACTCAGAAACTTATCTGCAAACTTTTTGGGGGATTGTTTTGATTTTATGAGAGGAGAACAGCGAGAGATAAGAAGCTGAAACAGCGAGGGAATGGAGAAGCACAAAGGTAAGAGGAGGATTACAAAAGAAAAACAACTTTGTGTCTATAACATGAGCTGCTGACTTCTCTGTCTCCATGTCATCGCTGACAATGCATCTTTATGCTGCTTCACAACTCTTTGGCAACACTTTATGGTGATTTGTTTTTAGACAAATACACCAAAATATGACATTTTGTCATTTACATGTTGCCAGAACCAGCGAGAAAGACACTTAATGTGATGTTTTGGCTATTTATTTATTTATTTATTAAAAGTTTGGGTTGCCACCATGTAAATATAAAAGCATCTACATCTTATGACATGTTGCTTGCAGTTGTGGTTGGTCAATGCTGTAAGGACACACTGTTTCACGCATTGGCTTGGGTATCGGTCACCTGCCACCAATACTGATGATTAAAATTCCTCAGTCTTGTCAATCCAGTAAGCTGCCTTTGGGCCATGAGTCCTCAGAGTCAGAGTTGAATGCACCCTGTGTCACCAAGAATATGATGATGAGTGGCTTATCCCTGACCGCCTCGCCATCCAAGTGGGCTCTATAAAATAGTTTACACTGTGGCGGCTGATGAATTCCCATAGCAGCAACATTGTTCTCACAGCATTCCTCACATTCCTGTGGCTATTTGTCCATGAGGGATGAGCAAGGCCATTTAATACTTCCTGATTGACATAAACAAAGAGTTAGAAAGTAGTAATGATTAGCCATGCAGTGCACCTCGCCTCCTTGCTGTCATAAACATCTAAAGCAAACAACACAGAGGTTAGAGGGGATGTTCATCTTTGGACCTGGAGAAACATGACATGCGGACCGTAAACCCACTATGCATCACTGGTCTGGGTGAGGCAACTGGTTGAAGAGGCTTGTTGGACTGAAAACAATGAGAGACAAGTTGAACAGGATTCGGATCACCGCATTTTGAAATTGTGCAGCATTCAAACTCTGAAGCTGACGAGAAGACCCAGTCTTTTTACTCCCACACTCCTAATTCAACTGTTCATCACTTGTAGAGCTGACTCAATAAGTGGATAAATTGATCAGATGGTTGACAAGAAATTAATCTGCTTGTTTGAGTCATTTTAAGCAAAAAAAAAAAGCCAAATGAGAAGATGTGCAGCTGTTTTTTATTATTGTAAATTTGAATACCTTTGTGTCTGGGGAATCGTGATCGGCACGCTCCATTATTTTCTTAATTTTTAGATTAAAGGGGAAAAAGGCCAACTTTCAGGATCATATTTTAGGTTTTTACTTGCACATTTTCATAAAACACATTATCTTTCTCATCCTGTCTGTCTGAATATACCTGTATCCACCCATAGTCTGAAATGTTCCGTTTTAGCACCCGTCTCTAAAAAAAGTACAGTCTGATTGGTCAGAGTTCTTCTGTGTCCGTGCTCTCTGCGTCTCTGCCCCGTCATTGCAGCCGGTGTGACATCACAACTGTACAGAAGTCCAGTTTATGCATGTGTGCTTTTCTCTTTGGATTGAGCTTGAGGATTGAGATACTTACACATCATTTATATACACTTAAATGTACACCTTTACCTGTTTGATAATCAAAAAAAAAGACATGGAAATCAAATTTTTTACATTATAGGACCTTTAAACTATTATAATAATGAAAGGTTGCAGCCCTAATCACTTGCGATATTTCAGCATACGTGAATTGGGACGAAATGTAGGGGAGTGATGTAACATTCAGTAATGTCATGTTTCAGACTTTTTTAGACTGCATTGATTGTCCACCAGGTGAGCTACATTGTTCACTTGACTGTACCTCAAACACTTTTGTTTGTTGGAACAAAAACAAGTAGGAAGACACATCCTATACAGCATGATGCTGTATTTTGATTCTTAAAGTGGTCATAAAACATTTTTCAGGGCATGTAGGGGGGAGAGTAATGAGTAATGAGGATGTAAACTTTGTAAAGGGAGAGCTGAGGGCAGGCGGATGGATGCGGCAGCATTAGCACCAGGACACTGAATTAGATACTAAGACACAGGCAGCCAGTGGAGGAGGAGGTGCAGTGAAGGGGAATTTTGGAAAATTCACCAAGGCCAATGACAAGGCAAGGCATTGTTTAGTATCTTGGATATGCTCAGTGTTTCTCAAACCTGACTCATGCAGGTTTCATTTCAGAGCAACATCTTTAAGCAGCTCATGTCACTGATTCTCACACCTTCTGCCAGAGCTGAGGATCAAATTAGAAAAACCAACTGGAGCTGTGTTTGGTTTCAACGACCTTTGGGCTGTGATGGGACATGTTTGAGAATCATTGTTACAGTAGAGGACGTACGTCAGCAGAAAAGAGATGAGCATATTTGTTTTTGCAGTTATTGGCTCATTGGTCACCATTTTTTAAATGATATAGCCTGTTAAAGAAACATTACCTAAAGAAAATACAAGTGTATAGAAATAATTGAAAGTATAATTGTCCTTACTATCCTCATATAGGGAATGGAAATGTTTGTTTATTATTTTGTAATATTTTTGAAAGATCCTCACCAGTATTTATTATCTTTGTTTCCTTGTCAGTCAGTGCTTTCCACCTCATGCCCTTGCTTGTTTTGCTTTCCATGTTATTATGGATCCCATCAGTTTCTGGGTAAAGCATCTTGAGTGCACTGTGCTGACTGTACGTTCTTTGCAGCTGGGTTTCACCCAGAAAAGCAGCGATGGGGTCTGTGATCATGGTCCCTTTGCTGCCGCTGTGGCAGGAAGGTTTGGATTCAGAAAGCTTCTTGAACAAAATACAGTTCAAATGCAGCTTTCAACCATCAGCAGCACTGCTTTTATGGTTTATGGTTTTGAACCATAAAATGTTTGTGTACACTGTATTACTTGATGTAGTGTCAAAAACCACTTGTAGCAAGAGTTATTTCCACTTCTATTAACATGTGTATCCCAGTACTGGCAGCACTTTTAGAGCTGCTGTTTTAATAGCAGTCTGTGAACTACATGTCTATGAAAATGACTCTCAGTCAAGATAAATTTTGCAGTTTCAGTGATATCTGTAGAAAATTTGAGTTTCAAAAGTGTTTTTCGGTGTGACAATGTGACAGAGTCAGTGGGTTTAGTGGGTTTGACCTTCTATAAACTCAGCAGAGGCAGGCTGTAGGCCATCAGGGGCTGGCATGGGGTCTCCTGCTTTGAGTGTGTGTGTGTGTGTGTGTGTGTGTGTGTGTGTGTGTGTGTGTGTGTGTGTGTGCGTGCGTGCATGCGTGCGTGCGTGCTTGCGTGTGTGCATGCGTGTGTGTGTGTGTGTCATGGGCTGTGCTTGCCAACGGGGAGTGAGTGGAGTGCGGGTAATTCAGGAAGCTGGACTGGGCTATAAAAATGATGAAAAGAAAGACGGTCTTCCTGATCCGTGGCAGTGCAGTGCTCCATGTGAGTTGGGCCCTTTTCGCCCTCTGGGTCTCGCTCCTGTTCATTTACAACACATCAAACGTGTCTTTGTTTATTGGATACAGGAGCTCTGGATCAGACCTGTATTGTGTGTTTTTTTCTCACCAGGTACTCTTTTGAAGGAGTTAGAACAGGAGCTTACTCTCTTGTAATCACACACATGTGCACACTCACTAGTTCCTACTCTCCCTGCAGCCCTCCTGTCCTGGCCATTTATCTGTGGAATAATAACTAAGCAGAGAAGCTTTAATGTGGGTGACTGAGGCGACATTGCTGGTTAGTTTTTATTTGTCAGCAGCTGTTTCTAGCATGACGCTTTCTTTCTTTCTTCATCAAGCCAAGACCGTGGAGCCTTATAAAGTTTCACTTTTTCTTAAACGTGAATCTGCATGGTATGTAAAATGCATGTACACCCCACACACTGCAGAGTATCTAGAAGGATGCCTTTGACTGGTAGTGGGATGGAGGAGAGATGAAGATTGAAGGAATGATGTAGGCAGGGTGGGGTGCTGCATTCAGAGGAAGAGGTGGAACCACACAGAGCCTCCTCTGCATCATGGCCCAGTGCTTTTTTAATCTCTGCGTGTGTTTGTGAGAAAAAACAATGGGAGAGAAAGAGTTATACAGTTGTGTGTTTTAGGAAAACTAGGCTAATTTTCAGGTTTATACTCTGGGTTCCTACTAGAACATGTTTACATGCTTTGATGTTCAAAAAAACATTATTACTCTGACGATAGCAGCACTTTAGAAGCACTTTCTACCTAGGTATAGTTGTGACATCACAACCGTACAGAAGTCCCCACAGCTTGTTTAAAGGCACAGTTTATGAAGACGGGTCGTGTGAATTTCTCTGTGGATTGAGAGTTTTGATACTTTCACAGTATTTATATCATTTATATAGCACCTCGGCCGCTTTTTAATTAAAAAAAAGACACAATCTCACTTTTGATAATATCGGACCTGTAATGCTATTTGAATATTAACTTGTTTAAGGTAAAACTGTCTTTAAACCTGCATTAATTGACGTCTTGGCCACTTGGGAGCACAAAAAGCTGAAGACTGCCCTATCAGCTTTATTAGATGATGATTTGCCTGGCAAATGTAATTCCAATATTCACTCTCCATATAGCTCTGTTTCCTGCTTTGCACCCATTTCCTTAGGGAAATATCTGACTCTTTTCTAAACGCTTTATGTTCACTCGCTAGTTGATAACGTTGTCTGTCTGCCATTGGCCATTGGCAAACTGCAATATTTCTCTGTGGGTTCGTCACCACTACACTATAGTCATTTGATCCATTGTTGATATAATAATATTAGACCAGCTTTAAGAGATGATATTTTAAACTTTCACTTTTCCTTTATTCCTCCATTTGACATCATTTAAGAGTAGTTATCAGCTTGTGTCCAACAGCTGTCCTAAAGATGTGTTTTTCCAGCATTATTAACATTCCAGTACATTAAAACTGTCATACAAACTGCCTTGCTTGTTTAATCTGTCATAATAATAACTGCTAACATTGTCAACATTTGTCATTAAACTAAGCCAGCAAAAGGCTACAGAAATACTATCATGAGTTAAAATCTGAATGATCCTTCAAACTTTATCTTCATTCTGCTCTTTGACTTTTCTCTATACAATCTCTGTCTTTCTCGCACTCACACACGCGCACACACACACACGCACACACACACACACACACACACACACACTTCATATCATCGACTAAGTCAAAATGTTGAACCTTCAGCTCAAGCACTGCATCCTAATCAAGATGAAGCTGCTCAAGTGCACCGGGGCACTTTCCTATACAAAAACAAAGATTTACTTGGATTTGAAGAGCCCATTAGCATGTTTAAGCTATACAACTGCCGGATTTCTCCAAGGGCCAAGCTGTAAACCTTGATATCACTGAGACAGCTCAGATCTAAAGACAGACTGGGAAAAAGAAAGGGTGATGGGAAAGATAAAGCGTGAGATGAATAAAGGTGAGAGTCAATAGTTGTAGTTGGGTCAGATGGAAGAGGAGAAAGAAAGTGGAACTAGGCTTTACAAGTGACTCCTTTACAGCTTTAGTATTTGTAAATGTACGACAGTTAACACTTCAATCTGAGGATGAATTGCTCCAGTGAACCTAGTGCTAGAGTTTTAACATTTGCTGCCCACAGATTTTTTCTAGTCTTTCTTGTTTCCAGTTTTTTAGCCATTCCCTTTCCTTTTCTTCATATGGCATTGGAGCTTCTGTTTAGTCATGTTGTCTTCTTTGTTCTAATCAAAATGACAAAACATGGTTAATAATTAATCGCGCCATAGTGGCATGCCTCAAGTATATTTTTGCCACTGTGAAAAAAGAAATAACAAACAAAAAACTAAAAACAGCTAAGACATAGGCTGTGATATAGTAGTTCATTATGAATTGCCATGACAAGACTGCAGGTTTCTCTTTCATTACTGTAAATATACAGCAACTGATTCCACTGACTTGTGTTGAATAAGACGTGTTGAGTAGTGCAACTGCAGCATTAAATCCAGTGGATTCTGCAGACTCTTTGGCCATGACCAAACCACTGGACAACCTCAACCTCCTCCTAAATCACATTTTTCCCACAGTGTAAAAAAACACTTCATGTCACTAGTAAATTAGCTCCTTTCTGACGTCAAGTGACTAAAGGACTGACAGATTTTATTTTTCATTCTTTATCTGACATTTTTACCATACCAAAGTTCTTCCTATGTATAATGTAAGAAAATTAGTTATTATTGATTCGTTAATTGCAACTCTTGAGTTTGTGTTTCCTCTCTGTCTATGCTGCTGGTTTCCATCCATAGTTAGTTTTATAACTAGAAGAAAAACATGCTATCATTGAGTTAAACCATGCTGTAATTCACTCAGGTTGGCTTAGGCGGATCCCATCCCAGTGGTTTAAAAACACAGAAACACACTAAAGCCTAAAGTTTTCCTTTCACACATGCAGCACACAACATGCACACATGCGTGGCTGTGCCTCAGTTTCTCCTCTTCCATCTGCAACTATTGACTCTCACCTTTATTCATCTCACAATTTATCTTTCCCATCACCCTTTTTCTTCCCAGTCTGTCTTTAGATCTGAGCTGTCTCAGTGATATCAAGGTTTACAGTTGTAGAGTGGGTCGTCCTCCATTCCTGAGATTGGCGGTTCGATCCCCAGCTCCCCCAGTCCACATGTCGAAGTGTCCTTGGGCAAGACGCTGAACCCCGAAATGCACCCCGCGCTGTGCATGGGTGTGTGAATGTGAATGTGGGTGAATGTGGTGTGAATGGTTAGATTAGATGGTATGTAGATGTCCACTTCCATCTGTGTGAATGTCTGTGTGAATGGGTGAATGTGACAAGTAGTGTGAAAGCGCCTTGAGTAGTCAAAAGACTAGAAAGCAGCTATATAAGTATCCATTTCAATTCCAATCCAAAGGAGATTGTCTGTCAGATGCGCTCTCGCTTACTAGAAATCCTCCGCTCTATGGGTAGAGTGTGCAGGAGACAGGACATGACACGGATTACGCTGCGGTCACATAGCTGTTTTTCACCCTGAGATGTTTATGTTCTTCTGATTTCGCACCAGGCGCATGAAAGAACTATCAGCACGCCCACTCACTCATTGTGAATTCTCTGCACAATGAGCATTTCTATTCCCACGTGGGCTCAATTTGCGTTCTCACATACTGCTCCTCTGGGTAATGTTTAGATATTTTCAGTTTTGCATTGCATTTGTGAAAGGGGCTTTAGACTTACTATTCGTACAGTAGACATTTATTGCATATCAATACATTTCTTTGTTTAAAAAAACATATATATAAATACTTCTTGCAACCAGAATGTAAACTGACAATATTGCGTGGTAATATCAGACAGTTTTCCTCCTGGCTAATATTCAGATGGTATGTAATGTATAACTGCAAATACAAGACAAGTTAAGACAAATCTTCGTCATCCTTCTTCGATTTATATTCTATGCGTCCTCCCTTTGATTCAGGGGTGAGAAATTAGGAATAAGGAATATTGCTGTGAATGATGCTGTTTTTCCTAAATGGCTGGTAAATGGAGAAGATGTTTTCTTATTTGCATCCACGAACACACCAATACCACCTTTATGTTATAACTCACTGGAAGATTAACTTAATGCTGTGAGAAAGGGACTCGTGCTTTAACTCATTATGTTTAATACCATCTTGACTCAATATATTTTATCACTTTTATTACTCTCTTATGTTATTTTGTTCACTACTTTCCAAAGTTCCTTCAGTGGTGCTATCAGACACAGGCGGCCCCTTCTCTGAAGTCATCAAGTTGACACCCGCTTTTTTTATTATTCAGGGTTTCTACGGCAATAACACCAAAACACAGCTTGGATTAATCCAGCCATGTCCACATAGGCCCTGCCCCACAGCTGAACCCAGCATACAGCGGGGAGACAGACCAATGCCTGACAATAGCGATCACCAATCAAATCAAATCAAAGTGTTTTAGCCTTTATTCGGCCGTTGCCATCAGCCAATTATTGGCGGCTCTCACTGGAGCAAGGCCAGGCTGGAATAAACCAATCATCCTTCTCCCAATAGTATTGCATTAAAACTGACCCAAATATCAATATCAGGTGTTTTCCCCTCCTGGAAGTTTGGTGTGTATCAGTCATATGATAAGAAACAAATCTGCTCTGCTTCTGTCAGTTTATTTCCTGTTTGCCAAAGCAGAAACAACTTGAATCTGTTAGTGTATAAACCAAACATGGCAATGTTGTGTTTAGTCCCTGGTTCCAATTCTCCTTCTTTACACCACTTCCCTTTTAGGTGGAGTCGTAGCTCTTCCATTGTCACAAGATGACACCATATAGGCTTGGTGCTATGTATCATTTGTTCTAACGTTGGTCTACTACATCTACCAAACATTGGTTTCATTTAATATGGAAGTATGTAAGTGTCTTATCTTATTCATGAGAATGTGTCTTCTTTATGTATGCATGGATTTGATTGATGAATTGTTGTTTAATTCAACTTTTAATGAAATCTGCTTACAAATAAGCGACAGACACGTACAGTTTACCAACTAAATAAACACAAATCCGAGCAATTGGGTCAATGTTGTACCCAGTATCCATGGGTACAAAACCGTACAACACAATGGATTGTTTGTCCTATTTCTTATATTACTGTTGGGTTATTTATTTATCTAGACTAAGATGTTTTTGTCATGAGCCATTATAATCTACTCTACATCTTTTATTTTAAACTAACACTAGTTGTTGCTTATTGTTAATAATATTTCTATCCTTTGGACGTCTCATGCACATTGTTTGTTGATCTTGCAGTAAATTTGTGACAGTTTTATGGTAAAATCTTGAGCTTGTTGTGTCTGACACTGGGTCTAGTAGAAAAATAATATTGCTGAGCATGTTTGCAAATCTAAATTACAATCAAAGCACAATTGCCTAAACCAGCTGTCTTCTCTGTAGAGGATACTGGGGCAGCTGCTCAACCGAGGTGCCAAACAGATGAACTCATGTACTCAACTGCCAGTTATTCTCTATCATGAGTAATGGTGATATAGCTGTGTTGTAAACAAGTTTTATGAGTTTAGAAAATGCTTGCTAAGGAAAGAGAAAGATGGTTTTGGGGTTAGCTAAGCCAGTGGAGTCTGATTTAATGTCCTTCCATTATTTAATCTTGTTAAACAAGTAGGTGTTTGGTTTGTTGGTTGCCAGTACACAATCAGCATTGTTTGCAGATTAATATTAGGTAAGCCTTCCGATAGCGAGACATATATAACATCATTTTGGATTTGCTAAATCTGGATATGAGAAAAACACTGTAAGAAAAATATGACTTTTTTTTTTACCATTGATCAAAGACATAAACATGCTCGAAAGCTGCACAAATATTACATCAGTGAAAAACCGAATATTTCCTGGAGCATGAATGGGTAGGAGTTGCTTTGAAAGGAAGCCAGATGGAGGGAGATGATTTAAAGATGAAGCATGAAAATTTAAACAGTTGGATTTCAGAAATGAGAAAGTACCAGTCACACATTAAAAAAAATAAACTGATAATAAAGGATGTTCTTGCTATTTAAAGAGCTTGGATGACGAGTTAAGGGTTTAGAACATGCTTCTGATGTAACATTGTCATTGTGATGTCCCAAGTCACCAGTTCAAAACTAAACTGTGCACAAGAGAAATCTCTGACTCCTGTTAGGGCTGAAGCATGATTCCATTCACTCAACTTATTATCACTGACTAAAAACTTCTTGCTGTCATGGAACATACTACAGTTGGAGGGAAACCTGATAAAATTCTTGTCAGATTATGTAAAAGTACATCAGCATCCCCATTTTAACCGTGAAGCAGTCTGATCGAAATGAGAGGCCATGCCTGTCTCGTTAATTTATTAAAATGAAATGCTTACACTCGTCTCTGGGAAGATGTGGCCCGGCCGCCAGTGTTCATGCAGGACCTCAAGCCTCTCAGGAGAAGAAATGCTGTCAGGATCCTGAAAAACCCGCTTGTTCACCAAATTTGTTACATTTAACAAGGAGAAATTTGATTGAAAAGCTCTCATTCAGAAATGATTTGAATGGTTACCTATTTTTTGTCTTGCTCCCTGGTTTTAGAGCTTATTTCAGTTCGTTTTTATTTTCGTATATAGTGCCTTGTTGTCATTTTCCTTCTCACAGGACAGACAGGAGGTTAGCAGCTGTGCTTGAAGACTGTTAAAGATTAAGAAAGTAGTTTGTAGTCCAGCTTCACAGATAGACAAAGACATTCTTAGATTCTGTTGGTTATTTTTAGAGGGTCTAACCCAAAAAAAAAAAAGCCAGATCGAAGGAATGAGCTTTGTTTCTATTGACCACATCCGGGGTCAGACAAGGTAAACAGATGGAGAAGAGCACTGATAAAAGACTTACTTACAACTAATATTGCAGGAAGCATTGTTTATTTATAATCTCTAATCAGATTTTTTTGCCCATGCATTATTTTAATATCATGGTGGATTCCACTAAAATCGCAGCCACTGTTTTACATTAAAAAAAAGCAAAAGTCTAATATGAGTTGTCTAGTTTTGAACAATTTCCCAGGTTAAGCTCAGCCTTCCTGTTCAGTTCAGTTCATACTTCCATAAAATCATACCATCTTAACCTAATTAGTCATTACACACCTTACTGATCTGCCAATTTATCAGAGCACTAACACAACATGAGTATCTTAAGTGTGAGAGAACTCAAACAAAAACCAGGAAGTACAACTTCGGGCAAGAGGAAGAGAAACTGCGTGATGTACGTGTTTGAAAGCCTCAAATCAACGGATGACTGACACAAGCTTTATGCTATTAAGTATTCCCTTTATTTTATATCGACCTGCTCTTTCACTGTGGTCTAATTGCATCACAAAAATATATTTCTTTAGTTGAAAACACTGAAGCGGTCTGGCTGGCTGATGGTCTCTCAGATTCCTTTTGGCCGTTCTACAGAAGTGAATTGTTTATGCTGTGGAGGCTGCGGTCACTCGCTGGATGTGCAGTGGGCGTCTGGCCAACCCGTAGCCCTCAGAGACAGCCTGCTACAGACCTCCCTGTCCTGTCAGCTGACTCCGTTTCCCAGGGTCCCCCGATCCAAAAGGCCATCAGAGTCAGTCTCTGCAAACACACAAGGAGGAGAAGCCGGAAAAATGTTTAGATTCATACTGAGCAGCCAAACTTCAGCAGCTAAACAACTACTGGAAATGTAATGAAAGGTTTTAATCATTATAGTAGCATTTATGTTAAATTACTTTACATCCCCTATGTGTGTGTCCAGACCAGCGATGTTTTCCATGGTCCTTCTACCACGGGGCCTCTCAGCAGACGTTGACTCAGCTTGAGCAGGAGTCATTAAAAACAACCCAGCTTGCTGTTGCTCTGGGAAAGCCTCTCGTCATCTCCGAAAGGCAAAGCTTACCGGGGTCTGACACCTGATTTTGCAGAAATTTCCCCTCCCTTTGCAGAGGTTCTTTGATGTGTTGAGTGTAGGAAAGAGGGGAGAGGGCATGAATGTACTCCCCCGCAGCCTTGTTAGCAATCAGTTTGAGCCGGAAGAGCCTCTAAAACAGATTAGCTGACAGTTTTAAAAGAGTTCAGACAGAGAGGCGTTTACTCTATAAGTTAGATTAGTGTTTGTTTTTATTTTATGTAGAGTAGAGTTAAATTCACGAGTGTGACGTTTTTGGCATGGAAATGTTTTTTTGTTGTTGTTTTTTTGTTTAATTTCAGTTATAGCAGCTTGAAGAAAGCTATGCTAGATGTTACCACCCGTTTCCAGTCTTTATGCTAAGCTAAGCTATTCACCTCCTTATTCAAGGCACAGACATGAGAGTTTTATCCTTCTTCTCACCAAACTCTCAGCAAGTGAACATGTGTATTTTCCAACATGCCAAACTATTAAAATGAAGAAACTAGTAAAATGTTGACAAATTAAGGGATTCATAAATATCTTATAGCCTACACTGCTGATTGACTTCAACTCTTTTGATGCTAAATGAGGATAGTAGTGTACTGCAACAGTTCATATATTTACATTATTTTAATATTTTCCCTAAATTGTATGTAGGCTCCTCATGGCTGTCATTTCCGTCTGTTTTTAACATTAGACAGGTCTAAGCAATGCTAAAGCTGATTATAGACTGGCACATCTAAAAAAGAAATGTATCTTTTTTGTGAACATCAAAAGGTAATGGCGTACATTGTGTGTGATTTCATACATTCCAGTATCTAAGAACAGTATGACGCCCCCTCTGATATTAGCCCAACCTTTCCCTTTAATAAAGTCTCTCTTCTTTATCCCTCTTCTGTCTGGGTCTTTTGGTGAAGTGCTCACACTGAGGCCCACTGTAGCAAGGGGTCTATTCATGAGGCCAAGAGACAGTGAAGGGAAGCACAAAGAGCTCCCCACACAGTGGAGAGGGCTGTGAGCTCAGCGCTGACCCCTGAAGGATGTGTGTGGGCTGCACCCAGACACGGAGGCCCCGCCAACTTCGGGCCCAGGCTCCTCCCTCTTCTGGACTTGACCTTTCACTGCAACTCCCAAAACAACCTCAAACAGACTGTCTATAGCAACTGGATGAGAATAATAATGACTGAATGACACAAAGTCTAAATGGTCAAAGTGATCAACTCAGACAGCTAAAAACCTCTTTAGAGTCTCTCCCATGTTAAATGTTGGCATATAGCACGCAGCTTGAGGCACAAAAGCCAAGCAGCGAGAATGAAATAGCTGGCAAACTTGCAGTTGAATTCAGTGTTAAAAGACAAGTCATTGAGTTTAACTTCCTGTTCTCAGCCATAAATTAAAGTTTAATATTCTGAATATTTCTGCCTGGAAACTTCTCAGTCTTTATATTGCTCGTAGCTCTTCTCTTTCTTGCTGATGGGAACTGTCACAGATCTGGTCTAAAGCCATTGTTTTAACACTGACGCGTAACACTCTTTAGCATAAAGGAATTTTTATCTTAACTCTGAGATCCTCTTTTCTGTCTGTGTTTCCAGTGCTGGACCAGCTCCTGATGGAGCTCCACCGCTTCCTGCTCATACTGGACAAGGAGACCCTGAGTGGGAACGCCACCATCCAGAAGGGCTTGCTCTCTGACCTCCTCCAGTCCTACAGAGCCTCCAATGGTATGGAGGAAGAACTCCTGTCTGACTTTTCAAAGTACAGCGGATATATATACAGTAAAGCACTTACTTGCTCAGTTTTCTAAACATTTCAGTCAGAGAAGCATCTGAATCTAAAACTATGAGGAGTGCATAGGTTAATGCGCCCTTTTTCAATGGATATTTAAACTGGGCAGTGTAGATAAAAGCCAAACGCAAATACAATTCTTAAACTGCATGACCAAGTTCTAACTTTAAATATATTGAGGAACTGATTTTGTTGGATATTTTAGGGGATATTTGACATATTTTCTGCTGCATGCAACAAATAGGAAGTGAAAGGTAAGAAACAGACCTTAGATGTGATAATATACCTCATAACATAATAGTTGTTTAATGATAGTTACAGAAGAGGAAGAGAGAGTTGCTCTGTCTGGTTGTAACCATAGACTGTATATACAGATGGACGTACATAGTAGAAACGTAACTCTAATGCCTTTGGTTTCAAAATTACAACACGGCGGCGCATGCATCTATTTTGGCTTCACTTTTGTACAGTGTCAGGCCGTGGAGCTGCATTGTCCATCTATATATACAGTCTATGGTTGTTAGTATATTGCAAATATCACAAAATTAGAAATAACAGGTGAACTGAGAAAAGGTTTGTGACTTTTCCAAGAATGTTGTTTGTTTGTGTAAATCACAGTGTGCAAAAACACTTCCTTTTTTTATTTATTTCTTGACTGGAAAACCATCTTTCACTCTCCAGTGATAAAATCTCGTCTGCTCTGTGTTATGAGTCGACATTTCCCTCCCACGAAGTATTGGTAAGCTCTCTGATCCTCATGTCAGTTGTCAAATAACTATGTCCTCTCCTAGTTTTCTAATCAGTGGTTTCAATATCAACTCTATTTCCAACGAGAGCGTGGTCAGGTATTCTAAAACATTTCCTCAGTGTATTTATATTTCTTAATGGTGGGATATTTGTGATTATATGACAGTTACATTGTGGTGTAACCACAAATCTTTAAATGTTGACTGGTAGTTAGTCTTTATGCAAAGCACCTTATGTAACATGCGGTCATGCCCTGCGTTTCCCACAATTCAATTATCTTACAGTCAGCTATCAAGCAACCCACTCTGGTATTATGTTGCTATTATAAACTCTCAGTAACCACCATGTAATAATTATACTCTTATAGGCTTCTATTAACAAATACATTTGGGGTCTTTTATCCGATTTTGGTGGCTGAAAACCACACTGTGGTGTCTGAATTAAATAGTTGTGCCTGCATTTCTACTTCTCTTGCAAAATTAGCAGATTTACGGGTTGTTTTTTTTAATATTTTTGAATGTTTGCGGTTATTAGCTTTACGCTTACAAGCAACATATAATCAAAGCGTCGCTTGCTTCATCATAAAATGATGCATAGCCTGTTAACGTATCCTGTCAAACAGCTAAAGACAAGTTTGTTGTTCTTGCTCACTGGCTCTGACACTCAACATGAAAATGTGGCAACTGCTGGTGGTGCTGATGTGATTTATGGTGCCTGGAAGTCAGTTACGATGTGAACCAGTGCTTTGCTGAGTCTCGACCAAGCCCCAGCCCCTAGGTGTGTGATTAATTGGGGATAATAAATGACTGCAACTCCTTTAAAAACCGTATAGCTTTGTGTCATACAGAAAAAAATTGCATTCTTTGATCTTTAAAACAATATTCTGGTTATAGTGACCCAATTCGTTTTAATCCACTGCTATTTTTGAATTGAAAAATCCAACAGGAGTTTTGCTACCACCTCTGCCTTTCTCTGTCTCTTGCACACTGACACACATAACTGCTCTCCAACACATACACACCAGCAGACAGTCATGCTTTTCCATGTTCAGGTCCTGGACTCGACTCCCCGTACTTCCTCTCCTGGCTCCAAGCTGTATCATTTTTCCGAAGCTGCATTTATCCTCTAGGGACGCTCACTTCCTTTGAGCAGCAGCTTATAAATAGCATTTCAACTCTGTTCCCCGAAAATCTGTTTTCACTGTACAGGCAAAACATAGTTTCAATCTACTGTTGTTTGGTTTCACCTCCCGATATCTATTTCAAAGGAGAAAGCTTCTCCGGAGTATCACCCAAAGATAGAGTTTTGTTTGATTTCCTCTCAGGGTATAATCTGAGTCAGCTAAAATATTTGATTCAATGAAACGATCTTCCTCAAAACTACACCGCAGCTCCGAAACAAATTCCCATAACAGGTTACTGTAACCAGCTGGAGCCTGCTCCGCTGAAACCACAGGGTTTATTGTTTGAGAAAAGACATTCATTCAAACTGTTTATGTGGCAATGTTATGGCGACGTCTTCGCCAGCTTCTAATTGCTCCACCATGCTAAGACTGAAGTTAAACCAAACACAGTCCTTTTCTCACTAAGCTGACTTCAGCATTGTTGTATGACATGAGGTTTCATCATCTCCGCTCATTGCCTAAATGATACCATTGCTCACACTTGCTCGTAAATATTTATATTTGAGTGCAAAGTAGAGTCAAGTTCAGTCTCTAATGGCAGCCCTGATCATTTGTCCAGCAATGTTGAACTCCCGTCACTATCTCTGGCACTTCCTAATCACTGTGCTTTTATTGGTGTCACATGAAACCAGATTCGTATTTTCGGGCTATATTATTTTTTTATGCCTATAAAACTAAAAACTGATTGGATAAAAAGAAACTGTCGTCCTAATTCCTGTTTTTTTTAACATATATCACATGCACTATACATATCATTTTAAAGTCCCATATTATGCTCATTTTCAGGTTCATATTTGTATTTTGGGTTTCTACTAGAATATGTTAACATGTTTTAATGTAACGTAAAATCATGTTTGTCATACTGTCTGTCTGAATATACCTGTATTCACAATCTGTCTGAAAGGCTAAGTTTAATGGCTGTCCCTTTTGGCCCTTCTCACAAAATAGCCCTATCTGCTCTGATTGGTCTGCAGCGAATGACTGTAACAACACTGTAGAGGCACTTTCTACTGATGTATAGTATAGTTGTGACATCACAACGGTACTCTTTAAGACTGGCCTTAACAGATGGCCCAAGTTAAGAAGCTCCTTCATATATTTAGTTGTAGGATCTTCAAAACTTCAAAGATGGAAGTAACACAGTGCTTTATCTGTGCAGGCAAAGAGTTTTCTGACTAATGTCCAATGAATGCCAGCCACGGTGAAAGTGGGTGTCAATAATGGGCCCATCTGTCACACAATAGGGTACTTGTTTGGATCAAGTTCCCCCTTTTAATCTTGGACTTTTGACAAACATGATGGAAGTTTGTTTGGCACTAAGGTGGAGTCAGATTTTCCTATTGGTGCTACAAGAAATATGCATGCTCTTCTTATGATTCTATACAGTTAAGTTACTTTGTGTACAGTATGGAGAGGTCAGTCTTGAGGCAATTCACCATAGTGCAACTAACATCTTCAAACAAAGGAATTAAGTTAAGTGTCAGTTTCTATCTTAATCAATATTTTCTTTTATAGCATATGGCTATATCCTTGATAGATGATTAAAATTTAAATGTGACGTTACTGTGGACCGTAGCATTCATTTATCATCCAGTCACCTTCCGCATTTTATTACCATGATTAACAAATGTAGAGATTTTGCAGAATATTTGTAAGAACACTGTAACTGTTTCCAACAGATGCGAAATGTGTATGTTTCACTATGGTACATATTTGTCTGGTGTTTTGTCGAGTGGTATTCAAATCTAGTTTCTTCAGTTTAACACTTGGTTGGTGTTTGTGTTAAACACCCACATGCAGGTGTCAACTGTTAACCACTTTTTGCTGTCTGTGCAGGTGCTGATGAGGAGTATATCTACATGAACAAAGTCATTGCCACTGGGAAGGACAAAGGTGCGAGTTTCAAAGTTTCCTCTCAGAAGTGTGATACTGTTACTTGGTGTTATTTTGTCCCCTGAAAAGTAGCTGAAATATAATTTATAAAGAAAATGATTTTATTTGTCCTTGCAAAATAGGGATAATGCAACAATAATGCATTTTAGCCATGCTGGAGATGTGGCTTTATTGAGGGCACTGTCAGACAGGCAGCTTTAGCTGTATTTTGTGTTTGGTGCAATGTAGCAAATATTAGCCTGCTAACATGCCAGAATAAGATGGTGAACATGGTAAACACACCTGTTATATATCAGCATATTAGCATTCTCATAGTGATGCTGATGCATTTATTTTGGAGTATCTCCTGCCCCAGCCATAAATCAAAGACATTAATACATTTACGCAGCATTTTATGTTCATTTTAAGTTTAGGTGTAGGCCATATTTCCTCATCAGTCATCATAGGTCACAAACAGAATTACGCACAAATACAAAAATATTCAAATAGTTCTTTGGCAACATTTTTAGTTAGTTCAAGTAGGCTGTATTATACTTGAAATATCTTAGTACAGGTTTAAATTGACACTTTCTATGGTATCGTTAGGAATATCAATTTACTTTCTGCATTAATCCAGTTATAATAACTGAATCTCATTTCAAATTTAGCTGGATTGAGTTTTGGGTTATCTCTGTAAAGGCTGTTTGTTGTGAAATGTTATGTAACCTGGAACTGAACTTTGGTATTTTGAGGTTGTCCAAGTCGGCCAAACACCAGGGAAAGCTTATGTTATTGCATCTTATACTCTACTTGATATGATTCAAGTGAATAGCAGATATGAGAATAAACTGCCACAAGCAACACCCCCCTAAGCTCCCCACCATTTCCTGTCTGTTTCTTCGGAGCTCCTCACCATCTGAGACTGACCTGTTTTGTTTGGACAGAGTTAAAGAATGTGGTTTCAGAGAGCACTAGACTTAACACACATATTTTCAAGTGCGACGCTAGCAAAGCCGCAAGCTTTCTTTCACAGAGACTGAAGGCAAGAAAAAAGATTCTTTATCATTGATCATTGTGCTAAACTTAAACTCTGAAGTGCAAGAGAAAGACATTTTAGATTTAAATCTTACAGTAAAACATTATTAGTCAAAAAAGACAGTTAGGTACATAACTGTAAATCATGCTTAATGTCTTCAACAGGTCCAAGCCTTTTTTCTTTTTGCTATCTAATGCTTAAAGATGTTTACAGTGACTTACTTAGCTTTGCCGTGTTATTTTAATATTGATGCACATATCAGTGTTCAAGTAGCAACTGGGGGAAAGTTGAAAGGAGAGAGGATGTGGTACACAATGGCCTAGACAACAGAATTGGCAGGGATATACTCATCATCCCAACCTGGATGTCCAAGCTACAGTCTAAGCTACAGTAGGGTAGATTAATAGATAGATGTGGTTTCGATCTGCTCCTCTAACCCTTGGCAAGAAATTATTATTATTTTCATTATTATTTTTCCAACAACGTTCAAGGAGGTCACAACTTTAGCCATAAAGGTTGGGAACCAGGAAAATACATAAAGCCCATTAGATTGGAAAAGGGCAAATCCTCGGAGAACCATTCTTAAATCTCTTGTACAAAGTCTTCTTCAATTTACCCGATCTTGTACTGTGGTGTGTGTTTTGCATAATAGGGTTGTTGCTACCACACAAAGCTCCCCCCGATTTGGGTTATGTGGTCACTGTAATTTAACAATGAAGGGTTTGTGCTCACAGTGAGGGTTAGGGATACCAGGACCACTGATATGTATAGAAGACATCTGGACATCTGGAAATAGTGTTGAATAAAAAATGGGAAGAATTTTGATCCTCTAGTTTTGTGCACTCATTTCATGAAAGTTAATATAAATGTAAGATTTCTGTTATTCACTGACCTCCCTCTCTGTACTTTTATGACCTAGATGACAGATCAGATTCCCTGGTCAATGGAAAAGCAGCAAAATATGTCCCCGTACCACAGAAAAGCCTTCCCGACCTACCGCCTCCCAGAGCTGTAAGTGATTACCAGCTCGATTGCATCAGAGTGGATTAACATGTGAAATGATTTGTTTTTTCGAGCCACTGCCTCTGTGGTAAGATGATAATAGCATAATTGACCACAGTGGGACCTCTGAACTCAACAAAGTACATGGGAAAGTTCAGTGGATCATGATTTTCAACAGTATGCAAAAGGAGCCCAAAGACAAATTCCAATTTTAAATGTAATTGACAGTATTTTTGTATTCTGTTACAGTAAGAACATTACTATCACTAACCACTGTAGGTCAAGTACTATGGATTGATATCACATGTTACCATAAAATTCCATTTGTTTTTTACATACTAAAACAAATACAGCCTGTGCTCATGCAAGCCAAAAAACATTTCCCACAACCCTCAGAGTCACAAGCTTGAGGCTATGTGAAATCTATTCTCCCACAGAAACAGGTATTTAATCACTCATTGGGCAGAAAACCTGTGGAAGTGAGTATCCAAGAGTGTGTGAGAGAGCTGTGGTGTGTTTTATATCGTCTGGGAGGCCAGTGGCTCCTGAATTGGCCCAGTGTGACTTCAGGAAAAACGTAGAGAATAAGAGGTTTAGAACATCCCGTCAGTGCCTTTGAACTTTGCACACACACAGGCACAGTGGTCTCTCCTAATATAAACTACTGTAGCAGCTGTTGCTAATCAGAACAAATGTGTAGTGTCAGCACATATGCGTGTGCATGAAAGTGAAGGCATTGAAACGAAGAGCATTTGTGTCACAGAATCATTAAGTATGAGTGTGTTTTTTTTAATTCTTAGACCTCTATTCCAGTTTAGTAACCCTTAAAAACAAAACATTATTTCTGAGGTAATTTCACAGTTGTGGTAGAGCTTCCACAAATCCCTAAGATGTGTCTGGCAAAGACATTTCTTCTTCCTCCCCTTCTGCATCCAGCTGTGGTATAACTGGTCCTGTCTTGGGAAGCCTGAGTAAACACGTCCACAGTGAACCACTCTTTGGAAACCCCTTCATCTGCCTGCGGGGCTTCCATCCATCTCCAGTGATGGTGTATTCAAGAGTTAGCATGTGTTTCACTGTGAACACTGAGTCCCCCCTTATCATTGCAGAGAACAGCGCCCCCTTGCTGTTGATGTAGTGTCCTGACATGGCTGTCCACTGGCCTGTCGTGATGTTGTAGCAGTCCATTAGACAGCGTAGGAAGTCATCACTGGGCCCGTTGCGCATCACATATAAATTGTCTCTGTGGGCTACCATGCAGTGGCCATAGCTTTGACGTCTGATCATGGTGGTTGCAAGTTTCCACTCGTCTCTCACTGGTATGTATTCATAGATATCTGTGGTGTCTGGTGGTTTCCAGAAGCAGACAAACATCCTCCGTCTTGCAACGGCACAAGCTGCAGACGCTACAGGTCTTGGTGCGTGTTGTATAAATGTCCACTCTCCTTTCTCAGTGTCATAACTCTCTGCTGTGGAAACTGTCCGTTTTTGGAATTCACCGCCGATAGCGTAGAGTCGGCCCTCGTGCCCTAGTAGGGTGAAGTCATATCTTAGTTGCTTTGGACCTGGAAGAGCAGTCCAAACCCCTGACTCAGGGTTGTAGCAAAAACTGCAGTCCACTGTGTCCTTACCGTAACCGTAAACTCCCCCCACTATGTACAATCGATTGTCAAGCACTGCCACTCCAGCCATGGAGGTGCTACAAAGCGTTGGGAGGTTGGTGAGATGCTTCCAATCTCCCTCTTTCTCATCAAGGTAGCAAACAACCCTAAAGGAGTCCTGTAGCAGTTCCATTGAAGGAGAGTGTGTGCCTATGGCAATATAGGAAGCAGGAGACAATGATTGAGAATATTGTAGAAGGTCTTCAGGAAGCGTACACTCTGCTGCTTCCTTCAAAGCATCAAAAGCATCACAAAGGAATAGAGCAGCACTGTGAAAGAGTGCATGCACCCCAAAGATGGAGGCTGCTTGGTAAAGCAGAAGGCAGTTATCTGAGTCAATAATGTCGCAAAGATGCTGCGCCAAACATGCAATCTGCAGGAACGCAGCACACTCTACAGCTTCTACAAGCTCATCTGGGTCACTGATAGCGGGGGCTTCTCCCCTGCAGACGGCAAGGGCAATGAGGAAACCCCTTGCACACACTCCTCCTTTCAGGTAGAGCTCGTCCTGGTGACTCTCTGCCATCCCCGAGTGAAAGAGGGCGCAGAAGTAGTTGCTGTACTTCGCAAGCAAGGCCCGCTCCACAGTGAACAAGCTCTCATCCACCCTCACTCTTACCCAACCCGCCCGGTGCTCTTCGTCCTCCAGATCAAGGGTCGCATTCTCTGCATGAATATCCTGGTTGTATCCCAGGCCTTCGGGCACTTCCATAGTCTCTTAAACCTGGGTCAATTCACTTCCTAAAACAGGCTTTCAAGTGACAATTCAGCGTGTGACTCGAATGTCGTTTACCCATTTTCCCCCCAGAACTGGTCGGTAAATAAAGATTTGTGAGACTTCCATTGCGTCCTGTCTGCATGGTCTGAAAATAGAGTTGTACTATAGATAGCAGCTGTGCCACTTGCGAGCGTCAGGCAGGGAAAGGAAAACTGTTGACATGCACACTAAGCGGTAATGTGGCTGCCGGCAACTGGTGATTATCATAACCGCAATATAATTGGCTAGCGTAAGTATTTGCTGAATTATTCATGATTATGTCATCATTGCCGGCGTTGCTCTTTTTGCCCCAGTTTTGTTTAACATGACTATTTCAATTTTATAAATGTTTTTTTTCTTTAGTTATAGTAATGGGGGTGGGGGAACCAAAATAGAAGTGGTTAGAGGAAGTTAGAGTGTTCCCAAGAAGACAAAAATAATGTGAAACTAAACTACAGTTTGTGCAAAATCTGTGTCATGTGAATTTTCTCTGCTTCCCCAGCTGGACTCTATTTTACATTTTCATTCATGCCTCACATATTATTAGATTGTTTCTAACCAAAAATATACTATGTTACAAGTGGTGGAGAGATAGAAAAGGCCCAGAGGGTTCTCCGGTATCTGGCTTTCTAAAGCTGATTATTTTTATCGTTACCTTCTCCTCTGCTCTCGAATTCTCAGTGTGTGTGTGTGTGTGTGTGTGTGTGTGTGTGTGTGTGTGTGTGTGTGTGTGTGTGTGTGTGTGTGTGTTTTCGCTGTGCCGGATTCTTGGCATGGGAACCAGGGATTTTCCATGTTCCTCTGACTGTTCGTTTTTTAGGCTCTTTTTCCCACTCTTTACTCAAAGCCCCTCCACCACACCCCTATTTCTCCTCCGCCGCCCCTCTCCTTGCTTTGTTATTTATGCCGTGACTCCTCGATCCTCTCCTTCTACCCGATGTTTCTGTGGTGAGGATGTGTGTGTAATGTATGTGCGTGTGTATGAAAAGTGAAAGGAACGGGGTAAAGTGACTATTAGCGTGATTGCAGAGGAGGAAAAAAAACACATTTACAGACACACACCTGGCATGTTCTTATTCCCTTCTTGGTTTAATATCAGTCCAGCTGCTCTGAGGAACGGCTCGCTGTACATGTACTTCTCTTTAGCCTTGACCTGGACAACAGATTTAGTTTTCGAGATGAGTGAAATGGAGAAAGAGAAAAAGAAAGAAGATAGAGATAAGGGTGGGTGGGCGTTCGGGGGGTGCTGCTGCTACTCTGGAATGCCTGGTTCTTTGTTTTAATTAATAACAGATGCTTGAACTGCTGTTTTTTTTTTACTGTGGAGCAGTTTACACTGTTGTGTGTGCATGTGTGCACTAACACTTTACAGTCTTTTTCTCAAGAGGAATCGTCCTTTCTTCCCTTAAGCTCTTTTGTGGCTGTTCCTCGTACTTTTGGGGTCATGTCATCTCATAAATGTCATTCAAATAGATTAGGTTGAGTTTTTGGTCATATCGAAGTCCCAAAATGACACAACCCTAATCTATGTGTTGGTGTGATTTAGTTTAAATCTTGTTGTTTTTTAAAGTTTATCATTTAAATTAGCTCATTTATCATCAAAAAAGATTTCTATAAATGAAAAAAGGATTTATCTGCAAGTGTTATGTTGAAGTCAGTGAGACATAATTTGTTGGATTGTTTATTTCCGTCACTGTGAAACTGGCTTAATTCCACTCTGTTGCTCTGTGATTTATGGCATCGTCCATCTTGTTCTGTATAGACCAGGCCTGCGCCTGAAAAAGCCAATTTAGTGTACTGTTTTTGTCCCTTTAACTTATTTACGGTATTCATGGGGCTTCTGTAGGCTTCTTTGTTTTGTCGTGCTTAAAGGGTTTATCTATGCATCCCAATGTCCAAAAGTGTTTGATAAGAGTTGGCCTAGTTAAAGCCAGATCATTTGGAGAGAGTAGAGACTTTTCTCATGGCAAGAAATTCTCCTTAGGTGTAACTTATCTCATTAACGACTGCTCTGATCCGTTTAACGGTTCACTAACAAGGCCAGGCAATTGTATGGTATAAAAGTACTTTTACTGGCATAGCTAGAGGATACAGGAAAGACAGGGTGAGGGTCGTGTTCAGTAGAATAATTAGGGTTGACGAGAGGGATGGCTGGAATGTCCGGGAACCTGAGGGTTGAGAATCAGGGTGCGGGTACGCCTCTGGCTTCTGGCTTCAACCCCCCAGGGTTCAAGTCCAGAACCTTATCTCATCTCATCTTCATCCGCTTATCCGGGGTCGGGTCGCGGGGGCAGCAGCTTTAGCAGGGGACCCCAAACTTCCCTTTCCCAGGCCACATTAACCAGCTCTAACTGGGGGATCCCGAGGCGGTCGCAGGCCAGTGTGGAGATCTAATCTCTCCACGTAGTTCTGGGTCTTCCCCGAGGCCTCCTACCAGCTGGACGTGCCTGGAACACCTCCCTAGGGAGGCGCCCATGGGGCATCCTTACTAGATGCCCAAACCACCTCAACTGGCTCCTTTCAACGCAAAGGAGCAGCGGCTCTACTCCGAGTTCCTCACGGGTGGCTGAACTTCTCACCCTGTCTCTAAGGGAGACTCCAGCCACCCTCCTGAGAAAACCCATTTCGGCCGCTTGTACCCGCAACCTCATTCTTTCGGTCATGACCCAAGTCCAGAACCTTCTTGTGCAAAATAATATATATACTGACACCTTTCTTTGACAAGTCTGTTCTGACCCAGAGAGATAAGTTAAACCTTCTTTGGTCATATTTCTTTAAAAAAGTATTAGTCATATTAGTCATATTACATTTGCTGACACTTGCATTATGAAACATTTTCAACAGCTTCATAATGTTTAACTGATGTTACCCTCCTTAAACCGCAGCGATAACATCGCCCCTCCATCCCACTCATTTCTTTGTGGATCCTTTCCTCCACTCTCTGGCATGCAGGCTAATCACACAAACAAGTCTCCGTCACTATGACTGTATGTGCTCCGACATGTAGCCAGTTATTATGACAGCTTACTGCATCTGCTATGTATTACTGAAAACGTATTAGATATGATATGGTGGGAAAAGTGCTCACATGTAGGGAATTCCCTGTTTACTGGGGTCTGACATCTCTCTGACGGCCCACATGACAAATGATTTGGATACAAACAGATTTGTTTTTCAGTATTTTGTTGGTCTATAAATCTAAGCCGAATCACCAACTTTATTTACCAACACAATATATGACGGCCTCTTTAATTTGATTTTTCTTTTATAGAGAGTAAGCACTGATGCACACCAAACAGTATGAAACTCCTGAAGTTGATTTCAAGGTTATAATGCAGAAAGGGAATAGCTTTTGCCGTATCAAACATTGCCGCACTGAAGGGAATTTTGACCAGCTGATTGGCCCTGATCATAATTAAACAAACTCTGATCTTATGAGATACTTTAAGATGTTCAATTTGTGCTTGTCCACAGAGCCAGCCTCCCTCAGGCATGGTTTTGCATGATATATGCTGCTCCTCTGCTCTCGGATTCAATTTCATATTTCTATGATCTTGCAGAGAATATGACAGCCTAGGGGGAAATAAAATGAATATGTAGGAATACAGACAGTGTTTTCAGATCAGTGTTAGGGGGGAACAGACAGTTAAGATATCGCTTTTTGTCACTCAGTTCATTTGAGAAAAATATTTAAGTACTTCTGCGACATGAATATATGAGCTGCGTCCTGGGGTGACTTATCCTGCATGTTTTGCCTTTGAGCCACATTAACGTATTCACATCAACAGGTTCTTATATCGTGTAGTTATTAATAATTATCATACAAGAAATTGCATGAACAGAATAGTTTGAATACAAAATCATCTGTAAGAGAAATATCTAAACAAGGTCTTTAACATCTATCTTTGGTCTCAGACGAATCCTCCCTATCGACTCTGTCTCTATCGCCCGTCTCTTTGCTTCATGATGTTTCTCTCTTTATACCGGAGAGAACACACAGATTTCATCTTCACTGGAAGCTACTCAATTTTTAGAGCTGGTATGTCATCTTATTCATATCTTCCACCTGCTTGCCATCCTAGATATGTGATAAATTGAGACGTGGGGTCACAGGTTGAGGAGATAAAGAAGAAATTCCAACTGGTGAGAAGTTTCTGTTACAACATACTGTTTCAGTATGACTCAGAGCTTTCAATGCCTTAAATATAAAAGTACCTGAGGATGTAATGCCAGTGTGACCTTGATATAAACTGCACTCCCACAAAGGGCAGGGTGGGAGTGCAGGGTTCAAAGAATAGAAATGCATTACTTTGCAATTGGCTGCAGAATACCCATTGTGCACAATTTCACAATTCCAAGGAAGAAAATCTGTATTTATTTTAACAAATAACTGTGAACTGTGTGATGTCATTATACTGGATCTGAGGTGTTTTCTCCAGAATTTGCAGCAATTGTCAGCTGTGTGGATGGATGACACACTACAAGATGAAGATAAACAAAACAGATATGAGGAAACACAATCCTTCAAGGTCCCCTAGTAGTGTGGTAGTCGAGATCAGGGCATGTCACCCTGAATGCTTAGCATATATGCTCAGAAATGCCAAAATGACTTTTTTGCGTGTCTAACGTTCATATTCGAAAAAGTGAAATCAAACGGACAGGTTGTTAAACAGTTGGGCCCGACCGATATTGGATCATTGAGACCGAAAGTCAAAAAATTATAGTGGAAAAATACACAGATTGACTGCAATGACAGTGCGGAGATGCTGGGAGCGCAGATGCGAATGACCCTGATGACTGACCAATCAGAGCAGAGGAAGGGGGGCTTACAGGCATTACAACAGAGCTTTCAGACAGAGGGTGAATACAGGTATATTCAGATAGACAGTATGAGAAAAAAAATGCGTTTTTTGAACACCAAGCATGTAAAAGTGTTCTAGTAGAAACCCAAAATACAAGTATGAACCTGAAAATGAGCGTAATATAGGACCTTTAATTCTTCCAGATTAACAACCTCACAGCTAACTAAGAAAAGTGATGTCAGATGTCTCCAAAATGTGTTTTGGATGATGCAGCGAATTAACTGACTTCAGTTAAATATGAAAGCAGAGATATTCTAAATGAATTGAGACGCACTCAAGCAACCAAGCAGCAGAGAGTCTGGGTGTTTCCAGCATTATGAGAAGGGGCAGACAGACAGTCTTTACCACACAGGAGATGAGAAGGAAGACAGAAGTGAAGCCAGACTGCTGATTGATTTCAGGAAAGCCACAGGGCCCACACACACACACACATACATACACACACACATATTAAAATACATGCTCTCCATCTCTTTTCCATGCACACACATACACTCTTCCCTCAAGGCAAGCATGTAACTCTCTAGTGCACAGGGTCAGACGAGGATTGGTTACATGAGGAATTCCCTACTTACTCCTGAAGTGACAGCTGGATTAGCCACATGTTCAGCCAGAGGGGAAAGAACACATGTTGATAATGTGCATGCCGATGTGCGTGAATGTGTGTTGTTGTTAACCTGGACATTTTCCTCTTCAGGGCATTCATTGAAAATACTTATAAGGAGGTTAAATTCCCTCACCCTTCTCTCATCCTCCTCCCATCTGTCAGGGTGTGGTGGGCCGGGAGCCTTTCCCCTTACCTGCAGTCCCTGCTCCAGCCTGTATAGACACTTCAGAGAGCTACTATGAGGAGGCTCAGCCCTATGAGGAAACTTTCAATGGTAAGACACCCAGTTGAAGGATTGTCAGATTAAATTATTGATTATCTCCTGTCTCTTTGATGAAATTCCACTGCTGTAGTATTATGAAAGAGGAATTCCTCAGATTTTCCTCTTCCTTTCTTCCTTTCCTTCCTCGTCCCTTCTTGAAAAATAAGATGTTGTTCATATATTATTTTGTAGTTCTATTTATCAACCCACACCAATGAAGTGTGTGTGAAATAAAATCATGATCAGGACAGGACAGGTCATAAGCACTGTTGCGTTTCTTGTTTGTCAGAAAACCTGAACCATAATGGAAACATTCCGACACAATAGTGACACTTGCTTACGTACATACTGTTTTTTTCTAGGAAAGTGGTTTCATGCACGGCAAGATGAACACCTCGATTAGAACACAAGCTGTTATCATGCGCTGAGACACCATGACCACATTCTTTAAGAAGCTTTGTTCTGCTGTAAAAGTGCACTAGTGTGTTTGACTGTGGTAAAAAAAAAGTTACTTGAATTGCTCATATGCAACAGTGAGAAAAGACTTTGCACTTTCCGTGCAATGTTGAAATACTTGAGGTGTTTCTTTAGAAGCGCTGCATTGGTTAAATATCATTATACCGCAGCTGTGAAGTGGTTAATTGGCCAGAGGATGCATGTCATTGTTCACACAATCTCATCTTACCATTGCTGAAGTGAGCAATAAACAATAGTTTTATTGGCAAGTTTTGATATATTATGATATACTAACAAAGATCAATAGGGTTAATTGAAGACCCTATTTAATTTATGTATTTTGTAACAGTGGACTAATTCAAATTCTTTTCTTTTTTTTTTTTTTTTACAGTGGTCTTATCTACAAATATTTTTTAAAGGCATTTTTCCTTTCGATTTCTCCCCCCAATCTTGCTGCTTTCTTCTTCTCCTTCTTCCTATTTCCTTTGATGTTGTTTAGATCTGGACTGTTTTGGCCTCCTCTCAGGGCCCTGGATGCGAGTGCAGAGCTCTGACAATGTGGTCTATGCTGTTATCAACAGGGGTAGCTACCTCTCTATCAGTGGATGCGTGTTTATGTATGGCATGTGCACGGGCCAGTCAGCATGTCCTCAGCCCTCATTGTCCAGCATGACCAGAGCAGCATCTTGCATGTGCAGAATCAACTTCATGTCAAGACTTGTGACCAAAGTCATTGATCAATCAGCCCCATCTTATCAATTTCCTCCATTTGTTGTTTTCCTTTTCATCATATCTTTTCTTCTGTCACCATCGTTCATCAATACTTTAACAGCTTATTTGCAGCCTGGCTGTTGCAAAGGAAATCCTCTTCCATTGAAGAAGGTCATCAAGATCAAGAAGTCAGGCTCAAGCTCATTTAACAGCGTAGCGTGTGCTGCTGCTACTTGTGCCCTTTCGTGTGACTTTGCCTCTTTGTTTTAGTTGCTTATCACGTTTCTCGCTTTTGTTTCTTAGACGATGTGGATGCAGTTAGCAGTTCATATGAATCTTACGATGAGGAGGAAGTGACCACTAGAGGAAAGTCACCGTCAACACAGCATCAGTGGCCGTCAGCCGAGGCGTCCATTGAGCTCATGAAGGACGCTCGGATCTGTGCCTTCCTGTGGAGGAAGAAGTGGCTGGGACAGTGGGCCAAACAGCTGTGTGTCATCAAAGACCATCGCC
Source organism: Echiichthys vipera (assembly GCF_963691815.1). NCBI lineage: Eukaryota > Metazoa > Chordata > Actinopteri > Perciformes > Trachinidae > Echiichthys > Echiichthys vipera. The sequence goes on along the minus strand of NC_139843.1, from coordinate 11,755,957 downwards.
TGCTGGTGGGTAAAATATATCGGAAAATCTTAATTAATGCCCCAGTGAGGTTTAGTGTGTAACAATTAAGGTCATGATCAGGTTTTATGACTAGTAGGGTTTGTTTATTATAGCAGTTCAATGTAACTTGACATGGAAAAAGATTAAAGTAAGCAAACCCTCAAAATATATTTAAACTCCACACTTATCACATGCTTGTTTTGCCACTTATTTTTAGAATGGAAAATATGTAAATCAAGCTGTATACAACTGTAGTACAGTACAGTCAATGTAGGAAAGGCAGCCTGTTATGGTTATCTTTTGGTTCTCTCCTCATTTTGGCTGAGAATGATGAGAAAGATCAACCATGTCATAGAACTTAAATGCCAGTGGCCTGTAACTGGGACATATTTAGGGAAATACACAGAATTGTTTTATTTATCATAGCTGTACATTTATAATAGCTTTAATGAACAGGGAAGCAAATTACTTTGTAAAGGGTCTCTCAGCTCTTTGGAGCAATGCACTACAGACAGACAAAGTTAGCAACTAGCTGGTGAAGAAAATGGAACTGCTTGCAGCTAAAGAGCTAAAAGTTTTTCTCAGTAGTTGTCAGACACTAAAACAGAGCTAAAATGAGAATGACTTATGCACCATTTATCAGGTAGAAACAAACCAATAAACAACCAAATGAATTCTAATGTTGCTCTGCATCTGCTGGTTGTTTAACGCATCTGTTTGCTTACACGTTCGCCATATTAGGCCTACCTTAATTATATAATAATGTGTCAATATTGTGTTTTACCGTTTGTCGCACTTCCCCCAAAGTGACCAAAAATGCAGTTAATGCAGATTTAAGCACCGAGCTAGAGCTCTGAGGCAATTAGCCTAGCTTAGCTGAGCAGGGTAAAACCAAACAGCTATCCAGGCTCTTTTTTAAAGTTATAGTAGCCAGAGCCTCTAAATCTCACTATAAACTTAATTGTATTTAATTTGTTTAATAAGTACACAAATTGTTATGTTAAAAAAAAGGTGGTTTTATGGGGAGTTATGTGCTTTAACTATTTCTTTAGTCGGACATAGGTACTTCCCAAGGCTGCTCAGAAGTGCTGGATGGATGAATAAACTGATTTTTGTCAAGAAATTGTTACAACACACCTCTAAGTACAGAAATTGCTGTTAGTACATTTGTGTACATATTAAATTAAATAGATATAAAGATAGTGTGCCGGTAGCAATATGTTTTAATTTCAAAGAGAGCCAGGCTAGATGGTTCCCCTGCTTTGAATCTTTATGCTAGCTCGGCTAATCACCGCCCAACCCTAGTTCAAGATTATTATTATTATTATTTTTGTCTAACTCTCTTGTTTCTTGTCAAATAGTCTGTTGTAATTGATCTTTTGTGAAAAAGCATTACGTTTTAACTCGTTTCTATTTGCTGGGGTTTCACATCCCCATCATCAAAATCCTTTCAATTACTGATAGTATCTGCCTGTAATATTCAGCTGGTGCCTGCAGTCAGCCTTTTTAAAATCATAAAGTTGAGTAACAGTGTTATGTCTCAGTGCTATAAGAGCTCCAAGGAGCAGACGCCTCTGCTGGATGTGAGTCTGCTAGGCTGCAGTGTGGTCTACAAGGAGAAGCAGCTGAAGAGAAAAGAGCACAAATTGAAGGTCATTCCAGTGGGAGGAGAGGCCATCGTGCTGGGCCTCCAGAGCAAGGAGCAGACGGAGCAGTGGCTGAGGGTAAGACTCAAACACTGTGCCGGGCCGTATTATTTTACAATCATATGTTATGACTAATTTTTTAATGTTAATTCTGCAGTTTTGATTATGATTTGATTAATATAATCCAATTATGTTGACACTGATCAACCTCTTGTTCATTAGGTGATTCAGGAGATCAGTCCCAAGCCGACTGAAAGCTGTGACACCCAACACTCTGTGTCTGACTCCCCTAGGCTCATTTGTACAAAGGTACGCCGACTTTGAAGATTTGTGCTTTGGCGTATATGTCGTTCTATGATCAGACAACAGTTCTGTTTTTGTCATACTTAGTATTTCTGAGGAACATGTCTACTAAATGACTAAAATGTTGATCTGAACGTTCAGGGAGAACTGAGTGAGAGATACTCAGTGGCTTCAGAGAGCGGCAGCAGCACTGACAGCCATGCTGAGACTCCAGAAAACAAAGATGGTGAGTCACTCACACAGTTTTTTTTACACAAACTTGAGTCAGTCCACAATATGGTTTTAGGCCTATGGTGCAGCTGTGAGTATCTGATACGGAAAATGTTTTTAAAATCATATCAAGAATTCTTCTTTTCCCCTCCACAGTGAAGAAAAAATATGGTGCAGGTTTGAAGTTCAGCAACCTCATGAACATTGGCAAGAAAAAACCCTCCTCGTTGGAGAGCCCGGAGAAATGTGTGGACACCTCAGGTGAGCAGAGATCTACTGTATGTGTTGCAGGTGCAGTCTCTATCCTTTGACACAGTTACGGTCTGTTCTGTAGCCCTTGCTGGGTGTTCATACTCTATCTGTAGTTATTTTATACCAGACTAAACATGTCAACATTTTCCCATGTAGCCTTCTGATAGTCATAATTAGACACCATTTAGTCTGGAGAATTGGCCTGATAGCTTTGAATGAAAAAGTTGTTTCTTTTCGACACACAAAACATTTGATCATTTTCAGCCACCAATATACTACCACAACAGCTTTTTAGCTCTGATTTAAAGTGGACATACAGTATTATGCTCATGTTCAGGTTCATTGTACCTTGGGGTCCTAATACAGAAATGTTTACATGTTTTAATGTACTACTTTTTTTACTAACTACCTTTTTCCCACTGTCTAAATGTACCTGTATCCACCCTCTGTCTGAAACGCTCCGTTTTAGTGACTGTCTCTTTAAGCCCACAATTGGTCAGCGTTTCTGGGTCTTTCACATCTAAAAACAGGCTGTGCATTTGCAAAACCAAACAGTTTTCCGTTTGATTGCATGCACTGTAACCATTGGTGAGGTCCAATGGCCATGAAAGTTGAAAGTTTTGGGTAACATAAAGCAATACATTACAGGTACCTCATGATAAACTTACCTCTTTCCTCTGTCAGGCTACCTCAACGTGTTGGTCAACAGCCAATGGCGGACCTGCTGGTGTCTTATAAAAAACGGACAGCTATGGTTTTACCAAGACAAGGGCAAGAACAAAGTGAGCCAGCCGGCCGTGAGCCTCGGGGGCTGCAGTGTTTTGCCCGACCCCAGCCCCGAGCACCTGTACTCCTTTAAGATCGACATGGATGGCACACAGCTGGCAACCCTGGAGGTAACCAAACCACCGTCTGTTCTTGTGCTTTGCAACAGCTCTGCAAATGTTTTGGATCTAAATAAATGGTCTGACCCTAATCCTTTCGTCTTACCCGTCATTTGGTTGCGTCAGAATTATCCGGTTGGTAACAAGTTAGACAAACTGTTTACAGCAGATTATATTAATATCTGGTGGGATGCAGTATTGTGCACTTCCGGTCGTCACGTTTGCCTAAGCACTTACTTACTTACTATGTAGGAGAGGACAGGTTGCTGTTGATCCGAGTAATAACCAGAAGTCTTAACAAGTCTGGAGTAAAGACAAACGTCAGCGTCTCTCAAAGACAAAATGGTGCACAGTTTCTTATGGCAAACACTACTATGTTGTCATTTCATCACTTTCTGCTGACATCAAACTGAGCTTGTGTAATATTCACAAGGGTGGTCTGCGTGTTTGTGTGCATATTTTTGTGTGTGTGTGTGTGTGTGTGTGTGTGTGCGTGAAGGGTGTGGGTGTACTAGAATTTTGAGGTCTAATGCTACACCCTTTTCCATTAGGTTTCCAGTACCACCCTGCTACAGTGCATATTTGGTCATAGGCCATGGAATTTAATGTTTAGTCTTGAGGGGCTCTGTCACAGTTATGGTTTACGTTTTTCTTCGCTTTTTTTTTTAACCACAAATTGAAATTTACCAAGTCCAGTATTTACCAAAACAAACAAAACACTTCAACAAGGTTATCACCTATTTCATTTCATTCAATCTTTTCTGGTTATTGAAAGGAGCTTAAACTGAATACTTGTCTGTTTTTAAAAGGCAATACATATTCTTAATAGTCAGAAAACTGCAAATTAGATGAGTCAAACTGCTCAGCTCAAGGATATTAGACATTTCATTTCTTAAAAGGTTTTGCACATTAAAATCGGCTGGGAACCTATGCTGTAGAAATTATTTTTAATTACAAAGTGACAGATAATAACAACATAAACCATGAGCTGGTTTTAAACTCATGATGTTGCAAGTGCAATGTATGCACTAAATGCACTTTTATCTACTCTTTCCTCTCCTCTCCTCTCCTCTTTCAGGCTAAGACGTCCGCAGACATGGGCCATTGGCTGGGCCTCTTGCTGTCAGAGACGGGGTGCAAGATGGACCCAGAAGAGCTGACTTACGACTACGTCAACGCTGAGAGGATCTCCAGCATAGTCAATGCTGCCAAGACTTCCCTATAGTAAGATCCTTACTTCTGTCCACTTTAAGGTGTCCCACTGCTGGATGCATACTCGTGCACGACATTCAAGCGGGACCTCTCTGTGTATATGCGTGTGTCCCTCTAGCTTGATGCAGAGGAGGTATTCAGAGCCAAACACCTACATCGACACCCCGCCCTCCATCTCTCACAACTCTGATGAACTGTATGATGATGTGGCGTCTATAGCTGATCCAGAGGTATGTTCTTTTACGATCAAAACACTTGATCTTCTTCACTTATCAGTAGTTTTTTTCTGTTGAGTTATGAAAAAACAGCTGTCACATAATGTAGTCTACGTTTTTCCCTAAACGCTAAAATATCGCAAACATTTTTGCAGAATAAATAAATTTTACACTGACTGATTGTCAAACTAAGGATAACTGATTTTTTCAGGTTAAATTAGGCATGTAAAATCAGATGCACAAGGCTCATAAAACCTGCAGGTTTTTACTTCAGCATCGGTGTTGATTGGGGTAGCACTCCTTCAAACAGAAAAGAATGATCCTTAAAATCATGTGAAGCATTGTCTTTTGTTTTTTTAAGAAGAACCTGTAGCCTCTCTGCTCTGTTTTGTAAACAGTTTTGAATTTCAGTTTCCTTTTTACATGGACTCACTCAATCAGGCCACTTTCCATCACATCACTCACTTCCTACTCCTGTGTTATACAGGATGCTGAAGAGAGCGGCTTGCCAGACAGCGAGGACAACAATCCTCAGGAACATAATGAAACAAATGTGAAGGACTCAGTGGGAGCAGAACAGGATGCTGACAGGATTTACCTGGACCTAGTCCCTGTACGCTCCTTCCTCCATACGTCCAGTGGGGGTAAAGCCCCCCCTGCCAAAGAAACTTCTATAAATTCCCCAGTCCCAGTAGAGGACCAGAAGGACCCATCATCTCAAATGAAAGAGGTAGGTAACAGGGACTTATTTGCTGTATTTGGAGAAAATAACTTTGGATTAATATGTTGTATTAATTTAAAATTCTATGCATCGATTCCAGCTTGTTTCAACTAACCGTACTGAGCCTGATCCAACACCTGTGTTGAATGGAACAAGTTCGACCTCTGTTACCAGCAAACCAGAACAAGAGCAACCCCCCACTCCCGCTCCACCGCAGCCACAACCAGTCAAGACCTCATCCCAAGGCCAGGAGACCCCCAAGAGGACAAGTTTGGGAATCCCACAGGCCTTCAACTCCTCAGGGGTACAGATCCATAAAGGCCCAACTGGGCTCCCTCACAGTCCTCACCCCCTGCGGCCTAAGTCACATACCATAGGTGAGGACAACAGAACAGTTGGGTTTGGAAAGTACAACAACATTAAAGTTGAAAATAGTGTTAAAATAATGAAGCTTTAGTGAGTAGATGGAGCTAAGATTGTTTTCTTTGACACCGAGTGAGATTACTGCTGTACTCTTACATTACCACAGTGCCCTCTAGTGAAAAACTGCATCCACTGCAGTCAAAAGCATGATAAAATATGGATGTTGTTCCACTTGTAAATGAGATCAAATATACAAAATTTTAATGATTAATTCCAAGGGTGTCCCGGTGCGGTCGAAGGGAAGCTGGGCAAGAATCGCACAGAGGCTGACATGCGGCGCTACATTGATGAGCGTGACCGTCTGGAGAGAGAGAGGGAGGAGGTGAGGAGCAGCCTGGCAAACCTGAAGAAGGAGAGAAGGGAAACCAAAGAGGAGCTCAGTGCCTGTCAAGGTAGTACATCTGCACCTTCTTTGATACATGACTACTCCTTTTTACACTGATCTGTGCGACTGACTGACAGCTGTTTGTCATCCACAGACCCCAAGCAGCAGGCCTCATTAGAAGCTTGTTTGAAGCAAAAGGAGGAGGCGTGCCGGGAGGCGGAGAACCGCAGGGTAGAGGTGGAGCTAAGACTGATGGAAGTGAAGGAAAGTCTGAAGAAAGTAGAGTCAGGGCCTTTCACACTAGGAACCACACTGGACAGCAGCCTCCAGGACACACCCACGGTGAGTGTACATCAGGGTGAACACAGGGAATTGATTCCAAACCTACCACTCTCTAGAACTAGGTTAATTCACTCCCTAACTACTGTCTCTACTGTTTCACTCTCAGCCTAAAGCAGCAACCCTGCCTGCTCCTCAGACATCATCACTCCAATCCTACAACATTAGCGTCAGTGCAGACTCATCCTCCCCCGTCAACTCTGCCTCAGCACTGAAGAACAGACCGGCCTCCATCATGGCCACCAAAGGAAAAGTCCTGCAGAAAGCTAAGGTGAGACTACAGATTTCTGTACACTCAAAGCACACATGGTTACAGGATAACAAGATAATTGAGTTCCACAGAGCACAAGAATGTATACAATTTATGATTGCATATACGTTATACTGTCAAAATACTGGTTTCATCCCTTTTTGTATTAACAGGAGTGGGAGAAGAAATCCACGACCTAGAATGAAGCTTGAATGCCCTTTGACCTCTTAAGTCCACAAGTTCCTCTTGGTCTGGTCTGCTGTCCACAACAGGAAATGCCGCTTTACCAGACCAGACAGTCAAATCAACATCCCTCATCCTGATCACCTTCTTGCCAAGACTATAAAGAGCCAATCAGAGAAATGCACAAGCCGTCTTCTCAAACACCACTGGATAACCTGAGTTTCAATTTCTTTTCAAGTTGTTTTTTCTCCATTTGCCATTGGGAGGACTTTGCCGAAGCAGCATTTTGGTCTAACAATCGTTCTTGATAATGATGCACAAATGGGATGTTGTGACATTGAAAACAGCCAAACATTTGAAACCACCCAGACAGAAAAGACACCCCTTGACTTAAATTGGCCATTTTGTACACTCTAGATTGTAGCTTGGTTCATATATGCTGGTAGCCAAGATGTAAATATATTTACACCATTATTCAGCCTCATTTGGCTTGTATTGCTAGCTAAAAATGCACTTTTTATTCAAATAAAAATGTACTGACAACAATGCTTGCTTGAAATTTGTTCATGAAAAGGTCTCCTTTGGCCTTTACACATGTCAGTCCTGCTCATCTGTTAAAAATGGACCAAAGGCTTGAAATGCTTTGAAATTTGCACATACTTCCAGACACTGGAAGCGTGCTGCATTAAGATTTAACAGGGTAATTAGAGTTAACTCATTATCTTCCCACTAATCACGTTATAAAGCATTCATGAAGGGGAGTCATTGGATGATAGGATGTTATCCTGGCAAACATAAAAAAATAAATATATATATATATATATTATCGCTTATGTGCTTTACAGGTTGCAGGATTCTACTGTACAGTAAATATCAATTTTTTAAATCTTTTTTTTAATTATGGAAGGGTTTTTTTTCCTTTCCCCAAAAGTGACACTGGTAAAGTACAGGGTAAGTTTAAGTATAAATCCAGCCTATTTCTAAGTGTAATACAGTATACAGTAGCAGTGACATTAATAATGAAATACATATATTGATGAAATAATTTTACTCATGATACATCGTATATACAGCTTGTTTTTGCCACACATTTGATGTTTTTGTCTTGTTTGAGAGGAGATCATACAATACAAATAATAAAATCATGTCAGATATACAATCTTATATAATATAAAAGTTTTCATCTTTGAATAGACAACAGAACCATATTGAGGAAAAAAATGGCAGTGATAAAGTAGGACACTGCAGTAGAAGTATATACAGTTTGACGGCACAAGTGCAAGCTTAAATATTGAAACAGTAACATTGGTTTTCCCTTTGCTCCATTTTGTACCTGCAAACATCCTTGGCTCTTAAGTGTCCATAAGTGACTTGTTCCTGTGTCTAGTATGTGTGTTTGTGTGTGTATCAGGCAGTGTGTCTCCTACGATGCAGTTTGTAGTGATGCAGTAGCTCTTGGTGACTCTTTTTCTGCCTGCTCTTCTTTCTGAGACCAACGGGCCTCGGAAGATCTCCTCTGGATGACAACCTGCTGCTTCCTACGGACAAACCACAGAGTAACTCATGTGTGCATGCAAATAATGCTGTTGCAACAAGGACTTTGTGATCAGATACAGGTATATTAATTACATACAGTGTGAGACTAAATGTAGTAAGGATAGTGAAATTATCATAAAAGGAAGGCAGGAAGATGGAAGCAAAGGAATGAAGATAGAAAATAAGTTATTATTATCATTAATGCCACTGACTTGTTTCACAGTGAGGTCCTTCATAGCCTTGGCACTGACAGCGGAAGCTCCCTCCGGACAGGATGCAGGTCCCATCATTCATACATGGGTTGGGCTTGCATAGGTTTACCGGCTTTTTAACCTCTAATTGAAGGACAAGTATCAAAAATCAGCTGGTTACAATAACTTAATGTTCACATATTCCCATAGTCCCTTAGCATTTTCCATCTTTTTTTAACTTCTTCCTAGTGCCTATAGAAACTGTTCTGAAAAGGTTCGGTACTTTCCTGAATTCTCACCTGAACACAGCATCTGCACCAAGACATCCTCAAAATACTTGAGATCCTCATAAGACGGCACCGCGATCATGTGCTCCTCTGAACCAGCAATCTGTAGCAGCCTCTCTCTCTGTACATCTCCAATACCGATCACAAATACTGAAACGCCATTATCTCTTATCTTCCGAGCTGGAACAGCAGCGTCATCCCCGCCTGAACCGTCCGTCACCACCACCACAGCCTTGTTGACACCAGGTCGTGCGCCTTTGGCCGCCGTCAGGACGTTGGAATGGATGTGAAGTAAAGCGGCCCCTGTTGAAGCCACTCCGCCCAAGTAGTTGGCATCATTTATGGCCTTGAGGATGGCAGAACCCGTCTCGTGGGTGTCCAGGTTGAAGACAGTGGTGGGTCTCCGACCGTAGGCCACGAGTGCAACTTGAGCCACGTCGCGGTTGATGTCAAACTGAACGGTGATGCTGCGTACAAAGTCACGCAGGGTGGCAAAGTTATCTGGGCTGACACCACCTGAGGCATCCAGGGCAAACACCAGGTCTACTGCTTGGCCCAGACAACCTGAAAAACATTTATTTTTTTGTTTAATAAGGTTTCTTCTTCTAAGGAAGTGTTGACCAAGTGATTTTTTTGCTGCATGATATTTAGTGCATTTCTTGGATGAGCATGCATTTCTCTCTCTTAAAGGGGAATGAACTGGATTCTAATGTAAAATGGATACTGTAATAGGTATTAAGGAGTCAGTCAATCAGTCAGCACCTTGTGTATCCACACTGCAGATCTTAGCCTTGAGCTCAGGGATCTTGGCACTGAACTCAGGTGGTGTGTAGGTGATAGTCCTCTGTGGATTTCCTGTGATATTATTCAGTTGTCCCCTTAAGTAGTCTGGTCCCACCCCTATCAGGAAGATCTCTCTGTCTCGTGCATATTTAGAAGGCTCTACCACCTCGTCGGCAGCAGGAGTGGCAGTAAGCAGCACCACCACACGGGGCAGGTCGTCTGTGACGTCTGCAAACACTGGCGCGCTCACAAAGCCGTGACGTGTGACATAGCGAAGTGCCTGGCCAGTCAGGGTCTTGCCGCCGATTGGTTGAAGTGCCTCCAGAGCCTTAAGCAGACCCTTTATGTCTCCTTTGAAGTTGTTCACTGGGGCCTCGACTCTGGTCTCTCCGCCAAACACCGCCAGGCCAACTCTACTGGGGCTGTCAGACCCGATCACAGTGCGCAGAAAGCGCTTTAAGAAGGACTTGAGGCGGAGGAAGCCTTCCAAGGTGAGCGTGGCGGAGCCCTCCACCAGGAACAGTAAGTCTACGGAGCAGTCCAGGGATAATGCAGGAGCTGAGGAGAGATGGAGGGTCAAGTTAGTTTGTTGAAGAGAAAGTGTTCAGCCAGAGGGGCGTTACAAATATCTTTGTAAGTTTGAAGACAGTGTACAGACCACAGTGTGGGTCTCCTCCATAACCAGGTGGACATATGCAGTGGTAACCCTCTGAACCTTCTGATACACATGTGCCACCATTCAGACATGGCTGAGAGTCGCAGGGATCTACAAAATGAAGGAGAGAAAGGGAAACAGAAAGAAAGAGAGAGAGAGAGAGGGGGGGGGGGGGCAGGATGTTACACAAATATACAGTACATCATCTCATAGAGAGAGAGAAAGAAAGAGAGAGAATGGTTACCTGGACAGATAGTCCGATGGCAGACTGACTGGTGTCTCTTGTACACCTTGTTGTACCTGAAACACACACATTTGAATGAACACAACATTTTACATGTTCCTTTTTTGGGGTTGAAAATGAATTAATGGAATGTGAAATTCATTTTCTCTCAAGTAAATCAAATTTCCTTGCCTATCAGTTAATAAACTACAAAATATGATAACTAACTCACATGGAAGGCATGAGGTATGTAAGGGATACTGTAAATAAAGAACGGGCCAGTCATTATTGTAAACTTAACCCTGACAAAGTGACTCAGCTTTTGAATCACCCTGAAACACTTAAATTCGCAATAATAACCCGCTCACTTTACATCAACTCGCTCATTACACAGCAATAACTTAACACAATAGACCGTAGAATGCCATAACTTACCAATTTAGAATCAAGTGTTGATGAAAGACATGTAATAACGACATTGACACATCTTATATGGGATTATATACACCAAGTGTTGTACAAGCAGCAGTCCTACTTTAAAAAAAAAATTAAGCTATTGAAAACAAATTGCTGACAGCTTAGTGTATTTATTAAAAATTAGATTTGTAAGATCAAATGAAAAGTTGTGATGGTTCGACAGTGAACTGCTGTGAGAGGGTCTGATAGAAGCACACTTGTTTTTATTATTAACACCCTCACACTAACACAGCACATTAACACATGGGAGTAACCCTGTTTTACAACAGCAGTCTTGTGGTTCATTGAGCAATGCACAACAAGTGTTACATATTTGGTTCCAGTGCACACATTGTTTGACCCAGTCTGATCCAGAATGACAGAATGACTATTGATATGGTGTTTTCAGTTTCAGTGAATAACGGGTTTTCTCTGGGGAAAGTGCAGAAATACATCATATAAAGACTGTTTTCGTGACTTCAGGTGAAGAAAACAACAATAATACTATTTATGCACACTTGCCTGTAGTATGGACAGAGAGACGTGTATGGGGAATATCCCTTGGAGCCTTTCCAACACATGTAATTCCCCTGCAGCTCTTTCACTGTCTCCAGTGTTTTCCTCTCGCAGGGAAATGACTCCATCTGACAGCCTGGGGAACAAGAAGGGACAGGTGGGGATATGAAGGGATGTTGAGTGGGGGCAAGAACTGGAAAGAATTGGTGAGAGGAAGACAAAAAATGAATTTATCTAGGGAGGGGACAGTCATAACTGCAAAGTGTTGCAGAGGAATCCCACCTGCAGGAGTGGCATTGCAGACAGCAAAGGTGGCCAGTGTGGTGTGCAGGCCATTGACAGCGTCGGAGAAATGCTCTGCAAAGAAAACGTGGCTCTCCATTGGCTCGCTGGCCAAAGCATGTAGCTCTTCCCATCTGGAAAACAAACCATTAATAAAAAGTAAATAAAAAGTAGTGGTTCGGATCTATTATTAATTGGCAATGATCGTTAACAAACCTGGGGTAGCGAATGCCAACGGCAAACAAGACCACGCCCGTCTCTTTGAGCTGTGCAGCCGCCTGCATCACGTTGCCCTGAGACCTCCCATCTGATAAGAGGATGGCGATCCGGGCCGCAGTGGAGGAGTTACGGCCGCCTGGGAAACCTTTCCTCAGCACATATTTTAGAGCCAGGCCTGTCTGGGTGCTGCCTCCCCTGGGAATTCAGAGTTTGGAGAACTGTTTTACCTTATTGTTAGAACGTTACTGAAACAGAACAATTACACAATGTGTATTGCACTACAGAAGCTAGCAGAGTTAATAATCTACCAAATATCACTGCCAAAGTAAACTTCATACCATTTTGGGGTGGGTTCCTGTTTTAGTTCTTAGTATTGGCTTAAATTCCATCACCCCAGGGCTCAAGAAACTTATTTAAAACCTATTATATTTCTTTAAAAAAGACAGTCAGAGCAGGAGCCTTTAATCTCACTACTCGACACAAAGAAACAGATTCACAGTGTCTCATTAATGTTGGGAGACAGAACTGCTTAAACAAAGGTAGTTTGTGGGTTTTTAGATGCCATACTATCATATTACCATCTTTTTGTGTCTGCTTGGAGAACTGAAACTACAGAACATTATAGTGAAAGATTTAAAGGCCTTCGGGCATGATTGAAAGATTCCTTGAACAGATTTATTTCAATAACACGATGTATTGGTTTTCAGACAGAGTTGATTGAACACTGAACTAAAATTAAACTGGTTAACAAGCACGTTGTTATCCATATATTTGGTCACATTGTTGGTCAGGAGTAGAGGGAATTATTGCAAAGTAGGAGTTTTATAGCAGGCCTATAAAACAGTACTGTTTGTAATGTAAGTTACACAAAAATTTACATGAATAAACATGTACATACTTTCACACTGAACTTCAAGTAACAGATGGGTTATTAAACGGGCCTACTGGGCACAGGCCTAGGGACCCAAAGTGGCATGGCCCCCCGACCTTCACCTGAAAAATGTCACTCAAAGAACGCACTGATCCGATAAAAGTTGGCTGAAGCATAACAAAGTCTGTTTCCTCAAACCAAAATGCCATGTGGTTTGAACGTACACACACACACAGACACACACACACACACACACACACACACACACACACACACACACACACACACACACACACACACACACACACACACACACACACACACACACACACACACACACACACACACACACACAGACACACACACACACACACACACACACACACACACACACACACACACACACACACACACACACACACACACACACACACACACACACACACACACACACACACACAGTGTCAGTTTGTGCATCCAAAATCCAGTGACAACATGTGGTGTACCCCTCTAATCTGAAATTAATTTGTTTTCCTTTTCAGTTAGCATTACTGTTTTGCCATTATTGCCAACTCATCAATGTGGTAGGTAAGTTTCTGCATGCCAAAAAAGAGGAGATCACCAACACCTTTCACCTGTGTGTACTCAAAAACGGCAAAGCTGTTTTCAACATCCTCAAACTGATGTTTCTGCTCATCTGCACTGTTTTAAGAAGAGCAGTCACAATCCCACTATGATAAAGTGTTTTGCATCCTAAAATATTCTTTGTCTGAGGGTGAAATGAGATGAGAGGAGAAACACACCTATAAGAAACTTTCTTCATGTGCTTTTTCAGCTCTTGTTTGGTGGTGTACGAGTCCAAGGCGAACTCCAACCGGGGAGTGGAACCGAACTGAATGAAGCCGACTCTCACCTGGACGGGGGTGGGATAGCATGAATAATGATTGACATGAGAGAAAGAGCGAGAGGGGGGCGTAAGAGGTAGAACATAAAAGAACAGAGAGATAACAAACCTTGTCTGGTCCAATGTCCAGTGCTTGACAGAGCTTGATGGCGAAGTGTTTGGACCGCTCAAAGCTGCCCTTCCCAACGCTGTGAGAACCATCCATGAGGAAAAGGACGTCCATGGCTGCTGAGCACTGCATCACTTCCCAGGGAAACAAACACGCACAAACACAGTTTAACACTCTGGATATATCGATAAAAATGTAGGTTCAAACTCATTCACTGTCACTATTCTGTAATGGCATTGGGGGATAATCTTGGTTAGGGATCAAATGTGCATGAAAATAATACCTTGACATAATAAGAGGCAATAACAGCTTAGCATGACAGAGCTCATTTTTACACTCACAAAACCATCACTGAGCAAAAAGCATGTCTGAACTTGCTGGTGGCATAAATAATGTTAGCGTTGCTGTAATGTTAGAAGCTGATCCTGAAGAGGACCCCTAGAGAGAGGGAGAGTGTGCCGTCTGTCTGTGTACTGTATGGGAAAGTCACCTCCAAACACCTTCCTCTGTGGCACAGACACCAGGCTAATGAGACCACCCACCATCTCAGAGGATTCTTTCAACGTGTTGTCACTTTGAACAACTTAATTCACTCACTCATCACTCATCTTCAACCAATTATCCGGGGTCGGGTTGCGGGGGCAGCAGCTCTAGCAGGGGACCCCAAACTTCCCTTTCCCAGGCCACATTAAACAGCTCTAACTGGGGGATCCTGAGGCGTTCCCAGGCCAGTGTGGAGATATAATCTCTCCACCTGGTCTTCCCAGAGGCCTCCTCCCAGCATTTACTACAACGTAACTGCGTTATACTTTTTTTTTTTGCGTAACCCTGTCTGCATCAGATCCTGCACATACTGTCACTTTAACCTTTATACACTTTGCTACAATACATGGTTTGCACAGCGGAATTATCTCTCTACTCACTTTCTCCTGCTGAGTTGATCTTTATGATGTTCTCATGGTTGGTTTGGATCTCCTGCACCGAGGCGCCCTGCCGGACTAGGAGGGACAAACATTTAGATTTAGATGCAGTAGGTTTTTTTTCAAGAATAACATTAAAAAAACATAATAAGCAAGACAAATAATCACACTGATCTATAAAACCTCAACTCATCTCCATGCTGTGTCAATGTGGAACCGTTAAAAACACTATTACAGCCTTCAGAAGTTAAATAAAATTATAAATTGGATGCTGTCCCTGAAGCCAACACAGTTAGCTGACTCCCGCTTGACCCTTTCCGCGATGGATAATTAAGTATTCAAAGCTAATGCGAATGGACAAGTGAAGAAAACCATTCTTCCTCTCCGTTCACTGAAAGGACGTCGCTCTATTCAGGCACACGTTCAGCCCAAAGAGGAGCGAGGGGCATGTGATTTCCTGGTCAGAAACCCACGTGAACACGCCTTGTTGTCCCCGGTAACCCCGACAGGTCACAGAGGCATTTGTCCATCACGTAGATGGAGCGCTTGAGTGGTTTTACATGCATCTCCACATTAAAACAGACGCAGGGCTTCTCTACAATCACAGTACGGAAAGAAAATTAATGTTTGTCCCTGTTAACTTTGCTGTAATGCTTCAGGCTGTCGATTTAGTACCTGCTAAATCCGTTGACTTAGGTGAAGGAGGACAGAAACATCAAAGACGGCTTCCATGTACAGAAGTTCAATGGTCTGAGCTAGGGTTATATAACCTATGTAAAAGTAATTTTTTATAAGTTTCAGTTTAAGTAGTCTTATTGTTAAAAGTCGAATTAAACTAAAAATCTTGATGTAATTTACACTATTTTATTTTAGTAATAATAGAGCCACTGACTTCACATTCCTTTTTAAATGACCATGATATATACGTCTTTACATAAAGTCTTTCATCATCAATTCACTCGATGGATTAACACCCCCCTTCTCTCAATCCTGACCCTTTAATCTGCCTCTAATTCCATCAGTCCAGCCCCAAAGTCCTCCTGACAGGGAAAGTTACTGGCAAGCTGCTTTTCTCATGGTCAGCGGGGCCCCACGGCTCTGAACAGTCTGTCTATTCAGCCAAGTGCCTCTAGCAAAATAACTATGTATCTTTAATGTCTGTGAATGAAGACATAGCCTATCAGGAACAAGATAATTAGCAAGAATCCCCAGGTCGAGGAGTTGATGTTTAATTAGCGTGAATCCCACCATAGTCTGGGAGATAGAAGGAATATTCCCTTGAAATCAGAGTTGAAAAACTAGGATGAGCTCTTACCTATCTTGGAACTTTAACCTGACAGGCTGGATAACATGGATATCTAGCTGGTGAAGCACCGCAACATGCTATCTGTGTTGTCAACACTGGAGGAAAAAGGGGGCCTTCTTGACAAGGTGAAACAGTCTGGTTTGCGCAAATTCAAAGTCTTAAAATGTTCAGTAATAAATAGTTAAGATGGCGCTAAAGCTGTCATTTTTGAAAAGAACTCACAGATTATATTGCCTTACCACTCCCCTCTTACCCCTCAGGCAAATACTCTCAGGTCCGAGAGAGAACAACTGACGATACGCTATAAAAGCAATGCAAAATTTGACTTGCCCTGAAACAAGCAGCATTTTAAGCACAAGAGGATATCACTTTGAAGGGAAGATAACTGGGATTGTTCAGCACTGGAAACTCGACAGGTTTATGCAGTAAAATATCCTGTAAAGAATCTCAGGTCGACCAGAGGAGCATCAGTGATACATCTACCACCATGCAGTCAACCTCGACCTCAGATATGCTCACAAATGCAATACATTTAACATTTATTACAATAACATAATTGTTTTTTTCTGCAAACACTTAAACCCGAAACAGTCGTGAGGTTAACAAACTTTGGACAGAGCCAGGCCAGCTGTTCCCAACTTTAAGCTAGGCTAAACTAATTGACGGCTAGCTGTAGCTGGATATCCAATTGCAAAAAAGTGGACAATGTTATATTGTGTACATTTTAATAAGTGAGTTGTAGAAGTGTTGGCAAGTGCAATTTGTTTCCTTTGGACAGAGCCACCCTATTTGTCCTCTTGTCTTTAGACTATGCTAGCTTTAGCCTCATATACTGTAGAGATACGAAAGTGGTATCAATCTTCTCATCTAAGTCGCAAAAAAGAGCACCCTATTTCCTAAACGGTTTTTAGTAATAACTGTTTTTTATTTAATTTTCTACACAAAAGAAATACACAAATCTAAATAAAAACTTTAAAACGCAACAACAACAACAACAACAACAACAACAGCCTGAATTTAGGAGGTGTTAGTAGATAGATTTCTTTTCGTTTGGACCAGCGCTACAATAGAGTGTGGCCAAGTAGGACTTTGGACAAAGCCAGGCTAGCGGTTTCCACCTGTCCCAAGTATTGATGAGGCTAAGCTAAAGTTTGGTGGCTGTAGTCTCTAATAACTCTTGACAGGATGTGGAACTGTCGGTTTCTCTGATAAGACATGAAAGTTCAAATAGGGATGTAGGCTACAGTGTAACCACTTAATGTATTCTCAGACTACAAGAAGACGACTGAATGATTGTGTAGGCACATTTTTTTGTATATTTGATACATTATAAACCTCCAAACCTGTACTCAGGGCAGTTCTTTATCTAAAGTCTCTAAATAAAGACGTACAGAAGGAAACCGAATGCAACGGTAATAAGACCAATCAGCCGACCTTGTAGAAGCAGCACCATGGAGAGGAGGGAGAGGAGGGAGAGATGGATATCAGGGAGCATGT
Source organism: Echiichthys vipera (assembly GCF_963691815.1). NCBI lineage: Eukaryota > Metazoa > Chordata > Actinopteri > Perciformes > Trachinidae > Echiichthys > Echiichthys vipera. Next base: position 11,738,239 of record NC_139843.1, on the reverse strand, counting down.
CGAGACCTGGAATGATAAACAAAGGCAAACACTTAGCAACAAGATGCAACACAATACACACAAGAGCAGATGAGGGACTGTGTGAGAGTTAAGTGAGGGAAAAAAGTCAGAATCAAATTCATCTTTGTACCTCTTGGGAACTCTGACCCCAGGCTGGTAACCACTGACCTATATGTCGGGCAAAGACAAATTGTGCACAAGCCAGGAAGTGATAAGTACTATTTTTTGCCCCTTTTTTTTCTTTTAACGTTTGTTTTATGTTTTGTATCATTTCACTATTTTTCTTTTTAAAGGAAGACTTGTAATCAAGTGGAAAGGAATGACAAAATACGGTTCAGGTTGTAGAAGGGGGAGGCTAAAATGAGAGAGGAGAAGTGAAGTTAGGTCAGTGTAACCTGCCTCAAGGACCCGAGTACACCCTCAGCATGTATTCACAGCTCACAGGGGGTCGAGCCGTGACCTTTCAAAGAGGAGTCGATGAAGAGATACTTTTTGACTGACAGCTACTTTCCCATATTTCCCACGGACCGTTCAGACTGAAGGGAGAAATATATCAAATTGCTCAAAATCAAGTATAACAAATTTTACCTCGATGCACAGCTGAGCGTTTGTAAGAGGAAGTGCAATAAGGACCCCTAGTCGACTAAGCCTGCTGGGTCAGACCGATAAGGATTATTTCATCTTCTTTTCATGTGGAGAGGAAGCTGATAAGAAGGCTTGTTTTTAACAGGAATGTGTCAGACCATGTGGATGCAATGAGGGCTGTAAAAGTGCGCGAGTATGTATGTCTACAGCCTGTTCATCAGTGCGTTTAGCTGGAAAATGTTTTGCCGATGTGACGGTTTATTATTGCAAAGGTGTGCAGAAAAATGATAAAGGCCCCTTCTTTAAGCAGTTTTGAATATTTCTATATTTGACTAATCAGGGCCTTCCTGCGATTCAAAATGACTGTGCTGGAGATTGTAAGCAATCAAAACTTGAGAACATGCAAAATCCTGCTTCCTGTTTACCGTAACAACAAGCAACAAACTAAACGTGACAGACACATTTACTCAAACAAAACTATAAAGACTGATCAGGTAGGTAACGTTATGTTTAACATTATAATGAAAAACTAAACAGAGGTATTCACGAGGACAGCTACGCATCTGCCGTCACTTTGGCAACCGCAGACACTTTCAGCTGAAAGTGTCCAGTCACTTTCAGGAGAGAAAACCTCCATCAGAGCAGTGATGTCTTCTAGTTTGCACAGTTTCAGTGTTCAGATTCAGCCCGGTCCACTTGACATCAGGTTGGTGCATGACAGTGTTTCTGAGGCTGTAGGCTGTTCTCATGTCTAATTCTGGCTGCTGGGGTCTGTGCTGAGTCACACATGACCATTAGTCTTTCCTTTCCTTCTCAAACTACGTCACAATTGCATTTTCATCAGCCCAAGTTCTAAAAACTGTCTTATAAAGAAATGACTTAATGCAAGGCTGTTTTATTAAATTCCATTCAACCACACAGGAATATCTGATTAACAGTTAATTGAGTGAACCCTGCCTGCCTTATTCTGTATGTTCATTGGTGGATAAACATAAGACGTTGAGGGGCTGCAGATAAGGTTTGATTAACTCTGGCTGCTGATAAGCTTGGCCATAATATCCTTGTGCGTGTGTGTGTGTGTGTGTGTGTGTGTGTTGGGGTGGGCTAAAGAGGACGGACGTGCCAGAGGCACAGCTGTGTGTATTTCTGAGACAGAGATGGAATTGTGTGCAGGACGGAGGCTCTCTTTAAGAGGAGTCTGTGTGTCTGTGATACAGATCTGCAGAGCTGACATGCAGTGGCTGTTTGAGCAGCCGCGGGCTGATAACATCACCAGGGGCTATTGACGCTCCATTTGTGCACTCGCTGGTACGTTGGGAGGACAAGAGGTTTCATTACTGCCAGAAAACACAAACACACACACTTGTAGGAGGACGCAGCCATGCATGAGTACATATAAAACACACACACACACACACACACACCCACACACCTGTCTCAAAATTGGCTCCCTCTTCACACGCTTTCTTCTGGATTCCTCCAACCCTCATCATTTCCCTCACTTTCAGCTGTCTGCCTGACAGTTTGGGTTGAGCTTAAATAAAAGTCCTATGTTGCTTTTGTGACTCAAATGTGTCACTGAAAATCTAAATCAGCAATAACAATAAATGCCAAAGCAGCCCCATTTTGTAAAGTAAGTTCAGTGATTTGACTTGAGATAGGTAACCTAATAATTTGGGTTACCAGTCCTTATGTAACTGCAAACTGGGACATTCCTTAAAACCCTTTAAAGGGAAGGCAGGCTTAAGCCATGGATGTGCTGTCTGCTTTGAATTGGTTAGCAGGTTGGAAAGTGCCTCCTCTGTAGTCTATAATTAGAAAGGAGTGCTTGTTTTTGGAGCAACTTCATAAAAATCAAAAGATCTCCTGGAGGTGTGAAACATCCCAACAGCTTAAATTATTTCAGGGTGAGTCACCTGAAATAGCCACTGTTAAAACAGCTGCAGAACGATTGCGGAAACTTTTTTAAAAGCCGCAACTAACATTCAGAATGTCCTGGTATGCACTAAGGCATGGGAATGTGTTGCACAAGCAAGCTGACAACCACACACAGAGGATGTACAGCCCCAGCCATCAGCGGGTAGTTACAGCTCTCAAACTACTGAGAAACGTATTCAAAAATCAAAAATGTAATAAAACTTAAACAAAATGTGTCTGTCAATAAAGATTACAGCACTCACATGAAACTATATATTAAAGACAGCAATGCGCTTACAACAGGTACACTTTAGCTACCATTACAAGATTAGAGATCATCAAAGGGATGTCTAACAGACTTTTAATTAAGTTTTATTACATTTAAAAAAAATTTTTTACTAAGTTTCTTAGAAACATTAGAAAGGAGTGCTTGTTTTTGGACCAGCTTCATACAAAAATCCCAAGATCTCCTGGAGCACTAGTGGATCGATGGAGCTCAAGAGAGCTTTCTGATGCTCTGAGACCCGCTGTTGTTCTAGTTAGCTGCAGTTTCTATAATGACTGACTTCTAATCGTACACATCGACGGACTTCATTTTTAATTAGAGATGCACCACCTTGTACGATGCACAGCTACTTTACACGTTAAACAGAAGCCCGCTTTCAATTGGTACATAAGGGGAAACCATAGGTTGACACTCCAAACCAGGAGCAAAGTCCATCCGAAGCTGTCGTGCTGCGCTCCTGCAGGTTCCGCCCTGTAGTAAAACAGACGCTCTACAGCCTTTGGTGTGAAAGACTTAATATTTAACTTACCATGCGTTGTTCAAGGTCCTAAATCCTTGAACGATTCTATAAAAAAAAAAAAGGCAGCAGTCCGGACCGGTTACCCCCCTCTTCGTTTCCGCACTGGTCTGATCCACTAGCCCCGTGCTCCAGGCAGCAGAGCAGCGACCCCACCTACTCGTCATGCCTACCTCTGATGTACCTGCACCGGTAATTACGTCCTCTCATCTCGCACAGTAGCAGAGGGACGCGGAGCAGCCGAGGCGCACTGTAAACGGCTCCCAGTGGCACTTTTGTAGTAAGACTTTTTTTCTTCATCACCCAAATTACTTTTCCCAAACAATTCAATTTACTGTTGTAGCGTATGTGTATGTTATTGATCATATGTTGCACTCAAAAAGCTTCGTTTGGCAAGATATGTATCTATCTCATGAAGCAATATATAATATATTTATTTTGCACAAAGCTAAATTTTCCTAAGAAACCCCCCCCCCCCCCCCCCAAAATCATCACAGAAAACCACTTCATTGTCACTGAACGTTTATGCAAAAACTGAAACATGTCAAACATAAATCAATCAGGCTGGACATCCCACCTGAACAGAAGGACTCAAGGACTCAACAACAGAACAGATGGCAGCACAGCATGCCCCCCCCCCCCACACACACACACACACACACACACACACACACACACACACACACACACACACACACACACACACACACACACACACACACACACACACACACACACACACACACACACACACACACACACACACACACACACACACACACACACACACACACACACACACACACACACACACACACACACACACACACACACACACACACACACACACACACACTTGGATAATTAAGGAACATATTTCTTTTGCAGTTTTCTGCCAACTTTAACAAACCTAAAGTGCATATATCATTTTCTATGAATACCTCCAGAAATATGAAATAAAGTGGCTGTCATTGAACCACATGTAAAAAACATAAAAGCAAAATTAAAAGCTGGATGGCAACTTCTGGAATAAGGTGACAAAATTATAATTACAAGCTGAGTGGCTGCTTCTGGAGGCCACATTCAGGGTTAACTTGTTTTAAAGGAACATGGCTGGGGAAAAACACAACAGGCTTGATTTTAACATCGGCGAACAAGACTTTAAAAGTTGTGCAATTGGTAAATCTTATTTTGTGTGTTCCACTAATTGCTTGGTGAGAGAAAGCTGCAGCTGCAGCAACTGTTCCAGGTGGTCAATCTGTGAAAAGTAACCGCAAAAAAAACATTCATTTGCACTTCAAATTCCTAGTTTTCAAATGCAGCTCAAGCCATTTGTTATGCATTAGCTCCTAGCTTTACAAACAAAATACAATGCTCCATGAAGTGAAACGATACAAATTTAAAGATGTTTTCAAAAAACAATGAAACCAGCTCTGACCTTGGTCATCAGGCTCTGACAGCAGCAGCCAGAGGTCTGAGGATCTGGGATTCAAATTGAAAGCAAAGTCAACGCTATACCATGATCAGTCACCAGCTAATTGTAGAATTAAAGTGTGATAGAAGTTTAAAAACATTTAAGTCACGCAGATCATTGTTATCATTTCAAAGCATACATACCATTTGTTTTTGTATCAACATTGCAGGGAGGCTCCATTTGCTTGATAATCTTCTGAACTGGATCTTCTGAAAAAAACAAGATACCATGCACTATGCATCATAAGCCATTTTTTCAAAAATATGTTTAGTTTCACTGATAATCAGTTAATCAAACAGATAAGCTCAAAGCCAATAGGAGGTGAAGAAATCTAGTCCTCTCTCAGGACACTTAAATTAAAATATGATGAAATATTATTATTACAAAGCCAAAAATAAACTGCATCACTCAACTTTAGTGTCATATTGGTTTGTGCTTAAATTGTGATAATAAAAAAAGACACTGGGTTTGCTAGGATATTTTGTTAAATTTATGTAATAGACTAGCAAGACTAGCAACTGAATAAAAATACAAAAAATAAAGTCACAGTGTAATTGTGATTTGACCAACCATTGACTACGACAGAAGTGTTTTTCTTCTGCTGGGGAGTCTGGGGTGCTAGCTGTGGGCTTTGGATTAGGCCGGTGGTCGCTGTGTCGCTGGTTTCAGGTATGGACGTGGGCTGGGGGCAGCCAGGTACAGCTGGAGGGCTGGCAGCAGATGTGCTGATGTCAGTTTGGTCAGCCTTTGAGGTGGTGGATGGGGAAGGATTACTTTTAGCCTTGGCCTGCAATGCATCCAAGATCATGGCGGAGAGGTGCCCCCCGCCCCTCTCAGTGGGCAGAGTAAGTGAGAGCACGTTAACGGAGTCACTGAAGGACTGGACAGTGGCAAGGACGCCATTCACCAGCTGGCTTTGAAACATCATCAGCACTTCCCCTGGGATCTCTGCAGGGAAGTGTTCCTTCCCTAGAAACAAAGGGGTGTATAAGCAGAGTAAAAGAGCAACACAAGTGACACCTGTGTCCAAGTTTGAAATCATTTCAAAGAACAAGAATGAAGGCCATTTTGCCTTACCACTGAGCGTGCAGCGAGTGATCTGAAAGGGGAACTGCAGCAGATGCGTAGGTATGGGCAAGATACGGGAAAATGGCACCTTCTCAGTGTTGCCGTAATCTGCATAAATGACACTCGTCTCATTTTCTCCAACCTCCAGGACCACTGCACGGTACCAGTTATTGTCAGCTGGAAAGAGAGAACGGTTATTAATTAAATTCCAGCAGCAGTTTTGTGAGCAGAAACAGATGCTATATATTGACATTGATGTCACAACCTCCAGGTGGTGTTTTTTTGTGTGTATTTTACGGCCTTGATCTGAGTTTCCATTGAATTCTGGAGGAAATATCTATGAAGATCTGTATTTTGTTTATCATTAGAATTCAAGGCCACAAAAAAGCCTTAAATTCTGCTTTGAAGAGATGACAAAGATAACTCTGCCTACATAACTGCCCTTGAAAATGGTCTTAACCAGCTTCAAACCTGCAGATAGGACTGAAAACTATTAAAACTGACCCTGTTGTTAGCTGAACTGCGGAATGTTTGTCAGGCTATAGTCTCCTACTCACATACTGTGTTTACGGAGGAGACGCTCCTACGCTCTGTAGCACACGCTGTGTAATTACATCTACTAGCAGACACCAAATTACCAGCTTTGGTTTGCAGAGGCAAGAACTGCAGGTGGGGTCTCAAGAACAGAGCGAACATAAAAACGAAAGAAGGGAATTCATGTTGGCAGATTGTGTGAGTGTAATAGCGCAACGATGGATCAGCTAGTCTGTCCTCATACGTTCTCTTGCCTGTAATCTAACGATGTGTGGGAATTATACAGCCTGAGCGATGGGGTTTTCCCCTGCCGACAGTATCTATTAAACTCTAAATGCATTTTCCTCAAACTGATGTTGGGAACTAATCCACCTTGCAAAACTCAACTGTTTTGTCACACATTTTCTCAAACAAGAGGACATTGTTTTGACCTAAAAGAATAAGCATTTACTAACAGTCCATCTATCTCAGTATGATACTTCAACATCAACATTGTTAGTTATGATGCATGACTAGATTTGAAGTTATTTGTTTTGAGACCTTGTTATCTCTTGTAAATATTTTGCTTAGTATCATGTTAGGATGTGAAACACCATAAAGTCAGAAGGTTGCTCATATAGTCATTCACTTATAATTTACCTGTCTGAGACCGGGTGGTTTTAAGGTGGTTTTAATGAGAATGCTTACATACTGAATGAGTATTGCTCACTTAATTCACATCTACAGGGCAGATTGGATGGACGCCAGGATTAAAAAGGTACTTTCTTGCATCTTATTTAATCCGGAAATGTGATAGAAAGACCTTAAGGTTTATTTCTGGACCTATCTTTTTAAGATGTACAGAATGCATTTATGGAATAATAAATGTTTCTCACCAGAGAACTGGGCACAGCAGGCAGCCCCAGCAACTGGTCTGCTCAAGACAGAGGAGGATAAAGTGGCCTGAACGTTTCTGCAGTAGGCATCCAGCTCCATCATCACCTCCTGTAGCTTCTGCTGGTCCACTGCAACACCACAACAACACAGCAATTACAACAGGAAGGAGTATCAAATTTTCACCATTTGTACATCTGTCTTGGACAGGGACCAAAGTAAGTATTCTGACCCTGCCTGGGATCGACCACGTAGAAGAGGGAAGGACTAGTGACGGCTGCAACGCAAGGCTGAAATGTTTCGGTGAGAGGCAGCTCCACTGTCTTCCAATCCACTGGGAAAGATGGGGCTGAAACAAGATTACAACACAATTTCAGCAAGGCCCCTCAAAACAGCAACCACTGCATTTCATCTTCAGGACACCTGTACTCTAGAAGACCTTCTGATGGCGTTGCAGTCCGTCCCTCATTTGGAATCTCTTCGGAATTGGCTCCTGTCTGGCTGGAGGCTTGTATTTGGCTGTGCTCATTTTCCTGCATTTTCTCTTGGTGCTTCTTTGGCGTCTCTTCAGGAATAGCTCCAGGAACTTTGGCTAGTTGTTCAGAAATGAGGGCAGCTGCCACATTCTGCCCCCTGCTCTCCAGCTCCACACCGTAGCCTTGCTCGGTGGCAGAAAGGACACGTGCAGAGAGCTGCTCACCATCCACCAGAGTCTGGAACCATAGCAGGGCTTCACTGCTCCACTCTGATCCCAGGGGCTCCACTCCTGAGTCCAAACAGGCACACTTTGTAAGAAGCTTCATGTTAAAATATTGTTTTATGCCTATTCATCCAACTGGCAAAGCTTAAATTAGTGCAACATTTCAGTCTAATGTACCAGCAGTCGCAGTGGAGAAATGCTCTCAAAATGACAACACTCATCACGAAACAGATTCTGATCCCACATAACCTTTAATACCACAGAAGATTTGTGATTTCCACCAAGTACTTAATACAGGGCCCTCTTTGGAGGTGAGAAAAATGTATCAGATACACTCTTGGCTCCTCAACAAGAAATCATTTCATTTGAGAAATCACATTCTCTAGCACACGCACACACTACCTGTAAGCCAGCAGCGAATTGCCTGGAAGGGTAGAGTCAGGAGTTGGGGTGTAATGGCTCTAACGTGGTTCTTTTTCACTTCCATGCTATAACCATAGTCCACAAAGTTTACATACACGTCTTCAGACAGCTTGGTTACCATAGCTCGATACCACTCTCCATCGCCTGAGGAGCAGAAAAAACATTATGTGCAACTAAACCCCCCAAAACAAAGAAAAAAGATTCTGAATGTCATCTGATCAATGCTGTTAGGAAACAGTTCCATCTGTCAACTTACAGGAGAGACTCACAGTTTTGCCATTTTATAAAAAATGAACTCTCTCCAGACAACATTAATAATCACAACCAATGAATAACTTGTTCTTGGTCATATTCCAATGTATGAAAACATTCATGTCTGAAGAGCTGACAGTGTTTGTCACAAACAGTGGTGCTGTAAAACATCTCACCAGGAAACATGGCACAACATGGCTCTCCCACTTTGGGCTCAAAAGGTGAGGCCTTTGCTGCACAATGCCGTTTCAACTCAGCCCCCAGCTCTATCAGCCGCTGATGGTCTGACAGACAAATGAGAAAAGGTCGCATCAAATTGTCAAAATAGAAAAACCATTTCTATACATAAATATAACTTGAATCATTCTTAGGAGTACAAAGAAGAATTAAATACTTGAAATGATCTACAGCCCTCTAGGCTGAAGACAATACCTGTAGGACTGTTGATGCGGCAGAAAAAACCTTGAGGGTTCTCCACGACACTGGCTAGCAGTGCCACTGTCTGGCCATCACAGGGAAGCTCAGCACAAGACCACACCAGAGGCTCAGAGGATGAGGCAGGCGCTGAAAGCCAAAAATATAAAGTTGGGAACAATATTCTCGAATCAAGACTATAGATATAGGTAGATATTTGATCGTATATACTTCACTACTGTAAATATTCATTTCTGTAAATTCAAATTTAAGTCTTTTCTAAAATATGTTTAGTCTGTATATCTGGAGTTCTGTAAAATAAATAATTCCCGCCAGGGGTTATGAAAGTATTTCTGATTCTGATGATTTGATAGAACATAGACAGATGCAAGTGACATTTTAGTTTAAAGCATCACCCTAATATTCAATATCCTGAAAAGGCAGAAAGCGTCATCTTCATTTTTAAATACTAATAGAAACAGGCCTTGCTTTTTTGAGATGTGCCTCAATGTTTTACATAGAACTTGATACAATTTTCATAAAAGAATGAACAGGTGAATTTGAGACACTTCCCACCATGTTGTTCAGAAGCAGCAGCGGTTGGTGTCTGGTCAGCCTGCTGGTCACTACTGGTGGGAACAGGAGCAGGCACTGCGAAACCAGCAGAGATCAACAGCTCGGCTATATTGGCCTGAGGATCACTGGCCTCATCAATCATGGCCACCGAAGCCTTGCTCTTATGTGCTCTTTGGATCTCAATGCGCAGTATTCGGTTTGATACCCTGCGCTGCAGGGCCAGCAGGCAGTCCTCTGACCAGCTCTCCCCAACAGGCTGCACCCCTGGAAAGGAGCCCAACAACAGATGTCAGGGTGTCAGAGACAACTTATTTCAAAATGACATAAATGTGCAATTTCAAATCTGGGTAAAATTCACCAAACAAATCTCATTGGTTTGCAAAACCAATAATTGTAGCATATACTCAAATATAAAGCTTATTTAAAAGTTAACTGTTTCAGGCCAAGGCATTGTTCACTATCTGAGATAACAAGGCAGCTCTGGTGACATCATTGTCTAATATAACAGATAAGGTAAAGGAGTTTTTGAATAGATTTAATTTTAAAAGTGGAGTGACACTACACGAATAAAGGAAAGGAAAACAGTTGAAGTTTCTTTAGGCCTGTGACTCAGAAAAGATCCATCTCAAACAGTTAAACACACTTTGGTAAGTTTCTGACCATTTAAAATGTGCTTTACATTGCATATACTACCTGCTAGACCACAAGGTATAGCCTGCATGGGCAGGGCCAGTAGTGAAGTGGTGATATGCCGCAGCTGGCCTAAATCCACCTCCTCAGAGTTGCCAAAATCAAGGTAGCCAACACAGACACGTGCCTCTGATGAATAAGCCAGAACTTTAGCCCTGTACCACTGCTTGTCCTCTGAAAGGAACATACAGAGATCAGCGCTAGAATAGGTTCACAAATGTAATATATATTTTAAATATTAAAATGCAAAACAGTAGGTTGAAACAGGCAACATCAGCACTGCTGTTTCAAAATAAACTTATAAGAAACAGACATTAATGTATTGAAGCATTTTAGAAAAAGTAAAAAAAAAAAAAAAAAAGCAGCCCTAAACCAAGTTGTTAAATGCTGATATAGTCTTAATATGTGTATATATGTGTTGTACCTGAGAACTGGGCACAGCAAGCCGTGCCGGGGGCTGGCCTGAAGTTCTGGGGCACTTGGACCTGAGAGCAGTGTTCCCTCAGCTTTAGCTGCAACTCCTGAATAACTCCTGTAAACCAAAATCTCTCAAGTTAAAGACACGTCAAAGACCGAAGGCTTTAATTGCTTGTACTAGATGACATTCTACTTACCAGCGTTCTCCACTTTCTGTACAATAATGTCATCAGGTGACTGCAGGTGGGTGAGCACAACAGAGAAGGAGTCACCCACTGCCTGTGTCAGTGGCTCTGGTGGCTGAGCCCAGGTGTTGTCATCCTTCCCAACAGAGAGACGCTTGAAGTTCTCAAAGGATGCACTCACCATGGCATCTGAGGAAAATCCAACTTTTCTTATATGTATAATTGGATAGACATATTTTGCATTGGTAATACAAGCACAACAAATCCAGACACGGAAAAATCCCATTGCTTGTTGCCTGAAGCTATATGCACTTACTTTAGCCAGGGTACCTGGAAAATCTTTGGGAATAAATTAAATGACCTCCATGACATTTAATACCTCAAGGTACATTTATATTACATTTTAAACAAACTGTGCAGTGCAACAGGGATATACAGGGATTATCCCCAGCTTACTTATTTCTTGCTGAGTTGGTGTTACGTTGACTTTTTCTTCTGCTGCATAAGTGTTCTCAATGAGGAATGTGCTCAACGTTTTTCCTAAAAGACACAGGGAGAGAGTTGTGTTTATGAGTTTAAACTTCTGCAAATCATGTACCTGTGTATCCGAATCACAAATCACACTTTAAAAATCATTAACACATCATGTTTTTCAGCATTCCAAACTCTGTACAACCTACCCATGGAAAGCAGGATATCCACAGAATGGATGTGACCATTCTCAAGTGTGTCCACCAGCCTAACAGACACAATCTTGCCGACCAACATCTGTTTCACTGAAATACAGCACTCGCCAGACCATTTGTCACTCACTGGCACAACCCCGGCGATACGGCACTGCATTGCCTGAAAGTAACAGGTTCAAGTGCTAATGTCATCATGGTAGTTGTTAGACACTGAAAACCGTCTGTTTGAATGTTATGGTTTGGGAGTGTGTTAACAGTACCATGCTTAAAGATAATAGTAGTGTGATAATGTAATATGAACATGCACTCACACATGGACAATATGGCTGGATATTAGCAGCAAGGGGCTTGATCCTGTCCACAGGCACGTCTTCTTCATTGCCAAAGTCAATGTAAAGGATACTTGCCGTCTTCTGATCAGCAGCCAAAGTCTGGACCAGACCTCGGTACCACTTCTACACACAAAAAACACAGGCAAACACACATGGCACCATGCACAGTCAAAGTCTGAGCTAATGTTCATATTTAATCTTGTCGCTTTTCAAATTGCTTGAGATGTCCGGTAAACAAGATCTCTGCTCACCAGGTCAAAGGAGAACTGAACCGTGCAAATCTCCCCAACACAGGGCACATATGTCGTCACTGTTGGGCTGCTGTTTGTTTTCTGAAGCTCTGTGGTGATGACTTGAAGAGCCTCCAGTAACTCAGGACTTTGGGCAAGAAGGAAAAACCTACCAGGGTTGTAGAACTCTACAACAGATGCCTAAAAGGCACACACAATTACATCAAAACAATATTGCGTTAAGTTTTTTTAATAACATTGGCAAGATCACTCTTTACAGTTGAGACAAAATGGGTATGATTTACCTGGATGTCTGTTCCCTTAATGGTTTTAGCCATATGCAAGTCGTTCAAATAGACCCTCTGGAGGCTGGATGCATCACCGCTCTTCGATAGACAGGTTAAACATAGATAACAAAACATAAGAGCACAAATCCTTTACATAGGGTTATTCACTGCAATTACCGCACACTCAAGCCGGCCAGCTCTGTCTCCTGTCACTGGCGAAGCTACGACTTCCTTAGATTTCTCCCTGAGAAAAGAAGAGATTGAACGTTTCTTGTTTGCATTAAAAAAAGTCATCACAGTGGTACTCAGGGTTTACCAAGCTTACTTTTCAAGTTCTGGTTCAAGGGGCATGCACATGTGTCTGTGTGCCTTCCAGTCTTCTGTCTGACACACCACAGAACAGTAAGATGTCTTCTTGCAGCGCTTGCATCGAAAATTTCCTGTCAAGTGAGTACTAGTTAATTAAAGCAGACTGATAACTAGGGCTGTGCTTTATGGGAAAAAAATAATATCCCGATACATTTTCTCCATTGCACAATATACATCAGGATATTTTGACATCTTTTTTAAAAGGACCATATGAAATCAAACTTTTACCCTTCACCATTTTCACTACAATCCCTGCAGATTATATACCATTCTCGGTTAACTTCACAGGTGATTCCATCAAAACATTTTATATTTTCATTGTGATTTATCACAATTCAGCTGAAATAAGACTATTTTTTTATTCAAACTGCAAAAAAACCCTCAAAATTACAACTAAGGGGCAATCTGCAAAACGTTATATTACGTATATTTCTATAGTAGTTTGGTTTTGGCGCTGCACTTTTGTCGGACGCCCGGTTTCTATTTTATTCCTGTTACAGCAGATTACGAATTGAATGCTGAATTAGCTAAACGAGATGTCCTCATTTCAAAATAAAACCTAAATACATCTGCTGTTGTAGCCAGCAGGCCAGATAAGGAGGGAATTACTCTCACTGCAGTGTGTGTGGGACTGTGTGTGTGGCAGGTTTGGTCAGAAGGAGGCCGCTATGAAGTGACGGAGATCGCTCTTCGCGCGGGGAACTGAGCCGGCCGGCCCTGCAAGCAGGCTGCAATCCGAAATATACTAGAAAATTAAGTTCCCTCCCTTCAGCAACTAGATGTTGTGCAGGAATGGTTGGTGAGTGTCTGAGGTGAGTGTTTTGGGTTTTTTGGATCCCCCGGGGAATGTTTTTAACACAAAACCAAGGCAAGACTGCCGCTTGAAAGAAAAACAGATGACCATGAACTACTCGATACATACGATATAATGATTTAATGTATCGCACACATCCATTTCGGGGATATATCTGGTATATTCAATATATCGCACAGCCCTACTAATAACTGTACCAAATCTAAAGACAAAGATGCCCGAACAAGATTGACAACCACGAGGAAATGTGTTACATACCATGGACTATGGTGTGATGATACATTTAAAATCAATGACTAGCCGAGATGAGAACATAAGTCAGCATTATATCCTCCATGAGTCTATAATTATGAATTCAAGTTGTTTTACAAAATACAATGTTTGAAAATCATTTTTGGAGAATGGAAAGCCGCAAAAGTGTCTTAGCAACGCCACACCAATGTTGGAACACTTCTATCGTGACTTCAATGACCACAATAATACCTTGCTGACCACAGAAGTTGCAGACGTGTACACTCAGTGCTGGTGGTGTGGATCCTAACACCTATAAAGACAGGAAAAAAAATATTTGTGATAAAAATGGCAATGTTAAGCAGAACCCATTTATCTGATAAAGACCAGCAAGTTTGTTACATACTGCAGATTTATCCTGGCTGACCCCTGCAAAAGAGAAAACAGAAAAGAACACGGTGAAATATACACCCAGGGGTAACGTTTTAGTAGGTAATATTATAGCCATGCTCTAGTATTAACATTTGGACTGCTGTTGACTTACTATTCACATTGTACAGTCGTCCAAATTAGAAAAAAACAAAGGATAATGCAGGCAGGTGTGTCTGATAATACACTAAACATGACTTAAGTCTCAATAAATAAATGCATAATCAAATACAGGAATTAATAAATAAATGCATAAATAAAATATACAGAAATTAATAAATGCTGAAATAAGTGGGGCCTCCTACTATATGTAGATATGTCCTATCATATGGACAGAAATAAACACCATTGTAGAAATAAATGTAATGCATTTATTTATTATTTATTTCTGCATTTACTACTTTTTTGTATGCATTTATACATGTATTGATTGATTGAAACTTAAATGATGTTTAGTCCCGCCCGTCGGGTAACTATGGCTTTGATTTACCTTCTCCAGTGGCGCCTGACGCTGGGCAAACAGGTGTTGCATCGGGTCGTCTTAAAGGAGACAATGGGGTGGAAACAGCCATGGGGCTCGACGATGGTTTCCTCAAGGGCAGGTTCGGTCTCACAAGGTAAGGAGGAAATGACCGGTACATGGCTGCCTGAGAAGGTCATACAGATGATCTTAAAGTCAAAAAAGTTTCTAAAAATATAACATGAGCACGAACAGTGCACAAAAATGTCGTTGTCCACCACAAAAGTAATGCATTCCCTGCTGTATGACCAGCTAACGCTAACTACTGACGCAGCTAACGCTAACTACCTTAACATTAGCATAGTTAGCAAACGACAACAGTTTAAAAAAAACTTGTAACAACATTTAACTGTGGTGTACTACGAGACACATCCGACTATATCAACCCTACACAAACAAATATAGCGTTACCTGTACTTTATGGATTTATATTATACAGTCAATATTTTATCTGAGCGCACGTGTCGGCGGAAGAGGCAAACGTGTGTTGCACATGCGCAGTAGCCTCAATTGCGGATAGGTTAAAGGGCAGGTGGAAATTACCGTAATTCTCAACTTCTACTGCTGTCCGAGAACAGAGACACTTTCTTCAACACCAAATCTACATTGTTAAATATGTACCTCAGTGTTTTTTTAAAAGTTATCTCTGCCTTTATGATATAACCTTTGTCACATTACTTTTGTTTTTGACAGTGATTACTTCTGCCTTTAAAAGCCATAGGCTCTAGAAAAGCTGAGTGCCTACTGCATTAGTAGACATTTAATTAGAATGTTTTTGCTCTGTATTATGTTTGGGACATTGTAGCTAATATTATAATTTATGTTTTATTAAAATGAATAGACAAATACAAGGAAAACACATATTGCAGTTGAAGTTCAGCCATCCTTGAGGAGTAGAGCCGCTGCTCCTTTGCGTTGAAAGGAGCCAGTTGAGGTGGTTCAGGATCATCTAGTAAGGATGCCCCCAGGGCACCTTCCTAGGGAGGTGTTCCAGGCACGTCCAGCTGGGAGTAGGCCTCGGGAAAGACCCAGGACTAGGTGGAGAGATCATATCTCCAGACTGGCCTGGGAAGGCCTCGGGATCCTCCAGTTAGAGCTGGTTAATGTGGCCCGGGAAAGGGAAGTTTGGGGTCATCTGATAGAGCTTCTGCCCCCACAAACAATCCCCGGATAAACGGTTGAAGATGAGATGAGATGTACTATCCACATAATGTAATTTTTCACTAATATCACAGGCTGTGCTGCGATATTGACCTGTGATATTAGTGTCCATATAGTTTATTTTTTAAATGTGTTTGCTTTTTTTTGCAAATTATTTTTCCTAAATATAGGAATGTCAATGATTTTTTTCTTTCCTTTACAATAAGATCATACAAAAAAAAAAAAGCAAATAACTGGAATGACAGCATAGATGGAAATAAAGACATGTTTGCCTACAAGAGCTGTGGACCTGAGTTTATTGGAAAAGAAACTCAGGTCCAAGATTGTAAGCATTGTCTGTAACCTCTCCATCATGTGCCTTGAATTCTGGCTCACTGTCACTGGAAAGAGTCAAAAATTACATTGTGTGGATAGTACATACAGTTGCGATATGTGTTTTCCTTTTTATTTATCTATTCATTTTAATAAAACATAAATTATAATATTAGCTACAATGACCCAAATATAATACAGAGCAAAAACATTCTAATTGTCTGACTAAATGTCTACTAGTGCAGTAGGCCATCAGCTTTTCTAGAGCCTATGGTTTTCAAGGCAGAAGTAACACTGTCAAAAACAAAAGTAATGTGACAAATGTTATGTCATAAAGGCAGAGATAACTTTATAAACCCTGAAGGTTTATAGACGAGTTTATATTTAACAGTTTAGATTTGGAGAAATGTGTAGTTTTGGAATTGGCATCAAATGGTCAACATACCCAGTGTATTAATAGTATATCAATCAGTGCAATAATCATAATCATCACAATTTTGAGGAAGAGACCAGATTTTTTCCCCCAACATAAGTTATTTACAGGACTATTCAGGTAAAAATATTACAGGAGAAACAGAGAGAAAATAACATTGGAATAAAAGCACAGATTTGACGATTGTTCTCACTACCAGATGGCCTGAAGCATACTTTACCAACTGGTTAGTCAGTTACAACAGAGGAGCGAGCATCAAGTACATAAACAGACATGTTACTTTTGAAATACATGAGTACACCAGATGGAATAGCATTAAAAACTATGACATACTATGTTGGAGTTATAGGTATTCCATAATATTGAAGAAACTCCTCATAAGAAAATAAAACACAACATTGCTGTTGAATAGCTGTCTTACCCAGATAATATTATTATCACAATTCCCCAAAGAATATCGATCTGTTCTTGTAAAGTATATCTTTGTTATCCTCTGCACAGTAACGGTGTGGTGAAAAATTGTGTTTATATATTGATATAAGGGTGTACCTGTCCTGTGTTGACGTCAGACTGACGTAATTTCTCACTGGCATGTCATTGGTTGATATCGCCTCATCGTTTCTCCCGCAGTGGCCATATTTGTTGATGTGTCATATCAAAGTGACTTGTTGGGACTATCAGCTGGTAAGGCAGAAATCCCAAAGTTAACTCTTATTCCGGTTCTTTCCGCATTGAACTACAGCATGGGCTACTCTCAGGTGGGTTGCGATATCTCTCTTTAGCTTTGTTTGTTATGTATGTTGAACGTTAGCCCCGCTAGCTGCAGTCTAGCTAGCTGACGTTAACGCCTCTCTTATCAACGTTAGCTTAAGCTAGCTAAGCTGTGCGTCCATACAATATGTCAGTCTGCAGTTACGCGTTAAATATATTTGAACAGACAGTTTTTAGTTCGCTATGTGTTACGCTAGGTAATGTTTTCCCCTAACGCCGTATCGGGGTTAACGAAGCAGCTAGCAGGATTAAGTCAGCATTAGTGAATGAACCTTTGGGCTATCGTTAAATAGAACCGGTGTTAATAAAACGGCAGTAAACACAAATGGCACATCGGCCTGCTGCTTGTTAACCACACATTAAACAACCTATGATTGTGTCTGACTGACTACTGACATTTCCTTAACTGCTTTTGATAGTGTTCTGGCATGACACCTGTCGCAAGAGCATCAACGCCATTATGTGTGTGTTATCTGTTGTGCTTTTACTGTTTAACATTAGAAGATTGATTCTGTTGCTTCATGAGGATACGATCCATTTATCACTATACGATAAGGCTTCTGAGATTTATTGTAAATAAAATGATTGTCCCAAATTGTGTAGTAATAAGGCAGAAGTGCAACTGTAGTGAGTGCAGATGAGATGGTATTTAAAGAGGGATGGCAAATGATACTGGTGGGATCTTGGGTCAGGAAGCAAGGTGTAACATAACATCCATCAAAAACAACAACTTGGGGGAGCCTTTATTAAAGTTGATATCACTCCTGCTATTTTCAGCCATCTCTCTGTGATTAATGACAGTAGATACCGACAAAGCCATTTACCATCCAAGGAGGAAGAAGATTTACTTTATTAATCCCCCAAGGGGAATTTCAATTTTTTCACTCTGTTATTATTCAGGTTACACACTCACACACACAGGCCCGAAATACACACACATGCACAAACAGAACCTATATACATGCAATTAATGGAGAGATGTCAGAGCGAGGGGGCTGCCAATGGATCGCCGAGTCACCTTTGGACTGAGCTACTGCCACCCAAATAATGTGTGCTGAGGTTTAAGCCATGCCTGATTGTTTCAAACTGAGACAGAGCTGCTTTGTTTATTGGCCAATTCCATGACTTTAGTGAGCACAGGCAAAATGTCTGGTTAATTCTCTTCACATCCTAAGATAAAGTGAACAAGTGGTCCCCTCAATCTAATCCATAAAGGTTGTATTTCTTATTCTCAGAAGTAAACATGAGAACAGAATCATGTTTATGTCACATACCAGTCCTTAGGAGATGTCTTCTGGTTTTACATATTGTTTCATATGAGACACAGATAGAAAAGCTATCTACTTCAAAAGGCATACATTGTACAGTTCTTTGCATAATTGTCAGGTCATCCCAAGTGTGTTTTAACATTCATTTTGAATGGGTTGGAGATAAATGCTCTTAAATACCTATGGTAGTTGTATGACATGCCACCATGTCACAGGCATTTTTATGACCACACCTCTTAGTGTGAGTCTGTGGGGCATGACTTTGAGTTTTGTTATCCTTTTGGTAACAAAATAAACTTGCATATCACCAGGGAACTTAACAAGGAAATATTGAGCGTATTCGGTATTGGCAGGGTTGTTCCTGGCTCAACACAAAGACAAGATTGTTCCTAATATTCATGAAAACGAAGTGAAGGGCTGCTGTATTGGTGACATCCAGGAATTGTAGGCTGTTCAGAGAAAAACTGTTGTCATAAGATGTATGAAAACCCAAATAGTTTTTTTGTCTTTGCTCCAACTCAGTCTCACTTCTCTACTCTGTGTCTGCCTCTTTATGTGTCTCCACCAGGTTTGAACCAGAGGGACCATGGAACAGCCTGGTCCTGCCTCAGATACACACATGATGGAAGGATCGGAGGTTGCATCTGCGTCGGATGGATCGCACCCAGGGAATCGGCCTCACAGCAGCACATCTAATGTAGAAGAGGAGGAACAAATCTCTCACAACGGTGCAGATGAGGCAGAACAGTGCAGTCAGGCAAAAGATGAAACAGAGCTTGACAGTGAATTAAACAAGACTGCGACAGATGTTCAGACAGAGATAAAGACACAGTCAGAAGCTCAAGCATTCAGTCAGGAACATGTAGAGGAGCATGAACTGGATGCCGGTTGTGATAGCAGTACACTTTCCATGGAAGGTGGGATCCCTTCCCTTACAAATGAGGCTGGTGGAGCATTAGTAGCCCCAGTCACCACACTGGTTAATGTAGTAGAAAGCTCTCCTTCTGTTCTCGAAGGTACAAAAGAAACCTTATTGACTTTTGATGAAGTGAAGAACACTCATGCGGCCATTACAAACAGCAATGAGCAGTCATCAGTCTTGGCTACAAATAGTCCCACAGAGCCATTGTCTGCTGATGAAAATGGTTCAGCCGAGAGTCCATCATCCTCTTGCATCCAAAATGCTTCCAAAAACTCCCCTACCAACTCCACAACCACCTCTGGGATTTCTAATGGCCCTTCTACCCCTAGTTCTGACACTGTGAGTTCCTCCCTCGCTTCCAGCCCACAAACCAGTGCCAACGCTTCAGCCCCCTCACATTCCTTGTCAAGTCCGTATGACACTGATTGCAGCCGAAAGCTCATCTCCCAGATCCAGCGCTCGCTGTCACAGGAGTCACTGCTGGATGAGCTAGAGTCAGAGCTGCTGGCTTGTCAGCTGCCTGAGGGGGGAAATGGAAGTGAGAGGAAAGGGAGCCCCCCTGTCAATGGTCTCCCTACAGACCAAGAGGACTGCATGGGAGTCTTTGAGAAGTGTGTGCAATACAAATATGCACAGCAGGAGAAGTCTATTCAGAGGTAAACTGCTATTTCATCTGTTAAAATGGGTATTCTATGGTGTTGGTTATTAGATTAATCAATGTCTGTGGTTGATCTGCTCCGTAGAGTTGCTGATGGTGTTCCTGGCCACTTTGAGTAAACAGTACTTTGCTTCCATTGTATTTGGTCAGTTTAGCATCAGAATAAGAAATACTTTAATAATCCCAGGGGTAAATTGTTTAAACTGTTTAGCAAGAGATTAACCTACTTTGAGTGCTACAGTTTTATTGAATCTGTCTTGATTAAGCCGACGCACAATAATAATTTACTAATTCAAAGATTAAGCAATAACTTTTGCAGTAATGCAACTGGACTTTTTTGGCAAAATGACACAAAATGGCCTACATTTTCCTACACTGTCCTGCTTTTGGCCTTGATAACAGCAGTCTGAATTCTTCAGTACTTTGTGTGGACTTGACCTTGATTGGTATTTTCTGCCTGTGTGTGTGTGTGTGTGTGTGTGGTGCTTCTGTGTTTTATAGGCTGCTTGAGGAGAACAAGAGGCATCAGGAGCTGATCCTGGGTATCTGTTCAGAGAAGGACAACATGAGGGAAGAGCTGAGAAAGAGGGCAGAAACAGAAAAGCAGCACATGGCCACCATTAAAAAGGTTAGTTTCATTCTCTGTGGTCTATTGTTCATTGTCATATGGCACACTGACTGTTTTGGAACACAAACACAACTAATGTGTGTGGTTTATTTGTATTACTGGGCTATGTTTGTCCCGATTGTCTCTCCAAGCTATTTTGAATCTATTTCAAAACAATGAAAGCTTATTCACTACGCGTTTCATCAACAAGGAAGAGCTCCTCTCCCACAGTATTTTGTCTTATTTCCTGCCTGTGGTGGACATCGACTTCTGCTACTTGTGAACACATGCCACCTGCATTTAACATTTTATTTTACATTGATACTGTAATATTTTGTGTAAGGGACTGTCACAGTTTAGAGAAAGGAAAATGTTGCAATCGTGGATTATCAGAGCATTGCACTTGGCCAGCTTCATCTGTGTGTTTTTAAACGTCTTGCGTCTTTTTTGTGTGTCCTACCCTTTGATTAACAAAGCTTACCATCCACCTAGCACACCAATTACTTCTCTATTCATTGGATCTGGTCGTGCATCACTGTTGCCATAGAAGAACAATTGACTTGTGCTTTCTTGGTAACAGCATTTGTTTAAGCATTGTGTAAGCAGAAGGGTGTAGGAGGGATTTTTACGACATGCACCCAATGTATGCTTTTCTTATCCTCTCCAAACATAATATGGAATTATTTTCAGCTTATATTGACAATAGAGGTCTTTGATTTTAAGGACAAATCTAAACTGTCTTCCTCTTCCCTGGTTATGTAAATTAATTTTGCAACAATTCGTGTCAGGTATCCTGTGAAGCAGGTTATCCCAGGTGGGGCCCAGGCTTACATGTTGCTCAACAAGTTGCTTACCCTGCATACTCCCTGTTTCTGCAGTTGGAGGGCAGGGTGGAGGAGCTGCTGAGAGAACTTAAGGAGTCGCGGGATAAACTAATTCATCAGGACCAGGCAGCTAAGGCTGCCCTCCAGCACATGCAGAAGGAGATGTCCTACAGGCTTGAACAGGTATAACTAGGACCCAAATAATGAGGGTGTTTGTTAAGCTGGCCAGACAACTTATTTTTCCCCAGTCTAACACTTATTTGCATATCTGGCCTAGTCGGTTCCTTTATAGGCTGCAACAGTACCTTTTTATGTAGCTGAACCAAGATCATTTTTTTCATTTCAAACCACAACACAGCACTTGGTATTTGTATATACTAGGGGTGCAACGGATCAAAAAACTCACGGTTTGGATCGTTTCTCGGATCAGAGTCACGGATCGGATAATTTTTCGGGTCAGCAAAAAAAAAAAAAAAAGACAAGACAAAGGGACGTGGACGTAGGAAACCACGTTCCTGATCCTGCGGTCCATCCTGTGATGCCATATTCACTACATGGGCAAAGCACCCTATCTGCGGGCCCAGTCCTATGCCCTACTGGGCCTCTTTATTCATTCCTCCACCTGTCTGTCATGAGCGCAACAGAGGATGCTCGGGATAATTCATTCACAACTTTTTTTATAAAGTGGGTGCGCGACGAGATGCTGTAATGTGGCTTAAGCACTTTCAACATGTGTTTAAAGCCCTCGTATAGCACAATCGAATATGGCCTCATGTCTGCAGCTATAAACACACTGACAGCGCTTGTGATCTGCTTATATGCAGCGGTGATAAGCTGTTGAGCAGCATTTGTTTTCACTCCGGTCAGTGATACACCGGGTGATGTCGCTTCACATGTGTTGCCATGCTTGATGTGTTTCCACTGTCATATACTGTATGTGACTACACGCCGTTATATTGACAGGGAAGAAAAAATGCTCCCATTTAGGGGATTTAAATGTCACGGGGCGTTCAAACTCCTCCTCCACTCGCCATGACCACACTGCTCTTAACAAGTGTGTGTGGACTAAAAATGCCCACAACTTTTTTTTTTTTCACAAATCAATCCGTGGATCACATGTGTGACGAACCGAAGATATTGATCCGAACAGATCCCGGATAAATGATGATCCGTTGCACCACTAGTGTATATTCTGTATGTATACAAGAAAATAGATTTTCATTGTTAAATTAAGAGAGTTCAGAGACAAGAATCAGTCGTCTGAATTGTACTAAAGATTTGTGGAATGTGTTTGTGAGGTGTCTTTACCAAACAAGTATCTCCTACGCAGTATCTCCATCTATAATCTGACCTATGTGTCAATATCACTGTCATTGAGTAAATTGCACCTTTACAGAGAGAAATATTGTGTTCATATTTAGATTGATATTATTGCTTGACATGTTATAGCCAAAATACAGGTTATTCACAACTGGCTAAGAATACGCATCTTTGGTTTTTGCCACACATGTATCTTCAAAGATGTTCGCACAGAACTAGCAGCTGAACAGTCAAGGTCTTTGCACACCAAATGTCTGTTATTACAGATTGAATCACTTGCTAAGCGAATAGTGCAGGAGAGCACATTTTTCATCCAGTAGTTTCCACACCTGGTTGAAATCATGTAGGGCACTTTTTCTCTTGGCAGTTTTGTCACACGTCACAATTTTTAATTTCACTGTTCAGTGAACAATAAGAGGTAGATTTCGTACTCGGTCATCTCTTTTGGCCCTTCCCTTATATCAGTCCTACCAGCTTTGTATTAACACGGTGACTCAGTCCAAATCAACTGATGCCCCTGAGGTTTGAAACATTTATGCTATTTTATATAAACTCTGTGCCACCTAACTGATAATTTCGTCTTTAACGTACAGTTTGTTTGTTTTATTTGAAGTGCCCATTCTGATGCCTGATGCACAAAATGTGCTTTATCTATTTTCATTAACTCATATTGTTAAACACACACACAGCAACTTTTATACAGCTTCTTCTCTTGCTGTCTTGAAGTCTAGCTTGTTAGAGCATGCAGTAAGGATTGCACTTAAAACAAGAAGTTGTTAACTGACACTAACTAACTAAGAAATGGCACATGAGTACCTCATTGGCATGAAGAATGTAGTGTGAAAAGTACCATGATAAAGAAAGGAGGACTTATTATGAAAATAATTGTTTAGTTTCAGCCCTAGTCAGCAAAATATGGGATAACAAAGTCTGGGTGCATTACTTTGTACTAAATAAAAAGTAATAATAAACAATATACATTGAAGTAACGCAACAGAAAATTGTCTTTGTGACATTGCAGCCAAGTAAAAACATGTCAGGTCTATTTGTAAATGGTTGACAAGCTGCCAGTAAGTCAGCAGCTTTGTCCTCCAGCCACTCGAGATGCAAGATCTTCCATCCATCTATTCTATTACTTGTGTCAGTCTAGGTTGAAGTTGCAGCAGGTAAAGTAGCCCATACATCACCCATGTCCTTGAAGGTATTCTTAAGGAAACATAACTTCTGTTCCTCTGGAGGACCAGTACAAGCAACTCAGTGACTGAAGTGTGGGAAATGATATAAACCTGCTATTTCATGACATAAACAACTATCTCAGGTCAACAAGAAGTGTGACGAGGCACGCCAAGAGAAGGAGGCCATGGTGATGAAATATGTGCGGGGGGAGAAAGAGGCCCTTGACCTGAGGCGGGATAAGGAGGGTTTGGAAAAGAGGATGAGGGAAGCCACCAAGGAGGTAGACCGCCAGGCCCTCCGAGGAAACCAGCTGGCTCAGGAGAAAGGTCGACTGCAGCAGCTGTATGATGCTAAGGTAAATACTTTTTAAGTGCTTTGTTAAAGCAGTTTACTGTTTACATCAGGACATAAAAAGAAACTCCACTTACTGTTTAATTTGCATTAAATTAACCTCAGATTAAAGTAAAACATTTTCTGTATGGAACAATTGCAGTGTGATTTATGTAGTAAATTGATTGATTTAGTATAATTTACCACTGGACACACAAAGCTGCCCTGCTCAAATGTATTTATAATATAATGTACTTTATAGTATGTGAGATGCCCCACATGGGACTTATACACTTTATATAAATATTGGGGAAGTAACGGGAGAAAAACCATCAGGACTCGTTTTTAAAAAAGTATCTATGTTTTACAAGTAAGTTTCCAGTCCTATCATCTGATATTGTTCCCTTTTCACCCATGTCTCTGTGTTCTCAGGAAGGCGAGGTGAGCAGGTTGACTCGAGAGGTGGAAAAGTTAAAGGAGGAGATCAACTCGCATCTCATCAAGGTCAAATGGGCCCAGAACAAACTCAAAAGTGAGGCAGATGCACACAAGGTAGTGTGACTATTATTTTCTGTTAATTTTTTAAACAACATGTTATGATTTATAATTAATCAATAAATCAAAATAAAAGGTCCATGTAATGCGATCAAATTTACTGCAATAGTTGCAGTGAATGGGGAACCTTTTTCAAGTCTTTTTCAACCTACTCCACTTTTGATTTCTCTTTTATGTCTTCTACTTCTGCATACTTTTTCTACAGATTAAATTTAAGCTTTAAACAGGTCACAAACATAATTTGACCTTTTTTACATGTTTTTATTCAACCTTTTCTACCTTTTTTATTATTCTTTTTAAAGTACAAAGCATTTGTTCTTTCAGTCTTTTCAGTTAAAACTTCCACCTCTGACCGTATTACAGTCTAGCTTCCAGCTTTTCTAGCAATGTCTTCCAGCTCTTAGCTTCTTAGGTAAGGTCATTCAGCTTCCAACTCTGCTAGTTTTACATTTCACCTCCAGTGCTGTCCGATGCAGTTGCGCTTTGAGATTTCTGTATTCTCAGCAATACAATTTCATCTGTCAGCATTCACTCTTGTTTTCTTTTAGAAAGGAATTTCTAAGTTTAATTACTTGTTCACAATATCATTATGCATTGGATGCTATCATAGTGGGACATGCTTCAGTCAGATTTGGATCCAGTGATACACAACAAATGCCGGTTAAATTTACTTGTCTAAAAAGCTTGACTACATAAAGTGTCTGCAGCTCCAGTATACAGTTAATACATTGCCCATATCTGTTTGAAAGAACAAACTTAAATTTCTGGTTAATGTTGAATTTCCTCATTTAGTCTAGAAACCACATCTGTTGTTTGATAAATGTGGGCCTGCTAAGTATTTCCAGGATGCAAATGACATCCCCTTCAGTCATTTTATCATCAGCCGCTCCATAAAAAAAGCATGATTCGATGTGTCTTTCGATTCAGGGACAAAATGAAATGGGGTGAAATGGTACAGTAATGATCCTGCAAGAAAATGATCATTAACATTGTTGCTATTTTTGAAAATGTCTATTACAAAATAATGTTTTTATTCTTAACAGCCTCCAAGCAAATGCACAACAATAATAAACAGAGGAAAAAGAAACTATTCAGTGGTGGCTCGAGGCCACAGGAGCTGTTTCTCTTTGTGGTGGTTTGTGTGGTTGTGATGTGTAAATCACAATATGTATATGTAGCAGGACCCTTTTGCAAATCCTTGCATGGCTTTATAGGCTTTTCTTTGAAGTGAAATGCATGTTTATGTTGTTTATCTTTGTGCAGGAAACTAAAGACAAACTGAGAGAGACTGCTTCCAAACTGGCTCAGGCAAAAGAAGAGACTGAACAGATCCGCAAGAACTGCCAGGACATGATCCGAACATACCAGGTGTGTGATATTTAACACCTAGAAGTATTAGTCTGCTCATGACCTATAATCTCAGAAAATGTGAAATTTCTCTGTATGTGTGAGAAACATGGTATATGTCTAGATTTATTTTTAGATTATTCTTTTTTTGTTGTTTTTTTGCTGTGTCACATTTTGTGGACTATAGTCAGTTAGCCTACTCCCTGAATTGAATTGATTACATCTGATTGGTCAGTGGCTCTTGCATGAACTGATTAACTTGCTCTTTTTTAGGGGAATACAAAAAGATGCTTTTCCATCAACACAATTTGACTTGATTGAATAAGCTTTAGGAGACTGGCAGTTTTCAATTATACCTTGTGATGGTAGTAGAGAGCTGCCTAAGATATATTTCTGTGCTTGAAAGATTAGTTTGAGCTATTGTATTCACCAGTAGTCTGTTATCAGAGCCGAAAACAGTGATCAACAACCGCTTCAGCAAAAGGCATTTCTGCCAATCTGCTTGGCTCAGACGAGTCTTACCTAGTCTGTTGCAGGACACATTTTGGCCTATGTCATGGCTCAGGAACTAACATCCATAGAAAAGTTTGCTCTTATTTAAACTGGAGCACCTACAGGTTAATACCATACTTAAAACGGTATGATCCACTAAAGTTAGGCATGATACGAGATGTTGTCAGCTTTGCTGCCATCTTGACTTTAGAGCTGCTTCGGCAGCCAGGATGTACAAGCAGCGATGAAATAGGGGGGAGAAGGTGGGGTTTTTTTTTGTTCAGGCACGGAGAGGTTGGTAAGTGCCACGTGGCGGCGCCTACACATGTCCACTTTTCAGGGGCAGTGTATCTTCTTTGTTTGGGATAGGGGAGGGAGACACAGGGCTACATGGCTGGGTCAAACAAACATATGACCTTCCCCCAGGAGGCCAACATTCACATCCTGTGTGAAACCAATAAAAGAGGGTCTAGTCTTGTTGTTGAATCTTCTATCCCGCTCTCATCCAGGAATCAGAGGAACTGAAGTCCAATGAGCTGGATGCTAAATTGAGGGAGACCAAAGGAGAACTGGAGAAACACAAGCAGGAACAAACAGACCAATTAGAGGTACCAACCACTGTGAGCACATACAAACACTTTCTCACAAACATGTATACAAGAGTTCATTAGTGTGTATACATTAGCTAAAGGTGGCCAGTGAGTGGGTTCTTATGGTTCTGGAAAAAATGTGAAGCTAACCAGCTTTACCGTAAACGTTAGTAATTTAATATGAATGCTACATACATACTATGTTTCTATTTGTGTCTGTGTGATGATCCAGCAGAAATACAAAGTAAACACTGATAAATGTTTGCTACTTATTAAAAATTTCATATACATTCTGTTCCGCCAGACCATCATTCAGCCTTTTATTGACGATCTTGATGCCAGATCTTCTAGTAAAAATGTTTATTTTCATCAGTTTGAGAGGTGTAATTGTCTTAAGTAGGAATGATTAAATAACTGGCACATACAGGCTCTAGAGACAAACACATGCACACAGGCACAGACATGGACTCCATCCAAACGCAATGGCCTGTTTTTCTCTCTGCCCTATTCTGAGGGGGAATCGCACTTTAAAAATAAATGGCCTAGAGATAATCAATAGCTGTGTGTTTCAAAACAACCCTGAAGACACAATCCATTTCTTGCCATCATTTATCCAGGGTATTTACAAGTTGCATTCAATCATTACGCTGCCTTAGATTTGAATTTTGATGCTTTAGGATTAGCTGAAAAGAGTCACTTAGGCCTATTTATTTTTTAATTTTCCCCTACATCTGGTCATGAAAAATACAATACAATGAAACTGTTAAAAATGTAGGGATTTTTATAGTATGTTATAGGCTTTTCATTGTGTGCAAATTGTTTATAGGAGAGGTTTTACAATGTAGGCCAGATTTCACTGCCCTGCTGATGAATAAATTGGTTCAAATCTATGTTAATTTTAGTATATGTGTTATGCTCAAGTTGTGATGCAGCTCAGCCATAAATAATGCAAACAAAACAGTTGGGTTCGCACTACTGTGTGGGTGTTACCATTAAAATTGGATTGAAAGAGATGAATGGACGAGAGACTGTAAATTTGCCTGCATCTCCATTACTGGCATATTGTCTTGGATACCACAGGCTACTAATAGCTTCTTGGAAAAGTTGTTTCATTAATGGCTTTGTTTAAAAGATGGGACGAAGCATTATTAAGCTTTGCTTTTGCATGTATAATGTCTGCATAAGCAAAATAATGTTAATGAGTTGCCACACTTGTGTTGCCAGGAAATGCGTCTTTAAAGAATGATGTTACTGTGAGACTTTTCTCTTTTTTTTCCATAAAATAATGTGTTCCATTAAGTGGGAGTGAGGGTCAAGTTGATGGGTAAAACCACTGAAGTGAATCTGTAATGTGTATTAAAACGTAGTGATTACAATTGGAATTAAGAGAGAAGAATTGGATATAGGATTCAGAGGTTTAGAAACTTACAAGTCGACTCAAATTAAAATCCATAATGGTGGATACATATCTAATGTAGAACTTGATGCATCTGGCAGGTGCACCGAGTGAAGGCCAAAGAGCTGGATGACCTGAAAAGGAGTTACAAAGAGGGCATGGACGAGCTCATTACTCTTCGGACCAAGGTTTGTCATACAGATAAGTGCTCAAACATCTGTGTGTGCTCATGATATCAGTGGGTATTCAGGTTAATTAAGGGTGTATTTTATTCTGTAGTTAAAGTGTTTAGAGGACGAGCGTCCACGCTGGGAGGACGAGCTGAGCAAGTACAGGGAGATCATCAACCGGCAGAAAGCTGAGATCGGACGCCAGAGAGAGAAGCTGGAAGAGATCACTGTGCTCCAGGAGCAGCATCAACGGTACAAACGCACCCTCTCACACTGATAGTGCAGGAACATGATTTCATTTCAAAATATTATTGGTTTTGATGGAACAGTGCAGGATGTAACATAGCTCTCGTCCTTTTTTTTTTTTTTTTTTTTTGCAAGTACCTCATTGCAGAATTAAAAGGTAGGCCAGAGACAGATATAGCACAGGGCAGGGAGGGACTCAGGTCCCTCTGTGGGTGTATGGCTCTGCCTGCCATGTGCAGATGACTTTATAGAGAAACTTTTCCACTTATTGAAATGCTGCTTTCTGTGCGTGCCAGAGTGCCATAAGTAGGTGGCGCTAACCCAAATAGATTTATGCAAAAGCTTCCTTCCTTTTTTCTGGCTGGAACTTTTGTGCAGCAGGAAGTTTTTTTTTCCCACCACTCATACCAACATTTTTAGGTGTTGGCAAGGAAAAAGTAATTTGATGCCACCAGTTCTTTGGTCCATAGACAACTTGAGTACAAGTGAAGATTGTGACCATCATCCTGACACATTATGTACTGTATTATGAACTGGCTTATTTTAATTAATTAATGTATTACATATAAAAAAAAATGAACAGCTAAATGGTGTACTCATGTTTCAAGCATATCTGTCCAAGTGAAAGTTTGTATCTTAATTTTGTAAATGATTTATATTTTCTATTGGATTGTACCTTATATCCCTAACAGTTCACATTACACACACACACACACACACACACACACACACACACACACACACACACACACACACACACACACACACACACACACACACACTCATAGTTACTATCCATTTAATGTGAGTTGTTGTCTTTATTGACACCTTGCCAATGATTATTTTGTTATGCAGTGATGAACAGGAGATCACGTCTCTTCGTGAGGAAGTGGATAGCCTGACCAACCAGATGGCAGACCTCCAGAGTGATGTTCAAGGCAGCAGGGAGCGTGAGGCTGAGTTACTGGGCTTCACTGAGAAGCTGAGCAGCAAGAATGCCCAGCTTCAGTCAGAGAGCAACTCGCTGCAGGCTGGGCTGGATCAACTCAACAGCAGCTTCACAGAGCTCCAAGCAAAGCTGGAGGAGACCAACAGTCTACTTGATGACAAGGTTTGGGAAGTTGAACATACATTGTCCTTAAACAGTAATATTTTCTGACTTGAAATTCAGGGGGAGATCTAAAAATAATGTGTGCAATATTTTTTTCTTTTCAATCGCAGGCTGCTAGACTGTGTTTTCTGTTTTTGGAACAAGCAGCCACCGTCACAGTATCTTGCCACTCTATCAGGGCTCCATCATTACTTTAATTATTTCCACATATGCATTAATCCTGCAGTCATGGCAGCTGAAACAGGAAGAGGTGCTGAGACAGCAGGAGGTGCAGGGCCTGCAGGAGGAGCGGGCAGCATTGCAGACACAGGTGGCCCAACTAAAAACCAGAGTTGAAGAGCTGAGGGATGAGCTGGTGACTCAGAAAAGGAAACAAGCTGCCAACATCAAGGACCTGACGAAACAACTAACACAAGGTTAGTAAAGCAGCTTATAGTATATTTCTGTAGCTCCTTTCATGACACTATTTTATTAGCATTCAAGGTGGATCACAACTTATGTGAGTCATGCAGCTTAGTATGATTACATTCAGATATTTTCAGCTAAAGCTCTCAGATCCATCTTGCTAGACCCACCCTGTGTTGCAATATACCAATTGATGATGACTTTTTTTCTGTTGGAAGACAACTGTTTAGGGTGTGAAGCACTTAAGTTAATCACAGTATCCACCTCTATTTTTGTTTTCCAGTGACTATTTCAAGTTGTCTGCAACCCTAGCCAGCCTCCTGCAGATTGTCATGTACTGTTTGTTGCCATACTTTACAAATAGACATAATAGACATTTGTTTCCTTATTGTGATGTGTGAAGTATCATCATATTCAGGGTCGGTCAATAATTATAAACAGCACATAACCTTTAAATTGATGCTACTGTATATAAAAAATATTAAAATATAGTACATGGAAGCAGTGTAACGCAAAGAAATATAATACACTTTAAAATCCTTTTTTCTTGACTCATTTTTGTTATTGCAGGCAATCGGATATAGTTCAAAAGTGAGTGGAAAGCAGATGACCTGTAAAACATTTTAATAAAAAAAATTAAATTGGGTATCAAAAGCATTGTATAATTTCCAACCCTTCTAAAGTGGCCACTGTGTTCATGTATATAAAATGGAATATATCATAAGTGAAAATGATAGATTTCCTTTTTCCCATCATCTAATTTGTCTTCACTGTGATATTTATCTTTAATTTGGAATGACTCGCCTGAGAGACTGTCCATACTCGGCATTTAATGTCAGCTCACACATGCAGATAAAGAGGAGAAAGTGCAGGTGATTAGAAACAAAGGAGAAGGGGGGGGGGGGGGGGGGTGTGCAGATTGGTGCGGTGTATAGAGAGCTAATGCTCGGATTATACTTAATAGACTGAGCCAGCTTCCCCCGACTTGGTTCTCTGGGCACACACAGTGACCTTAAACCATGAAGTTCAGCACTATTATCTTGTAAGCACAAGCGTTTCACTTTTAGTCGGTATATGGAACAGAAAGACATTTTTATGAGGAGAGCCTGTGATCGTTCATCAGTCTTGCAGTTAGTTTCTGACTGCAGCACAGTCATTTTAAGCCTTTGTTTATGCATGGAAGGTTTGCTGAGTGTGCACTCTTCTTGAAAAGCTTTTTTCAGGTAGACACCTTCACAGAGGAGCGAGTTCTGTAAAGCAGCTTTGACTTTCATCTTGTCTTTATGTGGGCTTCTGCTTCTCATTGTTAGTTTTTTTAGGATTTCAATTTGCATGAGCAACGGAAAATTAGCTTTCTGATTTTCACAGTTTTCATAATCAATTTATTGTTTCAGTTATTTATAAAGAGGAAATACCAAATATGTTCAGACAAGATATGAGATTCTTTTCACACTACTTTGAGATGACTTTACTGGCAGTGTGAAACTAGTCTCTCAAGGTGCTATTTCAGATATACATTGAATGTGCACACTGTAATATTCAGCATTTAGCAAAACCAACAATATATGTGTCAAAGCGTGCATTATAACTTTCAAATCATGTGTGTCCCATACATTTACTGGTGTTGATCTCTCTTTTTGATAGTTCTTTACTTTCTCTTCTTCTACAGCCCGTAAGAAACTGGAGCAGGTTGAAAATGGAGGCTGCGAACGGGATGCCAGCAGTATGGGCAGTCGCTCAAGTTCCTCAGGTACTGCTCCTGGATTTGGTTAGTATTTAACACATACAGAAATAATATCATCACTAAAACAGTAATGTTTTTCCAATAGTTGTCCTGTAAAGTATCTTAACCCTCTGGTAGCAAAAAGGTAGCATTTATTTACCGTAATGAAATCCCAGTAAAAAGGCAATTCTAGAGATTATTTTGTTCATGAAAAATAATAGCTCACAGCTAGTTGACACATGATCCAAGTCACAACGATAAACAGTTTTCTAAGTTCATCTCGACCTCTCCCCTCCATTCCCCAGGTTCCTTGAACGCACGCCACGTCGGGAGCAGTGGGGTTGAAGAGCGATCACCAGAGAGCCAGTCAGGTCCTCCAGTGGTTGTCGTGGACAGCTTCCCAGAGGTCGACAAGACCGTGCTTGTGGAGCGTATTGTCCGTCTGCAAAAGGCCCTGGCTCGCAAGCAGGAAAAAATTGAGTTCATGGAGGATCACATCAAACAACTAGTGGAGGAAATCCGCAAAAAGACCAAGTGAGTGGCATGGATCGGTACAGTGAGCAGAGAAAGAGAGATGGCAAGAACATTTTCATCATATTTCTTTACTGCTTTACACAATTCTGAATTGAGTTTTGGGAGCAGTGACCCTAGCTGATGCAGAATGTTCTGATTTTACTAGTGCAGTGAATGGTGGTATATTGTGCTCAAATAAGAGTGATGGATGGATAAAGTTAGTGCTAACCTCTCAGCACTTTTGCTGCATTCCATTCACCTCAGAAGCCTGAGTTGGGAATTACGTCACACCGAGTTGACTCAGCCAGGTTAGCCATTGTAGAAATTCCAGTTGATCACAACGTATTACGCAGTATTTTGTTCATACAAACAACTTTGCAAAATGTCCACTGATAGAGGTTGGACAGTACTGTGTGTACGACAGAAGAGCTAATAAATGGTATATTATTACAGCTTTCACTATTGATGCATGGAGCAGCATTGTTGGATTTTGATTGTCAGAATTTCAAATTTAGAGGTTGTTCCATTTAAAATTTCCGACAGGTAAATCGGACTTTAATAAGTTCCCATTCAGAACTTTTTGGGAACTTGGTTAAAATGGAACGCACTATTTGACTCTTTCAACAGATACATAAGAACAAGCCAAAACCAGCATCCATTAGATTCACAAGAGGAGAAAATATATAAAATTCTCACTAAAGAGAAGAGAATGCTCCGAGCAAGATTAAGGATGCCCCACCACCACTTATTGATTTTTCTTCCAAAGTTCAAGAACCGAATACAATTTGTGTGACCTGCCTTAAAGAAAAGTAGCAATACTTCATGTGATAACATCAATGGTCACTCCAGTGTGGCACAGGAGGGAGAACGGTTTCTTCCAGCTGTTCGGAAGTATTAAAAGAATATGAATTTCACATGTTAAACCCTGGTATTTTCCTTGGTATGTGCAGATAGATATACTGAGCCACTACTTACCAATGACACTACTGAATTCACTAGCTTTTAATGTAATATTTGTGTTTGAATTTGTTTATTATACAGTCTATGGTTTGAAACAAATATATAGGTGCACCATACCTCACTTCCCGGTGTACCACTGCTTCAGCTCACCTTGACAAGATGCGCATACTTGCACACACAGTTTATGGCCCCCTACCTCCTTCTGTCTCCTTCTCTCATCTTTATATTCTAACTCATGCACCGCACTTCTAATCATGACAAGCCTCCCTCAGAGCTATTAATAGTTGTGCTGATCATGGGAGGAAAAAATCACTTAACTAAAGAGACAGTGTGAAGGACGTTAAAGCTATTAAATCACTACTTTATGTATAGGTTAGGTCTTGAATTGGATGTTGTGGACCAATGTCAGGATAAAATGGGGTATGGAGCTGAGATTTCCTTACCACAGAATCTCACAGGCAGAGCAACAGTTTTAAGACATGGAAAGATTTTTCTGTACTAAGAAGAAGGATTTGAAATGATATTCATTGATCAGTAGATCACTCCAAACAATTCATTAAAGTCCAACATCATGTTGGTTGTTGCTTGGATTACATATTAAACCATCCCAATTCGACTTGGATCATCCGAATTCTTATTTGTTTCCCAGCTACACACTTATTGAGTCCATTAGCCTCAACCTACATTCAAGAGTTACAATTGAGGATGAATCCCACAGTTGCTGGGCTAAATTTAGCTCTTCAAAATCTCAGCTAAGCGGGGTGGGGGTTGTTGCACAACCCAGAATGTGAATGTGAATTTGTCCTTTTTGCCTTTCTGTCCCTATCCCTCCAGGACAGCCTGGTGAACGCTGATGAGCTAACTGTACAGTCAGCCTGAAGCAGAAGATGAATAAAGACACAAAGATATGGAAGCAAAAGCTTAGTGGGTCTCTGACGACAAAGGATAATTAGTGAAAGTCTAATGTTAGTTATATATTTATTTATTCTACATCAAAACCACTATATTGTATGGTCATAGCAGTGTTTTTGCATCTTTAAGCTCATTTACTGAAATGATTCTAACTATTTACTCATCCTGTGTGCTATGGATGCATCAAGAGAGCTGGATTTAGTGTTGGAGGCAGGGCCCCATTCATTCCTGAAAGTTTCTCAGTGGTGCTTGAAGCCAAAAAAGTTCAACAGCACCGTATAAAGAAATCTCAGATCTTCAACACTGCCTCCGCACTATATGGGGCCCATAGAGCAGGCGAACAGGAGACTTCCGCAGCCTAGCCGACTACTTCAAATTGAGCGTTCGTTTAGCTAATTTGGTTTTGGATTAAATTATTTAATCATGCAGTTCTTATAGATTTTCAAAATGTTACGGGACCAAATGGATCAAATGATGAAATCTAGGGGGAAAATTAGTTCTGAGCCCAATGGCATGACGTTATGGACCCCTTAGTTTCAAATACACTATGAAAAATAGCTTCAAAGCCTGGCACACTTCATGGAGGCTTGATGCGTGCCCACTATTTTCCAAAGAATTTAGGGTTGTGGAGTGGGAGGAGCTATTTCAGGAAAATAGTCTAACTTCATAACTCTATTTCTACACAGTTATTTATTTTTTCATTTATTTTTTCACGTGTCATGCAGCCATTCATTATACCTCTCGTGTGACATATTCATGTGCTGCTAGGGAGTCAAAAACGGGTCATTGCCTACAATGTTCACACAGTATATGTGATTTGTAGTAAAT
Source organism: Echiichthys vipera (assembly GCF_963691815.1). Classification (NCBI taxonomy): domain Eukaryota; kingdom Metazoa; phylum Chordata; class Actinopteri; order Perciformes; family Trachinidae; genus Echiichthys; species Echiichthys vipera. The sequence continues at coordinate 11,702,400 of NC_139843.1, read as the reverse complement.
GAGGTAAAACATGCAGAAACGGTAGCAACATCCTTCAAGGTCAATGATGTCTGTCCTTCAGTATCCACACCTGGTTATTATGATCATGAAGCCTAAATGGGCCATTAATGTGACTTGAATGAAAATGATGCTGATGAGAACAAAGCAGGAGGAGGCCTTCTGTTCAGGAGATCTAGATGGCTTTTTATCTGGAGAGCATCCCTTTTTGCTCTGTGAGGGTTGTAATCAATGCTTAGGTGTAAGCTCTGTTGAGAGCTTTTATGGATCCATATTTAGTATTTATAACAAACGACACATTGAGATTTGATCATCAGGTATCTACAGTTATGGAGCATGTACATGGTGCAACAAAAAGCCTTTAACATGAAATTGCCTTTTAAATTCATGGCTTCAATCTGCGCAGTTCTGAATACGATAAAGATAAAACAGACCAACAGCCACAGGCAAATCCTTCTTTCTCTGCATCTTCTTTTTGGCTGGCCTCTTTTTTGGGTTCAAGGTTTAGTCACCTTAAGAACTGGGCTTTTTAGCGTGGTCTGAAACAACATGTCCGAGAGCTTTACTGTACCCAGAACTGCCACCTTCACTTCATGCATGCTTGACCTGTCGCCCTCATTGCTTACAATCTCTCAGCTGAAAAGAAATGACTCACAAACTCAGAAAAATTCATTGTCTCGCTCACCTCCTTGCGCCCCATCGCCGACCTGTGCATGCCATTCAGCATGCTACGTGGCCACATCTTTAATTTCTGTCACTTTTTTTGTTTTTACTAAACACTGTCGTGATGGAACTGGGTCCAAATATGGACCCTTGCAAGTCTAGTTAGAGGTAAGTCTCATTTTGTGTCTGTGCAAGCCAAGGTGTTGTGTGTGTGTGTGTGTGTGTGTGTGTGTGTGTGTGTGTGTGTGGGGGGACGATTTATGATGGTGGCTTTTTTTTGTAGTGCTGACATAGCCATTTCCATTTTTTTGCACCTTAGACCTATTTGTTTTGTTAGTGCGTAGTGTGTAATGCATACATTGTAACACCAGAGTAGACCTATGATATTATATGTGATATATATAAATATGATATTCTCATTCCATGTCAAATGTTGATGAATGCCTCTGCACTTAAGGAAACTTTAAGGCTGCTGCATGCCTATTAGCATGTGTTACCTTGGTATTGGGCACCACTGTTAATGCATGGTATATTATGAAATGTATTAAGCAGAAATCACTGGAACGCTTGTGTCCGACCTTTCCCAGATCTCTTTCACAACATATTCACTTGACTAAAACAGGAATAGTTCAACAGCAGGCTCATTTTTTCAGACACCTAGTTCCCATTGAATGACTCCTATAAATATGAATACTCCCAAATAATATCTTAATGCTTAACATTTCAAGAGACCACTTGAAGTCGGTGTAATTGTCTAGATTGGATCCATTAAGTTACTGACTTGACATGAAGACTTGCAGCAAAGAAAGTGGATATCCCACTTTTGCATTCATTTTAATTTGTGGTATTTCTGATTTATTATTCCAGTTTTTCATTTTAAGAGCTAGAAAGTGATCCGAAGTAGCAGTAGTAATGGTTGTAGTAGAGTTTGCAACAATCTACACTCTATTTATCATCTTCATAATCCTCTTACAAGACTCGGGCAGTCTCTGTGATTTTTACTGAATGGAAATCTTACTGCAGAATCTCACTTGCGTTCAGGAACGTCCCTTTGCTCATCCTCCAATTACCCACCTTCAGAAAGTCCCTCTCAAGCACACCCTGAATTTCAACTAAACAATGCCAGTATGGGGCTGAATGTTGTTGATGTTTCAGGTCAGCGCTTAAGGTATACAGCTGTATTGAGAGCAGGTTTAAAATATTGATTACTGGCCCATCTCTAGAGACTTACAGGAGGTTGTTGACCTATTCTGTAGGGCATTATCCAGTGCTTTTCACCTGCCCGCTCTGAAAGTATTAAGTTGCAATTGCTATTCCAAGCATCCTGTCAGTAGACGTGCACAGAAGACATGTTATGAATGAGCTCCACACACTAATTTCCTCAACCATTTTCTATATCTTGAATATTGCTTTGTATTATCTTCCCTTCTCTTTGGTGGCATATTAAGAAAATATAATGATGTAGGACGCAGTAATGAGTTTTAGTCACAATGGCGGCTCTCTCTGTTTTCCTCTTAATAGAAACACAGAAAATTGAACAGGAAGTTTAAAGCTGTTAAACTAATGAATTCTCTTCTCTCCCTCTCTCTGACACAGACATACTTTAACCTCGACACTATTGTTGTTGAGGGGAAAATGTATTATGAACATGAAGATTTATCTCACTTTCACACAGACATGTAGTTGATTAATTGAATCCGAGCAGACCCTTTTAATGCCGCCATTTTAATTGTCTTTTCTCCTCTGACTGCCACAATAATAATCTTTCACACTATGACTGAATGTATCCTGTGCACAGGAGTACAACAAGCTGTCCCACTGAAATTACTATTCTAAAAACGTTTGTTGCTTTCACAGCGGGGAACTGCTCCCCATGCTCCCACCTATAAATCCCACCGTCTCAATTTTCTTTGCTCAACAGTCTGCAGCCGATGGCACACATTTCACTTTGCTTCCCCTCCTTTTTGAAGCACACCATTTGACATCTCCTCCCCTTCCTTCCCCACAGAATCATTCAGAGCTATGTGCTAAGAGAGGAGACAGGGGCCCTCTCATCAGAGGCGTCGGACATTAACAAAGCCCACCTGAGCCGACGGGGAGGCATCATGGCTTCGCTTTACACCTCCCACCCGGCGGACAGCGGGTTGACTCTTGACCTGTCGTTGGAGATCAACAGGAAGCTGCAGGCTGTGTTGGAAGACACACTGCTGAAGAACATTACTCTGAAGGTAAGTTCTCCTCCAGAAGGTGTCATACTCCATATGTATGGAGCTATAAATGCAGGAAAAATGTACAAGCGTTGTTAACTTATGTTTGCAGTTTACTTGTAAGCCACTTCATTAACAGTGGGTGATTAATTGTCTGTGTCAGTGTCATCTGTCCACCTTGACAATTTAAGTGTGCAGGCGCTGCTACCACCATCTAACATATCCTGTTCAGTCAGATCAAAATACAGAAAGCTTGGTGTAAGTTCATGTCAGGTTGTGAATTTCCAGTTTGGTATGTTACACATGGATGAGAAACACTACATACAACAGAATTTCTTTATTCATTTATATGGCTCTAGTTATAGTGTCCCTTTGTTTTAGCAGTTCAGTTAATTTGCTCTTATTGCACAGATAGTGTTCATGTTTTTAGAGGTGTATTCCGCTATTTTCCGCTAAATTATGTTTTTCTTCTGTTCATGTCCCCTAAAATGCCTGACATTGACTATAGTGACTTATATCTGAGCAAAGTTTGTCACTAGATTTGTTGTGAAGTTGTGTCACAACTGTACCTTATATACTGTAGGTAGAAAGTGCTGCTACAATGCTTTTGTAGTCACATACGGTATACTGTATATACCAGCTTCAATGATATTTAGATAGGCAGACAATATGGGAAAATAGTTTTGAACTTTAAAGCAAGTAAACATGTGAAAGTATGAACTCAAAATGCAAGCATGAACCTGCATAATTTGTCCCCCTTGGGTCCGTAGGTGATTTTCATGCATGTATCTCAAATGAAAATAAAATTGGAGGTTTTATTGTAATGGGTATTTAATGGCTTATGAGTGTCCCAAGCCTATGCTTGCATAATAATGACTTTTTTTAGCATTTAGATTTTTTTCTTACTGAAAATGTAGCTCAATTCCTGTGAGGTTGTGACACCTACACCAGCCCAGAGGACTGCAGGGTCCCTGGATATCTCTACTGTAGCGCACATTGCACAGCATGAACCACTCATGCTGAATACTGATGTGGTGTCTCATTTAGTTCTCAGGCCCTGCAAAGTGATCATGCTCAGGAATCAGAGACAACCTAGCCCCATGCAGAAGCAGTTGCTATTCCTAGGTTCTTTTTAACATTATGTTTTAACCACTTGCTTTAACTTGTCTAAAACAAATCATTTCACAGCTTTATACATTAACTACAACTAATCCTGATGCAAACAACCATTGTCTTTCTTGACACCATTGCTCAAAAAGGGGCTTAAAAGACAAAACATTAAACCATCAAGTTTACGGAAAGGGGCTTGTTTTGCTTATATAACTAAAATATGAAATCGATGTTAATATTGTCAATTAAGATGTCTTAACAGCTTTACTGGGACGGTAAAATTATAATACTAACAGTATGACTGTGTAGGGGTAGATAAAAGGGAAGTTTAATCAGACCACAGAGAAAGTCAAGCCAGCTGCTACTTTTTGTCCAGTGAGGTGGTTATTTGGGTCGCATCTACCAAACCTTTCAAATCAGCCATGAATCACACCATCCATGTGACTTTTTGTTTAGTTGGACTGGCTGGCTGAAATGATTGATTTAAGCCTATATTCACAGTATTCGTCCTCATTCAGCGCCTGTGTATGTGCGCTTTGTCCTGCTTCTGCACCTGAGGGTCTTTTGACAATTTAATTGAATTAGGATTTCAGCTGAACCGATTTTCTGAGGTGCAGGTGGTAAATGAATGAATCCGTTCCACCTCTCAGCTCTCGGTTTGTAACAGCAGCCTGTCTGAAGGGGTGATGTACCCAGGTGATGTACCCATAAGAAAATGTAGCGTCAGGACGGCGGCACCCTGTTGTGACTAGTTGTACTAAAATGCTCCATAGAGCAGAGAAGAAGTGAGTGAAATTTATATGTGGGTTTACCTCTACAGTCGACCCCTTTCACAAATAAAACCGAGTCATTTGATCTGTTAAAAACCATTGATTAATGCAGCTTTAAGTTTGTGCTTTGTTAGGGAAAATCAATTAGTGTTGTACTTGCTGATCCATTAGATTCCATGTAGATTAGTCTAAATTTCTATCAGATTAATGAAGAAGAAGAATTCTTATCAGTGAGTTACAACCCATTCACAACTTTGTCTGTTTCCACAATCATTTGCTGCAGCATTTCTTCATACTGGGAAGTGACAAACAGAGCTGGAATCCACATCAAATACAGTGGGTGGGTGCCAACTGCCTCCAAGCAGGTCCAGGGTGAAGCAACATAAAAATAATAGAAAACAAAAAAAAATGCGCCCACATAAACAAGGCAGATTCTCATCCTGTCTTCATGTATTGTTACGGCTTCTTTGATGTTTTTTCTTTTTGCTCTGTTTGCACTTTTGTTTGTATTGGCACATTAGGTGCTTTAATAAAAAATAAAAAAATGATATACTGCAAGCAAGCAGTTCCTTATCGTCTTTATATTGTGCCAAACTTACCGTCAAGACACCCACATCAAAACCTTAAAAGGGACAATAACTTGTAATGTGGGAGTATTTTCTGGTAGCGTCTTTTCTTTCTGTGGATGAAAGATGATTGGCAGGAAGTAATGATATAAAAACACTCAACATGGGGACCATAAAATGACAATAACACAAAACACTCTGACAAAGCCAAGTCAAGGCTTCACTTTTACTGTGATGGATAATTTAGCTTTGGCAATTTTCAAGTGTGTGATGATTGTTTCTGACAGCAACAGGAGCTTTCTTCAGGAGGAAGGACAGGATGCTCTGCTATTTTCACTCACACTGGACCGAAAACCCTTAATGCGTAAACTTTAACGACTGTTTTTTAGAACTCGTATTAATATAATCACTTTCTTTCTATGCACTTTTTTAGTCTTAATATTAAAATTATAAATGCCAGAATGTGACTTTTTTCAATATCATTTATGTTCTCATGAAGAAGCTTTCATCCCAGAATATTTCCACATAACTAAATGTATGAGCATATTTTACTAGCTAGTAGTTTTGCCTTCCTTGATTGTTGCTTATATACGCCACAGCACACTAGTTCCTTTCATGAAGCGCCACGTAAAGGGGATGCAGCAATCATGCCCATTTTCAGTTTCATACTTTGTACTATTTTGCGTTCTACTACATGTTCTAGAACATGATTAAATTAATTTATTTTTCTTATACTGTTTGAATATACCTGTATTCACCCTCTGTCTGAAACAGCGCCTGTCTCTTTAAGCTCCCTCCTGAAAAATCCCAGTCTGCTCTGATTAGTCAGCATTTCTGGGTCCTCTGCGTCTGTGCTCTGTGTCGCCGGAGCGAGCGAGCGTTTTTGATACTTTCACAGTATTTATATAGCACCTATACCTGCTTTATAATCAAATTAAGATGTGTAAATCTCACTTTTACAATACAGGACTTTAAAATGTTATTATTTGAGCCTAAAAGTATTCACTCTCTCTAACAGGAGAATCTGCAGACACTTGGGGCCGAGATCGAGAGGCTCATAAAACAGCAGAGAGATCCTGAAGACGGACTAAGGAGGAAGTAACGGAACCATGTCATTGGAAAAGGGAAATCAAGGAATCTTGAGCCCAAAATATTTGAAGGGACAGCAAAAAATGAAGATGCACACACAGTCATTCTCCCAACATATGAAGGAGCAAACTGAATGTTGCAAGTGCCAGTAGCACCTCCCGATACTTTTTGGAGGACTTATTGAACTCTGTCCATTTGGAGAACTTACTTGAACTGTCGTTATTCCATCCACATCGTACCACCTCCTCTGACACAACAAATCTTCCTCTGGGTAACGCCCATCTCCCCTGAGCATTGCCAAAATAAAACTCCTTGGCTAGTTGCTTTAAGCTTGAAAGTCTGATTGCCTTGTAAGCTAATTAACTGAAGATGCCATAATTATTTGAATGTATAGCAAATTCTACCTGAAAGTAGTCAAAAAACAACAAACACTGATTTGCCAATTAATCCATCCTCTTAAAAAAAAAAAGACTGTTTTCTGGTACATATCTCCACACAAAACAAAACGGTAAGTAAACTGAAATGAGATGCTCATCGCCCAGCATGCTTTCTCTGCTCGTGCCGCGTTGTCTGTCTTTCAACAAGCCAAATGTATTTTTGAGAAGCTGCTTCTTCAGCCTGACTACACAGAACTAAAAAAAAAAATCAGCCCTTTCTTTTTCGGGGACCTTGTCTGCCACTTGGACGTTTTTTCATCAACTTTTGCTCTGCACAGCACTTAGGACCGAGCTTGTGAAGCAAGGTCCCTGGCATCAGCAGACCCACCCATCTGTGTGACAGCGGTGCTAGACTGAATGAAGCCGACTGTCTTTGCAAAGTTTCAGGCAGCCAACAGCACTGTGCCATCAGCGTGGAAGGATCCTAACGTCAAGCTGTGTTAGGAAAACCAATGAGTATAAAATCCTGTTACGGTCGAAATGTAGAGCTGGTCCTGGGTTTGACCATTTTGAATGTGATTTGTTCTAATTTATTTTCTTTTTTGTTGGCTTCAAATTTAAGTTTTATTTATCTGGATTCCATTTTTATTTTTATTATGCATTATCACCTAAGTCTTAGGTGATAATGCTTAAACTTAAAGCATTTGAATATTTTTTTCCTTTGCTTTTAAGTTAACATAATGCATCCTTTGAATATCTTTACCTTTCCTTCACCAATCTGTCATTTTAGTACCAACTGGCAACAGCTTCTCTTAATCAGACACAAGCATCTAAAGCTGTTAATTCAGCTTCCCCCAAAGTGGTTTGGTAGCGTTGTTAGCATTCCTCGTTCCTTGTAGAAATGTAATTTGAACCCTGTGTGTGCGCTCAATATGATCTGGTGAGAAAATAAGTGACAAAGGTTTTCCGATCCTGCTTTTCCTTTGGCCGTTGAAGTAAATCAAGTGTAGATGAACCCGAGGGGAGGACATGAAATCTGTATCTGTAGCTCAGGAAAGCCGATGGAACCTACAGAAATCTATCCAGGGACAAAGTGCAATGCTGTTCCTTTCATCCATTTTTTTTTTTTATTTGGTCTTCTTTTCTTAAGTTTTGAATGTGTTTGTGCGGCAGTATGCTGTTTTATGTGTTTTTATGCTTGTGGACTGTGCGGGTGTTTGATTATTTAAGTGTCTAACGTGTGTGTCTGTGTCTGCGTGCATGGCTGCATGTGTGCCTTTAACTTCTCCTGCTTTTTTCTTTTTTTCTTTGCACCTTGTGTTCATGCTTCAGCTGTCAGGTCTTACCACATTTACCATGAAGTTTTTCATCCAGAGTCTCGTCTCACACACACACACACGCACACACACGCCCCTCAATGTCTTTATCTCCCCAGTCAGAAACGGGCTTCTATGGGTTATGGATGAATCCAGGTTGACCCCACCCCCCCTTTCCGAATACCAGGATACCAGGATTGAGGTCACCGAGTCCTTCAAAGATCCCTGTAGCTTGTAGAGGGTGTTTGCTCTTTGCAAAGTGGGATGAGCATGTAAACGTACAGACTGCACACCTGGAGATTACATCTTGATTACCCTTGATAATGAAACCTTTTAAACTCCAAAAGGCTCAGTAAGGTTGCAGTTTATCGATCTTAAATGATGTGGAAACGAGCTGCTTTTTTTCTGAAGAGGTGAAAATCATAGCAGTTGTTGTTGTGCAGTCAGTTTCTGGGACAGAAGTAAGCCTATGCAAAACACTCACATGGGATTTCCTAATTAATTCCTCATCATTCTCAGAGATGTGCTCATGCTTATTGCGTTGTGGTCACAGCGTGTCAGCTGTAAGAATCATGCTGATCCAAGATTTCACACGTTTCCTCAGCCTTGAAAAGAAGCCATGCTGCAGCATTGTGAGGATGAATGACTCATGTTTCACTACGTGGATAGGAAGGAATGGTGTTTTAGTATGTGTGAGCGTCAAAATGTGACATTAAATTTAAACATTTTTTCTGTTTTCTTCCTGCTGTGCAATGATTCCTCTGTTCACTCCGTTTTGTGGAATATTCAAAATGTGATTATAATATACATTTGTAAATATGTCATTCTGTACAATTATTATGAGATGTTTTTAAAAATGCTGATTCTGGATTATGTTTGTATATATTGTTGTTTCCAGGGAATAAAAGGAGATGAGTCTTAACTTTCTCTTGAATGTCCTGCAGTGTCTCATATCTCATGTTTCTTGGCATAAAACAAGGATGACACTAACATCTGTTGTTCTGGTTCACAGTGGATAACCTACAGAGATAACCTCTCACACACTGACTCTTTGTGGCATGCAGCTTTAGGTCCCACTTCAAAAGCAGCAGTGTCAGCTGAGCTGGAGGTCATGCACATCACTGCGCCACTGTCCGTCAAACCAGGCAGCATCTGATCACTTAAAACCCAGTGCATGACAAGACTCCCAAAATCCAAACCAAAGCAAGGTCAAGGGTGACCTTCTTCCTCCATAGACTGTTATTTTGGTGTCAAGGAAAGCATCCCTCTTGTGTAGGTGACCTACTTTATCTAGGGCATCAGAGTTAAATGAATTGAAACATTCATTCAAAAGTAAATAGAACAGTTTACATTAGGGCTGCAACTAACAGTTATGTTAATTGACAACAAATTGGTTATTGAAATGTTAGAAAATAGTGAAAATCCATAAAACAAAAGGTCAACGAGGATTGGTACATGGCTCATATTAAATATACACAGAAGCATTAGCAAGGATTTAAAATGGTCTAGAATCTATCTAGTTCATTCATCAACCTCAATAAAGCTGTTTACAAAAATGAGTAAATTGACTGATTGTTTACTCCTTGTTTTATTTTGCTTCCTGTTTTATTGTGTCACTCGCCTCTCTTGTTTCAGATCACTTCCTGCCTTTGAGTGTTTTCCCTCCAGTTGTGATTGTCTGATTAGTTTCATCTGTCCTTCATCAGTTACGCTCTCACCAGATCTCCTGCTCACCTGTTCTCACTTTCCCATTAGTCTTTTCTACCAGCCAGCTCTTTGGACTCTTTACTTCAAATCCTTTTTATTTGATTAATAATCAATTAATTTAACTGAACCAGTCTGCTTCTGTCTGCGTTTGGGTCCTTCCCTTGCTGCCTCCACCTTGGTTGTGAAGAAAGTAAAAATAAATTTAAAATGGTAACATAAAAAGCCCCAAACCCACAATTGTACACAATAAAATGTTGGCGTATTGTCAAGGTAACATGATATGTAGCCACAAAGGGCTGTCCCATTCATAGTTATACTTTATAGAGCTGCCGCAGCCTCCCACGCTCAGGCATTTACCAGGTGATGTAAATGAAGTGTGAGGGTTTAGGGCTAAGTTGAACCTTTTTTTTTTTTAAACTCTATTGTGACTCTGACAATGGTATAGGAGTGCAATATTAAATTGGTGGAATCCTTTTTTTAGATTAATGCTTTTCCATTTTTGCATTCCAGCTCCTGTTCACATGGAGTATTTGGTGCAGTCACCATATCTTTTCCTGTGGAACAAAATCATACTTTAGCTGAACCATTACCTCACAGTCACCCTGTCAATCTGCAGGCATCATAATTTAACATCATGCATGAGCTTAGTCTTTCCCACGCATGCACATGCACATGCACAGACATTGAGAAACACCTACAGACCAACTGACAGCACCTGTCATAAGATACATGCATAATTTAGCAGGAAAATAAGACATCTGATTCTTTGGACATTCTCATCACGTATGGTGAAATTTCCCATTTTCTCCGCAGGCACACAGCAGGTTTGAATATCCAATCCAAGCCAATGGTTACTGACGTCTATTTTTAGCTCACTGATAAAAGATTCTTCTATCAGCTTAGATGACCACCCTTGAATTCATAAAGCATTGCCTGTGTCCTTTAGACACAGCATCAACCACAACAGTAGCTCTCAAGGTGCAGAGATAACACGCCTGTTCTGTCCTTGTCCTTCTATTTTTGTTTACTACAGTATATCCCATCTCAACAAAGCAGGCACTACAGCTGCAACATTAAGATAAAGAAAACATTTGAATATGAATGGGTGTCTGTAATGAGTATTATTAAGTCCACTTATTGCCTTTTAACTTGAGTGTTTGGTGATTCAGCATGCAAAAATAGACCTTTTTTTAATTGGAAATATTCATGTATCCATCTGGTTTATCATTTGACACATTAGAAAAATCAGCCCTCCTACGTGCGGAGTGTCTCAGTAATGCTTTGATTGTATGCCACTTCCCTGCGGCGCCTCTTCAGACGCTTCACTTCGACCTTTAAGATTGAATTTGAGAGGGGTCATTTTCTCCAGCAGTGCCGTAAAACATTACATTTTTGTCATGTTCATTCAGATTTGTAATTCGTGAAAGTCAAATGTGCAGAGCTGCAGGTTTCAGCAGAGGATTTATGAATGAAATGTATTTTGTTTCATGCTTACAGAGCACTGTCGTCTGTGTCTTTTTCCAGGAGGCAGACAAAAGCAGAGTCAAAGCCTCGGGTCAGTGCTGAGTGCAAAGAGTCAGCCAGAAAGGTATTTACCTGAGCCTTGAGAGTGATGAAGGCCTTTAAACAGGCTGGTGTTCACTTGTATTGCTCTGTAGTGGTGGACAGTAACTATGTAAGTACACACTTAAGTGCTATACTTGTATTTTACTTGAGTATTTCCATTTAATGGCACTTCATTAGCCTGGATCTACCCATGCTGCCTTGCGTGTGATTTCATTCCACCCTGCTCAGCAACCTGAATTCCATGGATCTGATTTTCGCCTCAGCGAGGGAACCAAATCACAAAACGGGGAGGGATGGCAAGACGATGACGACTTCTAAGTGACACACCGAAGCTTGTAGTTTGTTCTACGGTTTACATCTTTGAGTTTTTATATTTAGCACTACCTTCCTCTCTAATGTTTGTCTAGCAAAAACGGCAATAATCGCTCAACGCCATCGTGTACACTTAAATCTCTTTCCCATCGTCTTGTTCCTCGTCAAATTTCTGACCATGTGACCCTTTTGAGGGGGCCTGACCCTTTGGTTAGAAACCAGTGGACCGTATCAGTGATTCTCAAAGTGGGGTCGGTGACAGGGGATCTGTGAGAAGTTTTCAGTTTTCAGAATGAGCACTTTTATCTTTGATACTTTGAGGACATTTTGTATACTTTTGCTCTGTATGCTTGACAAACCAGTGTAAAGGTGCAGGGGATTTAATACAATACGGTGATGTTTTCCTTGTGTGACACAGTGACCCTAACTGTGGGTGGTAGAAGTCCAATGTCAGTAAGAAGACCCGTTCCCCTGTTGGACTCAGCTGGACTCACACAGTGGGGTTTGAACAATCTTGTGTGCAAGCCTCATCTTCTACCCCAATGTTATTGTGAAACACTGTAAATCGAGCCAGGGCTGTTCACATTAAACGAAAGAGCCTTTCAAAAGGATTAAGGGCTGCAAAAAGACTAAAGTGCAAACATCTGTATCTAAAATGCTCGCATGTGTGATGATGGTGGTCAAATCTCTGTAAACTGGGTGAAAAGAAGATAAGGTAGAGACCCAGGGGTTAGAAGTGCACCCACTAGTAGAGTTTGCTTTCATCAGTGCAGTCATGGTGGCTTTAAACAGTTTGACATGTTTTGCTTACTTTCTGAGAGCTAGATGAGAAGATTAATGCCGGAGCCTGCAGCCTGTTAGCTTAGCTTAGCTCAGCATACAGACCAAAGTCCAAAGGCACAAAAAACCACAACAAACATGTTTATTAGTGAGCTTTAGATGTGCTGGTATTGGCTGGTACCGCAGGGTGATTTGTCTTACATGGCCAAGCATTGTGCTATGCTAAGCTAAGCTAAACCGATCCTGGCTGACATATAATTATCCTTCATATCTAACAGATATTAAAACATATTTAATTGAAGTTGGTACCCCTAGGTAGGCTACATTTTGGAAAGAAATTAAGTAATTTTGAGTGAGAAACTAGTGAGCCAATAAGAAAATACTTTTGCCTACTTTGCTGCATCCTGATTGTGAAGGTTTCTAAACGGAGTTTTGTGTGCTCAGATGAATGGAGGGGCTCTGACCACATGTAAAGATGGAGAAGGTCCTTGAGGCAGCGGCTGCGGGTTCAACTCCGACCCTTTGCTTCATGCCCCCCCCCCTACCCCATTCCCTGTCTGCCCTATATAATAATAAAGGCTTGAAAAACTCCCAAAAAATGTTCTTTAAAAAAAAAAGATAAGCTGAATAGAAATGTTGAATGTCACTGACCACAGTCGCCCCAGTCTTTACGTGAGCCACAGTCAAAGCGAGCCAAGCACAGCAGATGGAGAGCGCTGAGCGCCAAGTTAACATGGGACTCCAAACAGATGGACACATGAAGCGTAGCACCTGCTTTTGGCACCGCACATCGACACTTGGTGGTGTGATTTAGATCGGAGAACAAATGTACAGAGCAATTTAATCTTACAGGGCGACAAGGCATTTATTAGCCGACAGAAGCTGAGTTTTATCAATGTATTGTACATTCATAAATAATATTTGAAATATTGCTTCCCCATTAGCGGGATTTCTTGTCCACTAAATCCATCTCTTGGGTTAGAATTTGTGGGCTTAACAGGCTAATAAAAGATATTTTCACATACTATACTGTATATATTTTATTGATGTTACACTTTAATTACATTTGATGTTGACAAACAAAAGACTTTAAACTGTTTCAATTCAATTCAATTCAATTCAAAAAACTTTATTTGTCCCCGGGGGGCAATTCAGGGCACACAGAGCAGCAAATCACGACAGTGCAACTATACAAAAACATTTTTAACCTATCAACAAGAATAAAGTGTAAGAGAAGAGTAAGTGTCAGGATGTTAGTGTGTTAGTACAGGTAGAATAAGTGTCAGGATGTTAGTGTGTTAGTACAGGTTAGAATAAGTGTCAGGATGTAAGTGTGTTAGTACAGGTTAGAATAAGTGTCAGGATGTTAGTGTGTTAGTACAGGTTAGAATAAGTGTCAGGATGTTAGTGTGTTAGTACAGGTAGAATAAGTGTCAGGATGTAAGTGTGTTAGTACAGGTTAGAATAAGTGTCAGGATGTTAGTGTGTTAGTACAGGTTAGAATAAGTGTCAGGATGTAAGTGTGTTAGTACAGGTTAGAATAAGTGTCAGGATGTTAGTGTGTTAGTACAGGTAGAATAAGTGTCAGGATGTTAGTGTGTTAGTACAGGTAGAATAAGTGTCAGGATGTTAGTGTGTTAGTACAGGTAGAATAAGTGTCAGGATGTTAGTGTGTTAGTACAGGTTAGAATAAGTGTCAGGATGTTAGTGTGTTAGTACAGGTTAGATACGGAGAACATCGTCGGCGTGAGATGTAGAGAGACATGCGTGTATCAGATGTAAGCAGACATGTGAACGGGTGTATATGATGTAAACAATGTAAACATGCAGTAGACTGTTGAAACAGGTATAAACAGAACTGTAGTGCAGAAAAGATATAAGTGGACAGTGATCGGATTCAGATGTGGTCAGACATGAAAAGTTTAAAAGTGGCTAGGCTGTGCAAAAGGTGCACTGTTACGCTCCTGTTGCATAGATTGATCTCATCTGTCAGGACTTGATAAGGTTGTAATAATTAGCAATCAGCAGTAATTATTTCCAGGTGCTGACATTTCCGGTTTTCAAAAATTACTCTGCCTTGGAACGAATCCTCCTCCAACCTCCTCCTGATGAAAATGAAGGTCTTTGCAGAGCATCTTACAATATGTAACATTTTGCAATCATGTAAGATTATGTTTTATAATCACGTTTCTGTCGGAGCTCCCCTGTAATTAGCTGAATTACTTAGCTCTGTTGTCGTTTTGTTTGGTCACCAAGGGAGTTCAGTGTGCTATGTAAGTCAGACTTGACTGACTTTGATTTACAGTGATGTTTTTACACATTATGTACACATTATGTACACATTATTGGCGCACAGAAAATCATAATTTAATGGCTTGTCTAATTAAAAATATGTTATGAAGCATGTGCGTCTTAGCATCATTATCACATTAGCATTTGGGAAAGGAGAAGACTACTGATTCACAAATAAATCTCATCACTGTTTTTAATTCTCTTTGATGAATATAAATTATTTGTTTTGGTCTTTCATAATCAAGCGCAGATGGCAGTAGGCGGTGGCTGGCGGAGATGATCTGGATGAGGGAAGTTTCAGTCCATGTAATAACTGAATGAAACCTCATACCTGTTGCCTGAGGGGGTGTGAAAGACCTCCAGACTCTCCTTTAAAGTCTCTGGATGTGGGGATTTGGAAGGTCATGGAAAAATGTCAGATTTTATTCTGCTGTGAAACCTTGTTTGAATTAAAGTATGGGTTTATTTCATGGGGAAGGACTGCACCTTTAGTTGCACCTGTTCTTGTAAAATGTCCCCATAGTCAATGGACAATGAACATTTTTGAAGTCTATACAGGAGCAATTCCATTACAATCAAAGGAACAGCTCTTTAATTTCGGAATACACATATTTGCTGTTTTGTTGACAGCATTTGTTAATTATGAGGCTGAAGCCAGCAGCCGGTTAGCTTAGCGGGGGTAAGCTAGCCTGGCTCTGTCCAAAGGTAACAAATCTGCTTACTATTTCTTGGCAGTAGCTGCAACTTACTGGAGTATCTGCTGGTTGCCTGGCAACTGCTCCCAGCCAAGAAATAGTTGGGCATCACCACTTGGGTTTTTTTTTGTATTTATTTAACAAAAGAGATAGGCCTATAACGTGTTCATTATTTAGCTTAAATGCTGCTGTGTGAAGATTTTGTTGCTATTGGACGGAGGTGTTTGCCCCTCCAGCCTTTACACTGAACTAAGCTAAGCTAATCTAAGCGGTTGCTGGCTATGGCTACATTACTGTACAGACAAGAGAGTGGTATCAATGCTTTCATCGAACTCTGGGCAAGACAGCAAATAAGCGCACTTCGCAAAATGTCAAACTATTCCTATAACACTTGGGAAAATAGGGACTATAGGGCTTTAAAGGTCCCAAATTGTGGAAATTTTCAGATTCAGACTTGTATTTTGGTTTTCTACTAGAACATGTTTACATGCTTTAATGTCAAGAAAAAATGTGATTTCATTGTCTGTCTGAATATACCAGTATCCAACCTTTGTCTGAAGAGTGGCATCCTGAGCACAGAATGAAGTCACTCTCCCTCTGAGCGTGCTGTAGATTGAGCGTCATTGTTGCTATGATAGACAGTGCATTTGCATTTTGGTGTATGTGGCCGTGAAAAAAACATTGTTTTATATATTGGGTGTAGAGCCACACTTTTTTTTTAGTTTTTCGAGTAGAGCACCTTAAATGGAGAAATGATTGTACCTTTAGGTGCATCCAAAAAATGTCCACAGATTCCTTAGACAATTACATAAAATATTTTGAATAGCACTGTGTCAGCGCATCATTTATCATACTTCTTGGCCTATAACAGTTAAAGGAATGTTTAGTCAACTTGACTGTCAAATACTCCTGTGAAACACACCAGAGGTAAATCACGTACCAGTCAGGTTCCTTAAAATAGACTAACCTCAGTTAGTGCAGAGGTCACAGTCATATCAGTAAATCTACTATGACTTGGAGCCGCTAAAATGTCAACTGACATGCAATTTGGAGCAATTATTCCTAAAGCTGCTGATTGGCTCCAGCATCTGTGAGCTCAGTGCTAATCTGCCTAAACACAAACTTCCTGCCAAACAAATAATGCATAATAGTGAAATGGGTCTCTGCCAGGAGACCATCAGTGAAACTGGCTGCACTGCTGTTGTTATTTTTTTTCTAATGGCTGGGTCTCATTCACACACATTAGTCCAGCCAATCATATCTAAAAAATGTTCATTAGCCAAAACAGCTGAGCTCAGTACCATTCAGTTTTTCTGGTCTAATTGAAATGTAACACTCGACCCTTCTGGCAGAGCACCATTAACCGAGCACATCATGCTAATGTGTTTTAAAGATGTCCAGCTTAAGAGATAATTGATATTCCACAGAAAGAACTGTAAAACACTTCATAACACCAGCTGTCATGTTTACTAAAACATATTCTATAGGCTTTTTAGTGCAAAATGTAAAAAAAAAAATCAAACTTCATACTCAAAACACCCCTGCATGATACTGAATGTAGCTGAGAGTTTGAAAAAAACAAACAAAAAAAAAACAAAACATTTGGGCCTATATGGAAATGATTGATAATAATTAATAAGGTCCATTAATATGTTTTTAAATGTGAAGAAACATGTTCCAATTAAACCTACTGCACTGTCTAATCTGAGTTATGTGGTGTTTTAATGGTTATGGAGGGAAAAAACAACCCTGATGACATCATCAGTGTTATTTCCTTAATGGTCTTGGTCCTGAGACTTGTTTTTTTTAGCCTGCTCTACAAACTGGATATGTAGGGTTCAGGAGGCAGGGAGGGTCTAATGGAAGACCCTATCAAGTTGCATTGTGGGAAATGTAAAAACCAGTGCCAGGGACTTAAAGTCAGGCTATTTCAGCGGCTGCTGCATAGATTTAAAAAACAAAAAAATCTGTCTTTCAGGTGTCCCCAAGTTATGGAAGGGCAATACTGGATCACTTGGGTATATTTTTAAATTTTTAAAATAGTGCATATTATGCTGGGAATGGTGACTTTATGACCATGTCAGAACACAAACTGGGGTTAAAATATAGTAAAAAGTTACATGCGAAAATCAATTCTGCCAATAGTCCAATCTAACATGAATGTGAAATGGCAACATTGCTTTAACATTGTAATTTATATAAATAATTATAATTAACCTCTCAATCTTTCCATAATACAGTTATTTTGGAGTGTATTTTGTACTTTATTGCCTGTTTTCAGATGTGTGAATGAACCTTTATCAGGGCACAGCTGCGGGATAAACCAAGTTAAACGCCTAAAGACTTCATACAGAACCATATTGATCCACTGTGCATGTTTAAAAATCTAATTTCCATAGCTCATCCCTCCACAGAAGCCTGCAGGTTTCTTCTCAGCGGTCCCAACAATTAATAGAATGACATTTAAAATAAGAGCTCAAACAATAATTAACAATGAAACTTCCTTTTATTTCACAGGAGTCAACACACCACCTCACAATAGCATGTAAAGCTTAAATGACAAAGAGAGAGGCTCAAAACTCCTCGCACTTAAACACCACAATCTGTACAAAGGGCGCGGGGATCAGCCCCACACATTCACTTGCCTATAGCGCGGAATAAATACATATTTTACATTCATGTTTAATATAAACAAATACCTGTCGTACAGATTGCACCTGCCGATAGCTGTGAGGTAAAAAAGAAAAATAAAGAAAACAAAGAAAACAAACAAAACAAAACACATTGTGAGCACGACATTACTACAGTACAGTCACTGCGTCCAATGCGTTTAAATAACCTGTTTCTTACAGTGCGCCTGAGTGGTTCTTTTAAGAATAAATTGTGACCCATCAAGGACCTGGGGTTAACTTAAGGTATACCGACTCCCCCTTAATAATGTATCATCCACAATAGAGCACTGAACTGCCGATACAAATAAAACCAACAAAAACATAAGGAATAAACCAAAGGAGCGTGCGTCAATACGCTGAATCCTGTTAAATGGCAGCAGCATCCATTGTGATTGATCGGATCCACCTATGTACATGTTTAGAACGGATTTCTCACACCGGGTCAGGCCCGGAGAGATTTGCGCATCTTGGAAAGAACATTGATCCGGATGCCTCTTTTAAAAATATGGCTTTCAACTACATATCTGGTGATGTCGCTTCATATTTGACCTCTCTGATATAAAAAAGGACCAACTGAGGCACGCGCCATTCACAAAAAGAAACCCACGCGCCCGCTTTTGTCAGCATCCTTTCCCGGGCTGTTATAATCCACCTCAAAAGTTTTTTTTTTCTTCACAGCTGTGATTCAGAGTGAGACAGTTTCGCCGTCCCCGCCAGACTGCTGTCACTGTTGTCCAACACGGCGCAATCCGACCACAGCCCCAAAGCCCCGGGCTCCAGGGCGGAGACGAATCCCCCGGAGCACCGGGACAGGTCGCAGGAGCTGATGTGCAGCCTGCGGTCGGCTTTCCTCGGGCAGCACAGCAGCCTCTTAAAAGCCTTCCTGAAGTCCGGGCTCCGGCAGTAGATAATGGGGTTAAACGCTGAGTTCACGTACCCCAGCCAGTTCAGGAACACGAACAGGTTCTTGTCCACCACATCTGCGCTAAACACCCGCACCACGTTGACTATGAAGAAAGGCAGCCAGCACAGGGTGAACGTCCCCATGATGATGCCCAGCGTTTTGAGCGCCTTCTGCTCCCTGAGCGCCAGGATTTTAGACGGCCTCTTCTTGCACTTGGAGGTCAGTCCGGTTAAGGTGTTGTGAAACCTGCCCTCACACTTGTCGATCTTCCTCAGCTGCTTTTTCGCCTCTCTATACACGCGGGCGTAAACAAATATCATGACCAGGAGAGGAATGTAAAACGATATGATGGATGAGGAGATGGCATATGCCCTGTTGGTGACAAAGTCGCAACATTCGGGGTCCTCGTAGCAGGCTGTGTCCACGCTGTCCCGGGACCAGTGCATCAGGATAGGGAGGAAGGACACCAGCGCAGAGATAGCCCAGACTACGCACACCACCGTTTTGGCCCGAGCTTTGGTTAACAAGCTTTGGTAGCGGAAAGGAGAGGTGATGGCCACGTACCTGTCTATGGCGATAACGCACAGGGTCTCGATGCTGGCGGTGACGCACAGGACATCCACGGAGATCCAAAACTCGCAGAAAAAGGAGCCGTACAGCCAGGAGCCGCGCACCTCGAGCGCAGCGCCAAACGGCACCACCAGCATCCCCATGATGAGATCCGCGCTCGCCAGCGACACGATGAACACGTTGGTGAGTGTCTGTAGCCTCTGCGTTTTGGCTATGGCCACAATGACCAGGATGTTCCCGAACACAATAGCTAGGACGACCAAACCCATCAACAGGCTCATCCCCGCCATCCACTGCTCGGACGCGGCTGTAACGGAGCCCGTCGCGTCCGACGCATCGCTCCCCGAGCCATTCTGTAAGTTCACCGGCGAGGACGCGCCACCGTCCCCCATGACGGGCTGCTGCGCTGTGTGCGGGACCAGGTCGAGTTCATCAAGGCAGTCTTTCCGGTGTGTCGCGGTCACAAGAGCCACAGCTCAAGTCCCGTCGTGCGCCAACACCATCTGGAGCTCCTCTCTCGCCCTCAGCTCGTGAGCTGCTGCACCGGCGGGGCACATCAGAGCGGGCGGTGACATCACTGCTCCTCAGGACCAATCAACGCAGCTCAGCAGACAGATTGTCCCAACATTAAAGTTGAGGGAGCATACAACACCTCAACCAAAAAAAAAAGAATACAGTCTCATTTTCGTGTGAATGAACAAGGGTTTTATTCAGGAAGAGGAGCAGCTATAACCACATCTTAAATGTCTGTGTCTGTGTTATCTCTGCCAGCCCTTGGTAACATGAGAAGCCAACCATGGGGATCCAAAATCCACCATGGTATTATGAACTACAGAGATGTTACTGTTTTTCATCACTTGCCATCACAAACAAGATTTGTTTCCCACTTGTTCATTTTATATTTTTACCACAGAGAATACATTCAGCACCTGAGGTCAGGCTCAACCAAACATGAAACTTAATAATAGTTATTAAAGACCTAATACGTCTTAGGTTCAGACAGGGTTTGACAAACTATTATGATACATACTATCCAAGTCAGTTCCAGGTCTTTAATTCCAGGTAAAACATGAATTCAGATGATTTATCATCAACAAACTGAATAAAGTCATCACTGTGGCTGAGGAGCATCAGGCGTGGGCCGCCTGACAGACCTGGCCTGATACACTGCCTAAATTAAAACAAGAACAAAGTAAAGAAAAGAAGACACAAAGGACAGAGAATGAACAGTGGAGACAGGCAACTTGAATTAGTACATTTACTTTCACCTCCCATATTGTAAAAAAGGGAGATTTCCACTTTCTCAAAAAAAGTGAAAAAGCAGGTCGAGGTATTATAAAATAACTATGAAAGTATTAAAACACCCAATCTACAGAGAAAAGCACACAGCCCGTATTGAGAAACTGTCTTTAAAGAAGCCGTCAGGACTTCTGTACAGTTGTAATGTCACAACTCTATTATCCGGCCTCTCATGCAAGTGTCATGCATTGAGCGTGACGGTCACTCTTTTCTGCCTTTGGTCACACTATAATCAGACAGAGATAATGAGAAAAATCATGTGTTTTTTGAACATTAAATCATGTAAACATGTTCTAGTAGAAACCCAAAATACAAGTGAAGCTGAAAGTGAACAAAATATGGCACCTTTATAAATAAATGTTCATGCACTACAACAAAGATTATTAAATGACAGCAGCATTTGTGCACAGTCCCAACAATTTTTTTAGACAGCCTTTCAGCTAAAAGAAAATACTTTCAAAACGAACACAAGGACACACATCTTGATGATCATGTAAGTGAAAACATTTGCTCCGGCCTTGTTGACACAAAGACAGCACAAAGATGACGCATTTGTTGTGGGTGGGTGCTTAGCATGCCTGCTCATGAACCTGACGACCCGCCGCCAGAGGCTGTGACATAACATGACCCCATCAAAACAAAGCCCATCTCATAGTTTAGACAGCAGCTTCATGGCAACGCCATGCCACTTACATGTCGAGAGAGGGCTTTTCTAAGTGACGTGTGAGGAGGCCGAAATAATAAGGCCTCTTCAACAACTTTCTGTGTTTGGGCAGCTGTTTGCCAATACCCAGCTCCATTTGTGGGTTAAGTGCCTTTGTCTGACTTGGGTACCACTTTCTAATAGGGCCTCCATTTCTAAGGGTTTGTAAGCAACACTTACACTTATGTCACTATTCACTTTATGCAAGTTTGCAAATTGAAAATTGTCCACAGCAGAAATAACAACAGAAAAAAAAAAGGCAGCAACAACTCACATGCTCAGCAACCCAAAAAACAGCAATATAGTGTTTTATATATCGGCGAGTAATAAAGCTTTATCGATCCATTATAAGTCATTAGAGGGACCAACTTTTGGTTGCCAGGTTGGCCAAAACTCCCTCCTATTGATTGGACCTCAAGGTCAATTACCTCATCAAAAATGGCTGCAGTGGGTCTGCTACATAATCCATTTACAAACAAATTGCCAACATTTATAACTGTCTTATTACCGAATGGAAAGGATAAACATCAAAAGGATTTTTTTTTACATTTTAATCTCTCATGCATTACTTAACAATTTACCATTAATAAACTTTAAGGGTGGCTTATTAGAAATTGTGCTACAGAGCTCGTTTTCCTTAATTACCAAAACAAACATTTTTTTCCTAACTAGTGCTCAGGGCCGTAGCCACTTCCATATTGGCAACACTGAAGTCGTGTCTTCTGGGTTTTTCTGGCAGTTTGGGGCTTTAGCAGCCTGGCAGGAGTTACACCTGCACAATTTAAAAACACATGGTGCAAATATCAGGGTGAGCATTTGGAGGCTCAATATATATTAAAATTTGACTACTACATAAAATATGATCTTTCTTTCACACCTGTTTACCGGGTGTTCAGTATTGTAGACAGCTTTAGGTAAAAAAAACAAAAGGTAGGTACAAAGGTAAAAATCTAGAGGTCTCTCTCTAGCCATGCTTTCAGAGGGAAAATAGTTCCAACGGAGATCTGTTGAATTATCTGCAGTAACAGGGACGGATGTGTCGCTGTTGCAGTGGGGGCAGAAATCTATACACAGACACCCCAAACTATCTACATGAGAGCACTTCCTTCTGCGCAGTGATATGGTTTGTAGGTATAGTTCGGCAGAAAGAAAATAGTTCCTACATGAAACTGCTCACAACCAGGTCTTTGGAATATCTTCAGTAACCGGGTCATGATTTCAGGAAAGACACATCAATGTTGAGTTTTTTAAATTCAGTTTTCAGCAATTTAAACACCATAAGCCGAGTGCTATTTGGTCCATTATGTTCAAGGGAAGGCAGACATCTATACTATCGGCAACACTATTTAGGTATCTTTGATTTTGGGGGGACCTGTCCCTTTTACTCAGAAACACTGGCAGTTTCTCAACTTTGCTGGTGTACTGATGTCTCTCAGAGGCTACATTTATAACATTTGTATCTCCATACTTCAATATTTTTGTGCAACTGCTCCCTCACTTCCACAAAAATAAACTGAGCAAAATGTGCTCTTGACACAATAAGCAGCAGTAGCGGCCTCCCACACGTGTTCAAGCAAGGTAGAGCGAGTTAAACTTGACTTAGCAGCTTGACATCTCGTGTCAATGCCAGCGCTGAGCCGAAAGGTCAAAGTTTATTACATAGGCTGAAGTGATGCCTTCCTGTTTATAGATTGAGCTTCAGCGGTGAGAGCGGAGGTGAGAAGCAGAGGCAGACAAACTGGTACAATGTGTTTAGGTGAACATTTTTTAGCAGTTCTATTCATCGTAAAAACTCTTCTTCCTGCTTTTTGCATCCCTCCTCTACTGTGGCACTGGTTGGGAATATGGTAATAATAATAAGTCTCTTACACAGATATGATCTTAATGGCACCCGCTCAGCCAGAATGAGGAGAAAACACACCTTTCTGCAATTTTCCCCTTCACTTAACCTCCATGTGATTCGAAACAAACACCCTGCATAAGTAATTTTGGTCACAATTAAATCAGTGATCTTATTTTTAAGCTTTAATGAGCAATTATTTGCATAGAGGTCATCAACAATTAACCAGTGTCAGCTTTGTGCATCATATGAGCGTCATAAGAAGCACAGGAGTTACAAGCCCTTGAGTTAGCTTTTAAAAGCCTTTCTTGTGTTTTTGAAAGGAGCTGTGTCAAAAGATGCTCTTATCTGATCGCTCAGATACAGAATCCTCCTGGCGTACATGAGGGATGTGTTTACCTTTAAATTAATATTTATGTGTTATGTCACAATATAGGCTATCACTTACAGCCAACATGGAGCCAACAAGCTCCTGATGAGTATTTACCCTTTTATTCCCTGTTGATGTTTCTAGCGTGGCACATTAACTGAGACTGTGTTCATGTGTGTTACAGGCCTCTGGCAGGGAAGGCAGCGGTCAGAATCACACAGGTTTAATGATGCCGCCAGAACTACGGCGAGGGAAGCAGCCGAGGGGTGACAGAGGGATAAGGCAGCAGGCAAAGATCCAAAAGGAGGGTGAGCTGATAATAGCTCCTCTTCTGCTTCTGTCTTTTTAAGTAAATACCTCCTCCACACACATTCATCTTATATCTCAATTTTCACACGTTTAAAGACAGTTTAGTAATTTATCCATGGTTTGTTCAAGCTTGCTGATCTTTCCAGATGCAGTCAACTAGTCTGGATTCAAACACTGGACTCTCTTCAACCTTAATGGTGAGTTTGACAAATCGAGTCATAATTTAAACCTGTACTGATGGTTGTGACTTACTTACTTGGTTGACAATGGCTGATCCTGTTATTTGACCTCAATGCCCTGTCATTTGTCCTGCTTTATATTTATGGCTGCATGTGAACATTGACGTATTTCTGTGTTGTTTTTCTGAAATTCTATAGTGTCTTGTGGTACGTACACGTGAAAAGGGTTCGTAAACATATTCACATTTAAGCACATATTCACACAATCTTTTTTTCTTTTCCCAACAAATCCTGTGAAACATACAAAAACATCAATTACTTGATATAAGCCTTTATACAAAGATATAATACTTAACGTTTCTGTATTCAATTGTTTAAAAATGACAAGACCTATTAGTTTGTGGAGTTGTTTAATGAGCAGTATGCAGAGGCTCATAGTAGCTTACATTTATGCAATGAGGTCGTTGCATCCAGTTCCTAGGTGTCATGGTGCCAGACAACTATTTGTGTCCCATGGTGTCGCTACATGTGCTCTTGTTACTCCTCAAGCCTACATATGAACGTATTTTAATTGTATGATGAAATGTTTTATATTGTAGGTCTTCTTGTCGTTTTTATGCTATAGACCCAAATAGTTCCAGCGATGTTCAAACCCAGAGATGTCTAACACTTTATTCAGGGTAACAGTCCGTTATATTTGGCTGACTCTCAATGGTGTCACATCCCCTTTGTGCATGTGTCAGCCAGACGATGTCGTAAATTGTCTTATTACCCAGTTTTAAGCCACATGTTTACAATACACTTTTTAGGGGCAGCTGTGGCTCAGAGGAAGAGCATCTACCAACCGGAAGGTCAGCGGTTCGGCGCTGGTGTTGTGTATGTATTTATGACCGAAACCTAGTTAAAGCGGTCATTACTTCAATACTTGAATCTGTAAAAAGCAGGGCAGTGTGCTGCTTCTGGACGAAGGGATAAGACAAATGAGGTTATGCTGTGAAAAGGCTATCTCTGAGGTCAGCTCGAATATAATCTGGCAATGGGAAAAATGCATGAGGGAGCTAGCTAATCAGACAAGCTGTCGACATAGCGGAGCTGCAGTCTTTAAATGTAATGTGTCGTTATGCTAAGTAGGGCTGCTCTATTATGGCAAAAATCATGATCACAATAATTGCGGTCAATATTGAGATCACAATTGTTAAACCTATTTGGAAACATGCAATTATTTTCCAAGAATTTTAAATATTATTCAACTAAAAAACAAATACAAAAATAACTGTGAATACAATGAGATAAATAAAATAAACAATATCTAAACATATTTAAATAAATAATAAATGAATCAGACCAAAAGAAATGATTTCAAATATCTTATAATGCACTGCCACAACCTATTGAACAACTCCTAAACATATATTCAACATTTTGGTAAACTATATTCCAGTTAGTAACTAAAGTGCATCACTGTAAATAAAAGCGGTGCGTTGTATTTATCACAGAAGACAGAAAAAGAGCATCATTGTGAAACGAAATGCGGCACAATAATCGTTTCATCTGGATTATCTTGTTTTCATAATTGTTGGATGCGAATATCGTCATTGTAAATAAAATTGGATTACTTCCATAATGCTAAGTGACCTGATTCTCAAAGAGTGGAAATATGTAATATGAGAAGAAAATGTTTGAAATTGCAGCAATGGTCTTTGAAGGAACCCGCACGCACTCAAACCAGACTATGTA
The DNA here is from genome assembly GCF_963691815.1 of Echiichthys vipera. Lineage (NCBI taxonomy): Eukaryota > Metazoa > Chordata > Actinopteri > Perciformes > Trachinidae > Echiichthys > Echiichthys vipera. The sequence continues at coordinate 11,676,370 of NC_139843.1, read as the reverse complement.
AATATGATTTATTAGTTTACTCTGTTGCATCTGAAAGTGCAGCACTGAGAGAACAAGTCAAGCGAGAGTTGGAAAACATTATCAAGGAACCTGATGCCCACCAGCCACTCACGTTCATCACATTATCATTATTGTTTGAAAATCGCCAGAAGAATAACAAAGCTGAGCTAAATACATCTGCAGTTTATTTGAAATAAATAACTTCTCCAAATACAGTAATATAATAGATATATTATTGCTTTTGATGCAGCTTACCTGTCATTGCATTCACACCAGCCGTTCAGTAACACCCCTTTTTGCAAGGCACTTCTTAGGCAGCGTAAAACAAAACAAATAAAAGGTCTCACAAGCCCAATTATGTTTTGAGGTGATAACAAAAAAACCCTCAGACCCATTTCTGACAAAACCTCTATCTTTGCAAACCAATACTGACAATAATACATGATCATATTACAATAAAATACACAGCGTGTAAAGATTAAAGCATTATCAGAGCATCTCCTTAATGAATATGTTCCCTCGGTGGATTAGAGATGAAGCGTTTAAATGTCTGTGTGAGAGATTTTAATAAGACATTGTTTTCTTAGAGCACACAAGCGACAGTCACTCAGTTTCATAAGTTTCCCTTAAAAAAACCGGCTGTTAAATCATGACTTCCATAACAGCAGCTCCTTGTTTTGCGAAAAATCGTAATCAAACGTATAATCAGTCATACAGGGAGCAGAGACAAAGAACAAAGCTCTAAGCTATGTGTGAACTTTGTAAACAACTTAAGACTGCTCGCTCTGGGGTGACATATTATGTCACAATGAACGCTTGATTAGTTCACCTGAACGCCGCATCTACGCTAAGAGCACGTGAAAGTCAAAATGTGATTTAATATTTTGGAGTTTCTAATATATTAATGATCATACAAACGTGAGACTCTTCATAGATAACTTTTTAGCTATGGAGGACCACACGAAACTCATGGAAACTGCAGTTAAGTGTAACTGTAATTCAATCTTTTTTTTTTAAATAGATTAATAAATTAATTAGTTAAAGTCCTCCACATTTGTCGACTTCTCAAGATATAAGTTTCATCTCTGTTCTTTCTCTGATCATGAATAACATCAGCTCCATTAAACATCCTAAATACTATGTAATTACTCATGGAACTAAAAGAAAAAGCTTCATTATTGTTCGAGACAAAACTTCTTCAAAAGCAGAAATTGTCCCAAAAATGCTTTGTTGTGTGAGGAGATAAATCATTTTGCTCACGTCTGAATATAAATAGTTCAGTCTATGAAATTCACATCCGTCTCGTGGTTCAGGTGGAAATATAATATAAATAATATAAAGCTCATCACAGGTTTCTGCTTTTACTTACTGTTTTCAATATTTGCAAGTATTTTAGATCCTCTGCAACATCATTAAATGATTAAAAAAAATCTGTTAATATGTCTATCCACCGCTGACACCATCATTTTCACCTCCCAATTAGATCATCATAATAATAAGACCCTCATTAAATCCACAAAAAACCCTTATTTTCTGCATGTATTTAGTCATTTGAATGTGTTTTATAAACAAGAAATTCAGTGGAACTACTTCTTTGGACAGTTTTCCTCCAGTGGGTCAATTCAGCTTGTTGTAAATACTGTATACGCTCCTATAAATATAGATTTTCAAGATACAGTTGTATTTGTTGTACAGCCTTTAGAACATGCTATAGATGATGTAACTATTTGCATTCCTATCAGTAACTGTCACTTACAGTCAAGGGCACTGATGCATTATGTTTCGTAGAGGGGGCATCTATGAAATTAAATTCCCCTGAAAATCAGGTTTGTATGAATTGCATTTTTGTCAAAAGTGACAGACGATCTACATTTTCTTTTCCTTTTTCCATTACCATGACGAAAACCGGAGCTGGGGTGAGCTGAGCTGATAAGTAAAAGTGACGTTTCGGCACCACAAAAAGTATTGATTCTGTGAATATTAGGACAGCTGTGAGGTTTCAAAAGGCATGAGCCAACGCCACAGTGATTTCTCCCTCTTTATAATTGGCACTTATTTGCAGCGGCTGGGTGAAGGAGGCTGCTTTCATCATACAAGTGTTACCTGTTTCCATACAGTAGTACACCCAAACACCCAAAGTGAGGCTTGGAATACTGTTTAAGTCCTTTTTAACAGCTGGAAGTTTGGTTGAGATGGAGATGGGCTTCGACAGATCCACTATGTCACCAGTGACCACCTGACTCTCTAGCAGCCATTCGTTACCTGTAATAAAAACAGGAAACAGAATTTTGTAGTCCTAATGCTGTCAAAGAGACAAAATCAACAGTCTGATACTATTCAGCTCTTAAAGAAACAGATAAAGTCTCTAAACTAGGTAGATTCTAGATTGTCCCCACCGAACAAAGTGAACACAACACATTTTTTTTATCCTCAGCCTAACCCCTCATAGCTAATGTTAGCTAGTTGCTAATTTAAGTGTTGATATTGCGTAGTACGCAAACTTTGTTCAGTGAGGCTTTGGTGGTTACAATCTAGCATCCACCACAACACTAGGCTAGTGGTACTTGAGGCTAAATCCTAACGGCGTCATGTTAACATGCTCACAATGACAATGCTAAACATGCTCATATTTAGCAGGTGTAATGTTTAGCAAGCTTACCATCTTAGTAGCATGCTAACATTTGCTAGTTAGCACTAAACAAATATAAACTGGAGGTATTGGAAAAAGTATTGGGCAAAATCAAATGCTGACCTGACGACAACACCCAAAGAGCTCACCACAGTCATTAGGATACATCATCTGGGGACCATGAATGCATGAACAAAATGCAATCTATCCAGTAGCTGAGATAATTCAAAGTGTTGGAAGACCGACCGACTGACACTCCTCAGTTTGGACACAGATCAGTCACAATGTGCCATTTTCTAAAAGGGCGGATGTGACTTTATTAAAAAGTCTGTCTGGCATTTGAATTTATGGTTGTGCGTGGCAAGGTGCACCCTGTGTACTAGACTGGCTGCAATATTACCTTCACACAACCCCACCGAATCGGATGGAGTGAGGGTGAGGACATGAATTTACTGAAACACAGGGGATATTTTTAGAAACAAAAACACATCTAACTAGACGTGACTGAGTGATAAATGAAAGTTGGAAAAGGAAAGGCAAGAAGTTCGACTGTGTGAAAATATTTTGCTAGAGAGACCATCAAATCCATGCCAGCGGTGATTAATGAAGCTGATGCCTCTGAGGTCCCAGGGCAGTCATTTTTAAAAAGCCACAAAAATACAATGTGTAAATCTACTGTGCACTTCCAACTTGATCCATTAAAATTCCTGCCTCTGCTCTGATCTGATCAGCATAAGTCTAGACTGGGTATAATCGGACAGCGGGGGATCACGTAACATAGCCTGGTAGCTAATTATGTGAACCAAGGCATGTCGTCTTATCGAAATGTTCTAAAAATAGCCAGCTGATATCGCTGACTGCATGATGCATCGCTCAGAATGATGGAAACAGTTTAGTTCCAAACCTACCGAACGGACGATCACCCGTCACTAACATAATATCTTGTGTCCGAAAAAAAAGCCTTTCCAATGGTATCTAGCAATAGAAATAATCTGTTAAATTACCCATACCATGCGCTGTATAGCCTCACTGGTGCTTCAAAAAGAGTCCCTGACTGATCTAAATATTCCCCCGACCCTCAGCTGAGAGAATTAGAAATCCCGGACGTGGGCTGGCAGAGTGAGAATCTACTTGTTGAACAGTGACAAGAACATGAGGGTTAAGTATCGCTTGTATTATTTTTTCACAGAACCATGCATCATAGACCAAAATAAAGCCCAGAAAGAGAGGTTGAGAGGCTCTTATCTAGAACGGGGTTATTTTAAATGTAGAGAGCATGTTTTAGTTGTCAAAGAACTTGACTCTATCCTGAAATAACTTCAGCAAAGCATGCAATTGTTATTGTAAAACTTGTGGAACCTAACAGAAAGCCTATGCTCAATATCTACATATCATGCCTTGCACAGTGTGAGTTTGGGGAGCTGGCAAGACAAATGCACTTTTCATAAAAGCTATTAATTCAAAAGTGTGGTAATGGGATTTGTTGATATCCCAAAACTTAGCTAACACCACTAGCTTACCAAACGTAACTGAGCACACAAGTCAGTCAAGTTTTTCTGTTGAAGTGGTGTGCACAGGGCTGTAGCAAAAGTCATACTTGGTATACAAAGAGATTGCATAGATATTTTTAGCCTTTACAAAACCAAAAACTCATGAGCTGAAATCTTTTTCAGCTCATGATTACTACCTACAGAAGTATCGCTAAAATAGCGACAGTTAACTCTCTGATCTTAAATCTTCCCTTATCAGACTGATCTGTCTGCAACACAAGGACTAAGCTTTGAATGGTGCTTCTTTATTTACATGTCTGAATAGCCTCAGTGTTTTAGCATGAGAACATGTACTGTATGTAGCCAGTAAATGCATATTAAAAACCCTTTCACGCTTCAAAATGATAGTTTTCAACCAACTCATGTGGCTAATGATTTTTTTTTTTTTTAAATATGCTAACGACATTTGCTGTTGTAGCCTGCAAAAGAAGTCAATGGAATTGAGAAGCCTGTTTTTGTCAACCTTTGTATGAAATCAAGATTTCATTAGTAGATTATTATTTTTTATGCTTTTTATGCTGTATGACTATTTTCAACAAACAAACTATCTTTGGTAAAAAGAAGATGTAAAGTGGTTCTTATGCATGATTCTTGGTGGAGAAGCTCTGTCTGATCAATCGATTAGTCTACAATATCGTATGAGTGTAAGTTGACTAAGAATTTGTATAATCGAGGACAGCCCTAGATAAATGTAAATGAAACATGTCCATGCATGACATAAGTAAGAATGATTAAACTTTGCCTCACCCTCAGCTGAGAGAGCCCAGCAGCTTGGGGCCTCCTCTGTGAGTTTGGTTCCTTCTGGAAGCGAAAGGGTGAGCGACATGACGAGAGTCTGGCCTGCTGACACTGTCACTCGTGGCATTTCTTTCCTGGCAGCTGATTTAGGCAATGTGGGGGCTTTGGCAGGACGTGCAGGCTTTGAAGGTACGGAGTCTGTGCAGTCCATTGAAATCGGGAACTAGACAGGAGGGAGATTAGGATGTTTGGATTAAAGAAGAGCAAGAAAAAAACCCTTTTATTCAAACTCTTCTAGCTTTCAGGATAGATTAATCACACACACAAAGACAAAATTAAAAGTGCCTTCTCACGGTTGAAAGTGAGCTTTTCTTATACGCACACCCATACAACTTACCAGTGAAACAGTCTTGGAGGACAGGTCTAGCACTTTGATTTGGTGGTTGTTGGTGTCAGCCACATAGAGAAGTTTGCCGCTGTCGCCAACGCAGATTCCTCCTGGCTCATTGAAGCAGGAGCTGTTAAATTCAGGGCCCAGAGTGTCTCCAGCCTCTCCAGTCCCTGCTAATGTGCTACACTGCTTCACTTTTGGATCCACCACCTTGATCTGAACATAATTGCACAGGTACATAGACAAAATCAAAGAAAAAGGTCAAGTCCTGTATGTTCCCTGTATGGTTTTTAGATCAAAAGGAGATACAGGCTCTGTGTATCCACTCAACAACCTAAAAGAACCCATTATGACAATAGAAGCATCAAATGTGAGCACACCACAGCTTTGAACTAAAGCCTTGTGACATGTAACAGTTACCTTGTGGTTGTAGGAATCGGCCACATAGAGAAGGCTTTGTTCAGGAGCCCACGCAACACCGAGAGGATGCTGCAGCTTGGCGTCCACCCCTTTCCCATCCACATCCCCAAAAGCAAAAAGGTTCTGGTGGGAAAAAAAAAGATCAAAAGATGATATAAAAAGGTACAAATGCCCCACTTGTGCAACTTGTGATCCCTATATCTAAGCTCTACATTGCTCCAAGAACTCATTTTGTGAACCACCTCTAGCTGATTTTAAAACATGTTCATTTTTGGATCGAAAAGAAAGGGAGGCTTTTTAACCGTCAAAATAAAGGGACTTTCTTCTGAAAACCCAAGCTGAAGCCTTTCCTATAAACTGGAAGTGATTCATTTCCATTTGAAGAACACTTGAAATAAAAAAATGAAAGCATCACTGGCTTCATTATTATTTTAAAGTTTTCTGGACAATTCTTACAATAAAAGTAATATGCCACACTTGTGAGAAACACCAAAAAGATAACAGCATCTTTAAATCCCTTAATTAGTGACTGGGCTTAAAAAATAGTTAGATGAGATTGAGAAGAAAAGTGCATTCATGATGAATGTCATTCAAATCCTTAAAACGGGAGCATTCTGCATATTTCTCCTGAAAGTGACAAAAAGATAATTAAGTGAAAACAGATCTTAGCGCTACAGATGACCCGAACGATTAAATTATTATAACAGCCGACCAACAAACACATTTGCGAGAAGAAATAAAACAAGCAGCTTTTCATTCTGTATCACTCAGCTGTATAAATAAACAAACCAAAAAAAAAGAGAGATAATAATCTTATAAAAAGTCTCATGATTCTCCGCGGCTCACTGATTCTCCACAGCTGCAGAGTTCACTCAACAGTAGCAGCTGACGAGGCGCTCGCAACCTTCCTTCTTTTAGAGAGACTCACCGGCCACTTTCAAATTCAAACCATCAGAATGGAGCGGAAAGGTGATTTAAGTGACGTGGCATGGTTGTTTGTGCCACCCAGGCTGGTTCGAGTATGTCAGAAACTGATGCTCTACTGGGATTTTCACGCACAACCATCTCTAGGATTTACAGAATGGTCCAAAAAGAGAATATCCATTGCTCTGGGAGAAAATGCCTTGTTGATGGTAGAGGTCAGCGGAGAATGGCCAGGCTAGTTCAAATTGATAGAAAGGCCACAGTATCTCAAATAACCACTCATTATAAATCGAGGTATGCTTAGCATCTCGGGTCGAACCCTTGAAGTAGATGGGCTACAGCAGCAGAAGACCAGCCCGGGTGCCACTTCTGTCAGCTAAGAACAGTATAATTGGCAAGTGCTCTCCAAAATTGGACAACACAAGATTGGATAAGACTCCTCCTCACATCGAAGCGTTGAATAATCGCCTATTTGGGGTCATCCCTACAGTTTTGAGACCGGTATTGATCTTCTCATCTAACTTTTACATTTACTTTTAACAGTTTTAATTCCATACAGGTGTTTACATTTCATTGCCTCAGCTACCGGTAAATAGCTTTAATATCTGTAAACTGTATATGACTCTCTAGTAAATTACTTCCTGCTTTCATGGGTGACTACCAGCTGTAAAGCTTTCCAAAAATAGAGTGTGGCAGGATAAAAAATAAAAAAAACTACAGTGTAGAGAGTCTGTTAGGACATGAAAGTACTACCAAAAGATGCCCTGAGGCTTTGTTTCAGCCAAAAAACAAGAATGGGTGTGTTTATTTATGTTTTTTTTTAATCAATATTTTCTGTCTTTCGAGAAATGGCCTTGAAACCTTGTGATTGCCTCGGAGTGATCCAAAGCGTTGTGCAACGTTTCTCTTCATAATTGTCCAAGTGTTTTCTCTGGCTGGAAAATGTAGCAGATTAATGTGCAGGTTTTACAGAGTGTGTTTGCTGTTGATGGATGGGGGCAGAGCCAGGTACAGAACATAATATCACTGAAGGCATGACACAAGAGGTTATTCCTTTCTTACAGTGGATTTTCCTACCTTCTGTCCAAGCTGTTGTTTTAAATATTATTACATAACAATCTGCTTTTACAGAAATACTAAAAAGGACAAAAGAAATTCCTATGTACAGTATAAGAGAATTTATGGACATTAAATGAACCATAGACGAACACTAAAGTAAGTAACTAGAGAAATAAACTCAAAGATATCTAGCAGTTGAATGAAAAAGTTCAATTCGTCCATCAACTATTGCACACTCACCAGTGGGTCTCTCTCTCCCCCGACCAGCGACTTAACGGCTCCGTCCTTCAGCGCCAGCGTGCGGATGGTGCTGCTTTCGCTATCGGCTACATACAGGCAGCCCCAGGGCTCCTGAGGGGCTAAGGCCAGGCCTGAAGGCTGAGCAAACCCAACCTTGTGGGGGTAGGCATTGTTTCGGTTCTCCTCATTGCCACTGCCTGCCCATCGCACGCATGTCCCCGCCTTGGATTCACTGTTTTACAGACAATGACAAAACACTTCAGCTCTTTTGTCATTTGTATTTGCTTTGAATTATTTTTATTCTCAGAGAAGAGTTATTAGTGGATTAGAAAGGGAGCCTGCAGCCATGTGGCCACGGTGGTCATGTACCAGTCTCTCACCTTCCTTTGGGCAGTTTCCCATCTGCTAGGAACAAAGCCCAGATCTGGTGGGTACCTGCCATGGCTATCCACAGCACGTTATCTTCAGCACCACCTACACACACACACACACACACACACACACACACACACACACACACACACACACACACACACACACACACACAAACAAATGAAACGCACAAACAAACACAACCAGGAAACTTGTGTTACTGCTTAATTACCGACAATATCATCAGAAGTGGTGAAAATATTTGTTCTAAAAGTCCTTTCAAATGTGCTTGGGATGTTTACTTTAGAGGGGACGTATTATGTGCGCAAAAAAGGACAACCAATAGCTCAACTTCTCAGCCCCCTCTGCCAGTTCCTTCTGTGGGCTCACCCTGGTTATACCAGCAGCACAGAAAAAGTTGACTCTCTGATTTGCACAAAAAGCCCCGGATGGTTGCCGTCCAGCCAGAGTACTTGAGCCGCTTGAACTATCACAGTACTTATATCGCACCTCAACCTGGTTTATAATAAAAAAATTAATGGAAATCTCACTTTTTACAATATGGGACCTTTTAAGCCACGAAATGATTAGGGTTTTGTTATAAATATAGAAACGTCATAATAAATAAATGCATCTATTAGTTTAAGGCTATTACAAAGAAATATCTCTACGGACTGAAAAAAGCTGTGATCGTTCGTTGATGGCCAAATGACAGAAATGCGTCAGAAATGCAGCTATGCAGGTTGAAGTGACAGCAGCCTGTCTGGCAAACGCCATATGCTGCCTCAGATGCACTCAGCAGAGACAATATGTCATGTTAAGAACACAATCCTCCCAGTTACAGACATACAGTATCTCAGTTGTTTTTTTAATGCAGTATAGAGCTCAGACCTTCTTGGTCACATCTGGCAGACTGTCACTAGAATCTGACGACTCTAGCACTTGACTCACAGCATCAATGCCACTTTACTGTACAGTTCAGAAGCTGTAGGGTCCTGATTTTGTCAATTTGAACATTCATACACATGGTGAATAAATCATGAATATGCAACGAGAGTTTGGATGTACTCTCAGAGGACAATGTTAGTGGAGTTAAAGGTCTTATATCACATCCAGGTGGTGATGTGCAAACCAGCAGGTTTGTGTCATCCATCAAGCTGTGCCGAAAATGTAACTATGACTGATAGCCCTCTTGCTCAAAGGCTGTGTGCAATGAGAAAATAATTGTGCAACTGGTCCTAAAGTCTCTAGAATTTATTCACATGACTATGATTGATAATTCAAATCATTCCTCTAAACTGTAAACTGGCAGTTGGTGAAAGCAGTACACGCCACAGTGTTAACCGGAGGCAAGAAAGTTGGAAGAAAAACAGATGATATTATAATTTTAAGTGAATGTTTGTTTTAAATCTTTTGGAATTTTAAATACTATATTTTGATGAAGTAGTGAAGCAGTAAAATAGAAAACAATAAGCAATTCTGTGCAGTTAATTAATAAAATCATTAATGTATTATTTAAAACTGCATTTTGAACACAAATAACTCTCTAACAAGAGCTTGTATGCTTCTAAAGTGACATGGATACACATTTTGGTCAACTAAATGACCAAAACATAAATAAGGCTAAAGTTGTAAATAATAATCTTGTATTCAGCATTTCTGAATGACAACAGCCTGGAGAGCAAAACAATATAATATACAATAATATATATTGTTAGAGGGATCTGCTGGTACTGCATCTCAGCCTGGAGATGAGGCAAATCTGCAAGCTCGTGTATTATTGCTCTGGCAGATACTAACTTACAGTTACTATTTATACTAATCTCTGTGTATGACAACACTGATACATTCACTGACTGATCTTGAATCTGCAATCTGAATGCCCACAGGTAACAAGGCAACACAAGACATATACTGCACTAACATATAGAGACAAACGGTCAGAGAGATTCAAAAAGCTGAGTTAAAAAGCTTTCTGCTTTGATGAAAAAGGCACTGACAAATCTAAAAAAAGAAAATAATAATAAATAAACTCTGAATGCCCAGGGTAAATGAATAAAAGCACAGCAGTAAAAACGACTGAGCTTTGATTTAGATTTAACTTAGATTACTTTGGGAGAATATGAAAGACCTTGTCAGGTACAGTAGTTTGTAACATCCATTGTTTCGACTCATTTATTTATTATCATTTTATTATTTTTGACCAATTCAATGTCATATAATTTTACTCAAGGACATATTGTCAATTGATTCTGTATGTTTGGTGCACTCTAATAAAAAAAAGAAAAAAGAATAATGATCTAAATATGCAAGCTGAAAACATTCCCTCTAAAGGTGTGATCACATCAGAATTCCCACCCCAGCCCTTTTCTTTTTTTTTATTTTTAAAGGTGGTGAGATGTTGTCACTTCCCTTACCTTCACCTCGATCAAACTGAACTGAGATCTGCAAAATAGTGAGACCCAAAAATATCCAGACAACCAGAGACAAGAGGGTTGGACTGACCTCTGCTTCTCTCTCAAGAAGGATCGATTGTATAACAGCGTGCGGAAAGAAAACAACAAGCGACGAGAGCAAGGGCAGGCACAGAGGGGTGGGGCGGTGAAATGTTGCCCTCAAAGTTCCTATCTGACAGTATTGTGGGACTCACCTGCAGTGCCGAGAGTCACATCCCATGGAGAGCTGATGGGCTGCTGAGGTCCCATGGCCCCACCCTCTTTGTCTGTGCCCTGAGTGCCTACTCCAGCTAGGGTGCTGACTCTTCCCTCTAACAGGTCGATCTGAAACACAGGCAAATATGTACAGATGAACATCCAGCGACGTCAAATGTACGCTATTATTTTATAAGAACGTTTGGGGTACTACCTTTCGGATCAGGTGGTTTTCTGTGTCGGCCACGTAAACAGTGTCCTCTTTGATGGCCACACCCTGGGGGGAGTAAAAGGAAGCTTCGGACAAGTCGCCATCTCTTCTCCCACTTTTAGGCCCTGGGACAGAAGTGATAATACAATGAAAATCATAGTTCAGTGTGCGATAGAATTACAGGTTTAGGATATATTGAGCTCAGAACTTAAAGGTTGCATATTTTGCTAATTTTCAAGGTCATATTTGAATTTGGGGTTTTTGCTTGAATGTTCAAAACACCTTATTTTTCTCAAACTGTCTGTCTGTATATACTTGTATTCACCCTCTGTCTGAAATGCTCCGTTTTTAGCGCCTGTCTCTTTAAGCACTCTTTAAGCACCCCTCCCAAAAAGGCCCACCCTGCTCTGATTGGTCAGTATTTCTGGGTCCCTCAGCGTCCCTGAATTGCATTGCGGCTGGTGAATGGCTGTAACAGCACTTTCTACTTTTATATAGTAGTTGTGACATCACAACTGTACGGAAGTCCTGGCGGCTCGTTTAAATGTCTTTTCCCATATACTATACACAAAAAAACAGTTTATCTTCCGGTTAACACAGGAGTTAAATTTAGCCCTTTTATTTTATCTTCCCTGCCTAAACTTTTAGTAGAAAAAAAAAAAGATATGACAGATGATTTCTTATACAAAAGGATACAGACAGGCACACTTTCCCATTTACAGCTGAAGCGTGCTCGGGTGGCCTTTCTTTTCTGTGACTGGATTAATTACTTAAATTTGTGAAGGAGACATGTTTAATCTAATGCGCTTTTACTGCATGTAACAAATTTGCCTAGGAAGATGTGAGAAAGCATAACAAATATTTTTATGTCCTAAATCACTTGAAACTTCTTACGCAATGCAAATGTATTAATGTCTCGTACTGTGTGGGAAGATGGATGATTGGGGTTAACCTAAAAAAACCTACAAAAATAATCCTGCATTTTTTTCCCTCATTTTGTCCACAGTTAGGTCAGTGCCAGTTCCCAGCATGTACTGTTGCCAACCTCTCTGTTGGCCTGGGGACAACACAGTCTACCATGCAGCTCCTCTGTGGGTTGTTGAGGCATGAGTAATCTAGATACATCAATGGTGCTTAAATGGTTTGTGCCGATTCTAACAATCACAATGCAAAAACAATACTTTGCATTTATCTACAACTCACTTAAATTAACACATATTGTAACAGAATGATGTATTTCCTTTCTTTCAAATTCACATTTAGTATATAATTCTTAAAGCAATTGTTACCTTTTTGTCATTTTTACACTTTTTTTGTATTCTTAAAATGCTCCTTAATAAGCGTATGGCAAACTAAAATATAAAAGAAATCCACCCAGTGTTGAAACTCTAAAATATTAAATTCTCATATATTTCTGATAAAAGTCTGACCAATCATTTTATTCAGTCCAAAATTTTTTAGCTAACTGCCTGTCATCCGTTGCTCCGTTTCACTTGTGCTGCTCATGCTACGTTCCAGTACCATGGGAAGTCCGAAGTTTCGGACCTCAAACTAGACAAAGTTCACTGGAATGCCTTACAAAGTGGAACCCTCTACGAGCGAATCCGGGGGAGATCGTCATACCCCTAATTCGCTAGTTGGGGGTTTGACCGCATATGTCAGGGGAGGAGGGAGCATCAGAGATCAGGCATGGGGAAGATGGTAAGATTTGGAGGGAAGCACTTTGACACATGCAAGAAAGGTAAGAATTGCTTTAAATATCCACTCCACCAACTCAGTTACATGACAAAAAATACATGACAGACACTGTGTAGTCCCACCAAACCAACTCAGCCACAATATGTTCATTTTTTCCATCTCGTTTCCTACTTCTCACCTCCAACAACATGTAACAGCTGTCCAGTCGACGACACCACTAGAATTCTGTGATGCCCAGTGTCTGCTATGGCCAGTCTTTTCTTGCTGCTGTCTACAGCCACCTTGCCAGGAAAGGACAGGACGCTGGGCGGCAGGGAGTCTCGGTACAGCTTGATCCCCACCATGTGTGGCTTCAGCTGACCCTGCCCCCCGTAGTGACGGAGGGCGCTGTCAGTAAAAAGCATCAGCCTGTCGCGGTGTTCTTCCCCCACCACATAGAAGAGGAGGTTGCCATGTGGGCCCAGTAAGACCACGGTGGGCCAGCAGGTCACCTCCAGTTCTTGCCAGAGGTGTGCCTCGCTGTCGTTCACCACTGGGTGGCAGATGTCATAGCGGAGCACAGCGCTGCGGATGTTGTCCAGGACCTTTGAAGCAGTTGGAGACAAGCATAGACTAGGGATGTCACGATACAAGATTTTGATATCACGATTATTGTCATAGGAAATAAAACGGGTTTTAATATTAAAATCAGGGATATATTTTTCAACACTACTGAAGGAAAAAGACACACAAGCGTGGTTTTGGTCCCATCATGCACAGTAATGTCAGTTATCTTTATATTGAAAATAGACTGCACAAACTCATAGTACTGGAGTTACATCCAGGTATCTACTACATACCCCTGCAAGATTCAGACAGTAAACAGCAACACATTGTAAACACTACTCCAGTCCAGTTTAAACTGTTTTGGTCCAGCTTAGTAATGTAACATTCACTAGTTAGTTACATTTTTTTTTTTTAACCTCGACTTGAGCATAAACGCCTGGATAATTATCTTGAAGACGCTGGAACACATTTCAAATGTTGAACCCTTTGAAGGCACTTTTGGATGGCATGCTTTGCAAATTTATTAGATGTCCAAAATGCTCCCAATGATTTAAGGGGTGGATTTAGTACTTGAATGTCCCCCCAGAAATTTTTACAGCTCTTCTCAACGCTCCATGTAAGTGGCATGACGACTCTCTTACATGCAAAACAAATTAGCCACGCACGCACACACACACACACACACACACACACACACACACACACACACACACACACACACACACACACACACACACACACACACACACACACACACACACACACACACACACACACACACACACACACACACACACACACACACACACACACACACACACACACACACACACACACACACACACACACACACACAACAACACAACAGGACACAGGGTGATGCAAGACCTTGACTCCCGAGATTGGTTTTCACAGGGCAACAGTGCTGGAATCAGGACACCGTGGATATCGAAACTTCTACAATTCTTACGGTTATGAAACTGTGTCATTATGTAACCGCAGTTATGGAAAATTTGGTTCATCCAGACATTCCAAGCACAGACAAATGACTAAAGAGTTGTAAATCTGTTGCTGAATGTTAGAGCAATTTGCTCGATAGATACCATCTGATATCTCATGCCATTATGCTGGTGTAACATTTACAGATTAATGCTTCATCGCATTGATTTTCTGCTTGAGGAAAGAGTGGCCCATGTTGTTCTCCATCATGCTCAATACTCCTGCGGAGAGGACACACAAGCACACTGGCCAAAACAAAGGTTAACATGATGATGAACAATGACATCACTTACCTTTTCATTGGGGAATTTAGCTGAGTGCACACCAACGACAACCAATCCATCTGAGAGGGAGATTAAACAGATAGAGACACAAGGACAAGAATAAAACAGCCAGACATAACAATGTAGCTAAGTGGTTTGACTGTGCTCACAATCAAAACTAGCCAAATTTTCAGGACATATTTTTTCAACTTTATTCCCTTGCAAAAAATCACAAAGTCTGTCAGTTTGGGTATCTTTTAAGTTAAGGTCACACACACGCGCACGGACAAAGGGTTCAATCCCGTGTTCATCTGGTGATCTTTGATGCATCTCACATGCATAAAGTATGTCAAAGGTGATGGGGTCGAAGAGAGTAAACAGATGTGTTTTTTAACTGAAAACATCATGGTCTTGCTTGCTTGTTTGTTTGTTATCGAGTCAGTGACCCTTCAGCATAATGTATTGGAGGTCTCAGTGAGGTCCCTGCAAAGGTTTTAGCTCCTCAAGGCTCTAAATCTATTTATTTTGACTTTCAACACTGTGCTTATTGTAGAGAGAATGAGAGCAGTTGGTTAAAGTTTGTGATAAGGTTGACCGGTGCTAAAATGTTAAGCAACTGAAGGCCTCAATCTGTGAAAATGCATGTGGTTGTCTTCGTAAATGTAAAAAACCTAGAACACAAGTAACCTAGACTAAGTTTCATTCCTGTTTCCCAGTCAATGAGTCTCTCTTTTGAAACACAACCACGTTTGCACATTCTGATGCACATTCTGAAACTGTAGTATATAAACTACAAACATAGAAAAATAAAATAAAATGCCTGTAGCCCTCAAATGAGCAAATAAAAAACAAGTAAAAAGGTAAGATGCATATATTCTCACTGAGTTAGTTCAAAGACACCACAGGCCAATTCCAGTTGCAGTAAAACTAACAAAAGCCCTCCATCCTCCATAAATGGACTCAAATAGACATTTCCTATACATTAAAGGTCCCATATTGTCAAATGCGAGGTCTCCATGTCTTTTTTAATAATAAAGCAGGCGAGGTGCTATATAAATACTGTGAAAGCAAAAAGCTTAATCCACAAGAAATGCACACAGCTTGTATCCAGAAACTGGGCCATAAAGTTATGTCACAATTATACTATATATACTGTAGGTAGAAAGTGTCGCTACAGTGCAGTAACAGACATTCCCTGGCTGCAATGACAATGTAGAGACGCAGAGAGTGCAGTTGCAGAAGACTTGGAAACACTGTCCAATCGGAGCAGGCTGGGCTTTTTGGAGAGGGGCGCTTAAAGAGACAGGCGCTAAAACGCATCATTTCAGATAGAGGATGAATACAGCTATATTCAGACAGACAGTATGAGAAAAAGAATGTTTTTTGCATGAAAAAGGAAATTAAAGCATGACATTTTTTTTTAGTAGAAACCCAAAACCTGAAAATTAGCAGAATATAAGACATTTAACTCACACCATTGAGCCTCCCTCAACAGACATTAAAACACACAACTCCGAACCTTAAGACTTACACCATCTGTAGTGCATTTCATCACCCACGGCCTCTGCCAAGCAGTATAGTAGCAGCACAGATTGCAGTGACGATGGGTGGGTGGGGAGTGGACTGTGGGAGTGACTGGACAGGGTGGCTCCCACACCTCACTGACCAGAGCAGCAAACAGAATGTACCCATAGCAGTGCCAAAGATAAGGCGAGTGCGATAATGTGTGGTGGCACTGCTGTGTGTGTGCTCTGTGTCCCGCCTGGCTCACAACTGAATTTCAAGCCGTACAGCTTCCTCAGATGATCCCCTGAAGGGCCAGCGGGATGACAGAGTCAGTCGGATGTGATTATGCTGTACATGGAGTGGCTATATAAAGAGCCATACTGATACAGTGAACTACAGCAGGGTACAATTATGGGCCCGGCACGCACTGACATTGCAGCATGGAAATATTTTCAGTTGCCGTCTCTTCACAGCTGAGATAAGGGCCCTCGTGCTCCTGGGCAAGAAGAGAAGTCAAAATGATGTACTGCGGCATCTCTGCCC
Source organism: Echiichthys vipera (assembly GCF_963691815.1). Lineage (NCBI taxonomy): Eukaryota > Metazoa > Chordata > Actinopteri > Perciformes > Trachinidae > Echiichthys > Echiichthys vipera. The sequence continues at coordinate 11,659,630 of NC_139843.1, read as the reverse complement.
CAGTGAACTTACACATGTTCCTGTGACGTTGCATAACACATAATAAGATAGCAATGGAATTGCATTCCCTCAGTAAGTCCTGCTAGGCTGCTGCCTCCTATGTAGTCCACTGTACCTGTCGTCTGAAGGAATACATTTAAAAAATGAGTCTGTCAAACCAATGCTGCTCTGTAGAAGTATTCAGTTGGTAATGATTTTGCAGGAGAATCTTGTACTAAAAAGCATTTTGTTTCACCTACTTTACGCACTTTAATCTTCCACCCATTCAACATACAGAGCAAATGAATGTAACTCGCCACACTTACATTTAAAAAAAAAAAATTATCAACAGCTGTGGTTTAGCCTTAAAAAACACATCAGTGAGACACACTGTGGCCCTGATTGACATGCTCCTACATTCTCCTGAACTTGAATACTGTAGTCTATTTTGAGTCGATCCCACACACACTGTCTTGGTGTCGTGAATATTCACTCAAGCGCCAAATGTCTATCAAACCGTAGTACCTGTTTGAGTAATGTTTGCTAAAAACTACAGGGCCCAGCTGCTTTATGAAATTCTTCAGCCTTTTAAAAGTCCCATAGTATTCTTATTTTGAGTTTCATACTTGTATTCTGGGCTGTTTAGAGATCTTTAACGTTCAAAAAACACATTATTTTTCTTATACTATCTGTCTGAATATACCTGTATTGACCTTTTGTCTGAAATGCTCTGTTGTGCTGTCTTTAGTGTCTTACTAAATTCCAACTTCAGGTTGCCAGTTGAATTTTCTGACTGGGAACTCGGAAATTCTGCCTTCCAAGTTCATCAGAGTAGGGAAGTCAGAGTATTGAGGGATGGAAAAACGTGTCGTGGGTTTTGGTTTTCTCATCTTTATAGCTTTCTGGTAAAATTGCTTTTTGACAGACAAACGGAGGACAAACATGATGTGCCCCAGTTTTCCCTTCAGGCAAATGGCTTCAATCAACCTGACCAGCTGTGCTTTCCAAGGTGCCTTGTAACAACACGCTTCATATGAATATGAAATCATCTCTCATTATCATAATCTAAGTCATAAATTCACTGACACGTCATTCATTACGAGCTCGGCTTCTGCTTAATTTCAATGGTGGGAGGATGATGGGGAAGTCTACTTGGGGGGGCGGGGTTTATATTCCCACATCATAAAGGTTTATGACGATGCAAAATGGAACATTTTTGTCATTGCAAATTATGAGATTATGAGACCCCTTGACCTTTAGTTACCCTACACCTCCATCTCTCAACCCTTTTAGGACCAGGACACCCATGCCAGGTTTACTGCTGCTTTAAAGCTGATGAACGTCCATACCTTTGACAGAATGCTTCTTCTCCAGCTTGTGTAGGTCAGGCAGGATGTGCATGCAGTTGATGCAGCAGTAAGTAAAGAAGTCCAGCAGCACCACTTTACCAGCCAGCTCCTTCTTCAAAGACAGAGGCCCCTCCGTGTTCAGCCATTCCAAGCCTGGAGCAAATCACAGTGTGGAAAATGATGCCGTCATTGTATTAATTATGTTTAATCACAGCACAGGCATACGATTTACAGCACCCATCACTGTAAGGATATATCTGTCTGGCCTGATACTGCATTTATGTCGTATTGAAAAAAAAGCTGATGGATCAATGCAATGACTTGGAAGTACTCACAGAAATGTTGCAAAGAAAAGGGTATGAACAGCCAAAAGTGTTTTTGACAACCCGCTGAATTTTGTCAAAAACCCTTTTGACAAAAGGGTTTCTTAGGAAATTTGTTGCGGATGCGTTTGATGAAATAAACCAAGATTTTCGACGCCTTGGCATATATATATATGTATATATATATATATATATATACATATATATATATATATATATATATATATAAGTGTGTGTTAAACACAGTGTGAGTGTGTTTAAATATATAAATATATATATATATATATATATATATATATATAAAATCAAGGTACCTTGATTATATATATATAATCAAGGTAAGTAACATATTTTTTGCTGTTGTGCCCGCTGTCTATCAGGTAACACCCAAAGCTATGTTTACCAAATTGGCAACATATAGAGACAAACATTTAAAGCTGGCTTCTGTTATGCAGACATGAGGGGTTGTTTGAGGGCTGTGTTATTAAATCAATGTTTATTCTGCTGTATGATGTTCTACTGCAGATCCCCATCTACTGGTGCAATAAGATATTGCCAACATTTTGCGTACCTCAACAAAGGAACTAACTAACTGTAGTGTTGACACCAGAAACAACTACTCATATTAGGCTATTTGGTGCAGTGACAGCAGATACATAAGACAACTGGCATGAAGTTATTTTCAATCTTACGCTGTTGTTAAAGGGACAAAAATCAAAAACTAATTTGAAGATGACAAGATGAAACCACTGCGGACTAATCCTTTGTATGGCAGTACTAACAAAGAGTACGCTCTGTATTGTGCACTAAATTTTAACTGAATTAAGCATTTAGCGCCTTATATTGGTAGGAGCAAGAGTTATACACTGGAGCATGTTGATAAAGCCCCGAGGAGGAAAGATACAAAAGCAAAGAAAAGAACATAATATAGCGGCAACAATTAGTTGAGTCAACTGACAGAAGATAATCAAATAAGTCATTTTAGTGATTTTTAATGCAAAAATGTCAGACAATTTTTCAGTTTTCAGCCTCTCAAACATGGAGATTTAGTGCTCGGCTCTCTACTGTGTGTATATATATATAAATTTGGGACATGGGGTAGACATTTTTCACTATATTCTGACATTTTATAGTAACGATCTAAAACATTATATGCAGATGAATCGATAATGACAAGATTATGCCACACTCATTGTTAAGGAAAAAAACTTAAATTATATTACAGTAATTTTGATCTGTATAAAGTATATTTCCATTGTAATTTTGATTGATTATATATATATTTTATATTTCTGTTTTTACAAATATATGTTATCTGTATAATGTTGTTAAATATGTTGTTTGTATATAGTATATAGCTGGAGTCGAAACGCAAACAATTCCCCCTGGGATTATTAAAGTATTTCTGATTCTCATTCTTGGGCAGGAAGAAATGGACTGTAACATACTTTTACTGTATGTTGCACAGCAGACAAACCACAAAACACACACCACAGGAAGCATTGCACTTGACAAAAAAGGTGGCTGAAAGTACCAAGAGAGGGAAGGAGATGAAACCCTGACTGTTCAGTTTACACACTGTGAGAACATGCTGAGTCCTGTAATGGCATGTTAGCAAACTCAAGTCATGTAGAGAGACGGCGAGCTAAAGCAGCAGTAACATGGTCTAACCTGTCTGGAAATCGGGTATCTTCAGATCCTCTCTCTCGTCTAGCTTTTTTAAATACTGGAAGACAAGATTTTCTTTCTCTTGTTGTGTCGTAGCGTCATCTAGGGCACAATCTAGCTCACTCTGGATAGGAAATAAGGTAGAAAGGCTGCACTGGGACGCCATTGCTGCTGACAACAAGTCTGCTAGGTAAAGCCACGACGAAGATTCAGACTGTCGAGTTCGACACAGTAATAAATAAATAAATGAATAAATAAATAAATACAAATTAAAATCACCAGTTGTGTTTTTTCTGCTATGTGACCTCTAACTGAATAAATTGTCATTAAAATACTTTTTATTTTCTAATCTTCTGTTTTTTTGGGCTTGTGAAATGTGTCGAATGTGCTCCTTCGTTTCTAAAGTTGCCCTTACTACAGCCATTGTACAGTGGCGGTAAGTCTCAACCTGTACTAATTCGTGCCAAAGAAATTAGCTCTATATCGTAAATATTTATTATGAAAAACTATTGTAGAACTATCCTTACGATATTAACATATCTACAGCAGCTCACACTGAAATGTAACGTTCATTATTTTCGCTAACGGCGGCATGTTCAGACACCAATCCTTGTGTAACGTACTAACGAGGGCTTTGAGGAGGTCGTTGGGTAACCATAGGGACGCTTTTTTGTGCTCCAAGTCGGTGGGTAACCATAGGGACGCTTTCTTTCGCTCCAAATGTCACAGAAGGACGACTCTGAAGATGATATTTGGGAGTATAAACCTCTTGAGAAGAAAAAGAAAAGACAAGAATCAACGTCGGCAGCTGCGACTGTGACTAAAAGAAGATGCACTCTCAGGAAAACCCCCAAAAGGGACTCTTCTTTCTCAGTCAAGTTACCTGAAAGGAAGGTCAAGAATGCTGGAAGTGGAGATTGTAGTACTGCTGTTGTTAACAGACACAACAGCAGTTTAGAGGCACATGATACACCCTCAAAAAAGTCATCTCCCCCTGACACCGTGCAAACAGACAATGCTGCTGAGGGACCATCCTCTGGAGACTTTTGCCCTATGTGCCAGATGCCCTTTTCCATTTTGGTGGTACAGACTCAGAGATGGCATGTTGCTGAATGTCTTGACATCAGCAGGGACACATGTGAAGGTACAGACATCCATACTTCTTAATATACTTTATCTAAAGATGGACTTATACACTTAATGTGTAATATTATAAATGTATTTTATTATGAGAAATTACTTATACTATAATTCTTTTGTTAACTGGGTTCTTATGGAACAAATGAAACATGAGTTTGGCAGAATATCCTGCTTTCTTCTAGGCTATACTTACTTTCACATACAGCTTACATGCTGTATTTTATGGGAAAGGAGAAATGACTTGGGTACTTCAGCTTATAACATAAATGAACACATTTTAACTCAACATTCACAAACCAGCTGTAATAGAAAAAGTACAAACACATAATGCTCCAACAAGGACATTTTAGGGAGTGGAGGAGTCTCATGTGTTGCATCTAATAACGTCCCTTTAGCTGTTCTAAAATCACCGTAAACCAAGGCTTCCGTGGGTTATTGTTTTAAAGGAGTGGTCAAGATAGTGAGCACTGTACTTTCATAAAGATAAGAGAGAGATAAAGACAATATTTAAAATCACTGTAGCAGAAAAAATCATCCAAGTCATGGGAGGTGGAAACAGTTAATGTATGGGATGGCCAGGCAGGGGGAAGTATGGTGGGTGGTGTAGCCACCTGGGCCACTACGGTAACCATGAAGGCCAGCATTGATCCACCCGGAAAACATAGTGGCTAATGCTGCTCTGGTAAAGCTAGATAGACCAATCATCCTTTTAGAGGAACAAAGATGGTTATAGAAACATTCACAACATACTGCAAATTTAGCTGGAAAAAAAGTTCATGAATAACCTATGCTCCCCAAAGAGTAAATGGGTTAAATTATCCTGAACGATGAACGGCTAATATCAGATATTTGTTTGCCTTTCAGGCACATCTATGTTCTCAACCTCCAAGTCAGATACATTGGCAGGGAAATCTCAGTTTCCTGGTCATGATTACTTGGATGTTGAGAACAAACCGCTTCAACAGATTTTGTATGTAGGCGCTTTTTAGTTATTATTTTGTACCCTGATGATAAGCCTAATTACTACATGTTTTATCTGTTCACACAGAATGTCCAGATGGCCTCCAGTGCTTCTCCACCATTCCAAACCATTACAAAAATTTCAACCACACCTTCCTGGCCCATAGTCGAGCAAACCATGACACATCCCTCCCTAGTCTGTCTCAGCAGGCGGAGACCAGCAGGGAGACCAGCAGTTGTCTCCCAGGACTGAAAAACAATGAAGTAGATGGCTGTATTTTAGAGACTTCACAGGATGATGCTCTCAGTCTTTCTGCTTTATCCAATAGAAGTGCCTCCCCTCACAGTAATCAAACGCCATCTAAACTTAAAAATGGACTTCTGTTACTTTGCTCACCTGGCCCAGAGGATTTAAAAAAAAAGAAAGGCTGGTCATCCACTCCTAAAAGCCAAAAGTTTATCAGTGCTTCCCAAGAGAGTACAACAAAGCTCTCATCCACTCCAGTCAAGGCAGAGAGTGGAAGACAAGCTTCTGAAGGTTTACCCAAAAGTGAACCTTCCCCTGACAACGATGATGCAATATCCTATTCTCCTCTTTCTGAGTTTCCTGCAGAGACTGAAGTAAATAGTATTGAATGTCGAAAATCCCTTTTTAATAATGATGCATTTGAACATGCAGATGAAAACTCTATGGTGTTGTTCAACAATAGTTTCTCAAGTGAAGATGAGCTCCTGGCTGAATTTATAGATGATTTGGAAACCAATAATCTGCAGGTAAAGGAGCATGCTTCCTTAAGCACCCAGCTGGAGTCAATGATCTCATTGCAGCCCACTAATCAGCTAGCTGCCTCTACAGTTGCTGAAGACAGAGCTGATTCCACGGGAGAAAGAAAAGAACAAGGTAAATCTTCCAGTGCCATCAGTCAATGTATGAGCACCATTCATTCTCCTCAAAGTATTGTTTTAGAGCGCCTGAGGGAAACTGTACTAGGCTCAGATAGCCTGTCTTTGAAAAACTTGAATGAAAGCCGTACTCAAGGGCCTTCTTCCCAAACCTCCATAGTCCAAAGAGCTCAAACCATGCCACCACAGAAGGGCCAGATCAAGGCAGGTCAGGCCTCTTGTCTGAAGCAGACGGACATTGGGGTGTTTTTTGGCCTCACACCCCTCAAGGAGAAAGAGAAAACAGAGAGCAGACCAAATGAACTGAAAACCACCTCTGTTCCAACACTTGGTGAAAACTCAGGACAGAGACGTCAAAGGAGAGACAGGCAAAGAAAAAGTAAGGCTGACACAACCCCGGATACCTCACAGGGCACAGTGAGTGCAACCACTAGTGGTTTGGTGAATGCTCAGGGTGAAGCAGGGAAAGGTAGGGCCAGAGGATGGAGGGGAAGTAGGTGGAGCAGAAGGAACGCTGATGGAGATGTAGAGTTACCACGTTGTCCCTTCTACAAGAAGATTCCAGGTCAGTGAGTGATCACATATCATATATTGCTGAATATATTTGAAGGGTAATTAATTTCTAAACTAAGATGTGTGTATAAATGTTATTGTTCTCAGGCACAAAGTTTGTCGTAGATGCCTTTCAGTATGGAGAGATCCAGGGCATCACTGCCTACTTCCTAACACATTTCCACTCAGACCACTACGGAGGGTTGACCAAAAAATCCACATTACCAATATACTGTAACAGAGTAAGTCAAGCTTTGCCCACTTTTAAATATGAACGTCTGACTTCCAGTATTATTTGCTTTCTGTTGGTTAGTGCTCATGCTATGAATTTTATCTGGTGGCTAATTGCCTGATGTTGTGTTTACAGGTCTGGTTACACATCAGCCATTATGTTAATCCGCTGTGTTTTGAAATAGTCTATTAGCTTTATTTTAATCAGTCATATATAGGTTAACACAGAGTCAACGGTAAGAGGGAACGAGTCAGTTCAGCAATAAAAGCACTAGTTGCTGCAATTAGAACACGTATATAAAAGACAAAGTAAGAATGAGATAAAATGAGAATGAAATGTAAAGTAGAATGGGATGACAAATAATTTTATTTATCCCTACACACATACATGAAAATGAGTATTGGTGTAAAAGTAACAAGTTTATTCAACATTATTGTACAAGTAACAAGACAAAGGAATCAGACGGGATATGAGAAAACGTACTTTTACTATGGGTTTTTTTTTTTATGTCTTGATCTGCATGAGACTTTATTTTTACCCCAGATTTAATTTGAGTCCGCTCCTGAAACTGCATCCCTCACAAACACAATGTTGGTATAAATCACACAGGGAAAGAAAGGAACAGTGTTCCAGTTCATATGTCTAAAGTTTTGTGTTGTAATTAAAAGGCCTGAAAAGCCCCGTTAGCACTTGAATACTATGGAAGAGATGTATTCTTTGAAGGTGCCTCAAACCTTTTTTTTTTTCTTTAAAAATCCTATTTATTTCCATCTCATTAAAAAGCTTCCTCCCTGACCGAGTAAAGGCCTGACCCATTTGTTATCTCACTGCACTGCATTGACTCAGTAATGGAAAATGAGCTTCCAGTTGGCTGCTGTGAATACCAATTTACCAATGGCTCTGACTGTATTGGAGTTGATTTGAATTTGAAGACCTTTTGTGAGTTGTTGTTTTTTTTTTGACCCAGTTTTGGATAAAAACACATCGTATACAAGAAATTTTAATTTTTCTGGGTCTCAGCTGGTATTTCTGTTTATAACATTAGCACTTTGTCGCCATGCAAATATTGCGTCCCATTATGGCTTGGGGAATTAAGCAATCAGCTGAATTAATTGAGCTATATATGTAAATATTTTTTAAATTTCATTCAGGTTCAAACTAGACATAATTTGTTTACAGCATGTTACTTTTATTTATTTTACTGGGATATCTAAGAGCATACCTCTGAAACTAAAAATAGCCTAATATATTGTGTATCCAGAATAAAATGTATTGGTGGATACATTCGCCTGTCAAATGGGTCATGAGCTATCACAGTGTATGCTATCTTGGGATTACAACTAAAAACAGACTTTCAATGATTTATTAGGAATCCGGTGGGGTTTTTGTTTATTTGGTAGGTCACAGGAACTCAAATTGGGATGCTAGGTGGGTCATAGCTCAGAAAAGTCCAACTTAGCATTTAGGCTATTCCAGCTTTAATAACTGCTGTATGTTGACTGACAGCTGCTTCTCCTGGTCAGATTACAGGGAACCTGGTGAAGAGCAAACTGAGGGTGGCAGAGCAGCACGTCCACATCCTCCCCATGAACACCCAGGTCACTGTGGAGGGAGTCAAGGTCATTCTTCTGGATGCCAACCAGTGAGTTATCAACCTGACGTCAGTATCAGCCAGTTGAATGTCTGCTTAGGGCTGTCTGAATGTGAAATTATTGTCAAACTATTGTTTCACTGAGAAATACTAATAGTCGCCCTAGTTCAGTGTGATGGGGCGTTTTCCTTAATCAGCTGTTTTGAAAGGTTATTCCATTTTGAATTCAAATCCACAGTAATTATAATAGAGCTGTGAAGGCCAGTCACTACCTACCTGCATTATTGACCACACTTTCCTTCAGTCAAAGCTTCAAAGTAAATCCTGCTTATCTTTGATTATCACACAATGAGTGCGCTTTTCATATGCTCACCTCCTGCCTGCTGTTCTTTCAGTTGTCCAGGAGCTGCCATGCTGCTGTTCTTCCTGCCCGATGGACAGACCGTCCTTCACACCGGAGACTTCAGAGCTGATCCTTCAATGGAGACCTACCCTGAGTTGCTCGGCTGCAGGGTGCAGACGCTCTACTTGGACACAACGTTAGTGTTTTCTCTCATATACCGTATATTGAATGCACCAGTGAGGTTAATATAAGGTAAAACATGTGCACTTTGTTCACTCAATTTTCTCAATCATCTCAAGCAAGGAACTCGGTATAATGTAGAAAAGAAACTCAGATTTTCAACATAAGCTCTTTTATCCCTATAGCTACTGCAGCCCTGAGTACACCTTCCCCCAACAGCAAGAGGTCATCAACTTTGCAGCCAACTCAGCCTTTGAGCTGGTGACACTCAAACCACGTACTCTTGTGGTGTGTGGATCCTACTCTGTGGGAAAAGAGAAAGTGTTTCTAGGTGAGTGTTTTTACCCACTTCATGGCCACAATTTTCTCATGACATGGCAGTCCATGCATAATTTCTATCAACAAATGTTGAGATAGAATAATTTTGTCACTTGCTTGTACTGCATCTCCTAAAATACAACCCTTTCTTCGTCAAAAATTTTAAAAATGCCTAACGTTAACATATTTTCCAAATGCCCTGCTTAAACAGTTTTGTAAATCATAAATACAATATTTTCCCAAATCAAGGAGGAGAATGTAATCTTAAGTGAAATTAAAACATAATTTGCAGCTAAAGCCGTCCTTTTGCTTGCTAAAAACCAAAGAAGTTGTTTTCTAAAATATTCCTTCGGGCACCCTTTTAGGTGATTATGACTGTGACTAATTATACAAAATGTACAAATGTAATTCAACATCCGTCTGGTAATTAGAGGTCGGTGATGAGTGAAATGTTTTTTGATGACTAATTATATTACTGAAAATGACATGGTGATTTATTCATTCCATTCTGGTAATAGTAAAATCCCTGTGAAACTGTTGCACACAAAGTAAATGTCTCCGACCCACATGGAATTTTTGCGGCATCTTTCCTAAACAAATAACTTAAAGAATATTTAACATTATTACACAACCATTTTTTTTAAATGAACACTGAGAAAATAAACCTAGTTAAATAGTTTTATGACACAATTTCTAAATCACCCCAAGCATTGTTTTCTGCATTATATGTTCTGTTAAAAAAAACTTTTATATCAGACAACTTGTACGCCGAAACCTAAAAGGTAGAAGAGTAAAAAAAAAATTCTGTAGCTTTCTATCACTCCCTGGCCTTTCCTCCCTTGGAAAGGTCATGTGAGATTACGTGTTGTATTGAATGGGAGCAGTGTGGAGAATAGTGGATTAGTCTGTTTTGAGCCCCCCTCATGTCCTCTATTGATGCATGAATAATGCTCTGTTCCACTTTGGTGTAGTGAAGTAATTGAAAAACACTGTTTTTCCCAACAGAAAGTGAACAACAGGCATTTGTTCTGTAATCACATTCGCTTCAACAAGCTCTGCATGAAATTGGAACAATAAAACTACAGCTGATTCAAACAACTGTACAATGGTTTGTTCACTGTTATTCCACAGGAGTGTTTGTGCTCTTAAACACTTACCAAGGTGAACACGATAAAACACAATATATCCTGATTGTGTTTTGATTGGGGTGGGGGTGGGGGATTCTTAACTAGAGATGCACGATACAGTTTTTTCCGATCCAATCCGCTACCCATACCTGGGCTGAGCGTATTGGCCAATACCTGATACCAATACTACTGTTGAATGAATGAACCGTATGCCTTGCCATGTGACTGAATTCATCGGATTTGAAATAAACAAATTGACACAGATATAAATCGACTTAATATTTTTTATCAACAAATATCAAAGTGTACATTAGCAGCAAAAAGAAAGAAATAACACTTCCATGTTAAGTACACTGCAAACAGATATTTTAAAATGTGGTATAGGGCGGCCGGTGCCACAGTGGTTAGAGCAGTTGCCCCATGTTAAGAGGATGAAGGTCCGACTCCGACCTGCGGCGGCCCTTTGCTGCACGTCTCTCCCTCGCTCGCTCACCCCATTTCCTGTCTGTCCTATCTAATAAAAGGCTTGAAAACTGCCACAAAAAAAAAATCTTTAAAAAACATGTAATATAAAACCCTAACCGTTGTTGCAAACATAGAATGGAAGGGACTAGATCACTGTAACTGTATTGTTGTGTATGATATTAAAAAATAAATTGTCAATATTTGAGCCAATATCCGATCCAGGTATCGGATCGGTGCATCTCTAGTCTTAACTGCAAGTACATTTTAGGTCTTAAAATGAAAAGACTGAATTACCTGCATTTCTGGTTCTTACACAGACCTTGTTCTGCTTCATTTATAGCGCTGGCAGAAGTCTTGGGGTCTAAAGTGTGTCTCTCCAGAGACAAATACAACACCATGTGCTGTCTGGAGTCGGAGCAAGTCAGACAACGTATAACCACCGACTGGAAGGCAGCCCAGGTCCATGTGCTGCCCATGATTCAGATCTCCTTCAAAGTAGGTGCAGCACTCTCCTTTTCCATTTACTGATCTGAAAAGAGTTATTCCAGTGGGACGTGTAAAAAAAGTGTGCAGGGGGTAATAAAGTACATCAGTGATTTGAGTTAAACAACTAGCAAATTTATCACATCAGACCAGTGTCCCCCAGGCAGTTTCTATATTTACTCACTGCATAGAGCTTCGTGTTTCCATTTGGATGCGTTTCGAAAATGTCATTTAATAATGCATAACTTAGTGAGATGTCAGGGGATAGAAATACGTAATATTTCTTTGCTAACCTTTTGTGTAAACATTTCTCTAGTTTAACCGAGGTCTGTGTCAACAGGGTTGTTTTTATTCTGCTTATGGTCGATTCATATGCAAGTATCAAGGACAGCAGTTGAAGTTATTAGGATATGCTAATTATGATGACCAAGCATATCTTCTTTCTTAAAGGACTATTTCAATTTGTCTGTACAACCACAAATACATCCCAGAGTTGGTAGAATTCAAGCATCAGTAGGCACAGAAAAGCTGATTTAGGGGAAATGTACGCAGTTTGCAAAGAAAAAGAGCTTCTACAACTCAGTGACTCACCTTGAAATAAATAGATACAGCTTTTATAAAAACATTAACATTAGTTAAATGTTAAGGATGATGCTTCCCAGCGTGAGCACAAAAGATGAACAAACGGTTCATTCATAATTTACATTTTGGAAGAGACCATTTAGTAACTGTTCTTCACTTTTCAGTTCATCAGCATGTGATAAATTCTCAGAGATCATGCTCACATACTGCTTTTCCTTCCTCACTTTTATGAACTGCATACTCGAGTAAAATTCCGTTCGAATATGAAATTATCTCTTTCATTTCTTCTCCTCATCTTCATCTTGTCTCCAGAAACTGCAGGATTACCTGGCCCGCTTCTCAGCACAGTATGATCAGCTGGTGGCCTTCAAGCCCACAGGCTGGACCTTCAGCCAGCAGGTGGAATCAGTGCAAGATATTCAGCCTCAGATCAATGGCAAAATCTCCATCTATGGTGCGCACTTTTTTTTCTAATATTTTAGCACAATTTTCAGAAGGAATAACAAATGTATCTTCATACACAGCATCAACAGACAACCATGAATACTCTGCTATAAGGCCTAAAAATAGGCTAATAATCACACGTGTTTTTCATTAGTAAATCCTTCTATTTGCAGTATAAATTAGTTAATTTACAATGATTACATCTTTTTCAGCAAAGTTGGAGGTATCTGATCTGTTAATGCCCTTACAGAATGCCCTCCCTTTCTTTTACTGACCATAAAACAGAGCTATATAATAGTAAATAATTGTAACTCTGCTGAGACCTAATCACAAGAGCAGCATTTTCCCCTGCCAAAAATCTGAATCACATTGTTGTGTAAAGCCTACAGCTCCCTCTTTTGGCAAAAAAAAAGAAGAAAGGGAGTGTGAAACTAAACAAATAACCAAGTCCAGTTGCTTTTGGCTGAAATTGCTTTGGGGATAACGATGACCTGGACAAATGAGAACATTCACAGGCTTAACTGAACAATAGATGGCTTTCGGGTTACTTAAGCAGGTTGACAGTCATGCCCAGCACTGCTGTACAGTTGTCTTGTATTAAAACCCAGTGCTCAAATTGCTCATGACTTGATTTGGCAGCACAGATTAAGTTTTACGTTTTTTTCTGACCTGTCCTCCGTTTCAAGTTCGGAATTGATCCATTAACAGCATAGACCATCTGGCCTGTAACCTACAATCACCAGCTCACACATAATTTCTTCCTCCTCACATGTTTGTCAGTCAGGCGGAAGCCAATTTGCACCCTCTCTTGCTGCCTTGATCCGTGTTGATCTCCTCCTCCTTGCTCTTCCCAGCCACATGCTGCTACTACTGTTTCTAATATTGTTCTCTGCATGACTGTATACTTGAGCATGATCACACTCAGCACCAGAGCACATTAAATCAGCGGTGGGGTGAAAGGAGGACAAACAAGTTGCAGCGGTTTTCTCAAGCAGTGCCAAGATGTCGTCTTATACTCTCCTCAAAACCAAATAAATGAGACGTCATCTTAAATGTGCCTATACGCTCAGATGGGAGAAGCCTGAGGGTCACTTTGTGGAGCATCTGGCCCCTCTTTTATGACTTTGCCTAACTGACTCCCCCGTACATTTAGGCATATGGCTCCATGATGAGTTTTAACCTCAAGACAAGTCACTGAGCGTGATGTTTCTTAATGGAGGAATTAAGAAGAAAAATATCAAAGCGAATGAGCCGATTGAAAGTGAGAAGGCCCTCTGGTTAAGGTTCTAAACCACTGCTTGCCTCTTTCCCTACAGGACCCGTCTCCTTAATGAATAGAAAATGGAGCTAATTACAATCTACACTTGAAATAACGCTGTGAGGGAAATGAAACGTGGGTTGTCTTTGGCCTTTAAGCCATTCTCAGTATGGCTGCGCTTTGAATTTTTTTTGTTTGTTTGTTTCAAATGAAGCCAACCATTCCGTTTTCTTCACAGGAATCCCATACAGCGAACACAGCAGCTTTCTGGAGTTGAAGCGTTTTGTTCAGTGGCTTCAGCCTCTCAAGATCATCCCTACAGTCAACAATGGCAGCTGGGATAGCAGGAAGGCGATGGAGAAGTGTTTCAGTGAGTGGCTCATGGAAACTAAAGCTAAACAGTAGCTTATATACAGGTAAACCTAGTTTGCTCTGCTGCCCGTTGGTAAGAACAGCAAAACCAATTATTTCAGTCTTAATACTTTATTAACATGGGGAACAAATATACTTGAACACAACTGTTTGCATTATTTTTTATTGAATTTAAACCTAAAAGGGAGGCTCGGATTGTTTAGCTCCTAACCGTAGCATTTCAATGCAGAGCGAAGGGGTTGTGATTAAGTAAATGGTTGAATGTAGTGCATTCACGTCTATAAAAAAAAAAATCTGCAATGGGCTTATATTAATAATGAAAATGATAACTCTGAAGGCTCTTTTGTGTAAACATAATCTGAGGTTGTGCACGTATCATGTCGACACCTGGTATATACAATGGCACTGAATTAATTGTTTACTGCCTGCCGTGGCCACTTCCGACGTTTGTGTCGACAATATAATGCAAGTGCTGCTTTGAAATTGTTCAATTTCTTAATTATCTGTATTTTGTGATATTAAATCTAAATTTTTATGCTGTAAATAAAATTTAAACATTCTTTTAACACTTAACTGTCATTTTGAATTTTTGTCAGTTTTGTTATGTATTTTGTACATTACACGTCATCAAGGACTGGGACTAATCTAACTAATGGCAGCCCTTATACTGATGTATCTGTGCTTTGTCTCCATCAATGCCTCTTCAGGAGTAAAAAGTGAACAGAAGCCTTTAGAGGCAAGTGAGGAAACATTTTTTTCTGGTAATCCATTTTCTATGTCTGATCTCATGGGTGAAAAACATTTCCGATCATTTGTTGTGGCGTTTTAGTTTTTTTTGTCATCTGTAAAAACAGGTGAAGACAAAAAATCATCAAAAGTCATAAACACAGTGTAGAAAACAATTCAGATCAGACTTAGAAAAAGGATTATACTGTCCCCTTCAGGGCTTCCGTCTTAAACAGGGCGATGTTGAGCTTTAAATAGTTTATCTGTGAGACTGCAGAGATGGAGCTCTCTGAATCTGTCTGTAAAAAGACCTTTCCACAGAGTCACTGCCCGATTTAACCTTTCATGTAGGTACATTTACCCCTGAGCTGTGTGTTCAATCTTAGGGGCTGAGTGAGAAAAATGTTTGTCACAAAACCTGAACATTGAAAAGGTTTGATGTCGTAATGTACATTCCCACAATATATCCCAGAGTCTGTAATCTGATGACTTAACATTTTAATTGACTATTTGATTTTCAAATGAACACGTGCATGAGGGCTTCTCGACATATTCATTAAAGCTAAATCTTCCTGTAAGTTTTTTTCCTTGGCACAGCGGCCGTATTAAAAACATTGCCCTGAAAGTTGCTGTTTTAAATCCATCTCTCTGCATTTCATTACACCTCTTGCCTCTCTTCCTATTTCAAATCACCCACTTTACCAGGTGGTTGATGTAATAACCACTGTATTACTATCTCTGCCCACAGTAAGCCATTTCTAACAATCATGGCATATCGTATTCTTCCCTTAGACATGAGTAATATGTATTACGTCGTGCCTAAGGAAATTGGATTGTCTGGTGCGCTTGTTGAAATGTCCTATTGGTGTCTCAATTTAGAAGATAATTACATCCACAAATAATGAGGAGTCTGTCATATGAACAACAAAAACAGTGAGAGTTGTTGAATAAAATCTTCAGTTTAATATCCTTTATATTCTTCAGAGGGTACATTTTATTTTTCAGTTCATTTACATTTTATGCATAATCATGTTATAAATAAAACACTGATTCAGTGACCCAGTACAGCCTGCATTTGCTGCACCCTCGCAAAGAATGCATTTATTTGTAATGGAGCGTATTTATAACAGGTCTACAGCACAGCTTGAGTATCACAGTTGAAGAATGGCCTTTAAGAAATAAATGTCCTGAATAATTTCTTTGTCAGAACTCATATCTGTTTAATAACTCCATTAAAACTTGAAACATTAATCTTGGAAAGGCTGATACAATGTCATGGGAATATTAACAACGTCAGATGATATTGTTATTTGATGTTGAAGAGTTTTGAGGCTCGCTTTGTCCTTGCCCACCATGGGGATAATTTAACATTTAAAATGTAAAACTCAGAATGCTTTGTAGCACTTCAACTGAACAGGCCTTGCAGATCATTTCCATTTGATGTTGTCTTTGTCCACGAGAGTCATCGGTCACCTGACATAATTAAAAAAAGGATTAAAAACCATCTTGCCAAGTCCTATTAAAACTGCATTACAGCAAAATGTCCTCAGCTGTCGGAGTGAAAAAAGGTGAAACGCAGCCTGAGGTGCAACAATATTCTGTCTGCATATTAATTTACTCTCCCTGAGGTATGGATGACATGAAATACTGGTCTCTTCCTAAAGCTTTTTGTTATTCTGCTGCGCCTAGTTGGTGTCAAAGCCTTCTTGAGATAAATAAGAAAAGAAAAAATTTGGATGTATGCCTTTTTTTATTTTTATGTAACAAAAGCATTTTTACTATGTACCCTTCTATTTGTGTTCCTTAGAGGGCAACACTAGATGGCATGGGAAAGAAATTTCATCAAAGGTGCCACATACTGGGTAAAGGGAAAATGAGTCAGCATTGTTGAGTGATAACATTCAAACTAGTTACGCAACTCAATTCGTGCTATAGTTACAGTCGTAAGACACAAATAAAGTGGCAAAATTGGATATTTTGCTACTACTTCACTCGGATCATAAATGTTGTGCCTTGTTTTATGTCTTGTCTTTCGCCTAACATCTTCATGTACTTCAAATAATTTTTACGTCACCTGATAAACGCTGATGCTTCCTGTCATCTTGGATTGCAAAAGAGCATCTTGGATAGGAAATAGAAGTCTATATAGAATAACTGTGGAAATATTGCACAATTGCACACCGACACGCCTTGCACTTCTAAATTTGATCTCACAAACACGTTTCGTCTCGGGCCAAGGAGCTTATGTCCTGAGAATGTCCTTTTTTTTTTTTTTTTTTTTTTAAAGCGTCATACAGGCATTGTGGCATGAGGAAATATGTTTCAGTAACACCGCTGCCTTTTGTTTCATTCTCGGGAAAGCTTTTGAGAACAAACATCTTTATCTACAGTCAACACAATCTACAGTGACATCATAAATCATGCTCTGTTAAAAGCGCAAATCATTGTTTACACATGAAACAAACTTTGTACATGTTAGTCATGGTGTGTGACGTGTCAAAATCATTTAAGTTTTTAACTTATCTTCACTTAATGGTAAGACATTTAAATCGAGTAAACTAATAGTGTCAGATCAATGGGAACGGACCACAACCCTGTGAAAATACTGTTGTCTACAGTGGTCAATACATGGTATAAACCAACATGTTGTGGAAGTAACGTATCTAATGGTCAGTTTGCATTTAGTCACTGCACGGACAGTTTGATGAATGCAGAGGCTGGCATCCAGGCAGACGCAGGATGGTCACTTTCACCTGAAAAAATAAATAATTTACTGCTCAGGTGACGTTACACATTCATTGATCCGTGTGAATATTATGGACGCTGAGAATGTTGCCGTGGCCTCATGAACAGACCTCATTCTTGAGACACTTGCTGAGATACATGTTGAACTCTTCCACGCTGCCGGTGTGCAGGTCGTTGATTGCCAGAATTTGATCTTCTTTGTGAAACAGGCACACTGTCTGTGGCTGGCCTGTCCACCCAGACACGCTGTGACACACACACACACACACACACACACACACACACACACACACACACACACACACACACACACACACACACACACACACACACACACACACACACACACACACACAAACACATCTTGGTCACAGAGTATTAGACATTTGTGTATATAATTGCTTTCTATTTTATTTGGCCATGAGATGGATACATTCCTCCTATTGGTACTAACAGACTATGCATATAATGGCTGAAGCCACTGAACGTCTATTTAGAATGCAAACCCAATAATGTATTTGCAATCAGAAGATAACTGCTACAGATTTGAAGACCGCGTTGCTCAACCGTCCGTCTCTCATGCACCTGTATAGAGATGTAAGCCCAGTAGAACTAGGCCTAACATTCAAACCACTTTTCTAGAAATGGTGCCTTTATAACAGAGCTGCTGAGTAATAAACCAATGGTGGTTTTTCTGCATCTCAAAGGAATGTTGGAATTAACCAATTAAAGATGACCAAATCTTCACACAATACAGCTGAATGTTCTGAATCATCCAGCACAAATGAATAGACAACTCATTAAGTCAAGTCATTGTTCTGAACTGCAGAACGAACAAATAAGGACGTGCAAAATCGCTGCCAGCATGTCCTGATGTGAACTGTGTCAACAATGGAAATATGTGGATTCTGGAAAGAGCACCAGCAGTAAACCTACACGAGGGAATTTGGCAACCACATCTAATGATCTAATTACTATCATTAATATTGATGCATACAGAAAAATATAGAAACACATACAGGAACATTTGTAAAGCCTTTCTACATATGTCAAAGCAGTCTGATATCAACTGTCTTTTTTACATTTCATTTTACACACTGTAATGAGTATGAGATAATGAGTATTTCACAGACAAACTCACCTTGGTTTCCCATCCACCTCTGTTAGTGTTAGGTGTTTCTTCAAATCCGCCTGCTTGAGCTCAAGATCCCTCTCCTCTGGGGTGATGGTGTCAAGGCTCGAAAGAAAAAGAACAAAAGCTTTAATTCAAGGTCCTGTACACAACATCCAGGACAATATAGCAGCAAACTGGAGTAATGGCGTCCAGAGAAGAGAACGAAATGACTCTCCCCTCTGTGGGTGTTGTAATCTGAGCTTCTTTGTTTTGATAGTTAGCTAATCAACTCAACCCTCAACCTAAAGTAATAAGAAAGCAGAAACTCGGGGTTGGTATTGTCTCCTTCCTCCATTATAGTGGCATGAGGGTGTGCATAGATAAGGACTTTTAATTTTCTTTGAACAACTCATTTTAAATTCTGGTAGCAAAGACGCTCGTGTAGCACTGGCTACTCTTATTAAACTATCCCCATACCGGCGTCTGCTTGCAGAAACCACTCTAACCAGTCCAGCAACATGTCAGCAGCGCTGGTCCCAGCATTCCTCTCTGGTTACGGATTTGACTTGGTCACTTTTTTTCTTTTTTTCTCTTTTACCATGACAAAGCTGTTTTGTTTTCACTTTTTGATCGAGTGCCACAATGGGAGGTTCGAAACGCCTCCCTGTACTTCTACATGTAAAGCAAATGTTGAATGAGTACTCGGGCTGACTTTAGTTGTTCATCACACTCTACATAAAATGTCCTTACTTTTAGTAGTGTGCTCTTATTACAAGAGCGGTGCCCATTTGGTAGTTACTTTTTTGGACTGAGGGTCAGTCTCACCTTTCAGTAGAGTGCTGTCTTTCCAGTGAGTGCACATTTGGTCTCTCCAGCATCTCTACAGGTGATGTGGCACCGTTGTCACTGGAGCTGCTGCTGAAGTCGGACGTCGGACGCATTTCTTCTCTGAAAACAGATAACAACATGAGAGATTTTAACATCAGATCTTGATGCATATCTCAGTTAAAATCACCAACCAGTTGCTGACGTATTCTTAGTTGACAGCTAAAAAAAATGAAGCCAGGGCCAAAACTTTAAGTAGAAACGACATCTGAATCTGCATGCACTGTGGAGATGGGTGACAGCCTATATTTTTATATAGGAGATGATGGAAGAGGCACAAAGTGGATGTTATTAATTCATTGCCTGGTTAGCTAAAACCTTCCCTTCTTAAGATGCTTTAAGAATCAGGTCCGTCACAAATTTTGAACATTAAATAAAGTATTACTTTCTCTAATTGTTTGTATGTCACAGTTATGACATCACAACCATACAGAAGTCCTGACGGCTTGTTTCTAGGCACAGTTTCTGAGGGCTGTTTGCATTTCTCTATAGATTGAGTGTTTTCATACTTTAGCAGTATCTATATAGCCCCTCACCTTTAAAGCAAGACAATGTTTTCAGGAAATAGGACATTATACCTCTTCCAGAGCTACACGTAGGAGTTTTCCAGCTAAAGCTTTACTTGGTCTGGTGTGACCAGAAGCTTAAGGCAGCTAGTATTAATGTGAACAAAGATAGAAATTATTTTTATACTGAGAACCATTGAGTTGGTTTGCTGACTTTATAACTGCCTTACTTCTGTCACTGTCGCACTACATTTTAGCATTTAGAGTCCCATTTGTGTCACCTGTGTGGCTGCTGTTTTTGCAAAAGAGCATTTTATCAGCATATGGAAGATCGAATACACCTGCTTATAAAAGGTCTATCATTCACCACAAGCAATTCCATGGCTCAATTGTGTACACATCTGTAATCAGTGCCATTTTGTCGAGGTATAACAAGCGTGTAAGTTGCCAAACAGGCTCTGAGGTGCTGCCTTTCTGAGATTCTTGTTTGGTTCTAGAGTATCAACAGTTCAGTGCTGTCTAAATAACACCCTCTTTGTTGTCAGTCTAGGTGTTGATCCAACGAGGCTGCGTTAGTGAGCTATTTTGGTATCTAGGGCACTGGCAAAACATGTTACACAAAGAACACTGGGCACTGACACTGAAGACAAAATGAAAGGTGTCAAATAGGGTCAAAAAGGTTGAGACCGCTAAAATACAAAGTCAAAAATACAAACACAGCCCACAAAAAAATGAGCTTGACATAAATCTACCTGTCCTCAGTGGCTGTCTCCTCATCGAATTTAGGTAGTGGAGAAATCTGTGTCTTCAGTTTGTCAAAGACTTGAGTGACATGCCTCATCAGGGTGCCTGTGGTGACCTCCTCAACTTCAAGGTCACTAGAAGCATTTGGCACAATGAACAATAATAAGCAATGAATTCTACCATTATTTGAATTTGTTTAAAAGTGACGTGTCAACTTACGCTGCCTGAGCCGCTTGTGCATTTTGTCTAACTTCCATCATTGTTTCATATCTACAAGAGACAGATTCAAAATAGCAAAAAAAACAACAATTAATATCACATTCTGTAGTATTGGAGGTCATGATTCCAGCATTTGAACAAAGGTGAGAAAAGTAAAACTAGTGAGGATGAGGATTGTTTTTTGGCAAATTATAATTAGCAGATCAACACATTTTCACATATACAATAATCAACACTCACACTGAGTCCAGGCTTTTGGGACGGGTCACCTCATTTACCCCTTGTGATGTATAGGCTCTTGGATAGTCATAGATTGGATTCACTGGCTCTGATGCACGTCTTTTGGCATAATCTTCAACCTGTCGGCCGATCGGAAAGCAATATGACACACTGTATCCATCACCTGAACTTACATCTCTTAAAGAATTTGAATTAGATTTGTGTTTATTAATTACAAACATTGTTGTCGCACCTTTGGTTTTTCAGTGTCACTATCCATAGCATTTGATAACGGATCAGACATGGACCGCATTTTCAAATATGCCTGAAAAAGAACACACACCTTAAAGCAACTATGTGAACAATATTAATGTGATTACATTATTTTCCACATTATTCTGACAGCAGAAGATTGTCTTTGTAGAGAAATGAGACAATGCTAGTGTACATGTTGCTTTAAGCCCATGGGGCTCGGATGCATTGGTTATACCTCTGGGTATACTCTAGTTGGGTGGATGGGTCATGTAACAGTGAGTCAATAAATAATATTTATAATAATACTATATCAGCCTTATAAAGCGCTTTACAAAGTACAGCACAGACGTTTAAATAATGTGGTAAATATATAAAAGAAAAAGCAGTAAACTCTAATAAAGACAAAATACTAAATCAAAGATTAGAGTAAACTGAGTCAACTAGGGAATAAAAACGTGAATGGGCGGCGCATGTCTGGAGAAGTGGGTTTATAGGGCCTTTTTCAAACTATGACAATGTGGTTTGGGAGTGAGATCCACAGGGAGGGGGCGGTGACTGAAAATGCACTATCACCCTAAATTCTCTGCTTGGTCCTGGAGATTTGCAGGCACTTGGCATCAGCAGACGAGAAGGGGATGTGCTGGTGGAAGAGGTCGGAAAAGTAGGGGGGAGCCAGGTTTTTGAAGGATTTGTAGATGGTGAGTAGAATAAAGAACAATATTTGAGATCTTGTGGGAGCATTTGAAAAAAATAAACAAATCAGAATTTCACCTGGATAACACAACTGATGACACCTGCCATAAATACATCCAGAATAATATCCTATTCCCTTTGAGCCCAGTAGGTTTTTCTTAAACGATGAGTAGTGTAGAGGTGGCATCGACATTTCTTATAGTGATCAATAATGAGGAATGAGGATACATGCCAACCGGTAAAGGGTTCAGGGCTCTTAGATCCAATACCAACAGGATGAGGAACAGTTTTTACCCCAGAGCCCTGCACACCCGCCCACCTCATAACTGACTGAAAAGGATTTGCACTAATAACATTTAATGTACTGTACCCCCTTGTAAATATGCATTTAAACACGTGTTGTATTCATGCTATTTGCCAGCTGCTGCCTACTGACTTTGTCTTTATGTTTCTGTTTCTGTTTATTATTTTGATATGTGTACGGGAGAAGTCATACAAAATTTCATTGTACTAAGTCTAATGACAATAAAGCAAATTCTGATTCTGATTCTGATGGATTCACAAATGCATTTTCCTACACAAAAGAAACCAACACATAAAATAGAGTCACACAAAGGAATGTCATGATTGACTGATGTCGTCAGCCTCTGTCAATCAGAGTTAGTGTCAGATCGACAGGACGCATGCATTTAGAAAGTTAGAGCCCAATTTGTGCAGAGCTTTAGTTGCAACGTTGTGTACCAACCTTTTCAGACTCATTTTCAGTGCCAGACTTATTTTTCCATAAAAGGGGGTTTGAAATAACCTGTAAAACAGGAAGAGAAGTTTATTTTCAAAAGTCAAATAGAGAGATGATTGATAAGCAAGTGTCGAAAGCAGGAAGTAGGCTACTTAATGGATTATAAAATGTATTAGCTTTTATTTGAGCCAGGTGTTGAGTAATGTGAAAAACATGATGAATAAGTTAATAAGTTATTTAACAGTCTGTAAAATATGTTTATTGGCTTTCTTTCCAAGAGTTAGATGAGAAGATTGTTACCACTGTCATGTCTGTACGGTATGTAGCTGGAGCCAGCACTGCAGCTAGCTTAGCTTAGCATAAAGGCTGGAAACAGGCGTAAAAAGCTAGCCTGGTTCAAAGGTAACAAAATCTGCCTTCCAGCCCCTATTAAGTTCATTATTTGTTTTGTCGCTGTTTTACAGGAAGTTATGTGCCAGTAGTATTTCTTAGCCAGGAGCACTGACTTCCTGGAGTGTCCACTGGTTGCCTAGCCACTGCTCCCAGCCATGAAATAGTTCAGCACATTTCAAACGGCACATTGTTCCCCTGGCGCATTCACCAAAAAATCACAGGACATCGCTTTTAAAATCGCCATTCTGGGCTTGAGGAAAGTTTTACAAACATAAAAAGTCTCGATGCTAAACTAAGCTGTTGGCTCCAGATATTCATCATAGTTATATTAGAGTGACAATCTTTTCACCAAAATTAAGATATGTTTTTTCCAAAAACTATTCCTTTGATCTGGTTTGTGGTCAACAGATGTAAACTGACTTAAAAATATTTACCTCAATTGTTGAACGCCCAGTCGACATTTCCTTTAGCAGAAAGAAACACATATACTCAATGACAGTGAACACAGCAGTGAAACAAACATACATACAGTGCAGTGCAGGAGATGCTTGGTCTCAATAAACTGTCACAAAACATGATAAAGAACTAAAATCTCAAAGTACCTCTGATCTCAAACATTTATGTGGCCGATTTTTCAGGGCTTCAAACAGGTCAGAGAACCAGCCGTCTACTTCCTCACTAAAAACAAGAGGGGCAAATGAAAAACTTGAAAACCTAATTTTGAGACTTCACAAATTATGGTTATTACATTTATTTTAGAAATCCATTTGAAAATCAAATATGAAGTGGAAATAGTGGCATTTAGCAACAATATGCCGTGAGCATAGAGGAAGGGAAAGCCATTATCCTCTGATATATTGCTACTAAACAGGAAAGCAACATTGTAATTTATTTTTGATTGTTAGAACTCCCAAAATAGCAGTCAGCATGACGGGTAGGGGGAAGTGTTTTATGTGGCACTGTGAAAGTGTCAGCAGGGCCTTGAGAGGAGGATTGGCAAACCCAGCTGTGTGGCCTGAATCCTGGTTATACCATTATAGCCATGTATCTGCACACTGCCCTGACCCCTAAAAACCATACTGATTTAGATGTCATTTGATGATATTTTATGCTCATTTTCAGCTTCATATTTGCTTCTTTACCTAACTATCATTATTTTTCTCATACTGTCTACATATACCCTGTATTCACCCTCTGTTTTATCGCCTGTCTCTTTAAGCCCCCCTTCCGAAATAGCCCATTCTGCTCTGATTGGTCAGTGTTTCCGGGTCTTTCGATTTCTCTGCACTTTCTACTTGTGACATCACAACCAGACATAAGTCAAGACGGGTAATTTAAAGGCACAGTTTCTGAGTATGGGCTGTTAGCATTTCTCTGTGGATTGAACATTTTGGTGCTTTTACAGAATTTACACAGGATAGCACTTTGCACCTGCTTTATAGACAGGGCAATCTCACTTTTTTACAATATGTGGACTTTAAATGGCTCCATTTGTACAAAATCCAAATAAATTACATTTGGTTTGAACAAAACGGTTAGTGACTGACTTTATTTTGAAAAGTACCCTGATGAACTGTGATCAAATATGCAGAAAATTGATAAAAGGCTTTCGTTTAAGTTATTAGATTAGGTTTTTGACATTCTTCATTCTTTAATATCTCTGAAATACTGTATCTACTTAGTTACCAAAGCATTCTATAGAGTAGAAGTAAAAATACATTCTGGTGTTGTATGGCAGGAGGTTTTAAAGCATAGTGTAGTAAAATACATACATTATAGTAAAGAAGCTATTCATTCCATCTCAGTGCTTTATATCACCTGTAAATAAACTGCTGACTGACCTGTTCTCCCCGACTAGGAAGTAGTCCCGGTCAGCTGCCCTGATGTAGAGCACACAGGATGGGGAGCACTTGAGGCTTCTCTGGACCCATCCCCATCTCTGGTGGTTTTGAGGGCTCACATACAACAGTGAGATACTTATAGAGGGAAACAAATAACATAGATGTTAAAAAAAACATTCAGTGCTGGGATCTCCATAAAGAAACAGCTGGTTTAACTGTATTATTTAATTTGAGAGAGAATACATTAAATTGATTATTTATCACAAAAGTGGCATTGAATGTGTTTGGTGAGAACATACTGCGATAAGTCTATCCCTCCAAGTGGTTTGTCCTTTTCCTCTGGACTCCTGAAGTACTTCAGTAGATGTTCTTGCTCACTGACTTTGTACAGCACAAAATACCGCTTCTTCCATGATCTCTGCAGTAGAAACACGATGAAATAAACAATGAAATGTAGTAAAGTCAACACATAAAGAGCTGCAATTAATTGCATCTATTGTGCCAACTATGTCACCTCCGTCATCAACCGTTTTTGGGGAGGAGACTTTAACAGGTATCCAGCTCTTATTTCCGTCGTAACGGAAATTGATTTGTAGAACACTGCATTTCCGCCTGAGGGCAAGAGAAAAGCCCAATGTTTTCTGTTCATTTGCTTAAATCTCATCTTTGTATACAGAAATCTTCAACTTTATTTTCCTCTAGTGCTATCCGGGAAAACCAGCAGAGGTTTATAGATCAACAAACGTAACAGGAGCCGAAAGTAACTTTGTTGCAAAAGCAGTTTTAACAGAAGTGACAAAAACACCCCAAACTATTGCGTGTGATACTGTAACATTGGTTCATAAGCACATTCCTTGTCAAATGTATCTCTTGTGGTTTGACAAGATCAGCTGTCAAAACAGGTTTTTTGTAAGAAGCACCAAAATGCCAGTAAGTATCATCTAAATCAAAACAGAAAAGCAGATTTCCAGATGTGATACGTTACCTGTGCTCTTCTGGCTCTTAAGCATTGTGACACCACACCTAAACAGAAATAAAACAGAAAGGTGTCAGTCTTTGTCACTTGAGAACAGTGTTAAAATATCCATTAGGAAATAGTTAACCTTCTTAAATAAACAAAGGTATAAAAATAGGCCTCTGTCGTGCCTTTGTAAAAGCAGGGCATGAAACAGAGCCCTGTTCAAAAATCAGACGCCACGTTATGGTGCTGATGGTACATGTTCATACTTAGTACTGATTTAATGTTTTTATCTGTAAAAGCATATCTACAGCTATTAAAAAAATAAGTATAAACATACAGTATCTCAGCAATGTTGGAATCAAGAATGTTCATCATCCTCTTTATACCATTCCCTGGTTAACACTCACTTTTTGAAGATAGAACCAATGTTGTATTGGCATTTGGACGCACATAAGATTTTACATCACATCATAAAACAATATAACTTTAATATAAAAACATGACTCACTAAATGTGCCGGTTCTAAACTAGGAAAAAACAGAATATTCTTACCTGTGGAGCACCTGTTCACAGATTCCGTTCTCCTCACTCTCTTGGACAATAAGTGTCGCTGCACGAGGAAGCTGGCAGACAGAAACAAGACATTCAAACTGGGAACTGGAGTTTCTGGTTTCTCACTTCAGTCGCTCTTAAGATCTACCTGCTGTGTTGTTTGTCTTGTCATGTGGAGAGAAAAAAGACGGAGACTTTAAGGCAGCACATTCAAGAGCTCTATGTAGACAATAGAAGAGATTGATGCCAACCTTTGACATCAGATGACTCATATGTTGATATATCATGAAGACTGATGAGTACAGGAGGGACGGGGACTTAAATGTTACCTCAAAGCACACAGGTGACTTATGGTGATTTGTGAAGTGGGTTGTAACAGCTTACAGTAAATGTGAGATTTAAAGGAAGTCGGAAAATAACTAAAAAATAAGCCTTTCATTTTGTCTCTCCTGTTAGATGTTTGAGATTCACTGTGCAGAGTTTACGGGAAAGCTGAAAGGGCTGCTGAAAGTGGAAAGTTTGAATTTACATGTGACTTAATTCATTTGGTCCAAGTCAAATCTTTTATTTTCTGTCAAGGCTACCATAAAAACATACTAAGCCAAGAACATTATCTTTGACCCAAATCATATCCTGAATAGCCAATACAAATTGTTACCATCAAGGAGCAGATACGTGGTTCCACGTTTTAATAAGGTTAGACTGAAGCACTCTTTTGTGCACTAGTCAATCCTTAATTATGGAGCATGATCCCAGATCACACCGTTAAAGGGTCTTGAATATATTGTCCCTGGTGAATGGAACATTATGCTAAATGTATCCTTGTCTCTTGTCCTACATTTTTGTCTTTGCTGATGTTTTAAAAGGATAAGAGTTGATGGGATGCCTTGTGGCTTGACTGCATTTGACCTCTCCCTGCTTGTACCCATGCGTGGGCCATTTGTGCTATTCATGTGAAAGGTCATATGGGTCATGGTAAGCATTTTAAACAGGCATCTGCTAAGACTAATTTAACTGTCTCAGGGTGGAGATGCACACTAATCACTCTGTACTTGCAATAGTGCATTTTATATAATACCATAAATGTCTCGTAAACTTCACAAATTACATAACTTACAAATGTATATTCCAGCCCCCCCCCCCCCCCCCCCACCCACACACCCACCCACACACACACACACACACACAGACAGACAGACAGACAGACAGACAGACAGACAGAGACACACACACACACACACACACACATCAAGGTCAGTGTCAGGTTGAAGTAAATAGAGCTGTTACAGGCTTCTTGTTTAGTAAGACAACTCTACGAACTGACAATTTGCCTGTCTGTATTCCCTCCTCTGACTGAAACCTTGTTTTCTTCCTCTTGTCTTTAAAGTTTAGATCCATGTCCTATCTTTAATAAAACCAGGCACGTGGTTGCAAGAGCACCAGGACAGATATCACAAGGCCATCCTGTGCTCCCCCTCCCCCACAGGAAAGCCTTCACTGCAGTGACAAGCCTATAAAAACCCTGGTGGTCGTGTTGCCATCGATCAGTGGAGTTTAATCTGCGCTACAGACAATGAATCGTAAGGAAGGAGGAATGGCCACACAAGGAGTAAGCACTTCAATTCCTCTTTAGGAAGAATAGCAAATGTCACTAATTGACCCACCGCCAGCCTTATCGCTTGTTCCTTTCACCTGCAGTTCTTCTCTTTTTTATTTTCTTCATGTTATCTGAAGGAAATGCTTCTGAAACATCAGCAGCACCTGCAGAGACAACGAGATGGCATCGCCTACAGGATGAAGAAGCTAGCAGCTAAGCAGGTGGAGATAGAAGTGAGTCTATTATATCATTGAACAGTGTTCTGTTGCTATTAGAAATACAATATTTGCTTGTGGGCGTCATCATTTTCTCACCTACACCTACCTTTCTACTAGCCTGCAGACCAGCAGCCAACACATCAGTTGTTTCTGCACCTCTTAAAATTAATTTGATAATTTGGGGTTTTGGTGTTTTGATTAAGCAAATGACATCAACAGTATTGTGGAAATTGCAATGGTTATTTTCTATTATTTTCTGACATTTTCGACCAAACAATTCAGTTATGTGAATAATCTGTAGATAAACTGATAATGAAAATAATGATTAATTATGTTGTCCCACTGTGTTCAGAGGGGATTGTATCAGTCGTTTTCAAAGTGGGGTTTGCTGCCCGTATGCTGCATGCTATTACGAATGCATTTTTAAGGCCGATGCCCCTCTCACCTAAGAAAAAGACCAACGCCGTGAAGGATAAAATCAGGCAAAAGTACGAGAACATGAAGCGGATCCTGGATGAGGATCTTCGGATCACGCTGACTCAGCTGGACACCGAGTATGAGGCCACAGAAAAGTTAGTGGAGGACAGGATAGAGGACTGCTACCACCTCACTCAGGAACTGGACCAGGAGCTGACCAACATCAGTGCCCATGTGAAAACACAAGAAATTGACATTCAGGTAAACACAGGGACAAATTTAAAGTTCTGATTTCATGTGAGGCATATAACCAATTGTATTATTTGTATTGAGGCGTTTTATCAAAAAATATTTATTCTTTTTACATTTTCTGCAGAATGCTGAAACAGAAAAAAGGTATGTTCACATTTCAGGAAATAGCATCTTGCTACAAAATTGAATGTACACGCAGCTAAGCCTGAGCTCTGCAACAGGTATCAACCAACCCTGTTTTGTCTGAACTTAGAATATGTGAAACTCTGAAGCTGACTGACCCTGACCTGATTCAAATGGATGACTTCAAGAATGAACAACTACTGAGTCTCACCATCAACCTGCTGCTGTTCATCAGATCCCAGGTCCCTGTCACCAAGAAACTCTTTCAGACCTGTGAGTTCACCTTAAAAGACAGGTTGCTTCATGGCATGTGAAGTGTGAGTCTTGCTCCAAGCTATGTCAGGCTGTGATTACTGTCAACTCGTAGATGCTCTTTGTGTCAAATTGGTCTAGCTTGTGAACTTGTGGTGAGAACACAACTGCAGATCTTTCACACGAGACACTGAATTTTTCCGACATCTGTTACACAGATGCTGCAGATATTGTCCTTGACGCTGACACTGCTCACCCCAAGCTGATCATCTCTCCCAAAGGCGACTCAGCCACCTACACAGACACCTGGCAAGATGTCCCAGACAGTCCCTCCCGCTTTGACACCACCCTGAATGTAGTCAGCCAGCAGGGCTTCAGCGAGGGCCGCCAGTACTGGGAGGTGGATGTGAGTGGGAAGACATACTGGGAGCTGGGGCTCACCTACCCGAGCATCCCACGCAAGGGCCGCGAGGAGGACTCCTGGCTGGGCCGAAGCAGGGAGTCTTGGTGTGTGGAATATTTTAATGGAGACTACACAGCGTGGCACAGTGCTGTCCAGCATGAGCTGCCTCTGCTGGCAGGAAAACAGTTCACTCGCATTGGGGTATTCTGCAGCTTCCCCGGGGGTTTGGTTTGCTTTTTAGGAGCTGATACCATGACCCCCCTCCACTGCTTCTGCGCTGGGACCTTCACTGACACCCTTTATCAAGCATTATGTCCTGGTCATGACAACGAAGGCACAAACTGGAAGTCCCTTAAGATCTGCGATGCTTCCCGGTCAGCTCCTGTTCTCTGAGGTGGGGCAGGAATGCCTCTGGGCAGGAAGGATGCTGCAAAAATGGCCAGGAATGTGTTGCAATGTGGGGCATGCGCATCAGCTGCCTGATCTGAAATTCTTAACCTGTGACACAGCATCAGCTCAGGGTACTGTGCATATTCAGGTTGGTCTAAATTTGCCTAGAGCAATTTTTTAAAGCCTATCTCTATTTTAGAATGAACAAAAATATTAACGCAAGACTTTTTCTATATACACAAAAGGCCTATTCCTCTCAAATTCTGTGTTAGTGAGCACTTCTCCTTTGCTGAGATGATCCATCCACCTGACAGGTATGGCATATCAAGATGCTGATTAGACAACATGATTATTGCACAGGTGTGTCGTAGGCTGTTTGCAATAAAAGGCCACTCTAAAATGTGCAGTTTTATCACGCAGCACAATGCCACAGATGTCGCAAGTTTTGAGGGATTGTGTAATTGGCATGCTGACTGCACAAATATCCATATCATGTTGCCCGTGAATTGAATGTTCATTTCTCTACCATAAGCCATCTCCAAAGTCGTTTCCAAGAATGTGGCAGTAAATCCAACCTGCCTCACACCCGCAGACCACATGTAACCACGTCAGCCCAGGACCTCCACATCCGGCATCTTCACCTGCAAGATCGTCTGAGACCAGCCACCTAGACAGCTGATGCAAACATTGGTTTGCATAACAAAATCATTTCTTCACAGACTATCGGAAACCATCTCAGGGAAGCTGATCTGCATGCTCATAGTCCTCATCGGGACTCAAGATTAAACCTAACAGTAAGTACTAATTTTTACAGGGAAGTGCTGTATTTAAAAATCCAAACAAGTTACAAACATCTTCCCTGTGTTACTTAAAAATATGCAAAAAATGTTTATGTGATTTACAGATTTACCAGAAAAATGACACAACTCATTACAGAATAAATTCTTTATGTTTAATACAATAAAAATGTTTACATAAGCATTCCTCTGTTTTGAAATTATTTAAACAAGGTATTGCCCCAAATTCATAATAAAATTGGGCCATATTATATTTTCAATGTAGTTCATTCATTCATTGTTCCAAATCTTTTCAAAAATATTCCTGAGGACAACAGCATTAAACACCGGAAAGCATTTAAGATTTACTCTTTAAAAATATGTTTTTTCCCTCCTTCAATTCCAATCCAAAAACAAGTGGAGCAAACACTCCTTTCAGCACAGGCTGGGCACCACGCCACCGATCAGAGATCCATGTGTCGAGTCGTGGCTGTATTGGACAAGTGCACTGGGTGTAGAATGGGACATGTCTCTAACTTAAGCCAGTATTGATCACACTTCTGGCAACTAAAAATATGATGTAAAAGTATTATCAAAATAAAATAAAAAACAACCGATAGAAAAATACAAGGAGTGAAAAGGGGAGAATATAATGACAAATTAAAGCTATTGCTGAACCTTTCCCCTTAGTTACTGACACATGCAATCATGTGAATAATGTAAAAACATTGCAGACATGTGGATTGTGTATGTTCAGACTTGTCACCACCAGTAATAGCTGCCTCTGTGATTGACAGACTTTGGCACAATAACAGCGAGTCGCAGAAACAAACTTTGTGTAAGTTGTAATGACCATCAGCAAATGTCTATTGTATTACCGTATTTTACCATATAACTGAATGGTAATAATTCATTTACAAAATTATACAACCTTGGCAAGGTGCACAAAGTGCTTAAAATTAATAATATTCTTATTTTATGATTTGTGCCTTTTAAATCTTTGAAAATCAAAGATCAATTGAAACAAATGGCAAGACTTTGCTGGGTACCTCTTACTAGAGTGAAGTGTATGTTATGACAATGTACAACACTAATATACAGTGAAATGATGTGGCACTTGTGCTTTGGGCCCTAGTCCATCTCTACACTATGATATTCCCAAATTTATGACAGTTTTTGACATTCTCAAGTTCTCCTTCTCGTGTAAAAACCCTACAGTGGGTATCCTATTATCTATGAACGTTATTAAAGAGGAATGTCTAACTTTAAAGATTGAAACAAAGGGAAATTCATAAACTGATTTGTTGGACCCTGACTAATAAGACAAGAGCGTCATTTTGATTATATGCAAATACACAAACTTCACTTACTCGGGATTGAACAATAAGCAAGTTAAGTCTTCAACATCAGGCTGAGAAAACTGGCAAATTGCAAATAATCCTTGCTTTTGTGGGAGTGGACTTTATACTATGCACTTGACCCAAAATCTCATAGAACTAATCACTACACAGCAAAAGATACACCTTCCTAGCCGTACATATATGACATTCTTTAACATTACATGAAATAACCTGAGGATGCCAGCATGCTGCTACCAACGGAAACTTGCTAGGAAGGCTGAGACACTGAGCCTTTGGCAAAAGCATCGCCACATGTTTCTGCTCACAGGAGTGTTGTCTTTCTCTGTTTGTCTTTTAACTGATAGTTGACAGATGAAAACATGAAAACATAGATAGCTGAAAATGATCTGATCCATTTTCCAGATGCTTTTTCTCTCCCTCTGACAATGAAGGGACAGGGTTTGTAGTTAAGACAGCTCCTTTATCTCTCCTATGGCAAAGACGTTTGTAATCGCTTCAAATTCCTTTGCTAGTGGGAGTTTCCATAGACTTTCTATTTCTATAGGCTTTTAGACATTCAACTGTGACCTGGTTTGTCTATCTATCTGTCAGCAGAATTACTGAAAAACTACTAGCCTGATTTTCATGAAACTTAGTGAAAGCATGTAACGTTGGCTGAGAAAATGAGTATTGGATTCAAGGGGGCGGACACTCAAATTACTTTTCAGTTTTGTTAACACGTCAAGATATGGCATTTGCAGTTTCCAAATGGGAAAATTCTGGCATGCCTTGGTAGAGGTCTGCACTCTCAAAGTGCCCTTCTACTAGTGTTTTACACTGTACAAATGCATTGGACTGATTCAGACAGGTTTATGATCTATTTCTGGAGAGACTTCTCTCAGAACACTAACTGTAAATGATTTCATGTATTAATTGCAAGAACCACATTTAGCCCGAAGACTCTGTCCACAGTTCTATTGCAAATCTATGGCAAATACTGGAAAATGGAGAGACACATGTTCAGGTATGATTCCGCCAAACCCACAAAAACTGGCAGTTAAATTTTCTGGGTTGGTGGAATAACATGGATATTTCACATGCCTGTCAAAAAAAGATCCGATCAAATGTGACGCCATTATTCCGGAGAATAATCTGAAGAGGAAGAAGTTTCACCATCAGCACATGAACGGGGAGTGATTTTTTTTTTTTCTCTCACAGAGTGCTTGTTTTCGGGCCCAACTACACGTCATATGTGCTCCAAATGTGCAGTGTCCCGCTGGGCCTGAATCATCCCTGAATGCTTTGATCGCTTAGTCGGTTCCTGAAACAGTCAGTCAGTCAGTCAGTCAGTCAGTGATGTCATACAGTACAGTCAGTTAGTTAGGCTGGTGGTCAGTTGAAATACAGTTCTTTCGTCAGCATAGAGACCACGCAGGGAATCTGCTTCTTCTCACTGAAGCGTGGGTCTTCAGACCAGGACTCAAAGCTGGTGGCCACCATGTAGTTGACCCGTGTCAGGATCTGCATTATCTCCAGCTGCTTGCCAAACTCGTTGAGGACGTTGCAGAGTGCTTGGACAAACCAGGAGCCACGCCCAGGGTTCCTCCATGAGTAATACCCTGTAAAATCAACATGAGTCAGCACTGAAACTAGACTCCCAGGTCTCTGCTCACCGATATATCAAGCACAGGTCATAGATGTGACAGATACCCAGAACACTTAAAGGTCACATATTATGCATCTGTCTCATTGAGACCCCATCCGAAAAAGCCCAGTCTGCTCTGATTGGTCAACACTTCCAGGTCTTCCACATCTGTGTTCTTGGCATCTCTGCAAAGTTACTTCAGCCAGAGAATGACTATAAACCGTATTTATATATTTGTGACATCTTAATGAGCTGTGTGCATTTCTCTGTGGATTGAGCGTTTTGATACTTTCACAGTAACATCTTAACCTGCTTTATAATAAACAAAGACATGGCACCTCACTTTTTACAAGATGGGACCTTTAACTTAAAGCTATCATTTATTTGTCAATAAAAATATCTATTTTAAAATGAAACTTGGTTTACCTGGCACAGTGGAGTAGGCAAAGAGGAAATCTGCCTCTACAGGGATCTTATGTCTTGGATTAGCATCTGTCTCCAGGGTATCGTTTGGTGGACCCGAATCTGTCTGTATACCATCATCAAATTCAGAACCCCGGCAAGCCTGGTGAAGTAAATGAAATGACATTTCATTGTGATCCTGAGTAGCTTTCTCAACGATGACCTGGTGAAGCAATTCAAAATTATCTGTTTTTAAAAGCTGAGATGAGCAAAATCTGACACAATAACTATCATCTGTCCGTGGGGAGCGACTGAAAGCCATTTTAATAAGTCTTCTCAACCAAAATAACTGTTTTTCAGGGTTTTTTTCCCCCTTAGATTGACCATTTGGGTCAAAAGTTGTAAACAGAAATTGGTTAAAGAAAATGTCATTTTTTTTTTTATTATATATCGCACAATCATTTGTAAGTAAAAGTCTTCTGAGATTCGTACCTGGATGAAGAAGAGTTTGGGCTTTCCGACTAAGCTTTTGCACATGTCTCCCCTGAACAATGAGGTCATGGACTTGATGGGCATGGCTCCGTCTGTTCCGTAGATCATGCCCTCCTCGCCATGGCTTAGCAGGATACAGGCGAAACACGAGCTGTCACTATGGTCTTCCTCCGAGGCTGACCCATGCACACACAGACAAACACTCAACTCTTAGCTCGGCTCAGGCCTCGTTAAAGTCGTAAAAAATTCATGAAAAAGTCCAGTCTGGAATTTATTTAACACATAATTCGTTTCATCAAGAATTTCAAGATACAGCTAAATTACAACCACAATTTTGAAATGTAAAGCTTCTAGATGTTGTCTTCCGAGGAATTTAATATTTCAATTAGTGTAGTATTTAAGTTTGTTACAATTTTCTAATCTTATCATAAAATATTGTCGCTCAGCTTATTGCTTGACCCTAACACACAGCACTGTCATCCCTTTAGGAATGGAAATGTGCCGAGCAAATCCCATAGCAAACACAAATATTAAAGACTAAAACTCATGTTGAAAGTTCTTGTGCACTAATGGGATATTTTTGGCCAAGAAAAAAGGTTTACAGATCACCAAAATAATTAGGATTCATCCAAAGAGGACCCTAAACAGCTATACCAGATTTAATGGCATCTATTCTGTGAAGTATCTTCCTTCGGACAGTGTTAAATCAAGGATCGGACCTTCAGGAAAAAAAACCCAAAGATTTCTCAGACCTCACTGCTACTTGGATAAAATGTGTGCAGATTCTAAAGAAGAGCAGCCATTAAAACGTCATATTAAACAGTAAAAGCCCACTGGTGTTGCCAAGGGCAAGTAGGAAGAAGCCTGAGAAGTGACTTGCCCATTAAGCCATTAAACTTAGCCAGTGGACCCACAAGCGCTCAGTTCAGTGACACCAAAAGGTGAAATTGGTAGCAACTTCATTAGAATTGATTTAATTACTTTTACAACAGCACCACCTGCTGTCTGACCTGGCAGAAATTTAAGAATCAAAAAATACTGTAACAGTCATGAACAGAGATTTGTGAAAGAGAATTGTGCATGTAGATCACACTGCAACTTGAAGGGCAATCGCTAATGTCACTAGCACATAACTGCATGTATGTATATTAAAAAGGTCCCATAGGCTGATTTTCAGGTTCATACTTGTATTATGGGTTTCTACTAGAACATGTTTACATGCTTCCAAAAACATACTATTTTTCATACTCGAATACTACTTGAATATACCTGTGTCCACCCATTGTACTACAGTCCTTTGTAAGACACTATTAGTAAGCTTTAATAAAGTACTTTAATTTCACTTCATTAGTGTATTTAAGTACACTTACAAAATAAATATTTGAGCTGATTTTAGCTGATTTTAAAGTATATTTCCAACACATTAGTGATTTATTTCAATTGTACTCCATGTGTGTTTCGAATCTCACGAATTGTGATTTTCACTGGTGTACTGCAGTACACTTAAAGTTTGGAAAAAGCATACTAGCATACTATTTACACTATTATACTCAAACAGTACTTAAGGACTACTTTACTACACTTAAGTATACCTGCAGGGGACAAAAAAAAGCCCAAAGTACATTTACATACTATGAGTGTACTTAGTACTATACATTATTTAACAAGTAGTTAAAGTTAATGTTATTTCACAAGGGTACACTCAGTTGTCAGTTTATTAGATACAGCTAACTAAAAAAAAGGATTGGTTTTAGATACAACAGTCTACAAAAAATCTGTAATAACTCCTGTCTTCATGAACGATGGATATTGTTGAAAAGGTTTAAAGAGTTGTGGACTGAACTTGTGGTGAATTTGGAGGCTGTAGTTTGTGGTGATGTTGTAATGTGTTATACTAAGAGGTGTGTGTCTCCCCAATTTAAAGCAATGTGACCAGATTAAATATTAGAAACAGCTCTCATCTCAATGTAACGCAAAACAACTGAACAGCACCACAATCTAGAGCATCAAAAATGACCACAAACCTCTCTAAGCAAACATTATGACCTTCCTGGTGGTAGGATCAATTGTGGGTCAGTTGCATTAGAAAGCATTACTTCTGGTGGACCTAATAAACTGGCAGCTGAGCAAATGACTTTTAAGGCATGACTAGAAGCTAGTCTATGAGTGTAAGAAGCAAGAAAGCCACCCTTCAGTTAAGAACTACCGTAGCAATTTATGAAAGAACTTTCTGAAAATGTTTCATGGTGTTTTCAAAAGGTTTTTTCTCTGTTATTTGTTGGGGTTGGTTTTTGCATTCTGTAAGTTCAACATTCTTACTTACCCACATGAAAGAAACAAGAAAAGTGTCCATGGTGACTACTCACCCTCTCTGAGAAGACGCTCCATCTTCTCACATGTCTGATCGTTGTAGATAAAGACATCGAAGCCCAGGCTCTTGAAGCATTTGAACAGCTCGCCTGCATCTCGGTCCGTGCCGTTGCGTACATTCATCCCTGCCAAGAAATTCTGCTTAGACTACACGCTCTTTATGCAATAAGATTAGGTAAGATTGACTAAGGTACATAATGTGTTTGAAACATGTTTGCTGTACCTGTCTTTTCATCAAAGTTTTTGTTGTTGATGATGATGCACTTGCCCACCCGCTGGTGGCTCATCTTATACTGGAATGTTGGTGAAACAATTCTGTAATGGCTTTCGGAAGAGTAGTCCTGATCCCGCATCTGGCCATCCTTATTCTTCTTACTAATAGAGACAGAGAGAAACAGATTATTAGACAGTGAACACTTCATGGTAAAATTGTTCAAATTTAAAACTTCTGCAATATTATTTACTTTTGACATGTACCTAATGCAAAATCTTTAAAGTCCAGCTGATGTTGACAAAAACATTACTTGTGTAGATGTATACAATCCACACACTCACATACATAGCATTATCCTTTATTAACCTAGATGTTACAGAACAAATTAAACTTCGCCAAAAATAACAGTAAAAGGTATAAAAATAACATTGAAAAACAAACGGACAGGTAATTTGACTTTCCGTAATAATCTTACATGTCAGCGTCTTGCAAACATTTTCTACAACTTATTCTAGTCTTTTAAGCCAAAATGTTTCCACACATAACAATTACTTCAACATAAGTAAATGTCAAGACTTCCAATACAATGAAAACTCACATGAAACCGACTCAACCTGATTAACCTACTCAGAAACCAAAGAGTACATACATTCTCAAATATGGCATTAATGTCACAGCCAAATTTGGTCGCCGTAATCCACCATCTGTTTGAAGAAGAAACTAGCACATTTTTTTGTTTTAGCGCAGGAATTCCAAATCACAACCAACTCAAACGTAGATTGAGCGAGAGTAAATCTTCCACAAGAGGCAATTCTCACGGACCTGTCATATTTCCATTCTTCAAAAGATGCATCCAGATAGTAAAGCCAACATTGGCCCATTGGGCGCTCAGAAAATCCAGGCTCGTTCCAGAAGAGCCTAGTCATCAGTTACTCAAGCATGGGAACAATACACAGCAATGCGCGCTAACCGTCTCATGCATATACACCCACAGGCAGCCCAGCCATACTCGAATAAACATGTGATCCAGAACTTTTTTAAACCCCCCTCCCTCCCACCTCCAAATTGCGCCAACATACTGTACCAAACAATTGCGCGAGGTTGGTCAAAGAGCTGCAACTCTGTTTTGCTGTGGGCTGGGCATGGCAGAAAGAGGAGAAGGTAGGAGGACGGTGAAGAGCAATATGAGGCGGTTGTGTCCATCTTACCTGGGTTCGTCATTAAGCGCTACGCCACTCTGCATCTGAAATGCGTTGGTTTTGTCTCGTTTCTTTTTTTCCCCCAAAAAGAGTTTCTCCAGACCTGGCAGCTTAATTTTTGGCTGTGTGCTAGGATACTGACATGCTCTCTGTACTGGATGGACACCTGACTGGGCCAGCGGGTGCTGAGGACAGGGGCGGCGCACTGTGAGTCCCCTGAGTCAGCAGCCTCGCCACCAAACCAGTGCTTTCTAAAGGTCTATTCACACATGGCCCCTGCGCCTCACTCCCTGCTGAGGTCAGACAGGGCAACAAGTTGCTCCTCTGCTGACAGGCACAGAATCCACCTGTACAGACATGCCTAATGTGAGTGCCTTATTGCCTTTAGAGCTGGATGCACAAGATGTACAACTAATAAACATCCATTACTAAGAAAATAGTCACTTTTTATAAACACCTGACCATACAACAAGCTAGTTCAAAGCTAGATTTAGCCATACTCCAACCAGTTCAAGAAATACAGACAATTATCCTTACAATATTTGATATTATACACAATTCCTTCAAAGATGACATGGCAGCTATGACTTAAAGTGATACTGTAGCTCAGATTTTTTTGAAGTGGGGTTGTATGAGGTACTTATCCATAGTCACTGTATTATCTACAGTAAATGGTGGTCAGCATGCCCGACATGGAAGCTAAGCAATGTACTACTATGGACGGGGACAACAGCTAAAAGAATTTTATCCACCTAAAAATGTACCACCTTCAAGTTTTACACAGCAGGAAATAAAGCTTTTCTATGCTCTCTTTAAAGCCACCAGACTCAACAGTCATTTTACCTCGACGAACATGGGAGGTGCTGGATCAATCACTGCCTTGATCGGTCACACTGTGTTATTTTGTGACTTGAGGAAATAACAAAACTAACAAACACTTAAACTGATATTGATTTTTTTCCCGGTGGGTAAAATACACTTAGCTACTGCCCTCGTCCACAGAAGTATATTTCTTAGTTTCTATTCCTCTTCACCTCCTTAAAAAGTGAGTGGCACACAGCCTTCGTGTTTCATAACTAGTGTCTGGGAGAAACTGTTGACAATTTTTCCTCTACTACAAAGCTTCACAGCACCACCTTGTGAATCAAACAGAGGCTACTCCCTCATGTCAGTCAGTGTCACTTTAAAGGGACAAAGTCAAACACAAGACATGATCAAAGGGCTCACGCTATGAGGTCACACTAAATTCATATCCACAGTTTTGGTCTATCTGCTGTAATCGTCTTTTTTAAGCATTCCCAAAATTGACTTTAAAATGGTTTCTATGCTCTTTGCCCCATTACACTACTTAGGCTATCCAAAACTGGGCTGCTCTGTCATATCAAGAGCATGCATTTTATATTTTTAAGTTCTGATAAGAGTTAGCATCAGCACCCTCATGTGCAACTAATTGTCAATCTTACGGAAAGTACTCAGCTGGGTGTTTCTTCTCATTATAAGGAGCCCATAATTAATAAATATGAGTGTCTGTGCATATTTAGTTTATTTGCGAGTGGTGTAGCAGAAATGTATGCTGTTAAGACAAACCACAGTTACATTTGGGTTTCTTCTCGACTGGAGAAACAGTGGACTGCACTAGAACTGTGCCAGGGGTGAAAATGAGGACAAAAGGATAAACAACAAAAAAACGAACAATGTAGAGATATATTTAGCAGAGAACCACCCTCTGAAGAAAGGGGGACAGGGTTGCAGCTGCAAAACACTCAAATCATGCATATTTGGTTAACTTCCATGCAACACAAAACTAATGGCAAAAATCCCCATCAAAGTATCAAAAATCAACATAGACATAGGCTATATAAGGCCATGGATCGACAGAACCCATGTCTTGTTGAGCTGTAACTGCTGACATATAGAGCCTTGCATGGACAGCCACCTGTGTATATCTTGGACCTGCTCCATCATTACACTACTAATACGTCACTCAGGTCTTCTGACCAGGAATTACTGGTTGTCTCTCTCACTAGACTAAAAACTAAAGATGTGCGTGCCGGGGCGGCCAGTGGCTGAGTGGTCAGAGCAGTCGCCTCATGTAAAGAGGCTGAAGGTCCTTGAGGCAGCGGCTGCGAATTCGACTATGGCCTGCAACCCTTTGCTGCATGTGCCCCCCCCCCCCTTCTCACCACATTTCCTGTCTGTCCTGTATAATACAGGCTTGGAGAACTGCCAAAAAAATAATCTTAAAGAAAAACAAGGTGCGCGTGCCTTTGAAGCAGTGGCTCCACCTCTGTGTTTGACATTCTGTGGTCTCCATTGATGCTTTTAAAAAATAAAGCAGCTGAAGACTTAAAATTAAAATGGCTTTCGTCTCATGTTTGTAATTTTGTGTTTTTAAATCTTGTTTTTTATTATTTAATTTCCATTGTTATTGCTCATTTTACTGTTTGGGTCTTACTTTAACAATTTTACCATGTGAAGCACTTTGAGACTTTTGTCTGGAAAAGGTGCTATATCAAATACACTGATTTTTATTGTTATTATAATGAAAGTGAAAACTATATTAAAGCATTGTACATGCTCTATTTAAGTGAATTTAAAGTGAATTAAATTCGTGATAGCCCAAACTATGCGTGGATGTTTCCATGTTCAGATATAGCTTTGATAGCTACTGGGAAGTGTTGAAAAGGGAGTCACCTCCCAAACAGCAGAAATCTGCCTCTGCGGTCCGGTCTGGCGTCCGTTTGGTCTCCCGTCAGCTCCCCTTCCTCCACTTCAGCTCCAAGTCCAGTAGCTTCTGCAGGTTCTCCAGCCATCTGCAGTCAGCGACACACGTTATGGATTCACTCACTGTACATTATGCCACCAATTTACGTTGCTAAGTTACATCCAACTTGTTAGCTTAGCGCCAGAGACTTGTTACGAGCGAAAACTGTTTTGAACTTAGAAACGGATACTTTAGCATGGACTTACACTCTCATTTGTGTAATGTGCGGTGTCAGCTCAGCTTATTGCCCAATTGTTGGCTGTGGTGAGTCGTTTTTTTTCTGCACCGAAGATTTCGCCGAGTTTCTCTTCCTCAGAAACTCTTCTTGACACTTGAGAAAGCGAAAGTACGTTCAGCGTCACATCGCTGGGTTGCGTCATTACGTCAGAGCCCTGCGTCAGGTCTGCCACGTTCCATGATTGACCGCACATTGACATATTTTGTGTTTTTTATTGAAATTAGTTTTTGTTTTTCATATATATTTACTTAATTTATTATATATATATGTATATATATATATATATATATATATATATATATATATATATATATATATATTGTTCAGTTATATTGTTTATATGTATTATTTGCGCACTGCCCTTATTTGTATTAATTTCTATTTTTGCTGATTGTCTGCTTGTTCTTCATCTGAAATACAGTTTGATTTCTAATTTGAAAAGAAAAAAAAACATTTCATTATTAGCATGCAAATACCATGGAGACAAATACAGTGAGTCACATCTCAACATATCCAGTTCAGTAAACAACTGTAATAAGCAGAAAGTGTAGCATATACACGATAGAAACTGAATTAAATATGGATCCAATTAAAGTAAAATTCAAATTAATATCACACTGATGCATTCAGATGCCATCAGTTAGCATATGAGTTGCATGAGAAGCCTAAGTAAGCTTACATAGTTAACCAAACAACTAGACATCAAAGAAAAGTTGACACTTGCTGGGAAGAAAATTGATGTTTTGGCCAAAATATACAGCAGTCCAATTTAACACCACAAAATATGAAGTGTGTGGACTTTTATAATAAGTCTTAGTATATAAGTTTTTAGTTTACATACTCATCAACTGATTCAAACCGGAGCAAACAAATTAGATAGACACTAGGCAGTCTGACTCAATGGGGTGACATATTTTAAAGAAAGGATTTATTCTGTTGTCTGTTGAGTTATCTTTATTCTCGCCTTTTATGGATCTTCTTGGTATTTTCAAAAGTGCTTTATATCCATTGTGTCATCATACTTAACCC
This sequence comes from Echiichthys vipera, assembly GCF_963691815.1. Lineage (NCBI taxonomy): Eukaryota > Metazoa > Chordata > Actinopteri > Perciformes > Trachinidae > Echiichthys > Echiichthys vipera. The sequence continues at coordinate 11,616,648 of NC_139843.1, read as the reverse complement.
ACAAAGCTAAGTAAAACTATTGTACAATGTATACGCGTTTATGTGTGAGTGTTATGGCGTGGTGCCCAAAGTTGAACTAGCTGTCCAACTCAGGACCATTACACATATACAGTGACATCCGACCTACAGTAGCTCTCGCTCTCTCTCTCTCTCTCTCCATTTTCTCTCTCTGTCTCTCTCTCTCTCTCTGTCTCTCGCTCTCTCTCTCTCTCTCTCCATTTTCTCTCTCTGTCTCTCTCTCTCTCTCTGTCTCTCTCTCTCTCTCTCTCTCTCTCTCTCTCTCTCTCTCTCTCTCTCTCTCGTCTCTCTGTCTCTCTCTCTCTGTCTCTCTCTCTCTCTCTCTCTCTCTGACGGCAGATGGACAGCTGGACTCAGCCAGTCTTCTACCATGGTACATTGGAGGGGGTTGGTCCATCATGGGACATGGTGTCAAGTAAGGGACAGTTTCAAAGTTTCACAGTCACAGAGCTAAGTTTACCACCAGCAGAGACGCACTACCACAATTGTCTGGGAGTCACTGCTGGATCCTCCACTGAACTGTTGCCTGCTTGACCTGACTCTTGTTTTTGGCCAACCTTTCTCATTATTTCACTTCTTCTGATATTTTTCCCTATTTTTGGGCGGGGGAAAGGAGAATCATTCACCATGCAGTCCTGTGCCAGGTGTGGATTTGTGGTCTACCCGGCTGAGAAGATCAACTGCATTGACCAGGTAACACAGAAAAGATGTGGTAACAATAACGTGTCTGCTTATGAGCATTTAATTGTGAAACAGCTGTAGAATTAACAAAAAAGTCAGTGTTACCATCAATGTATGGTACAACCTTTTAAAACAAACTGCTTTTTATATTTTTCAATCAACATCACATTTGTCACCTCAATAACTTGAGATGAAAAGCAAGATGTATACAGTTTAACGATCACATGTAAGCTATATTTATAATTGTATTCATATGTATATATATATATATAGCTATACAGTAAAGGTGTATCTTATCTTCAAGAATACGTCAGTGAGCCAAGTTGGAAGACGATGCTGTGTTTGCTGCTGTTATTTAGGGCCCTGTTCAAATAAATCTGTCTTATTAATATGATGTTGTTAAAAAATGATCTGTCCAATTTTTAACGTGTTTCTGTCTCCACATGATAAACTAGATTCAATAGTCTAAATTAAGAGATTATAATATAGCTTTAAGGAACTTGTAAAATAGTTTTATTCGTCTTTTCCTCTCTCAGAACTGGCATAAAGCATGTTTTCACTGCGACGTCTGTAAGATGGTGCTCACTGCCAATAACTTTGTCAGCCACAAGAAGAGGCCATACTGTTCTGTGTAAGTAAGCACAAGCAACACCTGATGACATCACAAATTATTTAAGCATGATCCCAAAAATGTATTCAAAAATCAACATTTTAGTGTGAAAATAGATCATTTTTCCCCCTATTCTTTCCATGAACTCCATATCGGTGATTGCAAACGATGGCCTTTTTTTCCCTCCCTCCAGACACAATCCAAGGAACAACACATTCACCAGCGTCTATCAGACCCCCATCAACATCAATGCAAAGAAGCAAAGCAAGGCGAGCAGTGAGGTGAGATGATGTCACATGCAGAAACACAGAAGGAGGAGGAGACAAACTATTTCAGCCTTGATCTGAGTCAAGGTGTATTGTTGACAGGCTGACATAAGTCGCTGTCTATGCCATGAGTGGAATGACCATTTATCACTGGTTTGTCATGAGACCGCTGTTCAAAGTGGTCATTGTTTAGGTTAAAAACAGGGAATGATGCATGCATTACAGCTACATTTAAATAGACCTACATTATTTAATAGTTTACCCTATTATTCTTATTTAGCACAATATGTTTGCATGCATGGGACATTGTTTTAAGATCCCAAAATATAGTTGGAAATGGACAATTTTGCTTTTCTATTCATTCAATGAAACAACTGAGAATCTCACAGTTGACTCAGATCTATTCACCTACATATACAAACACAGTCAGAAAGCTCAAGATCGGACCCAGTTTTAGATGTATCCATTACTGACAGATAAAAGAAAAAGTCTCATCCCCTCTTTATGGGTGAAAGAGAGAAAGGTGGATGGCTGCTTTGAGTCCATGGTGACGGCAGCGGTGTGGAATGGAGAGTGCGGCTCAGGTTATTTCTGTTCCTGTGACAGAGGCGAGTCAACCCCCTCTGCTTAGCCCACTTTATGCTTTGGGGGGCTAAAATTATACAGCAGGAAAAAAACAGCCTCGCATCCCTTCCTCTCCTCCTCCCTGCCACCTGTTCCCGTCTGTCTGTGTCTGTCTGTCTGGCTACGAGTTCATGCAATGCTCTTATGCTTATATTAGTAGTGGGCTAGCATCAGCGAGCTCATCAGCTATTGCTTAGAGAGATGTAGGACCTAACTTGTTGATATTTGATCTGAGGGCTGATTTCAGACCATGCTGACTGACCCATAACCATGTCCACTGACTGGACATTTCTAAACTGTTGCTTTGTTAAGCAGGTTAAGAGCTGTTGTTTTAATTAGTTCCTTGGTGATATGTGAGTTTTTAAAATTTGGCTCTAGAAGTTTACATTGCAAGTTCTGTCACTTGCTTATTGTTAGCCCTTTAGCGACGAGGCTCCAGAGTGACTCTTATGCCCTTATGTTAAAGCTATTCTAATATTAGTTTTGAACATTTTTTACAGCTTAAGGATCATTAGCAAACAGCTCAGACTTCCATCCCAAAGTGCTACTCTCTGAATCTTTCCTGGCAGGTCCAGCTTCTTGATTGGAACATCTCAGTTATTAATAACAGCACAGTATTATTATTATTAACGCTTCATCATTAAGCATGTGAGCTCAGGTTGTCTGGTTTGCAAATGACAACATAAGAATAGAGTGATTTATTGCACTGTGGATCTGAAGTCAGGGTAATATCAATATGGGCTTTCATGCAACTATCAAAGTAGATGCTATAAATATTTGCCTAGTGTGTGCGTGTGTAAATGTGTGCTGGCCTTGGCTTAATGCTTGTCGTCTATGTGCACTTGTAGCTGAAGTATCGCGAAGATGGCGAGCGCTTTATGTCCACCTTCCACCATGACATGAGGTCCATGGAGCTGGAGAAGGCTCGTCTTGCCAGTCAGATGGAGAGCCAGGTGAGCTCTGGTTAGAGCAACTGGCAATTGCACCCAGTTAAAGGGAGTTTTCAGCATTAATTCCTTGTACCATTCTTTGCACACAGCAAAGTTATCAGTGTTAGCAGTGATCGTAGGGAACCAAAATCATTTATATTAAAGGTCCCATATTATGAACATTTACAGATTCTGACTTGTATTTGAGCTTCTACTAGAACATGTTTACATGCTTTAATGTTCTAAAAACACATTGTTTTTCTCATACTGTCTGTCTGAATGTACCTGTATTCACCCTCTGTGTGAAATGCTCCCTTTTAGAGCCTGTCTCTTTAAGACCCCCTCCTGAAAAAGCCCAGTCTGCTCTGATTGGTCAGCGCTTTCATAACTTCCACATCTGCTCTCTTAGCTTCTTTGCACCGTCATTGCAGTTGGGGAATGACTGTAACTGCACTTTAGTTGCACTTTCTACCGATATATAGTATATTTGTGATGTCATAGCTGTACTTTCACAGTATTTATATAGCACCTTTATAATAAAAAATACATGGAAATCTCGCTTTTTACAATATGGGACCTTCAATCATTGATATATATGTGGAAATGTTGGAAACTGTATGATTTCAGTGACCGTGGCAGAAAGTTTATTCAAGTAACTTATTTATAATAGGCTGTCGCTGTTGCATGTATTAAAGCTTCTCTTCTCTTTGGTCTAGTATCTGATGTTGGTTAAATATTTTGTCCCTTCTGACAACTCACATTTATTTGCACTGTATTAGATTGCCACTTGTTGCTATCACTCCATAGAGTTTAAATAGATCAGGGTTGAGTGGCAGATTCAACAAGACAACGGACATGGAAGGTTTTCACTGTCTTGTTAATGGCTGTAAATGATGATGAAGTTTGTCCTCTGTATCCAAACAGGCTTTTCAGTCTCAGTCTCAGTCTGAGTTCTCAAAGCAGCAGACATGGTACTCAGGCACGGTGACCAATCAGAAGGTAGTAACGATGTCCCAGGCACAGAACTCCATCAGTGATGTGAGTACACTTCCCTTATTTTATAAAACCGAAATATGTTTTGTGTGTTTCCTGTGCGGATTGTGTACATGTCTAACAAACCAAGTTAAACTCCATTTTGCATCAATATGAATAAATATTGGTCAAATGCCTTGATTGATTTTGTGCTAATTTGGCAGGTGAAGTACACAGAAGAATATCAGCAGTCAAAAGGGAAAGGCAGCTTCCCTGCCATGATAACACCAGGTTACCAGGCTGCTAAGACAGCCAATACTTTGGCCAGTAACGTAAGTGAATTTCTTTGCAAATACTCAAAGAAATTAGGTTTAAGTGAATATGTGTCTCTGTCAGTGGATGCTGTGACTTCATAATGAGCCAAATCAACTTCTCTGTGCTTTACATATTTGCAGCTGGAATATAAAAAAGGACACGAGGAGAGAGTTTCACAGTACACCGCGTTTGTTGACCCCCCGGAGGTGCTTCTAGCCAAGAAACAAGGACAAATTGTTAGCGATGTAAGCTTTAAGCCTTTCATGATGACTTCAAGTGTAAGTCCGGTGTAAATAGACCCCATGGTCTTTTTCAAATAAGCCATGATTTTCGGTAATGGACTTGCCTTCTGCTGAGGCTTGTAGCCTTGTAAAACAGTCTTTTTTAAACTCCAGGTTCGCTAACTACGTTGTTGGTGCTTCGTTTCATACACAGGGACTCTTATCATGCTACTGCAGAGGTTTGGTGCTTTTTTTGGAGCAATATTAGTGGTTTAAAAAATGCTGTTTTGAATGCGTTCAGCGCACTGCCCTAGGCTACTCAGTGTCAGCCATGTCTGGCTGCAACAACTCTCCGGGATTTCTCTGTAAAGATTTGATCATTGAAAAAAATTGTTTTGCTGTCTTATTTGATGTATATACAGTAAGTTATCGAGAAACACTATGGGGTGCATTTCCGCCGGACTTACACTTTAATGATATCTGTATCGCACTTAAGATCTAATGTCAATAAATAGACATTTGAGTCATGGTCAGTCCTTTAGAATTTTTAGCTGTGTTAACTTAAAAATCAGATGGATGTGTGTCAGAACCAGTACTTTTATTCCACCAGTATGCCTATACAGAAGAGTATGAGCAGCAGAGAGGTAAAGGTAGCTTTCCTGCACATCTTACACCAGGATACAAGATGTCAAAGAAGGCCAGTGAGCAGGCCAGTGATGTAAGTAGCCAATGTTGAAATTTACACATCCTGTATGCACGCAAATGCTGTTGCAGACCCCTGGTCCTCGGCTGATAACGGATTTCATGTTCCATCAGATAAAGTATCGTCAGACGTATGAACAGGAGATGAAGGGTAAAGCCAGCACTGAGGCAGCAGTAGCCGAAATGGCTCACGCCAGAGAAAATGCTGAGAACTACAGCCAGGTAAATATTAGTTTTACTGTTTTATTAATATTTTTGATCTAAAAAAAACATATAGGGCACCAGCATATTATATGCTGCTTAGAGTTATTTATCTACCCTTTTCATCTTTTAATAAAAGTGAACTGTGAGATACAAAAAATTCTGGGAGAGATAACAGAGGTCCCTTGCCAGATCCAAATAGATAATTAAAAATGTTATAGGGATAATGTATATAATGCATAATTTCTAATTAAGATGACACCTGTAAGCCCCTGGACATATCTTTTTTATTTTTTAACATGATTAACATCTTAGCCTGTAGGATTTAATTTTGGACCCACTAAATATATTTAGAAAATCGTTTACACCACTTTATGACTTATTTCCTCTGCTTGCAGATCGCTTATACTGAGGAGTATGAGCAGCAAAGAGGCAAAGGAAGTTTCCCTGCCATGATCACTCCTGGTTATCATCTTGCAAAGAAGGCTCAGGAAAATGCTAGTAATGTGAGTATCAACCTGACAGCAACATTACAAAACAAACAATCCTAGTGAGATTCTTAGAAACACTTCAAATGCCATATTTATTTGATAAACATACAATAAGCCCTTCACTACATCTTGAGTCTAACATTAAAGTAGTTGAAAGGTTGGTTTGTCTAAAAAGGGAGTTTGTATCCGTTGTGTAACCATGTGACCTGGTTGTAAATGCTGTCAAAACATAACAGAGTGTAGAGTGTAAGAGCTAAAAGTTAATCCATCATCTGGACTTGTCATCACTGGGCAGAATAGATGAGGGACAACAATGACAGACCATCCCCGTGTTGTCATTCTTTAAACCCTCCACTCTGACTAAATTAGACTCCATGTGTGTGCATGTGTGTGCACCACTAACATACCGTCCTCCTACTGTATATGCATTCAATCATCTTTCATCCCTTTGCAGCTCAAATACAGGAAGGACTTACACAAGATGAAGGGCACCTCACACTTCCATAGCCTGACATCTGAGGACAATCTGGCTCTAAAGAATGCCAGAAAGATCAACAAGATTGTCAGTGAGGTGAGCTTGTTTGTGAGTGATGTCAGGCTCTCAAAGCAATGACCTTCATTGGCCTACACTGGCCTTCAATCTTATTTCTAGCTTCTTCTTATTGTGTGTGTGTGTGTGCGTGCGTGCGTGTGTGAGTGTGTGTGTGTGTTTAAGAGAAATATTGGACATACTGTGTCAGACTCCAGCAGACTTGGAGCCACCCAACTTGCATTTTCAGCATCTCTAACATGCCTCTCTGGTGTGGTTACAGCTTACGGGACATCCCATCAAACTAATATTACCTCACACAGGAACACAGCCCTTCTTTCCTGAGCAGCTATTCCAACGTTTGGAAATATGACATAGAAATGCCACAGTATGTTTCGCCTGTCTGTGAACAATGTTCAGATTTAACTTGAATGCTCAAAGGTGTCAAAATTCTCCCTGTGTGGTAATTTTGGTAAAGCTGACAAGATGAATTGTGTCTTGCTGTCATTTTTAAGCTCAGCCAAGCATATTTGGGATTAAATGTGTCTCAGTGACTCTTGAGTTATGATGGGGTGTCAGTTATGGTGACTGATATATATATATATATAGATATATATATATATGTATATGTGTACTACATAACAAGATGTCAAAAAGGAAAAGCTCTCACGGATCAACAACAACAACAAAAAATGGTGGTGTTGCATAAGGGAAAAAAAGAAATACGTTCCAGTTGCTGTAATTTTTCCTATTTTCCTAAAGGTGGAGTATAAGAAGGACTTGGAGAACACCAAAGGTCACAGCATCAATTTCTGTGAGACACCACAGTTTCAAAATGCTGCTAAAATTGCAAAGTTCACAAGTGATGTAAGTGTTGTTTTAAATCAAGTGTTTTCATTTATATTGCGGTTTTTATAAATATCTAAATTACAAATAAGTAGGGATCCACCTATCCGACTATATCAGTCCTGATACAGATACCAGTGTTTAATTGAGCTCTATGTGTCACAAATTGTCACTGATGTGACTAATGTGACTCACCATATATAGGCTTTTTAGTATAAAGCCTTCCTCTGGCTGCCTGTTTCAGATGACATTCTTCATCCCTTTCATCTGCATTCGGGGCTGAGGGCGGCCCAAGATGATTGGGATTGGTTTGAATAAATACAAACAAACCAGGACGGTTTGGCAGTCCAGGTCCAGGTCCGGCAGTGCGAGACTAGTTTCGGCCCGATGTTAGTATCAGATCTGTGGATCCCTACAAATAAGTGCATCTAATCTGTAAAAAATATCTACTTGGTCTAACTGTAAATATCATTAGAGCAAATATGTTGATATTGCTGTTGTATTTGATAAACCTACATACTGATTTCTGTATTTATCTTTTTCTATTTTTAAAAGAACAAATACAAAGAGAAGTACAAAAGCGACATGAAGGGCCACTATGAAGACTCAGGAATCGATAAGAGGACCATGCATGCCATGAAAGCCAGGAAACTGGCTAGTGATGTAAGCCTTGTTTTTCATGAACTCACAATAATATAGAATTCAATTTATAGATTTACTCAAATCATTCTCCTGCTATTCTCGGTTTCTGACAAAAACATAGAAATTATTGTGGTGTCTATGGGTGCTTCAAATTATGGTAAATGAAGCTTCAATGATGCAAAAATAACTGCTGTACCAGTAATATCACTGTCATAGTCTTATATATAGTCTTGTTTTTTGTTGTTCGTGTTTTGATTTTAATATTTATGAGATTTATGTGTTTCTTTCCAGAGCTTTTGATGTTTTATGTATTGAAATACCTTATGTGTGTAATATGTGCTATACAAATAAACTGGCCTTGCCTTATAAATTCCAGATTTCGTATAAACAAGGCTGTGAACAGGAGCAGGGTGAATACAACTACCCAGCCACCCTCACACCAGGATACCAAAGCCAAAGGAAACTGGATCCACTCAAAGACGTGAGTTTTTTCAAGCCTTGTGTGTCTTTTTTTTATTTTTTATATGCAAATTACATTAGAATTATAATGAAATTCTTTCCTATATGACTGCAGAAGAACTACAGGCAACACATCGACCAGGTCAAGTACAGTCAAGCGACGGACACACCTGAGATTATTTTAGCAAGGAAAAACGCCCGGCTTGTCAGCAATGTGAGTCAACCGCATTTTAACAACATGCACTGCCAAAGATCGATTAAGATCACACCAACTTTATCAGCACTCTTCAGCTGCACACTGAGCTGACTGTAGAGTTTGAATGTCTTCTTCCTGTGTCTTTTAGCTAAATTACAAAAAAGGCTATGAGAACACCAAACATCAGTACACACTATCCCAGGACCTGCCTCAAATCAAAACAGCCAAAGCAAACGCTGCCTTGTGCAGTGATGTAAGTTCACACACACTGACACTTGTTCGCATGTACACATCTGAGCTAATTAACCTGTTTACAAAAGATCACTTCTCCTTCTTCAGGTGATAATTTGATCCTTTTAATGTATCACTCCAGATTAAATATAAAGAGGAGTGGGAGAAAACCAAGTCTAAAGCCTGTGACATCGGTGTGGACGACCTGAGTGTCAAAGCAGCTAAGGCTTCACGTGACCTCGCAAGTGATGTAAGCAAACATTCACTCTTCTCCACTGCAAGGAGATTCAATCTTAGTGAGCTAATGTCTGAGAAAATATGCTGAAGTAGGTTTAATCAAATATAAATGCTAGCAAAAGAAATTAAGTCAGACGAACATGTGTTCCAGATCAAATACAAAGAGACTTACATGAAGAACAAAGACAATGCGATTGGGGTCAACGTGAGCGACTCCAAGACTCTGCACTCTCTTCAAGTGGCCAAGATGAGCAGTGATGTAAGGGGAAGTCATTTTGATCAGAAATTGAAGGCATTAAAAATACACTTATCAAACATAACACTTGTTACTTGACTCAGAATCATTCCCACTGCACACAGATTGCGTACAAGAAGGGCTCCAAGGAGAGCCAGGCCAAGTTCAGCCTCCCTCTGGACATGATCAACCTGAGCCACGCCAAAAAGGCTCAGGCCCTCGCCAGCGACCTGGAGTATCGCACGAAGCTGCACGACTACACTGTCATGCCTGATGACATCAAGGTGCAGCAGGCCAAAAAGGCTTATTCCCTGCAAAGTGAGGTGAGAGACTGGAGAAAGGGATACGCCCTGGTCTGTTAATTAAATGGTAAATGCTATACAACAATATTTTCCCTGGTTAATGACACTTTCTGTTGCTCCACAGAACCAGTATCGTTCAGACCTGAACTGGATGAAAGGAGTGAGCTGGGAGACTGAAGGTTGTATGAACATTGCCCAGGCCAAGAAAGCAGGAGAGCTGCTTAGTGATGTCAGTACAGTTTATTTATTTGTTTGTGCACACTTTGTCATTTTTTATATACCATATTAGACCTAACTTTTTACCTGCTGTATACACTGGCCTTTTCCTCACAGACTAAATACCGTCAGAAGGCAGACAGCATCGGATTCACCCAGGTGGCGAACGATCTCTCTATCCAACACGCCAAGAAGAGCCAGGAACTGCAGAGCGACGTAAGGTGTTCACTTTAAAAGCTGTAATATCCATTTAGCTATGGCACGCTCTCATATCATACGCCTATCTGATTTTCAGCTGGCGTACAGAGCTGACACAGAACAGATAATACACCAGTACACCATGACAAAAGATGAGCCCCTCTTCAGACAAGCCAAGGCTAACGCTGACCTTCTTAGCGGGGTAAGTTCAGTGAATTTCATCGCAATGAGCCAATAGAGCAGCTGTGGTTAAACCGCTAAAGATTTCGACTTCTTTTTTTTTTTAGAAAGTGTACAAGAGCAACTGGGAGAAACAGAGGGAAAAGGGCTTCGAGCTGCGTCTGGACTCTCTCTCTATACTCACCGCTAAAGCCAAGAGAGATCTGGCCAGTGATGTGAGTTATTCTAAAAAACTGTCTGAAGAGAAGAAACTACTGAAGAGTCTTGTTCTACTTTTTTTCAAGTGCAGTAACATCTTCTCCCCTTGTAGGTTAAATACAAGGAGAAGTATGAGAAAAACAAAGGCAAGGTTATTGGCATTAAGTCCTCCAGTGATGACTCGCAGATGGCCCACTCTGCTCTGGCCACCAAACTACAGAGTGACCTCAACTACAAGAAGGACTATGAGGACACTAAGACCAAATACAGGTGAGACTCCTGACCTTGATAGAGCTTTTTTAACTCTTGTCTCCAATCTTGCTCATTCAGGCCCATATTTAACTGATCAGGGATTATCTATACCTGAGACACCAGGTGAATTCTGTTTACTGCATTCATAAAGCTGCTAAGATAATCGGCAGAACTCCCCATCACTGTGTATGTTTTGATGATTAAAGAGCTCTGAAATATCTTAAAGAACGTTGTCAAAAGAGGTAAAGGGTTATAATTCAGTAAGGTAAGTATTATAAATATCTTCTTAAAACACAGATGTTATACTGGCATTATTAGCAAATTCATCAGCATTGAAAATAGCTGACATTGCGTTAACTCCAGCAGTCGTTACGTCCCATTTCAAAAGGTTACGCACACACACAAAGACACTCTGACTTACAGATACGATTTGCTGAGGCAAAAGACACCACAGTCCTTCACCTCCATAAAGTCCAAAGCAAGATGAAATGCTTTGTTATGATTGATATGAAGTGGGGGTGACCCCATTAACCCAAGAGCACCATCGTGTGAACCTGCTTTTAAATCCTGCATCATTTTGCAACATAACTCTTCATTTACTGCATGAAATGAATCTCGTTCCCCCAGCGTTCATCTAGATATGCTGAACATCAGCCATGCCAAAAAGGCTCAAGACCTGGCAACCGAGACCAACTACAGGACTTTCCTCCATGAGTATACTACCCTGCCAACTGACATGAAGGTCGCCTGGGCTAAGAAGGCCTATGGACTACAAAGCGATGTAAGTCTCATCAATAGACACTCAAATAACAACTCTTTCATGATAAAATGATTCATTTACTGCAGGACTGTGACAAATGAAAGCTGTGTGTGTGTCTGTATTCAGAACCAGTACAGGTCTGATCTGAACTGGATGAAGGGTGTGGGCTGGGAGGCCTCGAAGTCTCTGGATGTCCAGCAGGCAAAGAAAGCCGGGGAGGTCTTCAGCGAGGTAACCGCCACCTGTATGACCCAGAACGCACTGCTGAAATCAGCTGCGAGTGGAGGGATGACATTGTGGGTGATATTAATTAAAAGAGGGAAATGTTCTCACTCAATTTTCTGTCCTTCACCTTCAAATATATTTCCCTCATTTATGTTAATAGCATTGGTAGTCTAATGCATTTAAACTAATGTACATAGAGCGTATGATTAACCTCACCCCAGTGCTATTTACAGAACTACAGAACTATGTGGGTAAATTAGCAGAGAGAGCATGAGAAAGTGATAAGCATGATTGGGTAACGTGTAGCTATAAGGCACATATCAATGTTTACGGCTTGGGTCAGAATGTATTTAAAGAGCTGCAGATCATTCCTGTTCTCTAGAAACTGGGTTAAGTACGTAGACTTCACCCGACCCGGCCATATAACAAGAGACCAGACTGGTTATCGTAACTGAAGCTGTTACGTGTAAAACATTTTTTAAACTTTACTAGTTAGGACTCTCTTATTTGGAGAGGTAGATCAAGAAACACAGGATGCATTAACGAGTGTTATTTGTGCCATCCGGACCTTCTAAGGGAAAGCTGTGAAGCTTCCCCCATTAACAAGTGTCCAGTTTCCTAAAAGCTTCTTGGTGCCCAGATCTTCACACAAGTAGTTTCAGTGTGTGTGATTTGGAAACAGGGCACTGAATCTATGAATCTTGGTCATTTGAGTTCCATTCATATTTTAGAAAATTTAGTGGGGAAAAATACAAGAAGAAGACAGACATTTTGAAAAAAGATCAGAGATTTCTAATTATTTAATTAATTAACTGTATAACAAAAATGATTGTCCTGTCAAGTCTTTCCTCATTTTTTTCTTCTTCTTTGTCGCAACACCCTTCTCATCCATTCTTTATTTGGTAAATGGTGCATACAGATATTTCTGTGACACATCTAGTGCAGCGTGGACAACACCAGACTCTATTCATAACCTCTTCATAAGCAGACACTTATTTTAGGGCTCATTCCAGTCAGGGTTACCAACATTAGACCATGAAATGACAGCATGCATAAATAGAACAGAGCCTTGAGTTCCTCCTGAATATACTATCTCTGATCTATCTACTCTATATCTGTCTATCTATATATTCTATCCACAAAGTATATTGTAAGAAAACAGAGCAGTTTCCTTTAGTTTAATTTTGCCAGAGCGTTAATTTGTCAGTTCAATTGTGTGTGTGTGTGATGATTTAGTGCCCTCTATTGTTCACCAAATGCACCTGCAGAAGTTCGGGGGGGGGGGGGGGGGGGGGGTGACTTCATCTCATGCCTTCTGATATTCTTACTCTGGCATATTTTTTATTGTTTTAATCTAGAAAAAGTACCGTCAGGATGTGAGTGCTCTGAAGTATACCAGTGTTGAAGATACTCCAGAGATGATCCAAGCCAAACTCAGCAACAAACTGGCTGTTGATGTAAGTTTTGTGTTGTTTACTGTAAAATGCAGTAGATCAGATGTATTTCTGTCACCTACGAATATTATGATTTGTCACATCTTGCTTAAATGTACGGCTGTGATCTTATTCGGCTGAACTTGGGGTCTGTGCCCAACTTAGCATGTCTAACTGCTGGACATTAATACTTCCAATATGAGGTTTACAAATAGGGGTTTCTTCTGTCTTCTTCGCAGAGGTTGTACAGGGAGAAGGGTGAAAACATGAAGCACAACTACACACTCAGTGGAGAGCTCCCTGAGATGGTCCAGGCCAAGCTCAATGCTATGAACCTCAGCGAGGTAAAACCACACGAACAAGAACTCAGACTAGACACGTGAAACCCATCAAACAGCCAATCAATCCTTTGTGTGAGGTTGTGTGAGTTTATATATCTGTGCATTTTCAGAGCTGTTACAAGGAATCTTGGACTAAGATACGTGATGGCGGTTACAAGCTGCGCCTGGATGCCATTCCTTTCCAGTCTGCTAAAGCATCTGGAGAGATTCTCAGTGATGTGAGCTTGCAACTTCTTGTTATCATTTCATTTTCAGAGTGGGCCTAAAAGAAAATAGTGGTAAAATAAAGTAGCATTTTTATTTTTTGCCTACATAATGGTAATGTGTAACTGACTTGAAACATTTTACACAGCATTCTGTCTTTACACATGCTACTGCAACAACTTGAAAATAAATGATTTGTCATTTCAGCAAAAGTACAAAGAAGAATTTGAGAAGACCAAAGGGAAGATGATCGGACTTAGGGGACTGCAGGACGACATTAACATCGCTCACTCGGTCCACGCCAGCACGCTGCAGAGTGATGTAAGTGTTTCTTAAATATAGGTGACAAATATACAAACAAATTCAAATTCTATATTATATTACAAATACTCTCTCTTATTTGTCCCGTTGTCCCTCTCCAGATCAAGTACAAGCAGGATTCTGCAAAGGACCTCTCAAAGTTCAACCTGTCCATGGACATGCTGGAGGTCTCCCACGCTAAAAAGGCCCAGTCGCTGATCAGTGATCAGGACTACAGGCTCACCCTGCATCAGTACACCTCGCTGCCTGATGACATGAAGGTGCAGGCGGCCAAGAAAGCATACGCTCTGCAGAGCGAGGTGAGACAGGAAAAAAAAAACATTCAAGTTTCCAAGATGCCACATCTATTATAACCATCAATTGATCAATTGGATAAAACATACACATACTGTACACACTTTGCAATATGTTGTTTATATGTAAGTTATTCTATTGTTAGTTTATAATACTTTAGACAAGGCAGTGAATTGTTGCATACTTTCAGAAGAAATTACTCCAACTGCATGTTTGAAAGTTGTATTTTCTTGTGTTTGTCACAGAAAGTGTATCGCTCTGACCTGAACTACCTGCGTGGTGCAGCCTGGATTGCCACCGGGGCTCTGCAGATTGAAGGCTCCAAGAGGGCCACAGACCTCATCAGTGATGTAGGAGATCTTCCCTTCTTAGTTTTTCCCCCTAATTTGTTCAGTGACCTTACAGTATTTCTACAGTACAGTTCAATCTGCAGTTTATCGTCGTGATACATATTTTGTGTGTTCATAATGATATTGTCACTGAAATCTACGAAAAACTTAACAGAGACTACCTTTGTTGTTTCTTCTTTAAAGAAAAAGTATCGTCAGCAGCCGTACAACTTCAAGCACACCTCTGTCGCTGACTCTCCAGATATCGTCCATGCCAAACTCAGTGGACAGATCACAAATGAAGTGAGACATTGAAGTTTATTTTTTTGGTTGTGTTCTAGTAACCTTCATCTGGAATTTTCTATTCATTCATTTGCTCAGTTAAGCTTTATGTGTGAATCATGTTGTTTTAATACTAGTTGTTTTCTCTCTCTCTCAGCGTTTGTACAAAGAGAAAGGGGTGAATGACCAGCACAGCTACACTATAACAAGTGAGAGACCAGAGATCACGCAAGCAAAGATCAATGCAGCCAACTTTAGTGAGGTACTATGAGTTCCTGTGACCTGTGCACCATACAATTTCCCGTAAACATCTGTGACATCTTTTTTTTCATTGTATCATTTTAAGTTTAATGATCATGTGTTGTTTATCTCTCTGCTCTAGATCAAGTACAGAGAGTCATGGCACACTCTGAGGGCTCAGGGCTACAAACTCACCATGCAGGACATCCCCTTCCAGGCAGCCAAGAGCTCCACAGGCATCGCCAGTGATGTAAGTCAAAAAACACAAACATCTAATAAAAAATGTGCATTCAAAGCCTCAGAAAAGTTTCTGTTTCACACAGATTAATTATGTGTGAATTCTGTGCCTCTGCAGAACAAGTACAAACACGACCACCTGCTGGAAAAAGGGAAGCACATCGGGGTCAAAAGCGTCATGGACGACCCGCGTCTCCTGCACTGCCAGCAGGCGGGCCGGCTGGCCAGCGACCAGCAGTACCGCAAGGACGCGCTGACGACCAGCGGGCAGTACCACCTCACCCAAGACATGATTCACCTGGTGACCGCTAAGAATGCCCAGGCTCTGGCCAGCGAACAGGACTACAGGAAGAGACTGCACGAGTACACTGTGCTTCCTGATGACATGAAGGTCAAGTGGGCCAAAACAGCTTACGACCTGCAGAGTGAGGTGAGAGGTGTGGATGAGGAAGGGAGGAATGCTTACTGATTTAACTTGACTGACACATTTTACTGCTTTATGTCTAGAAACTCTACAAATCCGACCTCAATTACATGAAGGGAGTGGCCTGGGACGGTGTGGGTGCACCTCAGCTAGAGTCGGCCAAGAAGGCTGGAGAACTTTTAAGTGATGTGAGTAGATATTAAAGATGGTATAAGTGAAAGCACTCTACTTTAGGTACATTTTATTTCCTTACTTGGAATTGTCTTAAAGCCTTCCTTCTGCCAGGAATAAAATTATATTCCAGACTTGTTGACCCTTACAAACAAAACAAAAAATCAAATAGTCTGATCATAAGAAACTCATGTCTATATCCAGACTGCTGGAACTTATTATTTTGGTGAGATATTTGACTTTTGGAACCCAATTTTTCTTACTGTAAATATATCTATTTTTCAGTTCACTGAATAAAGCCTAGTACATTTAACTTTAAACTGGACTAAATTTAACACAAGTCTCGGCCATCTATATTTGCTACTGTTAAAGCGTGTGTGGTCTTTCTTCATGCAGAAGAAGTATCGTCAGCTGCCAGACAGCCTGAAGTTCACCTCAGTGACCGACTCTCCTGATATTGTCCACGCTAAGATGAGCTATCAACAGTGTAGTGAGGTGAGGTGAAAAGATAAGTGTGCTTAAGAAATGATACAAAGCCTCATTCTACAGTATTCTAACTGTAAAATCCTAAACACAAAAAATGATGGATGCTGCGTGATGATAACGTTGAGATTCCATTCATGTCTTCTCTCTGCAGAGGCTGTACAAATCTGGAAAGAATGATGACATGCATAAGTACACTTTACACTCAGATGATCCCGACTTTGTCAGAGCCAGGATGAATGCCCTGCAGATTAGTGATGTAAGGCACGCCTCAGATACAGTCTCACAATCCTAAATACAAGCAAATGATTTTGAATCCACATCGAAAGATGCCAGCATTACTTTGTGACATTTTTTTCTTCAAAATCCTTCTCCCATGAAGAAAGTTTACAAGGCGTCTGGGGAGCAGGTGAAGACATCGGGCCATGACCTGAGGCTGGATGCTATTCCCTTCCAAACTGCCAAGGCCTCCAGAGAAATTGCCAGTGATGTGAGTTCATGTGATAGCTCAGTTGGTGACACGATTTGAGTTAAGTTAGGATTTATGGAGTGCTTTTATTCTTTTTTTAAGTACATCATAATGTGGTGATCTTGAATTGACATCTCCTACTAAGTGCTTAATTTATCTACAGACATTACGTTTATAGTCCCTTTTTTATTGCATCACAAAAATGATTTACTACAGAGGATGGAAAGCTTTGCTCACATGTGCTAGATGTAGCACAATCAAAGTATTTCACTTATTTTAAGGCAGAGCATTCAGAAGTAGCTGTGTATCATTTTAATCCTAGTAACAACAACTTTATTAAGTTGACTGAAAATCAAAACTGTATCTTTCTCCTTTCCTCAGTTCCGCTACAGGGAGTCCCACGTGAAGGAGAAGGGCCAGCAGGTGGGGCTTCGCTGCGTGGAGGACGACCCTAAGATGGTGCACTCTCTGGCAGCCAGTAAGCTCCAGAGCAACCTGGAGTACAAACGCCAGTCCAAGGAGGACCACGGCCACTACAAAATGCACGCCGACCAACCCGAGTTCCAGCAGGCCAAAAAGAGTCAGGCCCAGGCTAGTGACCTCACCTACCGCAGCAAGCTCCACAACTACACCTGTGACCCAGAGCAGCTCAATGTCAAGCATGCCAAGCAGGCCTACAAGCTGCAGAGTGATGTAAGTTATGCTGCAGTATATGGTAAAATTATTTTTAAGTGGATTTTACAGCCAGCATCATAATTAGGTTCACATTTCTTCACTATATTTGTGTATGTGACACTGAAGAATCTTTTAAATCATTCAATTTTATTGAGAAAAAACTGCCATCAGGAGCACAGAAGAGCCCAGGGTCACTATGTGGCAATGGCTATATGGTAATTTGATTAATTACAAAGTTCTTTGATATGCACCACTAAATAAAAATTGAAAAAAGAGATGATAAGGTCCATAATGTTGAATTTTTGGCCAATTTTGATGACCTTATAAATCAGCCGTGTCAAAATAAATACTTTAATACTTTTTCTAACCTTTTCAGCCACAGCAGTAGTAACTGTACGCTGCCTGTCCTGCATCAAACACATACAGACAAAAATAGCTGCTGAACATAGTGGAGCATTTAGCAGATAAAGAGCCAGACATATTCCTCAGGAGTTGGTAGAGACCAAAAACAAAGTAAGAAGGAGAGTGAATATTGGACTTGGGTTCAACAGGTCGCCTGACTCCCCTGATAAATGCTAATGTTGCTCCATGTACATAGTTTCCGTTTAGGGATTAATAAAGTTTTCTAATCTGATCTAATCTAATCTAATATATCAATTGGATGTGTAAATGGGCTGTAATTGTTTGCTGTATGCCACAAACTAACTGATCCGGGACGGGTTGTAATCAAGTGTAGAAATACTGGTTGGCATTTGGAATCACTTGAAGTTGAAATACGGCGAGAGGATAGTGCCACTATATCCTCAACAAATTTGATTCTTACAGTATCAGTGTGTCTAATTGCTGGTCTCTTTTATTGCAGGTGAACTACAAGTCAGACATGAAGTGGATCAGAGGAGCGGGCTGGACCCCTCCCGGCTCCCACAAGGCCGAGCTAGCCCGCCGGGCTGCAGAGCTGGGGCTGGCTGAGGGAGTCACCACTGACGAGGCTATTGCAAATTATCAGCACATGATGATGGTGAGGGAGGATGAATCTAGTAATTTACTAGAAATAAACTATAAAAATAAAAAATAAAATATAGCGTTCAGGTTCTTTAAAAATGATCCTGTTAACTTTCTCCACATTTTTCAGATGCATCACCAGCAGCAGATGGAGCAGCAGCAGCAGCAGCAGCAGCAGCAGCAGCAGCAGACTTCAGAGCAGGTGGAGACCAGTGAGGAGATTCAACAAGGCGTCAACATGGACGCCATGGAGGTCCTCCACGTCAAGAGGAAGAATACCATCCAGACCGTCCAGAAAAAGTCAACCACCACCACCACCACATCCTCGTTCAAATCCATGGAGAAGAAGTCCAGCACCACCTCTTCGTCCTCATCAGCTGCCCTCCAGAACAAAGTCAGGACATCCATGTCAAGTAAAGCTGCTGCGATAGAAGATGCGTAGATCAAAGGAGTTTGTATAGATGATAGTGTTTAGAGATGGCCACTTTCAGAAAGTTTGGTATCTACTTTGATGAAAGGACTCTGTAGTTACATGAGATGCCACGCCGATGTCAAACAGAGCTACTGTAGGTGCAACAATGGACTGTTTAAATGATTACAAAGGGGATTTAGCATGTTGAATCAGGACAGGACTTGGTAAGTTAGTGGAAAGAATTGTCAACGTATGTGGTGAGTTCAGGTTGAATTCAGAAAGAAACTTTATTTTCAGATTGAATACAAGGTATTTTTTGACATTGTATCAAAACTTCTGAATCTCTTTTAAAGGACCATGTTCAACACCAGCTCAAGCAAAAACATCAAGAATACCGAAACTGAATTCAGGACAAAAGTTATACTGTTTGAATAGGAAAGATTGTTTTTGTATATTAAGTGTGTTTAGGAGATATAAAGTTGGAACAGAGATTGCTGTATGAAGAGCACTGCAGAGGATTTTTCATCATTGTTTTTTTTATTTATCTTTAGAGATTAAGTCAGGCTGCAAGTTCAATTGAACAAGGCACGAATGTTGTCATTTTTCTTCATTGGTCATTTTTCTTCATTAGTTTTCTTACAAGGTCTGCTTATCTTGTGCACTTTGAGCCAGGCTCAGTGAGAAGGAACTAAAGTCCTACTCAAATCATGTGTGATCTACATTTTGTCTGGCAGGTTCAGCTTTGTGAGTTCGTAATGGTGATCCCTTTAACTCAAAGCTGGGCTGGGAGTAAATTCTTGGTTTTATCGCTGATTAAAAAAAAAATAAACTTGTTTTTTCCAAAGCAATCTGATCCGTTGTCTGTTTTTCCTCCCAACATAAACAATATTTTTCTAACTACTGAATTGCAGTTTATTTCATCTTGTTTTCGATCCAGCTAGTAAACGCGTGGACGTTGGCGTAGACACCTGGCTTGTTCCTCTTAGCGCAGCCGGCACCCCAGCTCACCACACCGACGACATAGCTTGTGCCATTGTTCTCACACACCAAGGGTCCACCTGAGTCGCCCTATAGAGTTAGAAAGATCAAGTAAAGGATATAAATCTTCCTGTAGAGGGACACTGGGGAAAGGATTAATGCATCTTACACGTGTAACACAAGAGTGATACCAAAAAGGGTATCTAAAATATATAATACTCCAGTGTGGATCACCTTTGATACGAATTGTTGACTTTAATACCAATGAAGGCTGCCATGTGAATGTAGTTACAGTCCTTTCATGCAGATTCTTCACATTCATAAACATACACACCTGACAGGTGTCGATGCCTCCCTGCATGATCCCTGCACACAACATGCTGTTGTCCAGTGCACTTCCATAGATGTGAGGAGCTTTGCATCGCTCATCAGCGATCAGGAAAATACGAGCATTCAACAGCTGGCTGCTGTACGACTCTGAAAAAAGGAGGTGAAAGCAATTTTAAATGAAAGCAAGTAACACAATGAACTAAATGGACCTTTTCACAAAAGCATTTTTCCATTTCACAGGAAAGCACAGGCGCATATAAGATTAATCGTAGCGCAACTGGGCATGTTGGACACTTGAATAGCAGGCTATGTTTCTCTATGTTATAATACTAAATTGAGCTTAAAGTCATAATCCTTAATATTTGAGATGTTGAAAAATTGTTTCTATCTTCCTCTTTGGTGGTAAGATGTAACTGCAGGCGAGCCTGTTCTTTCAGAGACCCCCATCTTGTCACATTCACGGTCTCTGTGTGTTGACTTTTTTTTTTTTTTGCTCTTTTTTAAACTATATTGCCACACATTCACCTCTCTACTTCCGGTCCCGATTTCCGATTACAATAAAACGCAGCATAACCGGCAGTTGTGAGCTCCACCCGCAGACCAACCGTTGTCAGCAGTGTCACTAACAAGGTGGCGTATTTACATTTAGAGAGGGAATGTCACCACAGACACTCAAATTGTAATACTCGGCAACGAGGTAAGTTCAAGTGCTTTCATTAGTGGGTCATATGATCAATCACTATTGTTTTAACTCACTCTTTGATAGATATTAATTAGTAATATAAAATGGTAATTTAAAATACAGTTGACTAGATGAAAATCTTACGGAATACATTTTTAGATAATAAGGATAAATGAAGAAAATTTCACTTCCTCTGTTCTTTTGTCAGCGTTACGACATGGAAGCTTTGTTACCACTTACTTTACTGCCTGCTAGCCTGTTTCTAAATAGTAAGTATTTGAACTGCGTTTGGATACTTGTGGTCTGCTTGCCTACTTATGACAGAAAGCACATTTGATGAACTTTTATCAAGGCGAACGTTTAGCAGACGTAGAGTCCTATTTTTTGTGGGACTGTTCTTGCTCACAGATTCACAGGTTTGAGGACACAACAGTGGACACATGCAAACTTCTTCAGCTTGAAAAACAATGCACTGCAAGAAATGCTGAACTTTTTGAGCAAGCAAGTCATATTTACAAAGATGACATAGCTTCAGCATTTCCGAGGCAACTCCTGTCATTCTGGGGGTGTTCGACAAAGTTAAAACCACCCAAGAGCCCAGACGTTGATCGTAGACAAAAACTGCATCTCATCGCTGCAAGCTTTGGGGAAGTCGGTGCTATTTCACTGCTTCTCACAAGAAAAAAAAAGCCTGTAAGCAGAACTTATTTATTATACATTTTAATAATAATTGACCTACACCTTTTTTTCTGTTTAGTGTTAATAGCAGCTATTTGCACACATTCATTCACACATTTCGTGTGTGAAGGTATGCCGTCACCAAAAAGTTTCATCTGTGTGAAGGTGCACAAAGAGTTTAATTTGTATGAAGGTGTGTGTCAACAAAAAGATTCAAAAAGTTTCAGGTGTGTGAAGGTGCGCCATCACTAAAAAGTTTCATCTGTATGAAGGTGTGTCAACAAAAAGATTCAAAAAGTTTCATGTGTGTGAAGATGTGTTGTCATCGAAAAGTTTCATCTGTCATGGTGTTCTGACATAACCTGACTTTGCCAGCTGGATTGACTTGCATGATTCGCATTTGCTCTGCATATCCATCTGGGAACTCTCCATTGGAGATCTTTTGGGAAGAGGCAGAAATACAGTTTGCTGACTGGATAAATCATCTGTCTATCATCACCTTTGCTTGTGATGGACAGGCCAAATCCACCAATCAGATCAACGAAGCGTTTGACATACTAAAAGAGTGTCAAGGCAAAGTAAACAACATGTCGGTAAAGGATATTTGCCGTTTGTGTAACGTGAATTTACGGGTAAAAGGCACAATTCCAGGTGCCCGGACCATATTCCAACAGAATGATCCAAGAGGAGAAAAACGTTAGCTAGCGGCTTGCTCGATAGCTGCGCTTATCTCATCTGTGGATAGCTTCAGCATTTCCGAGGCAACTCCTGTCATTCTGGGGGTGTTCGACAAAGTTAAAACCACCCAAGAGCCCAGACGTTGATCGTAGACAAAAACTGCATCTCATCGCTGCAAGCTTTGGGGAAGTCGGTGCTATTTCACTGCTTCTCACAAGAAAAAAAAAGCCTGTAAGCAGAACTTATTTATTATACATTTTAATAATAATTGACCTACACCTTTTTTTCTGTTTAGTGTTAATAGCAGCTATTTGCACACATTCATTCACACATTTCGTGTGTGAAGGTATGCCGTCACCAAAAAGTTTCATCTGTGTGAAGGTGCACAAAGAGTTTAATTTGTATGAAGGTGTGTGTCAACAAAAAGATTCAAAAAGTTTCAGGTGTGTGAAGGTGCGCCGTCACTAAAAAGTTTCATCTGTATGAAGGTGTGTCAACAAAGAGATTCAAAAAGTTTCAGGTGTGTGAAGGTGCGCCATCACTAAAAAGTTTCATCTGTATGAAGGTGTGTCAACAAAAAGATTCAAAAAGTTTCATGTGTGTGAAGATGTGTTGTCATCGAAAAGTTTCATCTGTCATGGTGTTCTGACATAACCTGACTTTGCCAGCTGGATTGACTTGCATGATTCGCATTTGCTCTGCATATCCATCTGGGAACTCTCCATTGGAGATCTTTTGGGAAGAGGCAGAAATACAGTTTGCTGACTGGATAAATAATCTGTCTATCATCACCTTTGCTTGTGATGGACAGGCCAAATCCACCAATCAGATCAACGAAGCGTTTGACATACTAAAAGAGTGTCAAGGCAAAGTAAACAACATGTCGGTAAAGGATATTTGCCGTTTGTGTAACGTGAATTTACGGGTAAAAGGCACAATTCCAGGTGCCCGGACCATATTCCAACAGAATGATCCAAGAGGAGAAAAACGTTAGCTAGCGGCTTGCTCGATAGCTGCGCTTATCTCATCTGTGGAAGCCGCCATTGCTTAACACTTCAAGCCACCTCGAAACCAACGCTGATTGGTTCGGTCGCTTGGGCAACCTTCTCGATTGATCTGGGAGTGAAATACAATGGAGCCCATCCTGATCTTGCGAGGCTAGTTCAGACACCAGATTTTGTAGGCTAGCCTGTCACTAGCTTTGCCTTGCTGTAATGACTTGCTTCTCTTCTACGGTGCCTGTTTTATATTTTATGTAGGCATCAACGGTGCAGTGCATTTCACTGTTGCTGGTTGTTATGTTTTTAAAGCTGTATACTTTCATTTCTTTCTTTTCCTACTGACACAACTAATGTGTTATGTTCTGATTCTGATGCGTCGGCCCACTTTGACCAACTTGCATCGGAGCCAGGCGCTGCCTTGGTACGCCACTGAATAGAACAGAGCCATTGTTAATGACTCTGCTTTTCCTACTTTGACAAGTAAAAATGTGAAAAATATAAAATCATGTGTAAAATAAAGTTTAAAAAAAGACGTGTAACCTGTCATGACAACAACAGCCTGTAAAAATGTTGCATCATGTCTTCTATGGCTCTGAAGGGAACTGTCTTGTGTCAGAATAACCCAGATGTTGTCATATTGATGTCATCAGGGTTATATCAGTTTCGAATTAAAGTTGGACTTGAAATTCATAACAGAAAAAATGTGTTACAAACTGGAGATGTAGAGTTTGAAAGATGTGAGTGATTACCTATGTTACAGACTAAATGTTGGGATATCTTGGCCTCTGCTGCATTAATTTAGACCAGTGGTTCTCAAACTTTGTAAATGACGAACCAACTCAGTTAAAATCAGGCTCTCTCAAGTCCCACCACTAAGGTCAATGTTAAAGTACAGTAGTGCAGGTCTACGCTATTACTACAGACAGGAAGGTTTATTCCTAATCAGAAGATTATGTCTTTAGCCACAGCCACGCTGAAGGAAGGGGCAGCATCAGAACTGACATGTCAGTGTTTTTAAGCCAATCATTTTACCTCTGCACTCTCTTCAATCACATTTGAGCTGCTAATTCGGCTCTAATTACATGACTGAACTATTTGATCAAACATACCAAGAGGTGTCATTGATTTCCTATCTTCCAGTTATCTCCCATTCTTGAAATGTGGTTAAGACACTGTAGGTAACCTATTACAGATAGGGTTGCAAAGGGGCGGTACATTTTTGGTAAAAAAAAAGTGGAAGTGGTTTGGAAAAAAAAATATGGCAGGAAATCCTAAACTTATTTTAAATTACATTTCGAGGATCCTAAAAGTTTAAGCATTTTCTTAGTATTATATTAATTTAGTAATTGTTTCCTTTTTTTTTTATTTTGGAGATTTCTATAAATGTACCACCAGAGAGAGTTTGAGCACCACCAGTGGTGCAAGGACCACAGTTTGATAACCAGTGCTTTAGACCATTCTGTTTCTACAAGTCGCTGATTTTTTTACGGAAATGCAACTGCATATAAATTTTACTGAAATAATCTGTACATGAATTCATAGTTAATTACGTGTTTCGGTGGCTCCCCATCCGGAGATCACACACTCTTTTCCAGCTGGGAAGACCTGGTCCGGTAGACAAGCTGCCTTCACAAAGCGGGTTTCATTGGCGCAGTAAGGGCCATCAGTGGATTGCAGTTTAAGCAGAGCTGAACAGGAAATGGGCACATACAGGGAGTGATATGAATCATTTGATGTGTAATCAAATCACTTTTCCTAATACATTATCAGAAATAGTAAAGATATGAAATGATCTAATCAAAGTAAAAAACACTTCACACTGGCAAAATCTGCATATCCTTTTCTATGGTGTATAGTTTATCCAGGGTGGAAATTGATATTATATTTGATAAATGTGACAAACCAATGTCGTTGTATATAGCACTTTCAGTTCGTGTGTAGTTCTCGTGAACAATCGTTTCTATCACTGGAATGGTCTGGTCCATTTCCTCCTTTTTGTCTACGTTCACTCCTCCCATCACCACTTGGAAATCTTTATCAGAGTCACTGAAAAAAGTGTTGTTGTTTTTTTTTTTTAAAGTTAGCTTTTAGTAGAATGTTGAAATGGCCAACAAATGACCTAATACCTACATGCAGTGGGTAGCAGTGAGGACCCAGCAGGACGAGATCAGGATGCCACCGCACATGTGTCTATACGCAAAGGAGGTGCCTTTGGGTTTGGTCTGCACAGACACCTGCCAAGGGTGGGCGCCGGGGAAAGACTTGCTACCCCCATAAATCCTGTCATTGCGAAGAGATTGGGATTTTCCACACTGTGTGAACTGGGCAGAGCCTGGCACTGGTATGATGGTCGGTGTGGGTGCAGTAGCAGCTGTGGAACGTTAGAAGAGTGAGTAGAGTGCTGGCATACAGTACATGTATTATGTGTGTGTGTGTGTGTGTGTGTGTGTGTGTGTGTGTGTGTGTGTGTGTGTGTGTGTGTGTGTGTGTGTGTGTGTGCGCGTGTGCGTGTGTGTGTGTGGTGTGTGTGTGTGCGTGTGCGTGTGCGTGTGCGTGTGCGTGTGCGTGTGTGTGTGTGTGTGTGTCTGTGTGTGTGTGTTTGTGTGTGTGTGTGTGTGTGTGTGTGTGTGAGAGAGAGAGAGAGAGAGATCACCTTCAGAGCATTTCTTAACTTTGCAGTAGTCCCACTGCAGTGTACTTCCCTTTTTAAAAAAGCACCATGGCTTGTCATCCCCATCTGGGTTCCTAAAACCGTAGACTAAATAATTAGATTACAGAAAGACATTTTATGGAGTTATGATGTGAATTGAAATAGTTGACATCCTTTAATAGACAGTCATTCTGCCTGAACATCGAGATTTAGTGACATAGATTGGTTGTTGACATTTGAACTAATATTGATTATAAATTAAGTATATGGCAACCAATCTCTGTGTCTGTCTTTGGCATATCGATCTACTTCAAACTTGACTGGTGTATTGCAGGGGACCTAATGGTTATGTTTTAAACTGTAAACTTTAAACTGTAAGTCTCAGAAACAAAACAAATATATAAACTTTTTTTCTGAATCTGGTAGATCCAGACAAATCTTTCCATATAGACCATGGCTATTTGCATCTAGATCAATATCCTGTCATTTTGAGATTTTTTTTGCAACTACTTCAACAACATTTGGACCAAGCTAGAAAAGGATTTGGATACTCCATACAGTTTTGCTATAGCTGGACCCCAGCTTTGGTCAAATGGTGTGAGCAAAAACGGACATCTCCTGAAAACTTTGTTATTGCAACCACGTGTGGGGAACGTGTTGTGAGTGGCCATGACAATTTTGGTGCCATTTGGCCAAAAGAAAGTGCTTTAGCAGCATCATCCAGCTATTAAGGGTCTGTGTATTTTAAGCATGAATGACTGTGCTTCGCATTTATCAAGAACCGTTCATTCAATCAACTGCCCACATACAAGTGTATCGACTGAGTGTGAAGTCAATCCGATGACTGCTCAAGAACGCTGCAAGTGACCATAAGAGCATTGGCCCATTCTGAATGGCCATGCCCATAACAGGCACGTGCACTGCTTTAGTCATTTAACATACAGATAATCATAATTTGAATGTTTCTGACTCAAATGAACTGGCTGAAAACAACTGATTGAATTTTCATTGGGGTTGTCTCATCTTTCTGCAAACTGACATGGACAGAATCATTTCCAAGATGCTATAATTAAATAAATGCTACACATAATGGATTAAAAATGTAAAACAAATATATATATATAGAATACAACATCCAAACAATATACACTGAAAATATAATTTGACTATACCTGCAGTGGTTGTTATAGTCCAGTCCAGTAAAGTCTGGGTATGTGGTGAAAGGATCCTCCCCGTGTAACAAAACAAAATATGAATTCCAGTCCAGGCACTCCCGTCCCTCTTCTGTCATACTGGCAACACCCCTGTATGTCTCTCCATTTCCCACATAGCAGTCATTAGGAGCTGTACAAGAACATTGTGAAAGAAGAATTTTGATGTGAGCTCTAAATCTCAAAAATACACAGGAGTGGAATATTTTTAATATATATTATATAATATAATATATATATTTTTTTAATATCCAAAATACAAATAGAATCATTCATTGTTTTACTTGCAGTGGAGCTGAAAATTACAAGGTGTTATATAAACTATAAACTGCTGAGGACAAAGTGTTTTTTTTCATTTGTAGTCTTTACCCATATCACAGAACTTCCCAGTATATCCATCAGGACAAGCACAGCGTATGCGGCGGTTCCCTTTTATGCAAGAGCCTCCATTCTGGCAGGGATTGGGTTCACAGGCAGACGTTGGCACTGATTCAGACAAGACAAATATTTGAATAGTTTAACAGCAGGGCTGTGGCAAGAAGAAGAGTGGCCACCACATTTTCCCATTTGGTAATTCAAGGTACTCACTTTGTCACATTTTCAAATTTTGTAAAATAACTGGTATAAGATACTCACCTGACTTGCAGTCGGGGCCTTGTTGGGGAAGTCTGCACTTGCACTCATAAAATGGAGGTTTCTTTAGATTGACGACACAGTCACCACGACCACATTTGACATTCTCGCAAACATTTCTCACTTAATAGTAAAAAAAAAAGTTATTAAAAAGTAAGTTAGCCACATGGCAACCTCATGCATAAACATTAATGCAAAATAGACATTGTGACACAACCACAACTGCCAACTCAAATGAACTACAAAAATAAGTTGGAATATTGCAACAAAAAAAGTTGAATTCCTACCTTTCTGACACCTCTTCCCAAAATAAGGCTCCTGACATGCGCATGTAAATTCTGTAGCAGATGAACTTATGCACGAAGCGCCATTAAAGCAAGGGTCAGGATCACAAGCAGCTGGAGAAGGAGGGATAGATTATATGTTTACATGTTGAGAGGTAAGACGGAGACACGATGTACAATCAGAGCTTTCCAGGCCACTCACTGGGCTCATCCAGGAGGTCAAACAGCCAATCGTTGACATTGAACGAAGTGCCGGGGACATCGGTGGCGTAGTCGTATTCATATCCATAGTCTATGTCTGCCAAGAACAGAGAGCTGTTTAAACAATGGAGGTTTGTTGCAAAACGCAGTTTGCACAGGCTTTCATCAAAATGAGTGATCTATTAAAGGGAATCAGAGAAAACTAACTTCAGTGCACCTATGTGGTTGGAGCACTTTAAAGTAAAGCTGTACAACTCAGGACTTTCTTTGATTTATGAAATTCATACAATTTTGTCATTTATTTAATAGACAGATCTGTAAAACTGTGTTCCTCCACAAAGAATCATGCAAAAGCATCACTTGAAATCACTTGTTTACCAAAGATATGCTCCTAAGTTAATTGGAAATGGTTTAAGCATGAAAAAGAATTATCTCATACTATCTACTCTAGTAGGATAAACAAGGTGGTGTTGAAGGTGTTAAAACAACTGAAATACCACATTTTGCATGAAATTCACAATCCACCACCATTACATCTCACCTGAAGATTAAACTATATATTTTATGTAAAATAAATATATAAAATATCTTAAAAATATGAAACAAATAGCCAAAAGACAAATAAAAAACATCAAGATTTGAAATCTTATATAGGAAATAAATATGGAGATGACAGATGGATGGACTGTAGAAGAGATTCTTACACATGTCATCCGGCTGAAATGACAAAATCACAGCAGAGAACCAATCAGTAAGTTCTTGTTTTCTTTCTTATGAGTCAAAACAAATTCATCCTCTGCTGAATAATTCACAACGATATTGAGAAACTTACCATCATGCCCTGTCCCTGAACGCTTAGTACGCCCAGGCTTATGAGCAGGACCCCTGCAGTCAGCATGGTTCTGTGTGTAACAGCACGATGTGGAGGACTGAAGATCCACAGCTTCAGTTTTAGCCTAAAAATGCCCTTTATATAGCAACTCATCCCTCATACTTGTCAATCTTTAGCCAGCTGCATTGATTATGAGGGCGTTTGTGGATTTTAGGATTTTAGGACCTTGCTCACTTGTTAATGTACCATGGTTTAACCTTGGTGTATTTGCTTAAATGTAATGCAACTTTAAGCCCTTTAAATTAAGTTTATCACAATTAAAATCAGCAGTTTCCGCGATTCTTTTGAGCTGGAAAGTTTTTTGGACTATTATTATACTATAAACTGCTTTACATTGGGGGAATGAATATTAACTGAGCTTCAATCTGTAGGAAGAGGATGTTTAAATAGTTGGCAAAAGGGATACATGATGGTATCACTGAATGATACATGAGATCATTTCTGTAACCTAACCATTTAATGTAACCAATAAAGTAGGTAAATATTTACAGCTAAGGAGCATTGTGGGGTTTGTTTTGGGGGATAAGGGGGAAAGGAAGAAAAGAATGGTGGTTGAGAGTCCTTAAATCCTCCTAGTATACTGCATTCTACATCACTGTATGAAATATTCTCAAATATATGCTAACTAGACTGTGTGAAAGTTGAAGATGAATGGCAAATGTTGGCTGGGCCACAAGGAATGCAAAGAGTGCGTTTGACCATTGCAACATGCGGGTTAAGGACAAAACATGTTGTTCTCATAAATGTTGTCAATGTAACTAGACATATGTATTTTGGGAAGATCACTTGGTATTGCTCTGTGTGGTGTGAGGTGCTACAAATACTTCAACAACCTTTGCCAGGATCCCCATAAATGTGTCTGTTAGGGGATAAATCTTTCATTCCACCAGCACTTTTTTTCCATTTTATTATATGTATTAACTGTTGCTGCAAGCATACTTATCACACCACAGTAACTTTTACACTTGGAAAATGAGAGTGGAGCCATTTTCTCATGAACTCCAAGCAATGTCTGACCAATCAGGTCCACACCTTGTTTGAAGTTTCTCTTTCACACATGTAGCACACAACTTGAGATCGTAAATTCTCACCTACAGGGACATACTCTGTTTGGTTTAGGCAAAGGGTGGTGCCTGGTATAGTTTGCAGGAAGCAGGATATAACACAGATTAAACCACTGGCATGTAGGCGGATCGTAAATTGGTCGCAAACAATGGTCTCCTGGCATTCCTCGAATTTGTCTGAAAATTCCTGCATCAACCCTGACTGACAGAAGGTCGCAGATCTCATTGTCTGTCCAGGGTTTGTGTAAATCACCCTTCTCCATCATTGTCTGATGTTTGTTTTTCTTCCGGTTTTGCACCAGCCGCATGATAGAAACATCACCAAAACTCCTGCATGCTGTGGATTCTCACACATTCAGACACTCAGTCAGACCTTACACAAACATTGAACTACGGAGCTGGCGCTGTAAAGTCTGTTGTTAGATCCAACTGATTCGGACATTTGTGTTCTCACATACAGCTCCTCTAAATGTCAGGCTTGCGTTGTGTGAAAGGTGCTTTAGGAATAGAATGAGAGCAAAATGGACATTGAACTGTCTGCTGTGGTCATTTGACTAGTGTAAAATAAAATGATACCGGACATCACTGGGACTGTAAACTGTGAAGTGTATCGCAGGCTGGTTAGTTGGCTCACCAGCTTGTCCGTCTCCTCCCAGCCTTCTACAATGATCCGACCATAATTGTCTTTCTTACGCTGTGACAAGAGAATGCGGATAAAGTCTGACACTGTTACATTTTACTCATTTAGCAGCGTGTTCTCCATGCTTTATCCTACTCTACTGCTTCTTTTGGTTGTTTCTATAAAACCTCACCTCAGTGAGTCCAGTGTTTACACAGAAGTTGGCCTGCTTCAACGGTCACAATTCTTTGCGATGGCAACAGTACACATTAAAATGGCCGCCGTCTGACCATACTGCTGATTAGAATGGGAATGTCCATTCTACTTTCATTCTATTTCTCTGGGTTACACAAGAGTTAAAACACTAATACATATGAGGCAATTTGTCACAAGTTTGAGAAAGCTCTCACTCTATCCCCAGAGTGTCAAACATTTTCTGATCCTACGTTTTGAAAAGGAAATTGTTAATGTACCATGGTTTAACCTTGGCGTATTTGCTTAAATGTAATGCAACTTTAAGCCCTTTAAATTCAGTTTATCACAATTAAAATCAGCAGTTTCTGCGATTCTTTTGAGTTGGCAATTTTTTTGGACTATTATTATGCTATAAACTGCTTTTCATTGGGGGAACTTCAGAAATAAAATCAATGACATCAGATCGAGTCTTTTACCCCAACAGATTTCCAATGTTGACACACCTGGATCATTGATTTTACCCGTTTTACTGAAAAATGACTAGTTGCCGTAAATATTTAGTCTACTTATTTTAGTTTATATGTCTATACTAGACTTGTGTGGTTTCTTCTTAACATTATCTGTAATGATGATAATCATGATACAGATCACAAACAGAAGTTTCTGAATCAAAGATGATGCAGCTGTTGACAAAGTGCAGACGGTGCAGGCGTACGGCAATCATCCGTAGAAAACACCTTCATCTCATTAAAAAGGGTCTAAAGGTATTTGTGATTATTTGTAAGAAGCAGTAGAGCTTTAAACCTGCACCTGATGGTGGATCCATGATAGTTTGGGCTGAAGTGAACGAGGGCAGGTCACTGGCAGGAAACTGGTCATCCCGTCCAGTTTCCCTCTGCTTTCCAAGTGGCCTCCATGTGATGTGTGCTGCTACATAATTCCAAGGGCTTAGGGGAAGTGAAGGAGGGCGTGTTGAACAACTACTGAAACGCAGCTATACTGTCTGATACCTGAATTCACCCTCTGTCAGAAATGTTCTGTTTTACCACCTGTCTCTATAGAGCCCTCCCCAAAAAATCCTAGTCTGCTCTCCGGCTGTGTGCATTTCTCTGTGGACTGAACCATTTGATACTTTCACAGTATCTATATAGCATTTAGACCTGCATTTGAAATTAAAAAAAGACATGGAACTCTCACTGTTTACAATATGGGACCTTTTTAACAATGTGGGTTTTTTAATTTAGGACAGTGAGAGAATTGTATTTACCAACTTCACAGAACTTCCCACTATATCCACGAAGGCAAGAACACTTGAAGGAGGAGCGTTAGGGACTCTTAATATCCCAACTCATCCCTCATGCTTGTCAATCTTTAGCCAGCTGCATTGATTATGAGGGCGTTTGTGGATTTTAGGATTTTAGGACATTGCTCACTTGTTAATGAACCATGGTTTAACCTTGGTGTATTTGCTTAAATGTAATACAACTTTAAGCCCTTTAAATTCAGTTTATCACAATTAAAATCAGCAGTTTCTGCGATTCTGAGTTTGCAATTTTTTTGGACTATTATTATGCTATAAACTGCTTAACATTGGGGTAACTTCAGAAATAAAAACTCGATCTGATGACATCAGATCAAGTCTTTTACCCCAACAGATTTCCAATGTTGACACACCTGGATTATTGATTTCACCCGAAGAAACACTGGAGAGTTTTGCCCTGGTTGATGCGGGGACACTCGGTCGAGTCCTCTCCCAAGTGAAGTCCACAACCTGCCTATTAGATCCGATTCCCACACCGTTTTTCAAAACACTTTGTGGATTCTTTGAGGATCAGCTTTTATACATGGTCAATTGCTCTCTTCAGACGGGGGTCTTCCCCGCCTCCTTTTAAACGGCGGTGGTGAAGCCCCTTCTGAAGAAGAGCAATTTAGATCCCAACATCTTTAATAACTATCGGCCTGTATCCAACTTACCATTTTTAAGTAAAATTTTGGAAAAACTTGTTTTCAATCAAGTAAATTACTTTTTAATTGCAAACAACATTTTTGAGAAGTGTCAGTCTGGTTTCAGGGCGAACCACAGTACAGAGACAGCCCTTTTAAAGATTTTAAACGACATCAGGTGCAACTTGGATAACAATGAACTCACAGTCTTGGTACTACTGGATCTAACCGCCGCCTTCGATACAGTAGACCATCACATTTTATTAGATAGACTGAAGAACCTGGTCGGCCTCTCTGGTACTGTTCTTAACTGGTTCATTTCTTACCTCACAGATCGACACTTCTTTGTAAGTATGGATACATGTTCCTCAGAAAGCCACAAAATAAAGTGTGGTGTTCCCCAAGGGTCAATTTTAGGTCCAACTCTTTTTAATCTTTACATGCTTCCCCTTGGGGACGTCATCAGGAGGCACGGCATCAGCTTTCATAGTTATGCTGACGATATGCAACTGTATATCGCCGTGTCTCCTGATGACACAGGGCCTATTGATGTCCTTTTTAACTGCATTTTAGATATCAAGACATGGATGGCAGGAAATTTCCTACAGCTTAACCAGGACAAAACAGAGATTTTACTCATTGCTCACTTTTTAAGTGTCTTAACGGTCTTGGGCCCTCTTACCTATCGGATTTGCTTTAACCTTATCGGCCGCCGCAGACCCTGAGGTCCTCCGGCACCGGCCTTTTAACCATACCACAGGTAAGTTGAAAAAAGCACAGTTGTTATGGGCCCCGACTGTGGAACAGCCTTCCGGAGAGCCTCAGGGTCGCGGAGACTGCTGAGGTTTTTAAAAAGAGGCTTAAGACCCATCTTTTTAACCAGGCTTTTAGTTAATCGATTTCTTTTAGGCAGTGCTAATCAGAGCACTTTTTATCCTTTTTTACTGTTTTAATCTCTGTGTTTTAGCCTTCATGCTTTTATTTATTTTTATGGCCTCATGTCTCATGCTCTTATGCTTTTATTTTCTAGTTCATGTTTTAGCCTCTATGGTTTTATGCTATTATGTTTTAGTCCCTCGTGTTTTTAGCCTCCATATTTTAACCCTTTACTGTTTTAGGCAACAGTTTTTAATCTCCAGTGTTTCTTCAGGGGGCCTGCCAGTTTGGGAGTGTCTCTGGTCTGGCGTGGACAGTTCCGGCCCGGGCAGCTAGAGGGCTCTGCACTTTGGTGCGGAGGCTCCTGTCTGCCTGGGTTTGGGTGGTCTCTGTGGCGGTGCTCCCTGTGACCTTGGACTGGGACCTCTCCCAGTGTGGTTGGCCCCCCCAAAGGTAGCTTCCTCTAGACTCCTCTGTACCTCAGGTCTCGCTGCCCGGCCATGTCTCTGTAGTGACAGCTAGTGTTTGTGTAGGTGTGAGTGTTTGTGTCTGTGTGTCAGCGTGGCTGTGTGTGTTTATGTGAATGTGTGAATGAACGTATATATATTTGTGTATGTCTCTGTGCATGATTGTGGTAGGGTAGGGTTCTTTTAACTTTCTTCTCCTGATTTTATTTGATGTTTCTCTTTTTCTGTACATCTCTGTAAGGCACTTTGCGATACTTTCCTGTATGAAAAGCGCCATATTAATAAAGGTTGATTTGATTTGATTTGAATGAATATTAACTGAGCTTCAATAGGAAGGAAGAGGATGTTTAAATAGTTGGCAAAAGGAATAAATGATGGTATCACTGAATGATACATGAGATCATTTCTGTAACCTAACCATTTTTTGGTGTGAGGTGCTACAAACACTTAAACAACCTTTGCCAGGATCCCCATAAATGTGTCTGTTAGGGGATAAATCTTTCATTCCACCAGCACTTTTTTTCCATTTTATTATATGTATTAACTGTTGCTGCAAGCATACTTATCACACCACAGTAACTTTTACACTTGGAAAATGAGAGTGGAGCCGTTTTCTCATGAACTCCAAGCAATGTCTGACCAATCAGGTCCACACCTTGTTTGAAGTTGCTCTTTAACACATGTCGCACACAACTTCCTCATTTAGCAGCATGTTCTCCATGCTTCATCCTACTCCACTGCTTCTTTTGGTTGTTTCTATAAAACCTCACCTCAGTGAGTCCAGTGTTTACACAGAAGTTGGCCTGCTTCAACGGTCACAATTCTTTGCGATGGCAACAGTACACATTATAATGGCCGCCGTCTGACCATACTGCTGATTAGAATGGGAATGTCCATTCTACTTTCATTCTATTTCTCTGGGTTACACAAGAGTTAAAACACTAATACATATGAGGCAATTTGTCACAAGTTTGAGAAAGCTCTCACTCTATCCCCAGAGTGTCAAACATTTTCTGATCCTACGTTTTGAAAAGGAAATTCTCTGTAATGTTCTCTGTAATTCTCATACAGTTCAGTATGGCCACAGGCATCTTTATTAGAGTAATTGATGAGAGATCCAGTCAACGAATCTGCGGACGTTGGCGTAGACACCAGGCTTGTACTTCTTGCCGCAGCCGTCGCCCCAGCTCACGACCCCAACAACATAGTGGGTCCCGTTGTGCTCACACACCAGAGGGCCTCCAGAGTCACCCTGCAGGGACAGAGAGGAGGTCTGAGCTCTTCTTATTCTCATGAGTACAGTTATAACAGTGTGTATACAAGAGCATGCATCTCTCACAGACCTGGCAGGAGTCAACACCTCCTCTCATGTTGCCTGCACAGAACATGCTGTCATCCAGAGAGTCTCCGTAAACATGGGGAGCTTTACATTTCTCCTGGGAGATCAGGAGAACACGAGCATCTAGCAGCTGGTTGGTACCGTACCTCTCTGAGAGAGACAGACAGACAGACAGACATTCAACAGACTGTTATGTTCAAGTGCATCCAATTAAACATTTGGTCAACTCTTAAGGTTGAACTGTTCCACTCAGCTGCATTTTTTTCCCACATACCATCTTTGCTTGTTTGCTACTGTTTATATACAGTACATAGTGTTATTTTTGAATAATTGCACAGTAGTATCTCTTACAGAAGAAATCCTAATTGGGTTTATCAAAACATTCTGATGCTATATATATATAGAAACTGGGAGTACCTACTTTACTAGTATTTTCTTTGAGTTGTTTTCTGACATTTTTCTAAAATTAATTCAACAATGCAACACTTGAAATTACACTTTTAAAAGGCCAAGTAGAAATACATTACCCTGTTTTCCAATGTAAATGCGTGATATAGGCCTAGGTGAACTGGATGAATATCCATGAGCTGCCGAAGTTCAAAACATTTCCCATTTACTTGGTTTAATCATGACTTGACTGTTGTTGTTTTTTGCTTTTTTATTTGTAAAACTGCTTTTAGTCTACATACCTCAGTTGCTCAAATGACTTAAATATCTTGAATAAATGCCAACTACCACTTTGCAACCACTGACCCCATCAACTCATGCTGATGATACTGTTACGTTATGACAAGTTTGTTATGCGGTCTGTAGATTCAAATTATATTTACGTGTTTCAGTCGCGCCCCATCCTGAGATCACACACTCGGTCCCGCTGGTGAAAGGCTGATTTGGCAGGCAGGCTGTCTTCACAAAGCGTGTTTCTTTGGCACAGTACGGCCTGTCCGTGACTGTCAGCTGAAGCACGGCTGCACAGGAGAAGCGCAAAGCAAAGAACAGTGCAGCGGTGGATAATGTGTGTTTGTTTTAGGACATTCATGATTTATTATATTGAAGTGACTGAGGAAGTGAATAACTATCTTTTCATCTCACCGACATCATTATGAAGAGCAAAGGGGCTCTGCTTATAAGCCTCATGCACAACGGCCTTTTGCACTGGAATGACCTGATCGTATACTTCATTCTTCTCTATGTCCACTCCTCCCAGTACCACCTGCATTTCCACTCCGCTTTTACTGGACAAACAAACCAAGAAAATAAAGTCTTGTGAACGCGTTTAGTTCAAATCTACATCCAAATTGTCGTACCAAAAAAAGACTGGAGCTTACATGCAGTGTGCAGCAGTGAGCACCCAGCAGGACTCGATGAGGATTCCTCCACAGATGTGGCTGAATGGCCCGGAGGAGCCTCTGGATCTGGTCTGCAGGGAAACCTGCCAAGGATGAGCCCCAGGGAGAGACTTCTTCCCTCCGAAGATCCTGGCCGAGCGACCAGGTTGCGGCCTCCCACACTGGGAGAACTGGGCAGCAGTAACATCCGGCTTGGCTGGATTCGGATTTGTTTCATGGATGATTGGTGGGGTTGGTGGAGCTGGGGAGAGATGGAAAATCGGTATGAGCAAGTGAGATCTGTTGTAGAGGCCTGGATCTTTCTTTGTGTAGATTTGCACGTGTGCGTTTTACCTCCAGAACATTTCGTAACTTTACAATAGTTCCATTTAAGTTGGCCATTCTTGTTAATGAAGCACCAGGGCTGATCATCTCCATCAGGATTCCTTGAATACATAGATTTTTAAAAGAAGTATTAAACGCCCCGAACCATCCATCCATCCATCTTCAACCGCTTGTCGTTGGGGGCTTGAGCCGGTCCCAGCTGACATCGGACGTGAGGCGGGCTACACCCTGGACAGGACGCCAGTCTATCACAGGGCACATAGAGACGAACAGAGACAGACAACCATTCACACACACATTCACACCTACGGGCTGCTCCAAACCACTACATTTATATTCTACTGTGTAAAGGTGAAGTTGAACAAAAACACATCAGCAAACAAAGTTTTTAGTACGCAGTACGTGAACTGTACAGACAGGCAATGTTATGTCAACAGTAAGCACATGCAATGTTTACACAAGATGACTCCTCACCTGCAGTAATTGTGTGGTCCAATTCCATCGAAGCCTGCATACTCTTTGAAGGGATCGCTCCCTTTCTGCAGGACGAAATAGGAATTCCAGTCCAGACACTCTTCCCCTTCAACTGTTAGACTCACCATGCCGCGGTAAAACTCTCCATCTTCTCTGTAACAGTCATTTGGTCCTGAAGAAAAAAAAAAGAAAAAATGATTTTAGCCAGGTGAGATGTGGGATCTTATAGAACAACCATCTTAGGGGTTTTAAAGGTCCCATATTGTGGTTATTTTCAGGTTCATACTTGTATTTAGTGTTTCTGCTAAAACATGTTTAGATGCTTTAATGTTCAAGAAACACATTATTTTTCTCAGGTGCTGCATTCCAATAGTGATTCAACATGCCCCAACTTGCCCGCCATCTTAATAGTCTGAAAAACTGAAGTGAACTTGGTGAGATCGACCCTCGCAGGGCTGAGTGATCGAGTGACAATGATAGTCACTCCAGGCTAGGATACCACCTTCAATGCGTTGCAGTTATGCATTTGGTGGAAAAGAATACATCCAAAGGTAGGTGGCATTAATTATAAAATTATGCGATTTCTCACCACTAAAGGAGAACATTATGCATAAGTAAAGCAACTTTTTATTATCATCAGTAAAAAACTTTACTATCTGACATGCTTTTCAATTTTTTATGAATGATATCTTGTTATATGTTTGTATTCTTACATGTGTGGGCTGTTTGCCTGTTTATCAGATAGTTTCTAAAGAAAATCTCATTGATGATTAATATTTTACTGAAAAATGACTAGTTGCAGTAAATATTTAGTCTACTTATTTTAGTTTATATGTCTATACTAGACTTGTGTGGTTTCTTCTCAACATTATCTGTAATGATGATAATCATGATACAGATCACAAACAAAAGTTTCTGAATCAAAGATGATGCAGCTGTTGACAAAGTGCAGACGGTGTAGGCGCATGGCAATCATCCGTAGAAAACACCTTCATCTCATTAAAAAGGGTCTAAAGGTATTTGTGATTATTTGTAAGAAGCAGTAGAGCTTTAAACCTGCACCTGATGGTGGATCCATGATAGTTTGGGCTGAAGTGAACGAGGGCAGGTCACTGGCAGGAAACTGGTCATCCCCGTCCAGTTTCCCTCTGCTTTCCAAGTGGCCTCCATGTGACGTGTGCTGCTACGTAATGCCAAGGGCTGAGGGGAAGTGAAGGAGGGCGTGTTGAACAACTACTGAAACACAGCTATACTGTCACCTGAATTCACCCTCTGTCAGAAATGTTCTGTTTTACCACCTGTCTCTATAGAGCCCTCCCCAAAAAATCCTAGTCTGCTCTCCGGCTGTGTGCATTTCTCTGTGGACTGAGACATTTGATATTTTTTCACAGTTTCTATATAGCATCTAGACCTGCTTTTGAAATAAAAGAAAAAAACATGGAACTCTCATTGTTTACAATATGGGACCTTTTTAACAATATGGGTTTTTTAATTTAGGACAGTGAGAGAATTGTATTTACCAACTTCACAGAACTTCCCACTATATCCACGAAGGCAAGAACACTTGAAGGAGGAGCGTTTGGTACCCTTCATGCAAGAGCCTCCATTCTGGCAGGGGCTGGGCCTGCAGGCAGAGGCTGTGAACGCATGCATGGAGGACTACTTAGTTTATCCAGGACTAACAATGTAATGCAACAGTACTGAGTGTAATATAATGAGAAAACAAAAGATTGACAATAGACAACGGATTGCCATAAAAAAAGACCTTTGGTACAGGTGGGGGGTTGGTATGGAGGCTTGCACTTGCACTGGTAGAATGGAGCAGCAGATGTGACGACACAGCTTCCATGGCCACATTTCACGTTCTTGCAAACATCTTTCACTGAAAAACACACGGTGCATTCATTTGATTTAGTTGACACTTAATTTTGACTTGGTACACAGGGAATAAAAGTTTTTATATTGTTTATTAGAGCTAATACGTGTAATTTCTATTACTAACACTGTCCTTTTGTTACTGGCGCTAGGGGGCGACAAAGTCATCATTTTAATAATAGTAGGTTTAGTTTTTTATTTAGAACATGTGAAACGAATAACGACATAAATAGAAATACTGTGTAGAAAAGGGGGGAAAAAACAAGAATCAGAATTATTTTTTTGTTTTATATTTTGCCAGTAACTAAAAAAATAACCAACAAGTATTTAAACAGTGTAACATGCTCGAAAAGCAGTAGTAAGAAGAATACACTTATTTAATACTACCCCTTCTCCATTTTCAAATATTTATCACATATTGACACCTTCCAACAGTTTAGACATTTTTCCTAGAAACCTTCTTTATAATCTGTGATTATGGCTTCCTTCCTCTCTGTACTTTATGAAAAGTCTTCCTAGACAAATAACAAAGTCCAGTTGCTTTTGACTGAAATTGCTTTGGGGCTAACGATGACCTGGGCAAATGAGAACATTCACATGCTTCCTTCTTTATTCTGCTTTTTAAACTGAACCAGTTTAAATTATAAGCTTAAAAGGAAACAGTAGAAATAATGAGTAAATTTTGCATTATATTGCTTTAACTCTCCAAATGTACTAGGCTACTGTGGACTTAAATTAAGAAACAAAAAGAACCCAATATGAAAAAACATGGTGCATTTTTTTTTTTAGTTTACATTTCACACGGAATAAAACTTTTTATATTGTATATTAGAGCTAATATGTGTCCTTTTTATTGCTAACACCATCTTTTTGTCACTGACACTAGGGGGCGCCAAAGTCTTAATTCTTCTAACCCTTGACATAGGTTTAAATTATAAACTGGAAAGGAAATGTGTAAAGTTTGTATTATAGGCATTATATTGCTTTTATTTTTAACAAATCTCCAAATGTATTAGGTTACAGTGGGCTTAAATTAAGAAACAAAGAGAACCTAATATCCCTGATCTCAGTCCTACCTGTCTGACACTTCTTTCCTGTGTAAGGCTCAGGGCACAAACATTTGAAGCTCCCATTAGTAGCGTGGTCACAGATGCCTCCGTTCAAACACGGGTTTGGATCACACTCATCTAAATGAAGACAGAAAAGTTTGCTCACCAGTTACCACACAGACTCAAGAAAAAAAATCCATTCAGTGCAAGTGATTTATCTGCTTTTGGGGAAGTCTTGGTCAACGAATCTTATGGCAGAGGAGGAATCTAAGTTAAACTGCTGCATGTATTTATCAGCATACAGGCAACCAACGCATAAGTAACTTACTTGTGATATCCATCAACCAGTCATACAACCAGTAATCTTCAGTCATATCATAATCTTCTGCAGGGCTGTCGGTGGTATAATCGTAAGAATACTCATAACCTGAAACAGAAGAGCAAAAATCCATTATTCCAGTCATAAAAGACTCAAAAATTCCAGTTTTAATTCACAGCAAAGTAAACTCAAGAGTTTTACCACCAGTGTCATCTGTTTCTGTGATATCCTAAGGAAAACAATATAGATATTTATTATTTAACAAGTTGACTAAGTTTTGTATCTCTCCTAAATTCAACTCCATGTTTCAGACATTCAGGATCCATCTCTGAATACTTACATAATAGTCCTGTCCGAGCGCACTGAGTGCACACAGTTGTAAGAGCAAAGCTATCAAGCAGAGCACGTTGATGTAGATCCTGGCCATGATGGGACCAGTGTGAATCTGTGCTTTGCCTTTTGCTCAGACAGTCCTAAATAATCCCTCACAAACTCTGAGACCCCCAAACACTCCACCCACGTGTTAATCATTAGTACCCTGCATTGATTTGACAGGAGCTGCACATGATTCAATACTTTTTTTTGCCCTATGACCTTTATTTCTGCCGAGGTCATCGCAAATACCAGTGATAAGCAAGTAGCTCTCATAAAACATAAAAAGATACAAAACGATACCAAGAGGCTGATGTTATCCTGCACTGTTGTCACAGTTGTTGTGTTTTTTAGAAATCCACTGTGTAAAGTTTCCCTTTTTTGTGAACAGCTGATCATCATCCTCAGGGTTTTTTTGTAAACATTACTGAGTGGTCCTAGAGACGTTGCACAGAGGTGGATTTTAGGTGTTTGTCAGTAGATTTCTTGTTAGATGCAGTCACCAAATGTTACACGTGTAGTTGATCAAAATGAAGGCAGCATTTGAAGATGGGTGTGGTCCGAGCAAGGTTGCTGAAAGCAGGGGCGTTGTAGCTGGGTGATCCCATTGCAAGATGGTTTCTAATTATGAAATTCTTGATGGTCTACC
The DNA here is from genome assembly GCF_963691815.1 of Echiichthys vipera. Lineage (NCBI taxonomy): Eukaryota > Metazoa > Chordata > Actinopteri > Perciformes > Trachinidae > Echiichthys > Echiichthys vipera. The sequence continues at coordinate 11,574,462 of NC_139843.1, read as the reverse complement.
TGTCATTACTCAGTTCTCCACTATTTATTTTCTTGCAAAGTTCTCTCTGACTGTTACAGAGTGGAAGTAATTCCTACCATAATCAAAGGACAATACAGGTGTGTGCACCAGCGGCGATGGTGATGCTGGTGTTTTCACTGTGTATGTGTGTGTGTGTGTCATCATGGCAAAATGTACTATCATCCTACAGTGGCGGTTTTCAGTATTTTGCCAGGTGTCTGTCTGCAGCCAGTTTCTGTCACCGTGACAACGTTGCAACCATGCGGGATAGACAGGAAACTTTACATATGTGCAAAACGAGTAACTCTAAAACACAACACAGTACTGACACTGATCTTCCACAATAGAGGAAAGCAATGATTTCTCAGCTGAGCTGTTTTTTATTCAAACAGTGATCACTTTACAATGGGTGCAATAGCATATTCTCAATATACAGAACTATATATAATTTACATAGGAAGCATGTGGAGAACTCAGAGTTAAGATCAGACCACAATCTCTCTCTCTTCCTGTTCGTTGACCTCCTCTTAAAGGTACAGTGGGTCATCACCTGTTTGCACAGTGTCAACCCAGTTAAAAAGTGTATTCAGGTTATTGACAAGGGGAGTGCTTGTAAACCATATATATCATATGCCATTCAACTTTGTCCTTGGATTTAATTCAAAATTGATTTCATACAACACTCCAAATTCTGGTCCATGGCTCCACAGACACTTCAAAACTTGCAATCAGTGGAAAAATCATCGTAAGTGCCTCAAATTGTGATTGTTGAACAGTATGATATCGATGCATCTAATACTCATTCACCATTCTAGTGGTGAAATAAACCACATGCAGAAAAAAGTCATTAACACAGTGTTTAGGTCAGTCTGCCTGCCAACCACTTGATGTCTGTTTAGAAGTATCCAAAACATTCACATTTCCATTGCAATCTCCCAATGTGCTAACCTTTGAGACTGTTCTCTGAAACATACAATTCATTGTCTTTAGCCCCAGAGAATATGGCAAAAAAAAAATCTGGTGCAATTCACAGGTTTTTCACTGGAAACCAGAGGGAGTAGGGTTCAGTTTCCAGTAAGTAAAAATAATATAAAAAGTCTATAAATATAGGCATATAATGCTAACTTTTAGGAGCAGAGTCAGCAGCAATAGTCAGTCCCCTCTCACTATCAAACTCCATGACAACAGATCAAAAATAAGTCACCGCGTGTCCAGATGCTTGTTTGTCTTTTTGTCCCGTCTGCTCGCAGAGTCAGCCTTTTCTTCAGGTCCAAGTACAGTCTTGGGATAAAACTTTGTTCATGTGTATTCTGATTTGCGGATGTAGTTGGAAGGCACGTAGCCTCGCCGGCCTCCCGCCTCCCCCAGCCACCATTCACTGTTGCCGTTCATGTCCTTGAACTCCAGTATCCGCAGCTGCTGATTGGCTGAAATGCTCAGTTCATTGGCACATCGGGCATCGAAGGAGTAGAGAGCGTAGTAAATCTAAACAGATAGACAAAAACAGTGACATTATTAGTTTATTTTTTGTTTTGTTTTTTTCAATTCGAAGACAAGGCTGTTTTCTGAAAAATTAGTTTTTGTATGAGCGAGAAATCTCAGTAGCACTTACATACATCAAACTTTACAGTTTCATTCCTATCTTTAAAGGTTTTTACAGAGGCATTTGTTCCTATAGCATTCATGGCATTTTATTCATAAAACATTTTGGATACTGATCTTTTTCTATGACAGTATTTTCTGATTAACGGAGCAATAGAAAGAGATTCCCCCCAAAAATCATTGTCCTAATGTAAGTAATCAACTGAGGAAATCTCATGCTGATATCTTAAAGATTTTATCACACTCGCCTGTAGGTGTTCCCCCATATGATCTCCCCTTCTAAGCAGTATTAATGTTGTTATCCCATTGTAGTATCACAATTCTTCTATCTTCTGTAAGGCACTTTGTGTGTATGTAAGTATCAAAAGTGCCAAATAAATAAAGATCGATTTGATCAAGGATGACAGACAGCAGTGCACACCCCACTGTACCTGAATACCTTAAAAAGTCACTTTAATCACATGAAAGTGAATTGTCTGCCCTTGTTTTAGTACAGTTCAGGTCTGATTACTTCATAGCAGTTACACTAAATCTCACCTGATGACCATCTAATTCACTCTCATCATCTGGTTCTGGTTCTGGTTCTGGTTCTGGCTCTGGCTCTGGCTCTGGCGCGATGTACTCATCTCTGGAGTAAGCAGTCCTCTTCTGCCCACTATTATCTCCGTTTCTCCACTGGTATGAACTGTGGGTTTTGTCTGTGTGCCCATACCGCTGCGACCGATTGTTTCTGAGTGAAGAATAAGAGTCTGTCTCCGAGAGGTCTGACGTCTCCTTGTGGCTGCTTGGACTTGCATAACTGATATCGTACATGTCCCTATGCTTGCCTGAATGTCGGTAAGGAGGCTCGGTGTCTCTGTGACTGGGAGAACTTCGGTGCGTCTGGTCTGAGAATTCCCTGCGGTTTGAGGGATTTCTGGGGGAGGAGTTTATGGAGTTGCTCTGACTGTGGGAGTCGAGGTTGGGTGCGTCTCTGTGGTGACTCCTAAGAGATGAGGCAGAGTCCAGCGAAGGGTGTGGCGATGACTGACTCTGGGGCTGCGATGTGGAAAAGCTGACGGTGGCTGCTTCCTGGTTAAAGGTCAGCGTGCTGTTGCTGTTTTGGCGGGAGAAAACGGGCGAGGAGCCGCCGTAGCCTGACTCGTTAGACGACTGGCTTTCGATGGACACGTCTGACTGGCTCCTGCGTGGATTGTAGGGTTTGAGGAAGGAGCTGTACACAAAACCTTTGCTGACTGCAAAAAAAGACAAGCAAGAGAAGACGTGGAAATAGATTTTAGTGCTGCACCGTTTTTTTTACCCCCAATGTCAGAGGTTCAGACATCAAAATATGTATAATGTAGGTACAGTATATAACCTACCTCCTTTATCAATTAGCCAGCGGTTGTTGCTACCCATGGGGTCCTGCTGCTTGATTACGCCCACAAGATCTCCCTCTAGTATAGAGACATCCAAATCCTGGGCTGCATTGAAGTTTCTCTCAGCCTGGAAAAGTTTCTCAGGACCATAGCGGACCAGGAGTCCTGCACGGTGCTCATCTGTCTGCATGATGTGGTTGGGCTGAAAACGACAAGGACAAGGCTCACGGTTAGATTTTGTTAATTGATGGTTAATTCAAATGCAGAGTGGGATACGAGTTTGACTCACAGGCGCCTGCAGCTGCTTTTTAGAGGTCTGCTTCTCCAGAGTCTTCTTCTCAAAGGTCTTTTTTGTGGAGGTGGATGGAGGAAGGTTCTCCGGGCAGAAGCTAAAGCTCTGCAGAAGTTGGAGAACTCGACTGTACTCTTCTTGGAACTTTGCAATCAGGTTGCCCTCTGTGCCAGCTTTGTTAGAAAACTGGAGACAGGTAAAGAAAAAGAGATATCTGAGTTAATAACACAATAGTGTGGCAATTATCTCCCACTTCACTCGAAACCCTCATAAACAAAGACACTCACAGTCTGTAGGAGGGGCTTCAGCTCTCCCAGTGTGGTCTTAATGAAGTCCTTCTGGGATTGAGCGAAATCCCTCACACAGCCAGTGAACAGCTCCTCCGCTGCACCGTGGAACTTGGGGAGCTCGTCCAGAAGTTGGGCGTTGAGCGCCTCGTAATTGTTGCGTGCTGCCTGCAGCTCATCCTGGATACGGCGGTCCTTGAGGCGGTCAGCGCGCTCCTTGCAGTTGTCGTAGTCCAGCAGCTTGTCAAATCGCTTTTGGATGAGTTTGTGCGGCCCAGCGAACATGAGGAGGAGCTGTGTGAGCGGGTTGATGACTAAGGCCTCCGTGCGCTCCTTCTGCTCAGGAAATGGGGGAGATAATGTGTTGCGATCAGAGGTCATTCCCAATGCGCTTTTACAGCAACTAAGTGAGGCTAAACAGAGGAAGAGGACTTACAAATTGTGCAAACTGTTTGTCACTGATGCAGCGGTGAGCTCTCTGGAAGCGCTCAGGGTCGAGGATGCTGCGCTCTGTGTAGATGTCACAGAAACTGATGGCTGCCAAGACCTTCACAGACGCCGATTCCTTAAGAGATGCATTTTATTACAATCAATGCAAGTCCTCCAAAAAACCTCCAACAACATATTTATAGATATACTTAGTGGAATGTGTCTTTAATCGTTCCCTCCTACAAAATTGTTATTGTTACAGTACTATTGTCATGAATAGGAGTGTTTATTCATCTATATTAATATAAACTAAATTATTAAATGTATATTTTCATAACAGACGCTGGAAATAGGACCCATGACAAATGTGGTTCTGCACAGATCTTTTATATGATCATTATTACCTTCGCCAAAGGAGGTTATTTTTTTTGCTTGGTTTGTCTGTTTTGCAGCAGGATAATTACATTTTCTGGCAGATCCAAATCACAGGGCGTTTGTAAAATGTATTTTTTACTTTCATTAATATTGCGACATGGCAGTTGTGCTGCATTCATGTGGTGTCGGAGCTGACGCGACAATGAGTTCACGATTGAGAAAATTCTCGTGTTAGGACTGAATATTTAATCAAGAACTTCATCAGATCACATTCCAGATTTTGGAAATACTTTAGATGCAATTCAAAACGGTATGAATTAGACACATTAAGTATTTCTAACTGTTTCTACTTTGGAGTGGTAACATGCTCCTACCCTTATATGTTGCAGGTACAAGGAAATGTCCCTGATAAAAGACTTGATGAGTCTCTCCTGCAGCCTGAACCTCTTCTCAGCCTCATCAAACGCCTCATCTTTAATCTGTGAAAGAGACAGAAGACAAAAATGGATCAGAATCAGCACATTTTCATTCACAACATTCAGACACTTGGAGTTTAAACTTAGTGAGGAGCACTGACGTACCTGGGGTGAAATTCCTGTGAGGTGTTTGAGGTGGCTGCTGACTCGGTTGGATTTTTTGATAATGGAGTGCATGCTCAGCTTGGAGATCTTTTCAATGAAGGTGTCCTCGTCGCCTTTCCTGTACTTCACCACTGAGGGCAGCAGAGGGGTAACAGTTCAGACTTTGTCCTGGATAAATACTTTCACAAAACAGATAAAACCAGCAAGCTTTAAGGGATTTTTTTTACCAAGGTCCTTCCTGCGCTTGTACTCGTTGATGTTTACGTTGATCTCTTTGACGGCCTGCAGAGCCTGAGTCAGCTGGAGCCGGTCATGGTGGCTCTCCGGCGTGGCCCCAAGTAGCTCCATCAGCAAGAGCGGGTAACGCATCACCCTCTGCACCGGCTTGATTAGGAAAGAGCCAAGGTTGATGTAATTGGTTTTCCCCCTGGAAAAGGTGACAGAGACAGCAGGCAAGGTTTGATGGGAGGGAAAAATAAGAATACATATACCTACAGTCAGCATTCCAGCCACTATTACAGTCACGGCTACTGAATTATGTCCCCAATGTTCATGTAACACATGTCTCTTTATCATGTGGATTGCATGAACCAATGATCTGTAACCATCATCACATATTCATATATTCTGATGATGATCAATACAGCTTTTGGGAGACATAAAAGAGCAGGGAAAGTACAATGAAAAACAATTTTGATTTGCTTAGTTTTAATGCAATCTAGAGGACAAATTAATATAGCAACTGCATACTGTAATTTCATTGTTTACAGCCAAAATGTGATTTGATGTCTGTATGGAAGCCAATCAATTTCAATTTCCCCACTATTACAAGCTCATTCGTTGCTGCTGATGTACACGTTTCACTTCATTTCATGTGTTTATGGTGTTAGAGGTGGATTTTTGGTTTATCAGAGTTCCTCTATTCTCCATAAAGAGAACTTTCTGACCTTAATGTTACAATATTCTCATTATACTGAGAAAGGATCTTATAACTGAATTGTTTTTTAAAATAATATTTGTGTCACCAGATACTGTGAATTGCTGTTGCTGTTTTAGTCCAGAAGATGGCATTAGATATTTCCCAGATCAACAATGAGTTTGCTCATCCACAGATGATGTAAACAGTATTCACATGCACGTGCACCAACAACAAAATTCTTAGTCTCAGTCCAGGGAAGGGAATTTAAATGGCAGCACAAATGATTTTAGAGGCTTACACACACACAGACACACACACACACACACAGAGGTAATTTCCAGGGGGGTTAGTGAGCAAAAGACATGCGGTCAAGATGATTCTCATGCTGGAAAACATGACGACACTGGTTGTGGAGACTTACCACTCGCGATATATGGCCCTGTTGAAGGGAAGGTTGAAAAGAGATGGAAAGATAATAAAAACATGATTTATAAACCTAGGATATGATGATAACTTTCATGAATGTCTCACTTTTCCACAAGTCTGAAATTCTACAGAACGCAAGAGGAAATATCTGCGTATGCAGAGACTGAATCCAGTATTTTCCTTCACAAGGTCAAAAAAAACAATCAAGCCATCTGCACCCACGGTTGTTAGGGTTTTGTTTTGGGAATTCTCTCTTAAAAGCTGGGCAGAGGCCCAGTGTGGCAGTAAAACTTGGAAATTTCTAGTTGGTGAACACAATCTTTTAAGCAGCTGAATAGGGTGCAACAGACGCACACACCCTTTGGAACAGACTTTTATTCCTGACAAGGCTAACAACTTTATTATAAACTTACAATATCACTACAACTGTATTTTTAATGAAACTGAAAACAACTTCATGACGACAAGGAATAAGACGTATTCTTGGAACCAGCTACCTTTATTTCTTCCGGTCTAAAAAAACATGTGTTTATCTTCTAGCAAAGACTGATAACTTTACAGCAGTGTCTCCTTAAGTGTCTGAGTCACTGATGGTGAAACCGGGCAGGTGAAACCTGGTAGGACACATTCTTTGACTGTTCTACATTACTGAGGAGCAGTCCTAGTCTTCCTGTAGCACTATGACTGCTCCTAAGTAACACAGAGCACAGTATACAGTAGTATCTTTACATAGAAATAGAACTATGAAAAAGTACTTCCCCCTGTTTTTAAGAGGTTACTTACAGCACTGATCATAACTTGCTCATGAATCAAAGTTCAAAGTCTGCCAAAGAAACCCCATCATAAATGAATTCCATGTGACTATCAGCTAACAGCAGATGTCTTACTGTAGCCTTGAACTCCATAACGACGGCGCTTTTTACAAAACACACTGTGATGTCAACAGGGAATCTGAACATCTTAAATGTCTCCAGACTAAGTTTTAATGTTGTTATTCTACGACAAAAACCTGTTAAAAGGCGAAATATTCTACTCATTGTCAGGTTCATACTTGTATTTTGGGTTTAAATTATTTTTCTCATACTGTCAGTCTGAATAAACCTGTATTCTGCTCTGTTTTAGCACTTCGTCTCTTTAAGAACCCCTCCTGAAAAAGTCCAGTCTGCTCTGATTGGCTATGTCTCGTTAAAAGGCACTGTTTCTGTATAAAGGTTGTGTACAGTTCTCTGTGGATTGAGTGTTTGGATACTTTCACAGTGGGCAAGAAGTCTCACTTTTAACAAAGTTACATTTTGAAAAGGGTTTCATATAACTCATGCTGTAACAGTACAGCTCCCATTACTCTTTCCTTTACTGAACTCTACAAACAATAAATGATTAACAGCCCTATACAGTTAATGTTTGACTTCAACTGTATAGTTGTATTAGTGGACACTCTTGTTTTTTTCCATGCTTTTAGAAACACACAAACATGCTAACAACATTTTTCTAAGTCAAACACACAAGTCAAAGCTGAAATCTAAAAACTTGGGAGTGACCATCTTTTGGACATTCTTGCTCTGTCCTCTCAGTGACTCACCTCAGTCTCTCCAGACACTCCAGCACGTGACGCTGGATGTTTTCATCCTTCTCGTAGCTCTCGAGCAGAGAGATGGCGTCATCGTGGTTCTGGCAGTAGATCTTGTACACCTCTTCCAGCTCCGCTTTGAAGCCCAGAAATACGTTTCCTGAGAGCACAGAGTGCAGAAACGTAAGGTTAAAAAAGGAAACAGTGAAAGAAGAAGGAGGATCAGTTTTAATAATATGAAAAAATTACTCCCAAACGATTTTTTTTCAACTTCCGGGTGGCTATTTTCAAAGTGCATTCAAAGTCTTAGTCAAGCAATAAAATTTGATTAGGTGACAGTTTATGGTTGAAACGTGAATAAATAACAAAGCATGACATGCAGAAAGAAGCCACCTGACTCTACAGTTAGTTAAACAATGACCTCATAAGATATGCATCTTTTAAAAACTGGCATCTTACCAATTGAGTCTGTGTCCTGCAGTGTGTCAAACAGGCGTTGGGACATGTCGATCACAGAGCTGATGTTGCCAAAGAGCCCATCAAAGTCCACATTCTTCACCTTTTATGAAATGCAGATAGAAAGTTTGCTGTTCACTAACTAGTATCCTTAAGACTGTTGGAGTATCCTGCTTACGGGAGGTCGTAATTATGTAAAAAAAAATGTAAATACAGTAATAACATCGAGATGTGGACAGGGAATTATTTTCACTTATATAAGCAACAAGATAACATACTAAAATAAAGGTCTTTGTCGTGTCTTATGGTCGTGGCTCGCTTTAACTACCCCCGCAATTTCTACCTACGTTTTTAGAAATACGGACGAATTGAATGTAGAGAGTGGACAAAAGCTTTCATACATATCTAATCTTATCATATATGAGCCTTACAATGTGAGGATGCGGAAAAAGTGTCACATTTGTAATGGTGACGATACATTTTAATGTTGCTCTCATCTTCCATTACTGAAGATTAGATGAAGAAGGAACTGTAAAGGCAGTCAGACGCTAAACTGAGTAATGTATAGTTATAGATAATATATGGAGAGGTCAATAACCAGCTTTCCCTGTTCAATGTAAACTTCATATCCCAAATATGATGGAAACACATCTCAAAAGTCCCTGTATGTTGTCTCTGTCAAACTGTTTCTATTCAAGATGTATAACGTTTCATAGGCACCTGATGTCAACTATACTCCACCCAATCTAAATAAATGAGTAATAAATCTGTAAAAATAAACCTCTGTGCTCTACTGAAAGTGACATCATCCCTCGCAATGTTTAGCCCTCATTGAAAACAAACGTACATCCCATATTTTACAGTGTTCCAGACCTTCAGCGTTTTTTTGACCCTTAACACACTCTTACTCCGGCCGCACGAAGTCTCCATGTTTTTACCTGCTTTTCCTGCAGTGGCTCGATGATCTCCTCCACACACATCTGCAGGTCCTTGATGTAGTCCTTCTCCGTCTGCAGTAACTCCTCGATGACCTTTGACCTCTTCTCCAGCATTCTCAGCTCGGGATCCTCAGTGCCTGTGCCGGCAGCTGGGCTGGAGTCCGAGGTCGGGGTGGAGTCCAGGGGCTTAGGTTGGGACGAAAGGGGTGTCATCTCTGGAGAGACAGGAAAGGAGACATTTATCTCGATCTTAATATGTAATATTTTTGATTAAGTTAAGTTTAAGACAAATATATGAGTTTCTTCTCATGAATGTCTAATGTTATGCTCACTGACTGCCATAAAATTGGCATAACCACAAAGCTTGTTGTCGTAAAAAACACAAAGGGGTTACTCTAAAGATGACAAAGTCCAAAAAGGGAAATGGAAAAACGTTCCCAGCCCATGTCTCCATTCATTGTATCCAAACACACTCCCCTTGCCCACCCACGGACCCGCTCTTTACTCTTCTTCTTGTCTGACTAGCTTTTGATCAATGTCTCTGCTCTCACTCCCAGAGGGTTGATCTCTGGGGCTGCCCGGGCCTGGAGGGAGAGCCTGGTTCATGCATCACTGCTCTTTATGAATGGACCCAAAACTGAAGTGGACTCAGACTCTTTGTGTGTGGCACAATGGTCTGTGACAGCAACTACAGACGTACAGGCTCTGAGGGACCCAGCAGACATTAAAGAAGAGGCAGTTAGAGGGGGACTGAGGGAGGAGAGATAACAGTACTGCAGAGTGAGGCTACATGTTCTAAACAATATCTTCAATCACCACATCTGATATCTGTATCTGTTATTACTCAGTGACACATTAGGCTCTTAAGTTAAATGATATGCCTGGTGATACTCTGTTGTATCTGTGTGATACCTTATTTTTCTTACTGCCAACAAATCCCATAAAGAAAACAACTGACAATGGATTGTTTGTGTATCCAAAGCCTGAGCTTATTCCTTTGTGCCACCAACCTCCATTGTCATCCAAAAACTATAAAATAAACCAGACTGTTGGACATATTCCTTTGTCACCATGAACGTGGCCACTGAGGTTTATGTAAAGGTCCCATATTGTTAAAAGTGACATTTAATAGATTTTTTTTGACAATTATAAACCAGGTTGATGTGCAACTGTATAGAAATACTTTGAAAGAATTAAAAAAGCTCAATCCACAGAGAAATGCACACAGCCCCTATTCAGAAACCGTGCCTTTAAACGAGCCTACAGGACTTTTGTACCGTTGTGATGTCACAAATGTACTATATATAGGTATAAAGTGCTGCTACATTGATGTTAGTCATTCCCTGGCTGTAATGACTGTGCAGAGACACAGAGAGCGCAGATGAAGGAAGAGCCGGGAACTCTGACCAATCAGAGCAGACTGTTTTTTTTTCCTGTAACGTTTGCAAATCAAGTTTAAGGAAACGACTTACGCTTTATTTTAAAAAAAAAAATGTATAAATATTAGAGCATATATATTCATGACCTGTTTTTTAAGATTTACTACTTCAGTTGGTTTTGGTCTTCTCATGATTTTGTTGACAAAATATAGATTATTAGCAGCCTTATCCTTTAAAGGTGACTATGAAATGTAATGGAGGAAAAGATACACAAGCTGCACTGTTGATATGTTATAAGTAAGATTAACATATTCAAAGTATATCGGTGAGAGATTTTGAGGAAATTGCCATGAATAAATGTGTGGAGGGGAAACACTGCGTGGTTGGAGGTTGTGTATATTTTGGTATAGAGATCTGTTACTTGTCAGTAGGTCAACAGGCAGCATGTGTGTTGACGGCAAGGGTGAGGTCACCCTGGCTCCTTGAACAGATGCTGTCAGAGGCTAATGAAGTTAACTCTGCTTACCCTCATGTTACCCCATGCACTTGAAAATACTTGCATGCTCAACACACACACACACACACACACACACCCAGACAGACTGCTGCAGCGTCACAGTCTTGATTAAGTAGTTACATCCTTTTCCACATTTTGTTTTGAAGTGTGATTTTAATTCAACTTGAAAAGAAGCCAAAGTAATAACTTGCAAAACTTAATTATAAAGTTTTTAACATTTTGATGCAAACAAATCCAATTTAATGACCCCAGCATGTGTATGACCCTCGGGCCACCTGCCTTTTGTCTCCCTCCCACCCTGACCTCATCCCTCTCTCTTCACGTGACTTGGCTAAAGCTCAACTCCAAGGAGCTTTTCTCACCGCTTGCACCATATCTCCCTGCAGCATCCGTCACTGCTGCTGCCCTGCCAACTGCCAGCACTCCAGCATTCCCCCACTGGTGAGAAAGTAGCTCACTAATGGGTTTTAAAAGTCATACAGCAGCCAGCTACACAATACAAAGAGAGGCTGAAAAACAAAAGACTAAGAGTTTAATTGGAATCAATTGGCTCATTCCCACGTTTGATCCTACACACACACAACTATATCATACGCTCCACTTCACATGGTTAAACATGCAGTTATTTCCATCATAACCAACCTGTGGAACTGCACGACCCGAATTTGACCCACTTCCATTCACTTTGTTTTGTGAAGTATTATAAAGAGGGCACATGCATTGTGTACTTGTTTAGACGCGCGCGCACACACACACACACACACACACACACACACACACACACACACACACACACACACACACACACACACACACACACACACACACACACACACACACACACACACACACACACACACACACACACACACACACACACACACACACACACACACACACACACACACACACACACACACACACTTATTCAAGTACAATTCACCTTGTTCATTTCCACGTAAAGCAAAACTGCTATACATTTGTTGTTGATCCAGAAATGTCAAAATATTCTACATTCTTCATGTGAATTAATTAGCCAAACGCACAATCACAGGTGCCCATAGGGCTAGGTGTAGCATAAAGCTATCAGCATGTGAAACAGGATCGGCCTGTGTCACTCAGCAAGCAGCAACAGGAAACACCCACAATACAACCACTTAGCATCTACTGAATCACACACCTGTGACTGCATGCCAACAATCAGAGAGACTAACAAGTCAGTTCAAACAACAACCTGCCGCTGAAAACCTCATTATGGTATCAAGCCAGAAAGTACATCTTGTCACTTTTCCTGTCACTCAGGTTAGAGCTGGGTTTTATAGCCACAATCTTCTATCTATAGGTCATTTTGTATCTCAGAAACGATATATAAGCAGACCCAGGAGAAGAGCCGAATTCTCATAATATTTCTATAAAATGCTGTTCTCTACTGATATTTTAAAAAAATCCTAGGGCGTCTTTTGTGAGGTGTTTATTGCTCAAGCTGATATTGCAGTGAAAATAAAATAGTTAGTTATCATGAAGCCCTACTATCACAATGTACCATGTTTTCTGGTAATTCGATAAATACTTATAGTATTTCCTCATTTCATTAAGAACTTTAGTGCAAAATTAAGTTGTTTAAAATGCAGTTCGGCCATTGGCTTTTAGACATCGCAATAGAAAAATGCAAGATTTTATATGACATTTTATACTGTTTTGATGATATACATTGTCATACTGTCCAGCCCTAAGCGAAATTAATAGTGTCACTTGATCCACTGTAGTCCAACTGTAAACCCCTGACTATCTGCTATCTATTGACCAATAGAGGGCCAACTATGTATTGCATTTTGCTCTGGTGTGTATGTAATCTGCAGGTACAGTAAGTCTTGGTTGTATACAGAACATACACTGTAGAATTTGTGTGACATAAATATAACTATATGATCTAGTTAGCAAATATCCAGACAACAAACAACAGGGATCATGACTCTGCAGGGGGTTAGGGGGTGTTTGCACAGAATCTCGGCAGCATGAGGGTTGGCAAATGAGTTGCATATAAGAGCTGCCATGGTTACACATATTAGAGAGTTTGGACAAATTAAACAAAGGGATGTCTGTGTAATCTCTTGAAATATAGAGGTTATATGTGCTAATGATGCAAAGGTACTGTACTCCCTGCCTTCACTGAATGCCTCCCCTTGTCATCCGTAATATGTGCGAGAACTGAAAGTATTTTATTCTGTTTAGGAGACCTATCAAGGATGCCTATGAGGCTCTGATGTTAATAAATGGAATTTTTTTTTCTTCCACTATCAAAGACTCAAACTCAGAGATAGTGTCCCCAAGCTGAGTTCAACAGGTGGAATCAATAGTGTATAGTAGAGCGGAGCCTGTTTCCAAAAAGCAGGTTATTCTGGATATCTTTGCAGAGTAAAGTACCTGCATCAGCTCTCTTCCCATCAGTCCATGTTCTACGTTTGGAGAATTTACTCACATCCAGAGAACTCTGCAACCTTGCTTCTTGGAAACAGAAGCCTGAACACCTCATAGGAATCAGACTATTTCAATATGGTTTCAAAGTGGACCCAGTTCCTGTCACTGCCTCTTATGAATCATATTCAACACAAAGCTTATTGTTAAGAAATACACAGCAGACTGGATTTCTGGGACAGCCTAAGCAGGGAGTGTGCTTAATAACTACTATAAAATGACGTGAGCCAGACATCTCTCACTGCACCTTCTATCTTCAGACGCCCAGTATGACTGCAGTCACAGTCACAGTCACAACTGATTAATCAGCACAGGTCATCAAGCATTTAACAAAAAACAAAGTAGTGGATATCAGGTGACCCAAAAAAGGACAGCTAAGTCAGAATGCATGGCTTAAGGTAGTGCAAAGATTAGTGACAGTGTGACTGGAGATAATTCCTGGTTATCACATAATCATACTATGATTTACGGTTAATATGCAGTCTCATTTGTACCTAATCTAGAGAGAGTCATTTTTACTTCTTTATCTGTCTTTGCCCACTTTAACGAATGCAATGATGCACATAATATTAATTAGAATTTTTCATTCATTATCACGGTCAGAAAAACCCATTTAGTGCTTAAAACTGGGATTGGTGATATTTGACATGTTAAAACGAAAAATAATTCAAAGTATCACATGTTAACTATTACAAATTTAATGTTATAGTCCCTTATCAATTCTTTTCTAATGGATGTTAAATTAACGGAAATTCCCCCTCTAGATCTCCCTGTAAAAACAAAACTGTAAAATAAAATATAAGAAATATTCTCCCCAAGATTTACAGACAGCATTATATTTTCGCTGCCTTGTACTCAGACAAAAAGAGAGCAAGATGAGGCTTCACCCACCTGCTCCTCGCAACTTTCTTCAAACCACTTCAAAAACAAGCACACACACAAACCCCACACACATGCACACACACACACACACAGGTTCAAACAATGCCACCCATTCTACGTTAGTCCATTGTCAATCTGAAGTCCAGCTCCTGAGCCGCACGTCCCGCTGCAGAAACTCCACTCTAGACCTCCAATTACCATGAGAATGGATGGGAACCACCATGATTAAACACACACACACACACACTGGCACAGACACTCTGGCAGACAATAAAACCTGGAGCTGGACTATTTACTGCTTAAAATTAACAGGTGTCCCGCTTCAATATACTGTGTCCCATCCATACTCTATTCTGTCGTTATTGTCGTACTGTGTTGGCAGTTAGGTTACCATTTTATATTAACAGGAAATAAAAGAGTGTATGTGAAGATGTTTTTGGAGCAGTTTCACTATCCCCCACAATTGCTTTGAAGAAGAACCATGTTTAGTATGCACGCAGTCAGCTTTCGGGAGACTTTATTTTGTCGTTTTCCTAGACAAAATGAAAACACCACATCCTCAACGCTGCTTAAAACCAGGATGTAGTGTGGAATTGGGCAATTTACCTGTTGTACGCATGCTTTGTTTGTCTATAGTGTCTTTTAAAGCTACGTTGCTGGATCTGCCATTATAAAAAGCTTCCCTGCAGTTAACTACTGTATATATCATCATCTGTATATATGTGTGTGCCCCAGGTCAGGTGTCACATAAAATTCATTACTGAGCTTCAGTTATTTTTCAGATGTTAACGTTTGATGGGGGAAATTCAGTGATTGACCCTTTTACTGTATTTATCTGGACTTGCTTCCTTCAGTTTTTAATTCTGTTTTTCTGTTTGAAAGAATAATTTCTGTATGAACTCACATTTGGCTACTGTAACATTTATTAGGGGTTACGCGGAGCAACATTGATCGAGTCCAGTGAAGTCTAAGTCCAGTTCTGTGATAAATCGGTTTCATGTTTCACAGCCTACTGACCTGGCTCCTCCTTTGACAGGCTCAAAATGAAGATGCCTAGATTCAACATGTGCCCCTCAATGCAAAGTTATCTTGCACTAAAGAATATTTTAACTCTTTTATATGATCTACAAAACCATCCATGTAGAATCAAGAATATTCCTTTTTTAGAAAAGGACTCTTTTGAAGATCTTTGTTGCACACAACTCACATCCAGTGTTCATGGTCTGTAGTCAGCGTGCTCCACTTATAGCCGTGCAAAGTCAAAAGTTTGCCTTGCACAGAACACTCTAAGGTCACACACAATCAGTGCTGTGTGTGTGTGTGTGTGTGTGTGTGTGTGTGTGTGTGTGTGCTCTGCTCCAAAGTTCACAGCAGAATGCACAGTCGCCATGGCAACACAAATAGCGGGGGCCCTCCTCATATCAAGCCAAGTTTTGGAGAGCAGGGAGTGCCTTTGCTGAAATGATCACATGGGAAACTCTCTCTGTGTGTGTGTGTGTGTGTGTGTGTGTGTGTGTGTGTGTGTGTGTGTGTGTGTGTGTGTGTGTGTGTGTGTGTGTGTGTGTTCAGATATAAGAATAAGTTCATACAAGAAGACTCTGAAAATTTCAACACTTGCAACTGAATTTACCTGCAACAACCTGCAAGCCATGACTTGTAATTAATACTGGATAATCCGCTGGTATAAGAAAACTGTCAACACAGAGTGAATATGAGCAAGACTGCGAAACTGTGACATACATTAAATTTGTGTTTTAGAAATAGAGACAACACTTATATAACTACTTCTGCAGAGACAAACAACATCTGAAATCCGAGCATAATTTTGAAGAGTAAGCCCACTTATTTGACTATTTCCCCAGTCTTTTGTCCAGATTTCTAACACCAGCTGTTGCACTAGGTAGGTCACTTAAAACTGGAAAAAGGAGAGTTCATTCAGTGCCATACCATCCTGTTTATCTCTTTAGGGTCAAATGTCAAAAGGTCACATTCCAGCTACTGCTACAATCTCACAGCAGCCTTTATGCACTATTGTGGGGAATTTCTTGTAATTACAGCCCCGTGTGCTAATACACGTAGCACTGTTGGACACCAATAAACACAACTCTTCTCGTCTCCAGGTGGAGATGGCTGCATTTTAATTAACAAGTTGGATAAATACATTGCTACAATGCTGCATTGCAAATTGGACCAAGACTGTGATCTCTGGCTTCCTTGGAATTTCTCATTTCGTCTCATTTCTATAACGAACAATGTCCAATTACTTCAAGAGACCATCAGTTTTGCATATGTGCAGCGAGAGCTTAAAACCATTAAGTGAGAGACCTATTCAACCAAAAAGCTCTACTGTCTTCAAGTTAATGCAGAAGGAGAGGACAATGGGTCTTTTGGGTGCCACAGGTGTTTTGGTGAGACAGTGGTGCCAACAACATAGTAAAATATATATTTACCGTATATATAAATAGAGTTTTAAATGTGGATCCAAATGCAAAGGTTAATAGTCAATTGTATTAAATTTTCAGATACTGCCATTTTGCATACAGTCTGATGACTAATGCCTAAGAGGCTCTTGTGTGGGAAAATAGTGCTCCCTTCAGTACAACCTGATTGTGAGAACTGCCTTGAGATTTTGAGATGACTGAACTTGCAGCATTATAACAGGACAAGTAAAGACAGATCTGCCTGAAGGCTTTATAGATTTCAAACAAGAGACTGAGTTCAACTGTTCTGGGCATGGCACTCTATGAATAAAGATCTTTTATATTCTTAAAATACAACCTTACATTTGATGTATAAACGCTATCAACAAAAAAAGCAAGCTTCTGAATGTAAACACCCTTTAAGAAGAACATAAAAAAACATAGGAGAAAAGATGGTTATGGTATACTCTAACGTTCTGCATTGTTGCTCTGCACGACTTAAAATTAAATTAGATTTAATAACTGCCATAATCAAATCTAACTTAAACCACATACATAAACTTATACTGGAAATGTAAATTTAGGAGAAATACAGCCAGTGTTTGAGATTGATGCACTTATTTACTAACAAAAATCTTTATTACAGAGAACAGTAGAATTATTGTTTGTACGAAAATGTAAATAAATTAGTCCCTGCAGCTAAGATCAACACCTGAAACCACTGTGACATTTAGTACACAGCGGATATCACAACCGCATGTTTGACAAACACTGACTAAAGAGCGCAGTGTAGAGTGGAGTATTTGGAGCACAAAGCTTAATGGAGCTTACTTACAATAGAAAAATATGACACGTTCATCTGTGTATGGAAGAGATTGGCTGTCTAAAGTACACTTACGTGTGTAACGATTTGTTTTCTCGGGCCGTCAGCACAAATCAACAAAAAATACAGGAGGACAGGAGGACATGAGTATTTTGTGCACACGTGAAAAGAAACAACCACATAAACTGGCTGTATGAATGAACAAGGCATTATGAAGAGTAAACTAGTCCTGATGGGAAAGGCCACAAGGTCAAAGATCACTTGTCCTTTCCCACACTTCTATCTGAAAAAAAGTACAGATAACATCAGTCTTGTTACTTATACAGGTACCAGTAGCATCCTCTAACCTGGAACTGAGGCATGAAGAGTTTTTAACAGCGAAAAACTAAAAAAGAACTTGTATGAAGCATCTCTAAACTTTTTCAACTTGAGTCTTTTCTCAAATCAACTGAAGTCAGGACATGACGCTGATTGGACCGCAGTCACGTAACCGGTTTGTAATGTGGTCATAAATAACCGATTATCTTGCCATTCCTTGAATTTGTTTGATGATTTCGGCCCTCTCTGACAGAAGTTCTCAAATCAAATCGTTTCTCCACTCAGACATTTTTGTTGTTGTCTTTGTGTAAATGACCCATCTTCCTCACCCTCGGATGTTTGTTTCCTTAAGGTTTGGCGCAAGCCGTATGACAGACACTTCATCAACACGTTCACTCGCTCTTTGTGAATTTTTCCCCACAATGACCTGCTCTATTCACTGATGGGCTCAATCGGACATTACATAGACTTTGTACAAGGGGCCTGGCAGGGTAAACTCCATTTAATGTCCCGTCCAACTGATTCGGACCTTTGCGTCCTCACATACAGCTCCACTGGGATATGTCTAGGTAAGTTGAGGGTTGCAGTGCATGTGTGAAATGGGCTTATGATAAGACAAGGACTGTTGTGGAACCCAACATCAACAAAAGAGACAGTATATTGATGAAAATGAATTGCACTGGAGTTTAGTAATATTCAACTCATTAATCTAGATGACCCCAATTTAAAAAGAAACTATGGGGAGGACTGAGGATGAACCAAAACGAAAAGCATACACAGCGTGTGAGTGTAACCACCACTGACTCATGCAGACTTTTGGACTAATGAGCTAAATATTCCAGCAGTGAAATAAGACGTCTTCAGAGCAATGTTGTCAGACGATTTAAGATCTTGTCTAAACTCCTAACTCCCCCACTCCACCCCACCGTACCACTGCTCACCAATGGCAGCGACTGCTCAAGGATTACAGAGCTGCCAGATCATACAGTAGCAGGGCGAAGACACATTACTCAAACACAGTTTCTTTTTTCAAAAGTTCAAGAGTACGACCATAAACAAAAATCCAGGTGCATACTAACACACACACACACAAACACACACACACACAGACATATTTTATATATATATTTTTTTAAACTGTGACGCTATATATCCCTGCAAAAAACACATGTTGCTTATCATGTTGTCCTCTTGGGTTAAACCTACAATATGTGAGCCTAAGACCCCAGCACATGCACACACATAAAGTGCATAACAATAATTATAACAAGAACCACAATAGCTGCATGTATGTCAGATGAAACATTGATTAGCAGCTGCTCTGTAGAGAGGGCCTAATATCTAATATTGGATTAGTGAGAACAAAGGCCCTTCTACATGCTCAAAGAGCCTCAGCCATCACCTCAATGTCACTGAATCACAGCGTAAGCCCAATAAGCACTGCAACGAGATAATCTAATGTTTTTAGCCATGCTATCAAATGCTTTACTCTGGGCAAACCCCTGACGGAGCTGAAACAGTTTAACAAGATTAAAGGATGACAAGACACTGCAGAGGCAAGTGTGCATGTGTGTGTGTGTGTGTGTGTGTGTTTTTAAAAATGGCGTCATCTCTCAAATAAGCCTCACTCACACACACACACACACACTTAGTAGCAGACTAGTTTTTCAGTGAAGGAGTAAGGCCAGTGCTGGCCACCGCCTGGCACCAGACAGACCCCCGCCATCCACACACCATGCTGACGCTAGGGATTAATACTAGGACTCCTGAAATGGATGTGTGCTGGGGGCCTGTGTGTGTGTGCCTGTGTGTGCGTGTGTGTGTGTGTGTGTGTGTGTGCCGTGTGTGTGTGTGTGTGTTTCTAGGTAACTGGGGGAGGGGTCATGGGGCGCCACCTGCTTCTTCTCAGACACAATGAAGCGAGTCAGAAGAGTGCTCTCTCTCTTTCTACAATTCCTAATTAAACATAGTTGAACACACAAACACACACACACACACACACACACAACACACACAAAAACAACTACTTTAGGAAGTAGTATTAGTTTGTTTTTGTGTTTACAGGCAACTGCACTTTTGAAGATTTCTCAGAGTTTACAGGTGAGAATGTCATTGCCCTGGGTATTTAACCTCCATTTAATCTGTGTGCACCAACTACCGTAACGCTAAAATGTGTAAACAGCACTAAAACTTAGCATCAAAATCCTTGTTAAATTCTTGGGCTTATTTACTCTTAACTGTCAGGAAACCCTTCTTACTTACTGTATTTCTTTGTTTTTCATTTTATACTTGCATTGCAGTTTTAAATAAGGGGTTAAAACATCCATGTCACCCAAACTTCCTCTAAAATTGTCAAAATGTTCAAATTATACCCAGCCCTAGCCTTAAGGGTTTGTTCATTCTGTCTTTCTATTTTTGATACATAAATCATAAAGTCCTAAGTTTGGTTGAAATAAAAAAAAACTTGACTGCAGTTCTTAGTGACTTGGTGGGTTTTATAAAATGTAGGTTGCGAGGTAGAGGGTAAATAACAATATGCTTTGTTTGCATATAACCATACTTGAAATAAAATTTAAAAAAATCAACTTCTTTATAGAGTGACTTCTAAGTGTATCCTTGTCTGAAAACAACCAAGGCGGACTTGTTATGGGTGCACCTCACATCAGTGATGCAGAGTAGGGAAGCAAACAGGAAAACTGCAGACAGGGAGAATGACAGACAACAAAAACCAAGAAGCCACAAAACCTGTTCGGCAGGTCTCTAGGCCTACAAATTCCTGACGATTCACTTTCCTGTGAGATAGGTGATACTGACACACACACACACTCACACACAAAACAGACACACACTCACACACACGCTCAGGTTCCAGCACACACTTTCTACGGAGGCGAGTCAGCACTTTGAAGCCCCCAGTATTGATTAGAAGAGCACCTCTGGAGGTCACCAATAATAAGAAGTGAGACACCACAGATTGTCGACGTCTACTCCCTGTTTTATCTCAAGGGGTTGGAAATGAAACTGCATCTACTACTACTACTGCTGCTACAACTACCTCTTTTGTTTTCCAAGATCAGTTGAGCAAAGCAGATGTACCTGAGCATAACATTACCTCATGCTGTGCAAATACAGCATATAGAATACATTCTCTCACATGACAGAATCCTTGTGTTTACCTTGGTTTTGTTTCCTGGTAGTGGCAAACTGGGACTTTCGCAGGGCGCTTGGAGCTGTCTTCCTGTAGAAGCTGTTACGATCTAGTGAGCCCACATAAACAGGCTTGCGACCCCGCTTCGAACCAACGCTCCCAGCGCTCGACTCATATCCCTTTTCCTGATCGTCACTGTGCCGGTATATAACGGGATCCTCAAAAGAGTGCATTTCCTTGAGCGCCAACTTCTTCTGCTGCTCAACCCATTCCTCACAGTGTGACTTAAAATCTCTCTTAGGGTATTCCTCATATCGCGAATCTACGGATATTGAACGTAAATCCCGGAATCTATCTCTCAGCTTGTAGCGGGAACGATCCCCTTCTCTGGATTCGTAGCGGTCTTCATTGTCATGATCTTGGTGGTCCACAGTCTGTCGCTCATAGTGCTCTCTTGCTTTGTAGTGTTCTCTCCTTCTGTGGTCATAGTGCTCATCTCTCCTGTCATCATCTGGATCCTTGTACCTGTCATAGTGGTCCCTCTGCTTGTAACCACGGTGCTCGTCCAGTTCGGAGTCATACTGGCCGCTTCCTTTACTGGTGTAAGTGTCCCCACCCCTTCGATTATAGTCATCCCTGTCTTTGTAGTCACTTTCTTTGCGATCATATCGATCATCTGCATGCCGGTCATAGTAGTGGTCCTTATGTTTCCGCTCATCATAGTAGCGGTCCTCCTCTCTACGCTGGTAGTATTCCTTTTCTCTATAGCGATCACTCTCTTTAGAATCATAATAATCCCTATCATGGTGATCATTATCCCTGTAATTGTCTTTGCGAGCATAGGTGTCTTTACGATCATAGTGGTCTTCATACTCACTGTTGTAACTGTCATGTTCTCTGACATCATGTTTACGATGTTTCCTGCAGTCAGAATATTTCTGCTCTCTGTCCTCACAGCGCTCATTGTATTTCCTGTCGTAATGATCCCTGTAGCTGTATTTGTCCTTATGATCATATTCCTCCAAGTCTCTGCGATTCCTATGGTCATAATGGTCATTTTCTCTCAGCCCATTGTCTCTTTTTCTTCTCTCCTCACCCAAATTACCATACTCTTCGTGAGTTCTTAAGTCATTATGGTATTTTTCTTGTGGCACTCTGCTGTAGTCCTGGTGGCTGTAATCCTCAGGTCCTTGGTAAAAACAGTGTTTTCCTTTCCATTCAGATACCCTCACATTTAGGTGACCATCCTCTGAACCAGGGTGGAAGTAAACGTCCTGGCCTTGAGGGATCTTCTCTTGGAAAGCTGCCTTGTGCCGCTCATCATACTCCTGACTGGGTTGCTGGCAGACATTGCCCTGTCTAATTTGGGCTTGGCTCTCCCATTGCGCTGGCCATGGAGCTGGCACATGGACTGGAGGTGGCCCTGGCCCACCTACAGGCACCATCATGCCGCCATGTACTGTCAATGGGAACCCGGGAGTTAGAACTGGGTCACCAGGACTTGCTATCATGACTGGTCCATGTGGATGTCCAGGAGGAACTACTCCAAACGCAGGATATCCAACCTGTTGCTGCTGAAGCTGCAGTTGGTGTAGTTGCTGTAGATGTTGCAGATGGGCCATCCTCTCCCTCTCTCTGGCCCAGCCAGCATCCCCCAGCTCCTCCACACTCTTCCCTCTCCTTACCGGGGGACCGGCTGTATAGTTCCAATCCACTGAACCAAACATGGCTGGGTTACCATAAACTACTGGGCTCTTCATGGCTCTTGCTGTTGAATTCAGCCTACCCAGTGCTGATACAGTTTCCTGTTCAACGTGGCTTATTCCCTCTTTCCAAAGTCCTGCATTCCATAACAAAGCGCTGTGGGAGACTCCACCTGTCAGGCATATTGTCTGTAACTCTCCCACTTGTTTTCTGTCTCCTCTCCACTGCCTCAGCAGGACTGCCTGGCTCAAGCACCTCCCAGCCCTCAGTGTAAAGAAATTGTACCCTCCCCGCAGCTATCTCAGCAAATCGTGGAAGGAGGGGGAGTAGGGTTATTGAAGGAGGGGCCTCCTTGGGTTAATGATTCAGTAGAGTCACATGAGTGGAGGATTAGCCCAACAGCCCCTCCCATTGTTTCAATTGGCTAGTACAGTACCTCTGTTTGCAGGAAAACAATCTGCCTGTAGATTTTCTTTGATGGAAGATGCAGGCTAACTTCAGTCTTCCTCTGAGGGGGTACAAACTTTGACATTAAATGTCTTTTTTTTCCACTGCCATGAACAATACTCCATCCTTCCCTGTATCCTGTTTTCCTTGTTTTTGCTCTTTCCTGCAGGTTTCACCACCAGGTCATTAATGCAGCCTGTGGTGACAAAAGCAGCTCATTCCTGTCTGTGTTTACAACCGGCTCTCACTTACATATTCTAACTTCCAACCATGGTTTAAAGACCATCATATTTGTGGGTAAACTGAAACTGACCTCCGTCTGTCAGCTTGACTTTGCCCTTCATTTCAGGGAGGAGCAAACATTTACTGTACACATGAATATGTGATTTAGTTGGAAACACGTTTTCATTTGGATTAATAATTGAAAGAGTAGTGAAGTGGAAAACAAGTTAAAGGGAAAGCTCTCAGTAAAGGATATTTAGATGAGTGTGCAGAGGGAAAGATTTTTGAGAGTACACAGCGTGATTAGGCCAGGGCAGCTCCTGAAAAAGTAGCTGCTGGTGTGTACAATGAGCTATTGTTGAGGGCTGTCCTCGCTCTCAGAAGAGACACGATCTTTCAGTGTGAGAAAAAACTCAGTCCTATTCATAAAGCCGGAGTATAATATATCCCTCCCCCTCCTTAAAGCTCCATGAAAGAGGCAGGCACTGAAGGGACAGGTTTAAAGGACGTGCATACACTCAAGTGCATGTGAGACACACTAACACACACATGGGATAGTGTCAGTTTACCATCAATTCAATCTAAAATGTAATTAGAAACTGGAACTTGTTTTATCTCTGAATATACGGTATATAAAGTTGTTTTCCCCAGGATTTATATTTTGAGTCAAATTCCTGGTTTGATGAAATTGGTGTCAAGTTAGTCCAGCTTAAAATAAACTCACACAAACTGGGAAAACAGACAACATGATAACAGAAGCATGTTAAGCGATGAAACTAAATCTCTAACTTGAATAAAATGTTTTACCGCCAATACACCCTCTTATTGGGTGATTGTATCTTGCATCCTTATTGTATCTTGCTTACTACAAGCAATCTTGTTTGGTTACAGTGAAATGTGTAAAGAAAAACAATGCAATTGTTCTGTTATTGTTGTGATAAGATTAGGGGTGTAACAAATAGTTTGAAGCTTAATTCATAACATTGACATTCAAATTCTATCAACATTATGTTCGGTTTAAACAGTAATTTTGCACAATTGCATTCAAAAATTTGATCTACATTAATGTTATTAGTATTATAGTATTTGTAAAGTGAGATTCCAGAGGTGTCCATGTTTATGAAACTGAGTTATTTTCTTTAAAGAAAGTTGATTTTAATAAAAAAAAAACACAACAAATTTAATCAGATGAATCACTTTTTTGTTTGTGGATCTCTTTTTTATGGTGAGGATGACAAAAAAAAATCAGACGTTCAAAGCTTCATTTGAAAAACAAAATATAATTTGAAAAAATGTAAGTCTAAGAAGTCTAAGTCCAAGTCTAAAACTGCTGAATGTATAAAAATAACATTTGGTAATGCCCTAGTTAAGATTAACACACAGACACAGTTTCCCAAGGTAAGTGTGAGAATAGAAATCCTAGACATGGTTTTCTTATGTAAGAGTGTTTAATTATCGTTGTTCAACATCTCAGCTTTCACAGAACATGACCGAAACTGTTTGTGTACGTGTGTCAACCGCAGGAATGCCAAATTAAACATTCCTCTTTGTGGCGGTGTTAGCTTATGTAAATGAAGCTGTCAAGGGCTCGATCGAAGTTTAGGAATACGGTCAAATATCAGACTGTCTGCAGGCTAGCAGTCCCCCAGTTTGTACGGCTGACTGTGGGAAACCTGAAGCCGCAACAGATCCTCAAAACAGTGTTAAATAGATCAGGCTGTCGTGTCATGGAGGCTGATGGAGGCGCTCTAATAGTGGCTTTAAAGAATTAAAGGAGGCTGAAGGTCAAAGAGCTCAAACAAGAAAAGAGGAAACACAAAGAGACAGAATAACCTGCATTGCTGTGCGAGGAAAAACCATCAAGCAAAAACTGATTAACAGGGCCATCCTCATATTGATTAATGAATTAATTAAGTCATGATTTGAAGCACTTACATAAATCCTTTGAAAGGGGATACCATCTCACTAACTACAGTATCGCACATACAGCCTGGACTTTTAGTCAAATTCTATCGTTATTAAACGATCATATTGTGTTTCTGAATGTGGTTAAGAACGGGGACAGGATGGAGAACATATTTGAGCCCTTTTAGTGCAAAATTAGTGGTATTTTTTTTAAAACAAGCTCTATTTTGATGCTTTTTATGCACTCTGGCAGCATTTACACGGGTTAAAACAAGAGTCGATATGTGAGCCTGAAAAGTTGTCCAGGAGGAAATGTATTGAATTAAGTATTACATGCATTTTAAACGGCTCTATGCTGGAAATCAGGCGTGGTGCATGAGCACTCTTCTTTCTGTTTTGAGCTTTAGTATCATACCTCTTTCAGCTTCTACGAAAACTTTAAACTGGCTTCTGCACAGTGAAGTGCAGGCAGAGCTCAATGTTGAAGTTACTCCCTGCTTTGTAACAATAAAGTGCCATTGTCTTTCAAACGTCACACTCAGGAACACACCCTGCAAAAACACGGACAAAACACTCCCTCCTGGGTGAGTGTGTGTGTGTGTGTGTGTGTGTGTGTGTGTGTGTGTGTGTGTGTGTGTGTGTGTGTGTAATGTAGAATGACAAGCACATTTTTTGTAACAAAGATCCTCAGACTATACTTGATGTGTACACACCTTCCTGTGAGCTGAGCGTTAAAAAGGAAAACATGGGGGAAACATAATATCCCTTTAACAAATTCTACTAAAAGCTTTTGTGTCCAAATAACGTGTTGATAATTACCAAATCAATGTGTTTTCCCCTTCCAAGTGCTGAATCTCAAATCTGAAGTCATTATCATCGTCCATTTACACATCTAACAGTGTGATAAATATCAAAGTGAAAACTGGGATTGAATATTTGATTTTGTTACTGTTAAAAGGAAGGGTGTGAGAATTCCTGTTGTGTGATGAATGAATGCAAACTGTGTGGTTGCATGACCCTTAGAGGCGCGTGTAGCCTTCCTGCCCTCAGGCCGATGAAACCTGTCATTGACAGACATAAAGATCATCCACTGAAAAGCGTTGGGGGAGCTATTGATCAAATCGAACAGGATGAGTCATTTGAATGCAACAAAAATTGAAATTGAAACAAACACAGGCAATAACTGATTATTAGTGTGCTGGTATCATGACAAACAGGATTAGAGGAAAAGTATTGAATTAGAAATGTCTTGTAGTAATCAGATTACTCTGGTAAAATGAGTTTAGAGTAGGTGAACAATAGCCTCGACTGTGAGACGATTGCTTTTTGAATGACAAACATCTCATTAGCATTTTTTCCATAAGAATGAAATGGAAGTGAAACTGTGATTACAGTGTAAAATGAGATGCATTATCATTACAAAGAAATCTAGCTTTGGCAGTGATTAGGCGGAAAGCTTTTAAATGAATGAGGACATAGTGAACTCTTTTGTCAGAAAGTTGAGGCAACAAGTACATCCCATGTTGAGCAACAATATCATGCCAATAGATAAATTGCTCACTGATTTGCAACACTGCCCACATTGGCCCAATACAGCCAGAGGCAATTGTCGATCGGCACACAGTACAGCAATTTTATTTAATCTTGGCTACCATGGTACAAAGTGCATCACTGATGGTTAACAAATTGACATCCTGTGATGGTAAATATCCTCATGACAACTTTTTAATAATTAACGACAACAGTCAAATACAATTGCTAAATATTTTACAACTCATTCATATTTCCAACCTCCTTGAATCCATACAGGCAAAGTCAATTTGAAACTTTTGCCAACAACTACTGTCAGTGCCCATGAGCAAGGCAACCCCTAACTGTTGCACTGACTCAATGACCAGCAAGTAGAGGAAGGCAGGTAGCATGCAGCTGTGGCTATGAGATGTAAATAAAAAAGCAGCAGCAACACTGACTGATAAACACCATCTTGATTCCAGGCCTACCTGCCACTCTGTTGGACCTGGCGTCCCGAGCGAGTCCAAACAGTGTGGAGAGGTGAGCCACGGGCCATGTGACAGCTCGCCATAACCACACTTTGGGCCGTGCTCTAGAGTGGGCCATGCTCTGTCTGTCTTCTCTCCCCTGCTGCAAAAAAACCCAAATACCACCCCGAATGTGCTCCCTCTCCTCACTCCTTTCGAAGATGTACAGATAATGGAGGAAAAGCATGAAAGGTACAGAGTAAGGAAGGTGAAAGGCGTAGGACATTTGTATAGAGATAGAGGGACTTAAAGACAGAGAGAGAGAGTGGAAAACAAGATAGAGGCCCACATGCATGTACCCTCTCACTATGTGCAGGAATGCACCTCGTACCTATGTGGAAAAAGTGTCGGACTGCCGGAGACAGAACTGTGCACCCAGACAGTATATGATGGCAAAAATAAATCTGAGCCAGAGCTTTGACTCCACAACTACTGTTGTTTAAGACATTAATTATTAAAACTCAGACACTGTATTAAACTCAAACGGTGGCTCACAAAGCTTACCTCAAATTCACAAATTAATCTGCTGTTACTCCACCTAAACCCTGCCTCAACGTGCTGATTCTGCCGCACTCACTATACTGAATTAGCATTGTAGTGAGATAGTGAGACAAAGCAAATTCCACACACACACACACACACACACACACACACACACACACACACACACACACACACACACACACACACACACACACACACACACACACACACACACACACACACACACACACACACACACACACACACACACACACACACACACACACACACACACACACACACACACACACACACACACACACACACACACACACAGTTATGATAACCCTCAATTTAAATACACAGTCCTCCTTCCGCTGGTCATTGTGGACAGTAAATAGGGATGTCTTGTTTGCATAGTTCACGGAGGAATTTAAATCAAAAGAGAGTGTGTGTGTGTGTGTGTGTGTGTGTGTGTGTGTGTGTGTGTGTGTGTGTGTGTGTGTGTGTGTGTGTGTGTATGTGTGTGTGTGTGTGTGTGTGTGTGTGTGTGTGTGTGTGTGTGTGTGTGTGTGTGTGTGTGTGTGTGTGTGTGTGTGTGTGTGTGTGTGTGGCAGATTCCTGCTATATTACATTTTGTCTTCAGTGGCTGAGTATTACTTTTTGAACTGACCTGCAGGCAACTTGACCTCATAAGTAAACTGTGACATCAAGCTCTTTGTCTTCTCTTTTGCATTGTTTCCAACTAACCCTTTAGGCTACAATACTTATTATACTTTTTCCAGCATTGTTTAAGTCATTTCTAAGAGTCCAAAGTGATGTCTTCAAATATCTTGTTTTGTCAAACCAACAATTAAATACTCAAATATATTAAATCCACCTGATTGCTCTAAAATTCCCAATCTCAGAGCACCCTGGTGGGCGATGCCATAAGCCATAAATCACAACATGCCCAGTCTTACCTTGTAGCTGCTGCTGCTCCAGGGCCAGTGTCTCCAGCGTGTAGTTGCAGAACTCCAGATTCTCCATTGCTTGCATGCGAGCTGTCTCATCCTCCTCCTCTTCCAACATGGTCCTGAGTTCCTCCGCTGTGTGTGCATATGCCTCCATGTCGTGCTCCACCTCTTGTAGCCGTAGCAGCAGCTGGTACCTTTCCTCCTCTTCCCTTTCTCTCTGACTCTCCAACTCCATCTCTCTTTCCAGCTCTTTCTCGGCTTCCAGCTGGCACTGGATTTCGTGTTCCTGGGCGGCTGCAAGGTCACCGAACTCAACTCTTTGGTCGAGGAGGTTCATAGCTGGCTCATCAGGGGAGTAGAAGATGTTGGGAGGAGCAGTATTTTGTCTTGGGCAACGAGGAGGGGGACGCGGAGCAGGGCGGGCTGGTTTGTATGCAGGTGGGGCAGAGGGACGAAGGACTCTAGGACGAGGTGGGGGAGGGCGAAGGGTCCTACGCCTCTCTAGTGAGGAAGAGGCAGAGTTTGACTGCAAAAGGTGTGACAACGGTGAATGCGCGGACCCTCGCATTATATCGCTTTCATTGCTAAAGTCCATAATAGAAAAGTGCCGCAAGATACTGGATTGCTGACTCAGGTCACCTGCAGAAGCACCAGAGCTCATGTTTGTGTCACTATATGAAGAAGTCAAGCTTTTCTCAAATTCAAAGAGCTGCTGGGTTAGCTTGGACTCCAGGTCGCCGGCTGAGGTTGCCAGGGCATCTAAGGTGATGGATGTTGACATACCATTGGCGCCACGCACCGTCTGCTGGGATCGTTGCTGTGTCTCAGTGCTGCCCATCATCATATCAGCATCACTGACACTAGCATGACGGGTTAGCTTCTTCTGCATA
Organism: Echiichthys vipera; assembly: GCF_963691815.1. Taxonomy (NCBI): domain Eukaryota; kingdom Metazoa; phylum Chordata; class Actinopteri; order Perciformes; family Trachinidae; genus Echiichthys; species Echiichthys vipera. Next base: position 11,544,624 of record NC_139843.1, on the reverse strand, counting down.
TGGCCCTCGGCAAGGTTAAATAACGTCTGGGCAAGACTGCCACTTCTGTTGCTGGTGGTGGCACCATCCTTTGGTGGCCTCTGGTGGTATCCTCTGTTTTTAGACCATCCAGACTGAGTGCTAGGGAGGGTTAGGCTGTGAGTAAGTTTGGGCTGTAAGGATCGAATATTACCATTAGTATAGCTAGACCGATTTGCGCCAGAAGATGGGCCATGGTGTCTATGACCTCGTGCAGGCAGGCTAGACCGTGATGGCAGTCTGGGCCTTGCTGGAGGAGTGGATTTGGGTCTCTCAGGCCCACGATGTATTGGGGCAACAGGTCTACGTGGCTGAGAACCAGGCCTACTTGCCCCATCTCTCTGTCCTCTGCTGTTAATTTCAGCTCCAGTTCTTTTGTTTTCACTTTGCCACCTCTGCTCTTCAGTCCTCTCAAAGTAGTCCAGGTCCCACACTGTATGATCCTCATATGTCCTCCATTCAGGATCATTCTCTGACCCATTGGGACATAAATCATCTGAGCTGTGTTCAGAAATACAGCTGTTTTCCTTGTCCTGTTCTACTTCAACATTTGCTTCCTCTGCAGTTTTCTGCACACTGTCCTCTATTTTGACAAAACGATGAGGAAAAATACCACGTCGCCCTCGCAGCTCGCCCTCCAGCCAACCATCTTCCAAAGTGCTTATAAGACGTATGCGATCCCCCATATCAAAGTCCAACTCGCCTGGTTCCATGGCTCGAAACTCATACAGTGCCACTACATGGACACCGTCCTCCTCCTCCTCCTCTTCTACTACAGCCTCCTTCTGCTCCTCTTCCTCTCTCATAAACACCTCTCCTTCTACACCTTCCTCCTCTGTCCCCTCTTCTGCATCGTAAGGGTCCTCGTAGCTAAATTGTTCAGAATCATTGTTAAAATACTGGAAGTCCACAGGCTCCTGAGGAGATCGGAGGGATCCCTGGAGCTCCACAAACCCCTCTGGGAAGATGCCCCTGCGGCCATCCAGCTCGCCCTGGAACCAGCCTGGCTCGGGCAGGCCGGTGATAATGATCAAGTCCCCCTCGCGGAAGTCCAGCTCCTCATTGAGCTGCGCATGGAGACTCATGAGGGCCCGGGCCTGGCCCAGTGCGTAAGGTGGGAGCTCTGAAGCCTGGGCCTGAGCTGAGCGTTCAGAAAGCTGCCTGGAGCGGCCTGAGAGAGTCAGCTCCTTCACACATGATGTGGGGAAAAGACCACGGATGCCCCAGGCATTACAACCACGCTGCCAGGTTTCTCCAAGGTCCATGGACCCTGCTGCCTCTCCAACTACCACATCACCTACAGAGACATGAGATAAAGGGATCACATCGAACATACATTTTACTTTTGTTGTCATAGTGTCATATTATTCATCTATTTATTGTCATTTTAGAAAAAACAGATAAGAGGGGAAGGCAATGACAGGAGACGCAGGCTGTCCTGATAGTTGATCTAATCAATCTACAGCATATATACTATAAAGTATATATGTTCAATATTTAAATTATCTGATACTCTAATTCCAAACAGTAGCCAATTCATTATACAAGCCTGTAGGTGCTGCTTGTGGGGATTTAATAGTTGATCTGTTTTATTTTTTATTTTTTTGCAATCTAATACTCTAAATACTTAATGAAACCAAACTGAACAGAAGTAAATTCACTTGACTTTACTCTCAATGAAGCACCGGGTGTTTCTGTCTGCATTCATGTAGCATCAGTAACGTCAAGTTATCTCAGATAACCTTTATTATTGCATTCCCGATAACCGCATTAGGGTCAGCACTGCTGCTAATATATGAGGAGGATATGGGATTATAGGAATGTTGACTCGCCAGTCAGAAATCACGGGGGTCACATTCCAAAGACCTGTGGCTCCACCTCCCATTGTGTCTGGGGCCAAAAAACTGGAATGCAGCCAATAAGGACCATGGAAAATCATACTGGAAATGAAGATTTAAACTCTCAGATGGCCAGTTAAGACTGTTTCCTATAATCCAGGAAGCGTTATTTATCTCTGACAGTAGGGAATTATACTGAAATATTGTTGTTGAGTGAACTCGGTCATAAGAAATAAGATATTTGTACGTATGACTAAAGGACACTGAATGAATTGTTGATTTATTATTTGACACAGTGGGGCTACTGAAGAGCAGGGCAGTTAGCATTGTCTACTGAACAAGCTTTCAATAGATAATTCAATACTCAATACTTCAACTACTACTATGACTATGACTACAACTTCAATGACATGAAAAGACAACAATGAAAAGCTTTACCGATGCAAAGTATCTCTGCAAACATCAGTGTTGTATGCCTGAGGTTGTTGTAGCATGAGAAATCAGAACAAAACAACTAATGTAATCACATGACATGGTTTAAACATGTTAAAAGAAAAGCTGGAGACTACGAGAGTCTATGTAGGATTTAAGTTTAGCATCTGGGGACATCTAGTGGGGAGTTTTGGAAAGTAATGTATGTTTATTGTCATTATTATGTGGTGCTGTAACAGTGGGGATGCATTCAATTCAGGTTCTATATCTCTAAAATGTTGAGTTCTCAGGAACTGAGAGACAAAGATGGATGTTCTAACTTTCAAAATGCATCTATTGTTTTTATCCAAGTAAGATTAGTCCATTTCTAAACTGATAACAGAACCTGTTAGTGAAGAGTAGATCGTCTGACCTCACAAAATGAAAACTGGAAAATGAGAAATAAAGTAACTGTTCTGCTTTGGGGTAGAAAATAGCTTTCCTCATAAGAATCGATGTGACTTTAATGGCCTGAACAATAAGGATATAATACAAAATCAGAGGCAAACCTGTGTCTGTAGCTGACTATGAATAAGACTCCTACTCTCCTCCTAGGTCTACGCATCAGTTCTGACTTTTAAAATTAGACTGGGGTCTACAAAGCTGTACAAAGTGACCTTTTTACCTTCTTTCCCAATCAACTTTCTACAGAACCTCCACCAGACATTACGCCAGAGGGATGTCACAGGTTTGATTCTTTGCTAATTTGTTTCTAGGTTACAAAAAGACTTCTGACCATGTGAATGCCATATTTCTTAAACTGAGTTTCACTCTCAAAGAAGATGCCATCAAGAAAAACCAGTGCGTTGTGTTGAGTTTTAAGAGTAACTAATTTTGTTGTACAGTTATAAGTATAATACCCGGTTGTACTAAAGTTGAATGGTGCACAAAAAAGATTGTATGATTTTTATTTCTGGCATTATTCAACTTAAGAGTGTGTGGGTCCCAATTTGTGGAAGTGGAGACAAGGTCACAATGTCCAACACAACACAACTACACTGCAACACAAAATAAACAATTTACCTGAGCACAGCAACATCAACAAGTAGCGTTAAGCTAAGTGAGAAAACATGGACCATTATAGTTAACAGTAGTACCAAAACCATTAAAAACATCATCCTGTGCAGAACATACAAACTTACAACACATTAATAACAGAGAACAAAGCCCATGTGTGCTCTCATACTTTAATCTTTATTCTAAAAGTCATCATTGTCTGTATGCAGTATGTCCGTACCTCTCTTCAGGGACAGGTTGCCCGGCTCCGCGGAGCTGAAATCATTGATGCACACGTAGAGTCTGTCTCCAAGTTTGGTGCTGGGGATGGTAATCTCTTCCACAAAGGTGGTGGGAAACTGACCTGAAGACAGGGAACAGAGGAGAGAACACAATATAATAATAAAATAAAACATAATGAATAAATAATAATAATGAAAAATAAATGTTAACTCACAAGCATACCTGAATAAAGTATCATCATCCTAATTTCATAATTTGCAGATATTTGCAATACAGGGAGAGGAAAGTGTAATGAGGGTAATTGAGATGAACAAAATAACCTTGAGGAATCAATCATTTGATTTTTTTAGAGTGGACTAATAAGGCTACCGTTTTACTGTAGTTTGCAGAATATTAAAATATATATTTGAAAATATTTGTGTACTATTTTACAGTACAATCCTCACATTAGAAAAAAATGTCTTTACAGGTTATAAATTGTTCTTAGGGGAAGCTTTGCAGTGGTCACTGACACATTTAAATATTTGGAGAATGCCAAAAGATCAAGAAAAAGCTGGATTCAATAAAAAAAAACATTATTTGAATAGAGCACTTCACTTCAGTACAAAAGGCACCATTCATGTTTCCAGGGAAGTCGTGCCATAAATGTATTGATATAATCTATGTTTTCCACAAGAGGTTCAGGGCGCTCACATTGACTTCCCCTCTTCTCTTCCTCTTCCCTCTGAGGGAATCCCCGTTCTCATATTAAGTGACTCTTGGAAAACCTTAAGTGGATTTCTGTGCGTAAAACCCTTCAAGGGCAGAGAAAAAAAGGAAACAATGATGCATACTTCTCATTTTGCCCAGAATTCATTGTGATCTTTCACATTTCCTTTGCAAAATGTGCAATGGAACATGAAAAGATGAGTGGAACAAACACTTTTTTAATGTAGGAACTTATTTATTAAAGTAAGACCTGCAATACTCAATTCCCCACCTTGCAGAGTGGTTTTCATTGATTATTCTAAATTCAATAATGTTTCATTTTTAATCCCCTGCCCCCCTCAAACCCTGCCTTCTTTACTCTCCAAGTGGCCAGTTCCGGACGTATAGTGCAATACATTACAACACTGCCTCAAAAAGGAGTCAAACAATTATTAGAAAAGCATCATACAAGGAAACCTGAAAGACCCATCACCCATAGTTTCCCATGTGGCTTGTTTTTATAATCAGTAATCTACAGTAAGCTTCTCCATGTAGTTTTATATGACAAACGTCCTTTGTGGTAAACAAAGTGCAACTTCTTATTAGAAATATTCAACCGATCGATTTATTTATAGTAATTAATGACCCCTGACCACTTACCTGTGACGCCATCTTTGTCACCAAGCAACCAGAACTCATCCACGACACTGAGCACCTCGATGACATCACCGGTGAAGAGTGGCAGCTCCTCAGAGACGCTGGGGAGAAACTCAAAGACTGCACGCACCACCGATCCTGCTTCCATTACTCATAACCTGAAGAGGTAAAAAAAAAAAAAAGAGGACATTACGAGATTATTCACAAGCCGTTTAATATATAGAAAGGAGGAAAAAGTTAACCAGAAGTAAAAAAAATAAATTAAAATGCACAAATTGCAAAACTTTAATAAGAAAATGTCAAGATGCAGAAGTCTTTCCCACGAGGGACTGTAGCACACTGGTGCTATTCAAAATCCTCGGCATACAAATGGACAAATGCCTCACGGAGAGAGCGAGCTTTCTTGAAACAACACCAAATGAAAGGGGGAGAGAGAGAGAGAGAGAGAGAGCGTGAGAAAGCTGCACTAAAAAGGAGACAGAAAAGCAAAAAGAGTTGTATTTAAGAAGGCTGAAGGACATTCATCAACACTCTTCTGTCCTCCGGTGTCTCTGCTTTCTAATCAGGAACGGTTAGGGATGGGCAGTAACTATGGCTCTGTGTGCTCACAGTTACTGGCAGATGCAATCCTTAACTGAAAATATTTTATAACTCACAAACCTATGCAAGTCAAGTCATTCTTGCTACCCTGTTATCACTGACTTGCGTGCCTCCCACGTTATTATTCTTACACTTTCCAGTGAGCATTTAAGCTACTGTTTTCACATTTCTCCTTGCTTGTTTTGTATGACGCAATAGATACATGAATTCTCATGAATCATGTCTTATTTCATTGAATGAAAGCATCACCTAAATAAATAATACCGAGACGCCTCCTCTTAGCTTTATTTTTGAAATGAAGGACTTTTGTAAACGCTCTTCCTGCATAAAAATTTAATTCAATAGAATATAATCCCATTAACCAACTGCTGCTCTCCTTAAATGAGCATCCAGCTCCTTCAAATAGCGTCTAGATCCCCCTAACACTGTTTTGGAAAACAGATGATACAAGAAATAAAAATGTGCATACAAAATAAAAGTATGTGTGTGAGGAGAAACTCTATAAACTAACTGCATTCATCCCTTTTAGTCGCTTATTCAGGGAAACTTCAAATGTGTGCTCAGTAGCTGACTTCTTCAATTATCAGCAAAATGAGCAAACACACAGAAAACAGTAAGTATTCTGCCAGCCCTTGTGTATCATTATCTGGAGACAGAGTAACCACAGGTGGGGATGGACGCGCTGAAAGAGACGGGAAATGGGAGAAGAGAGCCGTAGTTGGCCACAGTCAATGGAGCCTCTGTTAAGTGGGCCGATGGAGCCGAGGGGGGACAGGAACAGGACTCTAGTCCAGTTCAGTGCCACTGTCTCTGGGGAGAGACACGGCTCAGGTTATCCTGCATATGGTTGTGGCGGTAGATAGAGGGGGCAGCTGACCAGCGTTAACAGAAAATAGAAAGAATGTGCGTGTGTGTGTTTAGGTTTCTTTGTAGTGAAGGTAAAGCAGTACTGCTTTACTTAACAAAAGCAGTTGTGCTCACAGTTCAGTGAAGTAGGTTGTGAACTAAACACCACATAGTGTTGAAGCCACGGTGTAACCCAAGTCGATGCATTAACTAATGCAAACTACAGAGATGTGAGCAAGTAGAGGCTAAAATACACAGCAGGTAATGAGCATATTTTTTGTTAATGTTATGTCATTTTATTCATCCATCGATCCAAAATGTGATGGCTTCTTAGAGCCTACTCACACTGTCCTTTTGGCCGCGGCCAAAACCGTTTTTTCAGCTAAAGCCTAGTACCTTTAAGCAGTGTGAGTGGACCCGCTCCGCGCTCAACTGCGGCCAGCGGACTGTCCACGGCCTGCTTGAAAGAGGTGGGCTTTAGCGGAGCCGTTTGCACATGTACGAGCACGTGCATGCGCACGTGTACGAGCACGAGCACGAGCCCTACGGCAGTAGCGTTATGTCCGCCTGTTCGGACATGTAAATAGAAGGACGGACCATGCGCGGACATTTAACAACAACAACAATGGCGGTGAAAGGTTCACGTTGGTGTGGTGCGGAGGTGGAGTGTTAACTGCAGATTTGGTCGGATGAAAATATTCAAAAACAGTCGACAAGACGCACAAAAACTCCGAGGTCTGTGGAAAGATTTGTAAACAAAGCCACACACACGCGATCAATGCGTGTGACGTGTTACGGCGTGATGGCGTATGGACAGCAAGAAGCATTGGCTTCTTGCATTGGCAGTGTGAGTAGAAACGGGGCTGGGGCGTGGGGGGGAGAGGGAGGGGGGACAAGTACCCTAAAGTCCGGGTCTCGGTCCGGGAGGACAGTGTGAGTACGCTCTTAGTGTCCTTTCTCTTTAAGATAGAGCAGTGTGAGCAACATGTAACTCATCTTTCTGCCCATCCTCAGTTCAAATGAAACAATAGCTGCCCGTCAGGCACCACGGTGAATTGATCATGTCCTAACATGCATACAGGTGAATCATATATCCACCCATCTCTAGGGATGGTATCCATGAAACAGTGGGTTATAATGATCCTCCTAACAACTCACAGCCTAATCTGTTGTGTCCCAGTTTATGAAGGTAATTCCTGTAAACAGATACACATTTTTAGAAAAGATAAAGGTCTTCAGATCACACAAGTAATGTCTTACTCTCTAAACTTGTACACTGAGGAATGGTTCTTCCAGAAACTGCTGTGCCATGAATTAAAAAGAGCATAGACAGCACAGAAAATATAAAAACAGATATTACAGTGTTTACAATTCTGCCTTTCTGCTGCTTTCAGTTTACTGTTAAAGTACATCAAATTATTTGTTGAAATCCAGAATTAATTTTAATGAACAAACTGAACATTACGAGCTGAACACAAAAGGCACCATTATAAAAGAGAGTGACTACATTAACAATTAAAGCACAGTTTCACTTAAAAATCCCTGAGTGCAATATCGCAGTGTTTCATGATGTGCATCACGTCCACTCGTGTCTGCCGCTACAGCTGAGCTTACAACAAATACCCAGAAAACCAAACCTCTTCCGCTTTCTTCAAGTTAATCCTCAAATCTGCATCCAGCCAGACAAGCTCCTTAGTGTTATTTATGGGTCTGTCAGTGTGTCAGTGGCCCCTGTGCTTGGTGACTTTTACACCCTGCTCAGGCTGATGACCACACAACCTGCCTTTACGGAAAACCAGGGATACTGTGGCCCTGTACTGTAGTTGAACATGTTTCCATTCAGATTTTACACAGGACAGCTGACACATAAAAATAAGCATGTATCTTTGCAATGCAAAAAAGTGCTAAGTCAGTCTACTTCCCTTAATAAATGAATCAGGTTGCAATTACAAGTCATGCAAATGCCAGATACTAAATGATTAAGAGTCATATGAGTGACAACATGAATATTTACAGCACAATAAAGTAAGATGGTGATCATTGGAAATACTGCATCTGCTAAACATGTGTAAACTGGCATTAGAAATTAGCTCAGAGCTTCACAGAGCATACTAAATACACAATAGTTTATATAATACTATATTATTTTTGGAATAATTATTGCTACATGTATAGCACACATATGAAATAGGTCATTTCCGGATGGCACAATAAAGTGGCAACCGCCGCTGCTGAAAAAATGAACGCATAAGTGCAGAAAAAACTGCAGTTCCTCAAAAGGCTTGAGTCAATCTCCATAGACCCCCCATGTTAAAATCCCCAATTTAACAGCAGAAATAAACAAAACTATACACAAATTATTGAATGATAGGTGGATGCTGGCTAGCATAGATTGTTGGCTCGCCATCCGTGCTCCACCTCTTCGCCCATTTTTGGATTAGCTGGGCGTTAGGCAACATCGGGCACTGCCAAGGTGGCAACGACCAGGGCCACTGGCAGCCACCCACTTTGAGCTTCATTTAGGCTCTTCTGAAACCTACAGTATGGGTGACGTATCAAACACTACATCCATATTTTATACAGCCTATGGGCACAATAACAAAACTCTTTGCTGAAATCTAGTTTAATGTCTGAACACCACTATAAGGCTCAGCTCTCCTGCAGACATGTCTCGACCTAATTAACTAAGGACAAGAGTGATTAGTTTCAATTTCTATCCAGCTAAGTCGTGTTCATTCTGCTCCTTGTAGGCCTATTCCACATTTTTTTCACTGCACAAATTAAATTAACTAGTCGCAAGCGTCAATTAGGCATAGTCTTGCTGATGTATAATATAAAAAAAGAACATTATGCCAGCAGAGTTATGGCGTTTCTGGATCTTAATACGTAAACACCAACACTAGTGTCAGATTGCCGGAGTTGATTTTAGAGTATGTAAGGCTCTTCATCTTCCTCTTATTGTAAAAAGCATGCTGTGCATGTTTCAGTGTGTGAACAGCTCATTGTGACTCACAACAACAACAGCTGAGGACCATTTTGTTTGGATTTGAAAAAAGAGAGGGAAAAGCAGGATCATGTCAGGAGTAGCAGGCACGTCTGGAGGAAATGTTTCAACCACTTTGGTAGTCTTCCAGTGCCAGATTGTACCAGTTCACCTCCTTCTATCAATGGAAGACAACATTAAACATTGTTAACTGCTTATTCACCGCTGCAGAGCATGTCTCAGGAAAGCACACAGGGCATTTCACACTCTGGAAAGGCCTCATAACAAGACTTAAACAGGTGTGTCTCTTCTATTTAGATTTATGAGGTCTTGATAAGAAATGGGACTCTGATCATGACTGTATCCTGGAAAAAAACTCCTGACAACAGAGAGAACTATTTTAAAAGTAAAGAAACCAGACAGCATTCTGCATCTTCATATAGTATTCACCAGGGAGGAATAAGAGTTTGGTTGTTGTTATTTAATTAAATTTAGTTCTTGAATACTGGGTCCTAAATGAAGAATTAAATACAAAAATGAAGGTCTTCTACGGCTTCAACAACACTGATGATATAATAAAGGAACAGAGAGTAGGTGTGATTCTTTAAGGAGACAGGGTGAATAGGACACTGTGACTGAGACCTGTGTGCGCCACTTGGCACCGTCCTGGAGAAAGTAACAGGATTACGGCAGACAGCTAAGGCAGCAGCTGACACACACACACACACACACACACACACACACACACACACACACACACACACACACACACACACACACACACACACACACACACACACACACACACACACACACACACACACACACACACACACACACACACACACACACACACACACACACACACACACACACACACACACACACACACACACACACACACACACACACACACACACACACACACACACAGCTGGCAGTGGGACAAAGCACCAACTGTCTGACCTGAGACATGGCCCTGGAACCATCATCACCCTTTACTAAACTGCCTGTGCGTGTGTGTTTGTTTGCGTGTTTCCTGACCTAATTGATCAATATATGATGCTATTTTGCTATTTTAACGGATAAGCATGTGATAAAAGTCTGTTGCTAGCATTTTTACATGAGTAGTGATGAGAAAGGTTTCCCTGTTTCTCTCAGTGTCAGCAGGAAAACACCTCCTCACTCCAATTAATGCACCATCTAATTAGATGTTTAACGAGGATGACATTACAGGTAGACAAACTAGACCCCTGTACAATTCGGGGACGGAAAGATGAACAATTGTTAAATTAAAATCAGAATTTAAAAGTGCGATTTTCAATCCTGAAGAGCCACAACTTCAGTTGTACAGTATATTCTTGTAATATTCCCATTTACAGGCAGTTGTGCAAAATAGGATCCGACACCGGTGGCGGGCTTGTTTGACCGCGCATTGCAAGTTTGCACATATCCAAATACCTGTTGATATCCAAGTCTTTTATAATGTTTAAAATAGGTGTGTTTCTCTTTCTGACTGTTGCAAACTGAGGAAAAGACCCATATTGAGACGCATATTCTGAATGTGCTATATACACGACCAAAGAATGCTTGTATAACCCCCCAAAATACCAGCATATCCCACATCTTAATCGTGAAATGCTACATTTGGAAAAAGGCCTTACTTGGAATATCCAAATGGAATATGCTGTTTACATGACCTGTATCAAATTGGACAATTGTCATATTCATTATAATAATGACTACATAAACACTAATATGTCACTATGTTAATGTGAGTACTGAGTGGAGGAAGTGGGATCTGCTGACTGCCTGTACCTTTTATTGAACAGAGTCATCTGATGCCAACAATGAAGCTGCTGCCTCATTATCCGTCTGCCTGCCAGGATGAGGCTCACACTGCTGCACGACCAATGTGCTATTCATCCTATTCAGATACACTGGAGTGGCAGCCTGGCACATGCCTGTGCGTGGATGTCACACACACATAGACAGGTAGAAGCCTCTGGAGTGGGCTGGATGACAGCTGATGTCTTTTGATACCGACTGTTTACTGTGCAGCAGTGTAGTCCTCTAATGCAGAATGCTGAGTCCACTAAAATGCATTGGCCTCAAAACAACATCACCAAAACAGGTGAGCAGCGAGTGGACGGTTCTGGATATTAAAAACTGTGGGACATCTGTTGCTTTTCTTTTGACCGTCTAGTCTTTCAGCACATGATGGGTGGACGAGGAGGGGGAGAATGAGAAGGCTCCGGTTGACAGTTGTCAACACAAGTCATGTGGTTTTCTAACCATCTGTTTAGAGTCAGCGGCACATAGACCTGCAGCCTGATATCATATTTTTTTTCTTTGCAAAATAAATGTAATGAACCATGGCAGTAATAAATACATGTCATATTTGGCTAAAATGGTTACACTACGGTCTGAGCTAAATAATTTGTCAACATTATACAAACACACAAAACCCCATATGAAATGATTTAGTTCAGGGCGTTCTGCTGGCTTGGTGGTCTATTCCACAGAAGGGCTGAACTTTTAGTTTTGATTATATGTTTGGTTTATAAAATGTCAATCTTAAAAATGTCTTAAAGCTTAAGGTTACATCTTAACATGCTTATTTTGTCAAATCAACAGTCCACAACACAGAGGCAAGTAACACATCCTACAATTAAGAAACTGAAATTAGCATATGTTTGGCATTTTAGTGTCAGAAAATACTTAAAGGTCCCGTATTGTGCAAATTTTCAGGTTCATACTTGTATTTTGGGTTTTTACTAGAACATGTTTACATGCTTCGGTGTACAAAAAACATTATTTTTCTGCCTAACCTAGCTCTGAATATACCTGTCTTCAGGTATATATCTCTGTGTCATCAATTGCAGTTAGGGAATGACTGTACGGCACATTTTACCTTTATATAGTATAGTTGTGACATAATCATACAGAAGTTCTGACGGCTTGTACAAAATCATAAAGAAAAAATATGAAGGTCTCATTTTTATAATATGGGACCTTTAAATTATGACTAGTCTATCAGAAGAGTGATGAATTGACTCAATGTTTCAGCTCTAATCCACATACCATACATAGTTTTTGGTTCAAATGCATCCCGGGGGCTTTTGCTGCATGGCAGCCATCCCAGACACCCAGTTGTTGCAGTTCATCCCATCTTTTTTCTATCTTCTAAAGGCAATCCCCCTCATAAAGATCAACAAATAGTATGGTACCACATTGTGCTCTAATGTTATTGCTCTAAACAAGCACAAGGCACGACAGTGAAGAGAGCAGTCTGGCTTTAAAATGCATTTCAAAGAGATGAGGCAGCATGATGTGGCCTCAGCCAGCTGGATAAAAAAGAACACATCTGGCGAGCTGAGTCAAATGCCTAAAGATGCCAAACTCTGTTGAAATATTTGGCAAAGCTGTCCCGTTTCACTCAAACAGTAAACACATACTGTACACAAAGATGGTTGAAAGAGCATGCAGACATACAGTACTGTACACTAATATGCCAGCTCTGCATTTCATTACAAACAATCACTGCAGTGGAAACAAAGCCTATTTTGTCACAACACGATCAACAATTCGAATTGCTTACATAAAGAGACAGGAGGGACTGTTCCTTTTATTTTAAATAGCCCAAACAGAATGCTGACTTCTGGTTCAGGTGATGCATCCGTTTGAAAAAGCATTAGACCAATACTGTCCTTTCCTTATATACTGACATTTCACACTCACTGTTGTCTCCCTTATGATAAAAACATAAAGCATACAAAATACACACTTGATTTAATGTGGCATATTTGGGCTAAATGTGAAGATCAGTTATTTTTTTACTTACGTTAACTCTTATTTCCATCATATTTATCGGTTATGATAACATCTTACTCACTAAATTATTATCTAAAAATCGAATAGGATTTTTACAACCAACTGATTAGTAACATAAAGTTACCATTTACCTTTTTTAACTTTAAAATATTGTGGTTTACTCAAAACAATTGCAGCAATAGTTTGACATTTTGAGCAAGACATTATTGCTTTATGCCCAGGGTTAAATGACAGTGGTGTGAATCTACAGCTAGCAGCCGCCAAGCTTAGCATAAGGACTGGAAACAGGGGGAAACAGCCTGGGCCAGTGCAAGTCATTTTCTGAATCTGTGTCATGTGTTTTAACACTGCCCTGCCTGTTTCGGAGACTAGCGGCAGCTCCTGAGTGTACTCATTCCAAGAGATGTGAGCACAGACTATGACCGATCCCTTAGCCCCATAGTAACCGAGGTATTGGGCCAATTTTTCAAAAGCCACATAACTTCTGAGCATTCTGACACCAGGAGAAAATTAACTTGGTTCGAGACCTGTCTCTGTCCCAGCAACACACTCTCGCAAGATCTGGAAACACAGATGAGCTGAGTTAGAGAAAGACAAGACGAGCAAGTCCGTCATCTTCCACACGTCTGTAATTCTTTTTAGAAAATTACAAAATGTGTTTCTATGCTGCTTACTGTATCTCCTGGAACTTTTCTAACAGTAGAGAGGGCATTGCAAGATGTGTTGTTGCTACATGAATGTAGGGGAAAACCCTGGGTGGGTCCTTGGAAAAAAAGACTGGAAATACTCTCTTTTTTGGCTCATCCATAGCTCCAAGTCCACCTCTGTCTTTACATTTTCATTCACTTTGTATCTCTGCAGTTTGGTGAGCACACAGGCATCCCTAAAGGGAATATGCTTAATTTACATCTATCCCCTTTTTTTCCTTTCCGTTGATCCTTTCTCTCACATAATTGTTTCTCCATTCCTTTCTCAAGCATGCACATGTTGAATATTAATGGCTTTCATGACACAAACACATATACACACATTGGGTGGAACTGTTCTGTTGCATAAACATTTCCACAGCGAGGACAGCTCAGATGTCTGAGCTCTGAGGGCAGAGACTGCGTTGTCACGGATACAGGGATCTGTTTGGACAGCGGAGGATTTTTCCCTTAGAGAACCCCAGAGGTGCCCGAGGATATGCCGCCCCCTTTAGACATGGCTGAGCCCTAATAGTTTGCATATGAGCAGTTACATAACTGATCTCTCCCTTGGAATCACACCATGACATGTCTGCAGAAACGTGATAAATTCAGGGTTAAATAAGTGTGCTCTCTTCGAGGAAATCCATCCAAACACTAAATTCTCACATCTACTTCCCAAAACATTTAAACAAATCAGGGTGAATTGAGGACAATGACAAGAGACTGCAATGATGGCAAAACCTAGGCGGCTTTGAGGAGTTTTGTGAATTAACTCTTGGAACAGCTCACTGGGACTGGCCTGAAATAATCGACGCAGAGGACTGTAATACCAGCTCCATGTGAATTCTGTAAAAGAGCCCTAAATACAGCAGTACCGTCACAATCTGACTCGAAATGGTCAGATATGTACCTAGAGACCATCTTGCAATGGGTTCACACCAGCCGTGATGCAAAATCATCCCAGGGGCCTTAAGGGGCCCTTCCCTACTTCTTACCCCGCTACTTCTGGTGCCCTTTCTCAGATCACATCCATTTTGGAACTTGACCTTCATTTTGATCTACACCAGACACCTGTAAGGTTTCATGACTGTATCTTGTATGTATGGGACCCTATTTTGGTGACCAAATCTGGCTGCAGACAGACATATCAAACCTAGCAAAACACTCCAAACAGCCTCTATGATAGTTCCCACTGTAGTAGGAGTACAATACCAGCATCAATGTCACGGCTGGTAACAAGCAAATATATGAGAAACATAATTGCTCTCAGTTTTATAAATACTTGTATATGAATTAAATAATGCTTATTATGGTGTAAAGGTTCAACAGAAGTGACTAAAGGTCCATAAAACCAGTTACATAACCACATTCTAAATACTGCCATCATAACAATTTTTATAAGATCATACCAAGATACTCAAGACCGACCCAAAGTAAGCCAACCCAAGTAAGTCTGTTTTTTCACGTGGAGCCTAATGTTAGCTACGACGACATTAGCTAGCATTAGCTCTTGTTAAGCGGCCCTGCCAGACCGGCATATTGTCAGTTAAGTCAACTTTAACCAGCCCAGTTCTGTGTGAAAAAACAACGGCAGAGATCAACCTGATTAACTGAACGTACTTGCTGTTTAAGAGTTCCATGTGAACTCACAGAAGACATTACCATATGCTAGCTGCCAGCTAGGCTACGGAACGGGCTGTGGGTCCGGAAGACTGACATCCTTGCTTCAATTTATGATTACCCTCTCCTCGCTCCCTCCCCTCATAACCCCATTCTCCACACCAAAACAGTGAAAGAAAAGTTAAATGCTGAAGTACATGAGATGTATTGTTTTGTTTGGTTGTTGTTTTACTCTGGTATTGAATCCAGAATTGTGGAATTTCACTGGTATTGGTATCGACTACAAAGTTTTTGGTATTGTGACAGTCCAATTACAGGATATCAATTACCATATGGAGACCAAAGGGTGATTAGCTAATGGCTAGTATTCATGTGCAAGCAAATTTTGCTACATATAGAAATTATTTATTATCTACCCTGACAGCACACACTAACTGGGCAGAAGGCTGGGCGGTGTTCAAGTGTGTTTCTTGTTTATTCTGTCTTCTGTAACATGGCTCTCTGTCTTCAAGGCTTTTTGTCTCAGTCTGAATGTATAGTCCAATCTTAAGAAGCCACAGTATTTTGTCTATGAAAGCAAGATAAATAGTTATCAACAGTACCCCTAAAAGTATGATAAATGATGACAGCTAACTAAGCATCAGTTTTCTGAAATATCACTCTTATGATGTCTGATGAGCGATGTGCATGCTTCACCCTTTTCTTTGCCTCCTCTGCTTATACTGGCTTTAAACTCAAGCGCCCCCCCTTTTCACATCCAGTTTAAATCAAATTAATTATCCTGTCTTTTCAGCTAGGCTAGCTAACACTGTGCTGCCAGCCAAGAACGCAAGGAATGTTCTTTCTTTAACGTTAATGTCATGAGACATACCTCCCCTCTGAAGTTATGGTATGTTACAGTACATAATAGGGTGATATCTTGAATTTTCCTGTTTGTGTATTATTGCCATTTTGTACTGCTTGATATTCAGTTATGTTACTGTAGCTTGGGGTGCCTTTGGTTGCAATTACAATGACATCACAGTAATAATCTACGTTTCTGTTAAAACACACGATGGTATTTTCCCTGGATTTTTGTTGACAGCTACTGCATAGTCTTTGTGACATGTAACTGACACAAACGTCTCAAGTTTCTTTGTCACCTAGTGCTGATATAGGACCCTGATGCAAGTGTTGAATAATTCAGCGGCTAGGGTGTTTATGTGCATCCCAAATCCTGACAAGACACTAAACACAAAAGCAGGACAACAGAAGAGAAAAGGATACCCTTGATTAAGGCTGATATTAGTAAAAGAAGGCGACTTCAGGTGGGTCGCCAGGTATAAGTCAGAATAAAAAAGGTGCAATACACTGTTATGAAATGCCTCACATGACAGGACAAGTAACTGACTTTTTTACATGAAGAACGGTGGTTAGATCCCTGCAGGCAAGGAAAACGTTATGGCATGTGCCAGTGCCAAAGCTTCACTGACACTGGTGCAGAAGTGCAGAAATTAAACTGGTGTTGGTGGAGTAACAAATACTGATCCTGAATGCAGTTTGACTGGTTCAAAGGCATGTATTTTAAGGATTTGTGTCCGTATCGAAATAACACATTCACTTCCTTTGTTTGTGCACCTGTGGAACAGAACAGGAAAGTACAGAGGATGGAGAATGATAATAGCGTGCAGTGATTGATTCAGATTCAGGATTTTTACACTTCATATAAACAAACCAAAGCTTCGTGAGTAAAGCGGTGTGAAAATGCTGTGATGGTAAGGCACAGTCTGTATTGTACTAACATAACAAACATATGGGCATGTCTTGGCTCAACATCGTACAGTACAGAGATAAATGCTGACCTGTTAACCAACTGAAAACGTGTCTCTCTGTCCTGACAGATAAAACTGCTTAAAACACACTGCACTTTTTGACTGAACACTTATGATACTGAATGGATTTTGCTATTTTGGCAGTCAGTGTTGTGTTTGGAAGATTCCTCCTGAGAAAATAATGGCTATGACCTATGTTTAGCCTTGAACTGCTTAATTATGTTTGGAAAGTCCTACTATACAAACGTTAAAAAGATCCCAATTGAATGATGAAATGGCACATATTATACATAAGCTTTGCAGCACACTCCAAGTCCACTTAATCTGGAAAGCAGACTCAGTTCAAGTGACAAACTGGACATAATTCAGCCTCAGACGCTTCGTGCCAAGTGGCTGAGTCAACATAACAGACCTACAGACTGTCAAAGCTTGAAAGTCTACAGACCCTGCACACGCCGTATAACGTACAGTGTAGTGTGTTTCTCTATAAAATACATTTGGTGAAATGTTTGTAACAACACTTATTTAGTCTTTACTTTAAATTTAGCATCCTGCTTTGCCAGGTATTTAATTTTTTTCAAATTAAAAAAAGAGACATTCCTTCTGTCTGGTCATTACATCCTTTAAAGTTGTATAAAACACCTCTAACTGATTGTAAGTAGGCTATGTAATACAATGTCACATCACTGAATAGTATAGAATGTATACAACAGGACAGAGAAGAACATGAGTAAATAGAATAGATCAGAACATAATTTAACAGAACAATAGAATATAAATAGAATAGAGCAGTCCCTTTTATCATCACTTTGTCATAGCTCATCTGCTTTTAATCCTGCTCAGTGAACACTGGAAGTACTCATGTCGGTTTGGTGCTGTGTGTTAACTTGTCTTCTGTATGTCCTGTCATTAATGTTTGTGAGACGCCCTCTCCTGCTACTGCACAACAAATCCACCTACAGCTATTAATAAAGTAAACTGAACTGAACTCAACTCAACTGAACTAATAGAGCAGAAGATGATTAAACGGAATAGATCAGAGCATCATTAAACCAAACAATATAATAAAAATAGAATAGAACAGAACATGATTTAACCTAACAGAATAGCACGATTAAATAGAATAAAGCAGAATATAGTGCTATAAAAAGAAATATAACGTATGGAACATAACTTAATTCAGCAGAATAGATTAGAACATAACTAACCAGAACAATAGAATAGAAAAAGAATAGGGCAAAACATAATTAAAAGAACAATAGCATAGAGCATAGCATAGTTAACCAGAACAATAGAATAGAAAATAGAATAAAGCAGAACACGATTAAATCAAATAAAGCAGAATACAGTGCTATAAAAAGATAATTTAATTCAGCAGAACAGATTAGAACATAATTCAACAGAACAATAGAATAAAAATAGAATAGATCAGAATGGAAAAGAACATAATTCAACAGACTAGAGCAGGTAGATGAGTATATCAGTGTGTTTGTGACCAGACCACCATAGTCAAGTGTGCATGTGTGTGACCAGAATATTCCCTCAATGTGTGTGTGTGTTTGTGTGTGTGTGTGTGTGTGTGTGTGTGTGTGTGTTTTAGTCTCTCTCACATGGTGGAACAACTGACAGCAGCGGGCACAGGTGACAGCCAGACAGCGGGGGGATTATTCAGTGTGCAGCACTTGTGTCCACTGCAGCCATCAGTCATGCAGCTCACGTCACTGGTCGGTTCAGTGGGACTACAGTAAAAGCTGTGTATTCACACCGAGGCTGCTGCTGCTGCTGCACTGAGCACACATACACCCGTTTAATGTAAAGTTTAAAGTCCGCACCTCACTATCACAGTACAAAACTTTTCAAATAAGAGTATTAGATGAAAATACAGCGTTTATTACTCTCAGAGTAGCTTATAAAAGCATATCCATGTGTTATTAAAAACGTCTGTGTATCCCTACTCATCCTCCATCACGCAGGCGGGTTTCCAGCCCGTCTGGCGCTGTGTAAGAAGCAAAAAAAAGTCTTGTTTTTGTGGTGCTTTTCTTACCTTTAAAGTGTCCGAAGGTCCTGGGGAAAATGTAGGGTCGGGCCAGTCCAGACAAGATATCCAACTACTTCTTCTTCTCCAGCCCGGTGATGTGTTGGCGGAGTTGCTTTTCCCTCCGCGACCCAAGTTTTTTCTTTTCCAGCGGCTACACTTCCCACAGCTTTTGAGTCATTATTCCCGGAAATAAATGCTTTCTTTCAGCGTGAAGGTCAAGAAAACATGTTGACGGGAGAAAGTGACACGGTGGTCCCCGGCTCTACGTCGGGACAATCAGCTGTCATCACATTAGAAACGGGAGCAGCCGAGTCGCTCTGCGTCTCTCCCCATGCCTACACACAACAACGCCACCCATTTTTTTTTTCCAAAGAGACCCGTGGCTGTCCCGGCTGATGCCTGACTGAAAAGAAAAAGAAAGTGGGTCCAAAAAGTACAGCAGGACCCGGGTGTTTGTTTCATTTCACGCTGTTACTTCTCAACAAACATGTATACTTTACTATGCAGTCACTTTATGTGCAATTAATCCCTCAGTGCAGCATTTCCCTTGAACACCTGCTCTCTTATGTACTTTTCATATTTTTTATACTTTTTTATATTTTTAGATTCAAGATTCAAGATTCAAGAAGCTTTATTTATCCCGAGGGAAATTATTTTGCAACAGTTTCAATACAAAGGTGGGAAAGGGTCAGAGTAACAATAAGCATAAAACATAAATAAAATAAAGCTAACGTAAAATAAATCAAGCAATGAACTAAGTGTGACAGAGTGCAACAGACATCGTGGTTAAGCGTAGGTATACATGTATACTATATACAACAATACGCACTGTGCAGTTTTACTGTAGATATTAGTGTTCCTATATTGTGTGCTTTTCTCTGTTTTATTATGGCATCTCAGGTTTGATCCAAACCAAGTAACGTTGTACTTTGTTTGCATTAACCATAATCCGTAATAATCTGTCTGTCTGTTAGTGGGCCGGTAGTAAAAGTAACACAGTAAGGTAATTAACTCAAGGAGTAAAGTACAAATATGAGGTAGACCTACTTCTGTACTTTAACTCAAGTCAAACAAGGACTTATTATTTTTACATTGTGATATGATAATAACAAATAAATCCTCTCATTATAAATCAGGTTATGTGGCCAAGACTGTGTCTGTTTAACAGTATACATATTTTCTTATAGGCAGACTTATATGGAAATACTGTGATAATACTACTGGTAATACTTTTTACACATGCACCTACATATTATATATACTACTTTATTGCAAAAGATGCCCTATATAAATTGCATCTATTGCATTGCTTCTCCCTATCTTACAATGTTCATTTGTATTAACTCTCTTAAATAAACTAACAAATGAATTAAGGATAGTGATGTTAGCAATTATTGGTATAAGCAGTAAATTGCAAATATATTTGTCGACATAAATGTAATGTAATGTACTTAAATGTAAATCGAAACACAACATTAGTGGTTTTTGATTCAGTTAATACTGACAGGTAGGTTAGTAGGACTGACTGAACATATATGTTTTCCACTGTGTTGTTTTTTGGAGCTTTACTGGAGCAAAGCTGAAACTTCAAGGGAATGTGATGGTTGATGAGACAACTTTCCATTAGCAAGTTACATCCTTTCTATTCTTCTGAATATCACAGTAAAACTACAAGGTTAACACAGGTAGCAAAACTGTACACAGACATAAAATAAGTGGTAAAAAACTCAGTAAATTAAACTCTTCGAAACAGTATCAAGATTCTGCATTTCAGATATACCTGAAAGTTGTACTTTGGTAGTATTGCGTTGTGGCAGAGTTCAGATACTATGTGGTTGTAATGAAGCTAATCTGTATGTACTGTATGTCCATATTAGAGAATGCAGATATGGTTGTGACTGAGCCTGATTTCATGACTGTTTTTTTTAACCCTCTTCTTTATCTTTTCCTTTTCCGTGCCTACATTCGAAGGCAAAAGCATCTAACTGACTTTGTTTCCTGCTATTGTTCTGCACATGCAAGAACACATATGAGGAAGCTGTCATTTACTGCAGACGCAGCAAAAAACAGATGCAGTGTTTCACACCACAACACACAATGGCCATAGCTAAGAAAAGTGTTACCCAACGTATAATCACTCATGCAACAACTATGATTTTCATCTCGCTTAAAAAAAGGTTTTCATTGTTGTAATGATTCCAAATGAAAGATTGCAGTTTGAGAGGCCACAAGACAGATTGCAGGTTACACCCTCCTGCTGAGTGTCAGACAACTTCAACCTTTCTACTTTTTTACATGATTTGACCTGTTTCTACAACTTACAACTTCTCGATCATTGAGATCAATGCTCTCTTTTTCAGGAACACCCCGATCACATGCACACCTGGAAGCAGCCCACAATCACAGTCTGATCCGCTGGCCACTGAGCAGCTCCACTGGAGCGGATGGGGTTAAGGGCCTTGCTCAAGGGCACCTCATCGGTGGTAATAAGGGAGGGACCGGAGGGACAAGCTCTACTTATTCACTTCCCCATCGCATCTCTAACCTTTAGGTCCCCACTTCCCCTACTGTTGCTGAGACTTCTGAAGAAACTTATATTTATATATATATATATATATATATATATATATATATATATATATACAGTACATCATGTATAAAATCTATAACTTAGATGGCGTTGCTTTCTAAAACTGCCGTGAACATGTGCTGACCTTCACAAGAATAAGCTAATGAATTGAGGAAATGTTTGTGTTTATTTTGGTTCATTCTCTGCCACAAAAAATAGCAAATTAGCAATTATATCATTTGTAATAGTGTGTTCCAAATTTTGCGAAGCAGGCACGTATATCTTTTTTTGTCCTTTTTTCTGCATCAGATGACTGAAGTCATAGGGAGGAGGGCTATTTTGAAAAAGAAATTGCGAAATCCGTTTTTTCTATACATGCTTTATAGAAATATATCTGCTGACGATGTGAGTTCTCGAAGATTGCTGCAGTAAAATGTAGGATATTACAATTAAATGTGTGTGTTTTTTTTCAACATCTTTCGATTGAAATTACAGCTGCTGTAGGTCCAGCTGAACATCAGGGGATCAAACACAATTTCAACTTCAAACAGGTCAGGTACATGCTTTTAAAAAAGGTCTTATATCTACTGAGTAAGTTGGTCCTAGAAGTTTACTGACAGAAAGTTTATTCATATTTCATTATAGCATCACTACCCAATCAAAACCCTCCAAAATGTCATCTTGTCCCAAACAACTAAAGATAACTTTGTTTTAATCTTTATCTTCGAGATGATTCATTTTTTAGAGTGCTTGTTCTGTAATTTCCGATAAGTGTAGGAGATGTCTGGCACTGTAGGACCACTGGTGGGCTTCATTGACGCCACATATGGCCAAGGAATACAAGTGTAGGCCCTCGCACACACATACACACATGCGCACTAATGCTACGGCTGAGAACCCTCCAGATCAGTTAAATGCTGGCTTTGTCTTCTCTCACAGCGGGCCACTTTCATTCAGGGCCAGTTTGTGGGTCTGCTGTTGTCTTTCAGTATTTGCTGCCAGTCAATCGTCGCTGTAATTCTCTGTAGACAGAGAATACATTGGCTGTCGTACAATCGTCCTATTGTGTCTTCTCTGAGAAACATCAGCTGTGACAAAGTGTTATAGTAGGCAGAAAATGAGAGTTATTGTACTCATTTATTGTAGTTACTGGACTGATATTTGAGCTGTCAGTATGTGAATGACTTGTGACAGTGGGTTTGATGTTCCATGACTAATGTCAGACGGCATATACTTCATTAGTTTTTATATTTACAATATTGATGATGGCTCCTCTGACCATTACTCGGCTTATTGTTCATTCACTATATTCTGCTGCTGAATTTATAATATGCTACTCGAGATTGAACACACACACTAAACAGACAGCAGTAGCTCACTCCATAGGTGACTCGGCCGGAAACCCTGTGTGGACCATGAATGGAGCGTGGACTGGTGGCTGGAGAGGTGCCAGTTCATCTCCTGGGCACTGCCGAGGTGCTGTTGGGCAAGGCACCGAACCCCAAACTGCTCGGGGCGCTGAGCTATTGGCAGCCCCCCTAGGTCTGACAGAAGATAAGAAATGTATTTTGGTCCTAAATCATTCAGTGCTTTGTAAACCATATATGCAGTATATCGGTAGAAAGTGCTGTTACAGTGCCATTACAGTCATTCCCCGGCTGCAGTGACGCTGCAGAGACAGCAAGACTGAAGTTATATGAAAAGACCTGGAAAAGCTGACGAATCCGAGCAGACTTGGCTTTTTCAGGAGGGTGGTTTTAAAGAGATAGGAGTAAAATGGAGCGTCTCAGATGGAGGGGGAAAACAGGTATATTCAGACTGCCTGGATGAGAGTTGTACATATTAAAGCATGTAAACATCTCATCTCATCTCATCTTCATCCGCTTATCCGGGGTCGGGTCGCGGGGGCAGCAGCTTTAGCAGGGGACCCCAAACTTCCCTTTCCCGGGCCACATTAACCAGCTCTAACTGGGGGATCCCGAGGCGTTCCCAGGCCAGTGTGGAGATATGATCTCTCCACCTAGTCCTGGGTCTTCCCCGAGGCCTCCTCCCGTTTAGTAAACAACTCAAATACAAGTATGTACCTGAATATTAGCCATGAGAATATGTGACCTTTTAAGAATTTTAGATGTATCATGTTATTAATGGACTATTAGTAACAGTGGCACATCAGTTGTATTTGGCCTGAATATCTTATGTAAATTGTTTTGGCTCAAAGTTTGTCTAATCTTCATCTTCAAAGTGTGGGTTTCACATTTTATAATTAGTATGATTCCATGTTTGTCTTCAGGAAACCTCCATCTCACTGTCATAAATTCAGAGTGGCCAGTGAAGTGCGTTTTTCCTCTTTCCTGTTCGTCAGAGAGAAGCTATTGTTGTATTCTGAAGTGTTTGTGATTGGCACAGGAAAAACAAGTTGAGAGAGTTCTGGTTTAAGAGTCATCAACAGGGTCCAGTTTCCAAGGGGTCTCTTGCTTTTAGTTTGAAGGATCATTCTCTGGGTATGGAACCATACTATGACTATGAAAATACAGGGTGCTAGAACGTCCTGTCAACTTACGACATTTAAAATGAGTTGAAAAAGCTCCTCTTTCCAAATAAGGAAAGCCTCGGATTTGACATGTGTCAAAAATAAATCCAAACCAAGAGTTCTTCAACTCATCAGATACTAATGAGAAAATAAGTCAGTTTATGTGATTGTGCATTGTTTAAACATACGTCATCGTGTCCTTTGCTGCCACCTCCAGGGAGCTAAGGGTCAGTCTTGTACTGTATGTTTCATGAGCCTTCCCAGCTCATAACAAAAGGGAGCAGTGATCAGCATACACAACGCTGTTTCTTGTTGCTCAAGGAGTGTTCTTGGAAGAAGTTGTAGGCATGCACCACCAGGAAACAGTGGGTTCTTGATTGTTTTAAAGCCAGCACATAAAGAAAAGTTAGTTAGAAGATGCACAATGGATAAAAACTCATTGGACAAACAACACACATAATGTACAATCAAAATACTGTAATTGTCTTCTTTTGCAATAATGTTCAAGCTCTTTTATTTGACAGTTTAAATGTATTTCATATTATAATCCAACTCCCATGATAGTGACACATAAGACGACAGTAATTGAACCTTTAATTAACCAAGCGAGTCATTAAGAGCAAAGTATTACTTAGCCTGGCAAAAGTTAAAGCCTCGTGGGGTAGCGCCTAAAAAGAAATGTCAAAAATTTAAAGAAAAGACATCAGCACAAATCTAAATGTTTCCAACATCCGCACTCTTTACACACATATACAGCAAACATTACATAAATGACATGCAGTCTAACACATCAGCATTGGGCAGACAACAGCAAGGCAATAAGACGGAACAAGAGTAACATACATGAACAGGGAAAGTAAAACAGCAGCAGCAAGAGAACAAAAAATGTATGGGACAGTAAGCAGCAGACAGATGAGGTTATGGTATCTTGGTTATGGTATTGCCTTAAGAGATGGTTGAGAAAATAGCTTCATGTTTCAGTGAGAATGTCCATAATAGAGTTCTTAAAAGCTGACTTGGAGATAAAATTGTCCAGTTTTATGTTTTTTGGATTGTTCCTATTATAACTGTAAGCCTGTGAATGTTCTCATTTGTCCAGTTCATCAATATCCCCAAAGCAATTTCACTTTGTTATTTGTCTAGGAAGACGTTTCACCTCTCATCAAAGAGGCTTCCTCAGTTCATGTACGCATCTGACCAGGCTGGGACTGGTCCAACTAACTGGTGTGGAGATCCAAGTGTTTAACCTCTCACAAGGCCGATGATGTCACTGACACCCTTTGTGCTCCAAGTGCCCACGACCGTCGTTAGAGTGGCAGTCGTTGGTGGGAAGTTGGTTTCGACTTCGTTAGTGCTCTATTGAGTCTGAACGACAGTCGTTGGAGTCTTCAACCAAATACCTGGATCTCCGCACCAGTTAGTTGGACCAGTCCCAGCCTGATCAGGTGCGTACATGAACTGATGAAGCCTCTTGGATGAGAGGTGAAACGTCTTCCTAGACAAATAACCAAGTCCAGTTGCTTTTGACTGAAATTGCCTTGGGGATATTATAACTGTATTATAGTGGTGTCCAAAAAGTACACTGGATCACTGTAAGAGTAAGATATATAAAGACTCAGCATGTTAAACCATAGACTGCAGCACAGTGTACAAGGGCTGCAACTAGTTATTTTTTATTATCGATGAATCTGACAGTGATTTTCTGGAATAATGTCCGATAAACCAAAAATGGTACTCACAATATCCTTGAACCCAAGGGTAACATCATCAAATGTCGTGTTTTGTCCAACTGACCATCCAAAACCAAAGAATATTTAGTTTATGTAATTGTGTAAAGCAGCAAGAATCAGAAAATCCTCACTTTGAAGAAGCTAGAACAAGAGATTTATCGGCTTCTTTTGCCTGAATTAAGGACTTAATCGATTTTGGTTAAATGTTGCAGCTCCAGTACAAAGACTGGTCAGCTACAGGGTCAGTTATATGCTGCCTCTTCATTGTACAGCAGTGACATCTACTGGTCTACGTTTGTAAGACACAGCCTGAAAGGTCAGCCGTACCAGAAGAGATCAGAAACATCCCACTGAATGATACCATGAGAAAGATGTTAATGTTTGGTATGTTTGTTCTCATTTGAGTTTTAAGATCAGTATTCCATACCACAATAAGACCGTAAAAGTCACAAATAAGACTTTATCAGAGCACTTTTTGTTGTTGGTTTACATGGTGATATTTCTTCAAGTATATTCTCTGCACTTCATGTTTGTTTGTTAATTTTGTATGTCTCCTGTTATGTTATTCTTGCATTTTTCAGACATTCTTTAGTCTTTATGTCTGTTTTAGTGTGCATGGAATAAAGCTATGTCTCTAATCTATTATCTATTGTTCTTATAGTGAGAGTGGAAAATGCTGTTTTTCATTAAAGCTTTAAAGAAGAATAAACTGGCTAAATAAAGCAGAATACACACTATAAAGAGATAGTAACTGACGCCAGCAAAAACATTTTATTTTCACTTTCAATTTTCATCAAATTATCGTAATCAAAATCCAAAAAGTCCTTTACAAATACAGGATAGCTGTGTTCATACAAATTAACACTGTTACATAAATACACCAGGTTTGCAACATAATAGAGACAAAAACCACCAACAAAAACACAAAGGTTTGAAATACATAATCAACTACAAAGGTAAAATGACATACATATATAATGGTCAATTATCATTTCCATATTTGTAAAGTGTACTGTATGTGTATATGTGTGCGTCTGTTTTAGGTGGGATTTTCAGTACGTGTGTATATATGTTTGTGTGTTATTGTCCATGTCTCATCTAGGGCCGAGCTTTAAGGGAGCCTTGGGAGATGAGTGGTTCTTCTTGCCATTGTGCGGCTTCCCTTTCAGGTTTTGTTTTGGTGCCGTTTTCAAGTAAAAATTAAGCTGTGAGGGAAGAGATGGAGAAAAAGTTGTGAGTGATGGAGGCAGAGTACATTTTCAGCCTACAGGAACATACAGACACACAAAAGTGAATCACAGGCCCGAGTCTGGGTCTCTAAATGTTTATTTAGGGTACCCACTACTTGCTTTTTTCCTTTTACAAAATATCGTAATTATTGTTATTAAAACTGTGTTTACATATCCTGTATTGTCTGTGCACATAGAAACACACCTGTATGGCCTCAGCTGGTCCCACTGTGACAGTGCTGGTGGAGGGGCCATAACCTGGGGCCGATGCTGTCACAGTGTAGGTGCCTGGTAACAGAAGTCTGAAATAGTCGCCTTCCAATCCTGGAGAAGAACATGGGAAAATACATCAAACTTGTTTATTTGAAATCTCTACTTACACAGTGGTAGCAAAAAGTTTCTAGATCTCTTTTAAGTAATAGTAACAACAGTACTCTATAAAAATGGTCTGTTATTGCTCTGGTATGACCAGTAGCTTATGGTGGTGAGTGTGAGTGAAGGTTAGATCATTTTAGGGGGGTATTGTTGTTACTGACTGATTACTGATTCAGTTTACTAACTTGATGATGCATATGTGCTACTGTTATTATTCTGTCACTTGTGGCCACACTGGTGCTGTTCAGAAAAAGCTACATAGGGGCGCTTTAAAGGTCCCATATTATGCTCATTTTCAGGTTTATACTTGTATTTTGGGTTTCTACTAGAATATGTTTACATGCTCTAATGTTCCAAAAACACAGTATTTTTCTCATTCTGTCTGTGTGAATAAACCTGCATTCACCCTCTGTCTGAAACGCTCTGTTTTAGCGGCTGTCTCTTTAAGCCCCCTCCCAAAAAAGCCCAGTCTGCTCTGATCCATTCTATTGGATAATTATTAGTGATGCATTTAAACATTTAAATAACATCCCAGTGCCGTATTCAGCCAAGGTGAAACTGATTTTAGCACATTTGTTACAGTTGTTTAAATCATATATTTGTTAGGGGTTTCTTTTACTAAAGAATACTTCAGATGTAATGTTAGTAACTATAGCTGTCAGATAAAAATACAATAAAAAGTGCAATATATCCCTCTTAAATGCAGTGGGGTATAGAGTAACATACCATTTTTATACTCAACAAGTATCATGGAGTTGACCTTAACTACAGTATTCAGGTCAATATAAATACAGTGCATATACAGTTTGCATTATTTTCAGTGAATTTCCACCATTGACCACTAGAGGGCGGCTTGTTCCATTCCAGTGTGAGGACTGATGGTACTATTCTGATGCATGATT
The DNA here is from genome assembly GCF_963691815.1 of Echiichthys vipera. Taxonomy (NCBI): domain Eukaryota; kingdom Metazoa; phylum Chordata; class Actinopteri; order Perciformes; family Trachinidae; genus Echiichthys; species Echiichthys vipera. The sequence goes on along the minus strand of NC_139843.1, from coordinate 11,515,958 downwards.
AGCAGATCATTTACCCATTTACCTCACACACTCACATATTCTCCGACACCTCTGTTAACAAAGAATAAACCCCCAGAAAATAACAACCACATCTGTACAACAATTAACTGACAATCCCTCCTGCCCCTTCTCACCGCTAGTCACATCGTGGTTGACGCCAGCCACTGAGATCTCGGCATTGCCTATAGGGTTGTTGTTTTCATCATACACCATGCCTTTAATCCCATGATGCACCTGAAAGACACAAGTTATTTTGATATTTCATTTGACCAATTTCTCACAGGGCTTTCTTGTATGGGTCAAACTATTTGTATTTGAGCTTATACCTCCCAAAAAATGTGAAATATGTGTAAATATAGACAAGTTAGGTATGTGTGACCATGGATAGCTTCGGTTTAAAAGCTGCATTGGAAAACAGCATTGACTGCAAGTCAATTCAGGTTATAAACTACATTTCCAATGCAGATTTTCCAAAACTTTAGACCTTATAAACCTTCCTCCACCCTTTAGTCTGCATCAGTAAAACAAGACCAAACAGTATCCACAGGCCCTTTCAGTTTGGTCTATTTAATCAGTGGTGCAGAAAAAGGTATGCATATCCTCCCTTGGGGCTTAAGAAACACTATTAGTGGCAATGCATCATTATATACTATCTCTGCACCCTGACACTGATGGATAAAGGATATTTCTGTCTTCATACCAGGCCTCTTTTCATACTTGACAGAGAGGAGTCAGTTTACTTGTATTTCACTAAATTTCATGCAGCTCATTTTAAGTCACTTTATCCAAAGAATCCCAGCCAATTTCTACGAGATGCCAGTGTGTTCTGGACTCGTGACTCTTGGCAGTTGGGTTTTTGTGTGTAACTGTATGCTTGTGTATTTGATGAGAGGGAATTTGCCAAACAGCGAGAGGGTTCTGACCTGTTCCAGGTATGAAACCAGTGCTTCTCGGTTGCCCAGCCATTCTCTGGGCAGTGCTGCTGCTGGAGGAAACTTATCACAGCTCAGCTCCAGGGTGATCTCAAAACAGTTGGTGTACAGGTAGTTGAAGTCCTGCATGCCTGAAACGCACAGAAAGGGACTCTTTACTTTAGATTTTCAAGGGAAGATCTTTAGATTGTTTTTTCTCTTTCAGTGGTTCCCATCATGGTTCATGGAGCGGTTTACACAGGGCTAATGTTTTGATGAGGAGTTGATGTGATTTATCATTTCAGTCCATCTTACTTATTCTTTTTCATTGAGACACTGGAACTTTTACTCCTTTCTTCATATGTTCAAGCCGATCTTTTCCAAGGAGATGTTTTAGACAGACAAATATTACACCCTACAACAGAATGGCTTTTTGAAAAGCTGAATTTTCTCTCACCTTTCCAACACAGCATTCATTTAAAAAAACAAACAAAAAAACTTAATGCATATGAGGGCAGGTTTTCGAGGGAAAGTTCAAATCTATCCTCATAGACCATGACATAACACTTGGAGCAAACGGGGACGGCAAAATAAACATAACTTGTTCCTGCTAAATGCGACTGTGGGCGTTTTCATCCAGTTCAAAAGCTTGCATGACTCAACCGAAAAGCTCAACAGATTCAGATTCCAAAGAATAATCCCGACCAGTCCATACCAGGACTTACATCAAAGACATGGGTATCGTTATTGTTGCAGTTACAGATTAACTGTACTGAAATTGAATACATGCCCAGACAGTTTGATGATGAACTTCCAAGCATTCTATGACAAATCATTTCTCATAAACCAAACTGGGGGGGATGACAACTATAATGTGCCTGCCAGTGCCTGAGCTCATATAACTCTTAATGGCCTGTAGGTGGCCATTGCCAGTAAATAACATTTTACTAAAACAAACCATAATAAGTGATCCACTTAGCACTCTGGCTTCTTTTTAGAAAAATATAAAAAATACACCTAAAATATTTACAGTGTTTATTTTTTAGGATCAATTGGAGGACCGTAAATCTGCAGCCTGTTCTTATTACCAGAGTGTGAAATACCGCCATGCCGTTACGGCGCACCAGGCTTTCAACTGTAAACCCGTCCGTGCCGATATTAGATGCTCAGAGCAAGTGCTCCAGGATTAAGAACGCTAAGTTCAATGCATGGAGGCAGGTCGGAGTGGTGGATGGGTCAAAGAAACAACAAACTTTAACCCGATCCATGTCCTGTTCATGTATTTTTACGTTACAAATGCATGTATTTTTACCCCACCCACGATATTTTCCTTACCCTAACCAAGTGCTTTTGTTGCCTAAACTTACCCGCGTAGTTTAATGTGAGTTCACAACGTAAATTACGTCTTCCCTGCACCATGCTTTTGACACACAGGGCTACTTAATGTGGTGAACGGGAGAGTCATACTGTAAGTTTGACGGAGAACGTTAAAAGGGCTCTGTGTTTCCAAAAAAATCACTTCCCTCGCTTCCCCCGTTAATAATTTTAGTACATTCCCTAAGGTTGTCGTGGGCATGTGTTATTTACAAACCTGAGCAGCTATACTAGGGGGTCAGTGTAGGTGCAGCTGTTGTTGTACAGAAGGTGAAGAGGTTAAAGGCAAGAAGAGGGCAAAGAGGCCTCGGAAAGAGTCAGAGAGTTCATGACGACACCGGGAAAGCTTGCCCTGCGAGCCACTCGAAGCATGTCATTCATGCCAAAATCTGGGCCAGCGCTGGCCATCATTCATGCAGGTGACCTTGTCTTTCTTTGGAACAGGAATGTTAAAGGGGATAGTTTGGATTTTTTAAAGTGTAGCACTAGGCTATGAGTCTGCCCTGCTTGTAAAAAAAAAAACTACCCCTTTAATGGACGCTCTCCAACACATTTTGCAAAAGGAACAATGTGTTTTTGTATGTGGAGGTAGTGAGTCAGTAATGTGCTTCATGATGCTGGTAGAAAAATTCAGCTTGCTCTTTCCAACGGGTAGTCTTGACCTGCCTTAACGTGTTGAGGCTGTGCACTGTTGAATGATGTAACAAAATCAGGAAGGGTAGTAACATGCTTTTCATGATTCTCTCAGGAGCCAGAGGTTTTGCTTACCTTTGGACAGAGAGTACCAGCTGGCCCCGTTAGTGATCCCCTCATCGAAGAAGTCCCCACAGTTCCAACCCTTGTGCATCCAGCTGTGAGCGTACGAGTAGGTCCTCGCCAACTGTCATCACACACAAATACACATATGCCCAATCATTCACGTTTTCACACACATGCGCACACACCACAGACAGCGATGAGATCAGCTGAGCGTGACATCTGGAAATCATTTTTAATCTGCAGCGTACCTTTCTGAAGATTTTGTCATCTGGAGTGGCCGCGTATGTTGTCCTCCCTCGAATGCGAGGGTCTCTTGATTTGTCGAAGGGGTAATTGGCTACAACGGCTCCTCCGTGGAGGTTAGCTGACAGGACGAAATTGTAGTTTTGCATCCATTTTATGACCGCCAACGTCTCTGGTTCAACCTGTGGAGCATATCGATATCACTTTTTAGGGCTCATGTACTTACAGGACAATCTATGGACCTTTTTATACACACATAAAGACATAGTGAATGGAACTACTCATTTCATTGTACATCAGTATTTACATAATGTCCTTGTTTCTGTAAAATATAGTCCAAATGAAGGCCACAAATTCTTCACCAATCCTTAAATCAAACTGTCCAATGCCCTCTTAGTCCCTCTCAGACCTACTGTATATAGTCTTAATATTATTACACATTACCTTCACTTCATCCCAGACTTTTCATAAACAACATGAGTGGATCGAAGACATCTGGTTTTCTTTTCACCCAGAACCACTGGCTTCTACAAATATTTTCTCTGTGCTGTTTCCCTCATTTTCATTTCCAAGCAACCAGGTTAATATTTAAGAAACCGTAGCTAATCCTTCAAGGTACAGTATCCGCTGTCTTTCTCAAGCCCATAAAGTGATTCTTCAGCTCTACTTGCAGTGCGCTTTCTCCCTCATCCTCGAGTGATTCAGGGGATCTAATTTGATCTAGACTGAAATTAAATCAGGCATGGTTTGCATTTGTAAAAAGGTCTGTTTTTGGGTTCGGAAATCAAGGAGGGAGACACGTTTACAAGATGATGCAAGATTAAATCTGCAATGAACAGTAACTCATAAATCTATAATATACAGTTAAAACTAAAATCTAATCTGTGGCATCTCCCGTGTAATGCAACAGAAATCTTGAACCATAAATTCCACTTGCGGCTGCCGTTTATTTTCTCTGTCAGTGTTAACTATCTTCACACGCTCCCAGCCGTATATCATGCATGGATACAAGAAGTAATGCCTCTCCTTGAGTGAGGTATGTGGGACAATAAACACAGTCAGGTTGAGCCGAAGAATAATCAGACCGATCAGATCCAAGACTACTACTGCTGGCCTTGGTTTGGAGGACTGGCAGGTGTTTATTGTCTGTGGATCTTTATATACGCACTGCATGCTTGAATTCAGAGCTGTCAACATGGTGTAGAGTTACATTTGAAGGACACACACGCACACACGCACACACGCACACGCACACGCACACACACACACACACACACACACACACACACACACACACACACACACACACACAATGAAAACCATATGTTAGTGTGACCAAACTCAAATAATTGAACAGACAGAGGGCATATCGTGCTATATTCAATACAAATACACACAAATACACATTCTGGATAACTCAGTGGTTCATAGACAGACATGGTTAGATTTCACACTGTATGAGGGACGTCCTCTGCTGGCCAATCAGTTGTCAGTTTACATTTTTTACAGGAACAAAATAGTCCCATGTGTAGGTCACCTGGAAGCCCCTGAGTGATTGCAGTTGACATTTTATGCTCATTTTCAGGTTCATAAAGGTTCATCACTAAGGGTCTCCTGCATTTGCACTCTCGAATGACTGTAGTGGCACTGTAGCAGCACTTTCTACCTACAGTATATTTAGTATAGTATAATAACACAATCACAAAGGAGTCCTGACGTCTCATTTAAAGACACAGTTTCTGGGCTGTGTGCATTTCTCTGTGGATTGAACATTTTATTACTTTAACAGTATTTATATTGAACCTCGACCTGCTTGATAGTTAAAAAAAAAAAAAAAGATATGGAAATTGCACTTTTTACAAAATGGGACCTTTAAGAGTCTGCTAACCCCTTTGCCCTATCTAAATCTGGATTTTAAAAGTGAGTGAAACAGCAAAAGAGATTTTTTTTTCTTTTATTAAACTCAGTCCTCTGGATGAAACATCACCAGTTGGCTAATTAAAATGTAGCATGGCTGAGCCTGCAGGCGAGCACAGGGGTCGTTGTGGCTTCATGCAGCCTGTGAGGATGTAATCCCGACCAGCATGAATGAAGTATCTGTAACAGTGGCACAGTTACTCTTCTGTGTTTGCCTTTCAGGAGGCAGTCATGTGGGTAGACAGCCAGCTCGCGACTGGGAGGACCAGTGTTTTAGTTTTCTCAACACAAGCAGCCCGGGAACGAGTAAATAGGAAAAAAGTAGTAAATGTCTGTCCTTTGCTTGGGAACAAAAGCACTTTATTGATATGTGACTTATAAAAACGATAATGATGAAACTGAATGCTTTTAATCCCTATTTTTTTGCTCAAATACAAAATGTTTATTATTTATGGTCATTTTACAAACTGTGTTGCTTCATTCATTTTGAGTGATGATGTAATACTCATAATGTAATCTTGATAACATTGTCTCATGTCTCGATCACCTGCGGAAATGCCACACTCATGCTTAATCTGGTCAATAGTGTTATAAGGAGATGGAAACATACTATTTCCAGAGTTATCTCTATAGTGGTTTACAAACAGGAGGGACCAAAGGGAAGGCCAAATTACAGGTAAAAAGCTCATGGAGAATAATCTGGAAAACAACAGTCCATTAAGTGGCTGTTGAAGATAAGATGACTGCAGATAAGATACCCCAAAGGATCTGACCTTAATGATTAAAATGTATTACAAAAGGTTTGACAGCACACTCTCATCATTCCCTTCTTTCTATTCTTTCTGCCATTTACACTGCAGGGCTCTGAAATGATATTAAATACAGTCTGGTGTGTGCAAAATACGGTGTGCGGTTCCCAGTCAGGGGTTCGTCTAGCCAGGCCCAGTCCCTCCCACTTCCTGCTTGGAGCATTTTAAGCTACTGATTGAAGCGGCAACCAGCCCTGTCCTCAAATCTGGGAGGAGCACTCAAGCTCACCTGTGCTTATCTATGGTGTGTCAGGCTTCCCCTCCAGGCAGCTGTAATTTGTCTGTATCAGTGAACCAACGTGCCTCTCGTTGTGCTTTGCATTGTTGTACAGTAAGTTCACCACTAGAACGACTTTGTGTGTAAAAAAAAAATGAGGTACTTGTAAAAACTACCTGGGGACTGAGCCAGGCACAGCTTCACAATCTGATTCTGTCTTTTCACTCACATAGTTATTTTCTGTTTAGTTACACCAAAGGTGCAGGCGAGCAGTTCTATCTGTGTTTTGGTTTTAAACCTGGGTTAATAAGTTGGTGAGCTGTCATTTCTTGAGGAACCCTCTTTTGGTTGTATTTGTGTCTTTGTTTTAAACAGTACCCACATTCCTTTAAGTTTGTCTTGATTAATTTATTCCCTTAAACTCTTTAAGATAAGTAACTTTACTTTCATCAAAAACGTCTGGTTTAATATAGCTTCTCTTTCCACTCATGGGCTGGGTTGTAAAAAAAGAGGCAATACAGTACATAAGCTTTTTTTTCTTTTTTAAATGAATGATGCAGTTTATCTTCAGTGTTATTCTTAGTGTCAGAAAAGTGTCTGCTTCTTATAATTTCTATAATTAATCGACGGGACATGTAGTTGCACGTATGGTAGGCCTACCAGACTGTTCAGAGTGCTTCGAGCGTTTCTGCCAAGTTACACATATTTCAAAGAGCACAACACTTGATAAGTGGGTGTCAGTATCTCCAAAGCAAAAAAAATGCACCAGGCCTTTATCACTACCCACTGGAAAAGCGTAAAGCGGTAAAAGTGTTTTATTTCATTCACAGACATACTTAGCAATGACCTGGTGATTTTGAGTGAAATCACAGGTTTGTGGAGAGTCACGCAGTATCTCGAGCTGGCAGGTAACAGTTACACTCTCAGACCACAGAGTAGGTCAGCTCAAATTCTCATGGTGGTGACGAAATGACAAAAATGTTTAGGCCTTCATATACAGTACATATATCTTGTCAAGTGTTATGATTTCAAGAGTGAAAGAGCTTTAGAGGACTTCTGTACGTCAGTTTTATTTTTTGGACTTCCACCGTAAAAGTTTTAAAGCTTATTCTCAGCTTAGAGTTCATCTACTTTGCTCCAAAAAAGGGCCACACAAATTTACAGCAAACAGATATGAAAGTATTCAAACACACCTTTTTTACAGGTCACATATTAGGCTCAATTTAAGGTTCATGTAGTCTGGGTTCCTACTAGAGCATCTTTACCTGTTTTAATGTTTGGAAAAGACATTATGTGTCTCATGCTGTCTGTCTGAATATACCTTTGTTCACCCTCTGTCGGAAACTCTCAGTTTTGAGTTGAGAGTTTCGATCTAATGGATATTTTCTGTGATGCTTTTGTTCCTAAGTTAGAACGAGTAAGGCCTGCCATTTTGCCCTCTTGTTTCATAGTGCAAAGACAAAGGAGAACGGCCTCCTTGTGACTCAGACGAAGAAAAGCACAGTTTATATGAGGAGATATAGGTTTTACAGTAAGATAAGCAAACACACCCATCCAGATGGTTAAGACTGTACATGCACGCATAAACATTCACATGAAACAGACAGCTTATGAAGCGATTCACTGGGTACGCTTATGGTTTGAATATATGGGCCGTTTCTTTTTACTTATTAAAAGCTCAAACGGCAGTGGAGTCTGATCCAGTACAAATCTCATAAATCCATTCATGTCAACAAAGTTAAAGCCAAGACAACTCAGCTATGTTACAGTGGCTCATTAGTCAACTCCATATTCAAATACATACGGACTCACACAAATATGAGAAACGCACTCATCCATCTTCCTCTCTCTCCCTCTTTCAGTCTCCCCCACACACGCACATGCATGTATTTACACATATATGCACACATATATGTTTATCCAGTAGCACTTACCTGTTGCTCCCAGTTGTCTGGCAGGGGCAGGTGGTGATTTCTTCCGTTGGTCTTCTCGTAGTAGTACATGAGCGCGTTCAAGTCTGGAAAGTTCCGGTTCAGATCGTATTCTCTGGCGTTCCCTCGACCCACCAGGTAGCCATTGAACTCTGGACCCTGTTGACCCACAGACAGACTATCAAGTTTCTCAAACTTTTGGATTAAACTGTTTTTCCCCAGCAAGAGTGGATTCTTTTCCCATAGTTTTTTTCTGTATATAACATTTAATTCACAATAATCCTTTGTTTTCATAAGAATCCAAATTTACTTAAATGTATTTATTTTCCAAATTTTCCCCCAAAAAACTTTATAGGATGTTGAAGGTCCCATATTATGCTCAGTTTCAGGTTCATTTTCATATTTTTGGTTTCTACAAGAACATGTTTACATGCTTTTTCTTGGCATGCTGCTTTATAATCCAAAAGGAAATGGAAATCTCACTTTCCACAATATGGGGATGCCATGGAACAATATCTTTGTTGCTAAATAAGTACACAAAATCAGCACCAGCACATCTTTGCCTTGTAGGATGCTGGGAAATAGCCTTCCCATTGTTGTCCAGATGCTGCTGCATCCAAACATCTGTTGATGCAACAAATTATAGTGCTTTGTTTGTGTGTTATCTGAGTGGCAAAGAGAGGGACCATCAACTGGCTTTCCCAGGACATATAATTACTCTCAAAGAGATTGTGCACGTGTGTGTGTGTGTGTGTGTGTGTGTGTGTGTGTGTGTGTGTGTGTGTGTGTGTGTGTGTGTGTGTGTGTGTGTGTGTGTGTGTGTGTGTGTGTGTGTGTGTGAGTGTGTGTGTTCGTGCTTAAGGGGGGAGCATGTGTGTAATTAAAGCTAGGGGCTCTCTCAGGGAGCTGATAGATGGGATTATTACAGACATTAGCAAACAGTGGAATATCTAATCAAATAAAAGCTGTTTTTGGCTCTTGGTTGCCTGTTTTCAATGGATCTAAACACATACCTTTTAGATGTATCTGAGTACTTGCAGGTGTTGAGTTTTGCTTCGGGACCTTGACATTTTAACATTTCTACTGGCAAGAACACAATCAAGCATAAATGCGGTAAAAAAAAAAAAGTGGCAAATGATTGCTGGAGAAAAACAGCCAAAGGCATCCCAGTGGGAACATTTCCCTGGTTTTCTTTTGGCACGTGGAAGCCTGGAGCTCACATGAATGTCTGGGTGTACATTACCTGTCTGGCAGCCACTTCGTAGCCATCAGGGTTCATGGAGGGCAGGATGTGGATGCGCGTGTCATGGATCAGCCTCATGATCCGCTGGTTTCCGGCCCGATATTCCTCGCACAGAAACTGGGATAACTTAATGAGCAGTTCACGGCCGAGCACTTCGTTGCCGTGCATGTTGCCCACGTACTTGAACTCCGGCTCCACTGGGGAGGAAGTGGAAAAGGTGGAGTGGGACATGAGGTCAAAAAGCCACACAGAGCTGCCAAGCGTGACATTCAAAATGACTGCCTGAGCACGATCACACATATGAACACACATATGAGCACACTCACTACATGAAAATACAGTAGACTCAATAGGCAGGCTGTCTTTTTCATGTTTTAAATTGAGCCTTTGGGAGTTTTATGAGTCTTTGTGGTAGTAACTAGAGTTTATATGTTACATGATTTCAATTTGAATTCATCACCACATAACCTGATTAAAGAGAGACTATGTAGCTTTTGGTCAATTGCAGCCACTCTAGTTATAAATGTCACTTATGGGATAATGGGGGTGTTCAATTTGGTCCTTTATTATTCTATGCATTTGTTTTCCTTGTCAAAAGTTGGGGGGTACGTTACCCACAATGCATCTCAACCACAAACTGTTTTGTCTGAGGTTCTTGTGTGTCATGCTAATAGCGGCTAATGTAGCCTCGAGCTGTTAGCCTCAAGCAGACATGAGAAGCGGGCTACATAGGTAGCTAATTTCTTTTTAACTCCACCCCCTGCGGATTTTTGTTATTTTTAAACGTCATAGTCTTCAACCAGAACTGACGCTGACTCAAGTGACTTCATTTGAGGCAGTCGATCAGACTTCTTTGAACCCATAAAAGGCTTTATACAAATTTTTTACATATGTACTATGGTGCGTCCCATTCTAATTGAGAAGTGGGAATTTACGAGTTCCCAGTAAGAAAACTATAACTGGAGCCACCTGAAGTCAGATTTCGGGTTGAGAGGAAACCTCACTAACTGTGTTTGTGCACAATGCTAACAATGGCTAACCCAGCTTGAGAAAACCACACTTGCCCAAATGGAGCATGGAATGTTTTTCTGACTTGTACTGAAACACCGTCCACTCTAGCGTGACGTCATTCCCAGCTACGAGCTACGATTTCCGGGGTAAAAGGAATGAAGCAGTTCTCATGAAGACCCATAGATAGACTTCAATGTGATTTTGATGTGGAATTGACCCTTAGCTAACATTAGCCACCATAAGGGGTAGGGCTGTAGCGAAAACATTTTTTTGGTGTATTAATAAATTGAGTAAGGGGGCTGAGTTTTTTTCCTAATGGATATCTGGATATCTATCAAAACATCACTAACCTGAATGTCTTTAAATGATCACAGTTTCTTGATAAGGTAGCTCTCAAGGTTCTGACAAAGGTGAGTTCTGGGGAGTGAGTCTGATTACAGCTGATTGAATTATTTGGATAAGATCATTTGGCATTCCTATGGGTATTTGCCACTGATTGGGTGAGCCACCTATCCAAACAGTCTCTCTCTCTGTATAGGGTTCCCTGCTCCCAGGGGACCCTTCATTAATCACTGCTGCAGCGCTGATAGATCCAAGGACCCCCAAAACACTGCAGCTATACAGAGCTACTGAACACTGTTACTTAATATTTTACTTAAAACTATATGATTTAACGCTGCATTAGTGTTTGCACTTAAGTTATTCATGAGAAGAAATAAGTGTAGGTTTTTTCGGGGGTGGGGTATGGTGGGGGTGAGCCGATACTTCCACTTTTATGAACACCCTTCACTAATTGCTTCAGGCACCCAAATGGCAGCTTGGGTGCAAATCACCTCCTTTTCTTTAACGTGGGGCCAACTGGCCTCAGGTTCAGAGAACAGTGTTGGCTCTAGCGTGCAGCTTTAAACACACACACATACACACACAGCAGCATGTGAAAGACATGAACTTCCTAAAGGGTGCAAGGGGGTTGACCCAGACAAGACCTCAGGTCAATCCCTTCCATGAAGTGCACAGTTCCTGTTTTTCACCCTCAGTCATCTTGCACCAGAACAGGCGCACATCCTTCTATTCTCCTGAAGGAAACCCCTACGTGTGCAAATGCAGAAAAAAAAATGCAAGCTCAGTCACAGCGAGAAAAGAATTCCCTGCAGTAGTCAAGCTTTTTCTTTACAAAGAACTGCCATGAAAAAAAATTGCTGGAATGGAAAAATGTCCAAAATCACTTACACGGGTGTAATCTTTTGGCCTGTTTTCAATACAAACATCGGAAATGGTGAGGTTATGGTTTTCAATATGCAACCAATATGCAAAATAAACACCTGGAGGGCTGATTCAATGCATAAGAGGGGAGAAACAAGTAAAAGCTTTTGCAAGAGTGGGTTTAGGGTTAAAACCTTGTTGACTGAAAGTGAACTTCTGCGTCTTCTGTGTCTGTGACACCCCACTAATTGTCAGTGGTTCGATGGCAGAAATTGAAATGAATCACAGATGTTCACTCGTTTTTTTTTCACTTTTGCCTTTTCTCTTTCACTTTGAGTTTACTTTTTTTTAATCAAAGAAGCCATCTTGGGATTACTCTAATTCTTCTCTCATCTTCACTATCCATTCACAAAGTGATTATGCTTCAGAAAGTTAAATGGGAATCTTGCATTTCATATCTTGGGGGGTGGACAGAGCCCCCACAGACTGCTCTGTCTCCTGCCAGCTATGTTCTCACTCTCCACAGCAAGAAGTGCAAAAGAAATGGGCAGCCAGTGGCGGGGTCTGTGCATTTGTATTTGTCCATAATATATCAGAACATTGTATCATCTTTGTTCATCGGCTTCAAATGTTGTTTAGTGGCATTTTACAAAAGTGTGAGCTCACTGTCTTATAGAAACCCTTACTTGAGCAAACTGATTTTCACGCATTATGATTAAGACTGAATACTGCATTAACCTGGCATCTGCTGTAGGTCTGTGTATTATGAATAATTCCCTATTGTGCTTTTACATGCAGGTTGGGATCATGAAAACCTTCATCAGAACATGTTTGATCTTACTGTCACATGTTCATCATCAGTGGGCTGTCAAACAGTGAATCAGGAGTTACTTACATGCTTCATGGATGCCCGGGTTATCACTAAACTCCATCACATAGAGGTGGCGCCCCTCTACGCTGCGCCCGATGCTGTAAATCCGAGTGATGTAGGGGCATTCGCTCTGCACTGCAAACAGGGCTCGCACCAAGTCCTCGTAGCGGTGATGCTGGAAGTCTGATCCGTGCACCAGGAGCCCCAGCAGCCCCAGCAGGAGAGCAGTGACCCAGGGAAGAGTCCACCCCTGCTGCATGGTCCCTCAACCCAAGTTTTGCAACACAGGAGTAGAGGAGAGGAGGCTGGAGAAGAGACTTCCTGCAACTATGCAAAACACTTTCAGATGTATTTTTATCTCCTTACACACCAAACATACTGCTTACTCCCTGCTTGCTCTTTTCCTTTCTTGTCCTCTTCTTTCTCCTGCTCTCCCTCTCCCTTTGCCTCCTCCCACATACAGTCCTCACACTGAAGAGCAAGTAAGGACAGCCCCCAGCTCCTTCTTTGTCTCACTCTCCTCCTCCAACAGCTGCTTCTCTCCCTCTCTCTTTCCCTTTGGGTCCTTGTCAAGTACATGCTACTTGCTTTATTGGCGCTTAGAATACGTCTGCTTCGAGTAGTTCGCCCCACAGCCCCCTCGGCTCTGTGCACACACAATCTGAATTTCATTCGGTCTCTGAGACACTCATTTTCTCTCCCTTTCTTTGTCTCTTACTCTTGTTCTATACTCCCTTCCTGGGAAAGAGGGGTTGTTTCCACGGCACTGCTCTCCCCAACCCCTGCAGCCCTCAATCATCCATTCATTAACTCTTAAGTCAACACACAACCCCTCTGTGTGTGTGTGTGTGTGTGTGTGTGTGTGTGTGTGTGTGTGTGTGTGTGTGTGTGTGTGTGTGTGTGTGTGTGTGTGTGTGTGTGCCTGCACTCCTCAGATGAATCAGTGTAGGAGCTCTTTCGCAACCTTTGGACTGGTTTTGTTGCTGTTTCCTTGAAGCAGCATTCTCTCACACACACACACACATAGGAAAACGTGTGTTTATGAATTTCACACACAGATGTTGTTAAGGCCCAGAGAGGAAAGACCGAATGCTGCAATTAAACATTTATAAAGACACTGGTTGATGCCAAGACACATGCACCCCTCCTACACACACACACACACACACACATTTACTGCAGAGTGCGCAAAGGGTGCTGTCAATCAAACTTGCTGGTGAAAAGAGGAGCTTTTTCCTCGCAGAATGTTGTGCAACTGCTTGTGGAAGTTTCACAGAATTGGGAAGGAAAGGCAAACGTGAAGCAAGAGAATCGAGCAAGAGAACTTGAGCAACAGAAGGCTCAAGAGAAAGGAGAAAAGTCCAAAGTGATACAAAGGAAGGATGGAGAGGGAGAAGAAAGGGACATTTTGGTTCTCTGTTATTGATTTTACCTCGAAATGTAAAGCTGAAACTGCGCTTATCACATTTACACATCATACTTCATCAGGGCCCTTCAAACTGATGAGCTGAAGTCATTGGGAACTGCTTTGGACCGGTCCTCATTGTCTCTGCTAGCGATTGTGTTTCTTCTGCATCATTGTCTACATCTGGTACGCCTCAGACGGCGCTCTACTTGCCAGTCTCATGTCACTGCCATGCCAATAACGTTCAGTTCCATGAAACAATCCCAGCAAGATGTTAATAAAACGTGATTATTGAGCAAAAATGTCCCCAAGCACTCTTGAGCTAAAACATCTTCCATGTCACGGGCACTGGGTTCTTTGAAAACATCTCAAGACTCTCTAAACACCATGCAGAAAGTCTGGCTCAAAGAAACTAACTGTAGGTTTTGACCTTGAGTGACTGTGTAACCACACGGGAACAAACTTCCTGTGTGAATGAAACCTTGAGAGTTGTACAGAAACATATTCACATAAATCAAACCGTCATGTCTAAAATGGACAAGTGTTCAATCACTACTTGCTGACAATCTGTTACATGTGTGGTCTGCAGCAGCCTTGTGCATCGTTGCAGGCTTCAGTGCTCATAATCATGCAAGCGTAGTCCAACTTACCTACATTTCCAACTTTCATGTGATCTACTGTGATGCATCATTCACATGCTTTGCTTTCAAAGGCTGAAGAAGGCACATATTGTAAGTAAGTGACATCTGGTGGATATAAGTGGTACTACAGCCATGTAACGTCTCCCATTTAGCAATCAGTACTTTTAAATCTATAGAAAAATAAAGGAAAAATAAAGGACATATATAGATTTATATTTATTGCCCAGTCATTGTGAATTAGAGAACACACTTATTTTAAGCAAAAGTTGGCTTGTACTGTGTGGACCATGTATGGAGCGTGGACTGGTGGCTGGAGAGGTGCTGTTGAGCAAGGCACCGGACCCCCAACTGCTCGGGGCGCAGGTCACTGGCAGCCCCCTCGCTCTAACATCTCTCATTAATTGCATGTATAGGTCCTGTGTGTGCATGTGTGTATTTCGGGCCTGTGTGTGTATCATGTATAATAATAAGAGTGAAAAAATTCAATTTCCCTGTGCGGGATAAATAAAGTAATTCTTCTTCTTCTTCTTCTTCTTCTTCTTCTTCTTCTTCTTCTTCTTTTTCACGTCACTCACTGTAACTAGACAGTCTAGCAGCAAAATGTCAGAAATGAAATGTGATAGAGCACGAAAAAGAAATGCACAACGACTGAAATAACAACGGGACCAAGATCTGCTAAAGAAAATTCATAAATTGACAGGATTTTTCAAGTTTGCAGACTCTTCTTCTGTTCTAGCGGTTTGTTTTTTTCTGATAAAGCATTATTAATGATACTGGGCCCAAGCAAACAGTAGCCTAGGGGCCCATGACCACCTTAATCCGCCACTGTTTATGAGAATATTTCTTCCTTTGATCTTTTTACCTATTAATAGGCCATGTTTCATTCTTCTTAAAAAACATGGATTCATTATTCAGTCATTTCTTGCATTTATAAAGGAGAAAATGTGCAGACCGACTGTACCTGGGAGTGACACTCGTCCTTACATCTCATGTGCACTTGGGGGCAGTGTTTACCAATGCAAACCTCATACATACTTTATTACGAGTAATACTTACTTTATATTGAGCATATTGCTTATTTGCATAAAACAATAAAGCCTACACTTCTCAATGCAGTGGTCAGCCAATAAAACCTATTTTCTTCTTTCATTGTGTGGATAAATTACACTTGGATTCAGTTTTGCCAAAATCGAATCTATTTTTAGTTAAAATATAAATATGCATATTTTTACGATATGTCCCATGCGATATTCAGTCAATTTCAAACGGACACCAGAATGCACAATAACTTGGCAGCTTGTGCAGCCTATCACGGTTGATGCTCAGACTTGCCCTCCTCCAAAATAAAAGCTTTTTGGATGCTGCACTTTTCCCCGCCCCGTACATTTAACAGTATGATAATGAGATCTGTGGATGCGGGGTGGGGGAGAGGGTGGCGTTAAGACATTTGACTCTATTTGGAGTTGTGTCCATTGCAGATGAAGAAAGTTTTTTTCTTGTTCTTTTCTCCTTGTACTTCCAGCAGCGCTCGTTGTCAGCAGGCTCTGTCCCCACAGAGAGCGCGCACCAGGATGGGTGCTCTGCAGGCGCGAGGGATATTATGGACGTTTGTTTTGATCTTTACTGGAATAACAGGAGTTTGCGGTGAGTTGTCATTTTGTGTTCTGCTGCTGATGCGTTCACGTTTTTCCACGCTAACTAAGACTAGGGCAGAAACGTTGTCAGCAGGCCCTGGGACAAGTGTGGGACACTGTAATAATATATTCACATTGTATTCTGTCATATGCATGTCCCTGTAACATGCTCACTTTAAGGTGTCAGTGCTGTTTTTTTCTTACATTTGAGGAATCATTTATAAAGTGATGTGTGTTTGCAGAATAACAGTATAATCAAAAAAACAATGGGTTTCATTGGGTCAAAATGTTATCAAACGCAGGTTCATACATGATAGTTTTCACCAACAAATGCATGTTTAACTTGTTTTCTGTGGTCTTAATATTTTTGCTGAGAAGTAAACCAAAACTCTGATTTTTTACATTTGGCTTTATTTTCATATGAACATGTAACAATAAAAAGTCATAATGATGATTATGATGAATCAAGAAAAGCAATTAAATGAGCTGTAAACATATAGCAAACACAATAAACACATTATTAGGACCAACATACAATTAAAGTCAAGTTCCTTATAAAATTATTATTGATTTGTTTTAAATAGACAAGGTAATAAAAGAATTGACAACTAGTCTACAACCGATAACTCCCGTATAAGGTACGATAAGGTCGATACTAAATAACTCAGCTTTTGGTTACAGGTTCAAACGTCTGCACCTCCAGAGGAGCCAGCACATGCAAGCAATGTCTGGCTGTGCACCCCAGCTGTGCGTGGTGCTTCCAGGAGGTGGGTTCCTTTTCCACTTCACTTCATTCAGGCACTGAAGCGTTCTGTCGGGTTGGTGCAGGGTGGTACAGAGCTCCTCGCCCGCCGTGTAATCTGGTTGTGAATAGTTTTTTCTCTTTATACTGAGAACATCTAAAAGGTTTAGGTGAAAATAAACTTCTTTTTAGAGTCAAATCTACACTATACACTTTGTATGTCAAATCAGTTTCAGACACTGGCTTAACTTGTGTGACTGCATGGGGATATAGTCATATTTTATACCTCAGACTAATGAATTATTAAATATTTTATAACTAGGAGTCAACTATCACATGTTGTTTAATGGGATGGATGATTTAAGGTGGAAGTCCGGAGTTTGTTGGAGAGATGTTCGTCACTCTGTTTTTAATAGAAACATAATGTTGGACCATTTCTAGACTTCCCTGTTCCAGTTTACCCTTCAAATGAATCCAATATGCCCTTCTCTCTTAAAACAGCTTCATTACAGATGGTAATTCTTAAAATAAACAATGATTTGATTACACTTTTAACACTTTAAAGTACTTCCAAACCAGTGAGGAGGTTGCTGGACACTGCTTTTCTGTATAAAGCGTTTTTTTTAAAAAAGCCTCTTCTGTCAGGACTTTGGCCAGGGGGTTGCCAGTTCTTCCCGTTGTGATCTGAAGAGTAACCTGGTGGCAGCAGGCTGCGCTCAGTCAGCTCTGGAGTCTCCGACCAGCAAACTACAGGTGATCGAGGACCGGCCCCTCAGCAACAAGGCAGCGGGGGCCACACAAGACGTCACCCAGATCAAGCCCCAGAAACTACACATCACCCTCAGGCCAGGTCGGGTTTACCATCTGAGTTTGTGGTTTTTATGTGTTTGCACCGGCGACAGCTGGGGCAGAGAGCATCTAGATTTTAAGTTTATGTTTATGTACGGCCCATTCTTGTGAAGGCAATATCCCAGGGACCCCTGGAGGGAGTGTCTTTAAACACCCTTTTGGACTCAAAGATGAACGGAAAGATTTTGAAAATTCAGGGTGACTTCACAGAACACATTTTTGGCAATAATCCAGATATTCCTCTTCTAATAATGACATCATTTCACAAAAATGTCAACTGAGTGAAAAGATGAAGCGATGGCATTTTATATCCAAATGGTAAAAGGTCAACTTTAATGTGACATCATAACGTTTCTGTTTATTATTCAACACCATAATTCAGGAATAGAAGGGGAGACATTTGGTCGGATACGGAATTGAAGATGTGTGGGAAGCATCCATGTTTTGCCAAAATATGCACTTAATACAGTACCTTCTATTTACCTTTTATTGAACATTTTCAACTACAAGTCTTCACAACATATATTATCTAAGTCTGGACAGACATGGACTGGTTGGCAGTGGCATCCAACCTTAAGGCGGTAATTCTAAATTTTCTCACATACTGAAGTAGAGAAATTGTGTTTTAATTTAGTTTTAAAGATAGAAGATACCAACATCAAGCAAATTATTCTTTTTTTCTTCCAAATTTCTTTATTGAATTTTTGCAGATAGGCAAAGAAAAAGAACAACAGTTGTGTACTGCGTCAGAGCAAGCAAATTCTTTTTTTTTTGAAAATGGTGTTTCTGTATCACACTTCCCAGATGATGCCAAGCGCTTCACAGTGAAGGTGCGTCAGGTAGAGGACTACCCCGTGGATCTCTACTACCTCATGGATCTCTCCTACTCCATGAACGATGACCTCTTCCGCCTGAGGCAGCTGGGCAAAGGCCTGGCCGAGGCCATGAACCGCACCACCAGCAACCTCCGCATGGGCTTTGGGGCTTTTGTGGACAAGCCGCTCTCGCCTTACATGTACATCTCCCCCAAAGAGGCTGTGAATAACCCCTGCCACAGGTAAAAAGACATGTTTTAAAAGGGCTTCATTCAGCATTGGATTGATGTCAGGCTGTCCTCTTAAACTGGACTGTGTTATTCAACCATCTTGCACAAAACAGCGAACCTCCTTAACCCCTGTCCTTGTCTGTAAATAAGTAAACTGAATCCAGACCTCTTTGTAAATGGTAAGTTTTTATAGTGGCTGCATTCGAGCAAGGTTCTACTCACGCGATGGTGTTGATTTCAACGTTTGTTTATGTCTGCATGTGGGAAGTAGCTTCATTATGCAGATGATGTCATTTGTGTGAGGACACCTTTAAACACAGCATTGCAAGCAGACTCAGAGTCACAGCACTTGTTAAAGGCTTACAGCGGCTCCCCACTGCTTGGTCATCTGCACTGAATCAGCTGCAGGTAATCTGCCCGGAGAGTAAAAGCGTCCCAATGCAGACTGCCCTAACTCCACCCCGAGGCTCCTCTGAGGTTGATTTGGGGGTTTAAGGTCTCTTGGGGTCATTTACTTTCCCGCTTTCCACAGTCTTCTGAGCTCCAGACTCGAGGAATGTTTGGATAAAAGATAAGAGGAGAATTTCAGTCCAGTAGTGTACAGTACAGAGCGAAAGAGGGGTCCACTGGAAGTGCAGGAGAGACCTTTTTTTAACCAAAGCTTTAATTGATGAACAGGAGAAATGACTGTAAAGTCTGTAGGGATGGCAACATTTGTCTGCTGGTCAGTCCACTGCTATAAGCATCTCAGTACGGACAGGATGACGCCCAATGACTTTGGCGAGCCTCTGGCTTATCCTCCAGCACCCTGAGATGGACATTTGAGGTTTTGAGTAAAATGTAAATGTTGACTATGCATGTGTGTCAGCTGAAATTTGCATTAAAGGTCCCATATTATGCTCACTTTTAGGTTCATACTTGTATTTTGGGTTTCTACTAGAACATGTTTACATGCTTTAATTAAAAAAAAAAAAAAAAAGAACACATTGTTTTTCTCATAGTGTCTGTCTGAATATACCTGTATTCAACCTCTGTCTGAAACACTCAGTTTTAGAGCCTGTCTCCTTAAGCCCCCCTCCCAAAAAAGTCCAGTCTGCTCTGATTGGTCAGCATTTACGGGTCTTACCAAATCTGCGTATTTGGCATCTCTGCACAATCATTGCAGCTGGGGAATGATTGTAACTGCACTGAAGCAACACTTTCTACCTATTTATAGTATAGCTGTGACATCACAACTGTACAGAAGTCCTGGCGGCTCTTTTAGAGACACAGTTTCTGAATATGGGCTGTGTGCATTTCTCTGTGGATTGAGCGTTTTGATACTTTCACAGTATTTTTACAGCACCTCAACCTGCTAAATAATCAAAAAGACATCCAAATCTCACTTTTTATAATATGGGATCTTTAAGTGCTAATAAGCCAATGTTAGCATGCTAACACGCTAGATTAAAATGGTGAATGTGAACATTATTCCTCATTGTAGGAAGAATGACTTGGTATGAAATGCTGCCATTTCCAGATTTAATATGACACAAAAGAATTTAAAAACTGGAAAACAATACATACAACTAAAGTTACGTAAGTAACTTTGCAAGACATCTTGTCTATGTTTAAAGCATATCAATCCAATAAACATTCATGTTTTTTTATTTAACAGCTGGTTTAATTCCCTCCTAATAAAGTATATTATCAATAATTAGACCACTTTTGATCGTTGTGGAGGTCACACATTTTTTTCAGTGATGAAATAACAACCCTGATCTCTGTTCACTGACAGCATTAACACCACCTGCCTGCCCCAGTTCGGCTACAAACATGTTCTGTCCCTGACGGAGCAGGTGAGTCGCTTCACAGAGGAAGTGAAGAAGCAGATGGTGTCCAGGAACCGAGATGCCCCAGAGGGAGGCTTTGATGCCATCATCCAGGCTGCTGTGTGCAAGGTGGAGAGGCTTACTCACTGTCTCACACACAGTTGTCTCTTTTGTCACACTCGCACACACGTTTCAGGATTTCCAACTGGAGGGTAAAATGAAAACAGAAGTTAATAAGAAAAAGCTTTTCTGCTTTAGACGAGTGTCCAACAAAAAATTAAATCCCTCGTTCAAAAGATGAATTAACTTCCTTCCTTTCTCTGTCACGTGGTTTCATGGGTATTAGGAGCAGATCGGTTGGCGCCCCGATGCGTCCCACCTTCTGATCTTCACCTCGGACGCTAAGACTCACGTGGCTCTGGATGGTCGCCTGGCTGGAATAGTGCATCCCAACGATGGGCAGTGCCACCTTAACTCTGAAAACATGTACAGCATGTCTACCACCATGGTTAGTGTGCACTGTAAGTGTGTGTTGGTGCAGTAGAAACCGAGACGATAAAATCCTTTGTTTAAATAAGTGGGAAAAGGAACATTTCTGTGTTTATGTGTGCATGTGCTAACCACACTGACCGGTTTGGCCCCACAGGATTACCCGTCTCTAGCTCTGATCACAGAGAAGATGTCGGAGAACAACATCAATCTCATCTTTGCTGTCACCAACCCTGTGGTTCGTCTGTACCAGGTCAGGAGCTCTGCAGGTCACACCGAGCACATCGAGCATTTCACACTCTTCGTGTTCTGTTCAAAAGTGTAATCGAAGCAAATGTTTTTAAACTGAAATGGAGAGGATGAAATCCCCCACTCTGTAATCATTTCAAACACACTGGTGCTGCAGTCCTCCAAACCTCACTGGTTTTAAACTGAGGTTCTTGGATCCTGCATTGGAAAAATGGAAACTTAAAACAAATCACTATTATACAGTGTTCAGACACGGCAAGATACAAACTCAGTTTTTCTGGATACTTGAAACACTTGCAGCTCAATGTTAAAGGTTTTTTGTTTTACAGGAATTAGAGGAAGTATATCGGACTGCCATTGTTTATAAAAGATAAGAATTTAAGAACATGGGGTGTGACACACTTTTTTTAGGGAGTCTTTGTGGGCCGTATGACAGTTAAAGTATCTCTCATACCATGAAAACAATGCAACCAGTGTGTGACATAAGCTTCCTTTTTGTACTTGCCCCTGAAATGATCTGTCCTTTTAAAATAGGTAACAAAAAAAAACATTTTCCCATAAAAAGGCTCAATTTATAAGCTCTATTAATGCTATAAATGTCTGGACAGTGTAATCTGTATGCATCTGGAACTAATTATGTAATATATAAATAATAATTCCAGCTAATAAGAATGAAAAAAAAAAGATCCTACTATTACTTGCTGTTATTTTTACTGTATTTTATCATCAGAAATGTCTTCGATTAATCATTTATTTGGACATTTACTGTTTATATGACATGAACAGGTACATGAACACAATTTTGGATTTAAATCGACATTGTAATATATTTTTACAGTGTTTTGTACGTATTGGGGGATATATTTTGTATATATTTGTAACTGCTGATACATTGTTGATTATTAATAGTTTCCCTGACTGTGTAGGGTGACAACAGTGTTCCTGTCTGTCTGTCTCTCTGTCTTGTAGAACTACAGTGAGCTGATTCCTGGCACCACAGTAGGAACACTGAACAACGACTCGGGCAATGTGATTCAGCTCATACTGGAGGCATACACTGTGAGTGTCCAGGCACACGCACACGCACACACACACACACACGCATACGCACACACACACACACACACACACACACACACACACACACACACACACACACACACACACACACACACACACACACACACACACACACACACACACACACACACACACACACACACACACACACACACACACACACCTTAGACTAGACAGTGTTCAGGGGATAACATGTGTTTGCTGACACACCCACGGTGTCTGAGTCATACACACGGTCAAGCCAACGTCTTGGTAGAAATTCCATAGTGGCAGAGGTGAGAAATTGACCAAAGGTTGGAGAGTCCTGGCTGTGTTTCAGTGTTTATGTGATATTTGGGTTTATTATGCAGAGAACAAGTGAATTCACTGAAAAAAATATATTGTAGCTTTAACCGTGGGTTTAACTTTCTTTAACAAGCTTCTGTCCTGCACACTGAATAGGAGAAGGAAATTATTTGAATTGGCTTGGAAAAAAAATAAATCTTTGCCATCACAGCCAGCAGTGTGACATATCAGATATGGTTTTACTGATCTGAGCATGAGACTTGGCTTGGCACAACAACACAAGTGTATATATTCATCCTTCCATGTCTGTGTCTTTCCTGCTGTTTTCCTTCATCTGTGTTGCCAGAAAATCCGTTCCAAGGTGGAGCTGGAGCTTCAAGGCGTCCCAGAGGAGCTGTCCTTGTCCTTCAACGCCACCTGTACGAATGGAGAACTCATCCCTGGCCTCAAATCCTGCTCTGGGCTCAAGATAGGAGACACGGTCTGTCCATGTCTCTCCTTTTTTTGGCTTGTGACCCAATAAAATGAAGTAATGTCTATGTTTATGTTCAACCCCTTAACACTGGTAATGGCATCACTATGGAAGTAAGTTGTAAGCAGTACAACCAAAGAGTGGTTTTACCTTCATGGCTGGTTTCATATAGAGGATTTTCAGTGGCCTGAAGAAATACAAATATGTAGTAATTTCCAAGAAGAAGGCCAAATTGAAAAAAAGTTAGTTCCATATACAATATTTTGGACTCTTTCCATTTCCCTTCTGGCTGCTATCTACACTGCGATGTGACGAAGAGACCATATGATGGGAAAAAGTGGATCAGCATTGTCTCTGAGTTTGTCTTTCCTAAATGATGTTTTCTTGTCTTCATCAAAACTTCTTTGGCTCTTTTCCATGCTCTCTCCTCACTCCAGGTGACATTTTTTGGCCTCCACACATTTCTTTCTCTCTGCCTCAACTGCTCTTATTTTTGCCATATATGGCTGCCTCTCCAGATGTAGTAACTGCCTACTTTTGGACATTTACCAGATTTGGATACTGCGCTGAATACAACAATTACTTTGACTAAATACATATGGGGGCATTCCCTGTGTCAGGACTTTGTGCTGTTTCCACTGACAACGCTCACAATTTGAGCGGCTATTAAATGAACATTAATTGAACTGTTTTATGTTAAGTAATCTACACCAGGGGGAAACAGAAGCATGACCATAAAGTGTGGAAAAACTTTTCAAAAAGACAGAACTTGAGACATGTTAGATACTTCTTTCTACCAAAATTTAACATGTTACAATTTCAACTCCCTCCTCTCATCCAGGTCTCTTTTAGCGTGGAGGCCAGAGCTCGTGGTTGCCCAAAACAGAAGAAGAAAACCTTCATCATTAAGCCTGTGGGCTTCAAGGACTCCCTCTCCATCACCGTCAACTTTGAGTGTGACTGCAAGTGTCAGTCCAAGGCCCAGCCCAACAGCCCCCAATGTAACCACGGCAATGGCACCTATGAGTGTGGCATCTGCCTGTGCCACCCAGGTCGCTTAGGGCCGCACTGTGAGTGTGCAGAGGGCGACTATAACCCCACAGAGCAGGACCGCTGCAGCGGACCCTCAAGCTCGGGAGGACATCAGCCAGCCATCTGCAGCGGCCGTGGAGACTGTGTGTGCGGACAGTGCGTGTGCCACAGCAGTGACTTCGGAAAAGTCTGGGGAAAGCTGTGTGAGTGTGATGACTTCAACTGCCTGCGCTACAAGGGGGAACTGTGCTCAGGTAAGATCCATGAGCTTCTTTTGTAATCAGTTTGTCTGAGCATCTTAAGCTGAATAAATAGGGCTGAAACAATCAGATGATTAGTTAATTGACATAAATTTAATCGACAACTAGATTATTTTAATTACTGATTAAGCTGCCAATTCTTTTCTCTATTAATTTATAATTTTGTCTATACAATGTTGAAACAATATTGTTAAAAGACCATCATGATAAAGAATTTTGGCTTTTTTTCTTATGTTTTTTTTTACAAAATGACAATTCAAAGATTTATTAAGCAAAATGGCTTCTCAAATGTGAGTATTTGCTGCTTTTCTCTGTTTAATATCATTGGGCATTGAATATATTTGCTGTTTCTTTGTTGGTTGGACAAAACAAGTGACACAATTGACTTTTCAAAGGAATAGTGCAACATTTTGGGAAACGTGCTTGCCAAGAGTTTGTTAAAAAAAGATTAATAAGACTCTCATCTGACTGTTAAATATGTAGCTGAGTCAGTAGCTGGTTAGCTTAGCATTAAACAAGACACGAAGGTGTGCTGTGTCTGTTTGTCACGTTTGATTAATTTAAGACATTTTTCTTTCTCTTTTTTATTACACATTTTTTTAGGGGAGGTTATGTGCAAGACTAAGCTAAGCTAACCTGCTGCTTGTTGTATATTAACCAGACGGACACGAGGGTATTCATCTTCTCATTTAAATCTTTGCAAGAAATAAGCATACTTCACAAAATGTCTATGTTTATTTATTTTTATTAGTTTTTTTCCCTTTATTTGCAAATTTTATCAAATATAGTACAAACATAGCACAGTATGGCATCCTACTTGACAAAAATAGGAATGTATGTAAAGACAGTCAGTTCTCCTTCCAATAAACATTAAAATTTCAATTATACATAAGAAAGCGTTCTTAGAAACTCAATAAGATATTTCACAAAATGTTAAACCATTCCTGAACATTATAGTCAATCGCACACCACGCAAGTTTGGTACAATTGAAAGGTGAAGAAGGTTAAAATGGCCCAGTGACTGTGAACATCGTGTGTGTCTTTGGTAGAGGTTCAGAGAATGTGTGTACCTTTTCCGTCGAGGTTGGCAGTCACATTTCACAGCACTGACTTGCCACTCACCTCATCTGGGAAGAATTACGTAAAATAACAACTCCCTCTTCTGCCCAGGACATGGGCTCCACTCACAATAAACATAGGCCTAGTGCGATGTGTGCACCGTGTGTGAGTGCGAGCTCAGGTTATATGTTTGTGTCAGCCAGACTGAGCTTTTGTTCCACAGAGTTCAACAGGATTCATGTACAAAGAAAGCTTTTTCAAGTACGACTGCAGCCCTCTCTGGTCAGAGGGGACTCTCACTTTCCTGGAAGTTTCTCTAATGCGGTTGCATTTTTAAACAGTGGAAATGAGTTTGTGTGTGTTAATTGTTAAGAGATTTAACTCAAAGCCTCAAGATCCTCCCACTTGTGTCTTAAAAGAGACAGTATGTCACCATCAACATGACGTTACCCTGAGGATGTTTAATTGTAGGCTAATTGAGATCTTATGAGTGGCTTTTCAGTCTGGGATTAGCTGTGTCAACATTACACCATGCATAATCATGCTGTCAGTCGTTTTCTAATGATAGTTTTTTGATTGCTTTTGCTTTTCAGCTAGAGGTTGGATGTTTATTGCATAAATTCTACCAATAATGTTGGTATATGGGAATATAAGAATTTTGGTGTATCACTCAGGGACGGTCCAACATTTTGGAAAAACTCTCATTTTCTTTTCTTACTGAGATCCACTCCTCTGTTTGTCAGTCAAAGATGAAGCAACTGGTGCGGCCGGTACCTGAGTGGTTCGAAGAGTCGCCCCATGTAAAGAGGCTGAAGGTCCTTGAGGCAGCGGCCGCAAGTTTGACTCCAACCTGCGGCCCCTTGCTGCATGTCTCCCCCCCTCTCTCTCACCCCATTTCCTGTCTGTCCCATATAATAAAAGGCTGCAAAACTGCCAAAAAATTATAATGAAAATTAAAAGATGAATCTACTGAGAGCAGCCGGTTGCTTATCTTAGCATAAAGACTGGAAATGGGGAAACAGCGTAGGCTTTTGAATGGACAAACAAGTAGTGAGCTTTAGAGGTTCTGGTATGCAGATGTTGTTACCTGCAGAGCCATGCTAGCTGGTTCTTCTTGTTTACAGTCTTGATGCTAAGTTAAGCTAACCGACTGTAGCATGCCATTAGCTTAACTTAGCAGAAAGACCTGAAGGATCACACAGCTAACCTGGCTGTCTTCAAAGTACAAAAGTATGTAAGTAAGTATATTAACAGGTAGCATCTCCTTTACATACTCTTTTGGAGAGAGCCAAGCTAGTTTCCCCTTGCTCCCAGTCTTTGTTAGCTAAGCCAATCACCTCCTCACTTCATCTCCGTATTCTACTTAACGGACAAGTGTCAGCCAACAGTTTTCTCATCTAACTCTCAAAAAAAGTGCTCTTATCTAAATGTCGAACTAGTAGGCATGCTGTTAAGATGGCATTAAAATGTCAGAGGAAGACAGATGGAGAAAAAGAATATCATGGCATCAAAATGTACAGGCTTCTATCTACTGAGCAATTTCTCTTAGTAACATATTAGTAGAAACACATGAACTGGTATTGAGATTGCTACATGCCCAGGGGATATTTATGTTGAGCGTTGTTAATCGCATTTGTTTTTGCAAAGACTGCTTCGAGCTTCATCACATCATCAGATCTTAACCCCCCCTCTCCTGCACTCACATAGAAATGTTTTTGCTCTATTCCCCAAAGCCCATAGATTAACATGAAAATACCTTTCTACTTACTCATTGGCCGGTGCGGTGTAATAAGGCTAAAAATAAACCCATGTTTGGTCAGAAAACGACCAAGACAGAGAGAACTGCAAATGTTCTGTGTGTAAAACATGGTCTGCTGTTGTCTTGAATACCTTTTTCAGTGTTAGGTCCATGGTCCACGGTCTTCCCCCCGCAGAATGGTCTAATTAAAAGCCAGCGGTTCTGTGGTCAAGTGATAATGACAGTTTGTGCATGCATCATTATTCTTGTCATGTCATACGGTTCCAAGCAGCTTCCCGTCTCATTGTTTATCTGAGCTTTGTTTTGCAACGATAGGCCACAGTTTTTTCTGCATTGTCACTATCTTGCATGCACACATCACACACATATATGGAAAAACAACAAACCAATGTGTAGAAATACACTCTCTCTCTCTCTCTCTCTCTCTCTCTCTCTCTCTCTCTCTCTCTCTGTCTCTCTCACAGACACACACACACACACACACACACACACACACACACACACACACACACACACACACACACACACACACAATGAATCATGCAGCCATAAATAAAAGCCTTACAGACACCACAGACACACAATAAAATGTGTTTTAGGTCTCTAACAATTGCAGAAACATGACTTACCACTTCTGCTTTCCAGTGTTTGGGATCAAAATTTAAGAGATTCAGACTAATAGAGCAACAAAATGTCTTCTTATATAATGACAAAATATACATTGGACATTTGGAATGGATATAAACACATATTGGCTAGTGAGTGAATGGAAACCTGGTGGCGTGGTACAAAGGTAGTATATTCCAGAGGAACCATGTTATTTCCCAAATGAAGTCAAAACAAGTCATCTCAATAGGAAAATAAAGAGACATATGACACAGGCTTGTGGTAAATTTACTCATAAGCCCTCAACAAGCCATGGCCAATCATTACAAACTCAAACTGACCGACCAAACATTGTTCAAACCCACAGAACTTTATTTTAAATTCTAGTGGAGTTCCCAAAATTTCCAAAGATGTCGCATATGTCAGACTATAAGTTAAAATAAATCTGGGGAAAATATGCATCAAATGTTGCATAATATTTCCATTTCAATGAATGACAAAAACCGTATAAACAAAATATGTTTATTAGAGTATCAAACATTAGTTGTTTAAAACAAATTATGCACAACCACTGAAATCATACCGCCACCATTTCCATCATTCTGTCCCAACTCCAACCACTCCCTTATTTCCACACAGAAGTTCCTTTGGTCACATTGTCCTCCTCTCCTTTATTGTTTATACGCTTTCTCTTTGACTACTTTACTCCATATAGCACCCTTCCGTGTGTGGAAACGGAAACTATACAAGTAAACAATGTTATAGTAGCTCCTCTTTCCTTTTTTCTCTCCCAGATCATGGCATCTGTATCTGTGGCTTCTGCCAGTGTGCACCAGACTGGCAGGGTGAGAACTGTAACTGCTCCAGACGTACTGACACCTGTATGTCCAACCTGGGCTTGTTGTGCAGCGGGCGGGGTCAGTGTGTGTGCGGGGCCTGTGAGTGCACCCAGCCCGGTGCCTACGGGGCCACATGTGACAAGTGCCCCACCTGTCCCGACGCCTGCACTATGAAGAAGTGAGTCCGCACACCAGGTTGTCATATTCGGTGTCCAGAAAGTGATTTGAAATGAGCTGATGGCCTTATTTATGTTTTTTATTCTTAAAGGGAGTGTGTGGAGTGCAAGCACTTCAAGAGGGGCAAACTCTTTGAGGAAAACACCTGCTCTCAAATCTGCAAGGATGAGATTAGGCTTGTGGATACAATAGGTGAGACACCCAAACAAATGATTTACCAATAATACAATAAATTCATGAGAAGTTTTAGGTTGTCAGGTTGTGGAAAAGAACTTTGGATGTCCATTTCAGTAAGCCATCATATCTGCCACTACAAACAATAAGTTATTACGTTGGATTAAAGACCGGATGCTCTGTAAACCTCTCCTAGAAGGTAAGAGGTGGGTGGTCTATCAGAGGGACCTTGCTGTAATCAAGTGTAGCTTTCAGAACAGAGGCAACTGTGGCAACTCGTGGCAATAACAAGATAATGCTAAATGCTAAAGCATAGTCCAAAAGAAGCACAAGAAGAGAGTCAAATCATCAGCGAACTGATGTTATGTCAGTTACATAGTAATCTTCAGGATACCTAATGTTTGCTAGCTACCATAAGCTACTGGTCATACTAGACTAGGTAGCTCTGTGGCTGCTAAAGTGTACAGATTTGAACAACAATGTGTTTATTGCGAATAAGTTTAACTTTTTATTTCTAAGAATGCATGATTTCGTATTTCAAAAAGAAATTTCACAACCTGCACATCAAATGTTGTTCGTTTTTTTGGCTTATAACTGATCCATGAAGCAGTGGTAAAGGATTTGTTACTGGTTTTACTTCTAAACCCTTCATAATGCGCCTCATTAGAAAGTCAATGGTCACATCACCCCAAAATGACTTTAAAAAGATAATGTGGAAAAAAAAAAAAAAAGTTTCTCCATGGACTTCAAGACAAGCTTTTATAAAAATATAAACCTCATTAAAAATCTGTGTTACACTGCTTTTTCAAGATTTTGAGGTATCTGTCATACACAAAAACATGCATGTATTAACTAACTGATTAACCATTTTCCCATTTTTTATGCAGTGCACCACGAAACTGCTGTCAACTGCACATACAAAGATGAGGATGATTGTGTGGAGCGTTTCCAGTACTATGAGGATGCCAGTGGCAAGTCCATCTTGTATGTCATCGAAAAGCCTGGTAAGAGAGAAATATCTTAAGTGCATACACAACCTAACAGATATTTTAGATTTCAATATTGGATCAAATAAGTTATTTCCGTGACCAACCCACACAAAATTAGCACCAAAAAAAAGCACATATAAATCCACTGTACATCACATGAAAAACACCAAATGGCAGACTGACAAAGTTAGCAGCTATTGGGGAACACATGGGACCATTTAACAGCTAAAGAGCCAGTTATTTGCCCTGGTGAACCAATAACCAAGACCTAAAAGAGGCTAATATTGTACCCACATTTGTTTGGTGGCTACAAAGACCACTCTAAATGAATGCTAATGCTGCCTACTGTCCGATGTATAATTAGACAATTGTTTGCTTTAGCCGCCCCATCTATGTTAGTGGATGGGACATTGCCAAACTAAAATGCAACCTCAAATAAAGTTTTCCCAAAGATGGTTTCTGTTGACGTAGGTAGTTTTTATCATGCTGATGTTTTTTCAAATGTTCGTTTTCCTTGTAGGCTTCATTTTAATTAGTTATTTGGTGCTTTTAAAAAGGGGTGAAACGTCATGATTGACAGCCCAAGTGGCCAAAAAATGAATTGAAACTGGTTTAAGAAGAGTGAATATATAAATATGGTTTAGTTTATATGTGGAAAGAGATTAGGAAAGTCAGAATGACATACAGCGAATTAAAGTACTAAACAGATTGCAAGGATAAAATGTACAACCACAAATGCATCGCCATTCAGCCAAACAAGTAAAAAGCCTTGTGAAACCATTGCTTCTTTCTTCACCCAAGTACAAGTTGTCACTTCCCTGGTGCATGCCCTTCATCTGCTTGTTAAGTGGCCAAATAGAAAGAGTTTAGGGTGGTAAAACAGCCTTTAATGACCACCAGTGCCCGCAGAGAAAGTCTGCCCCTGGGTCTGCCTTTAATGAATGTGTGTGTTTAATTTAGGCACAACTGGGTAGCAGAGAAGTACACCAAATTTTCCTTGAACACAGTGCACCCCGCTGGGTCAAAGGGGGTCGTAAACAGCTGCCCAGCTCCTCTTGGAACCTGCTGACGCTACATATCCTCCAGAGGAAAGCATGAGAGGGAGAGAGAGAGGAGACTAAGTAAGCAAAAAGAAAGAGATAAAGAACTTTTTATTTAAAGGAAAATCAAGATTTTTAAGGTTAATGAAAAAAGGGGGGGGGGGGTGGCACAGGCACCCTTCAAAGTTGACAACGCATTTGTTTTATTTAGAAGTTAATGAATAATCTTACAGAAATGATCTTGCACCAACCTGACTTGATTGCATATAAGCCACAACGTATGCTAGTATAGGGATCAAAAGGGTCAGTTGAAGAGCAGGAAATAGAATAAAGTAGGAATGAGGAGAGAGGAAGAGAAGTAAAGCTTTGATGTCGGCTGTAAAAGTTCACCCTGGTTGCCCCACTTTGTTACCCAACGCTGCAATGCACTTAGGTATGTGCTATAGAGATCGCACACAGACACATGGTTAGATATACAGACATACATCTAGACTGGCAAACAAACAAGTACACTCACATAAGGGCCAGGTGGCTCTTATCACTGGTGTTTAAAAGTGTAAAGGTAAGACATTTTTGCCAACAATCAGGAAAGTAAATTGTTGCCAGACTTCAGTTCATTGGAGAGTCTGTCCTCCCTCTCTTGGATTTAAACGCAACCATAGACAATCTGTTCTATCGCACATTAGTCTGGTATTTTTGATCTTGTATATATTTCTTTTTATAATATATGTTTTCGACTGTATAATATTTGTTGTTTGTATATCTGGAGTTTCGTCGCAAAACAATAATTTCCCCCTGGGATTATTAAAGTATTTCTGATTCTGATTCTGATTCTGATAGAAACAGGGCACTTGGTGAGGCCTCTGCCAAGGCCAAATGCACATGTTAACGAAAGAGACAAGTTATCCACTCTGAAATTGAATCTGTTCTTCCTTGACCCATTCTACACCCTTTAAAGTTTCATGAAAATGGGGCCATTAGTTCCTCCACAAACCTGCTGACTAACAGAAAAACAAACACATATGAGCATAGGAGGTAACAATTCTCTATAAGATTATTACTCATTACTTAATGCTACAATCAAAATAAAAGTTACTATGATGAATATTTTTATATTATGAACAGATGAGAAGACTAGTGGTATGCGAAATAGGTCAGTCGTACAGTAGTGGTGAACCCACAGAGAATTATCAGCCCTCTCATCTGTACAGAGCTTCATAACAACTGTCATCTAATTGTTTTAATTTTGCGGCAGATGGGCAAAGTTAGTGACTAGCTGGTGAACGTAGTGGCGCAGCTCTTAACACCTACTGTGCACTACCTGTCAGCACCAAACAGCACACAGATTAAGTAAGCGGCTAGCTGGTGAACATAGTGGAGCATTTAGCTGCTAAAGAGCCAGTTTCCCTTCTGAGTTAGTGTGCCAGAAACAAAGCTAAAAGGGATACATATTTACATACCCACTTCAAACCAACAAGAAGAACGAAAGACAAAACATCTGAAATCATCCAAATCGATCACAGTAAGAGGCTGACTGGGAAAATACGCTTTCAGGGTCGATAAAACACCGTTTATAACCTCGTCCTTCATTCTCCTAGCCTCACAAAACCAGATCAATGTCCCCATCTATGTTTTGGCAGCAAGATGTAAAACATCCATTGACAATCAATGAAGCTGATAAGAGACTTGTTTCCTCTCAGACTACAATTAATACTATAGGTTGTCGATGGAAAATTAAGAGTAATTCAGCAGTGAATGGCTTGTTATATTTCCCTCAAGTTTACCCAGAAACACGTTTGGCACTTAATTTAGAAGACGTTTCCTGGAACAGCTAATGATGGGGGAAATGAAGAAGGAGGGCACAACAAGCAGTGTCTTATTCCAGTCTGATGTAGGACGCCTTCATCTTAAAGACAGAGTGCTGTCAGTCATCTATTGTACAGCCTTCTTGAAACTGTGCAAATTCCTGTTGGGTTTTACCAGACCTCAATGAGGGAAGGGAGATTTGTGGCCTGGCTGTGTGAGGTTCCTATTTTCCACTGCAGCCCATCTTCCTCTCTGCTCTTCGGTATTTAAAAGTCCCATTGCCTTCTGCTCACCCTGTTCCCCTGTTCTCTTGCATCATCACAGATCTAAATAACCTTAAGAAAGCACCTGTCATTCATGCTAAAGGGAACCACACAATATTTAATTCCTTACACCTATCAGCACGATCAGGTGTCATTATAACTATTCGCAGGAATTCAAAAGCACACATCTGATTCTGAAAAGTCAAAGCTCTTAGCAGAGGAGTGAGCTGCAGCAAAAGCGACATAAATCCACGTGGAGACTGGGAGGAAATGGCATGATGAAAGCAGACTGCCTCTGGCCTAGCTCCTGGCTTATCCTCCCCTGTATGTTCACTTTACTCATTCTTTTATCTCTTCCTCCTTCACTTCCAGACTGCCCCAAGGGTCCAGACATTTTAGTGGTGCTTCTGTCGGTGGCAGGAGCCATCTTGTTCCTCGGCTTGGCGGCTCTGCTTATCTGGAAATTGCTGGTCACCATCCACGACAGACGGGAGTTCGCCAAATTTGAGGAAGAGCGCGCCCGTGCCAAATGGGACACGGTCAGTGAACGTAGCACGAGTGCAGCGTGTGCGTGTATATGCTCTGACGCTCTGATGTGCTTGCTCAACACCACGACTGAAATCAATGTACAGTCAACGTTCATTTGGATTTCAATAATAAAAGATCCTTAGATTGGGTTTGAGGCAGTGGTGCCACTTCATCCAACTCCATTGGAGTCATTTCTAAAACATGGCGCACACACATGCAATCACGCATGCACCACGGCCACACACGCAGTCTCTCGACACGTTTTTCACTTGATTTCTGAAGATGTTTTTTATTATTGTTGTGTCCTGCTGTTCCTCCCAGCAGAACAAAAGGCAGCCAAAGGAAGGGCTGGGTTTAAATTAGCTAACACTAATTAGCCTTTACTGGTAACAGGGCTCTTTGTGGCCTCAAAAACACACCCAAAGCCCATACTGCAGGCCTGAAACTGCAAAGAATCACAGTAGTTTTAAGATACTCACTGAGTAACAGAAGTGAAAACAGAAGCCACACATTCAAGTCATTGCAGCTGGGGAATGACTGTAACAGCACTGTCTACTACACTGCCTACTATACTGTATATAGTATAGTTTGACATCACAACCATACAAAAGTCCTGACAGCTCGTTTAAAGGTACAGTTTCAGAAATGCACACAGTACAGGCTGCTTCTCTGATTGTGTCTGAGTGTTTTGATACTTTCACAGTATTTATATAGCACCTCAACCTGCTTTATAATAAAAAAAAGACCTGGAAATCAAATTTTTTACAATATGTGACCTTTAAAGTGCCTTTTTAGGAGAATTTTAAACCACAAGAAAAAAAGCATCAATGTGTGTCTGTGAAACTCACCTTAACCTGTGTGTCTTTATGTGTTTGATTTAACAGGGACACAATCCTCTCTACAAAGGAGCCACATCTACCTTCACAAACATCACATACAGAGGAAAAGACTGATGCTACTGAACAAGGATGAAGAGCAATGGACTTTTTCTGTCCTTCTTTGGGAAGTCATCAAATCATGTGCAGGCCTCTACTGTCACAAGACAATAATGAATAATTATTTGTGTTTGTAAATATGTAGAAATTATTCTGAGGACACATTTTTATCAGGGATTTGCCATAAACACCCCCCTATTATTACACTGATGAATTTGATTTTGTGTTACAAAGAACTCTTGTGGTTTGCAGGTTTACCCGAATCATATTTACATACCCACCCCTTTCTATAGTATCCAGCCATGTACAGTTTATCATTATATTTTATTTGTCCATACATTAAGATAGATACGAAGCCCCTGGGGTCTTGAAGGATTTTTTAACAAGCTCTTTTCAGTTATTGTGGATGGGGCAGTTTTCATTGTTTTATTTTATTTTATTTACATCTGGTGGAAAATAGTACCAAAACCAAAACTAAAGACAACAAGCTCTGTAGCAAATTAAGATAAAACCAAAACTATTCACGACTGGATACCACTGAGGATAAGTGGGGAACTACTGTATATAAATATATTTTTAAAAAGTGATGTGAGTGAACTCATCCTTGAAGTCAGTGGAAGGTCAAAAGGGCAGATAATGTTCTGCAAAACTAACTCATTTTCCTGATCCCGATGTTGGGATTTCCTGTTCGTCGTACTCAGCGGGAGGATAAACTATCTTGACTCTGGAGATATTATGTGGTTTGGAGTAAACTGTTAATTTACTGAAAACTGGTGCGGTTTCCTGTGTGGACTCTGAGATAAGTGTGTTCTCCCATATGTATAGTTTTTCCTCACTTAAAATACAAATATGTCATATTTGAGTCATTCTTTCTACAACCACAAAAGGTGTCCAGTTCTGAGATGTCAACGGCAAGTCTGAAACATAAAAAAATAAACGAGGAGCTTTTTTCCATAATGAATACTTAAAGATATTAGATCTCAAGACATTTGATTATAAATGAAATACACTTATGGGGGTATATTTACTTCTGTAATGGGAGTAAATGTGACACTATTTTAAATCACTGATGTTTTTGAAGGTACAATAATGTCAACTGTGTTTTTTCTTTAGAATTTCCTGAAACTTTATTTCAACAGTACACAAAGACAGATGTGTGACCATTAAATCATTGTGCTGCTTTCTCTTGACTCACAGTCTAAAGGGCTTTTTGTCGTTTTGCAATGCTCTGCTTCCATCTCCTGGATGTGAACTGCAAGTACAGCTCCTTGTACTGTATATCCAATCCAATATACAAGATGAACTATCCCAGATTAACCTGGTACTGGCAGTATACTTGTCGATTTTTATCCAAGGAAAGACTGCACAATGTTCCAGAAACCAGCAAATATTCCCGTCCTGAAATACCGGCTTCCTGGATGAAAACATAGGCTACAGTCACTTTATTTTGGAACATGCACCATGTATGCACATTGTAAGATAGATAGAGTAGATTACTTTAGTCATTCAAATGGGAAATTACAAAACTAAAGTAAAATAACTAAGTAAACAACAGGATCACAGGAGCTCTGCTGGTGTCCCTAAAACCACCTGTGCTCCTGCAAAGGGTAACAGATCAGAAAGAAAACAGTGCAGGCTCTCAGGTGGGTTTGAAAAAGTTAAAAACCCTTTATTTTAGTGCGTAAACTCCCAACTCCCAAGTTGGTGTTTTAAAGTTTACCCACTAAAATAAAGGCTTTTTAACTTTTTAAACCCACCTGATTTTCTAAAATAATTAAGTGATTAATCTTTATACAAGACAAGGCTACAACAGTGTGTGCAGTAATAATGCAAGACCTAGTAGTTCATTTTTTCATTCTTTTATTTCAGTCCACAAGATCAAGCCTCAAATAAACAAAAGTAATAACAAAACAAGTTAGCAACAAAAATGTTGCGTAGACTGAAAAGGTATAGGTGAAGCTACAGCTTATTATACCTACCCTTCTCAGGTCAATCAGTCAAAAGAAAAATGATCGCAAACACAAAACAAACAGATTTCCTTACATTAAAAATATATAAATAAACAAATATTACATGTCACAGGTTTGCTACTATGCTGTATTTGCTTTTCATCACCTTATATCTCCATATTTTTTGGAACTTGCGAATTGAGTTTTACATTTGTAGTTCCTCATTAAGATTAATCCATAAATTCACACCATTTACAGAAACACATCTATTTGTTTTTATATTAGGTCCAAGACTTTTTTTTTTTAAATCCCCTGTTCCTTTGAGTTGATAAGGACTCATTAGATATAAGACATGTTGGTAGTAAATGATGATATGCTTTATAAATGACTTATGAAAAGTGTGTCTGTTGAGTCATAAAGACCCAGTTGATCTTCTACTTTGAGGTGAAAGTTTCCAAACAAAATTTTGAATTTGTACCACTGATGGACTTTGGGCTCTTTGGGGGGTGGGGGCTCCAGGGCCAAGGACAGTTGCTCATTGGATTGCCAGCCTCGTCTGCAGTCTGTTTCGGGGTGGTTCTGACCTGTGCAGATTACATTATCTGTTAAACAACCGCATGGGAAGCATCACATAAAAATCTCTCCCTGGAGCCCTGTGCGGTCTTGCTGCAGGGGGGTAATGATCTTTAATTAACAGTTGAAAAATGGACTCTAACAAGGTGGCGGAACTTCTCCTCCCGGTGTAAATCGCTCGATAATGACAACTGAAAGACCGAGTGAAGCAGAAATGTGACAGCACTCGCAAAGAGGCTTTCACAGCGTTGACAGCTCCAGGTTCGCCCGTGCAAGGGCACCAAGATTGACGAGGAAACCCCGAGGATCAGGGCCTCCTGTCCGGATGACACCGGCAGCAGGAGTCAGCTAGCATTAAGCTAAGCTAACAAATGTCTTCCCTGATTTCGAAGCCACTGTAAATGGATAACTTAATTCGGACAACTTTATTCGAGGTGTGTGGGAGTTGTTAAGGAGTTTGCTGTCACTGGATGGACGGACAACATCTTCTCTAGGACTGTGAGTTCGCAAGATTTTGATAAGCATAACATGCCATCGTAACCTAGCTCGGTTAGAGTTAGCGTTAGCCCAGTAAGTCAACGTCTTCTTGTCAGTTAATTACAGTAACGTTTTTTTCCCCCACCAACTGCCATGACGTCATGCTAGCTGAAAAAACTTAAATTACGTGTGTGTCAGTTGATATGAAACTAACGTTACACGTCATGTGTAGCTAGGTAACCTTCGCTGACCATTACCAGTTTTGGTAATAAACAAGTTGACAGGCTTGTTGGGCAAAAATGACCTGCTAACGTTTGCTGCCTTGGCAAAACTGTAATTTTCTTTATTTTTTAATTAATTGTTATTTTGTTTTTGAGTGACTGTCACAGGAGCATGTCTATGTTCCCTCGGCCCCTTGTTCCCTCAGCCCTGCGTTTCCTCCGCCCCTTGTTCCCTTAGCCCCTTGCTCCCTCACCCATGTTCCCTTAGCCCTGCGTTTCCTCCGCCCCTTGTTCCCTTGCCCCTTGTTCCCTCAGCCCTGCGTTTCCTCCGCCCCTTGTTCCCTCAGCCCTGCGTTTCCTCCGCCCATTGTTCCCTCAGCCCCTTGTTCCCTCAGACCCTTGTTCCCTCAACCCTGTTCCCTCAGCCCTGTGTTCCCTCAGCCCTGTGTTCCCTTAGCCCCTGTGCTCCCTTAGCCCCTGTGTTCCCTTAGCCCCTGTGTTCCCTTAGCCCCTGTGTTCCCTGAACCCTGTGTTCCCTCAGCCCTGTGTTCCCTTAGCCCTGTTCCCTTAGCCCTGTTCCCTCAACCCTCTTCCCTCAGCCCTGTGTTCCCTCAGCCCCTTGTTTCCTCAGCCCCATGTTCCCTCAGCCCGTTGTTTTCTCCGCCCCATGTTCCCTCAGCCCTGTCCCTCAGCCCCATGTTCCCTCAGCCCCATGTTCCCTCAGCCCGTTGTTTTCTCCGCCCCATGTTCCCTCAGCCCTGTTTCCTCCGCCCCATGTTCCCTCAGCCCTGTTTCCTCGGCCCTATGTTCCCCATATTAATAATACAATTAAAAATGTCACCTGCTTTTCATGTGTTGTCACAGATAAAAGTAGCTTTAGAAAAATTAAAATATAAAAAAAGGAATCACCTGCCAATCCCTTTTCCCCTCAGATAAAAAAAATATTAAGGAACTAAGAAAGATCATTTTGGATTATTTTTATGTGGGCTGTGGGAACATAGGGATGACCCCACTGTCATCACTATGAAATGTTACTTATGTCCTCAGATGAATCCATCACTAGTTGATGGATCATCTGTCAGGAAGGAGTTCCTAATGGCAAAAGAAAGTTGTGCCCTGCCATTTAAAGAGGAGCCTTTGATATACATTTTTTGTGTGGTCATTTTTCTTTAATGTCTCTCTGATGTAAATACATAATATAATAATGACAGTGTGCAGAATTTCCTCCCTCATCAGCAACGATCACATCAGATCGGTCCAGATTCAGTGGCTCTCCTTAGTCATTTACTTGTTCTATGTTTGTCATTTGGAATATTTACCTTGGATAATATTTTAGGACTTGTATCTGATCATGCAGGAGTTTCACAGGTACAGCTGGTGAAATTATGAACTAAAGTGGGAGGAATAGACAAGAAAAATACTATTACAGTAGCAGTAATACAAGAAAAGAGTCATAATAGACAATGGCCACCATATGTACCAGAATCTGACCGGATCTTTTCCCCCTTCTTCTTTGTCAGGGTTCAGTATTATTTAATACTGCTGGTCCAGTTGGTTAAATTTACCATTAAACTACTACTATAACGTTTCAAGATTCTGCCAAGTGTCAGTTTTGCCTGTCATCTCTTGTTATTCCAAGAGGCAGTGATGGGAATTGTTCAATGGAGGATTAAAAAAAAAAAAAAAAGGTTTCCTGTCAGCTTTCTCCCACAGAATGAAATTGCAATCTTTAATTAAATTCGATTGCTCAGTAAAGGACAGTAAGTGAGAAAACAAAGTTCACGTTTTGTCATCTTTTTTCAAGATCATTTTTTTGGCAGCTTTTAAGCTCTTCATTAGATAGGGCAGACAGGAAATGGGGCGAGAGAGAGGGGGAGACACGCAGCAAAGGGCCGCAGGTCGGAGCCGCTGCCCTGAGGACCCCCAGCCTCCTCACATTCGGCGATCGCTCCACCCACTGTTCCACTGGCCGCCCCGTGTTTTGTCATCTTTTTCAGCACTGGTTCACTTTGAACAGTGGGCTGTCAAAAATGCTGATTTATAGGCCCAGGCTCAGACTAAATTGTTCTAGATTGGTCAGTCAGAGCTATGAT
Source organism: Echiichthys vipera (assembly GCF_963691815.1). Taxonomy (NCBI): domain Eukaryota; kingdom Metazoa; phylum Chordata; class Actinopteri; order Perciformes; family Trachinidae; genus Echiichthys; species Echiichthys vipera. The sequence continues at coordinate 11,475,987 of NC_139843.1, read as the reverse complement.
GCCCCAATCAGAAAGAAAATATACACAGTATAATTAGTAGCCAATGTGCTACTAATCCCTGCCTGATCATGTCTTCGCTTGTGTGACATAACCCAACCCAACTAGTGCACATAATTTACATTTTCATCCACTGTGTGTTTCTCTTCATAGGCCTGATGGAAGGACTTCACAGCCAGGCTATAAGCCTGGATCCACGCAGACAGGAACTGCTTGAGGCTCGCTTCACTGGAGTTGGTGTGGCCAAGGTTGGCATCTCTTAATAGCGTAATAGTTGTTTTGATGCTCAAAATGATCAGCTTTTGTAAGTTCTGATTGTTTGTGCGGATGTTACACGTTAGACACAATGTTATGAGAGTTGATCTGAATGCATTTTGTTGTTGAGAAATGTCAATGAGGGTTCCTTCTTATCCCTGCGGAAATGCATGTTAGATGGAAAAGCTCCCAGTTTCCCTACCTACAGGTAAACGCACAACCCCACTGTTGTTTGTGTGTGAACGATCCATCGGGTCAGCAGTCTTCTGTTAATCTTTCATTGTTGATGAACTTGGAAGTCTTCTCTTATTTCCAGTATTGACTGATGCTCTGTGTTCAGGAGTTTTCCCTCAGTGGAATGAACCTGTCTTCTTGAGCGAAAGCTAAAACAAGACAAGCTCTGTCTTGGCTGACATGGGAGCTGGCCAGCAGCTCTTTGTTTCAGTGGAGACTAGTGACACTGAAATGGCACCGCAGCTGAAGCTCACAGCAAAGGCTGCGTGATATGCTGCAACCCTGCTGTTGAACTGGGTATTACTTGTGTGTGGGTGTGCATTTGACAAAATGGCAACCCCTGAGAAAGCAATCGCTATCATTCCTGCTCCGGCCCATAGTGTGCTCTGAAATTGTTAGGCCTGCTCACTGTGGCATTGGAGTGTGAATGATTTAATGCCGTGAGTATGCTGTCTACAGTAAATATTCAAGGCACTACAATGAATGTGTAGTGTAGATGTTGAGAGAAAAAATGAGAAAATCTCTTGGCTGTATGTGTGACCTTGAGCAACAGAATGACAGCTGGCTTTAAAAGCATTAGCCTCCTGCACTAATTAGCCTGCTGTTTCTTCTTAGTCTCTCCAGGCAGTGCAGCTGGCCATGGATGATATGCATGACACCTTCTCATTCTATCAAGTGGATGTGAATTTGAGATTTGCAGATTAACATTATCATATTCCCATTGTAGTGTCCTTGCTTAGCATTTAAGCTTAGTGACTATAATTTAAGAGCTATGACTCTTTGAGGCATGTGTTGAAATTCCTATAAAAATAAGACGCAAGGAGTGGGCAAATGTACACACATCAGTGTAAAAGGGCTTTGAATCTGACGTAGCTCGAATCCCAACTAACACTGCCACAAAGGTGAGTTATATTAAAGTTGAATGCAGCTCTTTCATTTGTCAGACAGGAACAATGTGTGAGAATCTGCACTTTCATTTGTGGGTTTACCTACATGAGAATGTCAGAAGACCTCAATAAAAGGCCTCCATCTCTCTTTGGTGTATACTTCATCCACATTTTAGTATGGAACAGAATATGGCCTTTTTACAAAAAAGTCGTCATGTATCGTATACGTCTCATTTCCAGTCCTACTCACAAGGATCTACTTACCAGCGTAGCACATGACTTATCCGTCAGGGCTAATCTGTGTGTGTGTTCGGTTTTCCAGAGTTCAGCCAACAGTGAATCATCCAACCAGTCTCTGTGCAGCGCGGGATCACTCAGTGACAAGGAACTGGAGGTTGGTTGGGGAAAGAGTCAATCAAAATGACAAGTGACTGCCATCATCTGCCGGTCATTTGACCATGTGTGCACTTTCTGGCATTCAGTGGTATCCGTAGTGATTGTTTGTCGTGTACACAATGGTGGGTTAGGGTTGGACACAGTGTAGTGTTACATCAATTCATGAATATTCTGGTCCCACTTACTCATTGACACGGGAGGATGAGCCATGAATTTGTCAAAAAGCTGGAAACACCTTGGATTTGTCACCAGGCTTTTAATTACATTAATGTAGTTAACAGAATAAACTTAATGGAGTAAAATTTGACGCTAAGCTGGTCTGCTTTTCTGCTCATGTCAGACACCAGAGAAGAAGTCCACTGACCAGAGGAGCAGGAAGAGAAAAGGAGACGTCTATGACAGCAACAGCCAGGGTAAGTCTGCCCTACTTACTGACAGGGCCCCAACATTGCACTCCCCAACAGAATGGCTCCTTATATTCCTTAGTCCCGTATATGCTTAGGCACATAATATATGATCAAATTATTACATTTCCTCACTTTTATACCTGTCTGGTTTTTTTTTAGGAAAAGGGAGAGGACACAAAATAAGTGATTATTTTGAGGTGAGTACTAGCGCCAGGATTTTGCATTCGGGCTTCTTTGCTGTGCATTGTTTTAAATCACTCAAACTTTAGTGTTATGTCTTCACCCTCACACTCCAACTGTACCAGTAATGGTCCTTCATCACATTCTTCCCAAATAACAACTCTGTCTTCTTTATTTCTTTCTGTCTTGTTTGCACACTCTGTCAACTGCCCTGTGGCCAGTTTGCTGGTAGCAGCGGCTCTGGCACCAGTCCGGCCCGGGGCATCCCCATGCTGGTGCGCTCCTCTCCACAGCACTCACTGTCTAATCCTCTGGTGAGCACCAGCATCCATCTCCATAACCCTCTACTGCTGTGACTCTTTTTCATCAGTTAGTTTACTGTTGGTTTTAATCTTTGGCCAGTGTCATATTCATTTGTTAGTGCGTCTGTTTTCTCAAAGTATTGGTATCCTCTTAATTGGACAGGGTTGATGACGCTTGTATCACTAAGATTTCATTTTGTTTATTATACCAAAGTGTAATACATTTAATAGACAGGTCTTTGGTTTATCTGGATGCATTCAGCCAGTGGAAGAGATAAAACATTACTTTACCCAGGGATTTCCTTTTTAAGATTAGTTAATGAAATGTTTTCCTTTTAGTTTGATCTAAAGAATGAAAACAAAACAAATCTGACAGCGTAGATTAGTTACACCTACGTATGACAGATCAGCTGAGTGTGTGTGTGGCATTTATAAACAGGAAGGATCAAATGTAGGATAAACTCTGACCAAGTTAATATTTTCAGTGCTGTTGTTTTGGTTGTAGGTTGAACCCAGTGAGCTGGGGCGCCAGGTAGAGCGTGTGTCACATACATAAAGGCTTACTGCAGTAGCCCGGGTTAGATTCCGACCCCATGGCCCTTGATTGCATGTTACCCTGCCCCCCCACCTCCTTCTCTGCTTTCCTGTCGGTCTTGAGCTGTACTCTCTCTCTCTCTCTCTCTCTCTCTCTCTCTCTCTCTCTCTCTCTCTCTCTCTCTCTCTCTCTCTCTCTCTCTCTCTCTCTCTCTCTCTCTCTCTCTCTCTCTCTCTCTCTCTCTCTCTCTCTCTCTCTCTCTCTCTCTCTCTCTCTCTCTCTCTCTCTCTCTCTCTCTCTCTCTCTCTCTCTCTCTCTGAAAAATAGAGCTGCCTCTAAGGCAGGGATCAATACAATTGTTGTTGACGACAGTGTCATGTGTTTATCTAATTAATGAACTTCTTTTCACCTTCCATTTTCATTCATCTTATGTCAAGAAAACATCGTTTCCTCATCACAATTACAAAACCTTGTTCATTACCTAATAAATGGCTTGTAAACAGCATCTAACATCAACAAGGCACATTTTTTCTCACACAGTATTAATCTGAACAAGGCTTTTTAATAGGCGTGTTTCCATTAGCCCTACAGTGTGGCCTCCCGGAAAGTTTCAGGCCACGCCCTCTCAAATGGCCTTTCACTCGCTGTGTTTCCATTACAAAAAAAGGCAACAGAGGGATTTACGAAACTCCAGAGGCGATGTATTACTTCGAGTGGGTTTGGATCAATGTTGATCAGCTGTTCAGTGATACAGGGGCACTTACTTCTTTAAGAGAATACAGAATAGTTGTAGTTTGATTTAAGGTGGCCCGTATGATTCACAACGTCAACTTACTGTATGAACAAGTAACATGAAAGAAAACACTCCACCTAAAAGATTTGAGGCGCTGTAAAAGTGTTTGCTGTCAGACAGGCTTGCACCCCCACTGCGTGTGCGTGCACGTGTGTGTTCTTCTACAACACTGGATAAAAGTGTCTTAGCCCTGTTGTTGTGGCGTCTTTACTACCGCACGTCACATCCCTCTTAGAGCTACATCCAATCAACAATCGGGTAAATCTCATGGGACAAAAGAGGCCCTACTCTCTGGTAGGGTCATTTTCTACTCGGTCAAATTAGGAGCGTTATTGGCGAGATTAACCCGCCTCATTCAGGGTAGCCGACCATAGTGGAAACGCACCTAATGGCTTATAGTGAAAGTTCAACAAATCAGCAATTACTTTCACCATAAAAGATAGAGATACAGATGATTTCTGTTTCTGCTGAATCACCTATTGGCATGCTTAATTTCGTGTGCACAAGGTGTTTGTGTACAGTAGTTTTTCAAGAACTCTCCTAGATAACAGCAGATTTGAATTTGGTTTCTGACAGATCTGTTTTTTGAAAGATGTATGGGAAAGTTTGTTTTAAAAAAGATTGTTCCTGTTGGCCTACTGTCAACAACACATAGAGTTTACAGCACATGACCTGACTTCCCTCAGGTCTCATTAAGCATGTCATTTTGTTGTTGTCATGCAATCTTAATGAAATGTTAACTATTCTGTGTGTTTTTTTTATTAATACACAATTAAAATGATCTAAATGAACCGCTATTTCTTTGTCAATTTCAAATGTATTGGAACAGACAGTTTAGCACCAAACCTAAATATTTTAGTACATCTACAGTTTGAATTCTCTCCTTAGCTACAATTTGTTCCTTTACTTTCTATCCTTCTCAGCTATTTTTTAATCTCCCTATGCTTTCCTTATTACATAATGGTTATATATAACCCCCCATCCCCACCCCCCGACTTTATACCTTTCCCTTTTTCTGTCTCTCTTGAATACAGTTTCAGCAAGGCAGCCCTTCGTCCACAGGCTCAGCCCACACAGACTCTTCATCTTGCAGCTCTGTGAAGACAGCCCCCACACACTCCTGCTCACACAAAGCCATCCAGGTAACTGACTGACCCGGATCTCCACTTAACACTAACTTTTCTGATTTGCCTTCAGGATATTCTCAAACACACTGTAGTTAGCTAGTTTATTCATCCTGTTGTGTACGTGGCAACTATCAGACAAATAGAACCAACCAAAAATATACTATAATTAAAGACAGACATTTAACAACAAAGTGTTAAGTGCTTTGCATCTAAGTCAGAGTTTTACATTGATTTCTTACAAGAACCTGTGATTTTGTCCATTTTTTTATTGCCCTTAGAGAAAAGTGGTTTTGTCACCTCAGACACTAATAGACTTTGACTAAACTTGTAGGGATCAGATAACTTCACACCTTCTTCTGCCATTTAAAAAAAAATAACACTCTTGTCTATGCAAGAATTAAAGGTCAAATTTCAAAAGGCCCTGCCACCCACACTGCAGTTCATCAGACACAATACTTGCTATCCTCAACACATGCATCCAGCTTTATTTTCAAATTACACTAATTGGCCTGATTAAAGGTCAACATTTTGAATTCATGTCTAATATATACTACACCAAAGTCTGATTTTGATACATTAAAGTGATGGCGTTATTTGTTAGGGACTTGCCTAAGGGTTGTTTGCGTCATTTGAGTGGGGTGAGATGTTTATTTGTTGCCTTTTTGTCGTTGTCTTTGCCCTCCTCCATCAGTCAGAACTGACGCTGCTGAAACTGACAGCTCTGGAGAAGGACAAGAACTCTGACCTGGAGAAGAAAGAGGGGAGGATAGATGACCTGCTGAGGGTAAGATAAGAAAATATTTGAAATCTTAAAATCCTACGAGCTGAAACTAGCCTGCATTTGGACCATCTAAAAAAGCTCCAGAGTACTTATCCTTTTATTCCTGACAAAGTCTTATACGGAAATGCCAGATTTTAGGCGATTAACAATGATTATTGTCACACGCAGTCAAGGATATGTCTAAAAATTAATTTATAATAATTATTATAATAATAATATACGTCAAAAAATGTCCTAATAATCAACTCACATTCTAGACAAATGTGCTACCACCTCAGGAAATGAACCTGCACCAGTCTGGTTGGAGCTCATCATGGAGGATGTGCTTGTCATTGTTTCTTAATTATATTTGGTGTAAACGTCAGCAAACCAAGCTGACACACCGATAGTTGTTGTTGCCTTGTTAAACGAATCAGATGTGAGCGTGACGATGTGTGTTTTGGCAGGCTAACTGTGACTTGAGGCGACAGGTGGATGAGCAGCAGAAGATGCTGGAACGCTACAAGGAACGGCTTAACAAGTGTGTGGCAATGAGCAAGAAGCTCCTAATCGAGAAGGTGGGTGTACATATGCATTTGTACAGATATGTTTACTTAAAAGACACAGATTCTGTTACTTTAACGCTTAATGATAATTATAACAAATGGAAAACCAGAGAAATGGTTTTCTTTTTATTATTAATACATCTGAAGACAAACTGTCTTAACATTAACTGGCTAAGTGTGATTACGTTGGTATGCATCAACAGTATTCATTTCTTTACATCCTCTATGCTATGCTTTTAGTGTGCATGCACAATTTTAGTTAAACTTTTTTTGTAGTCCAAGCAGGAAAAGATGGCTTGCAGGGACAAGAGCATGCAGGACCGCCTGCGTCTGGGCCACTTCACCACCGTACGGCACGGAGCCTCCTTCACCGAGCAGTGGACAGATGGATTTGCCTTCCAGAACCTCATTAAGTCAGCATACTGATGGGCACAGAAATACGTTTGCATTTTGTCAATTCTGCATACGGCTATGCTCACACCAGATTTTACATATTCTAGGCAGCAGGAGCGGGTAAACTCGCAGCGGGAGGACATTGAGAGGCAGAGAAAGCTGCTGGGAAAGAGGAAACCTCCCTCCATGGCCCAGACACCTCCACCCAGTCTGGAGCAAAACAAAAGAAAGAGCAGGAGCAACGGCCAGGAGAGTGAGGCGTAAGATTACAAACAATAGCTAAATTACTTCACACAGTAGATGTTTACATGCACCAGCCCAAAACACACAATAAGGCAGTAATTAATAATTGTTGTGTGTAGCTTGAATTGTATTGTTTGCTGATGTTAAGTACTGCAATTCTAAAGTCAATATTCTTAAATATCATAAAAGTAATAAGTACTGACACTTAGAGCGTTATCTGAACAGTGAAATATGATTTTTTGTTGAACCAAATTATAAGAATATTGAATCAGAACCCTAAATAAGGAGGTTATAATGTAATAATTTATAAACTGTTGTCACTTTATCCCACACAGGTTGTCACTGGCAGAATATCATGAGCAAGAGGAGATTTTCAAACTTCGAATTGGTCATCTAAAAAAGGTACCTGCTCACTACTTAAAGCAGCTTTTAACGTTGTTCTGGGATTTGTTTCTTGAACCTGTTACTACCTAGAGACCTAGTGCTACTCGTATATGTTCCTTTTAATCAGGGGTTGATGTAGATGATGGATTTGTGTGGTTGTGTGCAGGAAGAAGCGGAGATCCAGGCTGAGCTTGAGCATTTGGAGAGAGTAAGAAACCTGCACATTCGAGAGCTGAAGAGAATCCATAACGAGGACAATTCACAGTGCGTTTCATCACAGCTTAACACACTTTACAAAGGTTTTGTAGTGTGCTTTCATATTTGAAACGCAGTTTGATAAAAACACTTTTTTTTTCTTCTGTAGATTTAAAGACCACCCCACGCTGAACGACAGATATCTGCTATTACATTTACTTGGAAGAGGTGGCTTTAGTGAAGTTTTCAAGGTAAGCATGTGCCATTTAGTTACTTTATGAGAAACAGTTTGTAATATATATTTTTTTAATAATATAAGGTCAAGATGGTAAACAGCTACCATACAGTCTTTAGTGTGATTTTTCTGGTGATCTTGGGCTTCTCTGGCTTTGTGTGTGTCGATGTGTGATGTTTTTTTGCAGGCTTTTGATGTGACAGAGCAAAGGTATGTGGCTATTAAAATCCATCAACTCAATAAGAACTGGAGGGAAGAGAAGAAGCAAAACTACCACAAGTGAGTCTGAACGTTTGTTTCACCACGTCCGCTCTTCTCTCTTTGAGATTAAGATCTATACTGAAATTTTAAGCTTGAAACGGTCTTTGAATGGTCTTATTTTTGTTTTACAAAGGTACTAAATGGTTAATATCTTTTCAGACACGCCTGTAGAGAGTACCGAATCCACAAGGAACTTGATCACCCTAGAATAGTCAAACTATACGACTATTTCTCACTCGACACAGACTCGTAAGTAAATCATTTTAAATGCCATAAGCTCATGAATATGCGCCAATGTAAATATAAGAAGTGTATGTGCCACATTGTGCTAAACAACATGGGAAGCTATAATCTTTATTTCTAAAATACTAATGTATCAAATTAGGGAGCTTTTTAGCAAGTTTCATCTTATTGTTTAAGTTTCCAGCTCCCAATTTTCACTCTCACTATGATAGCATTGTTTTTGGTGGAAGCAGGCAGCTGTATTCAGTGTAAGAGCTCTTAAAACCCACTGTGCACTACCTGCTCAGCACCAAGTTGCAGACAGAAAAAGTTAGCCATACCTGGTGAACATTTTGGAGCATTTGGCAGCTAAAGAGCCAGACATTTAGCTCTGGTTACGTTGGGAGTTGAGACCAAAAACAGAGCTAAAAGAGAGTGTATATAATCTTACAGTCACTAGGTGGCTGGAAACATGACTGTTGGTTGTGTATATAAACAACTGTTTGCTACCAAGTTTGCCAAATCCATTTAAAAGGCGATGAAAACTTCTCAAATGATCCGCTGGATTACCTCTCGCAGGTTCTGCACAGTGCTAGAGTACTGTGAAGGCAATGATCTGGACTTCTACTTGAAGCAGAATAAGCTGATGGCCGAGAAGGAGGGACGCTCTATCGTCATGCAGATCGTCAACGCCCTCAAGTACCTGAACCAAATTCGCCCACCCATCATCCACTACGACCTCAAGCCCGGTATTCTCATAGTTCCTCCTTCAGTTACAGAGTTATGAAAATCAGCACTACTCTCCAAACACCACAAGAATAAATGCACATATGTGTGTGCATAGAGAAATGTATATATTCCTCAGAAAAGGCTGTTGGGTCATATGTTTGTGACTCTGTTATGTTTACTTGTTCTGGTTTTAGGGAACATCCTGTTGGTTAACGGCACAGCATGTGGAGAGATTAAGATCACTGACTTTGGCCTGTCCAAGATCATGGATGATGACAGCTACTCTGCAGATGGCATGGAGCTGACCTCACAGGGAGCAGGGACCTACTGGTACAGTCGCCAAGCAACAATTATGGTTTCACAAGTTTGGAGCAGACGCACAGTTTTTTGTGGTGAAATGTTGCGTGTTGCATTCACATCCCCTCTTCGTTCAGAAAATTGTGCAGAGGGAACATATAGAGAAAAATGATTTCAATCTCATGTTATGATCATGTGACTCGCAGGTACCTGCCGCCTGAGTGCTTCGTGGTCGGCAAGGAGCCCCCCAAAATCTCCAACAAGGTGGATGTTTGGTCAGTAGGGGTCATCTTTTACCAGAGCTTATATGGACGCAAGGTAACCACTAACCTGCATTCTTTAACTGTGGTAAAAATGAAAGTAAACTGTCTGTTAACTGTCTCCCTTTTGTATTCTTCCAGCCGTTTGGTCATAACCAGTCGCAGCAGGATATCCTTCAAGAAAACACCATATTAAAAGCCACTGAGGTGCAGTTTCCCCCCAAACCTGTGGTCACTACAGAAGCAAAGGTGTGGCACTCCGATATGAACTCACTGCACTTTTCCTGTTAAAACTCTATACATGCATACAGCATTATTTATTTACCTGAATGTAATATAATTCCTTCTCAAACAGCAAGTAGCGCTGGAAGGAAAAAAGTGGAAGTAGGTCCAAAATTTAGTACATTTTTTACTCCTTTTTCTCCACAGGCCTTCATTCGACGTTGCCTGGCTTATCACAAGGAGGACCGTGTGGATGTGCTGCAGTTGGCCAGCGACCCCTTCCTAATGCCCCATACTCGAAAAGCCCTGGCCAACAGCACACCCCAGGCACCTCCTCTTCCCTCCACCTCCAGCTGCTTTGGCAGCAGTGCCTCCAACTGAAGCAAACTGAAAGAAACTGGAATAAAACCCCAGTGAGGACAAAGGCCACACAGAGACGTTGCACACTCGATGAAACTCCTCCTTTGCTCTTTGATTGTGAGAGCAGACAGCATGATGGGGTGTAGGGAAGTGTAAATGGAACCAAAATGATGGATGACATGGTGATGTAGTAGTAAGTGTGCCCACCACCATCATCCAAGTGCTAAAAAATGAAGGGCCATTCTGTGGCTGCGGGCTCCGTAGAACCCAAAGAGTTGCCCATATGCATGCACTAACAAAAACGTTGGCTCATTTCAAGGGGCTTTTTCTTTTACATGATAAATAGTAAAAGCACCGGAAAAATTGCACAACTGAGAAGGCTGAGAAGTACACCATGTGTGGAAGATCATCTGCCTGTACTCTGTGGAAGGTTTAGAAGCATTAATGACATTTCAACCCTTTCTGCTTTAAATCTATCATCAATCAAACTGTTTTCCAAACTAGAGTGGTCAGTTTCGATATGTATCCCTATAGGTTTGAACCTGGGACTTTTAGGAAGGGCTCCTACATGTAGTAAGGAACGACTGATGACCAAAGTACAAAGCCTGCCTTGTTGAAATGGCACCGTTAGTTTCATTAATGATCCAACACAGAAGAGGGCTGATTCTGGAAAGAGTACCTGGTTTTGACCTATTTTAAATATTTTACTGGATAACTGGAAGTCAGCTTAATTATTTTAATTGTAAGTCCATATTTTTCCATGAAATGTACCCCCTCTAATGTTTTTGTTAACCTTATAGGGGGGCTGACTATGAGTGAGTGTTGTGATGAGAGTTAAGATTGAACAGAAATAACTATGAAACCATTAAAAAAAACATTTGGTTAACTTGTGGTGTCTTGACTTGATTTGGGGAAATTAGTGGGCTAATGCTATGCATGTATGCATTTCAATAACCTAAAGAAACCCTGAGAGGCAAGGGAGAAAAACAACTGGTGATCCATTTTCTAAGTCTGATCCATATTGTTTTTCTTTTTGTTCATGACGAAGAATGGGTGAATAAAAGCATCTTCATACATGGGCCCTACAGTTTAAGGCAAGTTGGATTTAAGATGTTTAAAGACTTTTTTGATAACTCTGAACTGATTTTAAAACCTAAATGTTTGGAGATCTGTTGCTGCTGACCTGGGATCAGTGATATTGGTGGATGCACTGGTGTCTAGCTTATAAGACCACGCAAGCACACGCACACACACGTACACACACTTCTAGGAGCAACATTTGACTCAATGCAATGTGCAAGATTGATTTAAGACATTTTAATACAAATTAAGCCCTAGAATTAGATTAATTCCATCCCTCCAAGACTTTTTTTTAAAAGGATCCCTGTACCAAGTTCATTTGAATTATGTATTTAATCTGTGAAACGAGTGAAAAAAAAAAAAAGTTTTGCCAAGATAATTTTTCTTATGGGTAAAAAAATGTCAGTAAACAGCAGATTCTGACAAGGAATAGTAATTCCCTCGGAAAAGTTTTTTTTTTTTACCAAATGCTGGATTATCCTGACCAAGTGTGTTTCTCTGCATATTCTTACATAAAAAACACAGCAGAAAAAAAAGATTTAGATCAGACTTAGATATTGGATCATCAGATTGTTCTCTCACTTGCCTCTCGGGCTTCCGTAGATCACAATAATGCAAGTGTCATATCAGACGGTTTTTTTTTCACAGAATGAAATGTTTTATTAACACAAACCCCACCATTAAATGTATCTCTCTAAAACAAACGTTCATGTGACGGTGCAGAGTAGGAACACAAAGAAGCTGCATCAATGTTCCTTTTAAATACAAGTTTGCCTGCAACGTATATGTAACTGGCAAATGTGATTAGAGATGAATGAAATACTGACACTTGTTGAATACTAAAAAAATGTTCATCTATTAAAAAAATCCGACCTTGACCATAATTATCACATCATACTCTTACAGCTTATTTAATTTAGACATTGACAAACTTTTTTTCTAACTGTGGAAAAAGTTACAGTGATTTCAAAGATGTGCAAGGATACCTTGAACTTGATAAAGTGGTTAAAAGTGAATTTGGTAAAGATTTCATTAAATTACATTCTAGTCTGAGGAAGCGGGAAGTTACCTTAATGCAACGTCGGCTCTTTTGAAAAGACCCAGACATTAATTAGTGAAGCAGACGGTAAAAAGAAATGAAAAGACACACGTAGTTATCTTATCCTGCTTGCTTTGAGTGACGTGACTACAGTGTGGGACGCAATTTATAAACTCCACTTGAAGTGAAATAGATACAAATCATCCCCTTTGTAGAACACAGAAAAACACAGACAATCGGGAATGAAGAGCCAGAACGTTGCTTCATGCTTCTTTTGTACTGAAAAGACTTGCAATATGGTGCACACACAACCACTTCTTTACCTTTGGCCAAGTAATAAGATTTACACAAAATCCATTCATCAAAGTGTATATGACTGTGCAATATCACAAGGCGTCGCCGGCAAGTTTATCTGTTGTAGAACTGAGAGGTGACCCAGGCCAGTCCCCACTTCAGGTTGGTGAGCATAAACTTGAGCGCCTTGGTCCACTGCTCCTCAGAGTTGAATTGAGTTTTGATGGAGTAGGAGCCACCGCTGCCACCCGTGTCCTCGATCTTGCCCTTCTCCACATCCATCCTAAGACGTGGAATAAATACTGTGTCACATGATTTTAACCAAAGGCCCTACAGTGGTATCATACAAAAATACAAACAAAACCTTTTTTCTTTTAATGTGACATATTTTGAATTTCTGCAGGTTTCACACCACCAGGGTCACCAGTCCAGACTCTATGTTGTTCAGCTTGTTAAAGAACGGCTTTCATGGTGATATTAATGGTGAATATGGAGGACGATAGCTGACAAAATCAAAAATGAATCAATAACATGATAAATAGTATTGTATGCCATTAAATGTACCAAAAATAATAATGTAGGCATTCATTAGTAAATAAAATATAACAAACAGATATTTCCATTTTAATTTATGAATTTATTGTTTAACCCTTGTACTAATTGGCCTATGTATTTACTTTCCTGTTTAATTTTCCCTTTTATTTATTTCTAATTAATTATTTTCTGCATTTATTTTAAATGTATTCATCTTTTGTTATTTTTATTTTTATGTATTATTTTCCCATTGTATTCTCCTCCTCAGGTTATTTGTTTGTTTTTGATTTTTTACTGTCCTCCATAGTGGTGGGCCTAGATGTGGGTGAGGCACCAGTGGAGAGTAAGTGTGGTGTACAGAGTGAGGTTGGCTTAAACCAGTAAGTGTATTAGCAAATGTTGTATTGGAAGCCATGCTTTAATAATTCAAAGACGTATATGGCCAAAGCTTCCCCAAATCTCTCTTATTTGTCTCAGTAGCATAATCAAAGCAGAGAAGTATCCAGCTCCTCTAGAATAAATTGAGATAATGGTTAAAACATTTTTTTCTCAAACTACATCAATATTTACAGCTTCATCTTAAATGGCTCTAATGATGCCCGAGTCGATGAGTTAATGAGCATGAAGAAAGATGAAGATATGCTGCTGGTCTGCGGGTATCTGACCTGTATGGAAGGCAGAAGCCAGTATCTCCTTTTTCCACCTCCTCTTTGAACTGCTGGACACAGTCTAGGAAGGCCACCATGGCGTGGTCGAATTTATTGTCCCAGAAGAACCTCAGGCCACCTGAGCAGTACAGAGGAAGTTCCTGGACAAACACAAGACAAAAAGAAAGGGCAGGATTGGAGCCTGGAGGAGTGTTTAAATAATAATGGGAGAGCTGGGCTCAAAATACGGTATGCATTACCTTGGACTTGTCTGTCAGTGACTCTAAGTATGAGTGGTTTCCATATGGGACAAGACGATATCTAAAGAGAGAAGTGTTGTTTGAGCTTGATTTTGCATTGACTTGCAGAGAAGTCGTAATAAAGCTTAACTGTCAACAACTGAGGTAAAATAAAACAAACAACAATGTGAACCTCTGGAAGCGCAGCCCCATTTTGTTGGCCAGAGCGTGCAGCAGCAGCACCGTCTGCCCCCAGGCTGCGTTGATCTCATTCCACTCCACTGGGACGCTCGGGAGTCGTCCCAGACGGAAGTTGTTGATGGTACCAAACTGGCCGCTGTGCCTGGACGAGAACACAAACAAACAATTCAGATTCTCAGCTGGTTCCTTTTTGTCCTGGAGGCCGATATTAAATATTTGCTATGTCACTGTTCATTGGACAGAAAAAGAAACCATTTATTCTTTGCATAGACAACATTTGTCTCTGCGTGTGCATGTGTGTTTACCAGATGTGAAATGTGGCATTGAAGACGTTGGTCTTTTTCAGGCGATCTAGCTGAATCTGGCAGTAACGCATCTGGTTGTCAACACTCTTCAGCTCATCATCCAGCTCCAGCTGTTGCCGTTTAAACTCGCTGTACTCCTTCTGGTACCTTTGAGCAGAGAGAGTTGTTAGAGTTGTTAGCTGCTGCCTCGTTTAGCATTTAGCATATAGCACTGTCATCTGTTTACAACACCCTTTGGTCACTCACTGAAGCTCCTCTGTGTCCAGCTGCTGAGAGTGGGTCCTGCTCTGGGTCAGGTCCTGGGCCACAGCAGCCCTCTGCTCCTCCACTGCCTCCAGCTCCTGGACCAGAGCCTCCTCCTCCTCCTTCAAGTGATGCAGCTCTGCCAGCAGGGTCTCCTCTCCCTCCACCTGCAGGTGTGACAGCAGCTCCAGGCACTGCCTGAAAATACGTTCACACAGAGTCAACATTACACACACGCACTGCTCATAAGCATTACATTTGGAATCAAGTGTCTCTTTGTCGGGCCCCAACTCACTTGTAATTCTGGCATTCGTTCTCTGTGATGTTGAGCTGCGTGTCGAGGTGATCCAGCAGGGTGTCAGTACATTCCTCACACAGCGGGTGGTCCACGTCTGTCTGGCCCGACATGATGTCAAAAAGGTCACTGGTCACCTGGGTTGAATAGGAACAGAGACAGCCATAAGTTCTCCTAAGACAAAACAAACTGTTTATTTCAGCAGCCAGCTTGTCTTTCTTTCTTTCATTCTTGTCAAAACAACTTTTTTTTTTTTTTTTTTTTTTTACATTTTCCACTGCAGACTTTACCTTCAGCCTACGACTAAGATTTTCCATGGTGCCACCATCTGATGCTTCTCCGATCAGTGTGAAGCTGTTTGCGCTCTCTGTGGACATCATCCTGTAGGGCAAGACTCAGCAGTTCAGTTAACTTTGTAGGATATGCTGCATTTACAAGTCCATCCACACCTCATTTGACAGAAGTACATATCAACTCAGAGATGTTATACGGATATAAATTGTAAACAGTATTCTGTTCCATTTCATGAATGAAAAGATGCCAACCGTGCAGGAGGGATGTATTTTCTTGACACTCCATCTTGCTTATTTTCTACAAAGTTCTCCTCCTGGAGGAAAAATGTGTGAGAAAAAATTGTGAGACTCAAGCATGCCTAAAATGTATTCATGATTTGCTTTAGTCTTATAGCTTTTAAAAGTATTGCAGATTAGAGACATATGCTTTTGCTAATTAGCTGAATAATCCACTATAATCAAGCCATAACACTTAATTGTAAATAATGTCATTCCTGTGGTTATATGTAATGTATACAATTGGGTTGCAAACACTAATGGAATCATGCCATAGTCAAGAACAGTCCATTAATTTGCAGTCACATTCAGTCAGTGCACTCATGTGCTGTATGTACCCTGACAGCCTTCTACTACAGTCTACTGAAGGAGATGGGAGCATCAGATTCAGCCTTCTCTGCTGCCGAAACTTTGATTCACGCATTCATCACATCCAGAAAGGACTGCTGCAGTAGCATCTTCTACGGTTAATCTGCCAAAATCCTTAAACTCCATTACATCCAAAACTCTGCAAACCCACCTCCTCACCCGTTCCCGTGACTGCACCACCCCTCATCTGCAAAATCTCCACTGACTCCCTGTTCCCCAACGCAACCAGTACCGAGCCCTCCACAACAAGGCCCCTTCCATCCTCACCGACCTGCTCCACCACCACTCTCCCGCCCATAACCTACGCTCCTCCAGCACAAACCTCCTCTCCCCACTCTTCGGGACAAAGCACCGTACCTGGGGCGACACAGACTTTTCCATTGCTGCCCCCTCCATCTGGAACTCACTACCCACCCACATCTGGGACTGCACCGACCAGCACACCATCAAATCACTCATCAAAACCCATCTCTTCCGAATTGCCTTCAACCTTCGATAATCCACTATGTCATTTTCTTCACTACTTGTTTCTTAAATGTACCCTACTTGTTTAATGTACTCACTTGTAGCCCGCTTTTTGTACCTATTGTAAATGTATTGGTTTTTATTTCACTACGTAAAGTGTCTTTGCATACCCTGAAAAGGGCATTACAAATAAAATGGATTTGGATATTACTTATTATTATTATATAAACTACTGTACCTACCTCTGGTGCTGTCTCCCCCTCGGTGCTGCCAGCCTGTTTGCTGGGGGTCACTGTGACCAAGGGAGCTGAGGAGGAGAGGGATACATACATGTCATGTTTGATGCCACTATACTACATCTCCTTTACAAACTGTACATTTGACAGCACAGATGTTTATATTATTATGTCTGTATCCACACCAATAAGTTCCTGGATTGTGACCCGGTCGAGCACATTGAAGGATGTGTCCAGTTTGAGCGGCTGGCAGCACCGCTGACACACGAAGCTGACCTGCATGGTTGTGCTCGACGACTTGGAGCCCTCCATCGCGGACTAAAATATTATATGAAGACATAAAATACTCTGTTAATAAGAACAAAGTTCGAGTGGTAAGTACCAATGACACGTTTTCGAGAGATTTTTGAAAGTCTCTAATGTTACATATGATAGCTGATAGCTGTTTGGCTAAACTGCGAGACAGTTTCGTTAGCTGACGTTAGCTTTGTAGCTAACACTAACATTATACTTCAACGGTGTACAAACATAAGATGAACTCACTGTCGCTTGTGAAGAATAGAAACTATTGCATAATAACACTGATATGCGTCTGTCGAAAATTAGAAATCACTTCTACGTATTTAGCGTGACTAGCATTTTATTTTGCACCTCGGGACTTCTCTCAGTCCATTTCCGTATTGTTGTTTACGGCGGATATTACGTCAGAGTAGAAGTGTGGACGTCACAAGCGGGGAAAAGGGCCTCTGCTGTTATTCTTTTACTGGTATTCATCTGTCCTGGAGATTTGAACATACCTGTAAACTGATATTTGTAGATACTTTTAGATCATATCTGCTGTGATTTTGTGCTCCTCTTGCAAAATGTCCTCTTTGGCTTCGTAAAGAATGACGCTCCAGCTGAAAAGGAATATTTTTTAAATTATTGCAAAGTTTTACATCCACAAGTGTAAACTTGCCAAAGTAAAACCCATTTGTTGTGTTTTCATGAAAGAACAGGAGGTGTGTTTCAAGTCTATATCCTCTGCTAATAACAAGAAAGCTATCAAAACTATAAATCTGTGCTCCAACTTTAGTATCTTAAATTCTATTCAATTTTCACTGCTCATGTCTCCTGGTGTATCTTACTTTTTCATTTTTCATTTTTTAAAATCATTATTATGTTTTATCTGAATTCATGTATGTATTTATTTTGTTGTTACGTCCTATTGTTATTATGTATTTTGTAAATCAATAAACTTGATGGGGGAAAAAAACACGATTTTTTAAAGGCAGTGTGAAATATAGCCTACCATTCAGTTAATTTTTTGTCTTAATTTATTGATTTTGCATTTATTGTTTTATTTTCTACTCCTTTTGTTCTTATTGTGTATTTAAATACTCTCTCTTCTTCAGTTTTACTTATGTTATGTCATCATAATATAAGATTGTAAAGTTATAGTCACACACACACTTAATTTGTTATCTTTTTAGAAAACATAAGCTATTATTTTATATACATTGTTTTGCTATACTTTTGATATATTTAGTGATACATCGATGTGGACTTGTGTGTTCGCTGATAGTTTTCCCCCAGCATTATTTACAGACAGGCGTTCACAGGCAGCTCCCTGTGGCCAGAGACACCTTTGAGTTAAATAATTGTTCCTTTTATAAAATGGAAACTGGTAACATTTCTTATCATTATTGTGTCATTTTTATGATGTAAATTGAGAGATTAACAGTAGTATCGGCTCCAAATATCGGCTCAAATAAATCTGCAGTCCGTATCGGTCATCGGCTAAGGCTGGTGAACAAAAGAATCGTATCGGCATCGGTCCTAAAAAAATCCATATCGGTCGATCCCTAATTGTATTTACACTGGTCTTATTTTTATGAATATCTATTTCTGCTGATGTCTGCTTGTTCTTGACCTGAAATAAATATTTCTAAATTGAAAAAAAGAAGCTGAATAAGCAGCTTGTATTACTTCTCTACATTCATTTGTTTGCTCTCTTAAATTGTATTGTGTATTTGTACGTCTGACTGTGATTGAAAGTTTTGACCAATGGAAAAAAAACAGCTTGTACACAGTTTATATTAAGAAAATATAAATGCTAGTAGAGTGTGTTTATTTTCTTGCAAAGAAGAAGACGTGATCGCTGTGCCCTGGCGCAGTTCGCCGCTCGCCGTTAGGCGGCGCTGTCAGCACCTGCTGCGCACTGCCGTTTAACAACAGTAGAAGAAGACGACAGTTGCGGGAAAACTGAAGCGGATGATTCCTGTGTTGAGAACGCAAACTGTAAGAAAACCAGGTAAATGTGGAAATATTGTTTTATTTACAATTAGCAAGGAACGTTCTAGTACACATGGTCTACTTTTTGAGTCACACGTTTGGTCTGCCGAAGTGTTTGCGTCGATTGTCTGAATCTCCGAGCAGAAGTCATAGTTGTGTAACTTTAACCTCCCAAAACAAATCATAGCGGCAGTTCAACGCTAGCTAGCTGCCAGTTCAACCCTCCTGTTACCCTCACACTTCACTAACACCTGTTCAATTTAACTAACACCGTTCATCCTTGGGGTTAAGTTGAATTTGAAGTTGTTACTCGAGTTTTTATGTCAGGTATTTTATGTGTATTTGTTGTCTACATGAATAGCATTTTACATTAAACACATCACCTTAAACACTTCCTTATACATCCAGAATAACTTCAATATAACGTGACTGAAGTATACAGAAAAAAAATAAAAATATCTTACCGATTGACCTAAAATAAGATCAAGTGACAATTGTTGGAAAGTGTATTGTTTTTAAGTATTGTTCTGTGTTATTTATAATATTTGAGGGTAATTCAAGGACCGTAGCATGTATTGTGTACAGGGTCAATTTAACCTCAGGAAGAACAAACAATTTCCAACATTTCTATATATTTAATATTTATTTTTAATAGGTAGAAATAATAATAATAATATTGATTAAATCATTAACATGATCAAATCAACAAAAAGGAACACCGATGTTAAAGTATCTTTACAGGACAATGAAAGTATATAATCAAGTTAGTTTGAGGTTTTCACAGTTGTCCCATTTAAATTAGGAAAAGTCATTAAATATGAAGCAAAAATGATGTCAGTCATGTATTTAGAGATGTTAAACATTGACCCCAAGGATAACAGGAGGGTTAAGCTTCTGACACTATGAATTGTTTGTTACACAATGTTACAATATACTTACAGAATATTGCCATTGAGTGTTAAATCTGACATTTTTTGCTGCTTGTTTGTAACGTTTTGCTGCTTTACTTTCAGGCTGCCACAACATTATTCTCAGTACAAAGCTAAAGTTAGACTCCCACTAGACATGTGCATTGATTAGGTATCCTAAAAATCCTTATCAATACTGTATTGACATCATTGAAACAAATCTATTATTATATGTATATATGTATTATAATTGTGCAAGAAATTCTAATATATATTTGACAGGAAAATATGAGAAAAAATTGTACTTTTTAAGATACTTGGTAAGTAAAGTTAAAAAAAATTGGTTGAGTTTGGAGAAATATAATAATAATAAATAAATAAATGATAATACATGAATGACAGAGGAAGCTGCTCAGTAACAGCGAATTATGGAGACGGGTTGGGATTAAGTGTAAACTTCTTCCCACTTCATGTCAGACATGTCCTAAAAAAAAAAAAAAATCAAGTATTTGTGATTCATGTATCTCTATGCTTTTTAGTTGTGCAATATTATTTTCTGTATGGCCTTCTTTTGTGTTTTTGAAATAAAATTTAAATAAACTAAAATATCAGTTGCAAATTATGTTTCCACTGAGCCTAGTACACAGAACATACACAGCAAGTTGGATTTAACAAGTCTATTAGCATGCGTGTCTTGAGCCACCTTAAATACTGTAGTTGCCTTAGTAACTTCCTTTTTCAGATGACACATTATAGCTGGCTACCTGGATAACAATACAATATATATACAGTAATTACACAAAACTGTCTTCACTTTACTGCAGCTTTTTGGTCATAAAAACAAGGTTAGATTGAGCAGTTAATTATTCAACCGACTATAAGATTTCAAAGCCTTGATGTGGATGTTTTAGTATATAACCATAACAGAAATACCCCATAATAGTAGTCATGATAATAGTGTATTGTTTGCAGCCTCTCAGCGTGCACTTGCTTTTCTTTTGTAGCTTTTAAAAATCACCATGAGTGCTCCAGCGGCTACCGATGTCAGAAAGGGGATTTCAGTTCTTTGGGAGACTCTGCAGTGTCCCATATGGTGAGTGTCATACTGAACAAGAAGTTCAATAAGTGAATTCTACTGCATCTGCACACATTTTAAGTTAAAACTGTCACGGTCTTTACTGACTTGATACTTTCTTCCACCCTTAGCTTGGATTTAATGACCGCACCTGTATCTACTAAGTGTGACCATCAGTTTTGCAAGTAAATCACGTTTTTTACTCCGTTTTTTTGTTGAAGTAACTGCTTTCTTTTTTTGCGTTCACTAACAAACAATATCTGTTTTTCTTTTTCGCCAGATTTTGTATTATGAAACTTTTGGACAACACCAAGCAAAACAAGGCTTTTTGTCCAGTGTGTAAAGCCAAAATAACAAAAAGGTTGGACAAAATCAAGATGACAGAAACATTAATCATTTTTTAATACTTGCTCATTGTCATAAGATTTGTGTTTTTTTTTTTTTACTAAAACAGGACTTTGCAGGAGAGTCCTGGGTTTCAGAGACTTGTAACGGGATTGCAGGACATGATACGAGCATATGAACAAGACACTGGCACAAACTGTAAGACTACATCACAGACTTGTTAAAATTACTTTGTCAAATTAATATAAAAAATATCGTCTAAGTAACAGAACTTGTATGGTTTCAGACTTGAGTGGGATGTCCCAGGAAAGAGGACAATCAGGGTAAATCTTTAACTTCTCGTCTGTCATTTTAAATAATGCGAATGCTAATTTATTCACAATATTAGCTCACCTTGTAGTCTCGCTTGTATTTATCTATACCCAGAGGCTCAGATGCTGAAGTTACCAAACATTGTCCTGATATGTCATTCGGAGATACACCTGACGATGTGGAAAATGTCAGTAATGACGATCTTTCAAGGTCACACTCCTCGACTATTGCAGGTAAAATCTTGATTAGCAGATATGCTTTTGTTAGTTAGTAGCATTATTCACTTAGAATGTTTGTTGTCTTCCAAAAGGTTATTTATTTGTAATTTCCCAATTCTTTTTCTTTTTCCTTTTTAGCCCAAAATGGATTTGCAAGACTTATGGGACTTGAAGACACAAGTCCTTTGATGACAGAAAATGAAGGCCTGGACAGTGGACTTGGGGAGGCCCCTCCAACGTCTGACAAGAAAACACTCAGCCCTACAGATAATTTGGTACCAGTGGAAACAGAAATGTCAAAAGTTGTTGAAAAGGCAACATCAACACGCAAAACAAGAGGCAATATGAGACTCTCCAAATTGGAGAAAGCCTCCCTTCGTCCATCATTAATTCCAGACAAGACTGAACACCAAATTTTAAGAAAGTCCTTAAGGAATAAGCAGAAAAGGGATTTAGAGCCTGACAAGATTTTTGATGCAAGACAGAAAAAAAGTCTTGAGAAAGTAGCTGAGTGGCTCATGAAGGTTCCCACTGAAGGAAGTCTTGAGTTAGAGAAACCCAACGAAGACACAGATGACTCTGGCAGCTGTTCTTCCACTTCAACAATAGATGTCAAGCAATACAACAGCGTTTTGAATCCTGCGAGAGAGGATCGTGTTAAAGCCCTTGAAGACCAGGTGTTTGGGGCCGTCTACAAACGAGACCGAAGAGGGAACAGGATCTTCTCTCCTCCACTTACTAGTTTTGACGAGCCACCGACAAAAAAAGGAACACAAAAAGCTGAAGGGGTTTCCAAAAGAAGAAAGAAGACCACTTTCACTCCTGCTGATTTCCTCAAGAAGACAAGCTCTGAAGATAAAAGTAAAGATGTGGAGGAAGAGCAACAGAGGATAGAAGAAGTAAACGAAACCAGCAGTGACGTTTTTAAAGAAGCGGAACAGATTGAGGCCATGGAGAAAAATGATGTAGACAAATATGGGCAAGAGTTGAATATCTTGCCAGAAATTGGCAAAGATGAGGTTCCATGTCCTCTGCTTGATATTGGACAACAGCTCCCAGAAAGAAAGTCAAAGAAAAGGAAGCACAGCGTTCTTCAGCAGGTTGACAGTGATTTGCAAGAGCAAGCTCAGGCAAAGTTAGGAAGTACTGAGCAAAAGAAAACTGACAAGAGGAAAGGTAAAAACACGAGATCAGAAAAAGGTAAGACCACTAGAGTGCCCAAACCTCTTGTTCTGGTTGGAGTTCAAAATGAAGAAACCCATCCTAAGACTAGACCAAGGTCAGGAGAAGTTCGAGTTCATATTGAGAATTACTCTAGCAGTGAGGACCAAGAAATCCCCGTCATGAGGATCTCTAGGAGAAGTAGAAGACTTCAACTCTTCACCGAGGAAGTCCAGGAAGCTCACAAGAAAGCAAACTTGAAAGCCAATAAAGCTGAAAAAGATGTTGGAAAGCATGCTGAGGAAGCTAAAGATGGAACATCGGATAATACGGCTTCACCTAAGAATGGAAACGTGACAACGGTGGCTGAAAAGAACGGATGTATTTATGACCAAGATTTAGGAGGTATAGAAAACATGGACTCGGGTGAGAGAACATCTGATTCAAGACCAACAAAAGAGGTTAAAGAATCAATTGCTGAAGTGCCAAATGCTGAAACATTGTCGGAAGCTAGTGCTGCATGTTCTGTCGCTGTGGTCCCGAGCTCTACAAGTCCAACTGAAGCAGCTGTGGTAGAGCCAACAAGTGAGGATCCAATAAATCATCTCCCAAACAATACTCAGTTGGGAACCTTCTCTCAGACAAAATGTGCCGCAGCAGAAAATGAGGAGGATAAGAATGACAGTGAACTGGACACGGAGCAACTGCTCAGGAGCTTCAAAGCTATTAAAAGGAAATCTTTCCATCTTGGTAATCCAAATGTGAAAAGCAGCCATGTTTTAGACATAGAAAGCTTGCCGGTTGGCGAAACAGAGGAAAACCAGCGTGCTTGTTCTGGTGTTGCATCTGCAAAGAATCAGATACACACAAAAGTAACTGAAATGACAATTCAAGAGGAATTAAGAGACAAGGAAAACTCATCTTGCAGCGATTTGATATCCCCTTCTTACTCGCCCGCCCCAACCAGAAAACCAGTTGTTGAGAGACCAGATCAAGTGGGGACAGAAGCCTCGATCCCTGAAAGCAGTTTTTCAGTTCAGGACAGCGATGGTGGTAACTGTGACTCCAGGAATAGTGTAAGCAGCGTCCTCACTCCTAACAAAGTGTCAAAACATGAAAAAGAAAGTTCTCCCCTTTTGGTTGTGCCTCAAGTAGCAGATTCTGGGCTCTGCTTCGCAGCTGCTGAACACGAGGAGCTAAATGAACCCTTAAGTGATTCTCAAATCACTGAGAATCAGCTTGATTGCACCGTGAAAGATGCTGGCAAGGAGAAGGAGATAAGACAAAGCATTTTGGTGCCCAATTCAGCAACCAGTGGGACGCATTCAGTCACCACCACTGAACATTTATTAAATGCAGAATCCTCTTTAACTCCTGATGGCCTTGAAATACCAGTAGAAATTGTCCACGGACCTGGTAGCGGAGAGCTCAGCGCCCATTCCTCCATCAAGAGCATACCCAGGAAGAGGTCGAGTGCCAAGAGGCTCAAGTCTTCGTCCGAGTCAGACTGCAGCGAAGAGGGATTACCGACTTTGACGGAAATATTCGGAACATCAGCTCCTCCCTCTGCTGTGGAAAAGGAGCAGGGAAACTCCGGTGAAGCTAATAGATGTGAGGGAGCTACAGCTGGCGGAGCACAAGTGTTGAGCCGTCCACCTGCATGCCCCAGCCCTGACTGTGTTTCCAGCCAAGCATCTGTGGACTTGTTTGGCACGCCAGATGAATGTAAGTTTATTCTCAGTTTGCAGCCTGCTGAGTTTAAGCAATACAGCAAGTCTTCTCCTTTGTTATTAATCTACCCGAGCTTGCTCTGTTGTTCCCCCCTCCCTCTGTGTCTGTGGGGTGTTGGTGGGGAAAAACTCATTCTCAAGCATTGAGACATAAAGCAATTTATTTCCTCTCTGCAGGTGATGCTCCAGTAAATGACATTGGCGTTTCTTCACAAATCGAATCATCACAATTTTCCAGTGAAGTCCTTGTCACGCAGGTAGATATGATTATGTTCGCAGTAACTTTTTCATTCATAGTATTCTGTATAAATACATCCTCTGTTTCAGAAAAATAGCATCAAAGTCAGTGCCTCAACAACCTTTTGATTCTCAAAGATTTTCCATAAATTCTAATAGAATTTGAAGTCTTTGTAGTTGTTTGGTCAGCACTACCTGGTCACATTTTGCTCTGAGTGATGTACTGTCACGTTACGTCCCATAGGGGGCAGCCCCTACACTTTCCCAAACCAAACTGTCAGCTCCTGGATGACAGACTACCTCGCTCAGTAAAAAATGTCCCCCTCAGCAGCTTTCTAAATTGCATTTCATTTACGTTAGAGGAAATGCCGCCTAGAAGATGATTCTTGTTTTCTACCTCATCCATCTTCCAGGGCTCTCACTTTTATCTGTCGACTCTCTTTGACTGGGAGTTTAAGTTTCACGCCCTGGGGTTTAGAAAGGGCCCAGGATTACACACATCTGAGACTACAGAGGTTTGGTATTATTGTGTGTCTGTATAATCAATGCACTTGCGCTGTCAACTTAAAGGATTAAATTCAAAGTCCAGTATTAGTCCGGTGAGGCAGTGAAACACACTTTTAAACCAACAGACTCTGTTCTTCTAAACTAGCACCAGCCGAAAAGCAGTCGTCACTTCTCTCCCTTGCTTTCTGATCACCCTTCATTTATCTTCGATGTTATATAATAACGTTCCCGCGCTCTTATTCTGCCATGTTTTCCCCCCACTAAGTGCTTTCTGGCTGAAAAGAACCCATTCCCTTTCGGTAATGACTGGCTGAGTATCCCCACTGATTGACAGTTATTATTTTCATACGTCAGTGCAAGACACCGACTGTGTAGTCAGTACGTGTTGATCATATTCCCCCACGTATTTGATTTAAAGTGTATGACTCATTTTGTAATTACGTTATTTAAGTTTTGTTTTCTCCTCTTACAGCAAAAGATAGAAATGCAGAAGGAGCTGGTGAGGTTGGAGAAGCTGATGGCTCTGGTGTCAGAGGTGCTTCAGGAGAAAGAAGAAAGTCCTGCAAAAGACGTTCCCTCAAAAACAAATCAGAGCAGCAAAGCCACAGGTGAGCACACGAGAAATGTAGAATAGGATCAGTTGATCAGTTGAGTAACTGATTCGATATATAACATTCGATCAAAGCAAAGTTTTCAAAGGTATATGTCATGTCTCAGTTTCCCCAATCCAAAGTATTTGTTTTAGTTTGTTTAGTATTAGGTTTGTGCACATACTGAAAGCTGTTGATTGTTTTGTGTCCCCAGGCCTTGACAATCACAGACCCCACCCATGTGACCAGACCACAGGCCAAGGTTCAGACCGGTAAGAGGAGCACGGTAGACTGGACCTGTACTACTACTGCATAGAAATGTCTTTTTCTACTCTCACATTTGTACTCATTATTTACTGATAACACTTCCCCACTCTAACAGGCTTAATTTAATATATAAACAATCATACATATGAAAGAAAATAAATTGAAGTATCAAGTAATTTCTTTTCATAATTATATATTTATGATTATTTCACTATTTATTAAAGTAATCTAGTAATTTATTCATTTTAACTGTAACATTTCTGAAGGATATAATTGTTTGGCTATGAATGCATTTTTAATAGGTGAAAAATACACAAAATATAGTTAAAGACACTTAAAAAGAAAAAAGAAATGAAACATTATTACATTAACTCTGTTGTAGAAACACTCAGCTGTCCTGCTGAAACAACAGACTTCATACGCAACCACAGTGAAAGCAAACGCTGCCTTATCTCCTGTCTGACATGAAAGCTTGCCTCCCAACATTAAGTCATTGTTTGCAGTATGCAGGAAATGATCAGAGGGGCTGATAAATCATTCTCAAGTATTTGTCAGTTTGTAACCGGTCCCACATCTTCATTCCTACAGAGGCTGGTAATTCTCTTTATTCATCCGTCTGTTAATAAGGTCATTGAAAGTGAGAGATTTGTCATCATTTGGGATCGTTCTGGTCTTATCGTTGGCATCATTTTTGTAACTGTGGTAAATGTCAGTGCCTACAAAGTAGGTGTTCGTTTAAAAGTACGGTTGGACATTCTTGAAAACATGATCGAAACAACACCAGTGCCTGGCCATTAACTATGAAGCTACGGCCAGCAGCCAGTTAGTTGTTGCTCACTCGGGTAATTAAACAATCAGCTGTGACCGTCCTTAAAGTCAAACCTGTCTTCAATAACAAATCTAATGGAATAATATCTGCCTCAGTGTGTTTAATTTCTCTCCTCAGAGGGTTGTATACATTTTAAATTGAGCCATACTTCAATATCGCCATATTAAGCAGAACAATAACTGAAGCAAGTGGCATGTAATTGGTCTCTTTCAATCTTTAACTGAAGGAGCGGGTGCGTGCGTGCGTGCGTGCGTGCGTGCGTGCCTGCATGCGTTAAGTGTGTGTTGCTAGTCTCGTTCTCAGAGGGTGATGCATCTCTAGGACAGGCGGATAATCCCACTAATGAACCCAGAATCTGCTTATGCTGTGGCGAATAAAAAAGTCATTACTGACTACATCTTATATGTCATTTAGAGCACTTATAGGGAAACTTTTGTTGCCACAGTAATTTATCTCTCCTGCTTGACTGCTCCCCTCCAACCTCTCATCCTCGCAGGGTTCTAAGTGCCGTCCTCCAGGCGAGAGAGGGGGAGAGACGAAAAAATACAGCAGATGAAAACAAGGGGGGGCTTTAGCTATACAAGTTCTAAATTAAAAAAGCAAATACTCCATGAGCGCACTGGTGGAATCTGACAGAATGGCTGTCACTGGAGTATAACACTAGTTTTTTAGTAAGCCATTCTAACTTTGCAGCAGGTAATTTAAATGCAGGCACACTGCCAGTTGTTACTACTTCCATGAAGAAATAAAGGAAGGGAACTTCTAAAACTTTATAAAAAATAACGTGCAACAAAGCACACAAATAATTTGATATTATTGAATATTTACTAATGCCGAGTTCTGGTCACATCCCACATACATCTTCCTACCTAATACAACTACCCAGTGCAGTCAGGGAGTATAAGGACAGTGTTGTGTTTTCTTTTTAATATACTCGCTCTAATCTAGCAAATTGGATTTGAAATTAAATTATATTAAGTTGCTGTTTAATTGTTTGTTTTTTTTAACTACCAAACTGTAACATTCTTGATGGCCTGAGTCAGTCACTTGACATGAATCAAAGTGACAACATGTTTCAGGCTCCTAAAACAAGAAACCAGTCAGCGTAGCTGCAGTCAGAGCCTCGCCGGAGAAGATTAAAAGTATCTGCTAATCTCTGCGGATCAAAGACTTTAGACAATCATTGACGGCAAAGGATTTGCGAACAAATATTGACTATATTAAAGTGCATGTTACCTTGACCTGTTACTTTCTCTCCCCTAAAACTGGTAGACAACTGTTCAACTGATGTTGATGCAGGCACCTTTCGAATTAAAACAGAGTCAGTAACCATAAAGTGAGTGTGATTGTTATATTTGAAATATGACTGCACTCTATCCTTCGTGAAGATACACTCAAATTAGTAAAGCTAAACCAGTTAAGTTATGTTGGCCCTCGCTATTATGTAACTTCTAGTCACGCTCCGGGGCCTGCCACTTTGAGCTTCATTTTGGTTCTTCAGAAACCAACGGATGATGTCACGGAGACTACGTTCATGTTTTATACAGTTTGTGGTTCTAGTGGTGTTTTGTAGCGTTGTCTACTGTTCTGTGTCATATCCATTAAAAGAGGAGTGTGGCCTATCTCTTGTTGCAGGGATGTAAGGATGGGATTTGATCAGACTTCCTCTCACTACATCATCTCTCAAGCATGAACAAAATACTAAAGTTCAAATGCAGTTTCAGACATCAGCAGCACTTTAGAGCAGTGGTCAACCCACATGTGAAATGAGCAGAAATTGATCCAGCTTAATATTGATAAATAGAAAAAAAAACATTGATCTGCCCCAAAAGTGACCTTGCAGATAGAAGCGGGACTTTCCTGCACTAGCTTGGCAATTAAACCTACCATGTATCTACACCGTGTTATCTCATTTCCTTCAAAAATTAATGTACACGTCTCCTCTGCAGGAAAGCTGCTCGGGAAGTAGAGCGAGAGCCCAGCACAAGACCGTGCGGTGGCAGTGGGGTCACCAAACCCAATGTGTCAAAGCATGGCAGCATTGCAGAGATGGGTAAGGCTGCTGGTGTAAAAACAACTATTATTTCATGAAATATTAAATACATGTCAATCTTCCAGAAGCACATGAGCAGAAATACACATTTTGAGACATTGTTTTTCTATTTTTCTAACCATCATTCAGAGACAAAGGCTCTGTATTGCTTCTCAAAATGTTTTTAGTATGCCAGTACGGTTTAATTGACTGAGTTGGGCATAGTTTAAATGGTTTGTCTGGTGCATGCTAGCCTGACTGTGGTTAATGAAGGTTAGTCCCTGAGACAAAATCGTGTTTGTATTAAGAGGTCTAGGTCTAAGAGAACTAGGTCTGATCAGAGTTCAGTCTAACTGTTAATGACTTTACTTTTATTTGTTTTTGCTCCACACACACAGGGCCGAGTGCAAAAGCCACCGGAGCCTCCAAGACTCCTACTTCAAATTCAGCAGCCAAAACATTTAACAGCAATGGTTCACCATCAGATGGGCAAGAAGACAAAGAAAATAACACTCCTCCGAGAGATAGACGTAAAGCTAAGATGGTGCTCGTGTCCTCTGGATTAGACCCCAATGAACAGGTGCACATTGAATCAATAACTGTCTCTCTTTAGAGCTTTCCATAGCAGGGTACACTAACCAATCAGATGTTGTTTCCTATAGATACTCGTCAAAAGGTTTGCCAAGCGAGTTGGTGCCCGTGTGGTTTCCCAGGTAACACCAGAGGTGACTCATATCATAATGCACACAGGTAAGTCTGTTCGCATGCAGGCAGTGTGGGTTTATAACAACAATGTTCACTTAGTTCAGACTGCAACTATCATATGTGTAGAAATGATCTACTGGACTTGGCTTGATACGCATCAGAGCAATTAAAGCTGCTATAGAAAATTCCACTTTAAATCTTTCTAGGTCCCCTCTGTAAGTATTCTTTTGAACAGGGACATTTGCTTTTCCAGAAGAACATTTTCTTTTTACATGTAGTTACAGCTTGTTTTATGCGTCTTTTAAGGCACTCCTTAAAGATAAGCTCTCTCTCTCTCTCTCTCTCTCTCTCTCTCTCTTTCTCTCTCTCCCTCTCCCTCCCCCTCCCCTCCATTCACCGCTTGTTGCTAATTACCTTCTCTGATAGATTATTTTTAATTTCAGAGCTCACTGTCTCCAAAGCACCATATTAACTCACTGTTTAAGAAGCCTTATTTTAATGGCTGCTGTTACCCCGGTAGCTGAAAAATGGGAACGCAGGGACTTTTGATCTTTGTGGTTAAAGGTTGGAAAGGAGCAGGAGGTCTCGTGTTCTAACCATTACCATAACAAAGAATCTTTTGAAAAGAAGTTATGTTTGAGGCGCATCAATAACATGCACTTAACTCTTGCCTGGACTAAAAATCAATGAATAATCACTATATTTCTCCAAGGAAGAATAACCCCTGACCCTGCTGACCAACCAAGATTTCTGTCTCTGTGAAGCTATTTTGATATAGGCTTCCTTCTTAACTGTTTGGTGCAGCTTAAAGAACTGTTCATGCGCCATTCTTTATAATATATTAAAGGGATAGTTTGGAGTGTGGACATATGAGGTGCTTATCCAAAGTCAGTCACATCTTAAAAAAAATAAAAATTGGTTTTATATATATATATATATTTGCTGATTTACTTTGCCTGTTTTAAGTTGAAGTGGGTGGATTTAAAGTTGTTCTTTGCTCTCTTCAAAGCAACCAGACTTAATGGAAAGAAATAGAAATTTTACCAGGAGTTACAGGAGTCTGGTGGCTTTGAGGAGAGCATAATTGCTACAATTACAACATATTACAACATGTTAACTTAAGTAGGGCTGTCTTACTGGAAAGTAAAGTGGTGAAACTATTCTTAATTGAATAGAATAGAAATACTTTATTGATCCCAAGCTGGGAAATTTCAGTGTAACAGCAGCATTAAACACCGACAATCAACAATGAAACTGACATTGAGTTTTATTTTGGGTCTGTAAAATATATTTAGCTGCTGCCCTCATCCACAGCAGTACATTTGTGTCCTCCTTCTCCCGCCTTCTTCTACTGTAGGTGAAATACTGACCATGGAGAAGAACCTCATACAACCCCACTTCAGAAAACCCAAAACATTCCTATAACACCAGGATTTACCTAAGTCATAAAAATGAAGAGAGCATAAATTCTAACATAGTAAAAAAGTAATTTCTGGGAAGAGTGGGCAGAAGTTATAGCTTAAATTCAATTTAAGCTTTCTGCATATTTAAGAGCACACGGGTATTCTGTTCTACACGTATTGTCTGTTTTGTATCTGAATACTACAGTATGTGTCCATTCTGTGAAAAAATGATTATATTTATAAGATACACGCTAAACAATGATTGACCTTGACGTTGTCAAAATGACAAACTAACCATACTATACACCTTATCTATATCGCTTTAATGAAAAGCTTCGTTCAAGGTGTGTTTATGTGTGCACATGTACATCTTTTCACAAATCCCTGTTTCTCTCGTCTCTGCCAGATGAACAACTGGTATGTGAGCGCACGCTGAAGTACTTCCTTGGCATCGCCGGCAGGAAGTGGGTGGTGAGCTTCCAGTGTAAGTCCTGATTCACTTTATTGTCAAGCTCCATAACTGATGTGTTTACAGCAATAACTCTAAATAAAAAACAGCATGATGTGAAGGGACAGGC
Organism: Echiichthys vipera; assembly: GCF_963691815.1. Classification (NCBI taxonomy): domain Eukaryota; kingdom Metazoa; phylum Chordata; class Actinopteri; order Perciformes; family Trachinidae; genus Echiichthys; species Echiichthys vipera. The sequence continues at coordinate 11,444,060 of NC_139843.1, read as the reverse complement.
TGGGCTAAAAAGAGGGTTACATAATACAGTAGCCACCAGAATAGTAAGCGTCTGGGCTTCTGACAATAAACTCCTAATTAATTTTTTTTCCTCCGCAGGGATTTCAGAGTGCTTCAAAGAAAAGAAACTCATAGATGAGGTACGCTCGTCCGTGTGCTCCTCAAGTTTGTGTGCCGGTGACGTCCTGTTGCGTCTCTGCATGTTTCTATATCGACCGCCGGCATGATGATGAATCTGTCCAAGTGGTTCGCTGTGATACCTCATAGATCATTCTTTTGCTTTAGTCGGTTTCTGTGAAAACCAATGAAAAAATAATCCTTTGCCAAGCTCTGTTTAGCATTGCCATTAATTTAAAAAAAATCTACGTCATCCAGACCTGTTTGTAAGCATTTTTATGCATCATATAGTGGACTCAATTATAAGATGAACTCTGTCAAACAGGGTACTCTTTGGAGCATATAGGGCCCTTAAAATAAATCAAATTGTATTAGCTGCCTGTCAACTTACAATCATTGAATGAATGAATGAATTTATTTATTTAAAACGGGGACAATGCACAAAAAAACATTAATCTTGTAAAACTAGAAGAGATGCTTTGAGCCAGGTTATAGCAACAATTGCTAATTTCCGCCTGTAGTCCCTGGGCAGGTAAAGTGTGAGCAGATACAGTATTGAAATCACTGAATGAACATAAGTGGCATAGTCACCATAATATTTTAAAAATTGACAGAATACATTTATAAAAGCAGGGAACAAGAGCACCAAATCATGAAGTGCACAATCGGAATCAACAGCACATACACTCTCTCTTACTCTCATCACACATTCAAACACAAACACATACAATACACAGATAACAGTCCAACTATCCCCATCCGCCTCTAATAACCAGACACATACACGCTCAAATGTAACTCAACAATGTGTGCAAATTTGCTCACTCAGTAACCGGCGCTTTGACAAGCATGAGAATATGTGAGGATTTGTACGTGGTTGTAATAAGTTCTGTAGGAAGGACGTTCCACTGACTCATGGCCACACATGAGAAAGAAAAGCTGCCATGCTGAGTTCTACGTTGAGGAATACTACATTCCTTTAATGAGATGAGAGTAAATAAATGCTTCACTTATTTAAAAGCTAAGAGCAACAGGAAAGGTTTTAAACCATTGCTGAGGTAGGTTCACATGCTGAAGTAATTTTGCTTTGTTCCCCAACAGAGTGTCTTTGAAGTGAGAGGTGACGTAGTGAATGGGCCCGACCACCAGGGCCCCATGAGAGCTCGCACCACTGAAGACAATAATGTGAGTTCACTACACACCGAACAGGATGACTATTAGTCTCTGTTTATTTGAGCTATCTCCAATTTCTTCGAGGTGAAATCTGAAGTCAGTCCCCAAGTATAGGGCTCTTTACTTGCACCTGCAGCTATAACGCTTTATTTCTTATCTTAATTTATACACTACATGAAACTTGCGCATTGGAATGAAAAGCTTAAAAAATGTCGGATACATCTTAATTAATTTATATGTAATGACATTTAATAGAACTTTTTTATGCCAAGTATTTCTCTATAACATTTAATATTCATGAATAAATTAGCAACAATCAGCGTGCGTGCGTGCGTGCGTGCGTGCGTGCGTGCGTGCGTGTGTGTTTTGATCAGATTGATTGACCGTATGCATTGATTCAGATGAAACTGCTGAACTGATCTGCAAGAAATTAAATGACAATATTGTTTACCGCTTCTCCAAAGTACTTACCAGTAAACATTTTTGTTCGAACATCAGAAAAATGTTTAATTTTCTTTTTTTCTTTTCATAAAACTGAGTTGTCAGGGACCTCGAACAAAACCATTAATCTCAAGCATTTGCTTCCAGCTTTGCTACAGATTTAGCTCTTTACCGTCTGCAGTTCCTCCCATGGCAGGTAAACACAATCAGCTGTTTGGAAAAATTGTGGGATGTCGTTGCTAGGAAACGGCTAGATGGAGTCTGATGGGAGAGATGGCCTCAGAGGCAGCAGCATTTCTTGAGCTCTAGCTGACATATTGTTTGCATCACACAGCAGCTCTGACATTTGAAAATGCTGAAATTACTGTAAAGCAATAAAGTTTATATGCTCAGGGAGATGGCGTACTATATAAGAAACTGACATCAAAAGTGCTTTTCTAATTATATTTTTGGGCATATGTCCTTTATTAGACAGGAGGGTAGAGACAGACAGGTTATGTTCCTGTCCAGACAGGAATCGGGAGCAATGCAGTTTCTTTGTGTGCTTCTGGACACTGAACTACCAGGATGTCCCCATTAAAGAGTAATTGAACAGGTGGTGAAGCAAACGGAAAGTGCTGCTGTAAGCCAAAAACAGCAGTGCATACAGAGGTCCCTCTCTGTTTCACAATAAAAATGCATTTAAGCTGCTTGCTCTCCGTTTCATTCACCCACTGACACATGAAGGCCTTTAGCAGCATTTTATCAACACCAACCAGTCACTCATCACCTCAGCAGCAGTCATCTGTGTTTCTAATGAACTGACTGAAAAACATAGACGGTTTATACAGAAGGACACCGCGTCTCCACTTCCCACTGTACAAAAAGGAAGCCATCTTGAGTCAATCAGACCTGTCAATCGTGACATTTCTGCCTGTTTTTATAGCATCGTATAATTAATTAAAACCAAACTTATTAGAAAAATGAACACTTTGTTTGGCCAATGTCCCATCCGCTAACATGAAGGGGACAGAGTTTTTTGTAGTTTTTTTATGCTTTTATTTGACAGGAAATCCGAAGGTTGAAGGTAAATGTTTTTGTGGGTGGGGCAAGTAAAATGTTTTGGCTTCACTTTAAGGAAGCTTTCAAGCTGCACATCTTTTCATTTACAGTCAATGTGTTTCCTTAACACAAACGCCCGATTCAGAGAAAGAAAGAAAAACACAATCAGTTCCTCCTTGGCAAGCACTTTGTCCGACCTCAGAGAGCGGTCTGATTCTACGAAGAATATCAAACAGAGTGTACCAATAACAAACAGCACTTAAACCTGTTTCTTCCTATTGCACCAGCCTCTTAGCTCAGACCCTGTTGTAAAAAAAAAAGGCTAATGGTAATTTCCCTCTTGGTGTAAGGCCAACAGGGCCGGTTCTGTTGCCACTGAGGGGGAAAATTAGAAATGGCTAGATCTCATGTTGGCCCTATTGCTGCATTTGAAAAGCCTCCGCTAATTAAATTAGTTAGTAATTTCAGGCTTATTTAAATGGCCTCAACGCAGCGCCTGCACTTTGATGGAGCCAGACAGATTGTCCTGTTCGTACTCACTTTCTGTCACCTGCAACACTGTGACAAACACACTAACAGATGAAATGGAGTGCCAGGACTCAGCGTCTGTCTGAATGTTGATGCACAGCAAATCTGTGTGTGTGTCTGTGTTGGGTTTGCACATTATCACACACTAATACCTCCTGAAGGACATTAGGTGTTGTCTAAATTAAAAATCTGTAACACAAACACTTTTTCATCTTACCAAGCACCTCTGGCTAATGATCTTTATGGACGGACAGGGAGGCCTGAAAAATTGGTAGTTCTCCCTCCAGCAACTTGGACGTTTATCTTCCAAACATTTAGCAGAACAGCCGTACACTGTATATGAGACTGGGATGTGAGTCATACGTTTTCTTTCTGTTGTTACCATGGTTCAAGGAAACAATTTTACATTCCAATTTCAAGCAAACTTATTGACCCTGGGTGCAATAAAACAATGCGCCCTTGGTGTTAGGCAGGTCGTTTTTCTTTGCGTGCGTAAAGCGTGATATTACCAAGGTGAAGGTGGCTCTGTAGCCTATTTTCTCTTCGACTCATCAAAGTCGAGTATACAGTATTAAAGCGAGACCAAAAAATAAATGAGGGTCTTGTTTTATTTACACAGTAGGTGAGAAATACCTGTTGTGAATTGCGAGATATGCTTGGTAATGTGTTTCAGCTCGACCAGTGTAACCCTTCAGACAGGTGAAGAGTTCAGACGCATACTCAGCTGTATTGTTACAGCTGCTCACATTCAGTATTATAGAGGATAGTCCGCAGGTTAAATTCACTGATTAAATGTCCTCTTTTGCATTAGTGTAAATATTTTGCAGGGAATGCCTCTAGGTATTTCACAGTAGATGATTTCATCCTTTGAATCTTCTGTTCCCTTTAGTTGCTCATGAATGGCTACAAGATCTGCTTCCAAGGGCCTTTTACGGACATGACTACAGGTAAATCACACGGGCAGCATGACGTGTCCAAGCAGAGCTCTTTTCTTTCGTTCTGTATCGTATGGGGACCATTGAATGTATCATGACATCACTCATAGGTTTTTGAAGAGCCAAAATCAAGCTCAATGTGTACGGCTTCGGCTGTGGACGTGTATCAAAAGCTGCCTCTCCCTTCATTATGCATAACTTAAGGCCATAATATACTTTAAACTGGTGAGTCATATACAAATCCAGCACCATACCATTGTCACGAATGGGAAAATTAGCTATAGAGAAAAACTATTGTTGTACCGGTTTTTGTAAACATGTTTATGTCCGCTGTAAAGTCGGACATTTTTACACGAGGGTCTATGGTGGTTGTATCACGTTTGGAGCCAGCCTCATTTGGCCATCGGGGAACTGCAGTTTTTGGCACTCTCATGTGGGCTTCCTTTTTCAGCTGAAATGTCACATGGATCAGGGAATTACTGAGAAATGTGACTTGCTGTATAATGTGTTATCCACTCCAAACCCGTCTCTATTCTCCATGTAGCTCAATTCTTTGATTGTGTTTTGTTTATCTGAGAAACACAACACTCAAACGCCACAGGAATTGCAGCATGCAGTGTATGTGATGTATGTGATTACTGACTATTACAAAAAGGCTTTTTACACTTTCATTTTCATATATGCTTTCAAAAGTCAAGACTGCAAAAGGGTGGGTTTTTTCATGGAAGTGTTGCCTTTTTCTAGCTGCCGTCATGCTGTTTGCACGATTCCGTTTTCTCAATCAAGAGTTGCTTTGCTCAACTGCGCTTATTCCATTTTATTGATGTCTGTGTACTGCAGGACACCGATAGACACCTGCCTTGCTTTTAAAGAGAAGGGGGGAAAATAACAATAAAAAGGGAAAGTTAAAGTAGCTCACAGAGGTTTTGACTGACACAGTTGGAAACTGCTGGGTTTTTTTTTTTTTTTACTCTTTTTGGCACTGGATAACAATGACAGGTGTTTGCAGAGTGTGGGCAGTTTGAATACGGACATAAAGTGAGGCATATTTGGTGTGGTGTTGTCATATTGCACAGTGGTTGCTATGGTGTCAGTAAGCTGCCTGGAATTGTTTTATCAAAAGAAAGTCGAAATGAGCCTCCGGACATAGCCAAAGTACTTTAGCTGTTCCCATCTTCAGAAATAGATATAAAAATCCTGGTCTTACAATCTCTGCACCCGTCTGGTTTAGCCCTAATGATTTCAACTGTTAATGACCTCCAAGTTCAGGGTAAAGAGGAGTTTGGTTGCTCTTCATACAAAATACTTCTTTGCTTTACCCTTCCGGCATGGATGAATGGACAGATAGATCATGGGTGAAGGTCTCAGGGGGCACATTGCTTAAAAACCCGCAAGGCAGCATTCTTTGGTTTCCTTCTTCCTGGGGCTCTTAAAGTGCTTCTGTTGCATCCTCCCGCTGCCTGCTGGATCGATGAAGCTTTGCTAATGGGTCGACATCTGCTAACTAGCGTGAGGAGTTTAAAGACTTTCTTTTATATGGCACAAACATGGGGATGGAGTCTGTTTTCCCTCAGCCCAACAGGATTTCATCCATTATTTAATTGCTTGTTTGTGTTTGTGTGTAGATCAAATGATGAGGTTACCTACAGCGTACAATGCAAATTGATTGACATCCTGACACAGGTGTTCTCATGTTATATGCTAACAAACAAGGGCAGCTGTTGATAAAAGTATGTTTGGTTTCTGATATGACATTAAATATAAACAGATTTCTTCTCAACCAAGTTAATGTGTTTTGGCCGAGTAAAAAGCACATATTGATTTAAAAGGAGACTTAAATATTGACCTGTTTTCCATCCCGGCTATCAGAGGAAGTCTCAACTTGAAATGCCTCCGTTCTGTATCCCCTCAGGGTTGAAGGGGTAAGAGTAGAGGGAAGTACATTTATATGTGACCAAGGGTACTTCCACTTAAAAAAAGGTCAACACTTACAGCCATCTTTGTGTGTGTGCGTGTTGCAGATGCAATGGAGTGGATGGTGGAGCTGTGTGGAGCAGCTGTAGTCAAAGATCCTCTTCTCCTCGACAGTAAACGGGTAAGAGTGTCAAGCCTCTCCTATTTGAAAAAAAAACAAAACAAATAAAGAAATCAGATCAGTGGTATTTAAGTTTCCAGGGGAGTGATTCATCAGATACTAAAACAGTATCAAAGGTAACAGGTTTCCTTCTGTTCTTTTTCTTAGAGTTTTTATCTTGTGCATCGTTACCATCGTCTTTGAGAGCACGTTAGCATGCAAACGTTAGCATTTAGCTCAAAGTATAGCCTCACAGCCTATCATGACTGACGAACATGACTTATTCATGTTTTCACTTGGTATTAACTCGTAGAACCACAGTTATTATTGTAACCTAAACTGCCGTCCACACGCTATTTAAGCTAGAGCATCTCGCAATGCTGCAGAAAAACTTCAAAACAGCAAGTGGAAAATACGCAAAGGAATATATGTTAACAGGAAATGAACTTTATGTACAAACCACAAAGGAGGGGAAGTCCCGAGCTTAACTGAACTGTCTTTCACTACTCTGAAGCCAGTGCTTGCAATTTCCATGTCCGCACGCTCACCAGTGTGTGTGTAGAGGAGTTCACAAGCAGAACGTGTCTCAGCATCAGCTGACTTCATACATACTCACACGCTCGCTACAGTATGAGGATCACGGCTGGGTTTGCGGTGTCTTTACGCTGCCCGACGACATCATGAACGAATCGATAATTAAATTTGTTGGCAGCTAATTTAGTCATCGACTACGTTGATGAACATTCCTTTGACTCACAAAGCTGCATCCATAATGTCTACTATCCCCCCCCCCCCCCGGTTTGATTTTAATTCAGTGTCACATTGTGAATAATAAAGACTGAGTAGTGCTGAAAGATCCAATAACTACAGCCCAATCAACAATGCTTAAGCCAGCAAGCTTCAGCCAAGAGACTGGATGTATCTGACAGGCAGAGGAAATTTCCTTCCAATTTGTCTGGGTAGTAATGTATACAGTATGTTCTACTTATTGCTAATTTGAAATTCTCAGTTGGTCACAATTTCTTTCTTCTTTTTGTTACACAGAACAAAACCCATCAGCTGGTTATTGTTCAGCCTGGATCAGAGTCCTTGTCATCATCCACGTACAGCAGTGAGTCTGAAATTGAATCTTCACCTGCTGCTTTTATAACACATGTTTGATCTTGTAGTTATTCTCATTCTCTCTCTCTGTCTCTTACACACACACGCACACAGACACGCACACACATGCACACACAAGCTTACAGAATTCATAAAGATAGAGATCAGACTTAGAGCAGCAGGAGCTGGTTACATAATTCCTACATGGCTTCACCTGGGGGCTCAAGGCTGGGACAAGCATGGACCTATGGAGAGTCACAAAGGAATTGTGTGCAATGGATAATATGCCAGTAGATATTACTATTACTATTATTATTATTATTTTTATTATTATTATTATTATTATTATATAAGACTATATTTAATAGGTTATCATTAAGTCTTGATCTGAAAGTCATAATTGAGAATACATGTTATCAGAGCAAATACACTTTTTCAAAACTAAATTCAACATTTACGTACAATTTCTTTTTCAAAATCTTTACACCTTTGTGACACATCCTGTAGTCAAGCCTCTCAAAATACAGCACATACACGTGAGCCCCGTCTCTGCGTAACATAGTGTTTTTCCTGCATGCCTCCATGAGTGGTAATGTTAAGACAGCCAATCAACACCATTTACTCCTTAGGTAATGAAATGTGGGCTCGGTACTATGGAGGAAATTTAGTAGGTGCCTAAAGGTATCGCAGTTTAGTACCAGACCCTGTTTACAGGTGTAGCTCCAGGCTAGCATTAGGTGGCTCATTAAAACAAAATAAAAACCTTAATCACATTATCCACAAGTTTATCACAGTCGATTAATTTGTCAAACAATGGGTGAACTAAACATCCATTTACAATATTGTTGACTGTTTATTATGATTAAATATTGTTTAAGGCCAGATTTATTATCTGAATACACTGTAGTGAATGGACGGTCCCCACAAGCGTAGACATTCTGGCTGGTGTGCATGTCCGTGCACCTGTCCGTCCATTATCACATGGATTTGACTTCATTTGTGGCTGTGAGAGGACCAGTTGGCGAGTGAAAGAGCGGTGAAATGGCAGACGCCGTCAGCCAAAATGAGACAGGCTCCCAGCAAGAGCGAGGAAAGTGACTTTCCAGGAAAGAGGGTGTGAAGGAAGTTAGGCAGCAGAGAAAGGGCCCAGAGATAAATGTCAGATCGGAGCTGGGGGACAATGTCAAAACAAGTTGGCCAGAGACGAGAGAGGCTGTCATGGCATGGGGAAAGCTGACAGTTTGAAACAGAGAGGGAGCAAGTGGCTCTGAATGCCCCCCTCCTCCTCCTCCTCCCTAGTCCTGGCATCCTAATTTGCACTGCTGCATATTTAATGCAGCTTTTCCTCATCCATGTCCTCTGGCGCTCATAGGTAACCGAGTAGCTCAGCCCTCCCCTTCTCCATCCCCCTTTAGTCTCTTCTTCTGCACCATTGATTGAAATCGCACTTCTCTCTCTTCCTCTTAACCACCTTCTGATGCATGGAAATGTGTGAATATATGCACACACATGCCAGATAAGGGTACAAGACATATCGTGGACATGTCAGTTCAGTCAGGTTATTAAAGAAATATTCTGCTTATTTTACAAATGTGATCTGGAAGGATTTGTTTTTCAAGTTAAATAATCAGTAAAGGTTTGTGTACCTAAGTTTCTGGGAACACTGACACGCTGGCTGTTTAAAAACTGATAGTTCTTAATGTTATATCGGAGCTAAAGCATTAAATATACTAATATAAATGTAAGTATAGTGTATGTAAGAGTGTTAAGTTAAGATGTAACAAAGTATGGATTGTCAAAATAAAATGGACACAATATGAACAGAATAAAGAAAAAGACTGATAAATAATGATGTGAAAAAAGAAAGTAATTTATTAGACATTGATATAAAAACTAAACACCATGGAGTTATGTTATAATTTATCGAATCACAAATGTGTCTAGTTTCACAAGAATACATTTTAGGAGATGATGGGATACGCAGGGGAACGAACATATTTAAACACATATTTGCTAAATACTTATTACTAATACTGATGTACTAAATTGGCAGGAAGTTGAAACACAGACAGTCTCCAATTTGTTGTTAATTCAGATGCTCCAAGCTTTACATTCGGATGACGTAGTTCTTCTAAATATGCATACTGTACATATGTATGCTTTTGTCATTTGCACTTATTTAAAAACCTTGTGTTCAACAGGTCTCTCTAAACAAGCCACAGTCCTGACACGTGGCTGGCTGTTGGATACCGTGGCAACCTACACCCTCCAAAACTACGACAAGTACGCAACATGAGCTGAGGAAGTGCATTACACCCACGGCCATTTTACAACGTCTGTTTTTTAATTTCCAATTCTTTAACTCAATATACCATCCATCTGTTTTACTGGAAAAGCTGTATTGTGTCGACGTTATTTGTTATGTATATAAAGTGTAATCAACAGAGGATGCTTGAATTGAGTCTTTTCTTCTTTTAGTGTTTTTTATAGCACAGGAATTAGTGCACAAATACAGTATGTCTGTCACTACCCACAACAACTATATATAAATCTATATATATATTTAAATAAATAAATAAAAGTGTCCATGGTAGCATATCTGGAAATAACAGACATGCTTTACTGTTAAATGACCAATATCCTCAGAAGAAAGTGTACTTTCAAATGTATCTATATACGGTCAAACACGGGTGGAATTGTATAATTTAATGTAATTGCCTCGGGTAGGCAGCCTTTAAGACCAATTTAATGCTAAACTCGAAATACTAGCAGACCCTTTCACCATCCCCAGTGTCCTTTTTAGGGGAAACAAAGCCATTCCGAGTGTTTGTTACTTGTATGTCTCCTGTCTGATCTTTAATAAGCTTTTGTCATCCCTGTGCTCCGTCATTCCCACTGCTGTTTCAGGTTCTGCGTCTGTCGTTTGCAAATCCCCCAGTGTATGTCAGCTTTCGGGTCATGCTGGAAAGCCTGTAGCTTTCCTGAACATAGCTTGAATGCAGCAACATGTCCTGTGCAGAGTTTTCTTGAATTATTAAACAGCCATTGTGTAGGAATAAAATGAGAGAAGAGATTCGCAAGATTGGGCCGTATGGGGGCACAAACATTACCAGTCTCTGTGCGCAGTATACATGCTTTCACGCTATTGTAGAAGACAATGCAGCTGCAACACTTGTTTTTGTGATTTGTAGGTGAAAGGTACGATCTAAATGATTATTTTTTTTGGCTAAATAAAATGTGATGGTGCTGAAATTAAGGGTGCAAATCTCGATTATTTCACTTTTGATTAATGAGCAATATTCAATATTCAGAACATTCAACAATTTTGCGTGTGTGTGTGTGTGAGAAACCCCTGCCACGCAGAGAGTGTGTTGCAATCTGAGTTTCTCTATTGTTTGTTTTGATAGCCGTCCGTCCATGCATGTAAGTGTCTTGTGCGTCACTATCACACGCAAAAGGCTGTGACAGAACGGTGGCATTTGACAAGAAACGGTCCGTGATAGTCTCGTGGAGACAATCCCCGCTGATTTTCTTTTTTTTCAGTATACCAACTACAGCTCCTCTAATTGATTAATCGTTTGGTCCATAAAAATGTGAAACAACCTAAAATCACATGATATTCAGTTTGCTATCGAATAGAATAAAGAAATAATCAAATCTTCACAATTGAAAAGCTGAAACTAAGTATTTTTTTCTTGTTTTTGTGTGAAATGAGTGCAGATATATCCCATTGTTAACTCATCCAACAATCGCTGCTTTCACTCTTCCTTCACCAGCTCCTTTTCACCTCTGTCTATGTTTTATTGGAGGATGCAGTGTAGCTTAAAGTGGAGGGATTAAAGCTCCCTGACATTGTGTAGTGATTTCAGCAAATTTTAACATCGTACTGTGTGAGTAGCGTTCATTTCACATCAAACATGTCAGGGTTTTAAGCATTATTACCTGTCTGTTTATACATAACACTATGACCAATGACGCCTATGTATTTCATAATGTAATGTCTATGGGAAGATATTTACTTTGGTGTAACCACAGACTTTGTATAACTGGTTCGAGACGTGGAGCTGTTTCCCTGTTTCTATTCTTTGTGCTAAGCTAACCGGCTGCTGCTTCATACTAAACAAACAGATATGAGAGTGATATTGATCGTCTCAACAAAATCCTAGGAAAGAGAGCAATAAGCGTATCTCCCTAAATCTCAAACTATTCCTTTAAATTTTTCACTATTTTTCATTCATGAATCGCACACGAAAAACAAAACCGCTCACAATATGCCCTCCCTATTTCTTTGCATATTGAAAACGGACAATTTTAATAATGTATACTACTAATGTGTCTACTTATAGCGCTCACTCGAGATCCCTCAGGATGTGATTTAGGTTGCACAATGGTGATTGTAGTCTACGCGATAACCAGAACTAATGTTGTGGGGAGAGCATGTCTGCAAAAGCCATAACCCATTGAAATAATGTGGAAACGTGTGAGCCAGTGTTTGAAGGGCATGGATACTGCAGGAAAAACATATTGCTCCTGCAGCCACTCTCAATGTTACTGGCAGAATGAGCTTCGAACAATTATGACTCAAGGACATGAGTCAACTTGAATGACTGCACCCTATATTAACTCCATATAGATGTTAGCTTGAAAGCTAGAGTGGCGATTATAAGTGTTTTTTCTTTGTGTGTGTGTGTGTGTGTGTGATAGTGTTGGTAATTTCAAATACATCTGCTGAAGAAAGGGTACTTAACATGTCAAAAATGTGCCTCCAAGACTTTGTTCTTTAGCTGCAGATTGTATTAATTTGCACTCCCACAGCACGCTAAAACAATGCCTAAAGATAAATACAAATGTTGCATTCAGTGTCATCCATTTCTATGACAACAACAGATATCAAAAACCAGGTGGCTGAAAATAGAGACAGCCCTCAGGAAACGGTAATGTCAGCACGTTGGCTCCGAGGCCTTTTAAATGCCAGATGTGCGGTGCCAGACGCCACAGTGCCAGGACGTTGCGTTTTTCCAGTCAGCTGATTTTTTTTCAGAGCTGAGCTGCAGCGGAGTGCACATTCAGCTCAGTTTCTCTGTGTGAGAGCCGGGGTTACAGCACGAAGGGGGTCGAGGCTCACAATGCAACACTGTTGGCTTTCTTTTACCGTACAATAAACAAAATGGTTTCAGCCTCCGACTGTTTTGTTAGTTTAATAAAGACACAAGTTGGTGACCCATGGGGAGTCCAGTCCTCATGCAAAACTGTCAGGTGACAAAAAGATGTTGCAATACAGTTTCAGCAATGACCTAAAGCCATGTCTAACAGTAAATGTAACCAGGGCTGCCCCTGTTAGTCGAGGAGTTGAATGATCGGTCTTTTTGGTCTTTGTCGACTAAGATTTCTTTTGTCTGTCATTTTTTATGCTTTTTACACGTTTAGGGACTTATTTCCAAGGAGGTCATGAGCTCATCTCTGTCAAACACAAGATTTAAAACTTTTAAAAAAAATAATTTTTGGTGAAGAAACTCATCAACTAATCGATTAGTTAACACATTGTATGAGCGGTAGTCAACTAAGAACCTCTGTAATCGAGGACAGCTCTAAAAGTAACTGAGATTGAGAATCTGTCTACCGTCACTGAACAACGCATTTATTAACTTTATTCCAGGTCTGAGGTCCAAGTAAGAACAGTCTACAGTCTAAAGTCATGCTAGCAGAACTGTGAGAGTGTACAGTGATGCTTTGAGCAAAATGCTTATTTTAACATGCTAATAATAACAATGCCAACATACTGATGTACATAAGTCAAATATTTACCTTCACCATCTTAGTTTAGCATGCTAACATCTGCTAAGTGTCCTTGTTGAGACATTAACCTGCTGGTTGGAAAGTCGTGGAGAACTGTGAATGCACCAAAAGTCATAGGAATCCATCTCATAGTTAAGACATTTCATTATGAACAAAGATGTCTACCTCATGATGGTGGCTGGAAAAAAGCGTAAAGTGTAATTCCGGTGCAAAATCATCCAATGGTCTCTTTAGGCACTAACATCCATCAAATAAGCCATCGAAACAGTTTTTTTGTGTATGAACTTTTAACGGAGAAATCCGTGTGAGCCGCTAACACTGATTAGCTCGGGGCAGTGAAGGTAAAAGCATTAAAACCACTTCTTTAACCACTAATACTGCTCAAAATAACACCAAACCTCTGCACGAGATAAAACTAAAACATAAAACAAAGCACCTTTTGGATTGTATTTGGTAATTGAGTTGAATGGACTTTACTACGAGACGAGCTGGTACCGGAGCCAGTAGGTAAGTCTTTCAAAACACTCTTTTAATAGAATCCGGGTTCACTAACTACGTTGTTGGTGCTTTGGGATTATTCTAATGCTACTGCAGAAGTTTGGTGTTATTCTGAGCAGTATTAGTGGTTAAAGAAGATGTTTTATTGCCTTCACCGTAATGCCTCGACCTGATCCGTGTTAGACACGTCCGGCTGTTACCGGCTCTCCAGGATTTATCCGTTAATAATTGTTACACGAAAAAAAACTGTCTCAGTGGCTTATTTGATGTTTGTAAGTGCCGAAAAGACCATCGGATGATTTTGCAGCGGAATTATACTTCCTCAAAGTCAGTGGACTTCACAGTTTTTGGAAACTGTATGTCTGTACAAGATTTCATGGCTGATTGTATAAATAAAAACTTGCTAGTGACACACTGATTAGTATCAGAGCTGGGAGGCTCAAAAAAGGTCAGCTTGTCAGTAATAATTGAGGTTATTTACAGAACAGCGAATAGCCACTTAAATATAATCTGTTGGTGACACACTGTTTCTCTGTTAGAGCTTCTTTAACAGTAACTGAGTTATGGCTGCATGTAAGAAGTTCTTTGTGTAAAAAGTAGGTTACTTGTAAGATGTCGGCAGTTGCTGAGTCTTAATGCCTCGGCATGGACCGGGGTAACCCACTGTGGATGACAGTTCTGTTCAAACGTTTCACTGGGGAAATCAGCACGAAACAATCTGCTTGGCCATCTGGAATGTTTCAGTGTGCTTGTTTGAGAAGCTGCACATCTGTGTATGTGTATGCAAACATGTACAAATCAGATTGGCATTTGCTTGAAAGACCCGAGGGCAGTAAATAACCCCCCAGCTAAATTCAGCATGAGCAGAGTGATTTTTCCTTTTTTTTTTTTAGTGACACAAGAATTTGTGTTTGCTACCTCCTACAAGAGGCAACACGACAATCCCAAACATTGTGATGAGGGGAAATTTCAAGTGCAGAGTCATCGTCGTCATTTATTCTTAGCAGAACCACTCGGGAGATTTTGATTGGTATGTTTCATTATTGTGTGACTTTTTATGGGTCAATAGTAATTGACTAAATAATCATCAGATTTATTAATAATGGACTAGTTGCAGCACTTATTTCCAACTCTGAGTAAATTCATTTTCTCATATGAACTATGGAAAATGTCTGGAGAAAAGAGTCCTGCCATTGTCGCAAGTTGCCCTATCAAACACGTAACACACAGCATGAGATGTTCGTTTTTAGATGCGCTCTCACCTACGGGAAATACTCGGTTTGGTTTTATGCAGGGGGTGACACCTGGACGATTTTGGCATTGGCCATCACCGAAAAAGTTAGTGAATCTCATCGTCTCTCCAGTTTGACATTTTTTGGGTTTTTTTGTGTAAATGACTTCTTCTTCTGCCTATTATTATATAATTATCCAGACAATGACTCACTCTATTGACACATGGGCTATTAAACAGACTTTGTACCATTGCTGGCAAGATTAAGTCTGTTTAATGTCCGATCCAACTGATTTGAACATTTGCGTTCTAACATACAGCTCCCAGAGGTAACATCTAGGCGAGTTCAGGATTGCAGTGCATGTGTGAAACTGGCTTTTTTTGGTGTGTGTGTGTTTGTGTGTCACAACTCTATCATTTATTTACACTGTATGTTAGGGTCATTACAGGTCAGTATTGCACAGCATGGTTGAAATGCCAAAAGTGACCTCATTTCCGTCTTTACTCAAATCCAGAATTGTGTATTTCTCAGAGAGCAAAAAATAGTTTTACACCTGGAACAACTAAAAGAAGAGATGGCACCTGGTGTGTTTGGACACAAGTTTGCTCAGAAGATTTACTTCCATATTGGTTAATGCACTTTTCATGCACATTCATGTTAGCTCTCTGTAGTGGAGCTGCTAGGAATAATGAGGACACTTGTAAATGATGACCCTGGGTGCTCACTCACTTTGCTGTGATCATCCTCATTAGTTGCTGGCACAGTGTTTTGGTTGCATCCCTTGGCTGCAAACCAAAACACAGTCTACAAGTGTCTCTTCAACAAAGTCCTTAAGGCCGGGTCATGAAAAGGGAAACTATTTAGAAAACAAACCAGTTTGTTTTCCTTTCAAGCAAGCTGATACTGCGTCCAATATTTCTCCTTTGTAGAAAGAAAGACAGCATTTACATAGTTTGAACTCTTGTTTACTCCTGGTTAAATTTGCAAGAGTTCCACCACAGTAAAAATCCAATTTCAGAACATCACCCTTTTTATTTTGCGTGTGTGCGTGTGCGTGTGAGTGTGCGTGTGTGTGCGTGTGCGTGTCTGTGCGTGCCATATGCATTTGTGTATGTTCAGCTGCATTTCATTTTTTTGTTTGTGTGTGCTTTCCACATCTTGACCGCAAATTTGCCGCCTTCATTGTCGCACAGAGAGAACAGAAGGAGAGCCCTCATGGACACAGGGCACATATATTTTTAATCTGCTCAATTTTACATACTGTTTAAATGGGTCCTGCATTTTTAATGACTCACTCTCTCCCACTGACACGGCAACCATTATCCTGGCATTGCTTTTGTGTTCCTTGTATTGGGTGGTTTATGCTTGTTGCCAGCCTTATTTTACCTAATTCCACTTTGCTTGTGATGTTAAAAGCAGGGATTGGAGTAAAACTGAACTGGTAGTAGAGCGGTGCTGTCAGCCATCTTCCACCCACAGAGCATTAGGTGTAGTTTTATGGTTACTGACACTGCAAGCAGGAAAGACATTAAAGTTGCAGAAGGGTTGAGCCTCGGTGGTCACTGATCAGCGGTGCTTTATAGTGGAATTAAAATGAAAAATGGACCCCCTGGAAAATATGTTTGTATCACGATAATGGTGCCTATAATAATAATGATAATAATTATGTGGGAAAAGTAATACAGCAAAATAGATTCCTGTCCGGATCAAAAGGGCAAAGACAAACTTCCTCCCTTTGCAGAAAAAAAATGTAATACATTTTTCATGTCAGAATTACCATAATTAAATTTGAACTTTTCACATGAGCGCATGTGGCTGGCTCACCTCACAAGGGCTTTATAAAGCAGGCGGTTGGATGGATTTGTAACCTGATGTTCTAGGAGTTGATTGTTGCTTCTCCGAAGCAGATTCACATCACATTCCGGGTAAATGCTTTGTGATTAGGGAGTTAGATTGAAAAACAGCAGGACTTCACCTCTTGTGTAGTTGTTGATGGAGTTCTCCTCCTTCTTGAGAGCATCCTGCTGCAGCATACCTCAGTAAAAGTTACTAGTCATAGCTTTACGTCCCAGCTACGAGTAAAGAAGAGAGAAGACATCAATTAATTAGGTACTTAGAAGTGCCTTCATTTTAAAGCGGATTCTGCAGAATTTATGGATGAGTTACAATGTAATAAGGGATGTATACAGACTGATATAGAACTTTCGTATGAGCCTGGGACACCAATTTTTTGGGTTTGCTGTTACATCAAGTAGTATCTAACCGCAGAGCTCCAGGCTCGGTCCGCCTCGTTTGTCGGACCCTTGGATCCCCAGGTTGTAGAAAATAGTGACGTTTGAAAGTGTGTACATCAGGATAAGATAGCATTGAAACTGTTGCACAATAATTTCCCTTGGGATAAATAAAGCTTCCTGAATCTTGAATGCCTCATAGTTAATTCCTTTGGATAAGCCAACCCATAACACCAAGGAAAAAAAAAATCCAACCTTAATATTAAAGTTTACCTGAGCGTTACTGGTGGAGGTCATGGCTAAGCTCAGAATAAGCCTACTTGATACATTGGCATGGACATTGCATGTCACTCATCTGGCAATAGCAATGTGTTTTCTTGTGCTATGGCAAGTGTGTTTGGATGATGCATTACGTTTTTCAATTTAACAACTTGATGCAACAAGCTCTATAATTCCCCCATGCATCATACCAAACTGGTAACTGGTTACCACCACCATAAAGAGAAAACACTGCGGCTATTTCATTAGGATGAAAATTACAGAGTGAATAAACGTTACATAAACTCAACCGGGAACATTTCTGGCTGAGATTTTCATTGGCAATAAAGATCCCATGATCCCACGCTTCTTCACAACAGCGTCTTGTTTTGATTGAGAGATCCCTAACAGTGATTTTCCACCATGGGTCCTGGCGTTGGAGGGCCTAAGCCTGGACCTCAGCCTGCAGCGCTCACATTGAAAAAAGAGAATCTTCACTTCTTCAATACGGCAATTACTAACCTGATTTCATCCTCTCTGATATACAGTATATCAACCACTTGAAAGTACTGCATTCTATATCGAAAAAGCCATGTCTCCAGTGAGGTACCTTTAGGTTCTGGCATGCTCTTGTTCTTTATCAACACAACTTCCATTGGTAATGATATGCACGATTAGACTCAGCTGGCTTTTATGTATCACCCTCTTTACATTCATGCATCTCTGCTTGCCCAGCTGATATTCTCAGTCAAATGCCTGCATGCTGCCTCAAACTGCTCACCGCAAAATGCTAGTTGTATTGCTCAGAAGACGGCAATGACGATCGCACAGTTGTTCATGTTTCCCAGAGAATAAAGTATAGTGACTGTTGTGCAAAATATTCTCAATGTAATACAGCTGAGACTGACGGTAATGCCATTCGTTTTGCAGATGAAAATGAAATTTTGACCCGAAGATGGGGTTAGATGAAAAGTGCCTGACAGCTACGACAGGTGCAACGATTTCAGATGTTCATATTCTCACTGTGCGCCTGTCAGTGTGTACTCTCTCAATTCTACGTTGACAACCTCATCAGAGATTAACGTCATGGTTTTATCGCAGTTGTATATTTACAACTACCTTCTACCTTCTTTCCCACAACTTTCTGTCCCTTACCGATTTTTATCCATCACCGGGACCGTTGGGACTCCCTTCAGTTCAAACTCTGTATAAACAAAATTTCATGGCAACCCATCCAAGAGTCGAATATTTCAGTCTGGACCAAAGTCGTGGGCCGATGGGGAATTAATATCAGGGCTAAAATCTACAACCCAACAGGTCATGGTCCAGTTGATGCTCGTGACTTTATTGCTGGCTGTTGTTGAAGGTTTATCTTCACAACGACAACAACTTCACCTCTCCATAAAAAATAATATAACATACCCCCAGGTCCCTCAGTTTTTTCAGTAGTTGTCTCACTTTTGACAGGTAACTGATGTCACCCACCCATCCATTGTTGTTATATGAAAGCTTTTCAAGAACTATGTCACTTCAACTTCTTGTTAGTTGCAACTTGTTCTCTCTTTCATCTTCCTCCATTTGGTTTTTGATTTGATTCCACTTTGCTTCTCCACTTAGCTATTATCTTTTTCCTTCCTTGGCACTTGTCTCTTACATGCTCGGTCTCTAGTTACAGGAAGGTTTAAAGGACTTATGCCAGGAACTGCATTATATTCTACTCATCGTAAATGCATCTGGCTAAGAGTGTTAGCTAAACATGAAAAACATTATTGCTTATTCCATTTTATTTTATTGAACACTGTAACTGTGAACACTCTCGGCTTTCCTCTGGTTATAGTACTTGCACACCAACACATGACGTACCCAGAAAGATAAAAATGTAAAACTAGAGGTTCTTTGAGGTTTTTGACAATGGGGTAAAATGGAAAAGATATCCAAATATTGTCCACGTGGGAGTCTAATGGTCTTTTTCTCTCTGCGGTCTTACGTCTTACGCCTCCTGGGCCATTTGGAGTTCTGTTTCTCACACGAATCCCCTCGACTAAATGGGAAGCATCTGACAAATTGTTGCCATTAATAAACTAGAAAGCTTAAGCTACATTATGCTCTGCAGTCACTCCACAACATTACTTAGCTGTGGAGTGGAGTGCCATTGAGGCAGGTGAGGCACCAAGGACAAGGGAGATGAGTGTTTGCCAAATACGTTTCAGCTGATGGATAAAGAGAGACCGCCAAGTGACATCTTTCACATTCTCTGTAGCGTCAACAAACACTTCTTACACCAAAGCAGAGGCTGGCCCAGTGCCTGGGGCTGAGGTCGCGCTAGCCTGCGAGTTTCTCCCCTGACTTGATTTTACTGGTCCTTCACGGAACAGAAAATGTAGAGAATCAGAGTTGTACGTGGAAAATTCAAGTCTGTCTCTCTGTCTCTTCTGTCCCGTTATGTCATCCCAGCTAGCCAGCAGGCTTATTCTTTCAATGATAATGATAATAGAGAACATGACTTTCCTCGTGAATATTAAACTAGTATTTAATGCACTATATTTAAAAGTACACCACATTACTGGTAATCATTATCAATGAATCTGACCAGCTATTATCAACCTCCACTAGCACTTGTGATTAAATTACTATACAAACATTGTCATATACTGTACAAGATTGTTGCTACTCCATCTGTGTGGACGTCCCCCCCCCCCCTGACCAGAGGTCGGCCCTGGTCTCGCCTCAGGCGTGTGGTGCGACCTTGCGCTCCTTACATGGCAGCAGGGCTGTGAAATGTCACTTTTCCGTTGCTCACAGAGGCAGCGAGTCGCTGCAGGGTCTTATTCATGGTGGTGGGAAACAAATGGAACAAGAGTCACAGTTAAAGGTCAGCCTAGCAAGTTCCTGAATACAGTCCAATACAGCTGTATTCCTTTTAAATACAGTATTAGAAGAGTTATGAGGGGATTGTATTTATATATGTGTATATTTCTGTAATTGTAATAGTAATGGCAGATTGAAAATTATTGTTTTGATTCCAGTACTGAAAACTGTTGGCTGGTTTTGTCGATATCATAGATACAAATGCAAATTAAGCCATTTTGAAAAGGCTTGTTTACAAGGTTTTCTCTGGCTATGCCAAAAATGTTAATTTTGTAAGTCCCACATTTACAAATTTTTACAGCTGGCTCCCTTTTAAAAGCAACCACTCGGATGATTCTCTCAACTGGGAAAGCGAATAGGTCAGGACAGATTACTCATTGAGATGGAAAGCACTGCCAGCTACAAAGATGCACTACATTACAAGACCATAGATGACTTCAGAGGACTGAAGTAAATACTGAAAATTACACTGTACCCTATACAGTAAATAGGTGATTTTGATTAGTGATTGATATACGCTATGATCAGCTAACCTACTGCTGTCAGTAGCAGGTCAAAGCAGTACTTTACATTAGAAAAGCAGTAATAAGGGAATGATATGCTTCCTCTTCATACTTGAAAGAAGCTCATTGTCACCTTCATATAGCAGCAAGTCAGTTTCATTTTGACACAATTAAAAAATGAGCAATTAAACGATTCCAGATGTGAATTATTGTGCTAGCATTTTGGAGTCACACTAAGGAATGGCAATGTCCCTATTCGTTGGTCTGTTGGCGGGTCGGTCCAATGCTTTGGTCCAGAATGGAATATCTCGACAACTATTCGCCATGAAATTTGGTACAGGCATACATGGTCCCCAGAGGAGGAATTGTAACAACTTTGGTGTTTCCTCAATATTTTGTCTAGCCTTAGCCGTACTTTGTGTTTAGTACTAATAAGCACATTATACAAAGCCATTTTCTCTTTACTTTTGTACAGTGGGAGGAGGTGGAGTCGCATCATCCATCTTTATATACAGTTTATGGTTGGAGGGCTGCGAAGCTGTGCTTAGAGAGCACCCACACAGTGTGGCTCCTGTGCAGCTGCGTGCATCTTCTGTGGTCCATGTAGCAGCTTCAGTTGGATATAATGGGCGCGTTTTGCTGCGGGCATGCTGCGACAGCCATGTCCCACCGTGTACGCACCCCAAGTATTTTAGCGTTAGTCTTGTTCAAAAGGCAAGATCATATGATCCATATGTTTTAAGGGTGTTTGTTACCTTTGCCTGTGCTATTTGCAATTTAATTATTTTATTATCTTTAATCATTTTATTTATTATTTGATCTAAAATGTCACAGATGACTTGCTACATTATGCTGGTTCATGGCTTTATCTATTTCAGCAAAATTATTATTATTTTACTTTTACAACAGCCTTTCTGTGTGGAGCATGTTCTCCCCATGTCAGCGTGGGTTTTCTCCGGGTACTCCGGTTTCCTCCCACAATCCAAAGACATGCACGTGTTAGGTTAATTGATTACTCTAAGAATTGCCCTTAGGTGTGAATGGTTGTCTGTCTCTGTTCGTCTCTATGTAACCTGTGATAGACTGGCGTCCTGTCCAGGGTGTACCCCGCCTCACGCCTGATGTCAGCTGGGATCGGCTCCAGCCCCCCTGCAACCCCGACCCGGGGATAAGCGGTTGAAGATGAATGAAGATGAACTTCGGTGCTGTTGATCCAGATTGGAAATCTTTTTCAAGTGAAAAGTTATGTTTTCCCCGACAGAAGAAACTTTGTCAAAGAGAGATGTTCTTGTCTTCCTGAGACAAAAAGTTCAGAGCTGGAAACTAACTAACTGTGCTCTCTGCACCAGTGAACCGCGATCTGAAGACGAAAGTATAACGAATCAAAAGACATCCCATTTATTCACTTTACTTTTCTGAGCATAACAATTCAGCCTCAAGGCAGTCACATGAATAAGTTAAAGATGTCCCAACACTCGGCAGAGCAAGTTTGTTTTTTATTTCATTATCACATGTACAACATAACAATCACCCCCTATATCCACTCCGTGACTTTCCTCCCCCGTGTGGATTATTAGAACAATATTAATTTCACAACACTTCAATCTTATGTGAGTGAGTATCCACGTTTCAATATTAAAAGCACTTGTGGTTTAAGAAAATTAGTGCCATCTCAGCCCACAAGTTGTTTTTTGTTTTTTTTTGTCTGGCCAGATTTTCAACTGTTTATATGAATATACAGCAGAGTTCTTGACGAATAAATCAGAAGAGCTTGCGTGCATCGTAGTGTGCTTCATTTACTTAAACACTTAAAGAGAGATTAGCATTTCAAAACAGGAAACAACATCACAGAGTTTAAGAGCAGCACTGTTACTGCTGGTTCCTGCAAGGTGATCTTTCCGAGTATTATTTATTCAGTTTCATCTCCATACTCACTTGTTTCATTTGCTTAACAGCCTGTTTCTGTCTGAGCCTTTTTGTCCAAAGTGTTAAAGAAAAATAGCTTTAGCCACAACAATGACCTCCCCTGATGAGAACACGGCCACAGAGAAAAATGAACAAGGAGCGTTTTGCTAAAGATGGACAAACAATGCCTCAAACAACTCCACAGGATAGCACTGGTTCTTGTTTTCATCATGTTGCCCTTTATGCAGTGCAAAGATTTCACCAATAAATTAAGTTCATGTGCAGTATGGTTTCATGTCCATCAGCACACACAGGTCAGGCTGCTGGTCCTACATGAGCACGCAGCTTTTGGCCCGGTCCTTTCTAATGGCAGGTGGGTGCTCGTGAATCTCAGTCCGAGGTGTCTGCTGGGAAACCCGCTTCAGTCCGCGACGTGAGCCAGCACGTTTGAGCTGAGGCCTGTGGATACGGGACACAGACGCCAGTGTGGTGACGTGGAAAACATCACGGACGCTGTTCTCCGAATACCTTGAGGTGCACTCTGTGTAGGCCACGGCACCGATTTGCTTGGCCAATGTAGAGCCCTAAAAACACAGAAAAATACAGATGTTAAGAGAACAGATAAACACTATCTATTTCTGCCACCTTAGGAGTGTATATGTGTGGATCAGTGGCCTTTCAACTGGAGAAAAATATCTGGCTCTGCTATTTGCTAACTTTGTTCTCTGGTTTGCCATCTGGTAGCATACACTCACACTTTTTGCCTGCTTAATGGTCCCTTACATGCTCCACAGAGCAGAGAGGAACTGCAGTTTGGCAGTAACTCTTTGTGGGTCTAATTTCACATTGCATGTTGTTAATTGATTGATTGTATCTATTAAAAGAAAAGATTAGTGGAGCTTTAAAATTCAACAGGGTTACGTTTAGAAGAGGGTGACTCACTCATTACGATTAGTGCATTCTTAAATGTCCTGAAATCATGTTGACATTTATACTTAGTTGTTGTGTGTATCTATGCTCCCGAGGTCCTGTGTCTCCAACTCAATATCCTCTTAATATGACACATTAAAGAGATCTTTCAATGGGTTTTATATTCTAAGTAATGTTCTTCTGTAGTTCAAATCCCTGGGTCAATATGTTGGTAATGTGAAGTGTGATAATAGCCCTTACTAATCACTTAACATAGGAACCTGGGAATATAGTTATGATCCGGTTTTTGCCATACTCTTCTATGATAAATGCTCAAACGGGACTTTGCAACTCTTTAAAAACATCCTTTAGTAGTTTATTATTATCATGATTTGTTGCATGCCTTTTGTGGAAATCAGACCATTGGTCTTTGTCGTGTACGGTAAACACCCCCCCTCTTAATAAAAGCTCTCAGAGGCATGATAGCTAGCTGGGGCATACAGAAAGCTAAGATCCTCCATGCAGCTATGAAATATTCAAGGCCTATCTTTGCAGCTGTAAAACTTGAGCGTAAAAGCTCTGCCTATTCCCAGTAGTGGTTATCACCATCTTAAATCTGGACTGGTTGAACTTGTATATGCTGCTTTCATATTTCTCACCTGTTTTCCAAAAGCACTGACTCTGTGCTTTGGTGTATCTTGCAGTAAGAAAGAGGGAGCCTAGATTGTGTGTTTATTTATCAGTTATTCTTTAGATCTTACAGTATAAATAGCACGTCTACTCTGTCGCCTTCTCACTACTGGTTTCTCACTTTATTTCATTCTTTCTTTCTGGAGTGTGTCTTCAGTTGGATTCAACTTTTTCTGGCAATGAAACATCCACACTGTGACAGCGTGGATGTTCAGCCATCAGTGTTAGAGATGTTCCATGTTGAAGGAGTACAGTATCTAGCAGTCAGATGTGGTAACTTTATTCCTCTTCTATGAAAACATTAAAGACTTGAGCTGTGCTTTCGGGGAGGCTGCATTATTTTTACACTGATGGAAACACTTCCAACACTTTAAGTTTCTATTTTAGCCCATTGTAGCCCATTACAGCAGTAGTCTCACAATTTGTGTGCGGTTGATTCTGGTGAATGCACTTCCCCTGGGGATCACGTCAGTTGGTCATGTGGCAGAAAGATAAGGGTCCCAGTTTGTGAAAAGCTTGGTGGCAGCACTTTTAAGCACAAATCCAACTATTTTCAACCTTTTTTCATCTTTTCTGGCCTCAGTTCTGTCAGTTGTATGACCACAGATGTAGTGTAGACACAGTTCAACCTCAAATGCACTCAAAGTGTTTCCCTGTTGATCGTTCACTGTATAATCGCACATTTTGGCAAAAACAGGTAATTCAAATGATGTAAAGTCATTGTCACACTAAATTGGACACATAAGAGTAACCTGATCATTTTAAATGTTCTTTAGTTAGACTGCACTGGAGAGCTACAGTATACATCCAGCCAAATAGGGTAAAAGTGGCCTCACAGTGAGGATTTAAGTCAGAGTTGATGGAAAAGAAAGTTGAAAATCGCTGCTTTTTCACTTGCATAACCAGGGGTTTCTGTTAATTTGGAGCTAAATCCCGTCATCCAGAGAAAGTAATCTGAGATCTTGATGGACCCACTTTGATGCCATTACTGACAGGAAAATGCAGGTGATTACCTCTGTTGCTTTGTCAGAGGTATGAGAAAATATCAATATGTTGACAAAAGGCTGCCAAGAAGTGTGAATTCACATTTACATGAAAATAGGCTATTAAAATTCATGCATGCCACTGTTCATCGCTCTAAGACACAAACAAAACAATTGTACTATCGCACATCCGGCTGTTTGTCTCTATCTTTGTTTAGTCCCAGCTCTTTTATTCTGTTTTGTGTTTCCATATTTGTGCAAGTTATGATCTGAAGCAAATGTCATTCTCCCAATTCATTTTCAGAAGTTTTGTTTATGTGCGCATGGAACAAAGCAATGGGTGCCGTTTGTCTGGGATGATATTAAATTTGTACGTAAATCAGCGTTACTATAGGCAAATGAAAACCACTGTTGTGGAAAATTGCAAAGGCTTGCACATTTAAAACCGTAGCTCATGAATGTTCCAAATATTATAATGTTAAATAAATTAAATCCATACTGTTCAGTTCTTCACACATGCACAATTACTGTTGCATTGTTAGGCTATGGAACAGCAGTTCATTTTGACACTATTGATGGAAACCGATCCAGAAAAAGTAGTGTTGTGGCGTTTTCTCTGCACTCCTCACCTGTTCGTGGGTGACAGGAATAAGTCTGTGTTTGGAAAGCTCTCTCAAGACGTTGAGGTCCGTCCTCATGTCCAACTTGCAGCCGACAAGCACCACTTTGGCATTGGGACAGAACTCCTGCGTCTCCCCCTGCCACTGTGTACCAACAGACAAACATATGAGTGGACAGGGTCATTATAAATCAAATATTGGTTTAAATGAGGGTGATAGACAATTTGTACTTTGTTAGTGACATGTTGCTGTTACAAGAACAACAAAACTGTTTCAGCCTTAAAGGACCATGCCGATGTTTTTTTGCATATTTTTGCTGCCTTCCCTTTCGCCCTCTCACCTGTAACCTCCAGTAAAAATGTGAAAAAAACAACCCTACACTCTTGCAGCATGATACATCCCTAAAATGGTCATTTGACATCATGTTTAAACATGAAAACTGTTAATATATTTGTTCTGTTAGCGACAACGTGAGCTCACAACAGCACGATACTCATGATCATAAATGCTGGAGGAAGACAGAGCGAGAGAGACCACAGACTTGACTCAAACTATTCAAACTCTTTCTCTTTATCGTTTTCTTTCTCTCTGAGACTCTTGTCATAATCTCCTCACACCATGGCACAGACAACCACTTTGAGCATTGCTGCCCCATTTGTTCTCGCTTACAAAGCGTTCTTTCTCCCGGATGCCTGTGTCGCTGCTGTTACGGGCTCCAGTGTGTTGTGCAGTTGTGCAGAGTGAGCTGTTGCCTTTGAATAGGCTGCTCCACCGAACAGTGTGCAACTGGTGAATAGCAGCAATTTAGATGAGTCACAAAGGGCCCATGGGAAGAGCAGCTTATTGTTTGTGTTAATGCTAAGAATTGGTAAGACGTTTGTCCCGGATAAAGAGCAGAATGGGAGCAGTCGGAGCTGAGAGTCTGAGGTTTAACAAAGGAAGAAAATGGAGGCTGGTTATTTTTTTAGACAACTTTTTCTGACAATTCAGTTTAAAAATATATGTGCAATCTATGTAACCGCACTCTTGAAATACACACACACAAATCAAAAACACCAGGAAGGATAGTAGCTGTCATTGAGGACACTGAGGTCATGTTTTCAGTGATTCTGTGATAGAAGAAAAAAAACGCTCTGGCTATTTGTATTTCTTTAAACCAATCACAAGTCACAGTCGTGGGTCAAAACATGGTGCCAGATGTCAGGCTTTCTCCCAGCACTGTACATCCGCTAAACCAGACTAGCATGCTGGCGTTAGCATTTAGCTTAGTATTTTCAAAATTTGACTGAAATGTAGCATTAAGATTTAGCATTCTCCGCTACAATAACATGCTTTACATGACAGTGTGGAGGAGGGTTCGAAAAACATTTAGGCCAGGGAGAAAAACAAATGCAGAAAACATCATTTTTAAGTTAAAGAATTATATGGACTGTGAAATTGTGTTATTTGTTACGGTTAATCTCTGGAGATTTTGTTTAAATACAAGGGTTTCTGGGGTGGGTTGAGTTGAGTTGCCCTCCGGGAGACTTTGGACTCATAATTTATATTTATAAAATATTGGCTAAAGCTCTGCCACCAGGTTCCTAAAATCATGGAAAAAACATTTAACTGATGTGTATGAGTTCTATGTGCATCGATCCTGTGTTGTGCACACCTTTTATTAAGGTACTCTATTTAGTCTGACTGACCCTGAGCTGCTTTATGGAGCTACACTGAAATAGTGGTACTTGTGATTATTATTACAGACCCTGTCATCCTCTGCTATTGTGCTTGTGGGGTGTTTGTACAGCTTTTGGCCTTCATATGTTCAAGCTGAGACTACTTTATGTAGCAGCCTTGAAGGTTGTATGCAGAACTCATCACAGTTTTCATAATCTACATCGTTCATTCCCAAATAACTTGATACTTCCATCCAAATGCAGCAAAGCTGAGAGGCTGCTAGTCAGAAAGTCATGAAGACAAGGTGAGAAAATGGTGACAGCTGTAAAGCAAGGGTTGATGTGTGGAAAAAAAGGTGATAGCTGGGTAGAGACCAGGATAACATCTTAGAAATCTTCCAACATGGGAGATTTTAATGATCATTTGAAGAGAGATTGGACTTGAGATAACAAAGGATACAAATGAGTCAAGGGGTGATTTTGTAGCTTATCCATACTGAGAAAAAATAGCCCCTCTAAGAGGAAAATTTGAGGGTACAAGAATTGGTTAAGTGGACGGCTGTCAAAAACGGCAGAGGAAAAAGTGCTGCAAGGGAGTTATTTGAAGATAGTAAATGGAAACAAGACATGGTGGCACATTGCCATACTTTGAATAGAGTGACCCATCAACATGTCACTTTGGCATCCTGGGCATGCATTGTGTGATCAGTTTATCCACCACTATTACTAAGGTCACCTAATAAGGTCAAAGTTCAAGTTAGTTCTCAAGTGGACCCCCTTAAGATGTGAGAATCTGGCCAACATAAAAGATAAGTGTTTTTTTGTCTTATATTGATGATGTCATTGATGAGTGATGGTGCCGACTGCAGGAATGTCTGCGGACTAAAAGGGTCAAATGCTCCCAACACATTTGATGGTCACAACGTATATATGTTTGTCAGCAGTTAAAAGGGAAGATTTAGCAATATCTAGAATGCTACGAGCTTGAAAACAAGATTTACAGCCTTAAAAGATAGGTTTGGATTTTTCCAGGTCTATTTTAATTTGGCTGAAAAAGTGATTGGTTGCTGAAACCGTTCATCACGTCTACATTGTAAGAAATCGACAATGAAATTGACAAACTGTTTCCGTTGCCTCCAAGTGGCCAAAAGAGCAAGGACTGGAAATTGTGGTCGCCATTTCTTACTGTGAAGAAATCCCTCCATGGCTACTCTCTCTCAGTGTACACATGGCATGTTATTATTGTATTAAGATAGACTTGAAAATATCAGAACCTATCCTTTCAGACTGCTCTAAGGCTTGAAGTCCTGATAAGAAACAAAAAGTACCTTGAAAACTCAAGGTCTCTTGACCGGCAATTTCCCAGCTTGGGATCAATAAAGTATTTCTATTCTATTCTTTGGTCGGGAGAAAAAAAGAAAGAAACAGGACATATTTGCACTTCTGTTAATGTGACACTGACCTTTTTCAGCACGCTGTCCAGTGTTTCTGGACGGCTGATGTCAAAGCAGATGAGGACAGCGTCGGAGTCAGGATACGCCAACGGACGCACGTTGTCATAGTAGGCTGAACCTGTGGGCGAAAAATACACACACACATGACCAACGTTTCCAGGTGGATTTTACGTAATTTAGTTATTTTACAAGAGTTGACTTCTTTTAAAATCACTAAGCCACTCTGCAGATGACCATAAGGTGTGATTCATTGCTTTGGAAACCCACACAGAGGCCTCGTCCACAACCCATGGTCTATTTGTCTGACGGTCTTGAATAAGCCAACAGACAGACATGTGACATTGATATAATGAATGGCTCACACAAAGCGTCACCTGGTATTTCAGAATGGCATGTTTTTTTGCTGGGGCCCTGGGATGAATTGAGCATTGTGACCTGGTCAAGGGGACACATTCCTATCCAGAGGGGACAACATTCCCTCTCCATTTCCCTCATTGTCTCCAACACTACGTGCTTTTGTCACCATGCACAGGGCTTTGGCAACTTCACAAAAATGCGTTTGACAGAAAATTCCTATAGAACCCGACTGAATTTGAGTCAATGCCACACAAACAGCATAAACTTAAAAACACAATTCACACGCAGAAGTTACTTGCAACATGACACAACTTTTAATTAAAGGAAATACTGAAGGAGACTCTTATTATTGTTATTATTATTATCCTAATGGTATATGTCAAATATATGTCAAGACGCGTGTTACCTTTGTTTCCTGTAAAACATTATTATATTTTAACTGCACATGTATATTTAAATGTATCCAATCAAATGTAGCTACCTCATATAAATCCACACTTGACCGTTAGCTTGTAAGTCGCTGTGGCCAGCAGAGTTTGTCACAGGTGTATGTTTGAATCAGTCAACAAAAAATACATGGCTTAGTTTCCAGTCATGTGTAGTTGTGTTTTTATATAATTTCCCACTCTGCATATTCCTATTTCAATCATCACATCACAGAAACTAAAGATGCTCTAACTGTCATTTCACTGTGACTTTAAAACAAAAATCCTATTTGTTACCATTGTATTTGTGTATTTCTGATCACATTTTATCCGTTGAGAAAGGTTTGAAGTTAAATAGTAGTAAAGATAAAAGTACCAAATGTCCATGGAAAACACAGTAAACAATATATAGTATAGGTATTCATTCTTACACTCACATACACTCATGTCTGTTTTCACCTTTAGAAAAAGATTATATAAAAATGCGGATTTGTTAGCAACCTTTGTGGTGTTGCCCTCAGGTTTTAGCACTTGTGATGAAAATGTGTTCATGACTGATAATAGGGATGGCCAAAAAAAAGGGTTTTTTCTTTAAGCTACCAAGTCGTTTTGAATTTTGATTACACAACATCAACGCACCTGGAGGGCAATGCACAGGTTAAGAATGTTTGCCCAAAAAAAGCTTGTGAAAAATTTGTGTCATACTGTCAAATCTGGCCCCAAAGCAAACCACATGTTAGTGTTTGTGGCTTTGGTCGAAAATGGCAAACTAAAAGCCACAACTGTTTTTCTCACTGACTCATTCCTGCTCCTGGGTTTCACTCATGCTGCATTCACACACACACACACACACACACACACACACACACACACACACACACACACACACACACACACACACACACACACACACACACACACACACACACACACACACACACACACACACTTTCTCACTTTCTTTTTTTGTGCTTTAAGTTTTAAAACAGAAAATGACGAAGATTAAATGAATTAAAGGCGAGTAACAGTGTATCTGACAGTCCCCATAAACCACCCGTGGGTCTCCACAGCTTCCACACACGCCCACTGGCATCAGTGAACCGACAGCTGTAGCTCAGCTTCACACTGTCAGCTCCACCTCTGTATCAGACGGCAGCCGTGATCAACCGTAGTGTGATAAAGTTTCTGTCTTTGTCTCAGTAAGACATCCACTGGAGGTGGTCCTCTACAAGTCTAGAAAGTTCGTGATTTCTTTTGAAAGTAACTGGGAGTGATTGTGCCGATGCCATTAGTCAGGGTTGCAACAGTAAAAGCTCTGTTTCTGACTGTGCCAAACAACAAGGGCCATGTTTGTAAAGCTTCCTAGTACAAAATCCTACCTTGGGTAGGCAGTATATTTTTGGAGTTGATGGGCAAAAAAATCCATTGTAATCTTCCATCATCTTGTAATTCCTATGTTCTGAGAGAAAACTCTCGCCTCTCGCCTCAAAAATGTTGCCTCTGACAGGAGACTTTTGCAAAACACAGGTCATTTCAGAGAGAGAAAGCCTTCCCATTGTGTCAGGACAAAGAGCGGAGAGGGAGACCTCAAATTCTGGTGTTTTTTTTGCTTTTTACCAACTGCAGCTTTAAGACTAGATGCTGGTAAAAATCAAAGTTATTCACAAAGCCTCTTAGCCCTTGAGAGAGCGCCTATCACTGCTGGCTCCTCGTTAAACACATTTGAAGTCCCCTGGTGCGTGGGATATTTACGTTTTTCAGCTGCATATTTTAGAGCTTGTTCCCATGATGTGAAATAGTAATCACATCATGTCTGAATAGAGACTTCTGTGATTAAACCTATCAATATCACTTTCCATTATCATTAAAGTCATTTTTGTTTTTGTTAAATCAACCAATTACATAAGTCTCACCTCCCCCCTAAGGTAAAGGTTTCTGTCCCTCCTTCCTCACAGTTGCATTGATAATGTTCCTAAATCACTCCTGAGTTAGGAGTCCTTGCTAGATACGGCTTCAGATCTTAGTCTCAGCTCAGCCCACCTGAAGACATACAGACTGTATTTATGACATACTGCTGGCCTAATCTGGGCAATAGGATGGGTCGCTGTAAAATAAGTAATTTGCGGAGCTGCTCAGTCAGCACTTTTGCAAGTACACCAGGCCTATGTAGGCTACAGCTATGCAGAGTAATGTCTTTTGGTCAGCTGCTATCATTAGAACTTGTGCCGACTATTGCAAAACAACAGATGTATTTGTCCACACGTATGAAGTTATTACATGTATAGAGACAACTGACACAAGAGTTAGTCGTTTACAATTTCCACATTTAAATATTTTAGTTGAATTACTTTGAATTTATCATATGACTGACTGGCACTTATGGCTGCGCACCAGGATGTCTCTAATTGGATGAATATCAAGGAAATGCCAAAGTTAGGTTTGATGTGATTTAGCAAAGGTTTTCCTGTGAGAGAGCATTTATTTATTGTACAGAATCCTGTTCAGCACAATTCTTCTTACAATTATTTTTAAAAAATCAAAAGGAGAAGAAAATTGTTTTTCTTATCTTGTGTGTTTTCATGAAAATGGATATTTGCTTTTGTATCATTACCAGATTTTAAAAAAATCTCAAATACCACTGTATGCAAATGTTTAGGCTATAATAACAAGAATTAAGTGCCAACAGATAATGTTTTTTTAACTCTTTATTATGAGGTAATTGTTGCATGCACAGTGTAATGGCTATAGAGTAATTATGACACCACCAGCGTCTAGATTGGTTCCCTAGAAGCCTCACTTTCACTCTCTGCCTCCGGGGACGAACTCTGGACTGGAGAGCCAACCTGAGTAGCTCGATCTACCTTTTCATATGAAAATCAACAAAAGAAAATGTGTTATCGCTGTCTCCATTGTTCATTGATAAACTGTGTAAAAAATTGGTAAAAACAAGGAAGAAATATTTGTACTCATAGTTGTGAAATTACAACCTATTTTATATATTTTCTGGAGAGAAAAGGCAACCCTTTGAGTCTGCCAACACTTTTTTATTTCAGTGTTTTCAGTATAAAATCTCATTCAATTCAGTTTGTCCCAAACCTTTCCCCAAGGCATGAAGAAAAAAAGAATTAAACAGAAGATGGCAGTATACTGAATAATATCATGAAACTCCATTATGTTTTAATGTAATTCGAAAAAAAAGGCATTTTACATCCTACATTTCTCCAAGCAGAAATAATGGAGGTGCAATTCTTCCTCCTTTCTCATTCTCATATTCTCCATTATAAAAGCCGGGACACATAACAGAATAAGACAACAACAAGATGGTCAATTAGATCACTGATTTACAAGAACTGTCCAGGGTGCTGATCAGTAACCGGGGATCAGTCGTATCAACAGAATCATCTCCCAGTGTTATCTAACGCAGCAGTGTGGTAACAACCGTTTGTTTTGTCTCAGGAGTGATCGTCCATTCAGGCAACGTGAGGTGTTTATTTAGCAGCCCGTCTGTCGAGTTCAGCCGATTGTTTTCACCTGGTGTATTAAGTTAGTTGGTACTCCTTCAACAGCACTATAGTTGTTTATTGTTCTGCCAAGTCTTCCTCTGTTCAGTCTACACTCTCCTGCCTGAATAAACAAGCATCGACACTCGTGAGATTCAAGTCCCTCCGCCCTTGAATCCTCATCTTCTCTGTCGTAGTTCCAAAATCAGATACCTTTCACAACCAGCTCCGAAATAAAGACTTGTTATATTTAGCTGTCAAAGGCTTTTGGTCTGTGTCATCATCATCCATACGGACAACATGCAGGAGGTTGTACAGACGTCACAAATGTGTCTTAAAGGAATAGTTATTAGTTTTTTCTTTGAGTGCATGTATGCCATGGGTGTCAAACTGATCTAGTAAAGGGCCGTGTGGCTGCAGGTTTTCATTCCAACCAAGCAACAACACACCTGACTTGACTTACTCAACCACCTGAACTGTCTTCACACAGTTGATTTGTTGGACCAGGTGTGTTTTTGATTGGTTGGAATGAAAACCTGCAGCCACTCGGCCCTTTACTGGATCAGTTTGACACCCACGGTGTATGCTGTTAAAGCAGCTCTGGTCATAATTTCATATTGAAAATAGATCACATTTACTTTTTGCGTTGACCCCTCTGGTCCCTGATGTGAAAGTCTCCTTTGTGTCTTTTGGGATGTTGTTTTTTATTTTTGGCCGGCAACTGAAGAGTTTTTGTATCAGGAAGCAGAAAGCTGTTAACAGTGAAAAAGTCCCAATAAACCACTGCACACTACCATGTCAGCACCAGATGGCAGACGGGCAAAGTTAGTGACTAGCTGGCGAATTTAGTGGAGCATTCAGCAGCTGAAGAGTTAGATATCTCCCTTGTTTCCCTCAGTAGTTAGTGGATATCAAAAATACTGAACTTACTGTGCATCACGGGGCCAGAAACACAAAATGAATACTAATGTTACCTCGTATGTGTTGGATGTAAGGTTGTAATGACAGCAGAATTTTTAATTTCGATACAATACTAGTATAGTACTAGTAAATGTCCTTGGCACACAAAATAGGATTATTTTTTTTCCATTTTTCTTTCATAAACAACCTGCACACAGCACTGGTTCTGCATAAGTCCCTGAACACACCGTAGGTTTTCTTCCCTGTTGCAGTCTTGGGTTGAAAATCTGATTGTAGATCTGCTTGTTTTATAGATTTGGTACTTTCGATACTATCAAATGTGGATATTGTATTGTTTTGAAACACAGAAATAGTTTTTTTAAAATAGTAGTTTTATATTATTTAATATTGCTATGCTATGGTAAATTTGTCAATAGGTAATTCAAGACCACAAAACATCTTAATTAGATGATAATATTTCAGTAAAGTGGCCAAAAAGTCAGTTCACGTCCATGCTCTCGCTCCATACTTGAAGCACAGATGAGATAAAAGTGGTGTCAATGTTGTCATCTATGTCTTGGACAGAAAGCGAATAAGTATATTTCCTGAAATGTAGAGCTATTCCACTAATGCTCCGAGTGTCAAATGATTTTAATTAAGCTCTGTCCTGTGCAAAATATAACTAGTGATCCTCGTTTTGACGCCACTGTGAATCAAGATTATAATAATGAATTATTATCATATGATAACATATGTTTTATATTAAATACTTCAAATTTAGGAACAAAATCATTCATGCTTGAAAAATTAATTAAGCCTGCGCTTTTCCTCATAAAACTGGTATCAGCATAATCTTGGATAATAAAACCCACCTACACGCTGCAAACCTCAAGGCTCCATGATGTCAGATAATCCATGTTCAGCACTCAGGCGGCAGCTAATGTGTATTGATCTGTGATCTTTTTTGACCCTCGCTGGGGCCTGTAGTACGATGCCCCTCATGGGAAGATTCCTGCTGTTGTGGCAGCAGCACAAAGAAACTTCAGCCCATCTGTCTCTGTCTGAAGTCCTCTGATCACAAAGACGCCCACTCCCTGGAGCACTGCATGTATTTAACTATCTTAAAGGACAATGGGCTGCATTTAAAGGCGTTTTCAGCTCATTTCCTTCAGTGTTTCCACCAAATTATACAGAATTTAATTTTTGTTTTTGAAAACTCCAGGATGTAAATTGTGCTTAAAAGGAACCAAGCAAAACATCAAACTTGTATTAGATGTGTGGCTGCTGAGAAACGTTTGGCACATTGACGCACAAGCGTCTGGGAAACAGAATCACCAGGCTGCGACTCCACATGGGGTTGTAATGCTTTTGATGTTTGATCCTTAAAAAGCTGTTTCCCTTTTTTCTCGTCTGTTTAGTTGCTCGCAACAACAGCCTGGAAAGCATGTACAGTACTTGCCCTCTTGTAATTTTATGTAATCCACTTGTGTGCCGCCTCTGACGGATGTATCTCTTAGAAGCAGTGGCTGCTTCGAGAGTCTAAAAAGCCCATGTCATGTTGTCTGAATGATATCTTTTAGTAATGTGACACATGAAGCCAAATGAACTACACTCTTTAAAAATGTAAATGCACAGAAGCTTGTATGTAATCCACCTTAATGACATGATGCTGGGTTACATTACAGGAGTGGACAGGTTTGTATAGCCTGTTCCTGTCACTAACATACAATCCCTTGAATGAGGTCCTTTAATTTTGCCTTTAATCGACGTGTTAATTGACGCCAATCACGCACAACAAACACGTCATACAGACAAGACAGGTAGTCAAGGTATCAACACATCCTCATACCTAAACAAGAGACTAGGTTGTTTGTCAAGCACTTCCAAAACAATATATATGACTATACACATGACCGTAACTGTTCTATTAAATGTTGTAAAACGGTCGCACGCTAGGCCATTTTATACACATGACCGTGGAAGCAGTTTTAATCAGGTGGTTGACGTGGAGCAAACGTGTAGAAATCGCTGTTTTTCTGGTGTAATAGTGTTATTGTCATTATCACAATGCCTTGGGGCCGAAAGTGACGCATTGGAATTGCTTATTTTGCCCGACCAACAGTCTAAGACACAAAGATGGATCCTTTAACCAGGACGAGCACGTTTCATGCCATACCACAACCTTTTTTCTGATCCTAACCAAGTCATTTTGATGCCTAGCTGTCGCCTTTTGTAAGCTTAAAAAACTCACATGACGGTAGTTTCGGTGCTTAAACCTAACCGACACTAAAAGCAACCGGGGCGGCCCACTTCCTGTCTGTCGCAGTTTCGTTAAAACATCATACGGAATTTTTTGTGCAGAACTTCTCAAACCATATATCATATTGGATGATAAATGAAATTGATCAAATGATCAACATTGTGAATCTCTTACCAACTAACTTTACTCATCATAGTTTTCAGAAAATCTATTCTGTGTCCCATAAATACACTGAGTCCAGAATTTTTGACTGTTTATAATTAACAGACATGAGAAGATGATATGATGATGTATTAAAAAATGCACTAGTATTATAGAGAAGAATGTGAGGTGACTGAACTGTATATGAATGAATGAAGTTTTTATCTTTAGGTCATGCATTCTGTAAAGTCCGAGCTATGCCCAACCCACGTGGGGCCACAAGAAATCAATACAAGCCGGAATCAAAATGTAGCGTATGCACCCAACCTTAATAAACCCCTAACAAATATTGCATTGTATATTTTTAATAATAGAGAACTCTGGCTGAATACTAGTTGAAATGTCCATCTTGCCCTTTTTCTCAGGCTTCTGAAGCAAAACTGAAGCACACCTAAATGAAACAACCGTTCTAACTCTTTTGCCTGTACACAGGAATATTTAAGAGCTTTGTTTATGGCAGATAAACACTCTTAAATCATCAGAGTCTGTATAATACTAAAATAAAATAGGTATACAGCACTAAGAGGATGCAGATTAAACCCACATCAGGATAATGTGAACAAAACAGTATATTCCTGCATGATATACCCACAAATACATTTCCAGAATCTATAAACGGGCGATCACATCACATTATTTTCCCGCTCATAACCTTTCCTTGTTTCTCTCATTCATTCAGATTTTGGTCTTTCATTCGTCGCCTGTCTGTATATTCTACACCTAACTACAAGTTCAGCTTAAAGGAACGAAAGCTTCCTTATGAAGTAAAGTTTCTTGATGAGTGATGAGTAATGAGCCCCACTGGGCAAGTTTCTTAATTATGAAATGAAGGGAGGCATTTTATCTATTCTGTTAAATATGCTAAATCTTGTTAGGGATCTTCTTTTTCTCATTTTGTCTGAACATGTAAAAAAAAATTATTATACTGCACATCCGCTGTTGTATTTTTTGGACAAACCAAAAGCAATACATGTCTGTGGTTAGTCAAGCTCAAAGCTGTAAAGTGACTGATAAGAGACCAGCCTGCGTGTCTGTATCTTTCAGCATTCACGGCTCTGTGTGATTCAGAAGGAACACAAACACACCTTGAGATGTTTGCACCGAAAATAATTATTAATCCTCTCTTATGACAGTTTCTCTGCCAACTTCCATCACAGCCCAGTAATGTTAATTAAGGTTAAGATCCTCTTTTTCCCCAAACATGCTCTTTTGAAGAAATAGTGCCTTTTTTGTTTTTTAATTCCTGAAATACACCCAGAGAGGGAAGGGCAGTGAACTTTTTTTGCTGTTGATTAATGTATTTTTATCACGCCAACAGAATGTAATGCCTCCCGCAGAGGTTAAGCCTTACTGCTTCAAACCTGTGTTGCGTGAGTTGTGGGGATAATACGACCACCTGTTAAATAACAGGAGAGAAATGAGCCTGTACGTTCAGATAATTATAATACAGTAATAGAGTCCACTCAGTTGAGACATACACACTCCGTATATGTGTGAGTGCCGTCAGTGTGCAGCTCCGGCTCTCTCTCCCTGTGCAGAATTACATTCAGATTTCACCTAATGTCGACATGACGGTGTTACACCTGATATATTTTCCCCCATTCTCTCATTTGGTGATTCTCATGTGAATAGAACAAGTGATCCACTGAGAGATTAGATCATAATAGATGTCTGAAAATGTGTCAATCATTGATTCAATGCTCTTTTATAAAATGGGACTGTTACCCTTATTTCATATAGTGAGGTAGTGCCTTGATGTGTCTTCATAGGAGTGATGTCTCAGCCAAACTAACCCTAAAGGTATATTCAGATTTCCATGACTTTAAAAAAAAAAAAATCATAAAGCAAAGCAGATCAAAGTTTTACATGAATACTGTAAAAGTATCAAAACCCTCGATCCACAGAGAAATGCACACAGAATTATTCAGAAACTGCCTTTAAACGAGCCGTCAGCACAGTTTTGATGTCACAACTATACCGTATTTGGGTAAAAAGGTGCTACAGTCACTACCCCAGGACAGAGGGTGAATACACTTAAATTAAAACAGACAGTATGAGAAAACTAGTATATAAAGTAGTTCTGGTAGAAACCCAAAAGCTGATAATGTGGGATATTTAAAGTCCCTGTGAGAGATTCAGATTCAGAATAATTTATTAATCCTAATCAGAAATTCATTTTTACAGTCAATCATAAAGAGGCTGTGTAAGTTAAACGTAGGCTTGGAGGGTAAGAAAAATGTGCTACTCAGTTGCATTGTGGGAAAATTGGGATCCAGTGTGTTTGGGGTCTTTTTCTTTCTTTCTTTTTTACTTTTCACTCGGAAATAGAGATCTCCTCTTTTATTCATTTAGACTTTTCCCCCAAACTTTCTGAAAGTGCAATACTAAATCATTTTAATACCAGTTCAATAACAGGAAAATGACACACTGATGAGACATTGTTCATCTTTTGAGTGCAAAAATTAATTCCTTCTGTCACACAAAATCTTAACTCAAGTCCACTTGAGCAACCTCATCTCATGGTCGTCACCAAAGAATGACATTTATTTAGTTGTCATGGAGATGGCACAATTGTAATCAACACTTGGTCGTTCATGGAGAGACTGAGATGTGATTGAAAGCTCCTTGAAAAGCAACTAATTGGACCATGAGTTAAGATCCTTTTTTTGTCAAATTTGTATCAGAGAAAATGTAATTATTCATTGTGACCACATCTTGACTGCCTGGTTTCACCTCATTTGATAAGGGGCATTATAAGTATTTGATTAACACAGGAGTACACAAATATAGGCTTTACCTTAACGTCATTATAGAACATTTATTTATGAAATAACCAGAAAACATGCTACATATTTAATGCTGTATTTAATGTTAAAGTTATATGACATTAAAGCGATTGTCATTTCTGTCATGTTTATCCTCTTCTGTGATAAAAACAAAAATATGACATGCTGGTAGTATTGTTTACAAGGTGATTGCTAAACTGTAGCACTAAATGTGAAATGTTACCAAAGTCAATTTAACAACAGCATGCTCACAAAACTCCAGAGTCCTTATTTTAACTGAAGCGTTTTAGCAGTACATACATCCTGGATTCCTGTTGTCACGCACACTCCTCCGCTTGAATACCAAACAATAGTCTGAAAAGCAGCGTGGAGGAATGAGTGACGCTGGTGCTGCCACTCATACAAAGAGGCAAACTGTTTTGTTTTTCGCACAGTGTGCTTGTCTGCAGTGTGACAACAGATTTAGATTTTCCATACCACACACACACTGCATATTGTGTGTGTAGGGTTGGCTGAAATGGCAGATGAAGACAAACTTGTTTTAATATTCACTAAAGTCAAGACTGAGAATAGTAACTGAGTATACGTCTGTACTTCAGAGAAAGATTCTGCGTGATGTTCTTGCATGTTTCTGATTCAGTTAGCACAGAGGGAGAGCGCTGCCAGTGAGCAGAGCTTTGCCTGAAATCAGCGGTAATCCTGCAGGATTCCTTAAAATTAATGACAGGGGGACATCTGGGCATATCCCCTTCACATTAAGTCTCCCAGCTCCTATTGGGATTTAATATGCTGTCTGAGCAGCCTTATGTTCTGTGTGGAGCCCCGATTCTGAGGTTCAAACCCAGAGAACACATATATCTTGTTTACTGCTGGATAGGAATTTCCAAGGCCATGAAGTCATAGACAAGGAACAAAATCTATTATATTACTATCAAATCTACTTTAAAAAAATACTTGATGCACATGTGTTTTAATTAGGAAATGTAGATTAAAACATTTAGCTGGAACAATCATATTGTAATGGATCACATTAGTAAAGGGAAATCTCCCTGACGCAAGGACAGTGTCAGAAAATATTGACCCTGTTTACACCAGGTTTTAAAGTCTTCATCTTGGGCGTTCGGATCAGAACTGGACAGCACTGTGTAAGCAAGTGCAAACAACCAACAAGATGCACTAGAACCACTTGCTGTTGTGGTCTGTGGCTAATTCGACTTAGTATCTTTTGTAGTGTAAATACTAATGCATCCTGATGCATCCCAGGCAGGGATGTAAGAGGAAAATATGTTGTTTTTTTTAGTGATAGCATGCCAGTGCTCTGATGGATGAAGTGTTGCGTATCCGTCCGTCATTTGTGCCCCATGGAAGGAGAAGTGTCGGATCCTCCTGACAGGAATATCTCCAGCTGTACTGACACGGTCGTTGATGTGACCGTTGAGAGAGTGGACGCAATAACTGTGTGCGGAGCCCGTCGACCTTCTAGCGGAAGTGCCGTCGGCCGCAACGAAATCTGAACACAATCAGCTAGAGACGCATGATAGACACGGATTAACGGGTGGGTGACGCCAAGTGTGATGTCGGGGACATTTCAAAACCAAGTAAATACATAGTCACTGTGATCACACATGAAATGAATTTCAGTTTTGTTAGTTCATACCTAATGTACCCATTTGATACTAGGTTGAGTTGGGGATGTATGACAGTATATTTTACCATTCCTAGTGATCATTCTTGTAAAATAACAACAAATAGGCTTGCTGTGACATGGGTTTGTTTTCTATTCTACGGTAGAAATGACGATATATCACAATGCAGTAGAAACAGGGTCACCACCATGCACCTCCTCGAGCCCTCTCAGTAATGGCTGGGGTGTTGGGGGGTGAATGGAGTGGTCATAGCTATGTTTTGCATTATAGATAAGGGATATAGAGGGCCTTAAGTGGATGGATAGACCCCTTGAGTGCCCTGTGTGTGTTTTTGTGTCTCAACAAAGTGCACTACAAAGTCTAATTACTTTTTTCCAGTCACATAATGTAACCACTGAGCCCTTATGGTTTTAAACCACTCTCTAAAACATGACAAATGAATCCCCTACGTATCTTTACGGCCTGACAACAATTCAAAATGTTTCGTGTTAAAATGGTAGTCATCGATTTCAATAATTTGTTCATCATGAATGTTTGCATTAATGGAGCTATTGCTAGCTGCGGAAGAGATTCGGCAAACGGGTGGAGTTCTGTTTGGTTTTCCTGTGGTTTTGTTATTCCTGTCTTTTGTCGTGGACCCTTTCTGATCCCTTCAGAGCCTTCTTTTGAGTTTTATGGAAAGTAGACAGATTTGTTGAAAACAAAATTTGATGAGATGAAAAAAGATGTTATTTATGTGTTTGTTCAAACAAAGATAACTCACAAAGGATTGTTTCTGTATGGATAACTGGCTCTACAACTCTACAAACTTTCTATCAATGGAGCGTGCAGGTTACGCCCCCCAGCACTGTTTGTTCCATTGTTTTCCTATGGGGAGAGGAGTGCAAAGAACTCGAAAGTGCCACAGAGTGCATGTAAAGTTCAAATTATATCAACATTTACCTCGGCTGCCGCTGACCTTTCAAGGCGCAACCAATGACATAACAGTTGTATGTGATGCAGCCACTTTTTGATAACGTAAACCTGTGCTACAGCTCTGGTTTGCACTGTGCTCTCGTGGTGAATTTCCCGTCATCTGAAGGCAGCTTTACTGTATCTGTATTGTGTGTGATAAATATTTATGTATGTCTATACGTCATATTTTGTGATACATGTCAGTTTTGGTTTCTTATTTTCTGAAGGAAAATCAGAAAATTGTAAATAAAAATAACCTCACAAAGATGAATGATGGACACAAACCAGCGCCTCTTTGTCCACATTTTTTGGACATGGAAGATGAATAAGGAGTAAAGGCCTGAATACGTTGCAAACAAGTTCTTAAAAGTAATCTTAGGCACCTATGTGTGCTGAAAATAGATTTTTAATGATAAGTACAAATTGGCCTTGGTTGCTGGAGAGGCTCATGCAGAAGTTATATCTAAAAGTTAGCACTCCTGCGTTCATCCAGACTTGCTGTCTCTCTTGGACAGCCTGATCAGTTACACACGCACCAGTAGCTGAGGCTGAGAGACAGACCCGTTGTCCCCTGGGAATGAGAGAAGAGACGCATCTAGGCCATTGATTTACACTGTACCCTTGGTCTTCTAATGGGCTGCATGGCAAAAGAGATCCAGACCAGGGTGACTGGGGCACAGACTCGCACTCTAAGACCCGACTGACAGACACTCATTTAGCCCTGCATGCTTTCTCCTTTATATGAGCACCTAAAACTCAGCGATCCACTTTGACATCATATCATTCTGTCTCTTCACTGTTCTCTATTTATATATTTTACCACTCCTCTAATCTCTCGGAGCACTTACTCATGCGCTTACTCTCCCAAACATACACACCCCTGCACATCTTTAGTGGGAAAATCCAACAGCACTTGGACTAAAAACCCAGTTCCCCCGCAATCTGCACTTCTATCCAAAAAGCCTCTGAAACGCTTCGACACATCAAGCTATTTTCTCCGATCGTTCCTGTCATGGAGCCAGGTGCCACTCACACAGATGCTCCCAGCACATCTGGATAG
Organism: Echiichthys vipera; assembly: GCF_963691815.1. Classification (NCBI taxonomy): domain Eukaryota; kingdom Metazoa; phylum Chordata; class Actinopteri; order Perciformes; family Trachinidae; genus Echiichthys; species Echiichthys vipera. The sequence continues at coordinate 11,400,957 of NC_139843.1, read as the reverse complement.
TGCTTTCAAGGAGCCAACATGTAATTGGAATCATAAAAGATGCTCATGAATGAATGATGGATTGTTAAGGCAATCTCAGCCCCAGACTCTGTTGACCTCGAATGGATGGATGGATGGATGGATGGATGGATGGATGGACGGATGGATGGAGGGATGTTTGTACAGTATGTGACAGAAAGAGCAGCATATGTAGAACAACATGTTCTTATTGACTTGCCAAGCCCTCAAAGCAGGATCATTGAAGTATTCAGGTTACATTCTTCTGAACAGGGCGTCACCTCTAGGCGCTACACCTTAATATGTTCCTTTTCGTTGCTCACTGTTTTAACTTGTGACACTGCAGGTTCGGCTGGTTGTTTTATCCACTGTTACGTAACGCTAAGATGTGAAACCTGTATGTTTTGGAGGCTTGGTGTCTTTTGTTGCAAGAGTATCCTGAAGGCAACAACAACTGCTTTTGTCGTCTACCAGCCACAGAGGAAAATAAAAAAAGAGAAGAATTGGATTTATTTGTAGCAATAGTAAAATGCACTGGTTCTTTATGAATCAAAACTTTAAACCCTAATTTAAAACCCTCTTGTGTGTTAGCATCATGAACAAAACAGTTATGATGTGGAGACATTGCTAATTATTTAGCGTAGTTATGCGACTTCTTGAAAACTGTAAATGATGTTGCCAAATGCAGCTTAGTAAATAGAAGTTCCGTAAACCTGCAATGACAGCTGCTAGCCTCTTCTGCCAGAACAAATTGCAAATGATGCAAAATGAGTCTGGAACCGGCAACAGTGTGCAGAGATGAGCTGTGAAGTTATAGCATCAGTATGTTTGTGAAAGAGTGTTGCCGTTTTTGCCATCTGACTTTGAAAATATTACTTTGACAGAAGGTTTCACATCAGCTGCAGACATCTTGGATTGTTTTTGAAAATACCTCAACCACTCTCCTCTTTACTAAAATCGCTGTAGTGTCCCTAAAAACGCAATAGCTCTGCAAGTTGTCAGTCATCATGTGAAACCTCAGATGAACATAAACGGCTGTAAGTGGCTTGGCCAGGATCTTGGATCAGGATCCAAGAAACTTGTAATACCTCCTCCGTACTTTCATGCTTGATAAGTCATTCATATTTGCACTCATAAATGTTGAAGGTGAACCAGGACAAGACAGTTTAATATTACATGACATGTAATTACCTCCAATTCTAGAAATGTGATTTTAGGACATATTTATATTTAACACCAGACAATTAATTAAGAACATAAAGGTCACCGCTGGAGTTTGTATATTTATGCAATTTATGACCTTTTTAAGAGTCACATTGGCAAATTGCTTATAATTGACCAGATGCTTGCAGAATTATACCCAGTACCAAGTATTTTTCTTTTTGGAGCCCATAAAGACAGATAAGAGCGAGTCATATCTGAACCACCAGGACACACCGGGTATAGGATGGAGGACGCTTGGGATTTTCTGAAGAAATGAAGTGGAGGAAAGAGACATAAAGACAGATAGAGAGACTGACAAAGAAAACGCAAGGTAAGCTAATCAAGTGCAAGAGTGCTGAGGGGGCAGTGCCCCAATACAGAGGGACGCCTGACCTTGGCGTGTTGGAAACGGAGAGAAAAGAAGAGACTGGCGAGAGGTTGGCAACCAGAGCCACAAAGAACGAATGAAATTAAAGAGAGGAAAAGAAAAAGTGCAGAGGAGAGCAATTCAAGTCATGAAAACTTAGTTTTGGCACACACGGCCATCTGGGATCAGATTTTGAGTTCATAGTCTTGTTATTTATTTTATTTGGAGACCAAAGGGCCCTTACTACACAACTGCTGTGTCACAATCAACACTGCTTGCAAATCAAGACTAATTTGTTTTCTTGTTTTATAGCCATTTGAGCTAACAATTTCCTTTTGATGACTCCACACGGCACGTTGAACATTAACATATTGCATAAGCTTCTTACAAAGGAGAGTCTGACTTATTATTTGAGAAATGTTTTCATGAGTATAAATTTTTTTTGTTAATTTTGAAGTGTTTCCCAACAGGTTTTTGATCAAACTCACATTTTCAGCACCAGACAACACAAACCAGTACTTAAGGGGCACTCAAATACAAAATAAAGTAAAGGGGCTGAGTGTGTGATTAATGGATTTTGGGGACAAGTAAGTACGGTAGTAGGCGGGAGTAAGAATGAGGATATCGTCTTGTGCCAGAGCCACACAGTCACAAGAATGAAAGCTCTGTACATCAACCTACAGAAATAAAAACTCTTCAGTATGTTTTTGGTCCTTGCTGCTACAGCTTCCGTACTTGCTGCTGCTTGGTTTGGGAATAATCTCTGAAACAAAAATTGGTACTGCAACTAAAATGTTCCCCATAGACTGGCTTTATAAAAGAAGGTATTATTGGGCAAAACTGTCCCTGAGTAGAGAAAAGCTATTTTTATTTGTGTGGCATCATCCCAGTCTAATGTCTATGGGCTGAGCTGGAACACGAGGCCAGGGTCAGGGAGGCAGAGGCGAGAAAACGGTTTTGGCTTATGAGCTAGGTGAACAATTTTCATTGGAATGAATGGGCACCATTGCAACTGATTGGCATGGGCAACCTCCCAAACACAATTGGCTACTATTAACACTATGTCAGACTGAAAAATGAAGTGAAACAAAAGGGCAATTCAGTCTGATTATCAGGCCTGGGCAGAGTGTCATTTCAAGGCTGAAGCACCAACAAAGCCTGCAACTGCCCCTGGACCAGGCCTGGAAGTCTCCAGATTACCCATGTGGCAAATGTGATAATTTAATTATTTGCAAATTAATTTGCTAATACTGTATGCGCCCCTAAAGCACAATATAACCTGATATATTGAGACCTCAAAGCTATAGTGAGTAACTTCTACGTGTCTGTAAATATCTGTTTCACCCAAGCCACTACAAGAGGAGATGATAAAACGCTGACACCTCGCAGAATTTTTCAGTATTTGCTATTTTTATATTTGGTGTAGTTGGTGACATTCCTGCACTGGTGCACAAGAAATGTCAGCAATAAATTAATAATCACCTCCTCTGAAGAGTCCATTTTTCATTTTTTGCATCGGCTGTTCTTCAAAAAAAGCATAAAAATGTTGTTGAATCGCGTACAGTAGCGGTAGGGAGGGACAAGTTACACCGGGCCATACGTCGTATTGAGGCACCAGCCGTAATGTTGTAATAACGCAGAAATCCTCTAGGGGGCGGTAGAAGTAAATCTTGAGGTATCATCTATTAGGGGGGAGTTTTTTCTGTTTATATTGAACTTACATATGATATTCCTAAATTAACTGAATCAAAATACCACAATTACTGCCAAATTACTCATTGCTAACTAATATACAGTATATATGCACTGCATGGGAGAAATGGGGTGTCAAACTGGGGCCCACAGCTCATTTTTGCCCCATAACCGATTATTCTGGCCCTGGAGCATTTGGATCCCTTGTTGCAATGACACAGCAGCACTGTCACTGTATATATGACATGTGTGCAAACTCTGTCTGCTGAAGAAGATCATGTGATACGATCAAAAGCTCCAGACCCCTAAGGGTGAGGCTGGTTTGTCAACTGCTGTTTCCAAGGCAAGGCTCTCAATCTTGAATCCCATCGTTCTGACTCTTAATCTTGACTCACATACAAACCCAGCGTGAAAGACAGAAAAGGAAAGAGATGAAGATGGCAGAATGAAGGCTAACAGAGATGTACACAGAGAAGACCGAGGGAGGAAATTAGTTTGGCAGGAAGACAGGGAAAAAAAGGAAATGTAGTTTAACCTACGAGGCAGGGGGTCTGAAAAGCAAGTGAGGATGTAGAGGAAAGAGGCAGGAGGTTGAAGATGTGGTGGGTGGTGGGTGGTGGGTGGTGGGTGGTGCATCGAGATGAAGAATGAAGGAGACAGGGGGCAAGTGTTTGGTCTCACAGCAAGTGCCTGATTAATTAAATTCACTGTTTGTTTCTGCACAATGAGCGAGCAGCTTGGAGGCTCATTCTGGCGCCTTGCCTAACACTCTCACAACACTCCTTATCTTCTTATCTGCCCTTCTCCAATCTGTTATCCACACAGGAGCTCTGGCCTCGTATCTTAAAATCTGGGAGAGTTTGACTTCTTTATCACCCTTTTTTCTGGTCTGTTGGTGCTCTGAAGCCACAAACAACAAATCTGTTTTGTTAAGAGGCCCTTTTTGACCAAATTTGATATTCACTCGGTGCCACTGTGCCGCCAAAATGCCAAACACTCTTAGTTGAAGTCAATGAATTGTCTGAAACTTTATGTTGAATGTAGCCTGTCACTGTTGTTAAATGAAACTGCTATGATACTTGGTGATGAAAACACAACAGATTTTTTGAATAATGCTTACTCATTTCATGTCTGATTTTAACCCACAACCTCTCTCCCACTGGTGCGGTTCACCTGCTGTTAATGCAAAAAGCACGTTCTGGCCCTGGCATACACGCGCACAGACAAACTGAATGCACATTTGCCCGGCCGTCTCTTACGCATGTCTGAACATGCCGGTGAATACTGTACACACACACACACACACACACACCAGCAGACACACAAGCAAACAAAACAGTGATTGCATAAGAAATAGTAAATGTAAATAAGAACAGTTCAAAACTTAGGGGCATTACAGCCTCTTTTTACAGCAGCACACACACATTCACAAAACCATCCTTGTAAGTTCGCCAAGTGACTGTAATCCTCCTATTCAGTCATTAGTAATGAGACAGGTGCCGGGGGGATTTTTGGTGATACTGATGTAGGTGCCGATGCACCTGTCTCCGGAGACAGACCCAGAATAGCTCGCAGGGACGCTGCAAGGCAACACTCACAACTCATCTCAGAACTGGAGGGAGCCAGCTCAGGTCAGACATGAATCACTTGCCATAATCTAGATCACTCAAAGTTTGTTTTTGACAGAAATTCTTAAAAAAAAAGGGGGGGGGATTATTTAAAGATCCCGCATCATGCTAATTTTCAGGTTTATGTTGTATTTTGGGTTTCTACAAGAACATGTTTACATGTGTTTATGTTCAAAAAACATTATTTTTCTCTGTCTGTCTGTCTGAATATACCTGTATTCACCCTTTGTCTGAAACGATCCGTTTTAGCGCCTGTCTCTTTAAGACCCCCTCCAGAAAAAGCCCAGTCTTCTCTGATTGGTCAGTGTTTCCAGGTCTTTCTGCATTTACTGTAGTTGTGACATCACAACCGTACAGAAGTCCTGACGCCTCGTTTAAAGTGTTAACATAGCACCTTTACCTGCTCTAAAATAAAATATTCTCTTACAATAAGATTCTCTTTTTTGACAAGTGGGACTTAAAGGAATAAACAGGCAGCTGATATCTGTAGCTTTATTTTTATCATACATATATGAAAGTGTTATTACTTTCTCATCTGACAATCAGCAAAAAAAATTAATAAGCAAATTTTCCAAAAATGATTACCACCAACACCGGGTCTTTATCTCTTCAGATTTCAATATAATGTAGCATCATTTCTACGTTTTAGCGAATGGTTATATAAACTTGTAGATCAGTTATTTATTGCTTTGAAAATCAGTAAAAAAACATTAATAAATGCAGTATTTGGGCTGCCAGGTTGTAAAAAAAAAAACCTTTGGCTGGTGTGTATCCTCCCATAAACCCTTCATAAAGTACCTCTTATTAAAAAGTAATATCTTTTTTTCACAGTAGCACACTCTCACATAGAAATAGATTTTTGTTTCATGTATTTATGGAGAAGGTGAAGGGAAGCTTTGCAGAGAAAACACTTCCCATCTCATTCATGCAGGTACACACATTCACACCTGAGAGAGTAATGTCCACTGTGTTCAGCCCTCTATTGTTCGCAAGAAGATGCTTTTAATATGGCATCATTCGTTCTGAATGGGACATGATTCACACAAAGGATGAATTGATTTTATTTTAGTGTGGTGTAAACGACTGTTTAAGCATTCCTTTAGAGTGTGTGTGTAATAACCAGCAATTTCAGAGGGTGTTGTTCAAACACAGCGAGTTTCCTCACCCACTGCAAACCAACAAGCAACACCAGCCTCAGCAGCTGCAGCTCTTAATCTCCAGCTTGTCTAGCTGGTCTTTCCGTATGTCTGAAATGGGTGGAGGTTAATGGAACACTGCGCATTAAAGCTGTAGTTGTCTGACAAGTTTTTGGGTGTTGTAATATGTGGAAATGAAATGTGAAAGGGCCTGAGGGCTGACAAAGGGAGAAAGTTAGCTTCTATCCAGAGACTGAAAGAACCTGACTGTTTGCGCTCCATAAACTCTCAGCTGTTAGAGTCTAGTCTCAAAAATGCAGAATGACTCTCAGCTGCAAAATACTGACTTTGTGAGTCTGCAAATCAACATTATGACATGAGTGAACTTTACAGTATGGAACAGCGGCCATAAAGACGTATCAGCACTTCAAAACAAACAACTATGCGGTCAACATTTGTTAACTCAAAATAACTCAATCAGCTTGTTTTAATGGTCCCATACTGTAAAGAGTGAGATTCCCATGTATTTTTGATTACAAAGCAGGTCAAGGTGTTGTATAAAATGCCCAATCTACAGATAAATGTACACAGCCCGTATTCAGAAACTGTGCCTTTAAACGAGCCGCCAGGACTATGTATAAAGTGCTGCTACAGTGCTGTTACAGTCATTCCCCGGCTGCAATGACGGTTCAGGCCGCTAGAAAGAACATATCTAAAAAAGTGCTAAAATGGAGCGTTTCAGAAAGAGACAGACAAATAATGTTTTTTTTTCCCCACATGAAAGCCTGTAAACATGTTCTGGTAGAATCCCAAAATTCAAGTGAACCTGAAAATGAGTATAATATACAACTTTTAACACTGGAAAACGTGCCATGTTGTATAGATTTGATCATGATGCTGAGTCGTAACTGTAATAGCCATGCATGCAGCCAGTTTTACAGTGTTCACATGTGTTGACAGCTACTTGGAGCAGGCAGGTGTTGAATGACAAGTTGTTTATCATCGCACGGAGCTGACATAACTCTGAAGCAGCTGTTCAAAGCCAACTATGAGCGTCAGATTCTGTGTCTGCAAATGGTGAATCTACATTATATCGTTTTTTTTCTTTTTAAAGTGTCATTCAGTGATTTTACTGAAACACTTATGGTTGCTAATGTTTTTGGCCCAGAGCCTGGATGTTGCTGAACGCTCCGAGGAGTCAGCTGCTTTCCAATCTGCGCCTGTATCATAACTTCTTCACGAGTCGATGATGCTGTGCACCTCTCATCAGATTAGCATGATAATAATCTTGCCACACAAAGAGGTGAAACAGAACCAGAGCGCGTCTCACCTGAAGTGTCCCACATGTTGAGCTCGATCCTCTGCTTGTCGATCTCGAAGCTGGCTGTGTAATTCTCAAACACCGTGGGAACATAATTCTGAAATGAGACACACACGTGGCTAAAATTAGATGAAAGCGCAGAGGGGTGTTGTGTACACTGTGATAATGTATGGTAGACAAGAAAGCATCATTATTTCAGCCAGCTGTAGGGCAGGTGAGCAGTGTGTGTGTGTGTGTGTGTGTGTGTGTGTGTGTGTGTGTGTGTGTGTGTGTGTGTGTGTGTGTGTGTGTGTGTGTGTGTGTGTGTGTGTGTGTGTGTGTGGAAAGCAGATGAGGCCAATTATGAGCTTTGACCTATTTCCAAAATCAGCGATTTGGGTCAGCACACTTTGATTTCATTATCCTCGGCCAGCAGTTCAAGAGTTTAAGATGTGGAATAAACTCTACAAGTAAAAAGGATGTTCGGATAACACAGTATTTTTATTTATTTTTTTTAAAAAGAAGCACTTTATTAATCACTCAATAGGGATTTTTTTTGTGATTTTCAATACAATATCTGCCAGTTAATTAAATGTCCTGTTGTTGTTTGTGTATTATCATCACTATGCTGTAAGCATACACTAATTGCACATTTAATTAATCTCATGTCTCACACAGTCTAGAAAGACAGGTGTTGATTCAGTGTGTTGATTAGAGAAAGGTCAGCTCACTGGTTGTTGTGGTCAAACCAGTATTTACACAGAAGACTGCTCCTGCACCGGCACGCGGCGGTGCGTAAAGGCGCACAGAGCTCAGATGTTTGTGGCAGCTGGGCACGGAGTCTGAAAATGTATTCACTTTTGTTTTAATCTGTTTAACATTATAATAGACCGCAAAGATCAAGCTAAATTATATCATAGTGAGATACATAACCTGTCTGAAGAAATCACCTTGTGTCATGGCAGAATCTCATTAACAGGACGCCAATAAGAAAACAGCAAAACCACGTTAGAATAAATAAACATGAATAAATAAATAACATCCTGTGTCCAGTTCCGATAATTTAGGTGATACCAGCAGGTTTGGAAGTTTCACTGGAAATGTCCCGCTGGATGGAGACAGTGTCGTGTCGTGTGGTTTCACGGACTTCACTCGTGTGTTTATCTTTATGAAACCCTGTCTCTTACCTCGGGATATGAGTCTTTGGCAAAAACGTGGAGGAGAGCCGTCTTGCCACACTGTGTGTCGCCGACCACCACAATCTTGCAGCGAAGTAATCCCTTACTGCTCTCCATCGCGCCCCAAGTATCACTGAGTGGTTCTGTGCCGCTGCCTACTTGTCATTTAGCTCCAAACTAGTTGGGTTTCGAAGAGAGCAGCTCTAATTGTTGTCAGTATTTTTCCAGAAGAAGAAGAAGAAGAATGATTCACTTCAGATCCAAAAAGTTCACACCCTAGTCTGATGGAGTTTCGGTGACATGCTCTGCGCAACGCTGCGCTCCTCTGGAGTGAGGCACACTGACAACACCTGACCAAAGACCTGACTGTCAAGGAGCGTCTCTATGAACTGTCTTCCTGTAAGATCTTTCAGAATAAAAGCCTCTGAGGGTCACTTAGATTATATGTACCGAACGTTTAACACATGTTGTGGTTGCCTGTGTGCACTGAAACGAATCAATAGTAGCAGGGGTGGGGGTCTGGTGGTCAGAGTAAAGTCCCTTTCACACATGCAGTCTTTCTCTTTAATGTGCAGCCATTTCCAACACGTGTCCCTGTGTGAATGGGATCAGGTTTAGAGATGCAGGGAAATCTACACCGCCAACTTCCTTAACCCTCCTGTTATCCTTGGGGTCAGTTTGACCCCATTCAGCGTTTAACATCTCTACATACATGGTTGACTCAGCATAATTTTTTGCTTTATATTCATGACTTTTCCGAATTTTATGGGGATAACTGGGAAAACCTAAAATCGGCATTTAATTTTCCTGTATACATACTTAACTGATTTAATCATTATTATGATCTATTTTAAAATAAAATTTATTTAGAAATGTTTGTTTTTCCTGAGGTCAAATTGACCCTGTATGTAACACATGCTACTGTCCTTGTTAATGGAGATTGCTTTCATTCCAAATATTATAAATAACACAAAATATTACTTACAAATAGTATAATTACTTTAAAATACACAAACAAGTAAAAATCGGTAAGATATTCATGATATTTTTTAAATAAATACACATAGACATAAAACCTGAGTAACAACTTTGATTATGGTCATTTTCTGAATGTTTAAATTGCTGGGGTCAAAATATTTATTTTTAAAATAATATTTTCCAGTTTATATTATTTTGAAGCCAGAATCATTGTACTTCCGGTCTAACTGTAGTTTAAACATAGACTGTATAAAAACAGGTTTAAACCAGTGACAGACGTTCATATCACTTGTCCCCAACAGTTAACTGCAGCACATATGAAATGTGGATGCTTTTAACTTACATAACAGAGATCATCTTATTTCTAGTATAGTGAAAACTTTATGGAACTCCAGAAAACAGGAGCCTATCCTATATTTTGCAGCAGGCTGCTCTTACAATGACCCAGGTGTCTTACGGACAATAAGATGATCATGTATTCTTCATACACACAGGGATTTTCTCACACTTTGTTTTTCAGGCTGTCATATTCCCTGCACAGTGAGAGATACTGGATTAACTGGCATGTGTCCCCACATATAAACCTGTACCCTGTTTATGAATAACTGTTACTCATTTAACTACAGTCTTCTCTTTATTATAGGCTATTTGTCATTTACAATAAGATCTGTGAGCTGGCTCCAAATCTGTATTAAAAGCATAGTCTATGATTCATAGAGAAAGCTGAATAAAGTGTTTTAGCTCCATCTTCTGGTCAAACTGAACAGTAATTGAATTTTCCACAGGCAACCTTTTTTCTTTTTCGGTTCATCCAAATGTTACAGCAATACTGTATAATGATATTAGTATAAATGTAATGTTTGTGTTGATGATGTGATTGTAATATTACTACCAATGTTAACAGTTATTAATATCGTCATGTCATCATTTTTTTTGGTTTTCCATCCTGGTGAAGAATTTGCTTTTAGATCCCAAACTCAAGTAAAAGTAGATATAAAAAGTAGAAATACTTACAAGCAGTTCTGGATTCAAAATAGTATCAAAGTAAAAGCACAAAAGCATAATGGACTAAAAGTACCAGATGTAAAAATACAAAAAAAGTCATACAGCACAATAGCTTCAGTCTATGTCGTGATATTACAACACTTTATTATTGTATTGTACTTGCGAGCAGAATACACACATGTATAGGTCAAGATTTATTTTAGCTACTTAATTTACAGTGCATCATATTTATAACTATTATCCAATTATTACAGGTTTTTGTATGTACAACCTTAATCTGCAAATGTATACTGCAGATAAACGTTTTGGAGTAAAATGTAAAATATTTCACCCTGAATTGTAGTGTAGTCAAAGTAAACAGTACCGTAGGAAAACATACTCAAGTACAAGTATTACAAGTACCGCAACATTGTGCTTCAGTAAAGTTTACTTATTACAATCCACCACTGACTTTTTTTATTTTAGTTTAATTGTTTCTGGATTATTTTCAAGTGTCTATTTCAGTTGTTAGAGTTAGTGTCATATTAATGAATTCAATGCTGTAACTCACTGATGGTGAAGATGAACTTTCATTTTAAATGAGTTCACAGGGAGTTTAGAAATAAATCTGTCAACTATAATATAATATGGCATAGGTTATTATGGCTAGAAGTTTGAGTGTGTGTGTGTGTGTGTGTGTGTGTGTGTGTGTGTGTGTGTGTGTGTGTGTGTGTGTGTGTGTGTGTGTGTGTGTGTGTGTGTGTGTGGCCCGTGTGTGTGTGTGTGGCCCGTGTGTGCAGACAAACTCTCTTTAAACATCAGTGACAGCTTCTTCTGAACTTGAGCTGATGGTAAAGGAAGTGTCAAACTGCACCTTCTGACTTGTGTCTATTAAAAAAAGGTCCTTTAAAATCATCTCTATTTTTCTCACCATCTCTCCACTTCCTGTCTGACTGATTCAACCACCACCAAGAGATGAAAAAGCTGCTCCAGTTGTAGATTGCAGGAAGTGTGCACAGCCTATAAATGTGTCACTCGTCCTAATAGCACTTGTACAGCTGTGTCAGGTGTTTTGAAAACAATACAGACTGCAGCTAAATGCCTTAGTTTTCTTTATTTCTTTTATTAGAATAAGGGATTTGTGGAAGTTTGTGACGCTGACAGCATTGTTTCTTTTCTCTTGGCAGTGAAGTGAATTCAGGTAATGCACATACTTACATGGGGATATAGAGGGGAAACCACCTCAGACTGGTTCCCATTTTTGCAAGAGCACATTTTATTGCAAATTTAAAAAAGAAGCGGTGACTTTGTTTGTCAGGACCTGGAGACAATAATGTATACACATCAGTATGCACCAGATCACCAGTCAGAATAACATTATTTAACTCCTGAATAGCAGTTGGGAGCTGAACTGTGGTCTACCCTTCTCTCTGTATGTGCAGTGTCTTGAGATAACTTTTCTTGCACTATAAATAGAAGTGAATTGAACTGTCGCATGTTCACTGCAGCTGGGCCCTCACACCATCCCATCCCTCCCACTGCTCCAGTGTCCGGGCTTTGAAGCTCTCCGCAGCTCTCTGGCTCACATCTCTGAGCTTTCTGCCAAACGGATCGGTCACTTTTTAAGATGCGTCAAGACGGACACAAACAGGTGGAAAAACACCGGAAGTGACAAGATTTGATATTAGAATAAAAGCTTTTTTTTAAAATTCTTTGCACAATTTAAAACATAGAAATTACAAAAAAATGACAAATGATAAACTGTGCAGGAAGAGGAAAATTATTTGAATCCTCCACCATAAAACAATTCACAAAGTTATTGAGATTTGATAAGAAAATGAAATATGTTTTACTCAGAGGTAAAACCGAGTAGACATAGACTGATGCAGAGTTGAACAGTGCCTGTGGCTTTATGTCAATTTCAGGTTGAAAGTTACTCAATTACATTCACAGAAAGATTGCTTCAATACTTTTTTTAGTAATGTGTGAAACCCACACAGACACTGTTTAATTATTTATTAAACCTCATCTTGCATTTGTATAAACTTTTTCTGTTGTATTATTATTATTATATACATATGTGTGTGTGTATATATTATTATTACTACTATTATTATATTATATATACATATGTGTGTATATATTATTATTATTATTATATTATATTTATTATTAGTAGTATTTTTTATTATTATTATATGTATTATTATTATTATCATCCAAAAGCAAATATGCCTAGTCTAAATGTCCTGGGTCAGGGTGACCTCATCACATTGCTCAGACTGATTTTAATAGATTAAATATATAAGTACCATACATTTTAATTAATCAAAACTTTTTCCTTTCTTCTTTTTCTCTTTTTGTATTGGTGAAATCTCTCTATAAGTCTATTTTAATATTTTTTTTAATTGTAATTTTCTAAATTAGATTCTTCATGGTATCAGCACAATCCTTTAATAAATCCTATTAATATTATGTTCTTTGTGTGTTTCATTACTTGTATGCTATAATGATTTATAGGCCTATCACGTCTCTTTCATTTATTTTCATATACATTATATGTACAATTAAATAAAAATGTAAACATATATTGTTATTGAAATGATCGAGTTGTTTTATACTACATGTAAAATAAAAAATAAATACATATACATATATATATATATATATATATATATATATATATATATATATATATATATATATATATATATATATATATATATATATATATATATATATATATATATATATATATATATATATATATATATATATATATATATATATATATATATATATATATATATATATATATATATATATATATATTTGACTAAGCAGGAAGTGTCTTATTGTGAAAAGCAATACCGGAACTGATGTTTTGCACGAGTCTGCGTTGACGTTGGTCACTTGTTGAGCGGAGCGCACGCACAGGAAACCCCGCAGTAATAATCTCATTTTACAAAGATACGCCTGTCTTCAGTGGAGAACTCTTTCATGTTGAACCTGAAATATTAACCTTTATTTTTGTAGTTGCGAATATTAATCTGGACTGAAGCTCATCGAAAGTGGTCATCATCCCCGTCATCATGTCTGGCGAAGAGGCTCCAACTCTGCAGCAACAACCTGAGCAGGAGAAGAAGCCCGATGAGCCTCCGCCGGCCGCTGCTGCTGCAGAAGCCCCGCCGCAGGAGCCGGCGGGGGGCAGCCCTGCAGCCGAGGAGAAGCCTCTCCCCTGCCGGGCTCTGGTCCTGACGGGGTACGGGGGCTACGATAAAGTCAAGCTGCAGGTGAAGACTGAGAAGCGGCCGCAGCTGGGGCCAGGAGAGGTCCTGGTGCGCGTCCAGGCGTGCGGGCTGAACTTCGCCGAGCTGCTGGGCAGACAAGGGCTGTACGAGCTGCTGCCCGCCCCGCCTGTCACCTTAGGAATGGAGGGCTCCGGGGTCATTGAAGCAGTCGGGGAGGATGTGAAAGACAGGAAGGTGGGTAAAAGCCTGCTGAATGCACTCACACACACACACACACACACACACACACACACACACACACACACACACACACACACACACATACACGATGATGCCACTAAACCAGTGAACAACATGATTTATACCTGAGTTTACTCAAGTGTTTTTGAGTCTATCCTTTTGGTTCTCAGTAGTGTCTGTGTGTGTGTGTGTGTGTGTGTGTGTGTGTGTGTGTGTGTGTGTGTGTGTGTGTGTGTGTGTGTGTGTGTGTGTGTGTGTGTGTGTGTGTGTGTGTGTGTGTGTGTGTGTGTGTGTGTGTGTGTGTGTGTGTGTGTGTGTGTGTGTGTGTGTGTGTGTGTGTGGGTGCTTTCAGAACAGCTTATTCATAAAATGGAGAACCATTTCTTCTGTGAAATAATAAACAATTACTAAAGAGTAGGGTTAAATGTGTATTTGTCTTCTCCATGTTGTAAAAAACCCAAATAATCTTTTTATTTTTCACAGTCAACATTAATATTCTGAGTCTGGTTATTTATTTTGCACCGCCCTCTTAGCTGCGCCCAAGACACTTGTGATTGGTTTAAAGAAATACAAACAAGCCACAGTGTTGTTGTTGTTGTTTTTTTTTACTCTATCCCAGAATGATAAGCCAGTGTAGACCACAGCGATCTGGAGATTGGCCTGGCTATGCAAGACGACAATTTCCTAAAGCCACAGGGAATGTCTTCAAAATGTTGTTTTTTTCAGAACAAAATGCCCAAATATTCAAACCTTGAGTGATATGAAACTCAGTAAAGCAGATAATCCTCACAATTAAGAGGCTGAAACCAATAAACGGTTGGCATTTTGATAATCATTGAATCGATTCATTGTTCCAGCGCTGTATCTGACCTTGCAGTCTGTTTGTACAAAGGCATTTCTGTTTGGATACATCTCTGTGCAAGATGATGTACCCGCAGAGTGAAATGGCAGATAAATAACCTCCATTGGTCTAATCCACTGATGTAATGTGATATCTTCCTTTAAGACAGGGTGGAAACCGTCTTTCCTGCTGCAACAACATGCTGCCATTATGAGGAGTTACAGTATTTGATTTACAATGTGTCCTTGAAGTGTGTTTACACTCTTCTCCCGGCACAGGAGTACATTTAGCTTCTCCTTGATAAGAGCTTTCCAAAGGTCAGGTTTTATAGAGTTTTAAATTAATTAGTTATTGAGTCTGATGAAAAAGGTACAGAATATTAAGACGTTGTTTCAGTGCCTCCTTTAAATCCAGTCAGCTGCAGACGGGGCTATATGAAGCACACATGCACCTGATTCTCTGCAGATAAAATAGGTCCGGAGATACTGCAGGGCTGATCCCAGAGCATCCAGAGGCCTTTGGTTCTGTATACTGGGTTTATTTTTACAACAACGTATGGTGGATCAAACCATAGTGACTCACTGCAAGCAACCTCCATGACTTCATCGTCACAGCTTTACAAAAACGGCCCAGTTTTCACTTTGACGTTCAGTTTTGTTTACTTGTACTGGTGCAAAGAATCTACTTAGTTGTTTATGTTCTGCATGTGAACATTCAATGGACGACATGAAGCACTTCCTTTAATTTAATGAGTAACAGGACTTTTCAGCCGGGTCATTGGGTTTGTAAGAAGTGCCTTAATTTGTTTTTTAATCTCAGCAACAGACGACTCCCATGCAGAACTTATTCAAGTCGTTCTTCCATAAACCATTTTTGCTTTTGGATCTGAATAAGTTGAACCATGATCTGTTGTCCTTGCCAATGTTTTCAGGTGAAGTGAAACATTCAGGGAGCTTTGCACAGTTAATCATTGTGCATCCTAGCTCCAGTTTGTGTCTCTCATATATTAACAGTAGATTTGAGTTACAGTTTCCTCAAAGACTCTTCTAACCATCTAGATGGAAAATATTCTGTCTGTTGCAAGATTAAAAAAAAGATTTTTAACCTGTTTCCCAAGTTGGGCCTCTAATCCAAACAAAGATGGCTGCCGGGAATGACAAAGCTCAGTTTGTATGGAATATCTTTTCATCCAGATTGTGACAAGAGTCTTTTTGGAAATAACTTCAGAGCAGCTGTAGGTTTTCCACTGGGTGTATGTTTCCCCACAAAATCTGCTGCTTAGCTCTGTGACAGGAATGTAATGTTAATACATGAACGGCACAAATCTGGGCGACATGTTGTGCATCTTTATGCGCACAGCTGAGACAAGTTCAAGCAGGAGAGACAAGTTAATGAAGACAAGAACAGATGACAGATAATTAAGTCTTGGCAGAAAGTTTTTGGTGCTTGGACTCTACAGGCAGATTTGTAATCGAGGGGTGATTATGGATTCCAGACACTGGTGGTGCTGGTGGCTGATGGAGCTGGTGAATTTGCAAGACTGGCGGTGATAGCAAGGTGCGGGAGCGCTTTGCCATTCGTGATGATTTGCATTAAAATGACAGTTGACAGTAAACTCCTGTTGAGAGAGGAGAACCGATCTGAAATAGCGAAATAGCACAGCCGTGAACGTACCACCTGCATATCAGCGCATGAACGCACTAAAGGCAGAGATAGAATCATATTCAAGCGGAGGCAGCAGCACCACGAAGGGCTAACAATGTAGGTGTGTCACTGTGCTATTGGATAGATACGGTCAGCTGATAAGAACCGCTGATCTTAATCATGAATGGACAGCCCCAAACAATGACAGCAAGGGAATAATGAATTAGCATTGCTGGGCCAGGCTCAAAGACCCGTCTCTTCTAGGCTATTGTATTGCCGAAGGTCCTCCATATCCCTCTGTGTCAATATGGAATTTCTTATCCAACCCTCCTGTTATTGCTCCCTCCATCCCTCTCTTTATTTCTAAGAGCTAGAATCATATAGGAGGAGTGGTGTGTTCCCAAAACCTTTTTTTTTTTTTTTCATGGGAAGGAAGGAAGCAGCAAAACACAAACCACAAAACACCACATGCAGCAGTGCAGGAAACAAGGTTAAGAATTCAAAATGTAAGCACTAAAAGTTTGAGGTTTAAAAGGGAAATGGACACTCTTGGGTTAAGATTCAAGAAGGTCGGTGTAAGAATCTGTGTGGGACTGCAGTGGTATACGTAGGCTCACACGCTGCTCGGGCTCCAGCAGCAAGGCTTCTCCAGAGGGGGACAGTGAGGGTGTGGCTGGCTCATGAGACGCTTGGAAAGCAGACAGAGCAGATGTGGGATGTGGGGTCCTATTACAACTCATCGATCCACCATTACCTCTTCACAGACGTTTCTAGATTTAAAGCAGTCAAAGATTATGCATCGTAGCTTGATTTGACATTTTGGAAGATTGAGCTTTAATGTCTGTGTTAAACCAACCGGACACTTTGAAAGAAATACACCATCTGCTCCGCCGATAAACTCTGTAATCAAGTTAATGTTGTGTGATGAGTGGATGTGTAGCAATGTGTCCTGTAATTCAGTTCAGTATATTGCAAGTTCAATTAAAGCAGGGACATTTTAGAATTAACATAATTTGAATAATCGATCCATCTTTATTATAAACAACAAAAAGACCTAATTTACTCTTGTAGAAGACACTTTCTCCTTTTTAGATGAAGTGTTGATTCTTTCATCAGACGATAAGAAGTGACCCACACTGTGTTTTTATTTTAATGCACTGCAGTAAAACTGTTACTGTCTCACTTGGTTTCCTGTTGAAAGTTTCAGCAGCAGGTCTCCACACAGACTTCACTGTCCCACTTTTAAGATCACTTCAGTTACCTCAGTTCATGCCAGCGTTCCAGGAACTGAGCTCAGCCTTTTTTAAATTGACTATCATGCGTTTTTTAGGTCAGCCAGTGGGAGTTTGAAAGTATTTCATAAGACCAAAGGTTGAGAAATTTGATCAACCCCCCAAAAAAGGAGCATCTGAGTCATCTGAGGTGGAAGTTAAAGCTGGTTATCTCGCTCTAACAGACATATGTAGAATGTGTTTGTTTTTATTGTTTGTAAATGTGTGTATCATCTGTCTATTGTGACGGGTTTAGTGTGTGTCAGGAAGTGGGTGTGGCTCAGAGCTCTCGAGACTGTTTTAACAGGAAGCAGTGCTGCGTTCACAATCAGACTTCTTTCCTGAGCCCTTCACTTCTTTGGCAAGTTTCACAACACCACTGCTGCTTTCATAATGGCTCGTCCTAGTGAAAATCATTACACAAAGCAGGAACAACATTTCCCACAAGGCACCTTGTTTGAGCTCATTTGAACAGAAATAGGATTTTATATAGTCTTGTTTTAAATATGTGTGTTTCGAGCTTGTCACAAGGGGCAGGACAACATTTCTGAACACTAAAAAAGAATGATGTAGGGAGAAAGAAAAGACAAACCAACAAACTGAGCAGATCACTCAACCAGAGGGAAATTCATTTATAATCATTTTAATAGTTTTTCACTTGCAGGTTCCAGTTTCTCAAATATGTGGATTTGCTGCTCTTCTGTGTCGTATGAAAGTAAATCAAATTTCGATTATAAAATGTTGGTCAGACAAATCATACACTTTGAAGACGCCACCTTTGGCACTTGTGATGGGCAATCTTCACTGTTTTATAGGCCGAAGTCAAGAAAGTACTTGTCACATTAATCGATAATGAAAATAATCATTTGTTACAGCCATAATCTCAGGAGTTCAAATGTAGTCCTTATGGACACATTAAATATTTAAAGAATTTTAGTAACACGCCAAATATCTCAACATGCCTCTTTAAAATCCGTCCCGTTCATTCATTGTAAGGTTGAATGCGTCTGTTGACAGAGCACAGCTGTAGTGTAATAGCTCGCCCTCATGTCATTCAACCTCAAAGATACATCAGATGATTTCCTGCCTGCCTGACCTCAATTTGCCATTTGACGGCACTGCAGATAAGCTCTAAGTGGTGTTGAATATTTACACAACATCTGTTTTATACCCTTCCCTTTATAGCCATATAGCCACGAGTCAGGACTATGGGGCAAAGTTCTGGGAATATTCAAGTGAATTAAAAGGGATTTAGGAGAATTAACAGGAATAAAATGGATATATCGGGGTTATCTGCTCACGTCATATGCAGATAGCAACTAGAAACTAACCTTTTACTATATCAAAACAGATGTAATGCATTCATTTGTCAAATACATAGTGTAAAATGAGTGAAACTAACAGGGAAAGGTGCTTCCAAGATGACAGTGTGTGCTGTGTGTAAAATTATGATGTAAAGTGAACAACTGACTTGTAAATGAAATGTTTTACAATAAAGAATAAATGGAAATGGATTCATTAAAAAGTATCAATTAAATGGAGCTAGCTAGCAAAAACAGAATGCCGGTGTACTTTACTTTAGGCTACTATCAACTGATGTCAAATATATTAACTCCGGTAATGTGATCAAAATGTACACAAAAGCATGTCGTCCTGGTCTGACAGTGCAGTAAGGTGGGCTGCAAATGTGATGGGAAACTACTATAAGACCTGGTATTTCCCTCCAAATAGGTTTCGCAATTTTTTTTTATATTGAAATTTTACAAAAATCAGCATCACCACCAATATGACCTCAGTAACTTTCTGTCTTTCCTCAGGTGGGGGACCGAGTCATCGCGATGAGCCGCAGTGGCATGTGGCAGGAAATGGTCGTCGTGCCCGCCAACCACACCTTCCCCATGCCCGAGCAGATGAGCTTTGAGGAAGGTGCTGCTATCCCCGTTAACTACCTAACCGCCTACATGATGCTGTTTGAGATGGCCAACGTGCGGCGGGGCAAGAGTGTTCTCATCCACATGGCAGCAGGTAAGAAACACAGAGAATACTGAAAACCTGAGGAGTTTATTGTGAACGCTGCATCGTTTCCTTTCATTTAGTCCAAATAAAATCAGCGGTGCCTGACACACTGATAAGCAACAAATCATGAAGTCATCTTTGTTTTCTAGAATTGATCAGTGTCACTTGCAAATATGACAAAATCCAACAAATGAATAGCTGTACTTTCTCCAAAGTCTGGCTTCTTCTCCTCTGTGTGCAAATATGATGTAGAATCAATGCCATTTTAAATGACACTTTTGATAATTAAATCATCATTTCTTCATAATGCGGGCTACAGCTTCATAAGCAGTTGCCACACCGTGTTTTATAGCATTGTTTATTAAAAAATATTTAGATTTTGAGAGTCGGACAATAATGAAAAGAGAAAAAAACATTTTTGGAAGCCATTATTCAGTTTATTAGACAATATGCTGAATTTAATGTAAAAAATATATTAACAGTATAAACATACATGATAAATGATCCCAAATTGGAATTTTTAGACACGAGCGATCCTCGCAAACTAAATCTAAACACACACACACACACAATGTGTGTGTGTGTGTGTGTGTGTTTGTGTGTGTGTGTCCGTCCAACAACGTTCAAACCACAGAAATCTGTCATTTTAATTAAGGTAACAGTCCATTTGCCGTTACATCCTCTTATATCTGCATTGTTGTTGTCAACCAGAAGCTGTCATCAGGTGATCCAGTTTTAAGCCACATTTTTTGCGATACACTTTTCAGATCTTGGTCGTTTTTTATCTATATTTTAACTGGATGAAGGGTTTTAGTACTGGTGTGATACAAGATGCTCTCTATTATAAATCATGTGCTATGTTATCTGATTTAATATTTTAACCTGAGCGGTAGAGGCACGCCCTCAGTTGTTCGTCTCTTGAGGGTGTGACGACCACAAAACTTTTCAGACGGGCGGTGAAACTTCTTCAAGACAACATAATGTGCACTTGAGTTGTTTAAGGATGGCAGTTATAAGCGTATTACGTAATATAGGAGTGCTGGGAATTTCAACACAGTGTATAAACAAGAGCATAGATACATTAGAGATGAATATTTCAAACTAAAAGCCTGCTTTGTAGTCACTAGTTACGACACATTAAGTATAATTTTAAAACTCATATCAGATGGTTATGGTTAAAAGAATAATTTGTTCTACATTATTTATTTTAATCAATTATTTGCAGCATCTATTTTGAAACAATTGAGCACGTATTCAATATGCTAGAGCTTTGCATAGCAGCTCAAATGACTCCTTTGAGTCACACCTCATGCCTTTTTGTCATCTTTATCTTTTGTTTGTTTGAAGTTATTTATTATACCTTTTTATAAAAGATGTTAATGCCGCAGTAACTCAAATCGCTCAGTGTTTGTCAACCACTCTCGAGTCCAAGTACACAGGTCAGTTAATATCAGCATCCACCATCACGGTCCAGTGCTCTCCCGCATCCCCTCCTCACAAAGGCCCCGTTTCAGTGTTGAGTGTGTGGGTGGCTGTCAGCTGACCTGTATGAATCAGCCACACGAGGCCGGGTGAAGCAGAGGGCAGCACGGATTACTGGTGAGCCTGCTGCACACTCAGGCTGCCATCAGTGTGAAGCACCCTGTTAGTATACAGGACGCACGGTCTGCTATTATTGTTTGTATTTGTTCCACGGTTTCATCCACCTTAAAATCACATCACCAACCTCTGTAGAACAACCCTGCCCCTGACTATTTAGACACTGCATACCGTATATGTTATGACCTTTTTCCCATATTCATTTCCTCTATTTTAACGGTTGATCAATCATCTTATTCTGTCTGTCTGAAAGTAACACATATACTAGACATATCTGCATTCACTATGTACTGCTGCTGGTTCTTACAAAGTACGCACTATTGCATGCAGTATGCATAGAGATTTGTGGGTCGGATGAGCCAGTAAAGAATGCCGGCTTGTATACTGCAAAATGCAAGTAGATGCAGTGGGACATGCTGATACTTATACTGTATTTTGACATACCGTACTATATATTGGGACATTATTATTAATATATTTTTTGTCATACTACTAAGTAAGATAGTATGGGTATTGGAATGCACCCAGAGTGAAATATTTTCATGTTTTTTATGGCTTTTGTTTTGTTTGTTTGTTGTTTGTATGTTTTTTGTGCATTATTTTCCCAAAATTCTGAAACAATGCTTGTCTTCGTCTGTGGTCTCCAGTAGCATTTCAAATAAAGTTCTGTGGTTTTGAACAATGTTTGGCTGCGGAGATCTGAATGACCGAGCCACAGAACATCCTTTTAAGGTGTTATGAGTGAAAAAGCACTTAAAGCCGGTGTATGGCCATGTCTGCACATCTATAGGTGGTGTTGGTATTGCTGCTACCCAGCTTTGTCAGACTGTGCCAGATGTGACCATTTTTGGCACAGCATCAGCCTCCAAACATGAGACCATCACCCAAGGCGGGGTTACTCACCCCGTCGACTACCGCACCAAAGACTACGTGGAGGAAATCCGCAAAATCAGCCCGAATGGTAAGAAAACACAAGTGTTTGTACTGCACATTCAAGTGTTGAAGCACAGAAAACACAAATCCTTTCTTGCCTGGCCTGTTAACAATAGGTTGGTGTCTTTTCTTTCAGGAAAAGTTCATCACCTTTGCTTTTCCTTCCAATCCATTTCCTGTTTTTATTCCGTCTCTCTGCAGGAGTTGACATCGTCCTTGACCCACTCGGTGGCTCAGACACCCAGAAAGGCTTCAGTTTGTTGAAACCTTTGGGCACGCTTATAGTCTTTGGTAAGACATCTGAAAACTGGAAAACACGTTTTAATGCATTTGTTAAATGATTTACATTTAACTACTTGTAATGATTCAGTTTTGCAAAATTTGATCAATTTACTTGTTACATTTACTTGAATGGTAACAGAGGTGGAAACTAACTAAATACCCATACTCAAGTACTGTACTTAAGTACAAATTTGAGGTACTTGAGTATTTAAATTTGATGCTACTGTATGCTCCTCTACGAGTCATAGGGAAATATTGTACTTTTATGCGACAGCTTTAGGTACAAGTTCTGTTGAAGATTTAAATTTTACAGTAGTACACAGCAGATTAAACTACAAAACAGTATAGTTTTTAACCAACTCCACCTCTTCCAACTACAGCAGTAAAATGCTGATTTTACATTAATGCAGTAATCAGTACTAATAATCTATAATATACTGTATAATATATCCTGGAATGGTACACTCACAGGGACCTTTTTTTTTCATTACTTTTACTTTTGATACTCTCCGTACAGTTTGGCAATAATAATTATGTATTTTTATAGACATTTTGAACAAAGGACCTTTACTTGCAATCAAGTATTTTCATGTTGCAGTATTACTAATTATACTTAAGTAAAGGATCTGAAAATGTCCTCCACCACTGACAGACAGCAATCAGAGGCCTACAACGCTCACACATCCAAAAGAAGTTTCATTAGAAATAAAAAAGGGAACAATATTATCTTTTTAAATAATAAAGAAAAACACAGAGGATAGCATATACTATGCTCAGGTGCCGAACTGAATTGGGAAAGCGCTTAAAAAATGTTTTCATCTAAAGTTTTCCACATTGAAGCTATAAATAGCTATAAATTCATCTCTGTGGTTTTAATGCATTGTATGTCATTATAGGTGCGGCCAATTGTGTAACGGGACAAAAGAAGAACCTGTTGGCCTTGGCAAAGACCTGGTACAACCAGCTCTCTCTCACCGCGCTCAAACTGATGCAGTCCAACAAGGCGGTCTGCGGCTTCCACCTGGGCTACATCCCTGACGAGCTCATCAGCAGGACTATGATCAAGCTGCTGGAGCTCTACGGGCAGGGGAAGATCAAGCCCCACATCGACTCATGTTATCACTTTGAAGAGGTCAGTTTGATCATGCGTTCGATCTAAAATGTGAAACAGGTGCTGCTTTTTAGACACGCATGATAGGACTGACTGGGATGTGGGGAAACAGTATCAATCTTATCAGTTAAAGGAAACTATCTTTAAAAATTAAAAAAAAAAAAGGAAGAACATGATTTTCGGAAATTCACTTCACTAGAACATTGATACCATTCGTCATGTTTGTAAGCTGAATATAAAGCTAGAATCGGGAGATGGTTAGCTTAGCTTAGCTCATCACAAAGACTGTAAACAAGAGGAAAGAGCTAGCCTGGTTCTGTCCAAAGGTAAAAAAAAAATCTGAATGCCACACAAGTTTTACTCTTTTTGTTTTTTGGTGCGGATTAAACAAATAGTGAGCTTTAGAGGTGACCTTTAGACAGAGCCAGGCTAGCTGTTTCCACTTGCTTCCAGTCTTTATGCTCAGCTAACCAGCTGCTGGCTATGGCTTCATATTTATCTAACAGACATGGTATCAATCTTCTCAGCTAGGCCTCAGCAAGACATCGAACAATTTCTTAAAGGTTTGAAAGCAAAATAAGTGCTTAATGTTTTCTCAGCTACACACTCAAAGTGCTCTCAGACATGAGACGAATGTACGTCTCACAGGAGGAGCTCCACTGAAGCTTCCTCTGAGTCACAACCCCCCACCCCCCACCCCCACCCCTTCAGATGAGTTGGTACTCAAGGGTCGTTGCTAGGTGACGATCTAAATTGTTGCTGTCCACTACTTACGAGGATATCTCTGCGTTTCAAGTTTCCATGGCTGGCTTCAAGGATATACAGGAGTGCGGTGCTAAAAGAAAATCCTGGCTTTGTGTTTGCGTGAAAGAAACAGACAAAAGCTGAGGCAGGAAATCATAGGAAGTGCAGATGACTCACGGCACAGATACGAAGCATAGATAGTGTTCATTAATCTCCCTTATTTGGACTGATCAGTCATTGGAGTGAGCCAATGTGTCTTTAGGAGATTATCTTTTTATTTACCAAGGAAACATATTGTGGCATGCTTTTTTGTAGGATTTGATTTATTTATGATCATTAAATCCAGGGGGTAACGTACTTCTAACATAATGTTAAAAAGCAAGATGGATAACTTATTTTTAAGCAATACAAATGTTTTAAGCACAATCGATACAAACTAACCCAAAAACAAGATGACAAAATACTAACTGTGCACCTCGGTTCTGCTCCTCTGTCTTCTGTCAGGTGACTGATGCCATGAGGCGCATGCACGAACGCCAAAACATCGGGAAAGTCATCCTTCTTCCTGGAGCAAAGAAGGAGGAAGAGAAGCCAAAGTCCAGCCCTGAGCCGGTAAAGAATGTGGAAAAAAATGAAGCTGCTGTCAACGAGAAGGAAAAAGATGAGGCCACAGAGGAAGTTAAAGCCTAGGATTGAGTAAGAGTGTTTATTTGCATTACATTTTCAAGCACTTCCTGAATGAGTTCCCCGTTGTCCACTTGTCTAAAAGAGAAGAAAAGCAACATGCCATGAATTATTTGACCTACTTTCAAATGTTTATGGAGGTTTTTTGTCGTGAAATGTCTCCATAGTGTCGTGTCTATGTTGGGAGTACGTGTGTTTTTTTAATAAAAAAATGAACTATTCTTTTATGTAACGTGAGGAATAATGTATTCTGATTACAGATGGTTGAATTTGAGGTCTCCAAGACAACAGCTCTAGCATAGTAATTTGACAACTAACCAGGGCCGTGTGCATGAAACTTACTAAGAAATGGTCCCAAAAAGGATGCTATACATTGATTTAATCTGCTGCACATTCACAATAGCTGTGACATATGTGCATGCATTCACGCACAACCTCACAAACACTTGACCTCCATGCCAAATTTCAGCCTCCTAGGGCGAAAACTGTGGCGGCAAAAGGGTGGGGAAATTTTTGTGGACTGTACAACCGACAGAGGGAGCTAAACATGTCAAAATAAAAGACTAAAAGATTTGTATAAACAAGCTGAAATGAATACATCAAATCAGTCAATCACAGCCATGATTCAGATTACCCATCATGCACTGTCGCCAACATTACATAGGCTTCACTATATCGCTGCATGTAAGAGGAAAGCTTGCGTACTGTTCCCCCACAGCTATTTGTATATAATTCAGAAAAGAATATGGTGACAATTTTAAGAGAAAACCAAAAAGATGTTTGTTAATATTCAGGGATTTGCTTAATTGTGTTGCATCCATGCAGCCATTCGTATTATTTTGACGCATTTAAGATAAAAAAAAACATCTTTGTTAAAAGCACACAAAAAAGATGAAAAAAGCAGCTTACTGTTATACACACCAGCCCTGGTTCTGTCCTCAAAGTAGAAGATTTGACTGCAGACTTAACTGAAATGCATTCATTTGTGTTTCTTTGTTTTTGTTCTTTAATAGACCTCAAATATGGCAAAGTCATTTGAATGTAATCAGAATACATTACTGTGTTAATGAGTAACTAATCAAATGTACCAACCCAAGCCTGTTTTTTCAGTAATTATTAGAATTGTGTTGAAAAGCAGTGATTGTTTTAGTTTAATGTGTTGTGAAGTGATGCACTGCTCAAATTCCTCTTTGATGTATCTTATTAGACAATAGTCTCTTTGGAAAAGCCCAGGTTCGTATTGTTTTCCAGTTGAATTGTTACAGTTTTCTTGTGTATTTGTGCCAAATTTAAAGCCAGCTGTCACTGCCGTCGAGCCAACTGTTTATAACAAACCGCGGGACTTCCCTGCCTTGGCGCTCTTCGCCCGTGGGTTCTCATCCAAACAGTGTCTGCTCAACTTGAGCTACAACTGTTTGGCAAACCAGGAGAGGGCAGGTTTCCCCACCCTGATTAATGAAGTTGCTCTCTCTTAAACCCTACGCTGCCTCTATGAAATCAAACATTAGTGCCAAGTTTACAGAACTACAGTACAGTAAGTGTTACTTAGTCATTCCTCTTTTTATATATACATATATACAGTGAGTGGGTTAAAAACATTTTTCTTGGATGTCTGTTTCTTTGAATGGATGACCTGAAATCGTGGGCTCAGTATATTTTGTCCAGCTGTGGGTGTAATTCAGTGCTGTGACGCAGAAGACGCTGTCGAAGCACAAGAGTGAGTTTTCTCTCCATCCACAGCAGAGCAGCTCCTCACATTCCTCTCCCCACCCTCTCAGTCCTGCTTTGTGTCTCGCTCAGAGCTCTCCCCCTCTCTAGCTGCTTTTGAAAAAAATCTCCCGTAACAAACTTCCACAGATAACGCTCTATGTTATTTCCACTTGTGATTTTTTTTTTTTCTCTTTTTGGCCACTTGGACAAGTATTGTTTAAGTTTGGCTTGTATCCCTCACAGTATGAAGTAAGATCTGATGTGGAGTTTTGAGTGGGAACTGGAGTCATCTTGTTAGAAAAATCTCAGCGTGAGTTAATGTAGGAGGGTTTTTTTTTTTTTTAAACTTTCTTTTTGGGGTGTTGTTCTACACGGAAGCCTTGTGTTTGCCTGCGCGCTAGATGGAAATGTCACAATTTAACTAATGGACCAAACCGTAGAGGAGTGAGAATGAGAATAATCATGCTGAGCTGATCTGAGCAGATTGTTCTCCAGATGTTAACAGATGTTTAAGGCGTAATTATGATTTTTTGAGGAGGGGTTATCTGAGGTATTACAGTATTAGTATTTATCAATAGTCAGTGTGTTACCTACCATAGATGGCGGTCAGCACGCCCCCAGTTTGGCAAAGCAGACAGGAGTACGGACACAGAAGCTTAGTAGTACCTTGCCGTCAGACAGCCCTGTACAACGGAGACTAAACACTTTAAACAAAAGCAGTAGGTTTACTTTGCAGAATATGGGAGTTGCTGGTCTAGTGCCACCTCGGTCCCTTAGTTTGTTTGTGTTTCTGTGTGACTTTGTCTTTTAAAAAGGTTAAGACCTAACAAACAGATCAAGGCAGCAGTAGATCAGCAAGTTTAGTGTTCTGTGAGGTGAAATTACTGTTTTAGATGGATGTAACGGCTGCAGTTCTCCACTGGAAAGGGCTGTTTGCATGACTGTGAAAAAGTACCTCATACAATCCCACTTCAAAAAAATCTGAACAACCCTGTAAAAGAGAAATTTGTGAAGAGAAAACAACAGAAAACAGTGCTTTAGCCTTTTTGCATATATTTCTGTCATGCTGTAAGATTTGACACATTTCACATGATTGCAGTGACGGCCTGGGAATGTAGCTACAAAACTACTTTGTTTTTTTGTGCCTACATGTAATCTTCAAAAGTGGTTGTCTAAAATGTGAGAAAGGTGTCATTTCTTGTATAATACTTTGTCAACAATATACATAAACTGATACAGTTCATATTTGCAGCGAGGGACATCTACTGGTGAAATTGTGCCTTTTAAAATAAGTAATTAAAATACCTTCTACAGTGTTGCCTTTGAACAAAATGTACTGCAGCCTGCCTTATCAAATGTAAAACATCGTCCTAATTACAACGTATCCTCCTCAGTTCAACTAATGTTTTATACTTTGAACTAATACATATGCATTTTTCAGTTATAAAACATCATTTGAGCTATTAGAATGACTGTATAATGACCCATTATAATAACACTCCAATCAAAGATTATTGCACGCTGTTTCTCTCATATGTGTATCTCTCATATGTGCAAAAACTGCATTCATTTGCAACATGCTATATATGATTCTGATTGTTCTCTGGGCTGAGCCTATTAATCTCTCCATGTTGGTGAGCTCCGAAGCATTTTATGTCTCAGTAAGTGAAAGATTTGACGTGTTACTGCATTCATGATGTTGATCAAACAATGCTGCCTTTTTCATTCCTATACACACTTTATGCACACTTGCCTTCTGTGTTATATGGCACTAACCTGTCTGTGTTATTAAAGTGGTATCACATATGTTCCTCTAAGCTTGTGCGTTACTCAATTTATTCTAAAGGTTATTCAGAATCAGAATAAGGTTTATTGCCAAGTAGGATTTCACTTACAGGGCATTTGCCTTCATGTTTGCTGCATATGATAAATGTATAGGAAAAATACAAATAAGGCAAAGTACTGTAACAGTGAAGAACATAAATAAACATGCATTAAGTTGTACCCTGTGATTTTGTATAACCAACCTAAATGAAGCCAATAAAACCAACCACAGGTGACATTTCTAGTGTATATTATTAGTTGTGCGACAAAGATCAGTAGCCCGAACCTGAAACCAATTTGTAATTGTTTGACTAATTTTCTGAGATAATACATAACGACCAGCAGGGGTCCTCATCCAGTCCCTTTTGTGCACTCACTGACAGGTTTTCTTCATCTCAGGCGTCTCTGATTCAGCTTCCTGCTCTGTCCAAGAAACCTAAACATATGACCGTCACATGAACATGGATGACTGACGCGGCATTTAACGACCAGAGCTCTGTTCTTTAAATGCGGTTTAGCTAATTTGGGCTAACATGTTGTTATCAAGATAAAATAATCCTGTGAGTTCTCATACAGATATTTGGGTTCTTAATTAAAACGGTTTGAGGCTTGATTTGTTGTACATCCTGAAAGTTATATTGAAATAAAGGCAGAATATGATTGCAGTTGCTTCACTGTGTTGAGAACTATCCCAGCCCTTTTTAATGTCAAATTAAATGCCACATGTTCGGGCTCTGTTTGTCTCTTAAAAGTCAAAACCTTTTAGTTGAGTTCATGTATCTTTGCTCACAGTATCTCAAATTGGATTTGATCTTGTTTTCGTGTGCAAAGGTCACTGTCAATAAGCCTGCATGTTTGCAGGTTTGGTTTTAAAGATTAGTTGCTTTGACAACAGTTCCAGATCAATTTCAAAGAGCCAAACCATCAGACTCATATCAAATTGTCAATATTCTCATCTGGATAACCCACTACTCTTATTTTTGGGCTGAACATGCTAGTGTTTGTCTTTAAGTTGGACAATTTAGATGACCAGAAACGACTCAGAAATCCAGATATTCAATGTTTGTAGAGTTTTATTCTAAGCCAAACAGAAAAATACCTTTTTTTTTGTTATACTGTAGGCGTAATTTCGGCTTGTTTTACTGCATTGAATCACAATGACATAGTGCAGGAAAGTTTTCTTTCATTTGGAAGTATTATCACAAAAGATATGAGTGTGCTGATGTGAAGCTTGAATGGCTAATGTGGGAGACTTTTTACCAAAGCCAGCAACAAAATGTACTTTAGTAAAATTCTAACACAGAGGTGTAAGGCAGAAATATATTTTTCCCAAAAACAAATTTCCCCTTGAAACATTTGAAACATTAGGTAAAAAGGTCAAAAGTAGATGTGCCATAAATGTAAATACTGTACTTCTACTGTACAAAAGTAGATGTGTAAAGTATAGATGACTCAAACATCAGTTTACTGCAGGTGCACAACTCAGCAGGGGCGTGCCCGGGTCAGAGGAAATCCTGGGCTCAGCCCTGAAATCTTTGAATGAGTCTTGTGTCAAACCTAAACAAATATAATAAATATTTCACAGTAAATAGGGTTATACGTGAATGTATAGAATATGAATATGAATACTCTTGCCTACTCCAACATACACTGCATAAAGGATTAGAGATATGCAACATACCATCAGTATGTTTCTAAAGGGTGGAGATGCAGAAATGTTCTGATACAGTGATAACATTTTGCTTATTATCTCCATTTTCTATCAGCAGAGAATGTAACCGTATGTATGTCTTGTTCTTACAGTGTGTCCAGCCCTTTGTACAGCAGATACTTAACACAGTCTTTAGAAGATGTCCTTTGTTTGACCCTCAGCTGTCTGCAGCGGGTGACAGTCATCTACACGTAGGTGCTGCTGACTCCAACTGAAATGCCTCCATTTATTTTTAGATGCACATTTTCAGCACACGGCGAAGTGACAACTTGTGTTTTTCAAAACTACAACACGTGTTTCTAGTGTAGCAGCAGTTTGATTGACGATTAAGCCAGTTATTAGTGGGCTGTTAACGTTAATAGGCTACTACTGTGTCAGCTTAAAATGTACTTTGAATACACATTCAACAGAAAATGTACAGCACTGAACATTATGGCACTGACTTCATGGTACTGAATTATAGTGACCAATAACAGGACAGAGGCCAACAGTAAAAGTGCCCAGTGACCATAAAGACATCTTGAAGACAGTGAAAGTGAAAGAAGTGAGTAAATGTACTGAGGCTTTCATTTCCTTTACTTACCTTTTTATTAAAATCCTAAACATTCTGTATAAACCATGCATTTGTTACTTACTACCTCAGATTGGACAATGTACAAACATCCATATGCAGTATTGGATTACATGTAATCAGGATTATGTAATCAGATTAAGAAATATATTTTTTTTTTCCATCTTTAATATTTTGGAGTCCTCCATTTGGCTTTTGATTGAAAAAGAGCAACAAAACCTTGCACAATCCCACATGTTGTACAGTACATCTGTAGTTTGTGTCCGTACTGTTTTTGTAAGATCATTTGATTTGACCAACTGTAAATTCTGAATATGTCAAATGCATTTTATTTGCGTTGAAAATGTTTTGAAATATTTCAAGAGGGGACCTCTAAATTGCTATATTTTCAATGTTTGATTTCTAATCCAATGGATTATGTTACTAATTACAAAAATGCAATGTATTTTTTTTTAAGTTCAGTAAGTAATCTGACCCAACCCTGTCTATACTCAACCCTACCATATTAATTCATTTATTTATCATTCATTACTACTGGTGATCTGTTATTAGCATGTGCCTTTGGATTTGCACCTGGCTGTTAACTTGTTTTTTATATTTTGCAATATGTTTACAGGCTAATATTTTTGTAGGGCCTACAGTTGCAATCTTTGTATTTACACTGCTGCACACTCCAGATAAAACAGTTCTGTCTTATCTTTCCACCATTGAAAGTAGGGGGTGTATATTTTGGGCAGCAGTGAACCATTGCTGCAAGAAATTAAATTAAAATGGAGTATGGTTATGGATGTTTCCTTTCTGATTAATTCGACTATAAATATTATTATTTTTTAAAGTAATTCATAAAAGAATGTTACGCACTAGGTCTTTTACTTTGAAAGGTTCCGTCGGAAGTTCTGTGTTCACGCTTTGTACGTAACTCGACGCAGTGGCTTTAAATGGGAAAACCCTCCGTGGTGCTGCGGGAGTCTCCTTTAAAAAATCTTTGCCGCGTCACTGGGATGCGGTCGCCGGAGCCGGGCGCCTAGCCGACCGTCCCCGCTCATGTCCACCGCCGGTAGGCCTGGTTCTCTCTCTCTTATTCTGCACATTTTCTTCGTGTTTCTCATTGTATTCATGTCCCCGTTTGGATTTGCCTTTTAATCTCAGCCGCTCGGACAAACACCCGCTCAGCCTCCAGCGACTTTCAGTGGTAACCTCTCCTGCAGGAATAGCTGCTCCGGGGTTAAATTTAGATAGCTTAGTGTGTAAATGTGCCCTATTAATAATGTAGCTGCTGTGGGAGACAGTTACAGGACATTACTGAGCACCGAACCGGCTGATCTGGTTTAATTGCACTGATGTCAGTGAGCTGACATTGTCATAAACAACAGCATGCATTGAATTCCATCATGTACAGGCAGGCCGAGCCTCCATGCAAACACAGAGCATTGTATTCAAACACATACTAATAGGTATGATTCACATTTTTTTATACTAAATATAGCAATTTTAAAGTAAAATAAAACCCTTGTTTGTTTATATAAAGGGGCAATAACTGCTTTTTGATTGTGTGCATGGCCATTATCACGCCTGGCCATAAGGCTCTGCTACAAAGGTGAGGGGGATTTGAAAGGTTGTGCTAGATTTTTAACAAGTGGGCACTGCTATTTTGGCACATGACCTTCTTAAATCATAATCTTAATCTCGTCGGGGCATGTGGTGTAGTGGTGCTGGTAATGTTCCCTCTGTGTCACTCAGAACACATCTGTGAATTCATGATTCTGGTTTTCCCATGCAACTTGTTTCCAGTGAATAACTCAGAATATTAAGCATCAACAGCAGACTACTTGTTATTATACCATTGTTAGATTATTACTAATGCTCATTACTGATGTGTCAGTAGCATGTGGTTATTGTAGCCGCTTGAGGCAGAGTTCATTCCAACTACCTTATAGACAGTATAGCGTTATCTATAACATTACATCTTATTTTTTAGATCTACGGTAATTTAATTTATATAGTTGAACCATTATATTATTTCACCAATTAATGGCTGATATTGGCCCAACTCTATTTAAATGGTCGGTAATTGACTAATACTGAACATGATGTTCTTTAGCCATTTTTTAAAACGTATTCTTTATTTTCTGTGTTTATAAATTATAAATATAATGATAAATACAGTTGGTTGACAGTGTAGTTCATCGTATGTATGATATTGTATAATAATGTAAAATATTCTATAGTAAAGTTATTTGCTTGGGAAAGCAGCCTTCTGAGTGCCATGTAGTCATATTGGTGCACAATAGAATGATGTATTTTTCATTTAAGCTCAAATAATTTCCTACATCGGTCGCCATATCGGTAATCAGTGAATTTTCCTCCTCCAAACTCAGAACCGGTGTCAGTGCCAAAAGTCCCAGGTTCAGGCTGCTGCTTTAGGCCGAGAGCAGCACAACTATAGGAACTGAAGTGGAGAAAGAAAGTTTCAGATTTGAAGGCTCCTGGGTCAACACCAGAGGCAACAATTGTCACCGCCTTTACATTAAACATTTTCCAGCTTTCTTGACCATTTGAACTAATTAACTACTTTTATAAAAATCATTTTTAATAAAATACATTCAAACATGATTTGAAGGTAGCTTAACCGTGTCAAATCTAGTGAATTCCTCTGCAGACAGTGGCTACAGATACAACTATTCTGCTAAACTGCCTTTAAGATGATATTTGGTGTTGCTTTTTAAAAACAAATCTCTGTTATGATTACATTAGCTACTGCCTTCATTATGTGGCATAACAAACTCTATTGGACCATCAAAATAGACTTTTGAATCACAGGAAAATGGAAAAAGTGGGTAAACTAGCTTTAGCTGAGGTCACCAGCTAACCATGACTAGACAGGGTGCACTGCATTTTATCTTGGTTTGTTGTTTTCTGTTTTTTACCTCTGTTTATAGTTGTTTTTAAAATTGTTCATGCCAAAAAATGCAGAAGTCAAAAATTCTGAACTTAGCTCCATTTTGACCAAATATGTAGTGACTTCCTCTGTTGGGCAGTACGCTATAGCCACACAGAATAAAAGAAATTACCATATGTCCTCTTAAATGTTGTGTGGTAATGTAATTACATCAAAAGTAGTGATTGTAATTGTTCAGTACTTGAATAGATCTACCTTTTCAAGGCTCACCATAGCTGGTTCGCCATCACCTCTCATATTTATTCCATTTATGGTAAAGGTATGCTGTACAGTATGTAGTAGCTCTCTTCACTCAAGTTACAACACGCCTGCAACAGTCAAAGCCTTGTGCTGCAAATATATCAGCCATGTAAATGTGCAATTGGCCCTGAGCCGAGATCTGGGGTCTATAAAGTGTTTTTTCTCCAAACCCTAAAGGAATGAAGGAATGTCTGTGCGGAGAACTGTGACGAGGAAAGGAAGTGTATGCGTATCAGACGTTGCAGTGATTCAAATAAAGACAGTCGGATATTTCCCATAAAATGAACATGGGCTACTTCCCGGTTGTTTTCTTTAGCTAAGTGTAATGAACATCCTGTTTATGTGTTGTTTAATTTCAACTCTGCTCCCTTCCCCTCCTCTTGTAAACAGTTTCTCCTACAGCTTATAGCCTAATTAAAGGAGTATTTATATTTATTTAGATGTTTCCTCAGCCCGGTTTTGTTTGGTTCTGCAGTTTAATTGAATGTGGACACACGGTGTTGTCATGACACCCTTACATTAATTGTTTATTTTTGAAGTGGGGGTGTACTTTAAGAGCAGGGTGCTCCTCAGAATCTGTTGTCCTCGACAAAGAAAAAAAACATAAAACAATTTTTCATTCCCCCGTCTCCTTTTCCTAGAGAGGGACCACTCATCATTTCCTCCACACACCAAAGATGACAGCTCCACCAAACATAACCCGTGCAGCACCGCAGCAACAGCGCTTTTTGGTGTTGTTCGATTTTGATGAGACCATCGTCAATGAGAACAGTGATGATGCTGTGGTGCGTGCTCTACCAGGCCAACAGCTTCCCGAATGGCTGAGAAACAGCTACAGGGAGGGGCACTACAACGAGTACATGCAGAAGGTCTTGGTTTATTTGGCGGAGCAGGGCGTGTCTAAGGACTCCATCCATTCGGCGATGGCGAAGATCCCACCCACACCTGGCCTCCTGAACCTCTTGCAGTATCTGCAGAGTCACCAGCAGGACTTTGAGCTGGTGGTGGTCTCCGACGCCAACATGTACTTCATCGAGACGTGGCTGGAGCATGCTGGGGTGTGTCACCTTTTCCGGAAGATTTTCACAAACCCGGCCAGTTTTGACGCAACTGGGCGTCTTGTGCTGCTACCCTTCCACTCCCACTCGTGCTCCGGTTGTCCTGACAACATGTGCAAGCAGGCGATCCTTCGTGAGTATCTGGCGGGCCGACAAAAGGAGCGTGGTGGTGCTCCCTTCCAGAGGGTATTCTATATCGGAGATGGGGCCAATGACATCTGTCCCTCTCTGGCTCTTGGGCCCCGTGACACAGCCTTCCCCAGGAGGGACTTCCCCATGCACAGGCTGCTGCTGGAGAGGCAGCAGTCCCAGGCAGCCAAGTTCAAGGCAAACATAGTTCCTTGGGTCAGCGGCGAGGACATAGTGGCCTGCCTGAAGAAGATTATGGAGGAGAGATGAAGTGTGTGTGTGCGTGTGTGGTACACCACCCCCAGTCCTGGTCAGCATGCATGATTTTACCCAATGTGCATCTATTTTAATCACCTGTTCTTAAAT
Source organism: Echiichthys vipera (assembly GCF_963691815.1). Classification (NCBI taxonomy): domain Eukaryota; kingdom Metazoa; phylum Chordata; class Actinopteri; order Perciformes; family Trachinidae; genus Echiichthys; species Echiichthys vipera. The sequence continues at coordinate 11,365,310 of NC_139843.1, read as the reverse complement.
GAATAGGTCAAGAGTTTTGGAAATCTGTTTTGGACTTTGGTTAGTCGTGGAGAGTTAGAATAAAAAAAAAAAAGTAAGCCTCTCTTCTGTCTGTTCCAGCAGACGGTTATATTAGCTCAGCCCTGAAAACAGATGGATGCCCAAATGTAACAAAATTCACCTCTAAGCACTTTTAAATTTGAATAATTAACATATTATATATCTTTTCTGAATCCACTCAAAAACCAAATAGTCTGAACGACAAAAACATTATATGGGTGATTATGCGCTCAACTATTACATAGAGCCAAGAGTTACTCTGGTACATACACCCCTATAAAACAGTTAATAGTCGTTTTAACAGATTTTTTTTTGGCAGTTTTTCAAGACTTTTATGAGAGGGGACAGACAGGAAATGGGCTAAGAGAGAGAGAGAGGGAGACATGCAGCAAAGAGCCGCAGGTTCCACCAGCCGCCCCATTTTTAACACTTTTTTAATACACATTAAACAAATATCATGTGACATGTTAATTAGTGTGTTTTAGAGGTACAGAAAGGCAGATTTCTTTCTGTAAACAGCAGCATATTTACCGTACAGACTAAAGAGCGTCCTATCATCTAACTCTCTGCGTCAAAGCGAACAAGCGTATTTTCCAAAATGTCAAACTATTCCTTTAATGCTAAGTCAACATGGTATACAACCCTATTTCCATCTTAATGAATAGGTTTATGGACACATAAGTAGGATTAGGTGTTGTAGCACTGTCAGGGTCATGTCCAGCAGAGACCAAGACAGCATAGAGCAGGGATAAGGTGACACTGACTCACGCACCGTACCTGTGCCCTCCCTCCACCACTCATTAATGATACCTAATCTAGGGCTTGATTACACAACGGTAATCTACACCAGCATGAGATCCAAAGGGAACGCTGTAGCCATACGCCTGCACTTTGGCCCAACACTAAACCCTGTGACTCTGAAACAAAGAAAAAACATGTGATGCAAAATACCAATTGAAGATCGTAAATTGTGTTTGTGTATTTATTAGCTAGCACTCACTCAACTTTACCTTATTCAAACTCCCAGTGAACATAAGTATTGCTAATCTGTTTAGGTAGAGGAGTTAGTTTCTCTAAAAAGTCTTTGATTGTATTCCCTGTAATCTACTATATAGTGAGTGAGTGAGTGAGTGAGTGAGTGAGTGAGTGAGTGAGTGAGTGAGTGAGTGAGTGAGTGAGTGAGTGAGTGAGTGAGTGAGTGAGTGAGTGAGTGAGTGAGTGAGTGAGTATATTATATTTGCATAATTAACTCAACACGTAACCTCATTCTGCCTCACTAAACCCATGACAGGGACTGGAAACCATATTGAAAAATATAAATAATTGTATTCATATTCTGTTTAAATTCAGGAAATTGTGAAATATTATGTTTTGTTCAAAAGTTAGTTTTTCCGTACTGTTCACGCACTGATATTATTCCTGTCTGGTAACTTTAGACCAGAGGTAGTCTGAATAATTGAGCGTATATTTGCGTTCATTACAGTTAACAATAAAAAAAGATTGGGTGCTGATGAAAAGCAGTAACACAGATAAGTAATAAGCCTGTTAATTGATGAAATACTTCTAGCCTTAAAAACAACAATATGCTGTATAAGTGCTGGAAATGTCCTTCTTTTGTGTTTTAGTTTCTCAGGGATCAGAGACGAAAGTGTTAACAAGCAAACATAACAGTATATGTTCATAAAAACATGTTTATTTGTTTGTCTAAGAAGATGTTGTACGAGAACTAATCAATACAGCTGGGGTGTGATCTGAACCTCTTTGAGATCGAAACCTTTAATCCATGAATGCTTTGTGATTAGGAGACTAAAGTTCTGTGAGCTTTATTCTTTCTGTCGATGTGATCATCAAACCATGTGACAGGAGGTATCTGAACTTACTTCAACTGTCTGTGTACCTGTAAAACTTCCATGGAGGTTTTGTGCAATAACTAATTTCTGTATACTTGAGATGATGAAAGAGATTTAAGCTTAAACAGGAAACTTGACATTTGACATTTTCAGGGATGTGAATCAACACCAGATCACCAAACTAAGAGTTTTTAAACTTAAACTTTAATTATGGTATTATGGGTTCACAACAACCAAATAAAATGACGTGTTGTGAGGACTCTGCTCGACTAATATGCTATTTTTTTTGTGTTTTGCAGTATTTTGTGTGTGTTTTTTGTAGATTAGAAATCCAGTTGAGTGTAAAGCATCAATGTAACAGGAATATAAAGCCATTATCTGATTACTCTGTTTCTGTTTGTGTGTGCTTCACAGCTGAGACTATAAACTACTCAAGGATCAGTTAAGCTCATTATAGCTTATCAGCTGCATTAAAGAATCATACTGACAAAACAACCTCACCTCAAGGTCCATTTAGGGGCTGTTCTGGAGCTTTCAATCACACATGATGAGTTCACCCAGTTTTTAAAGAAATTGAATTTTTTTGAACACTTTAAAGACAAGTAAAATTTTTTTTAACATTATACCTGCCTACAGTATACAGATCTATCTGTACATGTTGTTTATATTTCAAAAGAATCAATGGAAAATTGAAAATCTACATCTCTATGACACCTATATATATATATATATATAGATATATATGTATATATATATATATATGTATGAATTATGAGACATGAGTATAATCGTCTTAGTGTCTTTATTGATTTTAGCTTTTAGGAGGACAAACATCCAAGAAAACAAGTAACTAAGATAAGATAATAAAATCAATACATAAATCATAAAATAAATAGAAAAAAATGCTAAATGTATTCCAAAAATAATAGACACGATAATAATCAAGTTATTATAATAATAATGATTAATAATGATAATAAATCTTAACATGTTTCAGAAACTAGGTCATTTTTTAAAGCAAAAATTGCATAAAAAAAATCCCTAGTTGGTTTCAATTGTTAATATTCACATTTTCTGTTTTATATTATAAAAAGCTGGATATATTTGGGTTTCGGACAGCTTTTAGTCAGAAAATGCAAGACATTTAAAGACGTTTTTTTTTTTTTATAGAATAATGAAATTGTGTTGTGGTAAAAAACAAAAGTACAACCTCTCAGTAGACCGTATAACCCAGTTAGGGCTGAGAATTTTGGGAGGGAACAAATGGGAGCTATAGTGTGTATTTGTTGACGGTTTTAAGTTAATGTTTTGGGACAGATAATGTCAAGTTATTGCTGAATAAATGAGAAGAGAATGTGGGAGTGTTTTAGGCAGAAGGGATAAGGAGAAGAAACCTCACACGACGCATTCCCTCCTCTGAAAATAGGTGACGCGTTGATTTAACAGCAGAGGCAGAAGCAAAGACGAGGAGGACAGATGAGACGTGGAGTGAGAGGAGTCATCCAAACCCCTTTCTCAAGTTGCAGGACTTCAGACAGCCAAAGGACAAAGTGAAGACAGAAGGGCAGAATTAGAAAAGAGTGCATGAGAGAGGTCGCAGGGTCAGTGGAAAGAGAGTCAGCAGTGTGGAGGGAGGAGAGGAAAGATGGACAGAAACACTGAGCTGATATGAAAAGACATTAGAGATGAGATGAACACATGTGCCACCAGCATGGCCAGCATAGTGACCTTCAGTGACTGAGGCATTTGGCTATAAACTAAAGGGGACCTCCACCGATTTGACACATCAAAGTCCATTTGCAGGTCTTGGGGAGTGTCACATTAAAAAAGCATTAAGCCTTTTAGGTGCTTCAGAGGGAAGACAAATCTGATCAAAGTGGCCGGCAGTGCCTGACACTACCTGCTAATCCAAAAATGGGCAAAGAGGTGGAGTGTGTATGGAGCTGAGGCGAGCCGAATGAAGCCTACCAAAAAGCCTAACATGGGGCTCAAGGGCCCATTCGAGGAACTGCAGTTTTATAGCATTTTTCCCGCCTGAAGGATGCCGCTTGGACAGAGGACTTGTGGGTAATGCATGTAGTGTTTCAGCCACTCCTTATACATTTTCTTTATATCACTGAGTCCTATTCAAATAACTACATGCCCTTTGCCAATCGTTTTCATCAAAAAGTCGAGGGTTTCACAGACAATAGTTTCCTAGACACATAACCAAGTCCAGTTGCTTTTGACTGAAATTGCTTTGGGGATAACATGAGCACTATTCGCCAAGCTTTTGCAAGTCTTTTTGTTACATTTAATGTATTTGTCAACCTGGGACTGCACATGAAAATAAGCCTTTTAGCTACATCTGATGCATTTTTATCATATTGATGTTTTATAACGTGTGTCAAAGCAAAGCTACAAGCTGCCATATATGGACTAACAATTCAGGACTGCAAGTAAATATATTCAAGCAAATAAAAGTCAAATATAATACTTTCAGCTCCGTTGGCTTCTAAAAATCCATGACGTGAACTGCCCGTAACTCATGTCAACATTGAGGTTTTAATCCTGTGACAGGCCAAAAAGGCTGGGAACGACTGCTTCAGGAGGGAACTTCTATGTACATCGATTGACCAGAAGATGGCGCCAAGTCGACATATCTCCATCAAAACTGATTATGTTCTGTGTGGTAACAGGCTGTTATCAGTTCTTACACCATACCAAAGGCTATAGAGTTGTGTTGCACTGGATTAATGAGAAACACCATGTGCCAACAACAGAATGAGGCTTCCTTTGGCGTAAACAGTAATGCTGCCGATGTGAATTCATGAAACAACTCTCAGAGAACATGACAGCGAAGGCTCAAGGCTGTGGTGACGGAGATGACACGAATCGTTTGTGCGTGCTCCATGTCTCCATGTGAGTTTGACGTGCTGCTGAAGTCAGCCAAGTTGTTGATTCAGCTTCTTTACTTGTGGAACTATAGTCTATTTTGTGTTCATTTTGCCTGCCATAACCTTATTTCTGCATTTAACCCTTTTATTTTTTTAATCTCTTCCTTCAATTCACGTCTTCCTTTCTAGTTTGATTTCTGTCAGATCAGATAAAGACACTCCGTGTGTCATCTTTGCATCCGATCTCACATTGTTCTCTCTCCACATCTGATCCCTTCGCTCTGATTCCTTCTGTCACACCGCCCCCCGGGTGATTCCCTGTCATTGTTGTTGTCCACCATCATATCTTCTATTGTCAGTCCAGGACTCCTTATGATAATGTCACCAGCAAAAAGCTGACTGTACAACACACTTGTAGCCCACACTTACTTTGCTTTTCTTTCGTATGTATTGCCTTTCTTTTTCCATTATGACGTGGCCATCATACACTTGGAAAATCAAAAGTTAGACTTTTGCAACTCTCAGCTCAATTGATCCTAACAGAATCGATCCTTCAATTTAGGTCACATGGAGGCTGACATTGTACATGCTGTGTCTATTATGATTAAATAGGCCAAAGATAACTCGCTGCTGTCCAACCCAATTCCCAATGACCTCCAGAGGTAAGTGAATGGATAGAAAACCCAATTAACATCAATCTGCGGAGAATGATGACAAATCGTATTTGAGGATCTTGAACTCGTCACTGACAGCCTGTTGTACCTCCCTGTCAATATCCGCGTAGCTGATGCAGCCCTTCCCCCCCAAAAAACAGAAGACTCCCAACTGTTAAAATGCTTTCAATTGGCTGTGCTATCCGATGATTGCTTTTATTGATACCCTCATTGATTTTTCTCCATTCAATTACTCCCTCCGAGGTGAAAGATAACTCCATTAAGGGACTTGAGCCTTGTAAGAGGTCGCTCTGAATTAGGATGTGGACTTCCTATATGCCAAAACGCTATCAGGCTGATTAGCGTTGTAAGTGTTTCCACTGCTCTGTGTTTGATTCTTCTGCTGATATGTCAAGAATATAATGCCAGCCGAAAGTCAAGCTAATAGCTTTGAGCTGTGGGCCTCCCTGACAGGAACACTCAGTTAGCAACAAATGGAGATGGGAAGGAGAGTGGGGGATGCCTGAGCTGACGTTTGTCTATGTCCTTGAGATGAACAGTGGGGATGACATTACGTGTCTTTCTCTTGCAGGTCATCAGCTGCAGATATAACAAAGTTGGAATTGTATGTGCATGTCCTTGAGGAGGTTAAATATCACAAAATATGCCTCCCTGCATTGAAAGGAGCTTTATTGTGTTCATGAGTTATCTGCTGAAGCTGTAGCAGTTGATGATAACCGAACAAAGGCCATTGTGTGATATTATAAAATGTTTTATCTTGGGCAGCAATGACCAGAAACATTTTTTTTTGGCAAAAGCAGTTCATGGTGTTATTAAGGTGTAATCCAGCAATTTAGTATTACATTCACATAAAGTTAATGGTTAAAGTTAATGCCATATTTATGCTCAATTTCAGGTTCATACTTGTATTTTGAGTTTCTAGTATGAGTTGTTTACATGTTTTAAAGTTCAAAACACATTGTTTGAAATGCTTCATTTAGCACCTGTCTCTTCTTCTTCTTCTTCTTCTTCTTCTTCTTCTTCTTCTTCTTCTTCTTCTCTGTGGGTTGAGCTTTTGACAAAGTATTTCACAGCATTTATATAGTAACTCAACGTGCATTATAATGAAAAACTCTTTTTTTGTTTTTAAATATAGGACCTTTAACTGGCAAATGCATGTCAAAAGTTACATTACACACAAGTGGTTCACATGCATAAAGTCAATAGAATGTGTCAAAAAAAACCACACTTTGATTCCAGAAATGCAACTACACAGCATATTTTCAAACTTCACTGCAGTGTGGGCACATACTGTTCTTATTGTCAGAGTTGTTTTCTAGGGCTTTGGAAAGCTCCCATCAGAACTACAGATGACATTACACAGCTGTTTTTGCAGGCTGAGTAGTGTTCTCCGTGACAAGTAAACTGACCTTTATGTGTAAAATTCATGGAGTGCCCCTTAAAGGCTGCTTGTTGAGGAATTGATAGCAGAATGCATAAAAGCTCCTGATTTGTATCCAAAGCCTGATGGAAGAAGATGAAACAAACTGTTGGCGCCTGTTCAGTGTCAGACTCCATCTAAAGACAACAGTATGGTAAATATATGTGTTCTCTGAAATCTCTGGTCTGTGCCCTTTTCATTAGGCAGCCAGAGCCAGAGAAGGAACTGGAAGAAACCAGAAACGTTGTAATAGTTGTATACAAAAAGGTGAAGGTTATCGGCACGTTTATCAACACATTTTTCACACAGTCCGCATCACAGCGAGTCAATGACAAAAAAAGTTATCATTTATCACAAGATAATCTTACACATGTCCATGATGACAGATTAACAAAGATGAAGGAAAAAGGTCATAACTTGCACGTGTGCAATGTTTTAGGAGAACAGGTATTTCTCACACAATTGAGACTTCTTTGGCAATCAACGGTGAATTTAAAAGCTGGCATTTAGAGTCAATGCAGTCAGAAACTATAATGTAGGTGTGCCATTGATTTGATGTGGTAGGGGAGCCTGGGGGCAATTGTTACACTTTTTTGTTTTGATGCCATTCCTCAAAAACCTCTTGAACTATGGGTATTATTTTTATGTAGGTAACTACTATCTGTGCTCTACTTGTTAACAGTCATCAAATGCTTTTACAAGCAATGTGAGAGTCACAATATTGATTGAAAATCTGCCCCACATGAGGGGGCGATTGTAGCCGCATATGGGGGAAATTGTAACAACGCACTTAAGGGTTGAATATGTAGAATGAGCAGAACACCGCCATCTAGTGTCTCAAGATCGTAATCGCAACAACAAAAATAATTAAAAGCACTCGGGCTGCCAGGTTGGTCAGTTAGCCCAGTAGCCTACAGGAGACCTGAGAATCGCACAATAAAAACAAGTATTGCAGAGGTGTTTGACTGACTGTTACCGTAAACATGAAAGTTAGCTTACTGATCAAGGAGAAACATTGCCATTTCGGCGTGCGTTTTAATGCCGTTGAACTCCTTTATCTCAGTCCATCGAGTGAATGCTTGGCCTATATTGGCTCTCGTTTTTGCCCGTCTCCTGTCACTCAGCTACTGGGACAAATAAGCAGCTGCAGGTTGGCAAACTCCATTTCACCCAGTGCCAGCCTACAGTAGCTGCACCAAACAACAGATAACCCTGGCAACCCACAATGCCGGCCACTATTGGCTGGTACAATGAAAACAGAGCGGGACAGAAAGTCACTGTCAAACCCTTCAAAAAATTTTTTAAATATTAATTCAGACTAAATATATTTTTTTATGGAAAAGCATTACTTTCTTTCTGTACCCCTCAAAACGCCCCGTGAGGGTACTTTCTTTTTTCAAAAATATAGCTTTTAATAAAGATTCTACATATTCAACCTTTAATACTTCAAATAAATACCAAGAACCACAACAAACAAGAATATATATATATATATATATATATTTATATATAGTTAAAACCATAAAATAACTATTGGACCATTAATTCCAGTATTAAAACAGTATAACTAATCATATAGTTATACAAATATAAAAACGTGATGTTAGGTATGAGAATATATATAAACATATATATATATGTATATATATATATATATATATATATATATATATATATATATATATATATATATATATATATATATATATATATATACATATATATTCATGAAAGTTTTGACACAATAGAGAGTTCTTTTTTGCCTTTTATAACAATGTCCAGTAGGAAACATGCTTTAAGATGCTTGATTCTCTCTCTCTCTCTCTCTCTCTCTCTCTCTCTCTCCCACACACACACACACACACACACACACACACACACACACAACTCCTTGCCTTGCACCAGCCCGTCTGTCTTGTCTTCTTTTGCTTTTCACAATCAAGCTATCTCCCTCTCAGTCTAGTCTCCGGGGTCCATTTTAAAAAAAATAGATTAAAAAAAAGGAAATTTAACACCCAAACGAGTCAAAACTTTTACATTTATGTCGTAATTTATGCTGCAATTCTGCAATGACTATTGTATTCGTCCTGCACAGAAGTACCGTATCTTCCCGGTTGATTTATGCAGCTTTCTGACGGAGGGGAGCGGCGCCAAATGTGCATGTGAAAAGGTGAGGTTGCCATGGTGAATTCATATGTCGGCTAAATTTGTATTAAAGTATGTTTGAACAAAAAATTGTAGTAGTTAAAAAAGGTAAGTTACTAAAAATACCATGAGATTTGACTTAACTATCAACCAGTTCAGCTAGGAAGGATATTGGTTATCATAATGTCATGAACAAACGATGAATATCATGCTAGTTTAGCTGACAGTTAACAGTGAGGGTTGCTAGCTACGGTTGCCTAGTTACAAGCAGATTGGTTACCTAGTTACTGCAGATTAACTTTGTTTATTCACTTGTGTTTTACGAGCTTTTTAAGTTACTGTAAGGAGGCACTTGTACTAGATAGCTATTGACAGCCATTAATAAGCATTATATAACATATTTTCGTCAAAGTTAAAACAGGAAACTTTTTGAGGGTCTTCCATAAAGTTAGCTTAATGTTGCTATCATTCAAAAATGATAGCTGGTTTTGATGGTGCAACAGTGCTTTTCAATTTTGTGATTATGAAAATCTCACAGAAGTTTAAAAACACCATCAAAATGCCATCAAAATGCCCTGGAACCAACTCAAATATTACAATAGAAATATAACACATCAGCTCACTTGGTTAACAATGCTATAAAACAGAGAAAAACTAGAAAATCATCACGTTTGCTTCATTAGAAGTTAATAATAATACGTTTATTTGATATAACACCTTTGATAGACAAAGTCACAAAGTGCTTCCCATGACTAAATTGTTAAATAAGACCCAGACGGTAAAATGAGCAAGCAAAAAATAAATATCAATGGGAATAAAAATTAAAAAGACTTAAAAACACAACATTTCTGTCAATTCATTTTCCGCCCAATTAATTAGTCGACTATTCATTGCAGTACCCATAGATATATCCACTGATATATGTAGACCACGTCCAAGTTCTTTTTAGGGTATCAGATTTGAAAAGGGCTATGCACCCATTTTGTAGAATTTTTTCATAAATGAGAAAATTAGTGATCAGAATAACATAAGCATCACCTAGGATGACTTCAATCACGATCTTATGTTTTCTATTACAATGAAATGCATTTTGGATTTCAAACTGGAGGCAATGCGGAGTCATAAAGGAGTTTTTATACACGTGCTATTGAAACACACCGTGAACCTGTCAATTAACAATGTGAGGAATTTTATTCGACAGATGTTTTATGGTGTTGTCTCTGTTCACTTTGCAGGCACATGGGGTTTAAAGTCTCTGAATTCTGGCCAGGAAAACGAAGAGCATAGGAAAAAGAGGTAATAAGATTACATTTAGTATGCAAAATACATAGCGTGGTGGTTTAAAGTCATTAGACCCGATGCTACAAGGACACTTAAGGTTTAGAACATGTAGTCACAAATATCTAACATGATAAACACATCACTTGGTTGAGATAAATACTAGAAACCCTTTGTTGTCAATGATAATTACATCGAAGATACACTAATATTAAAGGTACATGACCTCACACTGAACATAAGAGCAAAATAACAACTGTACATGGCACTAATTCTCCCCTTCTTTTAGTAAAACTGGTTAGTTCCCAGCTCTTTTTTCGCTGGATGATTGATTTTTTTTAATGCTAGCGACCCAATTTTCATTGACTTCTTCTTCTTGACAACTTAGCTCTCTAAAAGTGACAACAAAGCACCCTGTGGGCTCCATGGATTTACAGTGATGGGAGATGAATTGGGGTAATTAATTATTAATTAAACATGCTGTCATTTGTTGTAGCACTTCCTTGGGACATGGACCCGTTAGGGGTGGGCAATATGACCTAAAATTCAGATCACAGTATTTTTGTTTTGTTTTTTAGGTGACTGTATTTTTACTGTATTACAAAACATGATAAATTCTTGTCAATAAGAGTACATACTGTATCTTAAGAAAGACAAAATGGATGTGCCAATTTGGCTCCAAATATGAATGAGAAAGAGGTTTTTCGCTCCCCCTGCTGTTGATTTTTAAATTATGTATTGATGTATGAATATTTTCTTTAGTGGTTTACTTAATGATCAGAGGCTGCTTTCAGTCATTTTAAACGTTTCCATGCACACATTAATGTTTCTGCAGCAAATATCATGGGGCATTTAAGCAGCATAAATAAAAAGCAGTAGTTTTAGTTAATTAAACTCGACATAGGAAACAGAACTAAACTTTTAGCCTCTGAAATTATCAATGAAGTACTGTTCCTTGTCTGCAATGCACACAGCGCAGCAGCAGCAGCGGACAGCAGCTCTGATCTGCTCTCTGCTCTGTCCACATTTTAGGAAATGTGTTTCAAATGTTCCTCATTAACGGTGTAACCCATCACCCATCCACTATTAATCAGAATCTTTGTTTTTATGACTGATCCGTCGATTAACCACGGAGCAGCAGATATAACTTCAGTCCGTGAATCACTAATTTTTATGACTAATGTGCCTTGTAAATAGCAGGAAAACACTGCACCTTTGACTATAGACCAATGTTTTTTTGTTGTTGTTTTTTTGGCACCTGACCACACCTCATTCTAAGACCAGCACAACCGTGGATCGACAGATGAGCGCAAGAGCATTTACAAAAATTGGGTGCTTGGGTGTGAAAATGACAGCTGATCAATTAACTAGCAGACAATCTCCCCACGGGTACCTGTCCATTCATTGATTCCCTCTTTCCTCTCTCTGTCTCTGTCTCTCTCACTCTCTCTCTCTCTCTCTCTCTCTCTCTCTCTCTCTCTCTCTCTTTTTCTCTCTCTCTCACACACACACATACACACACACACACATACTCTGCATTCACTAAATCATGATCATGTGCGGGTTAACTCTGATAAGTTAGTCTTTGTTCTTAACCATAACGCTGTACATGTAGTAGCACCCTGTACATAGATGCTAGCGTGGGTGTTAAAACCAAAATGGTTACCGGTTTAATGATAAACCGCAGTAAAATTCCTGACAGTCAGTATTACCGTTTCAAATTGTAACTATCATAAAAACGGTTTGATCACCGCACTTTGAAAAGCTCCCTGTAAATGCAGTCCAGCTTCAACAAAAGTTTGCCAACAGACGCAGGAGCAGCAGTGTGGGTTTGTTTTGCGACAATTAAAACATGGCGAAAGGCAGCAACAGCATTCTGGAGATTTTCCAGCCTTCTAAAAGAGTCCAAGTCTTGTTGTATTTGGTTTTATAAAAGTGCTGAGGGATACTTTATCGAAGATGGTCACCCTGTCTGTAGAACATGTAGAAAGAAAGTCGCAACAAAAGGCTTTTATTATTTTAATGGTTATGCAAATGAAACGTTTACTTGGGGTTTTCAATATAAAACTTGGTGTGTATCAGTACTTTTTGAACATTTTCAGCACATTTTAACAACACTGCGATTAGACTTTTAACCGCAATATATTTGGTCACTATAATAGTGATGTGAAATTTTTATACCCTGTCATCTCTAGTGTGTGCTACTGTAAAAACGATATTGCAAAATTCATGTTGTGGCAGAACGGGACTCCGGTGATGGTTCATTTTTATTACCTTCTCTCCATCTGCACTAAATGCAAAAAGGTGAAGTAGATGGGTAGAAAATCCAGGCTTGGTGCATCCCGGGGACCCAGGGGTCTAAAGGGCAACACACAGACACAGTGTATGATGCACGTCTAAACACTTTTCCCGTCAGTTTTTTAGTTTGTAGTATGTCTCCAATCAAGAAAGAAATACCCCCAAAATATACCTTTTTTAAAAAAGAAGTGTATTGTCAGCAAACTACAAACGCTTTACAGTCGCCTTTCAAGTTAGTAGTGGGTGAGTGTTTAAAACTAAAAAAATAGATTTTGGGTAGAGCATCACTTTAACTGCTTTGAAGGAAACCACAAACCTTCATGTTAACAGCTTGAAGCCTTCTTAGATAGGCATGTACAAGGCTGGCTGCTCTTTAAAGTAACACCCCTCGAATAGTTGTTTTACTGGCGCTGTAGGAAACTGGAGGCTGTTGGTCTGGGGCTGGGAGACATCTGGGGAAAATGCTCCTTCAGCCATTCGATGTGGCGGTACAAGCAACTTGGGCGATGGAGTTGTTTTTGCATTTTGAAACAAGGCAGGTTTGAATTAATGGACTTAATTTGCAGTGTTACCTTAAACACATATCTTCATTGACTTGCATAGATACTTTCCAGAAAAAGTGTTAGCAGGCTCTGCTTCGATGCATTTGTGTTTAACAAGATAGGATGGTGTGTTTATCACAACAATCTGGCACGGGTTAGGTGATTCTCATGACCTAAAATGCCTGATTGTAGGGCTTGCAATTAAATTTGCTTTCCTCTGTATTGCTGTGCAGCAGCATGACTTGACAGATGAACTGAGCTAAAATTCAGCAATGTGAAGGATTGTTCCCAGTTTCATGCCATCCACCAGACTTGTGTTAGGGTGGTGATAGCTCTGCTACCGGGCCTCCAAATAGTACATTACACAACATGGCCAGATGTGCATATTTAGAGGGCATGCAACTCTTAATGAGACAGTCAGAAGTCTTGTTTTCTTACAGAGTGAGGCGTGAAGAAGCATGTTAACAGCAACCAGATCTGGTTTCATTAGAGGTTTCTTTTTTTTTTTTCTTTTTTTAAAATAAAATATCACACTGATTCAATGCGACAGTGTGTCAGTATGCCTTTTATAAATGAAGTGCCAGTGAGAGAAATCTTCAGTAGCATGGCATAAATACAAATGTGGGAGCCCTGTATACGTACTTGTATAAATATGTTTTTATCTGTGGTTGCCAGGGCTTTGCATAGTGAAAATAATTAACTCTAAATGTTAATTAGTGGGGCAAATTAGGGCAGCAACAAATAATAAGCATTATCAATTATTGTTTTTTTGATTACTCAAGAAGTGATTGTTTAATCTATTAAAATGTCATAAAATAATCATTCAGTTGCTTGTTTTTTTCAAACCAGCAGTCCATAACAACAATGTATTCAATTCACAGCAATATAAAACAGAGTAAATCAGTAAATTCTCATATTTGTACAGTGGGTAGCTGAATATGTTTTTTCACAGTCTATTATCAAAGTTGTTACCGATTCATATTCTACCCGTTGATTAATTGACTCCACACAGTGAAAGCCCCGTAACCTCACGGCTGAGTCTCAGTCCCCTGTTGGTAGATGGATGTCAAGTGCATGTTATTACAAGCAACTGTGCAGGAGCCTCGATAGTTGGAATATAAGGTATATACTATCCTAAGAAAGGTTCTGAACTCTCTCACTCACACACACACACCCACACACACACACACACACACACACACACACACACACACACACACACACACACACACAGAGACACACACACACACACACACACACGTCACACGTCACACACACACACACGTCACACTTGCAGACATAGACTGCCCCACAGAAGTCTGAACCTCTTACATGAGTGACTCTGCTGCGTACGTTTTGGGCAGATGGATGTCTGCAGGTTAAACAGAGATTTTTCAGGGTTAGGGTTAGTATGAGGTTATGTAGTTCAGAAGAGGACAAAAAGGATTTTATCATCAAAATTTGACTGAGAGAGGAAAGTATACCTCCTGCACCCCTTTCAATCATACAGAGTGATTTCATTTGTTGTCTGTGTGTGTGTGTGCGTGTGTGTGTGTGTGTTTGTGTTAGCCAGTTATCTAGTGTGCCACTGCCTTAGAGCATCTCTTTACCACAGTCTTGTTTATTTAACTACACACAGAAATGTGTTAGCATTTAGCTGAGCCATATTTACTGTAGTAGTAGTAACAAGTACTGTATATGGTAGTCCATACTGTTGTTTTGTTGTTTCATCCATTAATTATGAACATGCTGTCTAACAAACCAAGTCTATGAGATTAAAAACTAAAGCAGCTTTTTGTCCACAAATCCCTTGTTGTACCCCCTTTCACAGGAGGCTACTGTAAAGAAGGTGTTCATGTCATATGTTACAATGAAAATACCAATATTTTCTGATAACAAATATGAATGTGCTAGTGCCGTTATGGATAATAAGTGTTCTGTGAATTTGTGTCACATTCATTAAGGATAAATGGGGGTTACATTTTAAGTTCATTCACATACCACAGCTGATATAAACTTGCAGTAAAAGTCTTACAGAATGATATAACTAAAACAATAACTCAACAAACAGCAAGAGTTTTGAGAAAGATTTTGAAATAACACATTTAATTTACCCTAAGTAATTTTGCTGATTACTCTTCTTGGTTGTTAGTATTTCAGTTGTTGTTTTGCAGCACAAGAAAAGCTTTTATTACCTAAATCAGATGAGTTTTTTTGTGTTTATGGAACATCTGGATGGTCAGGCGTACTAACAACCTCGTGTAAAATGCCTATCAGGGATGTTCAGTTAAAAATAGCAATTAGGGTTAGACATCCCATCGTTGTCATTACTCTTCCCTTCGTGTACTAATGCCAAGTGTGTGTTTAGACATAAGCTTTGGGGTTCCGTGGTGAAGAGAATCAAGGATAAACAGGTTGTTATGGTGGAAAAATACACCATTTGATAACATTGTGTGGTGTAGGAAAGACAAAGGGCTTGGAGCTAAAATACTTTGAATACAGCAGAAGAGTGTCAGTTGTCTTTATTTGTAGAATATGTTTAATGTTGTTTTTCTCTCCACACTGTTGTGTTGGAATGGGTGCCCATCAAGTGATTTCTTCTGCTAAGTTCTGAGTAGATAATTTGCTTGTCTTTAAATGGAAAAACATTTTACTATAAGAAAGTCTAAATTAATTATTAGTTTGAATGGTGTCTGCATCTTTCTCTCCACAGGGGACTAACAGGAGGTGTATGTTGCCATTCGCCGTAGTTTCCCTGCCACTACCATGAGTTGGAGTTTCCTGACTCGCCTGCTGGAAGAAATCCACAACCACTCTACATTTGTGGGCAAGATCTGGCTCACTGTCCTCATTGTTTTCCGCATCGTGCTGACAGCCGTAGGAGGGGAGTCCATCTACTATGATGAGCAGAGCAAGTTTGTCTGCAACTCGGGTCAGCCAGGCTGTGAGAATGTGTGCTACGACGCCTTTGCACCACTCTCACACGTCCGCTTCTGGGTTTTCCAAATCATCCTGGTGGCCACGCCTTCGCTCATGTACCTGGGCTACGCTGTCAACAAAATTGCTCGGACAGAGGAGCAGGCGGACAGCGGGGGAGTGAGCGGATTTCCGCGGAGGAGACCCAAGAAGCCCTATCTTGCAGGCAGAAAGCAGCATAGGGGCATTGAAGAGGCTGAGGATGACCAAGAGGAAGACCCGATGATCTATGAAATGGCAGAGGTGGAGAGTGATGGTGGTGGAGCAGCAGCAAAAGGAAACAGTAGTGAAGCACAAGCAAAGGCCAAGGTGCGCCACGATGGACGGCAGCGTATCAAAGAGGATGGACTGATGCGTATTTACGTCCTTCAGCTCTTGACACGTTCCCTGCTGGAGGTGGCTTTCTTGTGTGGACAGTATGCCCTGTATGGATTTGCTGTGCCTGCCACTTACGTGTGCTCAGACCTGCCCTGCCCACACAGGGTGGACTGCTTTGTATCAAGGCCCACTGAGAAAACTATCTTCCTCCTCATCATGTACACAGTCTCCCTGCTCTGTCTGTCACTCAATATATGGGAGATGCTTCACCTGGGCATTGGTACCATCTGCGAGATTGTACGCACCCGTCGGGTACAGCTCCCTAACGATGAGCTGTACGGGCTGACACTTGCACATGGAGCTCTTAATGAGGCGGGATTGAGCGGAGAGGATTACAACAGCTACCCTTTTTCTTGGAATGCACCATCAGCTCCACCTGGGTACAATGTCGCCATCAAGCCTCTTGTGGTAACTACAGGGCACCACGACCAGCCACTACCCATCACTGATCTCAATAACACCAAGATGGCGTGCCGGCAGAACCATGTTAACATTGCCCAAGAGGAGCGGCAGCAGTACGGCAATAATGATGAACACCCGTTTAGAGCAGGGATGGGAGACGCCCCCAGGGGTGTTATTAAGGACACCCGTCAGCCTCAGAACAAGCTTGAGGCTGACAATCCTGCCTACAGCCAGCCACAGAGCCACGGTCATAACCACAGCAAGCCTCACCGTGAACGCAAACACCGGCAGGGCTCCAAACACGTCTCAAGCAAGGTAGACGCGGACAGAGACAGCAGCACCAGCAGTGGCAGCAAATATGGAGTCATAAAGGGTTCTGAGTGGGTCTGAAATACAGATGGTGACTCATGTTGTTGTTATTTTTAATCAAAGTGCAAAACCTTCTCAAACCGACACAGTATTTAATTTGTGTCCTCCCCATTTACATTATTTTTAAGTGGCTAGTATAATACCATTAAAATAGTGACATGATATAAGTGATTATTAGTAACAGGATCTATCTTTTACCAGTCAACTGATTAGCTCTGTCCTGTGAAGATCAAACTAATAAATGATTTGCCACAACTATATAAAGTTAAACAGCCCTAATAATGCTCATGCCCTTATTATGATGAGCATCAGTTGTTACTTTACAGAGTCAGTATGTATACAGAGTTAGTATCCGGGTTTAAGTTACTTTAAGATAACAAAATAGATTCTGCTACTAATACCTTAAAGATAATGTAAAGGGAATGGGAAAAGATGTGACCCTTTAAGTATGTTGCTGGATAAATGTTTGTTTCCCTGGATAAAACATTTGATCACAGTGGAGTAAAAGTATCAGAATAACTGTATATTTTGCTAATTAGCTTTTGCCTGAAGATGTTGGTGCTGGATTTGATTCCCTTTGAATATGCAGAGGCTTCCATGCTGTAACCCAAGGTGCCTTACTTAAACAGCCAAAGTGCTGCTTCCTATTGTCTCTGCATCACTTCACACAAGTGAATCACAAAAATGTCCACATCACTCTAAGCCACAATAAGAAGCTTAGTTTTACTGGATACTACTTTGGGTAGTTTCATTACCATCCAGGGGTTGAGCGTTGGATGATGATGTTGGTTGTTAGTATGCAAGACTGCCGTGTTATTTTCACAAAACCAAATTTTGGTGTGGATTGGTTGTTTTCCCCAGCCATAAATGAGAGAGTATGTATTCACTTGGTCAATGTTCAGTGTTTCTGTGTATTTCATGGGCGGAGAAAAGAACTTCATTAACGTTTTGACATATTTTGAAATGGAAGTGTTTGGTAAAGTCTAATTACCTTACCCTGTTGTTAAACTGTTCATTATTGACATATTTAAGTTTAGTTTGTTTTCAGTTTTTTTGCTAAGAAGGGAACCATTAGTCTCTTTTCTTATGTCATTTACATGACAAAACCTAACCAGTGCATCTGGCGTGTTGTTTTTTTTCAGGCCTGACTTTAAGAATTCCTTGTCATTAATACACACTTTTATTTCCAGATTTTCAAATTGAAATGTCATTAAGGCGAGTCTTTTGCACTGTGCCAGTGTTTTTGTGAAAATAATATTTTTATGACCAAAAAGTGCATGTTTTGAATAAAGAATTAGCATTTGTCACGTGGTCTTTTTTTTTAGTGCCATGACAGTATACAACACAGCAATATTAGTTTGAATCATCCAATGGGTGGAATGCTGAATTTTCAACTAATAATGAATATATTTAATGTAAACAATAAACATATGGGTTACAGTTTACTCTATGAAGGCAAGTAAGATGCAAATGGCCAATGTTTCTTAATTGAGATTACTCTATTTACGACACATTGCCACCTGCTGGGCTGGGAGGGAAAAGCCTGGCTTTGCTCACAAATGAACTATCTATTGATTATCCAAAATGATCCATGTCGGATTCCGTGTTTACTAAAACATGGCCATTTTGTACAGGTCAAGTTTTCATTTTACAAGTCCTTATGATAGTTACTGTTTTTGGTTTATTTATAATAAGTAGCATCATCATCATCATCAACCTCTTCATAAGTGCAACCTATATTGTATTCTTTTTGTATTCTCTAAGATTTTATTCATCTCTGTTACTAAGGGATACGTCAGAATAGCTCATACTGGAACTGACAGGTGAAGTGAACATGAATTGATGCATAGTAGTAATTTAAATACACAAATTTCACTCTGAAAACGGATCATACTGTATGTTGCACCAGATCCAACTCTTGTGTTATGTGTTAGGTATAGCATTTATTACTACTTGATATTCTTTATGGGTAAAAATTATATCTTTAATCTAAGAAATTCCCTTTTTTTTAAAAACTTTTTTTAAATGAACATTTTAAATTTACAAAATACAAGCTATACAACAAACAGCACATTGGTGACATAATTGATAAATAAATCAAAGAGAGTACAAAAACAGACAATTAACGCAGCGTGTTTCAGGAAGTGACGTCACCTTTACGTTCACGTCTCCGCCAGTGTTTTTAAAAAAGCGGCGGTTGTTGCTCGAGCACCGTTTGGTTCATCAACAGGGTTTATCTCTTTATCTCAATTCTCCAGCAGAGTGACAACACGTAAGTGGGTTGTCTGTATTTATTTCCCCCCTACGTTGTTGTGAATGTTTTATTTTTTATTATAAAGTATTAAACCTCGTTAATAACTAGTTACCGTTGAACGCGTTTGTGGCCCAGGCGTGAGGGAAGCTACATTCAGCTAACTATGCTAACTGCTGCTCAGCTTTGTTAAGGTTGCTCACTAATGTTAGACAGGGAGGTGTCTACGTTTATCACGCTTAAACTGCTCTACGTGTTGTTTTCTGAAGAATTTGTTGATGGAAAGTAAAAAAATCTTTTCACCTTTTCATCAAACTATGGGGAATGTATCACCATGGTATTGGCCCTTTCCGGACGGATCTGCTTTGCCGCAGTTTCCGGTCTTTTCGTGTTGCTTTTACTTTCTGATCACCACGGAAGTGCAAGTAGAATTAATTTACACACTTCCAAGAATCCACAAGTGAAGTTTCATACTTGTACATGAGCGTTTACATGTCAGATTAGTAAAATAAAGTGACCCTGATGAGAGAAAGCAGGAAGAACGTTTGGACGATACTCAGTCTAAGTGGCCCAGGTGGTGGTTTACATTAAACATGTAAATCAAAATAATTATTTACGGCGTATTTTGGAGCTGTTAAAGCATGTCATTTTATTGTGAAGGACTGAAGTATGGTCCTGGATGTTTTGACAGCATTGATGTTAATACGGACGACCAGCAGCTCCCAGTGTTTACCGAGGAGATCGGGGTGTCCGATTGGTACACGGCTAATTCACCGGTGTTAGCGTCCATTTGACCACTCTTGTAAACATAAAGATAAAGCAGCCCGTTAAAACGATATTTGGTTCCAAAGATGAGAAGTTAGACTTTAGTTTAACACCAATAAAAGAACTCAAAACATTACACCATACTTTATATTTATAGGTTAAACAGAAAGTGTTTAACTAATAGAAACTGTCCCCATCATTTCGTTCATGATTATGGACTGATATAAATAAGGTACGTTATTAGTTATTATTTATTAATCCCTAAGAAAATTATTGTTCCAGATTGCTCCAAAATGGCAGTAACAATTACAAAAACAATCGCAATATAAGAAAGCAATAACAAAAACTCCCTTTCTACATCTAACGCCGACGATGTTCTCCGTATCTAACTCTGTGAATGGATTCTAACCTGTACTAACACACTAACATCCTGACACTTATTCTTCTTTTACACTTTATTCTTGTTGATAGGTTCAAATGTTTTTTTTTTAGTTTTACTGTCGTTATTTACTCTGTGTGCCCTGAATTGAATTGAATTGAATTGAAAAGAGCATCAAAAAGGTGAAATATAAAAATAGTGTTTAAGGAGTATAGTGCAAATTGCATAACCTAATGTAATTAAAATATATTGCACATGATAATGAATATAATGTAGCCCATGGTATTGAAATTAATATTGCACATGATGGTGACCGTTAATAATGAACATAATATTGGTATTGTTTTGCTGAGTAAGATTGTCGGTCTTCCTTCCTGCAAAAAGGGGAGAACATCATTGTTGTCTCACTTGAACCTTGGTGAACTTGTATTGGGTTATGTAAATAATTTAGAACATATTTTATGAATTGTTAACAACTGTTTATATATGGACCTTTGCGTATGCAGACTTAAAAGCTCAAATTAACACCTGTGCTTTGTTCTCTCTTATGAAAAAATGGGATCCTGGTGTTTTCCTGTAAAGGTGTGAGCGTCTTTACTGCTCCAGGATCATGCAGCACCAGCAGTATGCAGAGGAGCAAGGCCTTCTGGGCTCACTGTGTCCTGGGCAGAAGAAGCTGGAGGGGAAAACCTTCTACCTGGACAGTGTGAAGAAACGCTCAACTGCTCTGCTTTTGGAGGCTGTACCTCTTCTAGGAGGGGTAAGTATGTGTGAGGATGAAGGCAGTGTGCCTGTGGATCCACTGATGTGGACATGTGGTTATTATTTGAGCTAGGCAGTTACATTTAGATATAAACTTATCATGCAATAATTCAGTACACCAATTTGTATCTTTTCTGGCTACAAAATCATAGAGAAATCAAACATTTTTGTCTGATCGTTGGCAAGAAAAATGTTTGGTTTGTCTGTAGTTGGGTCTAGTGATTTTGGGCACTACTTATTCAAAACTAACGGTGCACCACATTACAATAAAAGTTTATGAAACATACATTGTGACAATTTTTCAATCGTACAGGTCACGTACAGGTGCTTGAAATCCTGAAAATGCTTGAATTTTAATGTTGTCTTTTCCAGGTTTGAAAAGTGCTTGTACTTTGGATAAAGTACTTGAAAATGCTTGAAATTGTATCCACATTTTTTTTATAAAGCAATGACTGGAGATAAGCTGCTGACTGAACTGATCTTGTTTACCGTATTTTACCCTACCCAATGCTTTAAAAAGAGTAGCCAGGTGGGAATTTTAACTAATACTGTCACCCTGGTCAGTTGAATACCAGCTGAGGTTCAAGTTAGATTTTGTAGATGGAAAGCTAAAGGTCTGACTGGCAGATGTCTCTTTTCTTTCTCATTCTGAAGAGGGTCGAGAGTTTCCTGCACAAGGATGTGGACTTTGTTGTGACTGGAAGCCAAGAGGGCCTAAAAGAGCAGAAGTGTACAGACACCAAAGCAGGGGCAAAGGAGGCAAGTGAAGAAGCCCAACGTCCTATAATGCAGCGAGAGAGCATCCTCAGCAGCGACAAACGGCGACCAGGAACTCCTAGACCACTGGTACTGTGCATCAACCATGCTTTTTTTCATTATTATGACGGGAATAGTGTAAACTGTCATATTTATATGAGAAAGGATGAAAATTCTACATAAAATTATTAAAAAAACAAATACATTTTATACAATCTGACTCTTTATTGGTCTTACTTTCATTACCAACTAATTTAGATAATATTCCAGTGGATGCTACTAGGAAGTTTACGCTAGAATTAAATGTGTATCTGTGCTGTACCTTTCTCTACAGGCCTGTGGCAGCCGTGGGAAGGCCCTGCTGGAAAAAGCCATTCACAACAATGTAAGTGTCTGTGCAGTCGACGTATGGTCTATCTTGTAGAACTGAGGGCTTTATTTTTTGTGGATACTGGTGAGATCTGAAGACTGGCGTGGTTTGTTATCCTCACTTGATTCTGATGGATCTGTCTTGTAGGAACGACTGCAGAGGTGCAATATTTTGGCCAATGCCCGGTCATGGGGAGTGAAGATTTTGTACGTGGAGGGTATCCTTTTGACTGATAATATGGTTTGATGCTAGTTAAATATCTGGCTGGCATGTGTTCATATCTGTAGTGCAGTGAACCTCTACGCGCAGCAGATGGCACCACGTGAGTATTTTGTTCTGTGCTGCTATTTCTTACTGATACCAGTTAAAGAGATTAACAGCTGTTAACAGCATAGAAATGTCACATTCTTATTTACTTAACTTTGTGTTGAAGTCTTGTATTCTTCCTTAATGTAGTATCAGATGTCCTTTTATATATGAAACAGTTGACCCGAGAGAGCTTCAGTGCTAAAAACAAGAGGTCGGAGGTAAGGTGTTTGTGCTGAGTGTTTTCACTTCAACAGATATTCAAACGTAGCAGTTTTAACACAAAAGAAAAAATACAAGCACTATTAATATTGCTGTATTATAATGTACATCAGCCTTTGCTCTTTATTATTGAGTCTTATTTAAACTTTATTTTATTTCTTTTAGAGGGCTTGCACCAAACAACAAGGTTCCCATGTTGTCAAAGGTTAGTTCATGTAATGTGTTTATTCCCTAACAATACTGTATCACTGTAGGTGTAAGTGTTTATTTAATTATCTGTCTTCACTTGTCCTTGTCTACAGCTGCAGCTTTGAGGTCTCCCTATCTTAAAATTGAAGACTTAAGCAGGTGGGTTGCATCCCTCATTCAGTGCAGATTGGTTATTTTCTCTCTAACAGAGCACAGAGATTTAAATAGGAAATAGGAACTGTCTGTCCTGCTCTGCAGAAATCTCCTTAACTCCTGAGGGAGATATCCGGCTCTTTTTCAGCTAATTGCTGCACTGTGTTCGCCAGCTAGTTGCTAACTTTGTCTGTCGTCTGTTTGGTAACGGGCAGGATGTGTATGTTGGGTTTGTGGGGCTTCTTTGTTAAAAACAAACGCACTATAACATTCTGTAAAGCTGAGGGAATCTGTAGGTTCGGGTGATATTTCTTTTCAGGTTCATCCTTGAAAAGTGTCATGCTGCTTATTACTGCTTCAGCCTTTGAGTTCGCTTTTTTAAACTTTCTTAACTTTTATTCTCTTTTTGTTCGTGCTGTTTCTTCACCCTAACTTCTGTGAAGTTCTAAAAATGATTTTCCCCTGGTATTATTAAAGTATCTCTGATTCTGATCACTACGATGGGCCCAGTTCTCATTGTTTTTTAATACATTGTTGTCGTAAAATATCAGTTATAGCTGATTTAATCCTGCTTTTTAAATTCAGATAATTAAGAAAGACAAGGCAAAGGGAAATTTAGTTTGGTTTTTGTTTTTTTGTTTGTTTTTTTGCCTGCTCAGGTTCGTGTCATGGTTGTTTAGTATCAGATTAGATCCTTTTTTTTTGGAGTGAATAATGGCAGTGAAACGACAATGAGTGGCAGTGGCCTGTCCTGTGTTTCCTACCCCCATGGGCACTAGCTGTAAAGGTTTGCATTTCAGCCCAGATGATTTTCTTAATTGAACCTGTTGAGGAGTCCCATCGTGTAATGTGACAAGCTCCCCCAGTGTCGCCGCTCCCCAGGAGCCCGGAGCTCAAGCGGATACAGTTTCTATTCGATGAGGCTTTGCAAGCTCCACTGCCTCTTCCTGCTGGGGATCTCTATGTGCTAACAGGTCTTTTCTTTTGCCCTCTCATCTAAGTTAATTGAAGTGCTCCCATGACATCTGAAACACTTTGAATAGCCGGGGTTCATCTCAGATGTGAAATCTCACGTTCAGTTTTGCAAATAGGATTGAAATATTTTAAATTTGAAAATGATGATAATAATCCCAATATTCGTCAATCTGTATTCAAATTTTCCAGCGTTGTTGTCTTTCATATAGAACTTTTCTGATGCTAAAATGTTTTTATTTGATTTTCATTTTGTTCATTAAAATGTGTATTTATTTTCATGTAACCAGGAAATACAAGCCTCTGCATATGCAATCTATGACCTTCCCCACCCTGTGGTATTCGGGACGATTCAGTCCCTTTGAGTGTCCTCCTCCCCGATTTGAAAAGCCGACAGAGCCAGGACAAAATAAAACGAGGTTGGTTTGACTAGCCTTATTTGGATAGACCGTTGTTCTACTAATAAACAGTTTGGTTTCAAAAGTCTGTTATTATGGATTTCTCATAATTGTGCTTCATTCTTTGTAATTAGGGAGAAGGAAAAAGTTGAAAGCAGCATTCAGGACAAATCTCAGACCCCACTCAGCTGTAACCCTTCACCTCTGCGGCCACGGAAAAAAGATTTGTCTTACTGTGAATGCTGTCATCAACCATTCACCAATCTGGAGGAGGTGAAAATCTTTAAGAATTTAC
Source organism: Echiichthys vipera (assembly GCF_963691815.1). Classification (NCBI taxonomy): domain Eukaryota; kingdom Metazoa; phylum Chordata; class Actinopteri; order Perciformes; family Trachinidae; genus Echiichthys; species Echiichthys vipera. The sequence goes on along the minus strand of NC_139843.1, from coordinate 11,340,245 downwards.
TTGTTGCAATATAACAGATTTTCTTTCCTTCATTGTTTGGCTTATATTTACATCTGTGACCTGTGGTCTTTGTTGGCTCTTGCAGCACTTGCAGTCTGATCAGCATCGCACATTTGTACTGGATTCCTCAAACTACAACGTGATGGACCAACTTGTGGCTGTAATGCTTCCAGGATTCAACCCCCATCCAGCTCAACAATCACAAGAAACACTGAACCGGTGAGTTTTGATTAACACCTGAAAAATAACTCCTCTATTCCTATTCACTGGAACACAATGAGTTTTCTGTGTTTAAATGGATTTTTCGTATTTTCTATGTCCTCCTCCTAGACCACCAACTCCTTTGCCCATCTGTGAACTGGAGCCTCTCACTGATGCTGAGACGGAGCATGCTGTTCGGGCCCTGCAGAGACAAGGCTCATCCACTATTCACATCTCCAGCCCTATTAAGGGTCCTCTTTCCTCTGGCCCAACCAACCCATCACTAGAAGTTCAGTTACCCATCCCAAATATTCAGCCTTCCACTTATAAGACAGACTGCCAGCTCCCCAACAGCCATCCTCACACCTTTAGTCCAACCATGCCTGTCTTGGATATTGAACCACATTCCCACAACTCAGCCAACCAGCAATGCCCATGCCCATCCCCTGACCCTTACTCCCTGCCTCCGGTCCTCAGCCCACAAATCCGTTATCCCTCCTACAATATGGAGCCAGACTGCCTGTACTCAGAGCCGCCTGTCCTCAGTCCTCAACCATACACTGCAGAGGAGGCTCTGGACAGACACACTTCTGAAATGGACACTGCAGAAAGTGTGTGTCTTTCTGTCCCAGATCTTATCTCAGCCCCACTTATTCAATCTGTGACAAATGCAGGAGGAGTAAAGGGACCAAATCAAGAAAGTCTTTTAGGTTTTAGTGGAATCTCCTGTTACACCACAGATGGTTTGGAGTGTGCTCCAAACCATTTGTGTCGTAGATCTCGTTCCCTCCCTCGACAGTCAGCGACGGCACCAAACCCCAAAAAGCGTTGTAGATCAGCCAGTCCTGAACACAGCCGGAGCAAAAGGAGGAGGACTACAGCTGAATTTAGCTACAGTGGTAGCTGGACTCAACAAGGGCATACATCTGACAAACCAGAAAGTGACATTATGGCGAAATCTGAGACTCGTTTATTTGATACGGTCTCTTGTCAGATAATACAGTCCTGTCCTAACCCAGAGGTCTCTTCAACATGCACTGTGGAAACGCTTGGTTCAAAACAGACTTTTACCATGTTTCGTGTTCCTACTGGTGAGAATTTCTCTCAGGCACCAAATCAAATGGACGTTTCAGGTCATGGTGGCTCTTTTGTGGCTGATCATCCATCATGGCCTCTCTCTTCAAAAGCAAAGATTTGTGATCCTCCACTTGAGTTCCCCAATGATAAATCTCGCAGTGGGTTTTTCAGTCAAGACTCCCAACGTTCACTGTCCCACTCCACCTCAGTGTGCATCGAGTCGGCCCTCATCCCAGACTTGGCCACGCTCTCTCAATCATCAGACTCTGACTGGGACTGTGGCCTGCTGTCACGGCTTGGACCGACCTCTGCTGCTCTTCAGTCACCCACTGAGCTTAGCTGCGAGCTCAACCAGGAACTCCTCCACGTGCCGTGCACCTGGATGCACGACACCAGCTATGAGTCACGTCTACACACTGTCCTTCAGCCGGCAAATCCAGCAACTTCACTGTGTGGGGAAGAAATGGACCCTTCAGCATTTTCCAGGACTGTGGTACAGATTGTTGAGGTTCAGCACTGATGGTTATTTTCTTGGTCATTTCAAAGAACTGGAAGAACCACTACCTGCAAGGCACCTGGAGTAGAAAGTCTTTGACTTTGCAGTGTCATATCACTGCAGGAAACAATGGGCAGCACTTAAGATCATACATGAAGTCAATGAAATGTTCACTGAATAAATATTTGAAACTTAGTGCAAACTAAAATTTAATATTTAGCTGTTTTTACAGATGGAGATTTAAATTTTTTGGTTGAAGTACACGTTCTTTAGCAGCTGCTGCTTCTTCCTATGAATTTGATGAGCGTCCATTATCATTTTTCCTCTCATCCCCTAATCCTCTTCGTGCACAACCCTAAGCAATATTCTGTATGTTGTGCTGACTGCAGCCTTTCAGCAGCTATGTCCGGGAACACATGGAGGTATTGAGAATTTAATGAGGCTTTTCTGAAAGGGACATTACTCAATTACTGTAAGTGCTGCGTCTGGACCAGATCCCACTTGTGCCGGTGTTGATGAGGCGTTTGTAGAGTGGAGGACTCGCACAACCTGCGAGACAGAAATCTGTCTAATGTCAAATGGCTTTTTACTGCCCTTTGAAGGTCAGCCAGAGGACTGGCTTTGTCAAGGGGAGATGACTGCTGCACAGTGGTGCGCTGCAGCTACAGGGAGGTTTATTATCTTCCTGAAGTGTAAGGTCACCTACCATTAAAGACTTGTCAAAACTAGACAAGTCTAATATAAATAGACAAAACTAAAAACACTGTTGTCTAAGAAATTGCACCTTCTTCTGAATATCTTACATGGACACTTAAAACAGATGCAGAGAGCAACAAGCAAAGAAAAACCACTCATGTCAGTATGTGGAAGACAAGCGGTTCTTCTCGGAAAATGTGAAGTCAATTCTTTTGTTTTTAAATAAATGATTTTATCCATGAACATTTCCTGCTGCTGAGTTCAGAAAAAAGATGTTTCTCCCGTAAAGCAAAGTGAAGAACTATTAGCAGTTGCGGACTGTAATTCTTAATAAATGCTGACTGTTAGTAGGCTAAAGGAGAGCCGAACGGGGAGGGAAGGAAGGGGCAAGGGCGGCAGTGGGTCGATGTGTCCCGTTTGGCTCATCAGCCCAGATTCCAGCTGACACAAACAATATTTGATATCTCAACCCCAACCCTTCTTATGTAACCCTTAACTATCCAGATTTGTTGGAATTAAGGGATCATTTGTATGGGTATAGGTGAAAATATCCAACATGGAGTGAAGGGTTCAGGTGAGATAAAGACTCAAAATGCCAAATGGATGGATTGTAATCGACAGTCAGTTTGATCCTGTATATTTAAATGAATAATCAGACTTCATTCACCAGCTCTTATTACACCACCTTCCTCCACAGATGGAGTTTGAACACTTGTCACACATGTACGCGTACTCATCTGGTTGGGACTGAAAGTTCACTTATTGTTTTGGGTCAATCATTAATGTTCAGTATAAAAGTGCACTAATGACTAAAGAAAGGTATTAAATATTTAAAATAGTTTATTATTGTATTAGTTTTACCAACTTTCAACAGCATTTTATTTAAATGAGCTTCAAAATAAGAATACTTAAAAATCTTCCAAGTTTAACAACCAAGGCTGTTCTAAGATTGGAAGAAAAATGTGTAGGACCTGATCACCCAGGAAGATGCTGACTGTCCTACTCACCTGTGGGTAGGTCAGCCTTTCTTTCCTTTTTTTTTTTTTTACACCTTTTTGGGATCCAGAACACTGATCTTCAGTCACCAATACCATGAGGGCAAACTTAATAATGCATTTGAAGGGTTTGTTTATATAGGAGTATTTAAAAAGGAAAACAAACACATTACATCCTCATGTCAAATGCATTTGAAACGTGTTGCTCTGCAGTAGAAAATAGGCTCTTTGTCAGAAATGGGATCCATGTTTTCTTGTAGAGACAATATTTTAAGTTTCATAGTTTATTATTTATTCTATGTATTATCGGGGGGGCACACTTGGGTGCCCGGACCTGAGTTTTGGACCCATCAAAGAGCGTGGGAGGGCCCATCAAACCCCACGTGCTCCTTGTGTCCAGGTTCCAAGGCTCCTCGCGCATCCTCATTGCTCCAATCAAGCCCAGTATCGTTAGGCCAGAGTGTGTGTTCCCGCTACGGAGCTCAGTGACACACAGACACACACACACACATACACACACGCACCATGCTGCTGGAGCCGAGCACAGCAGCCTCGTCGGGGGGCTTTTAACTTGCTTCCAGCGTAAAGGGAGGGTGAGAAATGCGGGCGCCGCGTTTAAAGGAACCCCGCTGCTGTGTTTGTCTTCACTGTCAACAACGGTCCTGCTGCAGCTCCGCTCACGGCTCCCATCAGGTCCTTTAACGGCGCAGCACCGAGGAAATCCCTGGGACTATGCTCGCATCATGCTCGCTGTGAGATGCCTGCTGTTCGCTGCAGTGTGTGCACGGTACGCCGTGACGGGTAAGAAGCTCCTCCGACGCCTTTCTCTCATGTAACTGTTTAGTTTAGCACAGTGATTTAATAAAAAAGTACGTTTTCTGTTTATTGCATCCACTCAACCCGTTTAATAGAACAGAGATCGCGTGGTGTCAACAAGCAGCTCACCATCATCAGCTGTTGAATCCTGCAGAAATAAGACATTTAACATCACGTTATGATTCACTGGACCTCACTTTGCTCCCCGGCACCGTGGTGCCTTGTGCACTGAAGCTGCTCTGGTTCTGTCCCCCTGCAGGTCTGAGGGAACTGGGGAGTCTGGAGGGGAGGCTGCCTCCTGCAGAGGAGGTCGTTCAGCCCAAGCGGCTCCTGCAACAGATTCACTCCCAGGAGGAGCTGCTCCACAGCCGCCTGGACACCCGGGTCAAAAACTACACAGCCGGAGCACACGTGAGTTTTGTCTGCACATGTGACTTATAGTATTGCCTTTCCTTTAATCTCAGTTTCTATATATTCTACATAAATCGATGTTGAGATCACATTGTGACCGAGGTCTCATCTGCACCTGGGTTATCATGTTTCATGAGTGGCTGAGTTCCCCCCAAACTAGATGAGATGAGGAAGAGATGAGTCAACTGTCCAACCTCTAACAAAGCTTCCACCCTCTGAAGGAATGATCCCATCAGTCAAACTTTAAATCTATTAAACAAAGATGAAACTGAAATGCAAAAAATTTGATTTGAGGATGAGGTCATTCCTCTTTTTACATCCATCTATTCATGCTGGACGGACTGTAAATTAAATGTTCCTGTTCTAGTTATAATGTGAGATTGTTTGTCCTGGCACTTAAGTCAACTTGTTTGTGATCAATTCTTAATTGCTTTTACTCTGTCCTTTAAAGAAACACGATTCCCAACACCAGGACCGCCGACAACCTTACAATAAAACAACAAATATTTGGGGACATTATAATGTAAATGTAATAAATGCATACTATAAAGATAAAGATATTATATTAGTTGAAAAGTGTACACAGAAAGAAGGCATTTTTATTTGTATTGCACAATTCAACAACAAGGTAATTCAAAGTACTTCACATAATACATTAAAAGCATTGTAAAAGAAACACATTAAACGTATGAAAGGTCATTTAAAACACGTAAAAGGTCATTTAAATCGTATACATAAAATATTGTTACAGTAAACATTGTTATGTATTTTGTAAAACTCTAGAAAATGGATGTACCGCTAACCTTCTTCGCTCTCTCCCGACCTGATTCACCCTCATTTGTTCTCTTTTTTTGAAGTCATGTGTCTGTAACTCCTACCTCGCCCTGCAACACCCTCCCCGCATGATGCCCAGCTTGCCCGGGTCAATACAGGCCAGAGAAAACTCAGCCCCCCACCCCCCTCCTCTAGCCGCCTCATGCCTTTCCATTCCATTAGATTATATTTCACACCTCTACCTGTCCTCTCTCGTTACCTTCACGATAAAAACGGTCTGTCAGTCAGCTGCAGACCTGTCAGTGGATATGACCAGGTCTGACCTTCAGCTGCCTTCTGTGGGCAGCTATCTCATGACCTCTCTTAGTCTGAGACTCAAGGAGCCCTTTGGAAAATGCGTGCTTCTTGATTTCCATTTCTAGTCTGATTGCTATCATGCTACAGAATTTGAATTTAGGTGTGAGGAATCAGCCGTAGAGTGACTCTACAGGCTGTAAACTACATGTTTAAATGTGTAATGGGTAATATTTACACATCCAAATGTTTAAAAACAACTAGACCTTTGTTATATATTCTGAGTCGTGTACTTAAATTATCACAAATGTTTTTAACGATGTTCAAACCAGAGAAATCTGTCATTTTAATCAATGTAACCGTTACATTTGGTTGTCAAGGGTGTCGCATCCCCTTTGCACACGTGTCAGAGTCGTGGTTTGTCTTTTTAATTCAGATTTAAGACACATTTTTACAATACGCCTTTTAGATCCTGGTCATTTTTGACTACGTTTTAAGCAGATGAAGGTTTTTAGTCATTGGGCGCCTGGATCTTATGTTACCAGAGAAACAAGTGGAGTAAATGTTAGCAGCACCTCCTCTGGGAAGTCTTATGTCTGCCGAACAACATCAGAGCAACATTTTTCGTTTTTCATTTGAAACCTTTTTTGGTGTTTTCACTGATTTTAATCAGCCGTACCATTTGTCGTGGAGAGGAGGAGAGCTCTGTGGGTAAGTCGGCCCCAGGTAAAAACCTCCTGAATGTTGAACACTGTCTGTGGACGGGTTTTGTCACAGTGGCATTGTTGCGTCACAGCCATGCAAGATGCAGTCATGAAACCTTGCAGGTGTGTAGCTGAGATCAAAATGAATGGCCCCAAGCCCTATTTGGGATCACGGCGGATGTGATCCTGTTACAGAATGGTCTCTAGTTTAGTTTTTATTATGCCACTGAAATGTGCCAAATGAATATTTGAGGAGATGGCTAATATTTTGTATTCATGCTAATCGTTGGTTGTTGTTTTTAATCAAATAAACCATTCAGTGACTTGACCTGAGATACTGTATGCTTTGTTAAAATTTAATATTTTGGATTTGACGTTAATATAAAACCAAACAATGAAGAAATCTCCACAGTCCCGGATGCAGCGTTCTTATCTCTGCTCACAGGCACCAGTGTGGGATTGTTATTGTACAGTATATGGACCCAGTGGAGGTTTAGATGGATACTAAGTGGTTTGCAGAAAGTGCACTGCAATACTAATGAGACTTGCCTTGCAGCTTGGTCAGTAAGCACTGATGGGAGCCACCACAGTCTTCTAATGTGGATGGGACTCACCTTGGAGCAAGGTTAGGCAGAGCCCCAAAACCCTTTGTCGGCCTCAGGGATGGATGAGGCTGTTGCTCCTTCAGGGAGAGGTTACTGAAATAGGATGTCCCTTTATTATATTTAACTTGCGTTGGTCTCTGCACATTTCAGTTATTTCATATTGAACATCCATCAATCTTCTTCCCTCCCTGACTCTCTCTTTATAATATTGCTTCACAAACATGAAATACTTTATAAATGAGTGCCTCATTTGTTTGAGTCAGTGTCTGTGACAAACACCAGGCAGCGATATGAACAAAAGTCTCATTATTAATCTAAAAGTAAGCTTTAGACCTTTAGGCATTTATTTATGCATATTTTCAGTTTGACCTCCGCACTTTACTGGAAGTCTTTTTTGTTTGTTTATCCACCAGACTTCCTGCGCTGTATGCAGACAGAGCCGTGAGACATAACTAAGAACCAGAGCACACAAATGAATGCATGACCTTGACTTAAAAAAGATGTAGACATCTTCCATATTGTCATTTTCACTACTGCTACCTGCCCGTTGTTCTCCGAATTGATTCTGAGGAAGAAGGGGGGGGGGGGGGGGGGGTGCACCTCTGAAACAAATGTCTAATTATGTGTTTTATAGATAATGTTACTTAAAATGAACTTGATTAGGCATTGGAGTGAAGTGTACAAAACGCTTGAACACGAAACCCTTTGAGAGGAATTATGGAAATACTAAACTAAAGCTGTGTCCTAACTCCCTACAACTTTTTACTACATACTTTTTTCTAAGTACTATCCAAATACAGATCACAGTTTCATACCAGGTCTATATGGGGACTATCTGTCAGTTGTTCTTTTATACTTACGACAAAATCAATATGAGCATTAGCATATAAATTGCTCAGATAAGGCCATTGATTTAAAATGATTAAACTGATTTACTGAAGTGAACAAACCTGTAAACTACAATCAAAAGACAAATATGGTCAATCGGATTCAATTTCTCTGAGTTTTTGTTGCTGCTTCAGTCAGGATCTCAGTAAATTCAATGAAATGTTAATCTCACTCCCTTCTTTCCTCTCTTCGCTCTTCTCCAAACCTCCATCCCCCTCTCAGCCCGTCCATCTGGCCCAGAGCAGCTTCTTGGTGAAGGCCTTCGGCACATCCTTCATCCTTGACCTGGAACTCAACCAGTAAGTCACCACATGCCTGCAAAGAATTCACACATCCGCATCTTAAAGGCATCAAGCAATGTTTAAAGGTTCACATGCACAAGCTTACCGCCCATCTGCTTCCTCCATCTCTCCTGCCCACCTACAGTATTGTACTGTATGTCCAGTGTGTTGACATTATACGACTGGCTGCAGGCTGAGTGTTTACCTCCCGTCCCCTCTCTTCTCACTCGATACACAAGCTCTAATGGATCTAACTGCATTTATGTAATACCTTTCACTGGCTTTCTTAACACTTATAATAAATGGATCTTTCACGCATTTTGGGTTTACATGTGACTCTGCCCATTCGTTGATCTAGAGTCTGTCCCAGATGTCATTCTTTTAAACATCACTCCAGAAGAACGACCCATAATGGCCCTTAATAGTCACAGAGTGCTGCAATCTTGCTTTTTCGAACAATGACTGAAGCTTGAAATTAGTCTTATAATGATTATTGCTCTTGTTACTTTTTTCTTCCTCTTCTCTCCAGCAACCTGCTGTCGACAGACTATGTGGAGCGTCACTACGACGAGGACGGCCAGCTGTCACAGAACACGGTAGGACTATCTTGTAGAAATTGTTTGACATTTCGGTAGATTTTGCCTACAGCTATATGAGAAGATTGTTCCCACTCTCCTGTACAGTAAGTATAAGAGCTAGCAGCTGATAAACTCGGCATAACACAAGGACTTGAAATGGAGGAGAAATGACAAGCCTGTCTCTGTTCAAAGATAACAAAATCCATCTCAGGGTATTTCCCCAAATGTCAAACTCCTTTCTGTCGGCTAGTTTTCTATCACAGAAATAGATTTTGTGCCAATGCATCAAAGTAGCTTTTACGTTCCGTGTGTATTGTTTCCATTGGGTATATCCCCCTCTGAGTCAAACTGAACATGATCAATAACCAATAGCTGCAGCGTTGTTTATTTTGCTTCAGGCAGAAATGTTTTTGAACGTATAAAGGCTCGTGTAAATGGCTGTCATGGGTTTTGCTGCATACTCGGGTTTCTTCCACCCATCAATCCACACAGCATGCTGAATAGTTGGAGACTGAAAACAGCTGTCTGGTTGCAGTTTCACATGGACTCACATGGATTTAAATGGTTTTCCTCTCTGTTGTGCATTATAAATTTCAGTGAACTGCCCTATAATTATGTTATAATCTAGTTTGTTTACTAGACTCCAGAACATCTGGGGGCCTGCCTCTTTCTGTCTGTTTTCTTGGCTTTATTTTATTCTCAGTCCCTCCCTCTTTCTGTCCCTTTCTTGCTATCTTTCGCTCTTTCCCTCTCTTTGTCTCTGCCAACGACCACCTGACCAATCAGTAGATGGTTGCCATGGGTACCTGCAGTCGGCACCACCAGCAGCAGCAGCAGAGTGGGTCTATTTTGTCGTGTCGTGAGGGGAATTCAAATCATGTCCATTTCCAGAACCAACTAATCCCAATCTTACAACCACCCTCTGCCCTGACCTCTGCAACCAGATGTGTAATATTGGGACAATTGTTGAGTTTATTTGCATAGGTTTAAATCAAATAAATTAACTATCTTTACCTATAATATAATATAAAACAGTAATATCAATATCAAAGATATGTGCAGTTTATATTAGAGATCAATTCTAAAAAGAGTTATGAGTTCATGTTCTGTAAAACTGAAAGGAGGATGAAAAATAAGAATAGAAATAGAAAATATTTGCAAAGCCCTGTAGCATTTTCTAATTCTCAAGAGAGCTCATTGATAAAGATTTTAGAGCCTTATCAATAAATCTGCAAAACGGGGAACAGTAATTTAGTAGTGTCTCTATTAGGGAGTTTGTCCATCACAGAGCACAGCCAAGTTTATTTATTTTATTTATTAACAGTAAAATTGCCCACTCGACCGTGTATTAAATCAGATTTTTGTAGAGATTCTCAAATTTTGATTATCCTCAAACATCCACCATGTCAGACATATTTATCATTATATATGTCTTTGACACTGAAAATAATATAACTTGATTGCTTTTAATGTTTAAAGAAGTGTAAGATACTATCTGATATGTTTGGCCACTCACTTAAACTTAACTCACAAAAAACAATAGTAGCTCAAGAACGAATCCTTGTGGAACACCATGGGCTGTACATGCCCATTAATCTAACAGATAGTTTTGTGTTGGAAGTAAACTTTTCTTAAAAACCAATGAAAATGAGTAGACTGTTCATGTGAAATTAAAAAAACAACAACCTAGATGCTTTTAGAAGGACTCTCGCCTCAATTTTAGAAGGACTCTCGCCTCAATCAAATTAAAAGTTAACAAGCAAACATAAAGTTAACTACATAAATTATAAAATAATTAGTATAAGTTGTTATCAGAAATGGGTTTTTTAAATCTTGAATTGAAATAATTATCAAGTCTGAATGTCTGAATCTATTAGTACCCCTTTGTTAGCTTGGATTTTGCACATTTATGACCTTATATGATTGGCAGATATCACTGAACATATTCGTATGTGTGAGCTGCTTCCTGAACTGAAAATATGTAAATATCTGCAAATCCTCCGACAGACGTGTGCAAACATCTACATGCATCTTTACACAATAGAAATGCACAAACTGCTTATATGGACATTTTATGTTCTGCATGCTGGACTGAGAACCCTGTGTAGGCAGCCCCCTCCCCCCGCCACCACCACCACCATCTCAGTCTTGATTTATTTAATTTTAGTGACGTGCCAATAAATTCCTCCTGGCTTTGTGTGTCACTTTTTTTTATTGGTCCCTGTGGATCTGTGCTATTGCGTTGAGCCGGCACGTTGGGACTGAATCTCAATGACACACCACTAAAAGGGGAATTGAATTATGGACAGGGATGGGCTGGAATTGATGGGAGCTGTTTTTTATACATCAGTGTCCTTCTGAGTACTTGCTGCTTTCATTTTATATTTGTCATTTACTGAAATTTAAAAATCTTTTAGGAGTTTGATCCTCAACAAACTATTTTGTATTTTGTCTAAGACGTCAATGGGGGATCTGGGTTTTTTTTCTTTCAAATTCCCGACACTCCTGATCAAATACAGAGCATTGTTGCTAATCATTATTTCAGATAGTGTTTACCACCCTTTATCAGCTCGCATCACTGCATATTAAACAATAATCTCAGTACCTGCACAACGATGATGAATTGGCTTCAATCAAACACAATCAAAAGGATGATTTGTTCTCACTTTTCTCATTAATGTAAATCTCTTAATACGTAGTTTCACTGTTCAGTGTGGCCTTATTTAATTCAATTTTAGCGTACTTCTCGTGCTACTGATATTCCTGTGATGCTTTTGTTCCATCTAGTCCTCCTGTCACTTTAAATTACCTCCTATTGTTGCATTACCTCCTTTCAGCTCAAAAGTGCTGAGTCAAAGTCCAGTCAGCTCCATCTTTTCTGATTCAGTTAGTTTCTAATGTCACGTTTAATCCTCGTCTGTCCGGGACGTAACTGTTTATTTGTGCGTGCAAGCTGTTTTTTATTTTATTTCATTCCTATAGTCACTAACTGCTAATGCAGCGTCCGGTTCGCTCGTCTCTGTCCTCCCAGCAATTATATTTAATGTTAAATCCATGATTTCTTATACATGCATGTGTGAGTTTCCATTCTCAGTGTGTGTGTCTGCTGTGGTAGACAATTTGATTTCCTCCATTTAGCTTTGTAATCCAACCTTTTTATTTATTTATTATCTTGCCCTGACTAAGTGCTGTGGGCTGTCTCACTATTCCGTATGAATGATTAAAGTCCTTTTCTTCCTCAACAGCACTGAATCTGAGCTCTATGAAAAGTACTGGAACTAGATTTAAGTCATTTATTATGTTTTGCTGATTGTCAGACTGTGCGGTTCCACAGCTTTGGAGGTGTGATGTAAAATGTTTAACGTAAAGAACAGCCCTACAGAGCTAAAAATAACCGTACACCCCTAATCTTGTTTTTGTTCTTTTCTACTTGTAATTAAATATTTTTGTGGAAACATTGCTTGAGACCAACTACAATAGAGGAGTTTGCTGTAGTGAAGTTTATACCTGTGTGTAAGTGGAGTCCACGTCCCTCTCATGGAGCTGGTGGAAAAGCAATCATAGCCCTTTACGGTTTCCTTAGTGTAATCTGAACAGTGTAAACACCAAAACAGACCAAATGCATTCACACCTGCCTATACCAAATGTAATTAAGCAATCCAGCAAATCCAGCACTTTGTGTCAAGTGTGATCTGAAACATCATATTTGACAGATGGACGGACACAGCTTCATCTGAAGCTGCCCCACGCTGGACTTTCACCTGGTGGGGGGGGGGGTTAAAAAACCCTCTTATTTTAGCCTCACAGTTCCCTGTGAACAAAGCACAGTAGCCCAGTTATTTTTCTGTGAGCTCGTACTTGATTTGACAGGACAAGGAGAGATTTTTCAGGTTTGAGTTGCAGCACGGAGTAAAGGTTGACCAAGCATAAAGAACAGTGGCTCCATGTTACCCCTTTTCTATTCGGTCCATCATCCATGCCAGACAACAGCAGGCTCAGGTGGCAGACATGAATTATTGGGGTTCATTACAAACACCTGAAACTGACTGTCTCTCAAACACACACACACACACACACACACACACACACACACACACACACACACACTCACACTCACACTCACACTCACACTCACACTCACACTCACACTCACACTCACACTCACACTCACACACACTCACACTCACACACACAAAGTAAACAAAGGCATGCTACTGTAATCTCCATTCACTTGGATGAAGCCTGCTTGATTATTAGAAAACCCTCTCCTGAGTGTAATTCTGTCTGCCATGCAAAGTTTATTTTCTTCTCAACAAACCTTTGTAAGCTCACACATTTAAACACATGCACGTGCCGCTTGACTGACAGCGGCAAGTTTCCTCTCCAACTGTTGTAATCCTATCCTTCCTGTCCTGTGAGAGGCAGCGTGGAAACACTATGTTCAAAACACCATCGTCCGGTCGGAGCCTTTTAGAGGATTATGAATAATCAGGGGAACATGTGGATGTGGGCTATTTCCGTGGCCCACATACTGACAAAGTTCGTCATTTATATTAAAGGGGCACTCCGCTGACTTTACATGTCTTAGTTAATTTACAATGCAACCTTAAAGGTCAGGTTTAAAAATGGAGCTTTGACAGCATTGGTTGCTACTAGCAACAGATTGTTGAACTGAAACACGTTGGCTGCAGAATCATTTCAACAAACTAAAGCTGTGTTCGAAATCGTTCCCTATCAAAGAAGTAGTGCACTTTATAGTGTGCACTCCTGTTTGTAGTTGTGTTCGAATTATCCGTGGTTAATTTCATTCACTATATAGTCCACTATAAAATATCCACAATGCAATACAAGTAATTCGAGTGTACATACGATGTACACTGCATTGTTCTCCCGTATACTGCAATGCAATAAGAGAAGAAGAAGATGTGCTAACCGTAGCCAGGTATTTGAGAGCTAACTGTAGTCACCAACAACTGCTACTCGCTCTTGAAATAATCGATGGGCTCGCAATCGGGACAGACAACCATTGTTAACAAAACCATACTTTCACACCATCGAAATTTCAACAATTCATTTGGGATTTAACATTGAAATTTAAAAGCCACATCAATACAACCTTTTACTGACCTCCTGAGTGCCTGGTTTGAATTTTAAACAGACTGAAAAATGGGTTTACAGCTCTGTTTGTTTACATGATGCTGGACGCACCCACTTCCGTCGCACATATATCCGGTACATCTACTGATGCAACAATTTGTTTGTCCGAAATCTTGTTTGGTCATTCCCCTTATTGTGCACTAATTTATTAACACTATATAGGGAATGGTGAGTGAATGAGGGAATGATTTCGAACACGGCTAAAGTGACAGAGTAGTTGATGTAGGGTTTATTGTGGAGTGATAGAAAACTAGACTTTTGTACCTCCTCCCGGTTGTTTTCAGGCTTTAGAAAATCTGGCCTGTGAGGGGATACTTTGTTGCCTGGGTCCAGACCTTAATTTGAGAAGAATTGGTATGGCATTGTGACATAAAACAAAAACAAATAGACGAGCCAAAGAGCACCGCAGGGTCAGACGATTAGACAATCAGCACCATGGGCGAGACTGACACCATTGCCAATCACAACCAAGTTAGCATCACTGATAGTGTTGGTTTCAACTTCTGAAATGGGACATGAACGTGTTACTGGAGGTTGGAGGGTACTTCAGTGTCTCACTGTCCTGTGTATCTACGGTTTGTTTCCAGGGAGGAGAGCACTGCTATTACCATGGACGTGTACGGGGGCTGCGGGGCTCCTGGGCTGCTCTGTCCACCTGCCACGGCCTACAGTGAGTCCAATGCTTTGAGTCAACGTTGTCTTCACTTCATCTGAAATCTAGACTCAGTCGGTACCCAAAGTTTAGTGTTTTTATGTGATTGAAATGTTCAAAGACTTGCTGTAAATTGGGAGCTCAGTGATGATTTTTGACAACGTCACCAAGTAGGAAATCAATCCGCAATTTCCTCTTGTTTCCAGTCTTTGTGCTGAGCTAAGCTAACTGGCTGGCTGGCTTTATTTTTACCGGACAGATGTGAGTGGTATAAATCTTGTAATCTGGCTCATAGCAGGAAAGAAAATAGGCAAGCTAAGATAAGTACTTTAATGATCCTACACTGGGGGTATACTGTAAGACCAAAATACAACTAGAACAGAATAAAATAGCTATATATGCACCTTTCACTTATACAGGTATGAGGGAAATTGCACCTATATATTGTAACACAGCACTGTAGTAGAGAATAAAAGAAAAAATATATTAATATATTGCACAGGATACATTTAAACTTGCTGTAGAAGAGGCCAAATTAAAAGGACAACAGCCCAGATTGACATAAATCTCTCCAGAAAAACTGCAACATGCTGCTGTGTTTTGCGTTTCTCAGGGGGATGTTTTCGGATGGGAACTTCTCGTACGGGATTGAACCTGTCGGCAGCGGAGAGGTGAGTCAGGACTTTAGCAGGAGAAACCCACGGGAGAGGATCAACTAGACGAATTAGTAGTAAACACACACATATCAAATGTCTTGGCGTCAAACCAAGGCAGTAAAAACACTGTGTGAAAAAAATCTCCCAAACTGGCACCGATCGCTTAAACTCAACAGAATATGGTTAGAAGTCGCCCACCGTCTCTCTCCGTCTCCGTGACTTACCGCCACTCCACACGGTGTTACTCTATCTCTGAGCCGCTGTACGGAAAGTATTGAGTTGACACACAATCCACCACCACTGAAACACGTATCCTGTCTCATATCTGAGGGAGACATCATCTCACAGTTACAGAGGGAGAGAGGAGAAGTTTCAAATGGTCGACAAAAACAAGAGGCTTTTTAAATGTCTCAAAAATACCCAGATTTCATTTTCAGAATAGATCTAGTATTAAAAAGAAATAGACGTATATCAGAGTGATGGAGGGGAAGTGGGAGGAGAGTGTTTAGAGTGGAAGAGGATGAGCTTTTTTTTCCCATTAAGGCCCACAGTAATCGAAGTACAGCTCAATTACATAGACTGGAGAGAGGGATCAATAGCCTCTCAGCTCATCTTCAAACTCCCTCCCTCCCTCACTCCTCTCTCTCTCTCCCTCTCTCTCTCCTCAGCTCTCTATCTCAGATGGTCATTTTCATAAAGTATTTATCCCCAGCTCAAGTTGACCACACCGTCCAGTAGTGTTATTGCCATTATGACAGCCCAGTGATTTGTTTAATTATGCATCAGAGCACTTTCCTTCCCGTCGATCCATCTCTACCTACAGAGGACACGGCAGCTCTTTGTCACACAGAGAAGTTCAGGATGAGAAGAAGACTTTTATCATAACATTTTACAAGTTAAGGCTTTTGTGATGTTATCACCATGATTTGTTCAGGGACACATACGAGTTGTGTTATTTCACTTCTGTTTCTGACAGATCTGCCATCTGCTGCTGTCTGAAATCAGTTTTTTTTTAACTTTAGTTTAACTTGTTCGCCTCTCATTTCCAACTACCAAAACCCACCAAGTACATTTGTAAAATTATTAAATGAGAAAATTGCCGTGGGAAATATGCAAATGTGATTTAGTCGATTCTCCAAACTTGAAGAGATCATTTCACTGCTTTAGTGCTTAAAAGTCATTGTTTTGTTCTACCACTGTCTCTGTTAAACACTGTGATGTAAGTGTTTTTACTTAATATTTGTATTTATTTGTATTATTCTTATTATTCATATTTCCAAGTCTGGAATGGTGAATATTATAATATGTTGTTTCTGTTGCAGAAAAAGCTGCAGAAGTTCTAATGCAGAACTTTTTTCCGCTGCAGAAAAAAAACTCTCTTGTATCTGATTTTTGTTTATGACACCCTTCAGGAGCACAATGACCACATTGTGTATCGAATGCCGGACACTGACCTCTTCCCACCTCCCTGTCCAGGTACGACCACCGCCTTTACAGAGAAACTCCACACTGACACTCCCCACAGTTTCTTTCCCCTGTAACTGAAAGTATTTCAGTCCTTCCCGATGCAGTGATTAAAGTTTGATAGAAACAAAATCCCTGTCTCTGCTCTGCCATCTCATTTCCAAATCCTAATCCCCAGTGACACAATACCTGCTGCACAAATCCAGCCTCATTACAAATGATCGACTGTTATGACACCTCAGACGGGCTTGACTTTGATGAAACTTTGTGATGTGACACATACTTGATCCGTCTTTGGCTGTTCAAAGATTAGATTTGATGAAACCTGGAAGGGTGCAGTTTGTTACTGATAAGCCCAAATGCTGCTTGCAGTTTCGTTTAGAGGGGACATGTTCAGCCTTGTCCTTGACATTGGATGGTGTAAAACAATCAAACCTTCTGTAATACAAGTACACACACACACAAACACCTACACACTGCAGTGTCCTCCTCAGGTTGTCCGACTGCCCTCCTCGCCCTTGCCAAACGTCTCATTTGGCTGCCTCTTCTCCGCCTCTCGTCTGCCTCTCTGGATTCTTCTCCCTCCTCCGTCCTAGTACCCAACCTCTACTGTTTCTCTCTCCCACTCTCTCTCTCGGTTATATTCTCTCCTTTCCTCTTCTCTCCTCCGCTGACTGTGATATTGATTTCTCCTGCAGATCAGTGGACTAAAATACATGGTTACATCCATCCCTGGACTGATGACTAGCCACTTTTCTCTCTCACGCTCACTTACTCTGTGCATGTGTGTGTGTGTGTGTTTGTGTGTGTTTCCCAGGATGCGCCGTGAACAGCACAGAGCCCGAGGGGCAGACAGACGGCCACAGTGAAGGAGCCAATGAGCTGAAGGATGGAGACGACTGGTCTGAAGAGGAGAAGCCCGTCTTTACAGAAGGCCTGAGACGCTCAAAAAGACAAGTCAGTTTTCAGAAGGTCCCTTTCTCCCGACACACACCTCCATGTACGCACACAGATGGCCTGGCAGCCACATGTCGCATGCATTTCAGCAGGTGTCACCGTGAGTGGAACATCAGAGATGAGATATGCAAACACAATTAATATTTCACAGAGTCTGGGGTGGCCGGTTGCAAAGTGGTTAGAGCAGTCGCCCCATGTAAAGAGGCTGAAGGTCCTCGAGGCAGTGGCCGCGGGTTCAACTCCAACTCCCTTTGCTGCATGTCTCCCCCCTCTCTCTCTCACCCCATTTCCTGTCTGTCCTATATAATAAAGGGCTTAAAAAACTGCCAAAACAATTCACAGAGACGTCTGTCAGATGATGCCAAATTTCCACAAGCATGCTAATAGTTTATTTCTGCTTTCATGCTAATAAGATTAGAGAGAGAAGGGTCGTACATCTGGAGGAGCTTTCTTCCATGCTTGTACTGCAAAATTGAACCCTGCAGAGCCTGCATTACAAACTGAAGACGTGACATTTGAATTATGTTGGTTTTACCAGGCATAGTCTGTTTGACAAAAGATGCTAAAGATGAGAGAACCCCCGTCTGCTCTGATTGGTCAGTGTTTCTGAATCTTTCCATTCAATGCAGCCTTGGAATCACTGCAAAGACACTGTAACTGCACTTTCTACCAATATATAGTATAGTTGTGACATCACAACCGTGCAGAAGTCCTGACGGCTCGTTTAAAGACACAGTTTAGGAATACAGGCTGTGTGCATTTCTCTCTGGACTGAGCATGCTGATACTTTACCAGTATTTCTATAGCACCCCAACCTGCTCTATGATACAAAAGACATAGGAATCACAATTTTTACAACATGGGACCTTTAAGTCACTTGCTTGCCAGTGACAAGGGCCAACGGTGTGGGATACACTGCAAAAACTAGGGTGACAGATGCTCAGTGATGGCCCGAAATTGGCCAATAGCTGACTATGGGCCTGATGTGTCGGCCTAAACCTTAAACAGAAGCATTTGTTACTGGATTCAATTGACACATTTCTGTATTTCTGTTTGTCTGACCTCTTCTCACTGGTTTTAAATGGGCTGGGCTCAAAACTTATTGACTTATTTATTTATGAATATTTAAGGTACTAAGAAAATATTGTGTATATTTATGCTTTTAGGGGCTTTAAAAGTAGTTTTCTTTCTTGTTAGACTCCTGAAGTAATCCGATACAGAAGCTGCAATTTATCTTTTCAGAGCAGTATTTTACTTAATGAAAGAATGATCGTTGCTCTCCAAGTTGTTTCCCTCTCAAGGACAAAGACTAAAGTTTCGTGCATGTGCGTGTGTGCGTGTGTGTGCGTGCGTGATGTTTTCACCTGCTGGGTTTGTGTGTGTCTGTTTGTCCTGTGTGAAGGTGATTATGACAGCGGACTCAAACGTCTGGCTGTGTGTGTTTCTTTTGCCCCCTCCAGGTGCGGCGAGGCCAGCGCACCGTTCAGACTGAGACCAAGTACATCGAGCTGATGGTGGTCAACGACCACGAACTGGTAGGTGTGAAGCTTCTTTTACCTTATGTCTGTAACTGCTGCATGCAGGCAAAGATAAGAAGTGAACGTGACTCATTAAAATAAGACTTTTAATCAGCTGATAAGACCCTTTGTAGTGGGCACAGAAAGACAGTGAAGGTCAGTGAGTGTTTTTCTCCTCTTGTCAGTTCGTGCAGCTCCGTCGGTCGGCCACTCAGACGAAAAACTTTGCCAAGGCGGTGGTGAACATGGCAGACGCGGTGAGTGTAAATAACCATGATCATCTTTTTTATGGCACACCTTCATAGTGAATCTATTCTAGGGAGTCTCATGAGTTTACTCAGGACAGTTGCCACATTTCAGAGCTTTCCCCTGTGGAGTGGGACGTCTGCCATCTCTTATCCGCAAAAAGCCAACAAACTGTTCTAGTGTCTGATTTTATTTTTAGACATATTTTTAATGCCAAATATTTATCATGTCTTTGATCCTAATCATTTTACAGGCTCTTTAAATATGAATACTTTTAATGCTTATTTCATTCATTCATTCATTCATTCATCTTCAACCGCTAATCCCAGGATTGGGGTCACGGGGGGTGCTCGAGCCGATACCAGCTGACATCGGGCGTGAGGCGGTGTACACCCTGGACAGGACGCCAGTCTATCACAGGGCACATAGAGACGAACAGAGACAGACAACCATTCACACCTACGGGCAATTTTAGAATCATCAATTAACCTAATACGTGCATATGTTTATTTAAATAAATAAACATGTGATAATGTATGAATGCATTCAAATCTAGTCATATGAATTAAGCCCAGTTTTATTTTTGTACCCCATCCCCTCTCTCTTTTGCCTTTCCTGTCACTCTTCAGCTGCTCCAATAAAAAAGGAGCAAGAAGAAGTAAAGGCCTTAAAAAATCGTACAAAAATATGAGACTAAGTTCTGAAAACGAGAAGTAAAAGAAGAGGTAGTTATACTAATAATCTTGTGCGTAAAATTCTTCCACATGTCCAACAACTGCTTTAATTTGGAAGTCATGTCAGTGGAGAGAATCGAAGCTTCATACACATCATGATCTGCTGCAGTGGTTGTAAGATGAACTCACTGAGATGTTAGTAAGGTTTACCCAGGATAGTTTTATAAATGGGTATTTCTTGTGTCTCAACCTACGCTTTTTAAGAAGACTACAGAGTACAGTACGGTGAGGAGTTGAGGCATTACTCTAAAAACCTTTTTTGTGTATTCATGGCACAGCTGATCGGACATGATTACGTCCCAAAACAACCACATGAAATGCATAAAATTTGCGTGTCCTCTGCTGCAGCACCAGCACGGGAAACCCTCCACTTGACTGGGGACGAATGCAGTCATGCTGGTCTCCATGGCAACCGACTGCTGCCTTCACCCACTCACATGTCTACAGGAGACAGATACAACTGTCTCCATTATCTGCAATATGTAACTCTCACTTAACCCCTTAAGATCTGATTCTTTTCCACTCATAGGAAACATTTATTTCTTTTTTTTTTTTTAACAGTTTTTTCTTACTCTTTTCCCATGGGGGGAATGGGGCTAAATCTAAAATGTTCTGTCATCTCAATATTTAAATCTATTTCCTATTATGGTCATGTTTTTTGTTTTAAAAGTCTTTCCTGAGGTCATTCAGAGTGCTGTCATCCTCCAAGAAGACATTTCTGATCCTTGTTATATTTCTTAATATTACTTTCACACATGCATGTTTAAGCTACTGTTTATTTTTCATTTCATTTTTCTTTTTCTGTCAGTCATTTCTATTGTACTTAATTCTTTACTTCAGTTGTTTTGAGAGATGATGGACAAGACAGGACAAAAGATGAATTTTCTGAATTTATTAATTTTTTCCCCCTGTTGTTGTTTCCAGATCTACAAAGAGCAGCTCAACACTCGCATCGTCCTGGTGGCCATGGAAACCTGGTCTTCTGAAAACAGGATCGCCGTGGGCGACGACGCCTTGCTCACCCTGCGCGACTTCATGAAGTTCAGGAAGGAGAGCATCAAGGAACGCTGCGACGCCGTTCACCTCTTCTCGTGGGTTCAGTCATTGATTTTAGTTGGTGTGGTGTTGTTTTCCTCCTCCTCCATCTTCTTCTTCTCCCTCTTCTGTCAGCTTCTTTAGTCTCCTCCTCCACAACCACCTCTATCCTTTCCTCTTTTTCGTCCTCCTCTTCCTCCTTTTTCTTCCCCCTCTGTCTATTATTATAGAAGTCTCCCTCTCTTTATAACAGTGGGAGGACGTTCATGAGCAGCCGCAGCGAGGCGGCCTACATCGGGGGCATCTGCTCTGTCACTCGAGGCGGGGGCATCAATGAGGTGAGACTTGTGTCACTGTATAAATTAGAGACACTGGCTACAAATCATGGTGTTTGCCCAATACACTTAATAAAAAAGGCGTATAGAAGTAATGAATCTGTACCTTCTAGCTGGTGTTGTTAGCTTGATTTATATGTGTGTGTGTGTGTGTATGTGTGATAGTTTGGCAGTGTGGGCCCCATGGCTATCACGTTGAGTCAGAGTCTGGGCCAGAACATCGGCATGCTGAGACACAAAGAGCGACTGGCTGCAGGTGAGACTAACGTACACGGCACACATCGGTTGAGATCCTGCTCAAGGATTCATGGGATGACAAACTCTCTTGACACGATTCAGAAACACACTAAATTGATCAGGATCGTTTATTGTCTTTTGGGATGAATCATTTATCGAGGTATTGTAATTTTATCATCTAAATTGATAAGAAAAAGCACATAAGAACTGAACATTTTCAGGAAATCTTTGCACTAAAGTTGTTAATAAAATGAGAAAATACTCAGTGTTAAATTCACACAGGAGTTTACACAAATATGTTTTACCATGTGGTTATTTCATATAGACTTGTTATTTATTGAATTACCAGAGAACACGCTTCATTATGATAAATATTGTTACTGAGATATTAAATGACCTGGATCGGGATAGAACATTTTGACCGTGTAGTCCCGCCCTGCTTTACATACTTGAGTCCACCATACATTGTTTTGGCAATATTTGGTTATTTCAGCAAAGTAAGGTAAATTCTAAATTGTATTGCCCTGATATATCAAACAATGGAAACTCAAGTAGTATAAATCTATTATACAGCACAGATAGTATTACATTTATCTCTAAGAAACGAAAACACTCCACCTCTGATGTACAGCTCCCTCAAGTGGTCACATAGTTGCCCAGAGATTCTTTGTTTCTGACTACAGAAATATTTTGTGTGTGTGTATGTGTGTGTTTGTGTGTGTGTGTGTTTATGTGTGTGTGTGTGTGTGTTTGTGTTTGTGTGTAGGAGACTGCAGATGTCCAGACCCATGGCTGGGCTGTATCATGGAGGACACAGGGTACACAGTTTTTAATATACAATAAAAAACATCTGTGACCCGTAGCACATTAAATTCTCCAGCAAAAGATCAGTCACTTGTATTGTTGTCAAGTTTAATCAACGTACCCATCTTTATTTGGCTGAAACATTTACATTGTTGACAGGTTATCAGACTTTTGAAGGTTTTTAGCAATAATGCGAATTTGCCAACAAATGTAACAGTGAGTGATTTCTGTATTCACTTATTTACCAATTAGTTACTACCTGCCCAGGAAGTTCTCTCGCTGCAGTATAGACGAGTACCTGCGATTCCTCCAGCAGGGAGGAGGCAGCTGTCTCTTCAACAAGCCCAACAAGGTGAGAGATGGTCGGTCCGAGTCAGAGAGACTCTACTGGAGGGTTTGATCACACCGGTAGATTTATTTATTATTTATTTTTGTTACACAATCAAAGCAAATCTACTTACTTCAACGACCTGTTTCACATCTTTAGAACAATTTCACTTCTGAACACACACCAACATTAGTGTGTATCAAAATACAAAATAAAGAGCAGCTCATCATCTCATGAGGTGTCATCCGTGTTTAACGTTAAATTGGTTTGAATACAATTTTAAACATTGCATTGACAATTGTGATGACATGTATTGTTTGACTTACATATATTGTATCCCCTGTAGTTGTTGGACCCATCAGAGTGTGGGAATGGATATGTGGAGCTGGGAGAGGAATGTGACTGTGGATCAATAGTGGTGAGCACATTTGGATTCATGTCTTATTGATTGTCTTAAACACAAGGTATAGCGCGCCGCTGAGACAACATAGATTTATAGGTTAACCCCGAAAGTTAGCATCACCCTGGTTCCCTCAACGAAAAGCCAAGTTTTTTTTTATCGCAGAAAGGTTTATGATACTTGCCTGTTTTTTAGCAAGATACTCTCTACAACTGAACGCCCCTTTTATGGTTTTTGAAGCGTAAATCGGCAGAATTAAAAAGGTAACATTAGACTATTAACGAATAACACCACAGTCACATGACTACATCACCACCACTAGCTTACTTCCAACTGATTTCGCTTGCACAGCATGATGACGTTTGACAACTGCTGTAGTCTCATCATGCTACTTGTTAGCGAACTGCCTTTTTTAAGATGCATAAAAGCTTCCAAACTCATGAGTGGGGTATTTACTGCCGTATTTTATGTTGTAAAACAAAATCTTTTAAGCCTGTATTAACCACATATCTTATTTTCAGACAAACCACCAAAAAAACATTCATTGCTTTCTCCGTCTCACCTGTTTCCTGTCACTCTTCAGCTGTAATTGGAAATAAAATGCAAATAAGCCCCAGAATACACCAAAAACAACATTGACTTTGACACAAGTGAGTGCAAAAATGCTAACTTGAACTATAAACCCTCTCTGACCCATAGGAGTGTGCACGGAGTGGAGCCAACTGCTGTAAAAAGTGCACCCTTACCCACAATGCCATGTGCAGCAACGGGCTCTGCTGCAGGGACTGCAAGGTGAGCCACTTTCATACTTAAATCATTTTGTCATTGTTTCTTAAGACTTGATTTGATCTTTTGACTCTCACTTGCTCCGTTCCACCCCCCCACACGTCTTTCTGATCTTTCCTTCCGTCTCCTTCTATGGTTGTTTGTGACAGTATGAGCTGAGAGGTGTGACGTGCCGTGACTCTGTTACCGACTGTGACATCCCTGAGACCTGCATGGGAGACTCGAGCCAGGTAGAAGAGGCCCCAAACCCATCTGTACATTTACATAGATGCCTAAAGAATTCAGATAGGTGATGGTTTCTCTCTTGCAGTGTCCTCATAACGTCCACAAACTGGATGGCTACATGTGTGATGCTGGCCAGGTAAAGTCATGCTGTTTGTTAAATGTTTGTGAGTGCTTCTTTTGTTACATTTAATAAAACATTTATTCCTCCTCCTCAGGGTCGTTGTTATGGAGGTCGCTGTAAGACCAGAGATGGCCAGTGCAGGACGCTGTGGGGCTACAGTAAGTTTGGTTTGGATATTGGACTCTCCTGTATTTCTCCATGTTGCATCGCCCTCTGGTGGTTATAATTGTGTGGCTCACATTGAAAAAAGCTTGGTTGTCTTGCTTTAAGTAGAGGACTCTGTTTTCTCTTGTCAGACTCAGCCGACAGGTTCTGCTATGAAAAGCTGAACTCTGAGGGCACAGAGAAAGGAAACTGTGGGCCGGACTCCACCGGTCAGGGATGGGTGCAGTGCAACAAGCAGTGAGTGAACAGCATGGCTTCAGGAAATACAATTTGACAGCACATGCGCATGTTTTTTTGTTATTTAATTGTTGTTTTCTTTTACTCTCTCCATCAGAGACGTCCTGTGCGGTTTGTTGCTGTGCACCAATCTGACGGAGAGACCGAGGTTTGGTGAACTGCAGGGGAGAGTCACCAGTCTGACCATCCACCATCAGAACAGATACCTGGACTGCAGGTGAGACAGCTTGGTCGGTTTCAACAACAATCTCAAGGATCAAAGAAAAAACAGTAGGCTGCTTAAATGTGGCATCTTGCGTTTTAGTTTTGGTGTTAACACACGGAGTGAAAACTTAAAAATGTGTAAAGAATCATGCAAGGGAACCGAGTATGTGAAGGAAATGAGATGTCTAACATTTGCTTAGAGAAAGCACTGAAAGAATATCCAATCCTTGAACTGAAATTGAATCTCATCTCATCACCTCATCTTCATCCGCTTATCCGGGGTTGGGTCGCGGGGGCAGCAGCTTTAGCAGGGGACCCCAAACTTCCCTTTCCCGGGCCACATTAACCAGCTCTAACTGGGGGACCCGAGGTGTTCCCAGGCCAGTGTGGAGATATAATCTCTCCACTTAGTCCTGGGTCTTCCCCGAGGCCTCCTACCAGCTGGACGTGCCTGGAACACCTCCCTAGGGAGGCGCCCAGGGGGCATCCTTACTAGATGCCCAAACCACCTCAACTGGCTCGAATGAATTAATTTATTTTGGTATATATCAAGCTCATATAACTGAAAGGGTGTAGGTTGAAGCCAAAGCTTATATACCCCTACCCCTTTTACCTTAAAAAGTTATACTCATTAATACAAAAGGATCAGATCTCAGACATTTCTGATCACAACAAGATAAAGAACAGTGCACAGTGCATAACCAAAATAGTACGTAATCATTAAACTTAATTTTCCATACTGTAACGAGGAATGATGTCGTTCTTATAAAGTCTTTTAAAGCCGTCTCGAGTACAGCATAATTTAATATTTTCGGGACAATTATTCCAGATGTTAAGCCCTCTAACAGAAAGACAGTGATTTTTTTACTGTAGTTCGAGTCTTTGGTTTCTCTAATCATAATGCTCTTCTCAGGTTATAACTGGAATCCTTCGTTTTAAACAGATTCTGGATTTTGTTGAGGAAGAAGTTCGTTTTTTGCTTTTGTACGTGGTTTGTACTGTACTGATTAGGGCTGCCTGATTATGGCAAAAAATCATAACAATGAATATTTTGGTGAATATTGAGATCACAATTATTTAACACAATAACTCACAGGCTTTTGAGACATTAAGCATTTAGTGAACCTTTTTAAAAGAAAACGGTGTATTTTCCTGAACCTGAAAACAAACAAATGTAATAAGAGATAAATAAAATATATATATATACACATATTTTAAATAAAAAATACAAATAATGATATAACAATAATCAAATCTAAATGAATAAGCTCAATTATAACCTACTGAAAGTGGTAAACATATAATAAGTATGTCGAAAATAATAAATAAGATCAAATATGTTGTTGTGCACTGCCACAACCTACTTAAAACTTAAACTTAAAACCTATATTAAACATTTAGGTCAATTATATTGAACATAATCCAGTCAGTGACTCTGGGAATATCCTACAGAGTGAAAAGGATTCATAAGACAAAATAAAAGCATCATTTTGAAAAGAAATTCCGCACAATAATTGTTTTAGATCAAGTTTCTTGTTTTTATACTTTTTTGGAAGACAACATTTTTGATTAATTACCAAGCCCTAATACTGATCAAACAGTACGACCAGCCCATAAAAAACAAAAGAGTGATGTTTTTATGCGACCGTCTGACCTGCAGGGGCGGCCATGCGGTGCTGGATGACGGCTTGGATATGGGCTACGTGGAGGACGGGACGCCGTGTGGGCCAAACATGATGTGTTTGGAGCGTCGCTGCCTCCCCGTCACCACCTTCAACCTCAGCACCTGCCCGGGCTCCTCCACCTCACGCATCTGCTCCCACCACGGGGTGAGTCCGCTGTCCGGTCCGACCGTCGACACTAGAGCTTTACTGGTGGAAACAAAGATTTGTGGGCAGTAAACAAGATATTAAACGCATCCACTCGTGTTTCTCCTCTTTGTTCACGCAGACTTGCAGCAACGAGGTGAAGTGTATCTGTGATCCAGACTTCACTGGGAAGGACTGTAGTGTGTTTGACCCGATCCCCATCCCCACGCCGCCAGAGGGCCCGGAGAAATACAAAGGTATAACCACAGTGAGCAGTTTACCTCCATGTAGTGCTTTCATCACAGAGCCACAGTACAGTTACAGTGGCTCTTCACCTCCTGAGATATAACCTGCTCTGATTGAAAAATATAAACAAAATTATAGTTATTTTCTTTTATTTATGTTCCCCGAAACAAAGAACAACTTGTCCACACAGGATGGATCGGAAAACTGCCGCCTGTGTCTCACTACAAACCTAAATAATGCAATTTTATTTTCTGTAAGTTCACAGTACAGTAAGACTAAAATTGACACTGAATCCTATAAAAGGAAACTGGAACAATGCTCTGAAGCTTCTGTATAGTTGTAGTACAAATATCAAAAGTAGAAACTACTTCTATTTTTTACATCTCATTACTACAGTACCAAGACGGAAATATGTGAATGAAAATGCTTCAAATGTATAATTTACAGCATGTTTGAAGAAATGCAGTCAGACACAAACTAAATAAAAAAAACACACACAAATATAATGCCCATAAGCATGTGTAAAAGCAACAACATATTGATGAAAATATGATGAGATGTGAATTTACAGAACAGTGTAAAATGAGCGTCGTATTTGGCCATTTGCAGGTTTTAGTCTTGTCATTTAAAGGAGTAGTGCACTGTTTCTTTTCTCTAGGTGACAGTATTAGAGATAATCGCTGCGTTACATGGGTGCTGAATATTTCACTTCCTAGGAATCAACTCAAACTGCTGATAGCCGTTATCGTAACATGTACTAACATTGATTGTGTTGAATGTTAATATTTTCCAGATCTTTAACTTTTGACTTATCGTCCAATGCAACATATATATTTTTTTTAATCAAATTTTTGTCACTTGGCACTCTCACATGCTTTTTTCCCCCTTATTTTCCCCTCACTGGTTGACTCCTTCACTCCCACAGGTCCCAGTGGTACCAATATCATAATAGGTTCGGTCGCAGGTGCAATTCTGGTGGCAGCGATAGTCCTGGGGGGAACTGGCTGGGGATTTAAGTAAGAGCTCTGGCATGTCTCCATCTGTGTGTGCCTGCTGTGTTGCTCTGTCAGCTAACACACACGCCTGCGGCTCGCTGCTGAATGCTCCTCTGCTTGTTGTCTGATCCATCCTCACAACCAGAGACCAGGCGGGATTATTATTCATGCTGCTGGACGTGCGGTAGATTGGTTTCTAGCTAGAGGTTTTGTTAGATAAAGGGAGCATTGGTGAAAGTACTTAAAAACCCTCATTAGTCCTTTTGACTGGTAAGTTCTTTGAAGTTCGCATTCATCTAGGCTTGAGATTACTGGCCACTTTGCAATTCCTATAATACTTATTCAATTTGCTAAAAACTAAGACTTTGTGAAGTGGACTATAGAAGCTACATTGGTAACATTTGCAATGAACTAAACACTAAAGCAGTGCTGAAACATTTTTTAATTTCAACTTTTAAAGCAAAATTGACTGGCTTCACATTTGCAAATATGAATATTTTTAGATTTCTTATGCTGCATTTCTTTTGTATAGTACAGCAACTCAACTGGTTCTTTTTTGGTTTTCCATTAGTAAAATGTGCAGATAGTCCCTGGTGCCACATTATCGAAGTTCCAAGCTGCCAATTACATTTTTTTTAATCACTCAACCCATATCTTAAAAAATAGGAGGCAGCAAATCTACGCTGTATACTGCGTCGTACAGTTGGCGAAGTGACGACGTTCCCATGTTTTGATGGCGACCCAGGATCCAGAGAGTGTTAAAAATTATGTCACGCCACTTTCATGCACTGTCACTACGGCGATCAGTTGATAAGTCCCCCTACGCAGAACGGGGTATTATCACCAGTGGAAAACGAAAACAGAAAAGCACCTGGTGCCAGAAGTGTCCAGTTGAACCATGCAGTGGAAATGAGCCGTTGTGAAGACGAACTTTCACATTATTTTTCCCTATTTGCTGCCATTTTATGGATCAGACAATTAAGTGATTTATCAAGAACACAATCAGTAGATTATTCAGTAATGAAAATAATTGATAATTGTAACCCTATTCAGGTATTCAGTCAACCAGTTTGCTGTTGTTGTTCTTTTTTTTATCATTGTGGATTGAATGTCTTTTGGTTTTTGGACAGACAGGACGAGTAATTGAAATCGATTAATCACAAACGCCACGTGAAACTGCTACAAACTCTTCAACCATCCTTTTACAGGGGAACTGATTTCACACATTAATCTTGAGTGAGCATCGGTCGGGGTTGAAGACTACATGTTTGAAAATGACATATCTGAAAGTTAGAAAGAAGTGAGAACATCTCTGTAGCTGCTCCTCGTCCCTGATTGAGGCTCGACATGTAGAACGCTCTAACTCAACTGTGTGTGTCGATTTGCATTGTGGGTAATGGGGTTTTGACAAGGTAGAGGAATGAGTAGCATAAAAAGGTGATCTATATCATTCTTAATCCGTCCCTCAGGAGACAGTAACGATGCAGATTTCCCACATTCTAAAATAAATGTAGAAATAGATGAAAAAGCTCTTTTCATGTTCCTCTCTGCACGACTGGATCTTCTTTCTGCAGCTTGTTTTGTTCACACTCTATAATAATGCTGTCCTGCCTCATTTTAGCTTTGCTGTGGCATGCCTGCAGGATGCAAAGTAAATAAGACGCCCGTCTACGACTGTAATCTTTTACTTTAATGTCATGGCTGCAGCCTGTACGGCAGCTTCAAATCTGCCTGGATACGTATATTCTGCATTTGCAAGTTCCTTCATTGTAGAGTTTCTTGATAATCAAAGATCCAAATGCCTCTTTAACGCTTTGCTTAAAGCCTTGGGTTCATTGCATGTTTTTTTTCATTCTTCTTGCGCACATGAAACTAACAGCTAATAGTCTCACTTTCTCACTTTCTCCTTCACTTGTTCTCTGTCTGTTTTGTCCGCTGCCTCCACCTTGTTCCTGCCTCGCTGCGGATCCAGAAACATCCGAAGAGGAAGGTACGATCCCGCCTTTCAGTCCTGATCCTGAAAACAATATCACAGTCTTAAATCACAGTTCATTATATCAAAATAATGCCATCTGTTTTTATAAGAATCTGCGGCTTCTTTATTCACTGAGCACACGCTTCAGTCCCCGTCTTTTATGGCCTTATTTTTCATCTTTCACACATTTTTTATCAAATGTTTATTTGTATAAGGGGCAACTATATAGCATGGACCAATGGCACATACCACAGCATTTATATAGCATATGCTAGTTTGCAATGCGCTTCCATAGATTGGCCTTTAAAATACACAACATTGAGTTCAACTTCAGTTATTATTAGGAAAGATCACTATCTATAATCTATAATCCAGTTTGTTTCTTTATTAATTGTGCTGCGTGTCCCTTCGCTAACTTCACTGCCATTTCTAGAATGTAGCCGCAGTGTCGACTTTGCAATGATCGTTTCATAAGACTTTCAATAATAAAAAATTGAACACCTTTTTTTAAGTTTTTGGTTATTTTATTTTGTGTTATTTTTCTGATCGATCTGCACTACAGCTGCCACGATCGGTCGATGAGTCGATCAACAGAGAATTAGTTTAACGGCTATTTTGAAAAATGATTTATCATAAAGGTTTTTTTATGAAAAATGTCAAACATTTGATGCTTCCAGGTTCTCAAATGTGAGAATTTTCCTGTTTTACGTTATAGTCAATTTAACTTCTTTGGGTTTTGGGCAGTTGGACAAACCTTGGGCTCTGTAGAGAATGGATATGGGGACTTTAAGGAACTGTTTTCTGATGTGTTGTAGAGCAAATCAGTAATTAAATGAAATTATAATGAATTAATAATGAAAATAATGATTTGTTGCAGCTTTAATTCATCTTAGCTGCCCTGTCGGTTTCATCAGATTCTTCATGGTTTCTCTTCCTCTCCCCTCTTCATCTCCTCATCTTCTCTCTCCACTTCCTTCCTCTTCTCTTTCCAGATCTTCAGGAGGTTGACTCTGACCTCTTTGCTGTCCTGTCTTCCTTACACTGTCCGGTCCACTCTGAGGAGACAAAACAAAGATGTCTTGCACTTGCGAGCCTTCAGACCTTTTTTCCTGTTTCCTATTCTGATTTCATTAAAGCTCTCTCCGTTTTGTATCCTGGAACGCTCCTGGAAACTCTTAATTTTTATTTCTAACTGCGGTATGGAAGCCCGAGGACACATTCCCAACAGATCTGAAAGATTGTCAGGGATCGTTTGGTTCCTAAAGTAGACATTGTCTGTAATCCCTCCGGTTTCGTGCTCTGATTTCTTATCTGCTTCATTTTTGTCCAGCTCACATACACAGAGACCTTTACTGAAGTTTGTTTACTCAATACACACAACAATTTGTTTCCTTTTCCCTCCCTCTGGTTCCAGCTGATCTTCTGCCATATCGACTGCTGCTTTACCCCTTTAAGTGATTTCTTGAAAGGCCATGTACTTCTCTAGTCTGGACTCTCTTTTTTTTGGACCTTCTGTTTGAATACATATTTAACCTCATGGAGAACACAACCACCTCCTCTCAGTGGTGTAACTTGCAATAGAAGTGTGAAGATATCACCAAATAGTGAATGTCTAGATGAGGTTTAACTTTGTGTGCTAGGCCTTTTACATTCTAGAGTAATAGCCGTGCGTTCTCCTCTAATGCTGCCTTTCATTATCAAACAGTAGTCCGACCTAAATCAACGCTTCTACATAATATGCACTAACGTATGGATGTAGTTCAGGCCTGCAAGGAAGGTAGTTGTGTCTCTGTGTCGATGGTACTTTTCAATACCGAATGTTTTATCCTGCTGTATGATCTGTAATCCATATACAACCAATATGCATACAAGTATGCTGAACATGGGTGCTGATGTACATAGTGTATCATAAGGTCAAGACAGCAGTGACTCACTGCCACTCTGAATGGAAGCACAAGTCTGGAGAGAGAAGACTCTTCCTGCCTCTCAGCGTAAAACTGCTCATTTTGAAGACAATTTGAATCTTTGCAGTTTAGGGACGTTTGAGCTCCTCTTTGTTTCCAAAATGATTCAATGCCTGATCATTCGGGCCACAGAAAGATGCGTCACATGTTGTAGATTTTTGAGCTGCTAAATTATGACGCAGGTTTCCGAGATCAGATTTAAAACAGGATCCGGCTCTATTCCACTTATGTATAAATTATAATCTGGCTTCTATGTGCTCAGTCAAGATGAAGTAATAGTAGTAAATGACAAATCTCAAACATGCTTTATCTCTTAAGGGCGTCAAATGATTGAATTCTGATTGAAAAGATCCCTATGATAAGCAATAAATATGTACATTTAAAAAAATATGATGAATTATCAGAGTGTGTTCAAGGTGAGAAACCAACATCAAGGAGTCCAATTCTGCAGCTTTTATGTGCATCACTCTCCGTCTGTCCTCTGTGGACAGGCGAGTCTTACAGTAAATCAGGTTTAGAAGATGTCCTCCTGTGGTTGTTTAACATACAAAGACTGTTTGAGAAGCTTTGTTTCACTAAATAACAAAAGAAACTGCACAATAGCACAGGAGAGATGATCCGAGTTACAGACAAGAGATGATCCCAGTTACACTGCCAGTCAACCTACAGTTGCATTAAAGGAACATGCTGACATTTTCTCTGCCTCTATAAACAAATAAAAGCTTAATGACATTCCTAATTGACTTAAACGAGAGCAGTTAGTCATGGAAATGTTTTGACAGACACAAGACACAATGCTCCTTATTTTGACTTTTAACAACAATTGAGGTTAAAAAATGCAATTTTCTCAGAATTTAAAATGTCAAAGTGTATCCCTTTAATCGTACTTGAACTCTTTATTCAGTAAACACACTGTATAAAATCTAATACTCAAGGACAGACTCGGCTGAAAGCTCAGGTCCCACCGTGTTTACCGCCACTGTTTGTGATCACACAATGTAGCTGGACTCATCAGAGGATTTTGGCGCCATTCACACACGGAAGTCAACATTGTTCAGTCTCACAGGAGGGTAACCAGTATGATGTAAATACTTATTACTGTATATTGAAATACATATTAAAACATATCTGAAAAACAGTGACTGTGTGTTACATTGGACGTGTGTGTTAAAGATGGTGGTTCTGCCGGATGTTATGGTCGAAACATTTTTTTTCTGTGTAGATAAATTAGCGGTGGTGAAGAGTCAACATGAAACTGACTCTGTCGTCAGGTTGTATTTGTAAATATTTTTAAATATTTGCTGGATGTCAGTGATGTTTCTACAGGCTTAGGTTGGGGGCTGGTACGAGATTTGTGTATCTGTGCTTCTCACAGTATTAACATCACATTTAGTTGATAAACTTCATGCTTAGTTTGCCGTATAATCACAGCAATTCACAAGTCAAACGTGTTATTTTAAGTACAATAATATACCATACTTTACAACTTACATGTAACATAAAGATACAGACTAGTAAATATACAGTGCTTCTGAAAACACATACCTTTTTTAACATTATGTACATGCATACAGTGTATAAGTAGGGTATTCACTCAGCTATATGGCAATATACAGTATGTTACTCAAGCTGATGAAATGTTTAAATGTTTTTAGTCTGGCTGACCAGATGTGCAGTGCTGGATAAAGCCTGAAGCGCGTGGTCGGAGGTCAGGCCCTCCACTATCTATTTAGAAAGGGCACCATCCGCTAAGCTCAAGATGATTATGATTGGTTTGAAGAAATACAATCTTTTTTTTGTTGTTTTTACCCTCCCCAGAATTATAAGCATATGTACCTGAGAATAGTCTGACAATGTGAAACACCTGCACTTCTCATTACTGGCTCTAAAAAGTCCTGATGGGATCACTGACATGTTTCATATCTGCTGTTGTTGAATCCTCTCAGCTCTATTCAGATATTTGACTCCCCAGCGTCGCCTTTGCCCTTCGGCTGCCTCCACTCAGCATAGATGGACTCCTCGTAGTCTCCCATCCCTTCAAACTCGACATCCGGAGACTCAGGGGCAAAAAGTGCTGCTTCCTCAGGGCCAAGAAAATCCTAAGACAACAAAACCCTCAGTAAAACTCTCGGTTTTAGGACAGTTTTCCATAAATGTATTATACAGATTGCAAACAAACCCCAAACAAGAAAGGTTTCTGCATTCCAATATTTAAAAATCTGTCTTTTTTCTTTCATCTCACCTCATCATCCAACCCTAAGTACTTCTCTGCTGATGTCAGCATCTGCTTTTGACTGACAGTGTGATTGTAGTGTTTGAGAGCCTCCTGTTTAAACACAGACAGCACACAACAAGAGTATCAGAACAAACGGCTTGTCTTTGCTTTCTGCTGCTTCAAAGTAGCTGAGAGCAAATGTTGGATTAGTGGACTACAGCAGAAACATTTAACATGTATTATTTGTTAGTTTGAAACAATTAGCTTGAGGCTTTTTTTACTTTAACTCGACACAGAATGACTTTGTATCTCTTCCATGTTTTTGCTTTAGCAGAGTTATGATGGTAAAACTGGTAGATGAGGGCAAACTCTGTGGTTCCTGTTTTAAAAGTTATTTTGTTCACATAAAACTGAATCCATTGGCATAAATTACAAATCAGGAGTTGTTGAGTTAAGTAGTAGAGACAGACGACGGATCTGATATTTCCTCTCACCGTCCTTGGTGTGAAGTGGTCGGGCTGAAAGCCCCACTGCTCACTGTAGGCTTTATAATACTGCAGGTTCTGCTTCATGACCTGGTCCTCAGGTTCAAACAGGAAGTAGCTGTAAGCACAGGGCAACGCACTTCGACCGTCGTTCACTGACCGGAGGAAAAACACACATCAGACACACAGATGAGTGTTGCTAATATTCAAGAGCAGTGATGGAGAGCTCAGATGCAGTTGTAAACTTACGCTTATAGTAGGCGTACTGGAGGTAGTGGTAAATAGTGGCCACAAATTTCTCCACAAAATAACCACCGACATTGGGCATCAAGTTGTCTTCACATTTCAGCTTACAGTGTAATACTTCAACATAAACCTCTGTGGAAAAGCAAAGCGCAGCAGAGAGGATTTATTATTAAGTAAGAGTCCGACAAAAGACACAGAGACAGCAGTGGAAGTATTCAAAGTACTTATAACGTAAAAGTACTCAATTACAAATTAAAGTCCAGCATTCAAAGTCTTACTTAACTAAACAAAAATACTCATTCTGCAGAAAACAACCCAGAAACTTTATATTCATTTGGGTAGTTTAGTCCTGAAGTTCCCAATATAGAGGTCGGGCCCCTCCAAAGGGTCATATGATAAATCTGTGGGGTCTTAAGATGATTTATGGGAGAGCAGAGATGGAAAAAACATTTGAAATATGAAAAGGAGCCCCAACTAGACTTTTTGTAAATGGTCCTAAGCCATAAATGTAGCGAACCACTGGTTTAACCTTTAACAATGTGTTGTATATTATAAGCGTATGTCTTTTTATGTTTTTATTAATCTTAAAAAGTAACTTTAGCCATCAGATAAATGTAGTGGAGTAAAAAGAACAATATTTTCTTTCTAATTCTCAAAGAAAGTTTTCTTCTTTCTGTCTTTTGCATCTTGTGTTATCCGGTCATTGGCCATGTTCAAATATTGCACACTTACCTGCTATGACTGCATAGAAGTCATGGTGTGGTGGAAGCTGACTGATGCCTTCGCAGTCTGCCTGACAGAGGTCGTACTCGTGGAGGTAGAGCCTCAGAGCTTCCTCCATGTGTTCAACGCTGCTGCTGTAGTCGCCTGCATTGACGAGTTTCACTCCTCTCAGAAAGGAAGCCTAGAAAGGACATGATTGATCCACTGTAGCATTAAACTGTGTAACCCTCTATTGTGCTGTGTATTCTGCAGAAAATGTTTATAAAGGACAGAGGCTAGGATGTCCTCACCTCATGTGGTAGTTCTTCGTGGTCGGTGAGGTAGCCGCTCAGGTCGTACTGGCTCTTGTACTCCTCCATCAGCTTGTGAATCTCCTGGTCCTCAGGGTTCTTCTGGAGGTAGGTGTAGGCACATGGGACGGCCCTCTGCAGGTCATTCAGCTGGAAGAAAACCAGTGAATTACATCAGCTGTTGTTAGGAAGACGTGTACATTTAATCTTTTGTTTCTTAAACTGGGTAGGATGCTACAGGTTGACCCAGTAGCTGATGAGATGTTTAAATCAATCATTTCTATGTATTAATGGCTTTTTCTGGGACCTTTGTTAAATTTAGGTATTAAGGGACTGGAGAAAGTTTGCAGTTCTTGTGGGGTACCTCCAAGACAATGCTCCATTGTAGTGTTTTTCTTTAAGCACATTTGCTCGTTGTTGTTGTTGTTGTTGGTGGTGGTGGTGGTGGTGGTGGTGGTCATTTAGTAAAACAGCAATTCCTACTGATTCTCTAACGTCCAGTCACTTGAATTTGACCGTATAATTGCTCATTTTGCTGGTGACCCCTGGAATCCCTTTTAAGGGCAGCTGGCATCCAGAGGAGGAGTAATACACAGGCTGGCCTAGACTGCAGCCTAGGGGCCCCAGGTGTGCAGGGGCCCTCGATTGGCCGGACTAGTTTAAGTTTTTTTAATTTGCTACAATGGGGATAAAAATTGCCTCCTATTGGGGCCCTTAGAAACATTATTTCACTGATTGAATGGATATGGGACACATTTACCCAATAAGCTGCCATCATGTGGCTGGGTTCAAAAGGTCATTTTTGTAGTCAAATGATACGTCACTCACAAAAAGGCAGAAAAGAAATGTGAAAGTGGAGCACAAAAAAAGAAACGCACAACGGCTGAAAGAACAACAGGACTAAGATCTCCTGAAGAAAAATCCTAAATTGACAGGATTTTCCAAAGTTACAGACTCTTGTGTTCTAGCGGGGGTTTTCTGATAAAGCAGGATTAATAATGTTGGGGATCCAAACAAACAGTAGCCCAGGGGCCCCTGACCACCTTAATCCGCCACTGCTGACATCTCAGAACCACACTTTCAGATCCACTGGTATTGCCTTCATTTTGTCAGTGAATGTCATGCACCTAAATGAGTTTAATTTCTAAGGTAAGGATCTTTCAGGGTTGATGATATAAGGTTGGATATATCCCTATATATATGTGTGTGTGTGTGTGTGTCTTACCGCGGAGTGCGCGAAGTGCAGGTATCTGTAGGGAGATCTCCTCCTGAAATCCTCCAGGATCTCTCTGCCTGGAGGAGGGAGCTGCAGCGCAGGGAAATGCGCTCTGCACTTCTTCTGACAGGACGCTCTCACCATAACGTGCCAGTAGACGCGGAGGTCCCGGTTTCCTGTAAAGGACGGTTCTTCATGTTGTTTGCTACTGTTGCAGTGCAGCATGCAGTATCTCACGCTGTCTTTAAGAAGCCGGTGCAAACGCAGACTCAGTTCCAAATATGTGATCGACTCCGTCCACTTTTCTGCTGCGTAAAGGTCCAGCGCGAGTCCATACGCGGTGGTGAGGGGCACGAGCTCCTCTTTGGGGAAATTTCTGAAATTGTAGTTCTCATATTGTGCGGCTGTCATAAAAACAAAGGTCAAAGAAAGCCACGACAACAGCGCGTCTCCTTTTGCGCAAAATGCCACCATGTTAAGATAATATCCCACATATTAGTCTGTTTCTTCTGTCTGCCCCCGAGTGTCTGCGAGGTTGTCTGCTGAAGTGCTTAGGGGTCTGTGGGAATTCCGGGATTGGGCCTTTCAGAGACTGTCTCGGGTTTCTCTGTGCAGGCCTACAGCTGTCACGCACTGCTGTGTTTCTTTTTTTGGCACAAGACTATGCGTGCGTAAAAGTGAGAGCTTGTGCGCTTTGTTGTTATATGTGCTCTGATTGATGATTGCTCAGTCGTGCAAGTTTATTTCCACTATGAATGATTCATAAAACTGCATGCGATCAGATTTACACGTTTAACTTCCAGAGTCTAATTATGAATGGTTGTCTTCTATGGGTTATACCATAGTTAGGTGATCTGTGGTGGTATGTAGCGGATTAGAAGCTTATTTTGTTTTCAGTAGTTCTAGGTCTGCACACAATAGTTTGGGATTATTGGACCCATTCAAACTGAGAGGTTTTATAGATGCTTGACAGGAAGCGAAACCTCTCGCAGACTACACTGTACCTTTTTAACTCACTTCGGAAGTCGTCGTAGTTAATTTAGAGGACTTCTTGGTATTTTCACGGCATTAATGGGAAAGCTGAAACTTTGAGGGCTCAGACCACTTTACGGCTCCGAGAGGCTGGTCCAGAGAGGCGGATCTCTCTCGGTCTCTCTGTTGCCTGCAGCGGTGCCGAAGAGTCAAGCGCAAAAGACTACGGGCGACTTTGCTTTCAAAATAAAAGCACAAAAGGACCCTTTGGTAAAAAACAAATCACGACTCCAGCCATAGTGACGGACCGTAAAACAGGCCTACATTAAAAAGACTGCATAGATAGATAGTTTATTTGAAAATAAATATATATGAATTGAAACTACAAACAACGTATTGGATGTACTGTTTAATTGTTGTGGTTTTCTTGTATTCCCTTTCAAAGGAAGTCGTGCTTTTTAATTGTTGTGGTTAGCTAACTTGACAGAAGAGCTTTCCACTCCCAGCTCCGACATTCCTTCCCTTTGGTTAAAAAAAAAAGGGGAAAAAAAGTCCCCTCTGCAACCTGGAGATTGTCCACGTTTACAGCATTCAGACAACGCTGCCCTGCTCCACATCTGCAGCCCCGGCCCTCTGCGTAAAAGAGTGCACACGGACCTGGGCCTTCAATTGATCCCTTTTTTGGCTGTTCTTACCACCTATTGTTTTGAATCCCTCTAACTTCTTTGACCCGATTCTGCAAAGATGTTTGCCTGCTGCGTTGTCTTTTCCCTCCTCACTACGTGGTCGTCAGTGGGGTGTAATCCCAGTCCTGTGGTTGGAGATGTAGTCGTGGACAGATCCTTCATCCCCAAAATCTGTGCAAGAGAAGCGAAAGAGGGAGATTATGTCCGCTATCACTATAACGCCACATTTGTCGACGGGAAAGCGTTTGATTCGAGGTGAGTTCCTCTGAAATTTGATCTGAAATTTGAACGCATTTGTTTAAAGTTTAGTTTATTTGCAGTCAAAGTCTGTGATTGTGCTGCAGACTCAGAGGCCATACACTCAGAGGCAGTTTGGTTAAGCTGTTGTGTTTTTTCAGAAATGTAAAAAAAAATGTATTAAAAGAACAGAAAAAGATGAGATCTATCCAAAGATACGTTTCTGTTAATAGGCTGCACATCTAAAGTGACGTCCTCTTCCTCCAGAGCTGACAACCTCTCAAAGTTAAACCCACTCGTGACATTTCCTCGGTTTTTGTCAAACTTTTGCTCCACAGTCATCAGAGAGGAGACGCCAAGGTGGGCCTGCTCGGGGAGGGCCGACTCATCGCTGGCATGGATAAAGGTCTGCAGGGCATGTGCGTGAATGAGCGCAGGACGATCACAGTCCCGCCCCACCTGGCCTATGGAAGCACCGGTGCAGGTAAATGTCCTACAGTGGGCTTACAGCAGATTTTAAACACCCATGAATGTGACTTTTTTTTTTGCAATGTAGACTAAAGCACAGCAGATTTTTTTGACATAAGGTGATTTATTATTAACAATATTTTTAAATAAGGGACTTACAAACAGTGGTAGAAGAAG
The DNA here is from genome assembly GCF_963691815.1 of Echiichthys vipera. Classification (NCBI taxonomy): domain Eukaryota; kingdom Metazoa; phylum Chordata; class Actinopteri; order Perciformes; family Trachinidae; genus Echiichthys; species Echiichthys vipera. Next base: position 11,300,466 of record NC_139843.1, on the reverse strand, counting down.
TAATCAGAGAGAGTAAAAGTAGCCACATCACAATTTCCAATAAAATAAACAATTATTAGTCGACAATGTACTTACAGTATCTTAAGTTAAAGTACTTGTTATGCAGACATTTTTAGTAGTAGTAGCTATATCACAATTTTACCATGAAATACACATATTAGTCGAAAACATACTTAAAGTATCAAAAGTTAAGGTGCGTCTTATGCAGACATTACATACATAATTATTAGATTATTAAGTAGTATTATAAGTAGGCAACTGGTGTTGGTCAATTTAATTTTAGTAGTTTACAATAAATATTTTACAAGATGAATACATGTTTTCCACATGTGAAATCGTAATCAACACAGTAACAGAATGGGAAAAAAACTAATTACATCCACTGATGAAGGTGATATGAAGGATAGGACAGCTCCAGGTAAGCCACTAAATTAATGAATATAAAATTATTCATGATACAGTATGTCATTAAGAATCTCACAGTATAGTATGTCATAAAAACGAGTTAAAAATCAGATAAAAAGTCATGATTTATTATGTCAAAACAGGCATAGTACAGAAATGAATACTGTTACTCATTCTGTATTTTTTTTTATACATTCTTACTGTCTTCTTCTTTTTTAAACATACTGATCTTTGACTTTTGTATAGTATGTTGAACAACAAGTCATTGTATGATAATAATAATAATATTATAATACATATTATTTGAGCAGTATGTCAAATAAAAGTCAGTAGAGTACTAAAAAACTACAGTATAAAAAATTCACAATATTGTATGTAAAAAATAGTCATAGATTAGTATTTCATTAAAAAAAAAACATTCATATATATATGATGTCCTTAAAAATGCCAAAAAGTATACTGTAGGTGGGTTGTGGTGTTTTCCTTAATGCTAACAAGTCCAGATTCTTATAAAGCTACATTTATATTGTTGTTTTTTGTTTTTTTGTTACTAACCAGGAGTTAATATCTAACTATTGTCTTCCCCAGCTTGCTTCTGCCTTTTGTTTTATTGTAATTTTTTTGAAATTTGTTGAAATGCACCATTAAAGAATATCTTGTACCTAGCTTAAAGGGCCATTAATATATTTTTACATGGCGTTTAACCATAAACACATTTGCATTAAACTAACATCTAATTGTCATTAGTTACATCAGATGTTGGTCCTGGCTGGTTCTGGGGCTCAGTGGGGGTCCACAGCTCATTGCTGCTCCTGGGCCCCCTGCGCCTCAGTGTTCATATTGCAGTTTGACACGCTTTTTATAGCATCTGTAGCCTAAATGTTGAGGTCCATAAAAAAATAAAAAATGACTATGAAAAATAAATACTAACCCAAAGATGCTAGCTGCTATGCGGTGCTTTGAGCTAAATGCTAATATTTCCCACCATGCTGATGCTGCCGGGTTCAATGCGTTCCATGTTGACCAGCTTAGCTTTGTGTGTTAGCATGCTAATATTTGCTTATTAGAGCTGTCAACTAAAAAACAGCCAAGGGTTATGGGAACGTACTTTCACAAGTATTCAATCATGCACCAAAGTATTGAACAAACTGATATTTTGGAGCTATTTGAGAAGGGATCTCCAAACCTTCCCTCATGGTGGTGCTAGATAAAAAGTCACCAAAGTCAGTAGTGTTCATCTTCTGGGTACCACGAATGCCTCAAAATCTAAATGGAAGCCAGTGCAGGAAGGCTAACATGGGGGTTATGTGATCTATTTGATTTCATCCAGTTAACAGTCTGGTTGCAGCATTTTGTATAATTTTGAAGGCGTGAATGTGCTTCACTGTTATTCTTAGTATGCTGACTATATGTATTTTATAACTGTGAAATGTAGTTTTAGCATGTTGATCATTTATATCGTTTTGTTTTTTAATGTTTTTATTGTTGTTTATGTACAAGCCCAACTAGGGACAAGAGTTGAACATTAGCAATAGCTATAAGCTCTATACAGCACATAAGTTGCATTCTTTGTATTGAAACTATGTTAAACTACTGTTTAAACGTCCTTATTTAAATACACTTCTATTCTATTCTGTTTAGGCAGGTATGTTTTCCATATAAGTGTTAAAATTAAAATGCTGGTAGTGCTAGAGGAAAAACAAGCATCGCCAAAGTCAACAGACCTGCATTGCCTTCCTTGAAGACGCGCTGCTACCATGAATAAATATTATTGATTATATCATAATCTGATTGTGGCCACTTCATAAAGTACCAGTAGGGCTACAAAGTGCTGAAATGAAACCATCACTACAGCCTGGCCCAACACCCTGTTTAGACCAGAGCCCTCATTTACTGAAATCAGATGATTTAAGGTTCACAAGCTTTCACCTAAACTGGATTATAGTGTTTATTTTTTCTAAACAGGTCTTATGCTGATGTCTGTCACTGCTGTGTGAGTCCATCTAGTTTAACTAACCATGTTTTACAGGTGACTTGGTTCCTCCAGACACCACCCTGGTGTTTGAAATCCATCTGTTGGATCTGTGGAACAAAGCCGACCTGGTTGTCACCAAAGCCATCACCACTCCCAAAGACTGCAAACGCTCTGTGATGCGCACCGACTTTGTGCGTTATCACTTCAATGGCACTCTGCTCGACGGCACTGTCTTCGACTCCAGGTTATTAGCAATAAATAATAATAATAAAAGTAAATCAACCACAGTCAGCATAGTGGTGCTTGTTTGAAGCATAATCACATTATTTTCTGCATGCTCAAATCCCCATCCAAATAAGCTATTTTGTGTCTTTACTGCGTCATCCAGGTATGTTGTGTTTGACTTTGCGCTTGTGTGAGCCCTACTGTACGTAGCTACACCAGGAAGCAGACCCAGGACTCCTTAGTGGGTGAGGGTTGGTTGATTAAGGGCCTTGATGAAGGCCTGCTCGGTATGTGTGTGGGAGAGATCAGGAATATTGTCGTCCCACCCTTCAAAGCCTACGGAGAAAAAGGATCAGGTAAGCACAAGTGATGGTAAATTAAAAGAGCACAAACAAAGTCTTAGTTTATTTGTAGTTACTCCTTAGCAACCGAACACTGCTTCTTCAAACACCAGGGGATTAGAGGGCAGAGAAATAAAATAATGTTACATAGAATATGTTTTTTTTAGTCATCGCAGTTGAGTTATTGATTTTTTTACATTAGTAGCACTAAGGAGCAATGTTTTTAAGAGTATCAATTCCATAGGCTGTATAAAAAAGGTTACTTCTCTAAACAGTGTGTGACAGTAGCACAAATACTCTATAACACGGAACAAAAATAGACTGAATTGTCCAGTTAATCCATATTAAATCAGTTAAGTTGGTTTACTTTCTCATTTGTTTTGTAATTTTAGTTATATCGTGTATCTGTGTGGAGGTCAGTCCTTCTTTAAGATAGCTTTCCTCTCCAGACCATATATTACTTTTAGTGAAGTTGGCACCAAGTGGATCATAAAGAAATAAATCATTGATGGTGTAACCCAAAATATAACTACGCTGTATATAAAACCACTTGTTTGTCATGTGTATGTTACTAACATGTCAGTAGATGTGAAGTTTGAGATTCTCCGGCCTCTGCTCACCAGGTACAGAGATTCCCTCCCAGGCGACCCTGGTGTTTAATGTCATGTTGGTGGACATTCACAACTCAAAGGATAACCTCACTATTGACAGCCAGGTGGTGCCTGAGTCGTGCACACGGAGGTCTGTGGTCGGGGATTACGTCCGGTACCACTACAACGGTACCTTCCTGAACGGGGTCACCTTTGACACCAGGTGAGCTCAGGTCACACTCACACTGGAGCTGAATGTAGCTCAGTTGCCAGTTATGTTATGTATGTTGTATGTAAGTTATGTAGTTATGATATAATTAAATTATAAAAGTTTTTCTGATGTTGCAGCCATTTGTACTTTAATAATAAGCATGTAATCCTTTTTTTGAAAAGAAACGCTTCTCTAATTGTCAACCCATCACTTCAGTATAACAGTGCTGCCTGGCTGATGACAGGTTGCTGTATTGTGTGATGTGTATTTTAAGTCTAATTCTAATAAAAGCCATTAAACCATGCGTGTTATTGCCAACAGTTATCAGAGGAACAGCACATACAACACCTACATTGGGATGGGGTATGTGATTGCAGGCATGGACCAGGCCCTGCTGGGAGTCTGCATCGGAGAAAAGCGCAGAGTCATCATCCCTCCACACTTGGCGTATGGAGAGCAAGGAGCAGGTAGCTTTTTCTGCAGTTTTAAGTGAACTGTCTGCTCCCACGCAATCTTAATCTTTTAGCAATTACTGTTGGTTCATTGTTCCATTTCTGCATTGACATGCAGCTAAGATTTTGAGTAAAATAACCCATTTAAATCCTTGTTAAATAGCATTTTGTTCTGAATTTTGGTTGAAATATTAGAATCAACTTGTTCAAGAACGTAAACCAAAAGATCCAGAAAGATGGGACGGCTGAAACAATCTTAATGTTTGCAGTCTATTTTCATTCGTACTTGGACACAGTTAAGTAACCATAAAAAACATAATGAAAAAGTAATGGAATTATTATACAAATATACAGAAAAAAGGCAGTTATTGTTGTTAGTGCTGAAACAAGTCTTTGCTCCATCATTCACTCATCAAATGTGAGGATCTTTTGCTTTATTGTGTTTTATACCATTATAAATAAATATCTCTGGACTAACAGTTGGAAAAAACAAAAAAAAGGAGTTGACTCTGGGCACTGGGATGAGCATTCTTGTCAAAATTGTCTGACATTATAAAAGATTTATCTAAGAAATAATTTAGAGATTAGGCAATTTGAGAGAGTCAAAATTAGCCAGAATAATCCGGCCAAATGATATGAAAGAAAAATCAGATAACGTTACCATTGCTAAACACATCTGTAGGTCTTTTAATGAACTGGGAATCTAGTTCATCCAAATAAGAACAGAGTAAGTCTTTATCATCATGTTTGTTATACTGTATATATTAACATTTTAATACTCAGAGTTACTGTAAAGATCAAATAATAACGTGTGCTGTGTCCAGGTGGTGTCATCCCCAGTTCGGCTGTGCTGGTGTTTGACATTGACGTTATCGACTTCCACAACCCCAACGACACGGTGAACATCCAGATCACCCACAAACCTGAGTTGTGTAATGACACCACCAAAGAGAACGACCTCGTCCGTTACCACTACAACTGCACCCTGGTGGACGGCACACCGCTCTTTTCCTCGTGAGTCACCCAGACATCCGTGTTTTTTAACGCCGATGTGATCACCACTTTAATTTGTCCGATTGACTTCGTCCTCAGACACGACAACGAGAACCTTCAGGATGCAGTGCTGGGGGCGGACAAGGTGATCGACGGGCTGGACGAAGGCCTGCGAGGCATGTGTGTGGGAGAGAGGAGGGTGATAACGGTGCCGCCTCACCTCGGCCACGGAGAAAAAGGAGGTGAGGCTTACAATGCTCACAGTCAATCTGTCGTTTCACTGGACCTTTTTTTTTATAGCCATGACAGTTCTCTTAAAATCCTGAGCTCCAAGTTTGAATTTACTAAAGTAGTAAGAGGTAAACGCATATTTAAACAGACTCATTCTTTGTTTTCCTTACGTCAGCCACTGGTGTGCCAGGCAGCGCTGTGTTGGTCTTTGATATTGAACTGATGAGCTTTGAGAGGGGAGTGCCACCTGGTTACCTGTTTGTGTGGCTGGAGGAGAGCCCTGCAGACCTGTTCAAAGCCCTGGATGTCAACAAGAACAAAGAGGTGCCCCAGGAGGAGGTACGTCGCTGCTGACTGCATCACCTGCATTATTTCAGAAGGCCGATGAGGGCCCACAAAAGTATTTACAGTATATACCTAGTTTCATTATGTAAACTGTAGATTTATTGTGCAAATATAAGGTGATTTTTTTAGTAGTAGTAGCTATATCACAATTTTACCATCAAAAACACATATTAGTCAAAAAAATATACTTAAAGTATCAAAAGTTAAGGTGCGTCTTATGCAGACATTACATACATAATTATTATATTATAAAGTAGTATTATAAGTAGACAACTGGTGTTGGTCGATTTAATTTTAGTAGTTTACAATAAACATTTTACAAGATGAATACATGATTTCCACATGTGAAATCGTAATCTACACAGTAACAGAATTGAAAAAACTAATTACATCCACTGATGAAGGTGATATGAAGGATAGGACATCTCCAGGTAAGCCTCTAATTTAATTAATATGAAATTATTCATGATACAGTATGTCATTAAGAATGTCACAGTTTAGTATGTCATAAAAACGAATTAAAAATCATATAAAAAGTCACGATTTATTATGTCAAAACAGGCATAGTACAGAAATGAATACTGTTACTCATTCTGTATTTTTTAATACATTCTTTAATACATGTTGAAAAAAAAAGTCATTGTAAGATAATAATTATAATACTATAATAATACATATTTGTGTAGTATGTCAAATATATAAAAAAGTCATATATAGTAGATGTCCTTAAAAATGACGAAAAGTATGCTGTAGGTGGGTTGTGGTGTTTTCCTTAATGCTAACATGTCCTTATATTATACTACATTCATATATTGTTTAACCCACGCATCACACTGTTATCGACTGTTATTGATGCTCCCTTATCTCTCGACACATTCTAGTTTGGGGAGTTCATCAAGCTGCAGGTGGCGGAGGGCAAAGGTCGAATAAAGCCTGGAATGATGGTGGATCAAGTTATTACCGACATGTTTAACAACCAGGACCGAAATAACGACGGAGTGATCACAGCCAACGAGCTCAAGCTGAAGGTCGATGAGGACAAGGAAAGGGAAGCAGCGAGGCATGAGGAGTTGTGATGAGGACTAAAGCTTTTATTCTCTCTCAGGGATAAACCCCAACGCATAACAACAAACACCGAGAGACGTTTTCAAAACATCATCAAGGTTTAATACTTTCTGTACCATACTGGAGAGTCTTTTTAAAAAACAAGAAAATAGTGAAAATGTCTTTTTTATTGTGGCGTTCTGTGTTGAATGATTGTTTGTTTTTTAATATTGTATTTCAGAAAACCAAATAAGCACCTTTATTTGCCCTTGAAAGCCACATTAATTAAAATGTTTGTAAGAAAAAGAAAATTGTTTTTGTTTTTCCAGGACGTACCCATTATCCCAGCTAAAGAAATCGTCGGACAACCGAAACAACTGATATTTATCGGTATAAGTATTATTAGAAGTGCACTTATATATACAAAAAGTAGAAAGACTGTTGGTAGCATCTGATTCCATCTTTGAAACAGTTACCTGGTGTTATTTGAAGCTGTCGTTTTTGGTGCAAGATGCAGCCACAAAGAATATCTGATTGTATGGTAACGATGGTATTGTATGTTAAAAGTCAGTATAGGATGTTGAAAAAAATGTATCATATCTTAAGCTGAGATGAGTCAAAGTATAGTCGGTTGAAAAAAAACAAAACGTAGTATAGGATGTCATACTATGACTTTTTTGTGTCAATGTCAATCAGTAATAGGATAGCATAATGAAAACAGTTATAGCATAGTATGTTGAAAAAAATGCATAAAAAAGCCATAGTAAATTAAGTCATAGAGTAATATGTCCAAAAATGACCATAAGAAGTCATAGTATAACAAAGGAGTCACATAGTCAATTGAAAATAAGTCATTCCCTGAATTGCCCCCCGGGGACAAATAAAGTTTTTTGAATTGAATTGAATTGAATTGAATAGTGTAGTATGTTGAAAAATAATACCAATAATAATAATAGTTATAGTGTAAGTCAAAATTAAGAAGTGATCACAGCCAACAAGCTCAAACTGAAGGTTGATGAGGAAAAGGAAGAGGCACAAGGAGGTGTGACCACTTTTATTTTCTTGCAGTAATAAATCCCAACAACTTAAAAACAAACATTGAGAGACTTTTTTTCAAAACACCATGACTTAATAATTGCTGTACCCCAGTGTAGTCTGTCTAAATGACAAGAAAATAGTGCAAATTATCTTTTTTGTGGTGTTCTGTGTTCTGTGTTTGTCTTTGATAATTCTATTTCAGAAAACCAAATGAGCACCTTTATTTTTTCTTTTCCTAGGACTTTAATCCCAGCTAAATAAATAACTTTACCAGTATTTACAGTACAAGAGGATGTCTGGCCCCAGTGCGACTTTGAAAAATGTTGCAGTTTTTAAAAGATGTTAGAAGAAGTTATTTGCAAAGAAGAAGAGCATAACTGGAAATCAGTGGTTTTTCAGCATAAATAGCATCTCTCTATAATCAAATGAATCAAACATGATTTGCCGATCTAAACACTACTTTATTATAGTCATAAGACTACAAAAATGATTAGTACGTAGCATATGGAGACAAAGTGAAAATGTTGATTAAAAGGATAGTTGACGTCTTTTTAATCCTATATGAGGAGTTTCTGCTGGAAACACGGGTTTTCATCCTAAAGGTTAAAGGAGTAATATTTTTTTGTTTTTTAAATGTGAGCTGTATCTTTAGTTGAGAATAGCAAGTTTACAAGTTGGTCTGTATTCATTTTTTCTTCGACGGCACCCAGACTAAAGTGCAACTAGCTCAATGTTGAAATTTCAACGAAATTCTAGCAGCAACAATTTTTTTCAGTTGAAAGAAACAACACTTATTTTCACTGTCAGGTTAGAGAAAAGGGTTAGAATAACTTTTAATAACTACTACAATAGCTTGTGGACTTGAACATGAGGTTCTCGCGGTGTACTCAGAGGTAATATACAGAACGCACCAGTGTGTATATGTAGAGCACTTGGCAGATATAGAGACATTTACAACATGTGTTTTAAGTCTTTGCTCGTACACCTGATTAACGTAAAAGATATTTAAAAGCATCTTCATAAAACAACAAATTAAAACACCTTATAATTGTTTACACTGCTATTTTTAAGAGGGAGTGCTTCTGGCACTGTACTATATTTTTTATTTTATGCATTTAAAACAAGACAATATAAATTCTCCCTGCACTGAGTTTTGTTAAGGTGGCAGGCACACTGCTGCCATTCTGTTGTTTTTATTAAGACATCCTGAGGAGTCCCTAAAACAAATTAAAGAGCTTTACTCAAAGCTCAGCCCTCTAATAGTCTGTAAAGTTGCAATACTGGCACAAATCACAGATCCATGACCTAATTTACATCTCTTAAATTACTGGACTTAGGTAGTATGGCTTTGAGTCAAAACACTGACAGTGTAATAATAAAAAGATAAAAAGGTCCAGTTTAAAGTTGTAGTTTGAGGTAAGTGATTGTGTGTGTGTGTGATTATCCAGCATGCAACATGATGAATGGAGTGAAAATGTCCATCTGTGTGTATGTTGTCATAAAGTCCCTCCTTGTGCCTCTTACTTCTTGTCTCTTGATGAGGTAATGTATCTCAGGATGGCGTTGGGAACGTCCATCGTCTCGTCCTTTACCAGTACGATGTCAAAGGAGTTGATGTACGACTCTTTTCTCTCGTCCACCTGAGAAGAAGCAGAGCGCAGACACTGAGAACCCGAATCCTTAAACTCAGCGTGTTGACATCAGGAAGAACACTGTACATTAGTCGGACCTGATCGTTGAGGAAGCCGATGGTGAGGAGGTTCTGGTGCTCAGACACGCCGTCGGCCATGGTCAGGTCCCCTAAAGAGTCTCCCAGCAGCAGCACGTTTGGTCGACCCTGCAGCTCTCTGAGGCCAGCTGCATGTGACAGAGCCCCTTCCCTCTTGTTAAAGGTGTGGATCAGTTGGCCTTTGAAGGCTCGCAGGACACCCTTATCAACAACACAATGTTCAGGTGAGTTACGGAAACCTCTCATACAGAAGCTGGTGGGATAAAATCATGTTGATCCTCGTCACGATTGGTATAAAAATATGCTTTCACTGATCTCTATTAGTAACCAAGAGGAATTGTAATATGATTCATAAAACAGAAATTAAAAAGCAACATCCTGATGACACGTAATATCAAAGCTAATAAAAGCAAGCTGGTGTAGCATACACCAGCTTGCTTTTATTAGCTTTGGATTAGCTCCTTGTAATTTCTTTATTCTGTTAACTGTTTTTCATGCCTGAAAATCAATAGACTGATGAGATCAAATGATTTTGGTATCTTTGGTATAATTTAGGGGCTCATTCACTGGCCTATGTTTATCTTTTAAAAATGGAACAGTGGGTGATCGTCTTAACTATTTAAAATATTCTGCAGGATGTTTCATACAATCATTCACAATATGAAGTCCCAATAAAGCCAGGTGTGGTCAAACTCACAGTTTGGTCAAAGTCCATGTAGTTGGAGATGATGTGGACGTTGGGAAGGAAGACGTGGTTCTGTCGAATCACCTCCTCCAGGACGTCTCCAACACCAGCCGAGAAGATCAACAGAGGAACCTGCTGCTCCGTCAGATGTTCAAAAAACACTTTGTAGCCATCCCTTAAAAAAAAAACACACACACACACACACACACACACGCACACACATAAGACACAAGAGCCAATGACTATCTGAGAAAACATTTACATTTCTGCATGTGACAAGTTTTGATCAATCTGAGCAAGTGCTGCCGAATCTAATAGAATATGTTGTCAAGTAGTAACACAAGAAGTTTGATTGGTGTAATCTATTTATGTTCAACATGTGTTTTACTAATGCACATCTTATTTTTAATATCAATTGTAACCAATAAAATGGTTGTCTTCATGACTCATATTTCTGATTTGTCTTTGTGCATGACAGGAGAATAAACTTAAAACTTTCTCCATAGAGCCAGAAAAAAAAATACATTCATATCCTTTACTTAAGTACTAATACCAAACTGTATTATTATCAAATAATTTCTTACTCACCTCTAAACCTTACTGAAGTAGATGTATATACAGTAAGTATTCTCAGACAAATTTATCAGTAAGTAAAGTTCTCATTTATGCAGTAACACATCATTTGATTTGCTGTAGATGTTTAATGTTGTGCTAATTTTAACTTTTTTATATACTGTTGGGTTGTTTTAATCTACAGCAATGCATCATATTCTATAGTATATATATATAGTTTGTAGTGCCGTTGTTCTGTGAGAACCACATATTTTGTTAAAAGTCAAATTTTCATGAGCCCAGAAAAACAGCTGTTTTCCCCGTTATGACAATAGTAATCCAAGGTATTTCTTAAAATAGTTTATTTAGCTTAAGAAGAAGAAGGGTATTCTCACCCCATAAAGGAACACTCAAAGATGAAGTGCAGAACTGTATACTGAGAAATACAGAGAGATTTCCCTGGCCATGATAAGCTTAATCAGCTTTGTGTGAACTCGTTTGGCAAAGGTTTAGATGTAACAGAGGTCCATTTATATTTATAACGTTCAGCACTCTAGCTTTAATCCTGGGCATAGTGCATACCTGAGCATAGCGCTGGATTCCTTGACAGCCTGGGCCAGCATGTCCTTCCTGATCCTCTGCTGGATCAGCAGCTCATGAACCTTCGTCCACCTGCAGAGAGCAGCACAAAACAAATGTAACATCTCAACACGGCTTGGGTTTGATTCGCTTTGTGTATGATTTGTCATTATCTAATTACAATTTTGTTTTGCAGTATTTGCTAAAGGACAAATTAGATTAAAACAGACAGGTGTTGTAATTTAGATCAGACTGTTTGTTTCTTACCACTCCACCATGAGAGGCAGCTTCTCTTCAGCAGTCCTGCTCGCATCAATCTCTATGGGATAATAGGTGTTCAACAGCTCCCTCATCTGCAGTGGATCGACAAAAAAATACTGAACATGTAAATGCAGACCACTCGCAAGGGATGTATCAGTATGCATGTACTTGCTGAGAGAATAAGAACTGCAGACACAGCGAACATTAGTTCATCTACAGGGATCGCACACCTTTTCCAAGGTCATATTCAAGCACTTTTCAAGCACTTTTCAAGGTCCATTTTCAAGCTTTTCCAGCACTATACAGCTGTGGTAAAATAACATGTTTCTATGAACACATATATATATGCGCTATAAATTGTGTTTCATAACACCAGAAGGAAAGAAATTAAATTAAAATTCTCTGCTATGGCTGTTTGTTCTGAAAGAAATGCAGAGCACTTGCAAGCACTTTATCCAAAATTCAAGAACTTTTCAAACCTTGAAAACACAACAGTAAAGTTCAAGCATTTCCAAGGATTTCAAGCACCAAATATCTTTTAAATATTACACTTATTAATGACCTTATGACAGTAGTGCATTTACCTTTTTAGTACAAGCTTCATCGATCAACAACCGGTTATCCAGGATGTCTGGAAAAAGAAAGTAAAAAACAGTTTGTATTAGTTTCAGAAAGGCACAATACATTCAGAAAAAAAAGTAACAAATCAATTTAAAAAGTAAAGAAAGCACAAATACAAATCGAGTAATTACATTTTTTTTTGCTCTAATGATGAAAATGTAGACTCCTCACCATACGAAAAAATTTTGGCCAAGATGCAGATAATATTGTGCTTACTGTGCGTCGTGGGAACTCTCTTTCCATTGTGGGCAAATCTGGTCAGTGTCATATCGAAGTCTGAGATAACCTGAGGAAATATGACTATTTACAACTGAATAATAGGACCCTACAGCTTAGCAAACACACATTTATGAGACGATCATACAATATGTACAATTTTCTTTAGTTTAAACTGCAGAGGGAAAGGCTCGGTTTTGCATTTGATTCATCATCTCTCAACTCTTTTTACTGAACCCAGGTTTATTAACAAAAATCACTTGAACAAACAAGTGGACTACTGACAGGAGAGATTAATCAGTCTTTCAGTCCACAAGAAAGACTCGTCTAGACTCTCTACCATAGATTACTTTCTTTGGGGCTCATTTAAGTACTATGTAATTAGCTGAACATAATCTAATCTAACGACTTATATAATTTCCTGTTTTTGAATATGTTCTTAATTCTGATGAAATGCTGCACAGTTCACTTACCTGCAGACTGCCTGCACCTGCTTGCTGCATGGCGTGGATTGTCTCCTCCACTCTGCTGCGCTCCCTCATCATCACCGAGCACTTGGCCAGCTCTGGGATCTGAACAGAGAAGAGTTTAGTCTTACAATGCATGTTTATCCAGTCACAGCCCCAAGGCAAGAAAGAGAGAAGACAGACAGCAGATCTATGGGGCAAAAGCAGGCCACAGGGAGGATTTATACTGGAATATGTTACATGCTCGCATCTTAGTTAGTATCAAGTTCATCACGGTAAGTTTTTGAAATAGCCAAAGAGTGTTTAACCCAGCATAAACCCAAATTATGTTTAAGTGTAAAGTTTCTGAAATTAAACTTCCACTGTCTTTAATCAGAAAAGTTGCCTCACCTCGGTCTTGGTCAGCTGGTGCCAGATTGCCAGGACAGTCCGCACCGGTGTGTAGATCCAGGGAATATGGTATATCTGCATGTAAAGCCCAGGAAAAACTCATTTTGATAATGCCTTTTGATTTACAAATGAGACATTTGTTCACACAGGCAGAATATTCAACAAATGGAGATGTTTACAATATTTATAATTGAACTGTTCTTTCAAGGAGACTTTTCCATGTCTTAGTTTATTTCCCGTTGCAGTGAATGTGAATGACAGCAGCTGACAGGAAGTTATCAAGGAACAAGGCTGTTGCCTAGCAATGGAATTCCGTTGAAAAGGTCTATAAAAGTATTACTTTCCAAAACAGTCATATATCTTACTGCGCATGCGTCATATCCCAAAGCTCAGGTTTGGTTTTTTTTGTGTGTCCAATCCTCCTTCCATTGGCCGCGAACCAACCGCTAGCTACAACGCTAAGCTCATAAGCGTAGTAGCTAGCGGTTGGTCAATATATCTAAATATAAATTACACGTTATACTTCGCTGTTTTACCGTGCTATATCTGTTAATATATCAACTTAAACAGCCAATAACAATTTGCTAGGCAACAGCTGGCGGTTACTAAGGTTACTTACCATTTTTAAACGGTGAACAGACGTGTACGCGAGCTGTCAACTGCTATTCAGAACCACCGTTAAAAAGACATAATGTTAGACAACAGCTGTGTATATGTAAGAAGATAAAGCATAGCACTAATAATGAAATAGCTAACACTTTAATTGACTGGCTCTTTATTTGTTTACGTTCTGTTTGCCGCACAAGCAGCATTCCCTCGCTTCTACGTAATAAGCACAAAGGTTCCGCCGCACTTTCGTTCCTACTTTCCCTCACGTCACAGAAAACGGAGAACTTTTTCAGTTATTGAAAGTATCTTCAAAATATCATTTTTGGTAAAGTAAATACAATTATCATACATCAACACATTGCGAAATCTGTAGAGTTGACAACAAACAGGTTTCATTATTTATTCATGGCAAATGTCTGTACACTTTCTTGCTCTTGGACATACAAATGGAATGACACCATATGTAACACATTACTCATGGCTGAATTAACTCTGGCTCTGATCAAGTATACTTCAATCAAAATCAACTCTCCAATGATCAAACTGGAGAAGAAAAATCTAAACTTGAAACCAAGCAACACATCCTGTGATATTGATATACCAATGGAGCCTAACTGTCTGTTTATGTCTGTTATTTGTTGTTTTTGTGCACTTTACATGAGAAAAGTACCTTCAAACAAATACTTCAAAATTCAAAAACTCTGCATACATTCACCAATTGATACTGTTCACACTGTGGGAAACTGTTAGGCTCACTAAGCCTATTTAAATATTACTTATAGGGAGCTTGGCTGGGGGACACAGAAGGTACAAGCAATTTCAACAGTAATGGAGAAATACACTGACCTCAGCAACTGGTGCACACTGGTAAACAACACTCACTTTTGAGTTATGAGGGTTGTAGCCAAAAAGCAACACTGTACAATGTTTAAGTTAACATTCAAGGTCCTTTGGTGCGTGAAACACAGTTCCTTCAACTGTGTTAATAAGGTGCAGGTGGGATTTTATGGCACAGTTAGAAACATGGAGAGAACCACGCAGCCTTCTGGTTTAACATGTTTCACATATTTCAGAGTACAGTAAGACTAAATTAAAAGACAGATCAAATTCTGACAGAAGCACAAAGGCGGAATAAACCCAGTGAGTCCACTGAAACCAACAAATAAAATAGCTCCGCAAAAACAGAACAAATTTTTCAAAAGCAACTGCTCATCAGCCGAAATATTTAAGACATAAATCATACGCATCTATACACATACATTGGAATGGCAAAATAAAGTGTGTGCATATTTTAGTGCAATACTGTATTAAGCAGCATTTTGTTTTAATGAGCGGGGAAATATAATCACTGAACACACTGTTCCCCAATATGCGTTTGGCTCAAGATTAAGTCTTGAAATAAAAATTCTGATTGTCTGTTTCAAGTTGGGCATACGTGATATAGACACTAAATATGATCGACATTTAGATATTTCAACCCCTAAAGTGCAAAAAGCGAGATGGAAACTGGAGGTAGAAGAGAAAGTAGATGGAAGTACAAAGTTAAAGCTTAGCTGGTTGTTACATAAGTTCATTACCCCCACACTTATATCACAATAAACATAGACATCATTTGATTTGCTAGGTTACATCTCAACACTGAACATGACCAAATTTCACAGGAAAGTGTCACTGATAACTGTCTTCTGACCACATAACCACAACACGTAAGGTAGTAACACAGACACGCAAAGATAAGCTTTAGCAATGAAATCAACAATCTTTTCAGAAAATATCTCAGAAATCACAGTTTCAATTACTCGCAGGATTAAAGTAAGGCATGAATGAATAACCAAAATTATAATATAAGACTGATCATTTAGTAGCTTGTCTGGCCAATTCTTAATCTTTTCATTTAAATGAGCTTTAGGTGCACCAATGCTGACAAAAAATAAGACAAACAAGAAGTTTTGTGGTAACAACAAGGCGATATCAACAGATTAAGCGCTAATAAGACAAAGCTCTCAACATTCAATTTGAGACTGCAGCTGTCTGCGCAGAGTGAGAGTGCGGCGATGGAGCTGCTGCATCTGCTGCATGCGGTCTCGCTGGCGAGCCAAGTTCTGGGGCATGGGGTAGTGCTGGCTGCCGTGTAGATAATGGTACGGGATTCGAACGTGGCAGGCTGCAGCGCGGCAGCGTGGCTGAGGTAAGGGAGGCAGCAGCATCCAGCGCTTCCTCTCGGCACAGTATTGGTAGGCCTCCTTGCGGTACTGCTTGTCCATGTTGTTGCAGTTCCTCCACCCGCCAATGATGAATATGTTTTCACCCAGGTAGCAAACAGCAGCACCTTCCATGCTAAGGACCTCTGGAGGGAGGCTGTCGAGGATGTCGTCAGAGATATTTTTGCTTATTTTCTGCTGAGCGACCTCGGCTGTTACCTTGTAGCTCTTTGCGCAACAAGAAGCCGTGTGGTAGAAGTTGGTGGATGCGACAGCCATTTGGAAACTACAGTAATTACCGAGAAACGGTAAAGAGTCCACTTCCTGCCACTTGCAACGCTCTGTATCATAGCAGGTGGTCACAGTGCTCAGTCCATCCTCATTGTCCATGTCTACCGGAGTCCTGGCCATCACGTATATGTAGCGGTCATCTACGCTTACTGTTTTCACATCTCGTAGTATCTTTGGGGCTGGCTCAAGGTTGTGCCACTCATCCTGCTCAGGCTCGTAGACAGTAACATCCTTAAAGCCCGGACTGAAGTTGCCGTGGCCACCAATGCTGTAGAGTAAGTCTTTGACACATGTGAGGCCGAAGGAGTGCTTGCGGGTGGTCAGGCTGCTGACCTGCTCCCAGGCATTGAGGCTGGGGCTGAAGCGCTCCACCGTCTTGGCGAAGCCTGGCTCCATGGAGCCCGCCACGTACACATGGCTGTCACTGACTGCGATGGCGTGTCCGTCAAGGTGGTTGTGAATGTGGGGCAGGTTTACCCAACGGTCCTCAGCAACAAAGTAGCCCACACACTCACTCAAATAGTCTCCACCTTCTGACACACCACCCACTACCATGATTACATCCATGATCTGGCCCAGACGAGGCTGGATTGCTGCCATATAGGAGGCACAGAGCTCTAAATCAGCTGACTTAAGGTTCTCGAAGTGAACAGCGTGGACTTCAAGGGCGTCAGACAGGAGCTGCTGACAAGTTGCATTGTTCGCCACTAAGGGCTCCTTTCTCACCACCCGCGTCAGGTAGGTGGGAGAAATCTGAGGCAGCCTTAAAAGTCTGAACAGCTCCACAAAATGCTTCCCCCTCTCCTCTGTGTTTTGGCTCACCCATTTCACTATGGCCTCAAACAACTCCTGTTCAGAGTCCACAGTGATTCCTGAGTCTGACAGCCATTCGTGCACCAGGTGAAACGGCAGCGTGAAGAATTCTTCATTACAGATTATTTTGTGGAAGTTTCTCCGAATCGTCTTGGCGGCTCCCTGAGCGAGCTGGTCCAAAGTGTACATGTGGGCGAGACTGTGCACTGCTATACAGTTAGATAAGTTAATCTTCTTCATCAGAAACTCTCCGCAGAAGTTCTTCAGCTGCGTCAACAGAAACCTGTGTAAAAGGTAAATAAAAGGATAAAGACAGGATGAAATAAGCAGTAAAAGCAAATGGAGCAAAACACTGTCTTCCAGAGAACCTTTTATGTAGTGGTTTACTTTTGAATTTATGCACTGTTGAGACATGTTGCCTTGGTGACGTGACAATGAGACAGCATGCACAGCATAAGTACCCTGAAAATGAAGCAACTAAATGGAAATTAGCTGTCGTTACTATTTACACCTGCGCTTTTCAAAAGTCCTATTTTTATTCCCCAAAACAAATATTAGAGGTTTTTTTTGTGGTTTTAGTTTTACGGTAAAAAAAAAAACCATAATGCATGACTTGCAAATATGAGCCATAGCTATTCCTCACTCTGGTAAAAGCATGGCTATTTATGGCGTTAGATTAATTTATAAAGAACATAATAGCTGCAGCCACATGTTTGTTGCCTTTTTTTAAACAAGGCTGAATTTGTATGTCAAGCCTGATGCCTTCACTCACATGGCAACGTATACGGTTCATTCATTCAACAGTAGTACCGGATCGGTAAAAACTGGATCTTGCATCTCTATTGATTATTAGGCTCATATACCTGCTACCAGTGCAGTTTGCATGGTTGTTTTCTTAAATCCATTAGCTAACCAAGATGCATCATGTTCCACAGGTGTGTCAACCCCAAACACCTCCTGGTGAAACGAGATCAGAGACAAGGTGTGGCTCATTTACCTGTAGAAACAAAAGCCCGTGGGACAACTGCCCAACACTTCCGGGTATAAGTGAGGGATGACCGTCCTTCTTCACTTGTTTAAAATGCCTTTTTGTCTCATGTTCGTCATTTTGTGTTTTTAAGTCTTTTTAATTTCATTTCCAGTGGAATTTATTTTTTGCTGTTTTGCGGATTTTATTTTAACAATTTTATCATGTGAAGCACTTTGTGACTTTATCTGTAAAATGTACTATATCAAATAAAATTATTATTATTATTTGTATGGTTAAACAAATACCTGTCAGCAAGTTCCAACACTTCGTGCACATTGGCAGTGGTTACCCTGATCCTCCCCGTGTACATGAACTGTATGACCCGCTCCACAGTTTCTGGGTCCGGTCCCGTCGCAGAGCTCCACTCTTTGAGCTCCACTCGCCCGGACAGAGACTCGGAGAACTGTCCGCCCAGCAGCAGCATGAAGTACTGCGACGCCGCGGACAACACTGAGCGGTGGGCGGATACTGTTTGGACCCTCTCCTCCTTGGAAACACACACACAGGAGCTGAAGAAGACCAGCGTCACGTCGCAGAACAGCCCCGACTTCCTCTGCTCGTTCTGCCGCCGAGAGAGCTCCGAACAGTGGGCCGAGCAGGTGAACTCCTCGGCCTCCTCAGGTTCCCCGTCACCTGTTAGCGCTCCCTGTCCGCCGCTACTCCGGTGCTCCGGCGCTTCTGCCGCCGCCGCTGCCGCCATACCGCAGCGGGATACACTCGGAGGCAAATGAAGGCTCTGAACTATCTTTGGGAATAACTCATAAGCATATAATACACTCGTAAATAAACATTCAAAAACTGACATGCATGCGCAGCGTTCACGGCCGGGCTCGGAAAAACAGGAGTGCTCACTTCCGTCTTTAACAATTTACCAAATCGGTTTTTAAGCTGGAGAGTCAATGAGAGGCGCTGAGATTCAAGCTCCACATCCACTCAAGAGGCTCGTATCCCCGGGCAGCAGATATAGAAAAGTCCGACATGTTATCGGTGTTTTAAAACGCTGTTATCACGAAGCACCGACGCGTCTTTATAAGCGAAATTGAACTTTGTTTAAAGGATGCACCGCTTTCGCGCATGCGTGTTGCGAATGATCCAACTGGTGATGTGCACTGTTGAAATGATTTTGTAATAAAAACGAAATGCCACTTATTTTATTAATGTTTGTGTTAAATAATTATAATTATAATTTTGGTTGGACATGGATGTTTTTTAAGTTTTAATAAAAATAGATTGTTTTATGACAAGAATGACTTTGATTGTAAAATAATGTATATTTTGACCCATTAATTTTTTTATTTATTTTATATGGGAAATTCTTCATTCAAAAATGCAAATGGTATAAAAAGGAACCACACATACAACAATAGGACAATCAATAAAAAAATAAAAACAATAAAATAGGATTTGGACATTATATTCAAACATTACATGGTCTTAAAAATTGTAAAGCCATGAAAAAAAAATACCAGTACCCAATGTTTATAATTGTTCTGGTCTTGTCTATTTCTGTATTTGTTTGTGTGAAAATAATTGTATGATTAAAACATGATAAAATAAAAAATACAACTTTTTTTTTTTACCAAAGATTTATAGACCAACATCAACATTACAACATTTACTTTTACTGTCGAGACTGTAAAAACAATGAGATTTTTTTTGTAATTGTAAATGTGTGTAAAAGTTATTGACCCGTGTTTTAACTTTTTAATTATTGTGAAAGCAACAAAATACTATTTTTTCTGTGAACAAGTAAATCACAGCATTTTGATTGGGACAATTTTTGTGATGTGGTGTCACGTAATAGCTAATTTTCATTTGGACGTTTGTCTGAGTTCTCAATCTTTGACAAACCAGTTAAATCCTTTCTTTTTAGATTGTGTAGTTTTTTATGCCACACACGTTATAAAATTGTAACTGGCAATACATGAATACAGATGAAAAAATTTTATATTTTTAGAATATGTATCATTGGTTTTTCCTCACTGTATTTTAACTAGTTTCAAGTTCTTATAGTCCACATGCACCAGTGTGTTCCTCACTTTAATATTGTTGCTGGTAAAGGTGGAGCTCATTTGAATGGCTTTGTATAGTGCTGGGCAGCTTAACCTGTAATAATATATCATCATTTATATGTAATGGAGTAAGAAGTAAAAATTTTTTGTCTCTGAGATGTAGTGGAGTAGAATAAAGCTTCAGACTTAGGAAAGTACCCGGTAACATTACATCACTGCCAACAACAGATTAAGAAATTATACACTTGAGGCAAAATGAAAAGTAAAACAATAAGTTTTTTTATTATTATACTTCTATATGACAGCATATTACAAAAAAACAAAGCATTTTTTTCACAGTTAAATAAAACAGCAAAACATAGATCAAACACAGCAGGCCGTACAGTGGGTGGTTACAGAGCGTTTTGAGTTGGTGTCAAGTCTTTAGTGAAAGTTGGACGATTCGTTTACAAAGCCATATTATTATCATTCGCATTACGTGCAATCATTTCCCCAAGTAAAGCAAACGGCTTTCATGGTCCCTCACCACACGATGCTTTCAAAGGACGCATTCATGAAGCATTTTGTTTGTCCCCTTTTGGCGCTTCTACATTTCCCTATTTTCAAACAGTTATTCAGAATAGCAACACTATAAGTTTGGTTTATACTTGGCTTGAAAGACTTGGACGCTTCAAAACTGCAAATAATTTGACTAATTACAGTAGCTGATGAATTTGACCACTAGTTTAAAACCAGGGTTGTTCTTGGAAAGGCAGTAGTGAAGTGACACTTAGATCACCATCTGTTTGTTTGAGTCCTGTATCCCATTAGAACGCCTCCTTTTCAAAACAGGATACGCTGTGATATCAACCAACGGATCTGTCCTCTTTATTCTCCTTTTTTTTTTTTTTAACTTAACAATGACAGATTCCTAAAACTTTGGTTTATCTTGTGATGACACTGAGCCTTCTCAGTAGACAGTGAAACTAGGGAGAGGGAATTGAAAACAAACATTATTTTCTAGGGTTTAAACTAAGGTGCAATACTCAGAAAGCAGGAAAGCATAATTAAGCACACTTTCTTGTGGCTTGAAACAGGCAAATGCTGATTAAAATAAATCTTTTTTTTAGTGATGTATATTTATTTATGAGTAGTAGTATAAAAAGGAGACATGTTATTGTATTGTTGAGCTTGAACAGCCGCTTAATGCAGATTCCCCTTGTGTGCTTTGAATCCTGCCCTTTCTCTAAAAGTACCAAATTTTGTGCTTTCGTTTGCACTTTTGTGGGTCCGTGGTCAAAACTGAATAAGTTACATCTTTAAATAATTTGTCAAAAACTAAATCTAAAAATATACTTCCCCTTTTTTCTCCGTAAAAACTAGATTGAAAACTTCTACCCAGATCCCTCAGCCAGACAGTACTTCCATTTTCCATTATCACCCAGTTTTCCGCCGTTGCCATCACCAGAGTGAACATGCACGTTAAGCGAGATGTGTGTTTCTGCCTGACCCATTTGAGCAGTCACATTTCGAAGTGCATCCCACTCTGTAATGTGGGGTTTACATGGACATATGTTCAGGAAGCACATAGGAGATGTCATCCCACGGGTGGCGGTACAAACCCTGTTTCAGCCTCTTCTGGTCTAGGTAATGTCCTAATGAAAGACAGACGAAGTTAGATGATGTTTTTTTAATTTGAAACGCAGTGTCATGGTTCTATCTGAATGGGACTCACCAATAAAGCCCATACTACGGCCGAGGACAAAGATCCCATTTAGTGCACCGATCTCCACAAACTCGTCAGCCTCGTCTCTGGAACCAGTTCAACATTCATGTGAGAAACAATACTAGACAGTGTTCTCGCGATCAACACAGAAAACTAACAATGTTCTTTTGGCATCAGAATTTTTTCGGTTTAATAAAAGTGTTCTAATTTAGTAAAACCAAATTGTTATAATATAAAATGTGTCTTGCAGATTGATTCTTACCGAGTGAAGCCACCGCACGTCCTTAGAAGGTCCACAAAGGCAACACCAATAAAACCGTCTACGTTGAGGATCAGGTTGGGTTTCTGAAAATCAGAAATCAATGTATCTGAATGTCAGAGGAATATAAGTAAGCCAACCTATTTACCCAATTTAACATAAAAAGGAAGAAACAAGGAAGTTAATGTTGTGTCAGTAAAATGCTGGAAGATTTGGACACCATGAAGGACTGTTTACTTATTTAATTGTCCTGATAGAAGCTTTCGTGACACTCGTACCTCAAAACCATTTGACTTCATTGAGTTTTTGCTTTTTCAAGGGAATAAGTCTTCACATATTTTGACTGACTCAAATTCAAGTGACAAGTACCTTGGAGGTGGTGATCTTCTCTACGTCTAGAGCGTAGTCGAGTAGCTGGGTGGAGGGAAAGTGCTGCTTAACAAAGTCCTTCAGAATCTGCACCCGCATGTCAGGGTTGTTGATCTGAAAACAGAGACCGACTGTGTCACGGCTTTGTAGCTTTTTTCTTGTACTTAAAGTTCTAAACTGTAACGAGAAGGTATTTTAATTCTAATCCTAGTCTGAAGAAGAATAATTCAGAGGTATGATTTTAACAACTGTCATCTATAAACTTAAAATGCCACAACATTTATGGATCTTGATAAAGTAACTTGAGGTAGTGTGAAAAGCTGAGCGTCCCTACCGATTTGACTCTGTGGCCGATGCCCATGATCAGCTTGCCATCCTTCTTCATCTTGTTGACAAACTCCATAGGCAGCATGCCACTGTCAAATGCCTTGCTGAACTGCTTTGCAGCTGCATCCAGAGCACCTCCAAAACGATCCCCCTGGAATTTATGAATGAATCATGTTTCAGTACACAAACGGTTTTTACCAGATGGGTGGTGAAAGACAAGAGATATGTTTTCATATTTTGTTCTGGTTAAATTTGGTGGCACAGGGTATAAGCATAAGTGTGTGAGCAGTACTGACGATGGTGAGCAGGCCCGAGGTGAGGCTTGAGATAAGGTCCTTGCCAGCACGAGCACAGACGATGGTGTTGTGTGCACCAGAGACGGCAGGCCCGTGATCAGCAGTCACCATCAGGCACATCTCAATGAAGTGGCAGGCATAGCGCGGCAACCTAGGCAGAAACGCAGCACAGCTTATTCCACTAGAAAATATTTTTTTAAAAACACTTTTCTTAGTAACTGATTAACAGTCATCATACCAACCTGCGTTGGAACCAAAGCAAGCCCAGCACTCCTCCTAAACCCATCTCCTCTTTGAAGACCTCTGTGATGGGCATGCCAGCGTAGATGAGCTCCTGGCCTCGCTCATCACAGATGCTCGTCATGAATGAGGCTGGCTTACGGATCAGGCCCAACTCCTGCAAAAGATATCAGTATCGCTGTATATGTTAACTGATAACAAGATATTGCAGTCGAGAAAGTGCCACTAATTTGTTTGAGATAACGGAAGTTTAGTTTTCAACTGCTAAGTGCCCTGCTAAGTAAATACCGAGGTCACAATTCATAAATAAACAACTGACATCATTAATGTTTGTTTATGCTTTGTGTCTATGCATGAAAATGAATAGTGTCTGTATTATCTGTTGGCGACTGGTTTTAATAATAAAAATAAATGTTTCCATTAAATGGTACTGTACAAGATTCAACAAGTATTGACATCTTCAGTGGCTAAAACAGATGCTGCTGAGGTTTACTCAGGAGTAAAGATGAAGGTTCTCACCCTGGCCCAAGAGTAATCCATAGGCACTGTCGGGGGAGGCACCTCCTGGGCAGGAATGATGGTACCATTGGCCACCAGTTCGTCATAAACTGTCCTGTTTCACCAAATATTCACAATATATGAGTTAAAACCTAAAATCAATTAAATGATAAACTCTGGTATTACTGTGTGATTAATTTCTCACGTGATGACATCGCCTAGCTCATCAAAACTCTTTGGCACATAAGCACCGGCGTCCCTCAGAGCCTGGTTCTTGGCTACTGCAGTCTCTGAAGCCTGGTTTGCACAGGCCCCTGCATGGCCAAATTGAACCTGAAGATGGCAGCATGACCGGTTTAAAAACTCTGAATTCCATGGTAACAACAACAAAATCAAAAGCCAGTTATTTAAACAAAGCCAGCAAACCTCGGAAGTGAACATGGTGGCACAGGTTCCAATACACCAGCACACCACAGGCTTGGTTATCCTGCCCTCTCTGATGCCTTGGCAGATCTTATACTCCTCTGTGCCTCCAATCTGGGTTGTCAAAGTGAAAGATGTTAAAAATTAAAAAATAAAGAACAATCATTATGTTGATGCTGAAGGTATATGTAGCAGCAATTGCAAGAGAGAGAGAGGTGTAGAAAGAGAGTTGTAAAGAGAGAAGAACATTAATCAGAGGCATAAAAGACATTGCCTGATTTTATGTAAATGTTGAGCTTCTTCCTGTCACTACGTGTGCGTGTCGGTAAAACAGACACACAGCGGCACAATCGACAGCGATGTGAACGGGCTTCACACCCTGCGCGCTCTTATTGGCTGGGGGTTACACACCCATGTGGGGCCAAAAGACTATGGTTGACACCCTGTAAAGTCCCAAACGCAGCAAAAATAAGGGGCAGGGTTACTTTAGATAGAGACACATACCTCAAGTGGGTTATAAGTGAGTATTGAGAGGAATAACTTCTGTATGAGTCTATATACACTATTTTTTTTCTGATAAATGCTGTTTAGTATGCCTTTAATATGAAAATATAAAAAAAATCATGGAGCTATTCCCACCTCTCCCAGCATTACTATCATCTCGACCCCTGGAGTGTCCTGGTAACGAAGGACGTGGTCCATGAAGGTGGAGCCCGGATACCTGGACAAAGAGGATTAAAACATGAGGATTTAAGAAGTCTTTTGGACGACAACATGTCTCTGTGGAGCAGGAATAAATGATCTAAAAACTAATATTTTCACAACAGGCTTCAACAGGACAATTGTCTAATTGTCTCTCACTCTTGGCAAATAATTAGCAAATACGTTCTTGTACCTGTCTCCTCCGATGGCCACACCTTCATAGACGCCGTCTGTGGTGCGGGAGATGATGTTGTTGAGCTCGTTGGACATTCCCCCAGAGCGCGACACGTATGCCACGCTGCCAGGGCGATAAAGTTTGGAAGCCAGGATGTTGTCCAGCATGCCACCTGTGTTGCCGATCTTAAAGCAGCCCGGCTTGATGCCACCGACCTGGGAGACAGAAAATAATGGGTATGAACTCATTTATTTGCGTCAGTTGTAAGTGATCATTATCTGTATGTTTATTTTAAGTTATCAGTCTCTGTTGGTGAGATACAGCTGCATACCGTAGCCGGGCCGATGATAGTGACACCTTTATCATCTGCTGTCTTGATTATTTTCCTTGTCTGAGCTTCAGGAATGCCCTCGGCTATGATGGCGATAGTGTGAACCTGACAACACAATCGGATAAGAAAGGTGACTTTCACATGTTTATGCAGTGATAAATGGGCTCATGTGTAAATAAATTATACAGAGGGACTTTCTACCTGTGGGTACTGCATGGCCTCCATAGTGCTGTCGAAGGCTGAGCGCAGTGAAGCAAAGCTGATCAGGACATCCACCTCGGGGTGCTTCTTCATGGCGTCAGCCATGTTCTTATAGACCGGTACCAGGATCTCCTTGTGGCCCCAGTAGAACTTCTGCTTGTGATCTCCACTGGGCAACACCGAAATGTAAGATAGAATAACACACATAACAAACATTTTATTTTAACTTCTCAAGAGTAGTGTGATTTGCAAATTGGGGAGATATACTGTCACCACTGATATTTTATAAATATTATACATACATAGTTCCCTGAAAAATTACATGTATAAAAAAAAAGGGTGAGTAGAATGATAAAAATCAATTTGTGGATTAAAAATCTTGTCTTCAGGTCTTTCAGGTTTGGGTTTCATACTAGCTGAGTACAGGCCACCATGTTGTTAATTGTCAAAACATGTAACTCAAAGACAAACACATTGTTATGAAATATGAATCATGATAAAAATATATAAATAAACTTTGCAGGTTAATATATATATATATATATAAATATATATATTTTTTTACCAATATGTTATCTGTTTACTAATATGCTGTCTGCATAATGTTGTTGTTGTTAAATATGTTGTTTGTATAACTGGAGTTTGAAACAAAAACAATTTCCCCCTGGGATTAATAAAGTATTTCTGATTTTGATTATGGATCTGAATTGCAACAACCACACAGTTGTAGTATCTAGGGTGATCTGTAGAGATGTCTTAGTGGGATATTAAGTTATTCAAGTTATTCAACAAACTTAAGATCTTCGAGGAACCTACGTGAAGGGGTAGACCATGGCTGCCACAGAGGGTTCGTCCCGCGAGCAAACGTAATCGAAGTCGAGCATGCCTTGCACCGCACGTGTCTGCATGCCCCAGACTATGGTCTTAGTTTGTTTTCTGAAGAGAGTGGTGGCTTTGGCTGAAAGGACGAGAAAGCAGATATGGAAAGAGAGAACGAGAGAGAGTCAAGTCAGAGCTGGAGTGGACACAGAAATAAAAATCACCACAGGGAGAGCGGGGGGTGGGGGGGGATCAGGCTCAGGAAAATAGCAGGAATGGGGATGATAACAAGCAGAGTACAGAGAGAACTCCCTCCGAGGACAGAGATACAGGAGGTAGAGAAAATAACTCTTCACCACTGCAAACTTCAAAAGGAAGGTCATGTTTCTCTTAGTTGATGCAGTTCGCCTGCATTAGGCATATGGCAGGTTTTTTACAGATGCGTTGCAATTTGGGCACAACCCATCTGTTTTAAGCCGACACATGCTGCAGTTGCATTCAACCTACTCACATTTCATAGAGTAACCAAGTTACTGGCCATTGTATTGCATCATAATGCCCAAGCTTTTTCTACTGTATGTTTTGTAAAAGTTACTGTGTTAGAAACATCACCCTACTTGCCCATTACCAGTTGGTCTGCTAGTAATTCAATGGATACATTTCAAGACAATGTTCAGATAAAGCAACAGAGCTGTAGTGCAAGAAAAAGTGTCAAGTATTCGGTTTTAAAATGCAGATTGTCAGGTTTCTGTACATTGTTGTTTGAAGCATTTTTTGTTAAGTTAATCACCATCTTTCCAAGCATTTGTTCCTGTTCTCCCAAGTCTCTCCTCTCTGTCCAGAGTCAATACCTTCTGTGGTTCTCTGATCTGATTCAGAGGAAGATGCTGACACAGCTATCTATTGTCCTGCACTATAATTGCCTCTTTAACAGGAGGTTGCAGAGTGGGTTTCTGCAGGGTTTACAGAGTTAAATTTCCAAATTTAGACAGAGATATTAATTGAATAGCTATGTGATGACCAGATTGTGAAACTGATGGAAAAGCAGTAGCGTT
Source organism: Echiichthys vipera (assembly GCF_963691815.1). Classification (NCBI taxonomy): domain Eukaryota; kingdom Metazoa; phylum Chordata; class Actinopteri; order Perciformes; family Trachinidae; genus Echiichthys; species Echiichthys vipera. The sequence goes on along the minus strand of NC_139843.1, from coordinate 11,272,760 downwards.
CTAAAGACCCTAGTTTTTGGAATGAAGCTGGTCTTACGAATAAAGCAAATGTTACAAATGTTTGATATCTTCTGGCTGTGGTGGCTCATGGTTTTGTTATGAGGTATCCTTACAATTCAACTGCAGTAATATTAAAAAAAAAAAACATCTGCCATGGTTTATTTTCACAACACTTATATGTCGTATCAGATCAATTCAGGATGATTCACAGAAGTAAATTTGGATGGAAATACTTCTTTGACAAAGTTAAGTTCAGAGACATAAAACACCGCCCCTTAAAGCTGCTGTGGGTGAAAAAATAAATAAATAAAAGGCAGACTTTGAAGCAGAGTGAAACCTCTCCCTGCAGCTCTCCCTTTCCCTCTCTGTCCTGAGCCTAAAGAAACACTCTGTCTCTCTGAAATGACCTGTCTTTGGCCAAAGTCTCCCGTCACATGCTAGATTTTCTAAAGCCTTGAAACAGAGCCAAGAGGGGGCACAGAAGTCTAATTTACTCTCAGAACACTTGATTAAACATTACAGATTTTTTCCCCCCAACCACACCAAAAAATAAACTGCCTACACCAGGTTTAAGGTGAGTAAGCCACAGTAAAAATGTGAAAAAGAAGGACAGACTGATGCAAGCATCAGCCAACAGACAAAAATGGGAAGGCAGGGGGAAGTGGACAGAGGGCTGAGAGGGCAGGAGGACAGGCTTTTCACACCCTTCCATACCTCCGCTGCAGCCTGAAGAGGCTTGCGCTTCTGTGACCCCACAGGACGGGAACACAAAAGACGACAAAATGAGTACACAAAAAAAAGGAGAAAAGAATGAGTGCAACTTTATCTTATTCATTGAACAGACTTCCGTGCATCCAGTAAAGTGTGTGTCATCTCTGAAAACACTTAATTAAAAGCACACCCGAGGAAAGACCATGCAAAGCTCAGCTGCTACAGAGCATGCTTTTACTATCACTGGCAATATACAAATAATAGTCTAGCCACAATCGAAATCGCTGAGTTTAATAAAAACGATCCCTTCCCAACAACATACAACTCAGTCTAAAGATGATAAAACTTTTCTAAAAAGGAACTTGTATTTATGAGTCTTAGTAATAGAAATCAGCTTAATGCGTTTACGGTTTTTAATTATTATCCAACAAAAGGATGAAAAAAAATACAGAAATCATATTGCTGAATTATATAATGTTCCCACTGGACTACTGCGGTGATGCAATCATGTAGGTGTCACACACAGACACATTCCTTTGTAGATTAGGAGGGCGAGGGGTGAGAAGGAAAGGAGGCAAACCAGCGTAGCGGCCGAACACAGTGCGGGCATGGCACACCTATCACTCACCTTTCCAATCGCCTGTGACCACATTCTTCAGAGGCCACAGTATAGAATGAAGAGAGTCTTAGAGAAACAAGCATTAAAAAGACGAGGGTGAGTGGACAGTTTGTGCAGCAAAACAAGAAGATGAGGTGGGAGAAATAGAAAGAAAATTAAAATGCAGAGTAGCAGCATTTGGGTGGGGGGAGAGAAGTATAGGACGCAAGGCGAAATGAAAAAGCAGAAGTGTGTGAGCACATATGGAGTCTTGCTGATAAGACGCAGCGGAGAGCTGAGTGAGTGTTACTGTGATAGTTACCTGCTGGAAGACCTGCTTTAGACTTTTTGGCCGGAGTGATATCGTTAGACGTCCTGGGTTCAGAGAATGAAGCCGTCCTTGTTGTAGCTGGAGTCTGGTCCAAATAAATAAAAATAGACATAACATTTATGTTATTCAAAGCCATAAAGAGTATTTTTAGTTAATGCACCTCTTATTGTTAATCTATATTACTTTCTATGCTTACTTACATCTGTTGTTTCCATTGTACTGCTGCAACAACTGAATTTCCATGAAGGTGTATCTTATCTTATCTTGGTAGCAGGGACTTAACAATTTCCCTCTTACAGTGATGTATTTACATTTTTAGTACACAGACGAGCCATGTATGAGCTTATCCCCAGTCAATGTAGCCTTGACAGGCAGGTATGCATTTTTGAAAAGAACATGGAGGACCACAGTTAACAAATAAAAAAAAGGCTAAAGAGCACACAGATATCAAAAGAAAGTCATATAACAAGTTATTCAAACAAGTTCAAAAGTCCAAACCTTTTAAAGCTTGAATAGGTTGAACATACATGAATGAATTGTATCACAAGAAAGTGAATACCCTTAAAAGGAGCTGTACTCAACACTGAGAACATTAACATGGCAGCAAACAAACATATTATATGTAAGGATATATTGGAGTAATGGTGCCACTCTCCTTCAGTGTGTGTTGTAATCTGAGTTTCTTCGTTTGTTTTAATAGATACAAACAGATTGATATTAGTGTGTGTGGGGAGCGGTCTGTGAGAGCCGCATGGAGGCAATCCCCGCCCACTTGTTTTCCCCCCAGTATTTCGAGTACAGCCCCTTTAAACATGCAACACCTTTTGCTACATGTGAAAAAAAGCTGCATATACTTGTTAATACATCATAATTATTTTCTTTAACTCTCACAAACAGTAAAATGAAGTTTAAGCGGATTAACAAAAAGGACCGTTCACAATTTAAATGTCCATCCAACTCACTTGGCAATTAGCACATGAAAATGAATGAATAAACTGAATGAATATACCACTGCACTGTTGCTGGCATTGAGGAGGAAGTTGGCCGTATGTGCGTCCATTGGGGGCTGGTTAGGGATTGGCCGGTGGCCCAGAGCCATTCCAACAATGGCCGTCATATGGGTCTCAGTACCAAACACATGGATAGGAATACCTGTGGTCTTCCCTGCAAAAAAAAGTTAAAATACTCAATTTAAAATTTAACAATTTGACTTGCATAAAACCTTTAACTGGCATGTATGCTCTCATATCACCTGTGCACGCATTTAAAAAAAGAGATTTATATCCCTCTTTCTGGTCATGTGTAGTCCAATACAAATTACATACTATAGTCATCCAATGCCTCTGCTCTCAGACTGTGCCCTTACGATTGACCTTTAGCTTCATCTTACTCACCTACTTCCCCCATGACCCTCAGCCCCTCCTGGTAGTTGGGCCCGCCACGTCGAACAAAGATGGTGACCTCATGCTCCTTAAGAGGACCTTGGTAGTCTTTGATGGCCCTGACAATGCCCTGAGAAGAGACACAGGCAGTTCACATACTTATATCACAGGCTGAATTCTTCAGAAAGTGTTGTTTTAATAAAACACCACTTAATGTGTCATATCAATCCTATCCAATCTTAACCTGATGTGCTTCAAAATGAATAAGGGACAGATTGTGTTCAGACCAACTTCCACTGAGTGACCCATCATCAAAATTTTCTTACAGAAAAAGGACTTAATGATGTCTTCTTTAAGTTAGCTAAAGTTATTATGGTGCTAAAGAAACAGATACTGGAACGTACTTTTATATGTTCAGAAATAATTTTGTGTGGGAGTATTTCCCCTATATTAAAAGCTATTTATACACATTTCATTGAATTTATCACACTATGAAGGCCTGTGATAACATGTAGACCTGACATAGTATCTTTCGTGGTGCTTTAGATGAATACATGAATTTGTTTCACCTTGAATGTGGCTGCTACATTGGTGAAGTTGGCAATACTTCCTCCGATGATCAGAACTTTCCCTGCAGGAAAGAGAGAGAGAGAGAGAGAGAGAGAGAGAGGTGTTGATATGTTAAGAATATGTTCATGACTGAAATGCGACACCCCAGTATCACAGTTTGGTGACAGCCACAAAGTCTATTGCTGGCAACAGACCTTGTGAAACACTAAAGTAGAGCAAGCAGGTCACATTGCAGAGGAATGAACAAACACTGACTTCCACGCTTAAACCAAACTAGCCAAACCAAACCAAGTTTAGAAGGAACGTCTTGTTTATCAGAAACAGTCCAGAATGTTTTCAGCAAGTGTGTCTCACCTAACTTTTTGACCTTGTGCAAAAGAGCCCTAACAAAGTGCTGGCTGTACCCACCTTGAGGATGTTTCTCTCGTGTCATGAGAGAAAGGATGGTTTTAGCGTAATCATAGGTCTGCTGTTCACTGGGTGCACCAGAGTACTCGCCGTAGTTGGCCAGTTCATCCACCCCCCCAAGGTCACAGATGGTGTCGCTAAAGAAAAGGGAAGGTGGTGTTTAGCATTTTTTTTTAAGTATTTTAAGTCTTGTTTATATTCATCCTCTTCACTGCCTTTGTTTGCATATTGCTGCATATCTTGGCACTCACGAGACAAACAAAATGGAGACACACGCCTAAAATATAAGAAATCTGATTAGAGGTTAAAAACTCCACAGGGTGCCTTTAAACTGCAAATTGCTGAGTTGACAAAGGGTATAAAAAGCTCACACAATATCATATATATAGTATATCTTTCATCCACCAAAGCACTTTGAATAACCGTTAGCTAAAAGGTGCTTGTTATAAACCTGGAGTACCTGTAGACTACTGAAGCCCCTCCTCCAGCAACCATGGTCCAGATCCTGCCACAAGGGTTCAGCAGAGTCAGCTTCAAACTGGCACCACTCTTTGCATCCAGGTCAGCTATGTATGCCTCCTACAATGGACAAATGATGGTAATAAGGCAAAGTACGGAGGTATAAAAGATTCAAGCTAACTGTGCACTTCAGTTGCTGACTAATGTACATAAATGTAGGTTTACGGTGCTATTTGAAAACTTGGGCTGGTACTATTTGGAATTTACTATTTACTTAAGATCTCACCTCTGGATATGCTTCTCTGCCAAATGGTGGTGGAAACTCCACATCACCCCATTTAGCCTTGCAGATGTAATCTGCTGTGGCATCAATCTTGGCTGCCATGTCGAGGACGTACACTCCATCTTTGGTGACGACTGGTTAAAGGAAGAAAAGTTTGAAAATAAAGATCTTATAACAGAGAATGTAAAAGTAACTTTGATCATTTAAATTTGCCTATTAATGTGCACACATTAGTAACTTGTTCCCTTTAGTGAATGAACCCACTCATTTAAGTACTTAATTCATTCTCTTGAATTAATAATGCACAGTTCCAATCTTGCTTCTCAAACTGAAGTATAACATTGCATCTGAGAGTCATGAAGTAGAAATATGTACAGCTGAGATGCACGTCTATGAAGTTGTTAAAAAAGTACCAATCGGGTTGATCTCAAGGTAGGTGAAGTAGAGATCCTCATAGAAGTTGAAGAGTCCAACTATAAAACTGGCCAAGACTCTTCAAGAAGGAAAACAAACAAACAAACAAACAATCAATTAGAATCGTTACAACAACAACAACAACAAATCTTACTAGAAAACCATATACTAAATAGACCAGTGCTTTCCAGACATTAAATTAACATTATGGAACCTATTTTGTTGCCAAACAGTTAGGCCGAATACTGTCCAGTATTCAGTGCACAGTGGATCACTCTGTACACTGGGGATGGTATTTAGAAAGGGGAAAACCAAAGCTAAAACCAAAAACACACTGCTCAAGGTCACACAAACTACACTGACTACAGAGAGCCTCTTTGATTTATTGGCAGATATATATAGGCAACAGCAAAAAATAAAATCCACCACACCCAAGTTTCTACTAACAGTGACAGGTGGGATAATAACTATACAATGATATGAAATATGTATGGTTATCACGTTGTATTGGTAGCAAGAACAGGGTAAATACATGAAGCAGAACATGTCTTATCAAAGTCTCTTTGAAGGGAAGTTGACTGCTGTAGATTTTTCTGTGTGGATAAAAAATAACCAAATAAATATAAAAGGATGTGTCCGTACTCTTTCTTTTCATCAGGAACGTGCGTCAGGAGCTGCTCTGTGACTTGGTCCTCACTCAGCTTTTCATCCACTGCAACCAGCAGCCTCTGGGCCTTGGCGTCCACATCACCCACTTCCACTCCTCCCTCATGATGGAAAAGCACATGGTCGCCCTCACGTGTTGCATAAATGCACACATAAAACTCCTCCTCCTGGGTGGACCAGTAGAGCGTTAGGGAAAATTCAAACACATTCAGTTCACAACAGTTTTAGTTTGCTAATAGCAGCGTGGGCATTTTCACTTATTTACAAAAGGCTGACAAGCTTGTTTGAATATTGTCCAGAACATCCAGTTCCCCATTTTAACTAAAGTGACCTTCATACAGGCACGCTTTCTCACACAGTCATGGGTGACAAACAAAAGTCTCCAACATACTGCAACACTATTCACACTCAGTTTATTCACTTCACAAAACTGTGAGGAAATCAACCTGCTAATCAGATGCCCACTGGCTTTAACACAAAAGACACAAAATATATTTTTGTATCCTGGCTCTGGAGGTTTCATTCATTAACCTGCTGAGTGGTGTTTCGTTAGTCAGCGTTTGCCTATCATTAAATTAAGGCAACACAAATACGGTTGACTTGGCTTTGAAACTTAACAGGATGTAGAATGACAAAACAGAAGAAGCATACATTACCTGTTGGTGTTGAACAAACGGCTCAATGAGGAAGTTCTTCAGCACACCCTTTGCCTTTCCAACCTATTCAAGACAAACACACAAACAACCTCCTTCTGTAATTTCCAATGTCTTGTCATCTTTACACACCCTGTGCACGTTCTATTATTGAACACATATTAGCGTCTGTCCTTTAATTTTCTCAACAACCGTTCATCTGATAGACTTCACTCTTGGCGGGTGTATTGCTGAGGACCAAAGGAAGTGCAGTGCAGTGCAAGCTCGAGATATACGGGACATACTGTATGTATTAGTAGTACATTATGTACACACTTTGTAGTGTATTAAGAGGGGACACATTAAGTGTTGCACCGCTGAACGGCATTCTGGTTACAGCTAGCGCTTGCTACAGTACATTCAATAAATGACTAAACAGCAAACTCAAGAATTTCAGGCATCAGCGTTGTATTGCTTTTGTTACCAGCTAGATGTTAGCAAATGATCCATTGCTATGGGTAATACCATGTCATGGCAGGTGTATTGCGCAGGACCCAAGGAAGGGCAGCATCAAGTGTTTAGTTGTTTGGATGAGTGGTTCTCGAGAGGCAAGGCAACAACTAAAGGCACGACTGGTGCATAAATTACCTTTCTTATGTAATGGAAATATGGCCACAGCCTGTTTGAAGTGTAGCAAGACATGTTTGTATGTATGGTGGACAAGAATAGACAACCCTCCTCCACTTGCATTATATAACCTCTGACCTGGCAGATCTAAACATAAGCACATGGCCTCTGGCACTGGACACAGCAACCGTCTACACAACAGGCCCATATGCTGGCTCTAATGAACAAGAAAATATACCTTACGTGCTCTTCAGATGCGTTACAAAAGACAACATGGCATGTGTGATTTACTACATGGGTCAGACTGTATTGTTATCTACATTTACAATAAATTGTCCTTTACAGGAGGAGCGGGGACCGTACTACACATATCTAAGAGTCATTTCATTTTCTTTGTGGTTTTTATAACATCACATATACCATTAATTCAATGCTTATAACCCAAACTTCCATCATGTGGTATAACATAGTTGTATTGCAAACAGATGACAAAGAAACTGAAAAGGTTTTAAGTCCAGATGTTGTAAAAAAAAAAGAAGAAAACATTATCACCAATGAAAATAAAGTTATTGGTGAGCTGGCACACATGCTGAGTAAGTCTTGGATATCTGAGCAAATTAAATTATGTTATTTTGAATGGGGATAAAGACAAAGAATTGCTGGCTCTTCACAGACTATTCTTTGTCTCAATGACAGGACAGCTAAGTGACCAGTAAAGCCGGGTTGAGAACAACATTAGACCTGCATAAAAAAAGCAGCATGTGACAGTATCAGTCAAATACATAAGTGTATCATTAAATATTTGTCTAAATCTTACTATTACTTCTTAACTGCATATTTCTACAGTTTCACTGTGTTTTAGTGTAAACCTTCATTCTCTGGGATCTGTTACTCCAGTTAGACTTCCTCGATCATATTTCATGGTCTCAAAAAGGTAATTCTGGGCTGCTTTTGGTCTTAACGCTCACAAAGACAAACAGAGAGATTACAGTCAACTCACAGTGGTCTCTCTCATGAGACGGGTTTTGAGCCACTCACGGACACCCTGCAGGTCCAGGCCGATGCCCACCAGCCCAAGCTTCCCACGCCGCTTGATTAGTTGATCTGGCTTTACCACCAGCCGCTAAAGGGCAGCAAGTGAAAGACGGGTTAGCCACAGTACTGATTAAACAAAGGCCACAGGTTTGCACCAATACTAGTGTGACAGACAAAAGTGATTCCAGGCTAAATTATGATACTTATAATAATATCACAGACTTTCCCTATTCCAAATAATATGAAAAGCTCTGTGTGCAGGTATTTCTTGCTAGTAAATTATAATATAGTCCGCACACACACACAAAATAAAATATTCTTGTTTCAGCTGTATGTTAATGGCTAAAGCACTCTTTATCTATTTATTCACCCGGGTTTCATATCGTACTCCCACAAGTACACACAAAAATGCTAACAGTCGCTCAATGCATCTATCTAAACGCAGTCACATGCCACTGTGATGGTAACGACATTATGTCCTGCAAATCATGCACACAGAGTTTCAGTGACATTCAGTGCGTAATTAGCCTCATGACTTGGATATTCTTTTGCTAGCTGAAGAAGCAACCTAAAACTAAGACAGGTTAGTAGAAAGCTGTGGGGGTTTTGTTCAGTCTGTCCCAGCAGCCTCACCTCTGTCAGCAGCCACGGATGCTCCTGCACAAGCTGGTCCCAGTCGGTCTCGGCGGTGACACTGGCATAGCGGAAGCGGTTCTGCACGGCCGCTGAGGTGCAGATATACTTATACAAGAACTCTTTTCCGGTCTGCTCTGAGATGGCTTTCGCCGACATGGCAGCGCTGGATAGCACACGACCTTTGGGAGAGGAAGGCATACAGTTAACACCATCATATATTGAAGATAAACTAACAAAAAACTAAGCATATGTGCATTTTCAGCAGCTCCTGTAGTAGCTAGAGGCTAAGTCTATACTGAATTTTCAACCAAGATAGGGGCCATTGCATGCCTGTTGAAAAATCTGAAATCCTGGAAAATAAATCCTGCCATGTGGGTTACACATTATCTTAGATTCAAACTAAGTGACACTTTAAATATTTCTGATCCCTTAACAGGAACACTGTGTATTCCACAATAACTAATCATATGCTACAAACTGAGATAAACTGTAAAAGTATTCCATATCTACTCCATGGCCACATATTTATCCGATACACTCAACCGGCAATAAGGCAGCTGCCAAAATATAAACTATATTTGTCTTGGTTAGGGGACCTAGAGAGGTTATGGTCCAGGATCTACCGATGATTAAATACACCAGAACTCAGACCTAATGAAGCTTGAAAACTAGTCTCCTTTGGGCAAAATAAATCTTAGATTTACTCAGACAACTCATCATAGCTCTAAATGTCTTCATTCATCTGAAAGAATCATGTCTCTGTTCAGGCTACAAACCAAGCTAGCCGCTGGAAAATGTATGGATCAAACATTGATCGTGTTGAGCTTTACGGTTCTTGAATGGGACTGATGACAGCTCCATTTTTTTTTGTTTCAAACCTAGAAACCTGAGATCCACACGGAAAATAAATATTTCTGAACCTCCGCTGTATTGTTAGATGCTTATCAACTGAGCTTGTGTCATTTCGCTCATGTCAAACTGTCATCACATAAAGGAAAAGGAAGTGAATATTCAAAGCGATGAACTCCCTTTGTTCAATCGACAAACCAGCTTTGTCTAACATGGATATGAGAAAAAAACAGAAAGACGAAATCCCAATGTTAGTATTGTGAGCAAAGATGCAGCTAGGGCTGACATAAGTCGCATATCAGTAAAATGGGTTTTTAAACTATTAAATCAGACAAAAGCAGGCGACATGGAGACAACCGCTGAAAAATAAACACCACCTACAGTAGTTTTGATACATGATTATCATCACCATCGATTCAATGAGGCACTAAGCCAAAAAGATAGCTGAAAACAAGATATGATCCACAAACACAGCCAAGAAACTCTACATCTTCATCCAAAGACATAGTCTCACATAAAAAAGGCCATCAAGACTTGCCATTTAACATATTTGGGAATTTCACAACAAGTATATCGGAGGAGAGCGCCTAAACAAAGACACTGACAATGACAAGCTGCACTGGTGCACTTGCTTTTCCCATTTCGAATTTCATTGCACATTGTTAAACCTGCTCAGCCGATGCGTCGCTTACAATGCTGTCTAAAATAACACAAACATACACCCATGAATAACAGGTTTTCTTTGACCAAGTGCCTAAAGTGTATAGCTGGAAAAGGAGGAACAGCCCAAACAGGTCCATGAAGTACCTTAACACCACCACTACAAACTAAACAGAGATAAGCAGTGAGCCTTGATAACATGCATCCTAGCCTTTCTGCCTTTGTGTAGCTGATAACATTTTATGGTGGTTTTTATTTCAGCTACTGAAAATACTGCAGTGGCTTTTTGTGATAAACGCAAGATAGATAGACCCATAGAGCTGGGTCCGTTGGCCCTTCCTGCCTGTTAAAAGGAAGGTTTCAATTGCCTTGTGAGCACGAGATCGCTCGATAAATACTGTATGAGCGTGGACTTTATTGTTATTATTATAGATAGTGCGATTTGCTTCTGCTCATGGAGGGAGAAAGAGAGAAAAGACGGACAGAGGGACAGAGAGAGACAAAGACAGACACTTCCAGAGATGCAACCACAAAAGTAACAGCAACTATAATAATATCTATAGTAATGTAAATATGACTTACATATTATGTCAGTTAATATAGTAGAATAGTAGAAACAAGCACAACTATGGTGATAGAATATGACAATGATAATAATAACAATTATTATGGTAGTAGCTATGATCAATGATAAGTAGTGGTACATCAGCTGCAACACTACAGCTGCTACACTTGACATCTAACCTGGGAGAGGGGGAGCCTGGCTAGGATTTAGCTTAGCACGCTAACCTGTCATGCTTTCAGAGCCAGATGTCCCAGTATTTAGCCTACCATACATAATCCACGGGTCCAGTGCATTGTTTGAAGCTATCTAGCCGTGAAATACATGTCACTGTACACAGACTCATGTGAGATGAACGAAACTGGGTTTGGAGGCGGCAGCAGCATCACATCGGGGCCAGGTCACTGTTTCAGACACAGCTGCAGCCGGCAGTGCTCAAGCATCACTTTTCCCCCGTGCAAACTGCCCTTTCTGCATCACCAGGCCAACACAAGTGAATGAAGCTCCTGTCCTGTACCAGCTACCACACCCACTGCAATGTCTGTAGCCTTCAACTAGCTACACAAGCAAGTTCAAAAAAACTTTAACCAGGCTCATGCGCGTAAATAAGTACCAACTCCCTATGAAAGGAGACAACACAGACATATGTAATAGGTGTTGCAAAATATCTGGAGTGAGAATTAAGAGGAAATAACACGCTTGTCAGAGCAGGAAGATGATGTAGCCTGAAAGGTTAGCCTGCCTGATACGAGCTAACTGGAGAAGCTAACCTTGGTGTTTTAAATAACTATTTAGCGGAAACGGGTACCTTGTCAATGAAAGTGGCACCTCCTCGAAGTACAGGAATCGCTCCGCGGTCAAAAACGACGGAGCTAGAGAGTCACAATGTCTTCAAAAGAGTCTGCCGTTGCCCGGTTGCCACCTCACTCTCGAGCTGTCGCACCATAATCTGGCGACCGATTACACGTCGGTGCTGGCGCCTGATTGGTTTAAAACACGATCACGTGGTGACGTCAGCCACGCCCACATCCTTATAATAAGAAGTTCCCTACACTCAATCACTAGAAACCAGAAACATTTAAATTACTTCTTAAAACACTATTACATAGACTTGATTGTATGTTATGTCTTCTCATTTATTTTTAATTATTTATGTGTTTTATTCTATTGTCTTTATAAGAAAAAGTAGCCTAAAATCATCATTAGTTAAAATTCAAAGTCCTGCAAAACTTAGAGTATTATCAGGAAACACGTATCAAAGTTCCCTACACTCAATCACTAGAAAACAGAAACATTTAAATTACTTCTTAAAACACAATTAAAAAGACTTGATCGTATGTAATGTCTTCTCATTTATTTGTATTTATTTATTTATTTTAATCTATTGTCTATTTAATCTATTATTTATAAGAAAAAGTAGCCTAAAATCATCATTAGTTACAATTCAAAGTCCTGCAAAACTAAGAGTATTATCAGGAAACACGTATCAAAGTTCCCTACAATAAATCACTAGAGAACGATTACATTTAAATTACTTCTTAAACACAATTTAATAGACATGCTTTTATGGGATGTCGTCTTTTTCTTTATGTATTTATTTTATTGTCTTTTTTACCTTACCTGTTAATATTATTTGTATTATTCACTTGTCGTTACTACAGTTTGTTAAAAACGCCTATAGTTTATCTCCTCTTGATGATGATGATGATGATGATGATGATGGTGTGTGTGTGTGTGTGTCTGTCGGTCTGTGTATGTGTGTGTGTGTGTGTGTGTGTAATTTAATGTGAAGTTGCCTTTGTTGTCTGTCAAAGCACTTAGTGAAGTTTTGTTTTTGAAGGTGCTATATAAATAAAGTTATCATTATAAGCATAGGCCCAAAACAACATTTGAATGGCATGTCTTCATTTACGTCATTCGTCTTTTGCTTCCCTTAATTAATCGAAACTCTCAGTCACAGGGAACAATTTAAGCAAACAAAGTTACAAACTGTTACAGTACAATAATACAAATAGATAAACTTGTGTTAATTTACAGGTGAAACATTAATCTCATTACTCTTGGGCTGAGGTTTCCAGGTCAAATCATCCATTAAATCACTTACCAACACGTATCTTTCAAAAAGAAAAAGCATGTGGGCACACCATTTTATTTCGAACATGTCTTATATATTTTTAAATTTTTTTACCAGCTGCAAACAGTGATGCTGGTATTGTTTTCGCCTGTGTGAGTGTGTCATCATGACAAAATGTGGGCCTGGTGACACCTACTGTAGCAGGAACTACCAGGATGTGGTTTTGAATATTTTGCCTGGTGTTTGTCTGTTTCTTTCTGTGGACAGATTTCCCAAGATGTGCAAGACACAGTCACGAAACTTTACAGGTGCGTGGTTGATGAAGACATAGTTTCAAACTGGGTGTGATCAGAGCAAGTAGGGTGAAAGTAGGGGGGAGGAAGTAGGGAAGATGCCATTGCTCCACCACGTTACACCCCCTGACACGATTTGGCACCTTGGTGAAGTTTTTTATTCAAAATATTACTTGTATCATATAGGAATCTATGGGCAGTGCTGGAAGAAGTTTTAGATCCTGGACATAAGAAAAAGCCTAAAATACTTATTGTAGTTACAATTAAAAGTCCTGCAAAACTTCAGAAAACACGCATCACAACTTTAAGTGCCCATTATTAACAATGACCTCTTACAGAGCAAATATAGTACTAGTAATATTGCAGAATTTACTCTTTAGCTGGTTAAAGAGGTCATTTCATGGCTCATGGCTATCAAACACATGTAGTAATGTATAAAAGTACAGTAGAACCTACTCTGAAATGTACTTAAATAAAATAAAAATACTCAAAGTATACTTGAGTAAATGTACTTACAAAGTTACTCACTAACTGAATCTGGAGAAAATACTTGGTACCACAATTTACTACTGCAATGAAATGTAAGAAAATAAGCCCAACATTACAGTAAAACACGAGCCTTTATTTTTCGCAATAAGAAAAGCATGTCGTTAATACTGTGACACGTTTTAAAAATGACACATAGATCAGTGACAAAACAATTAACATTAGAAGCTTCCAATCTATTATCAGTGCCCCTTTAAAAACAGGTGGAACAAGTAGGGGAAGGGCAGTACTGACTGAACGTGCATGACAACTCTGGGTGGATGACAGCTGGGTGCGATTAATGATGACGTGGGACGACGTCTTTTGTGTTTGACAGGATGAAAGATTCACCTGGAAAAATTAAATTTCATTCACTGGCCAGATATGAAAAAGGTCCAGTGAAAGAGCACAAAAACAACATACTATACAAGTTGCCTTTTCCTAAATAAGACTTGCTCTGCAGCTTTTGAGGTGGGTTTCACTGATCTGATCATTCTGGTAAGGCACCACTTGAATTTGAATGGGGCAGTGGGTCACATGTGTGGTCGGTGCTTTCAAGAGAGGAAAATCTGTAGGTCTGTGTGTGCTGATTTTGGCCTGTTTCAGGAGAAAAAAAAAATAGTTTGCACAGTCTGAGAGCAAAGAGGATGATGTGGAACATTTACAACTGAGTCTCTTATAAAAGGAGGAAGACAATGAACACTGGCATTCTGCTGTATACAGGTTTGAATATACAGTACAATAAATATAAATAGACTGAGGGAAGACTGAAGAAGATAAAACAAATCATGGATACAAAACGCTATACATTCGAGTCAAATATACACTGCAGCATGGAGAAGAAACAAAAACCCTGCATGTCGATGCTATATTTGGCAAGTGAGCCAATAAAACCTGAACACACGCTCGCATGAGACCGGCGTTGTTCCTAACAGGCTGTCCTGAGGTCAGTTTTGACATTGAACTTCCACAGTACATTGACTCTTGCTCTATAGACATGCTGTCCCAGGAAAACCTTTTAAAAATGTATGCCTTGTTATGTCTTCTAAAACTAATCAACCATGATGCTTAGACTTCCAAAGTGTTTCTTATGACTGGTCTCCTTCATGAAAGTTGAGGCAGTTTTACAAGATTTTAGTCAATATCATTTAGATTTTGGCAACAGTGACATGTCTGATCAGCTGATCCAAACCTCTTTTTAAAAAAGACCTCTTACGCACTTCTTTATTTACAATGTTGATTCTGAAGTAATGTCTCAGAATTAACCTTCCCACTGTTTATTAGCGTCAATATGAGGAGTAAATTTAGGAGGGAATGCAATAATCAAAAAAACCTAGAAATAGTGGGGAGATTTCGCAAGACACTCGGGAGTAAGAGCATCAGGAGGTGACCGTGGGTTCAACTTGATTTTGTCCACTGCAGGGCTGCATTTTCCCACATGATCCTCCACTTTAGCCAAACTGGAAAAAGAAATTTCCAGGTCCAGAGTCTTGAAAAAAGAAGAAGCAGAAGAGTAGTTAATATCAAGCACTTTCTGTGATCGTTTCTTACGTGCTTCAATAAACCTAAAAGGCCCCATAGTGTGCTCATTTTCAGGTGCATCCTTGTATTTTGAGTTTCTTCTAGAAAATGTTTACATGCTTTAATGTTTAAAAAAAACAAACACTTGATCTTTCTTATACTGTCTGTCTGATTATAGCTATATTCGCTCTGTCTGAAACGCTCCAGTCTAGCACCTATCTCTTTAAGCACTTCTCCTGAAAAAGCCCAGTCTGCTCTAAATATCAGCATCTGCGCCTTTTTACCTAAATATAGTATAGTTGTGACATCACAACTGGACAGAAGTCCTGACCGCTCCTTTAAAAGGCATGTTTTATGAACGTGGGCTATCTGTATTTCTCTGTGGATTGAGCGTTTTGATCCTTCACAGTATTTATACCACCTCAACCTGGTTTATAATTAAAAAAACACGGTACTTTTAAGTATGTCTAAACTGGGTGAAAAAACATACCTGGACTGGAATCAAAACTATATCCTCCCCCTCCTCCTCCTCCTCCTCCTCCTCCATGGCCGCCAAAGAAAGCCCTGAAGATGTTGTTTGCATCAAAATCTAGAGAGAAAGCAAAGGAAAACATAGCAGAATTAGTTGGTGATGACTAACTTTAGGAGAAACAAGATGGAAAAAAGAACAAAACTGCTGAAACTGAAAACATAATTGAGATAAATAAAGCTGTTTTATATACTGTGTACACATTTTACTTGAACGAGTGTCATTAGTACAGCGTAAGTACAGTACAACTATAAAAACCGTCAAAGTTAAAGATCCATTTGGGACGTTGAGGTTCATAGACTTCAGTGTGGTACGTAATACCTAAAAACACAATCAGCATGCAAAACATGCTTTCTACTCTTTTCATAGGCCGAGTTATTAACCTATAAGGGAATCCGTGAGAATACGTGGAGCAGAACGTTTGAATATCCACAAAAATTTCAAAAGTATGGGTACAACGCTAAAGAAAAAGTTATGATGCATGTGTACAGAATTTTCCATTCTATTTCTCTAAAAGCAGCTAATATTTGACCTGCAGGTCGAACACGCAAAGAACAGAAAAGACTAAAAGCATTTTACCTCCACCATCAAAGTGGCCGTCATCATCCAGGTCGTGTCCATTGTCGTAGCGGATCTTCTTCTTTGGGTCGGAGAGCACGGTGAAGGCCTCGCCCACCTCCTTGAATTTCTTTTCCTCCTCCTTCTGCACCTCTTGAGTTGCGGCGCTGTGGCGATCTGCAAAACGATGACACAGTTAACGTAAATAATTATTGAATGTAATCAAAGTTGGAAACCTTCATGTCTGTGCAAGAGGTCTACCTGGGTGGTGCATAAGTGCCCGTTTGCGATAGGCTTTTTTGATCTCGTCCTCTGTGGCATTCTTGCCGACCCCCAACACCTTGTAGTAATCTTTCCTTTTGCTCTTCTTCAGCTCCAGCTGTGCAGTCTTCAGCAGATGCTTGTGTTCTACAGGGATAAGATGTGAATGAAAACCTCATCCACTAGTGTATCATTTAAGACCGGTAAAGTAAAAAAAAAAAAGACAGCCACCCACCTGATGTTTTTTCTGTCTGGTAAACTTTTTCATAGTCCCGTACGGCCTCCTCATACTGCTCTGTGTTCGTGTAACTATAGGGTCACACAAAGCCATTAAAAAACGGCACAATGCAAATCACACAAATTAGTAAAAATGCACTCATTGACTGCGTAGCATACCACTGAGCTCTTCTTAAGTAGGCCTTGATGTAAGTGTCGTCTAGTTTGATTGCACTGGTGCAGTCTTCAATGGCTTCATTGAGTTTCTTCAGCTGTTGACGAGGAAGAAGTGAACTGATTGAAGAGCTTCACGAGCAATTAATCACACAGCATTATTGATCAAATGCCTGAGACTGCTAATATGCTGATTAGTGGCCTCTTACCTTTGCTCCTGCCGTGGCTCTGTTGCAGTAGAGTTTAGCGTTGGTCTTGATGTTGTTGGGGTCTATCAGCAGGGCTTCAGTATACAGCTGGTAGGCGGCTTCATAGCTGCAGTTCTTAAATGCCTGGTTGCCCTCATCTTTCTTGGCTTTCAAGGCTTTGGCATTCTGATATAGAAAGAGAAAAAAGAAACATTTATTCAAACTTGCAGTTTCAATTTAAGCTGTGTAAAAGATGTTCTCATTATTTTGGCATGTCTTGCACCATGGAGTTACTGCGTTAACCTGCCTTGTTATTTATTGGAACTGTAGGAACAGATATAAATCAGAGTTAACTGAAACATTTCTCCAAACTTCTTCTTTCGACAAACCTGCCTTTGTGAGCATGTTGCTATGCTGTCCTGCATTTTGCCTTTTTAATTTGTATAATGCCATTAGAGATTGCAATTGCAAGAAGCTAACACTGCAAATGTGTTGCACTGCACCCAAACGGAGTTAAACAAACAATTTGCATTTTTTTGTCTTTTCGTACACATTCATCTAACATAAGACATTACAAAATAATAGACTATGGAAGTAGAATATAAAAATTGCAATCTTACCCTGCAGGCTAGCCGGGCCTTTTCATGGTCAGGTGCCATGCGCAGAGCCTGGACAAAGAACTGTACAGCTTTATCGATGCAGTCCTCGTAGTAGAGACACAGACCTCGGACGTAGAGCGCGTCTGCGTTCGTGGAATCCATTCGCAGGATATCACTGTAAAAGAAAGTTTAGTTAAAAGATCTGCTGGGAAGAATCTGTGAATCAATTTTTTTCTACTTATTGGAAAGCTATTATGGCAGATTCTGTATTCATATTCAAAATCTCATATGAATCCAAAAAAATGTTGCATCACTGTTACAAAACAATAATACACCATAAATCTAACACCAGCTGTTCCTACCTTGCTACAGACTGGGCTTCTGGATATCGCCCCAGTAGAGCCAGACACTCAGCCTTGAGGATTTTGAAGCGGTGGCAGGCAGAAGCCACGGCTAAAGCCCGGTCCATGCAGTACACCACCTGGATCAGGACAAGTGCCAGTTCACTATACCTGTTACACTCTTATCGTTGAATTAAATGATTATTAAATGTAAAAAATGTTGGCTTTCCAGTTCAACAAGTGTGAACAGAAGTATGTAAATAGGCCGCCAACTACTAAACTCTTCAACCGACAGTCATTGGATTCATTTAACTAATCATGTTGGAGGACAGGGAAATCTTTAGATCTGGTGCTCATGACAAACCCAAGGACAATTATAAATGATTCCGGATGTTATTTATATTTTCCAGTTATGATCATGACCATTTGCCACAGAAATACTATTAAAAAAACAGAAGCATTTGACCAAAAGAACAACTGATCACAACTAAGATGTGATCAGTTGTTTTTACTGTTTGGCTTAAAAGAGAATGGCTGTAACGTACCTTTCTGAAATCCCGCTTCTCAAAGCCAAAATCCGCCATTCGTTCATACTCCAGGAGAGTCGCTGCTGTCTTATGCTAAAATGTAAAAAACAGTCGTCCATTAAAACTTTCCTTACAATGGTATCAGACGGGGCTGCATGATTCAGTCTTTGCTTCAAAGATTGCCCAGTAATGTACGTTATATAAGAAAGGCGCGGGTGATCCCCACCTCCTGCTGGGCGTCTCTGTTGCTGGGCTCCAGCTCCAAAACCTTCTGAAAGCAGCGATTGGCCGCCATGGCATTTCCCAGTAACAGGTGGCACTTGCCCTCACGAAGATGACCCTGTGGGACAGGAATGGCACATTTCCTTATTAGAACTGTGTAAAAAAAGAAGTCTATTCTGCAAGTGCAGTTGGGGGTTTTGAGTCAGTAAGTGGCAGGCAAAACTGAGGATGAAGACGTTCAAACCGACCTTCATGAAACAGTCATCTAGGCGCACAGCCTGCTGGGAATCTTCAAGGGCCTCTCGAAAGCGACAGAGCATCATGAGGGTGGCTGCCCTGTTGCCATAATAACTGGCAGTTTTGGGGCTTGCATCTTGAGATAAAGGAAAGTCACACGGGCAAGTTGAGAGGTGATAAATTAAAGATAAATGCTACAAACATATTGTAAGGTGACACAAATGGCAGAGGTCAAGATGTCCCCGAAACACTTTTAAAGTACATGGTGGGAACGCATGTTGGAAAATATCAGGTAGGGACAATGACCCAATTGCCAACAGAAATGTCACCGGTATTTGTTTTGCTGGCAGTGGTGTGACTAAAGGAGATCACCAGCATGTCTCAACATGAGAGTAGTTAGTGGAAATCTCACCTATGGCCTTAGTATAATAGTTGAAAGCCTCAGAGTAATCTTTGTTGCTGTAGAATGCATTTCCTTGTTCTTTGAAGCCTTCAGCCTGACTGTAGAGGAAAACAGAAATCAAAGGCAAAGTGTTAACAGAAGCTTGGCAAAGAGAAAAGGAATTAGCAGATACTGTTCAGCATAAATCAATCAGTCAGTTAAAGCCCTGGGGTTGTATGGGGAACATATTTATAGTCAGCGTATCACCTACAGGCGATGCTGGCAGGTATGCCTTGGAAAATCGGTTTCAGTGTGCTGTAATTTTGAATATTTTCACCACTTTACGTTGACGTCAGACAGCCATTTAGACGGGGACCTAAAACATTTGTGTTCCCTCTTCAAAATGACCAGACTCCTTTGACAAAAACAGTATTTTTTATATAAACCTTGCAGGATAGGGAGTTGCTGGTCTACCGTTGACTCGGTTGGTTAGTTTGCTTGTGGTATTGCATGACTTAGGTGTTTTAAAGGATCAAGACCGATCAAGGCCGCTGTCGACCAGCAACTCATGAATAGTGATGGGTTCTCCAAACTAGGCGTGCAGAGTGATGAGTAATACACTGTCATCAAACCAAACCAGCTGATTTGCTAGTACTCATCAGATAATCTTGAAAGGCAGAGCCTTAGTTACAGGAAATTAGAACTGGACTGTGGGCGTGTTACACCTGGAACTGGGACAACAGCGCAGGGCACACACAGTCCTGATAGCTGCAGTACTAAACATAGTAGTGAAATTCACCTGATGCAGACCTTTCAAAGTGCCAAGAGTTAAAAGGGTAAAGCAATGATTATTCATTTCACAGGAGGAAGAAGCTTCTGCTGTGCTGTGTCTGAGCATTTCAAACTAAGATTGGGTGCAGAAGAAAATTTGACCCTTCGACATGAGTGCAGCAGCAATTCGCACTGTAACGTCTATTACGGTCTTTAAAATTGTACTAAATTAATAATTGACGGTTGAAAATGCCTTTTAAGAGATTGCTTCTCTTGCCTTTGATATTCTCGTTTATATTTCTTCATTATCTTATTTGTATGTCATTTTATGTGTTTCTTTCCAATGCCTTTAATGTTTTATAATGGAACGATTGGCAATTTAATAATTGGCATCTAAGTATGAGAGATTGTTTTGTAGGTTGTTTAGGCACCACATTTAAAGAGCTCTAGTTTATTTCCCCCACTCCATGTGCAGTTAAGCACGAGCACAGTCTGAGAGGCTGGAAGGGAGGGGGGAATGAAATGTGTGTGTGTGTGGTGTGGACCCCACAGCCTGCCAAAATGATTGGATTCAAAGACTAAACTCGAAAACTCATGAGCCTAAAATTGCATTCAATATATGGGGAATGTATGTTTCTTTCCAATGCTTTTAATGTTTTATGTAAAGCACACTGAAATACATTGTTGTTAAAATGCGCTATACAAATAAACGTGCCTTGCTAAAATAAGATGATTTCTTCTTCTTCTTCTTCTTTTTAAAGCCCAGAAATTGAGGGGCCATGTTCCAATTGAGCTTTTGCTTCTAAATGGCTTTTCAAACAGTGTCTTTTCATCATCATCTTGCATTATGTTTCTAGTTAAACACTGTGTGTGGTTTCCCTATGTACTACTTTGATGGTGTAAGTAGCCCTTTAACTACAAATATGCTGTTGCTCTTGAAGATGGTTTAAAAGTTGGTTTCTAGTTATCAAAACAACTTTAACAAAAAATCAACATTCGGCAGCTAAGCTCAACACTGACAACAGCAGTTTATTAATTTACATTATCAATTTTCCTGTACACACACTCCCTTTTGACACATCGGCAACACACTCATTCTGCTACTTTGGATTATTTCAATCTCAAACAACTGCACTTAATGTGAGAATGTAATCATTCCTATATTTTATCTTACACATGATATGGCATATTCTTAACCCAGCTGACTAAATTTAGGATTGTTATGAAGACATTTAAAAGAACAACAAAGTGTTACTTCCCATTTGGAGTGGACAAAACTCGGATCATGCTGCCTACTTCTGTAAACACAGGTGACTACGTGACAGGACACAAATTAAATGCAAAGTGTACTGTCATGGATGATCGCCTAACGGAGGGGGCATACTAATATGAGCTAAACTTCAATGGTGCATCACAACACTTTAATTTAAATAACTGAGACTGTTTTAGAAGTTAGAGCAGGGGTCTTCAACATTTTTAAGGTCAAGGACCCCTCAGCTGAAAGAGAGATGAAGCAGGGACCACCTACTACAAATATGGTATTAAATTGAGATGCATATTAAATTGGGCCTACCAACTAAGGCGGGCTAAAACCTATACACAGAGCTTTTTATGGTGCATGCAATACTAGGATACCGCAATGATCATTATTAACATATTCATATATCAAATGTTAATCACACTTTGGAAGGCACATTGAGTCTTTCAGCTTAATTGAATCTGTACAGGTCTACCTTAGTGGCTACCTTGCCTTTAAGCCAGTATAGTAATAGCAGTAAACGTGTGTATTTTTTCACAAATGTACCTTTGCTAATAATTCGTTGAAATCATGTTAATGTATATTTCAGAGATTTTTTTTTAAAGAAAAAAAACATCGGAAAGATTATCAAATCATTTGGCGGCCCTTAGTTTAAGATTTACGAGTTAGATCATTACACTAATTTTATCTGATGTTTGAGAACCAAGTCTAAACAGTTTAGTTAAAGCTTCTCTCTCTCTCGTGGAACTTTCTGGAAAGAGGAAAACACCAAAGACGGCTAATGTCTAGTAACAGTCTGTAAATACTGGTGCTTTAGTCCTCGTGTTTAGATGTATACAAAAGTGTCCGTTCAAATATGCTACAATGAACTCGTTAGTCTTAAAACTCAATAATCTTGGATAGCTGTTAGCTGAGCATGTGTCAAGAAGACACGCTAATTTTCTTCACGTTAGCTCAGTTCCTTTGACGAAGAAGTTGCTAAGCGACGTGAATTTGAAGAATCCACAATTAGCTGTCTGATATGAACATTAACATCACAATAATTACACCGACGGCCTGACATTAATTGAAACCAATGGGACGTAAAGATTTAGCTAAATTTGCCGTTTTCTCCCCCGGAAAGCTAACGTTAGCCCGGTTAGCTCGTCTCCCGGGCTGTTTGTTCCCGAGCCTTTGTCAGTTAACGACGGTTGAGTTCAGTCAGTGACTCCGGGGTCATTTTCACGTTAAACACGCAGCACAACGAAACACAGCGGGCAGTCGTAGTTTTATCCTTACCGTTCCATGTCCTCCGGATTGCGGATTTGTGGTTCTGTGTCCACCGGCATGTCGATGTCAACAGCTGCCATTTTTTTCTAGAAAGGACGAACACGAAGCTACGTCATTTCCGGTAACTATGTATTATCCTTATCCCCATTTTTTCTTCCCTTTTTCTTGAGGTCGTGAGAAAATAGGCCGCTGTCAACAGCATCAAAATATAACAAGGCAAGCGGTTTTAACATTTAATCTAATCACACTTACATCTGTAATCACATTTAAAATACTCATAATACAATTCTTCTTACTAGTCAGAATCAGAATCAGAAATACTTTAATAGTCCCAGGGGGAAAACTCCAGCTATACAAACCACATATTTAACAACAACAGAAACATAAAACAGTCTATTTATATAACTCTATATATATATATTATATATATAAAATATCAAAATGAATGATGATAATTTGAAGGTTGAATATGTAGAATCTTAATTAAAAGCTATATATTTAAAAAATAGTAATTATAATAATGATACACCCACGGGGCGTTTTGAGGGGTACAGATGGAAAGTTTTCCATAAAAAATATTTTTAGTTTGAATTAATAATTAATTTTTTTGACAGGTTTGACATTGAATTTCTGTCACGTTCTGTTTACATTGTCCCAACCAATAGCGTATTGCGTTGCGGGTTGCCTGTTGTTCGGCTACAGAAACAAGGAATAATTTTGAGTTGAGAGCTAGCTAATCGATTACACACCACTGGCTAATGTTAAATACTGTTGTAAAATGAGTCGTTACCCCGTATGATTCATCAACAACACGGAGCAGGTTGATCGCTTGACACACTCAACAACGAAGCTGGCAACTCGACTGCCGGAATTATTTTTTGTTGTTGGGACTAGGATCTTGAGACACTAGATGGCGGCGTTCTGCTCATTTTCCTTATTCAACCTGTAAGATATCCAGTGACATTCTTCCTTTCTACAGTTGTCATTTCGGATGACATCACTTTTGCCATGCATGTGTATTGGGCTTTCAAATCCATACAGTCTAGAACAGGGATGTCAAAGTCAAATACATCAGAGGGCCAAAAAAACAAATTTGCTACAAGCCGAGGGCTGGACTGGTTCAATGTTTATTAAAACATATTAAAATGATTGTATATAACATATTGAACCAAGACCTAACAAAGTGTACCGTATTTTATTTAATGATTAAATGAATAATCCAATATTTTTCTACGGCTCTGTCAGTAATTTCAAGTGAAAACATTTTTGCAGTGAGTTTGCAGGCTACCATTGCATTGTAATGTAGTTTTCGTGCGTGAAAAACTCCAGCAGGCGGCTGTAGCGTGCGGGCCGGTTCTAATACTAATCAAATATCATCCCGGGGGCCGAGATCATTCATCCACGGGCCGGATCTGGCCCTCGGGCCTTGACTTTGACACCCATGGTCTAGAATTAACATTCTGGATATCTGTAATGTCTCTAAATTATTACTTTGTACATTTTAATTTATGTTATTTTATTGTTATTTCTACATTTAGAAAAACATTTTTAGTGTATGACTCTGGAACATATTATACGTATATAACATATTGTACATTGTATCTTATTAGTTTGAATCTAGGATTGAAATTGATATAATAACATGTACAAACATTAGACTTTCAAAATAAATGTGACCAAAAAATGACTATAAACAACAAGCAATGTGCTGCTGTTTAAATTAAACTTCAAACCTTGCCTGATGCTTAAAGTGTATATTTAAAACCATCCCATAAGCTTCTACTTACTTTCATTTTCCAATCGACTCATGAACCGACAGCCGGTCATTTCACCTGAGAGCCTGCAGCTCCACCCGCTCGTGTGTCTGTGGAGATCAGACTGCTATTCACGGGTGTAAATATATACCGGCCAGGTAATGCAGTTGCATTGGTGCCCATGTGAGTGAGTCAGATGAGTCATCTAGGAGATATCTGTGTCCAATGAAGAACTACATTAAAAACAGCCCTGTTGCAGACAAACAGGCCAACAGCAGTATTAACACAGTTTAGAAAAGTCATAGGTGTTGAGAATTATAAAGGCACTTATTACTGGCCTTGGGTGATACATACAGTTTTATTATAACTAATAAAAGGATATGTTAGCTGAACTGACAAGAATGGTATCTGCCTTACACATACAGGCAGGCTATATTCATAGATATTGTTAATGCATACTCTATTTTTATATGCAAAATATATGGCAGAAATACGACTGTCAGATGATTATTTAATGGCGTATATGCAGACTGTGTGAAGCTGTCAAGTTCAATATTGCAGCTCTCTTCTTTCCTGTCGTGTGCACCAGTTTACTATCATCTCTTGCCTTTGTATTAGAGGGCACTTTGCAGGTTATTGCACCAAAAATGCTTTTTTGTTAAAATCAGTCGTCATTTCAGGACCACAGTGAAATAAACAGCGTCTCTGATGGTTTTCACATTAAAGCACTTTACCCACCGGAGCAATATCCATAGCTCTGATAGCTTTCTCTTTAACCCCTCTACGTTCCCAATACAACAGCCTCAGTGACTTATCCAGCTGTGAAATCCAACACGCTGTTGGTAAATATATAAACAAGGCACTGTGTGTGTGTGTGTGTGTGTGTGTGTGTGCTTCATAACTAGCGTGCACTAGGGTTCATCATAATCGTAATGCCCAGCTGTCATCACCACAAGGATTTACCGGATAAAATGATTAACAGATGAACAGCTGGACATGCTATAACTACGCTATGGCTAATTGTGTAACTAAATAACACTCCCACCACCTCTGCGTGATTCTCAGTAAAAAACTACAAAAACATTCAATCTATTTCTTTATTTACAGTTAATCTCCCCCTTTAAATATGCTAAAATTAAACACCAATCAAAGAGGGGAGAATGGCAAGGTGCCCTTTGTGAACACGGAAACATCTATGCTTTAGTATCTCAAATAAACAGATGTAGATGGCATTTCCATTATAAAAAGCATGGTAACTATTCAAATTCATAATGTGTTGTTTGTGTTAGATAGACGTATATAAGTGCAGGGAATAGGACTGACATCTTCATCACTCTGTAACCCTTCGATTGTCATATCTTGCTCTTGTTTGGAAAAATACCACTAGAGGGCAATAGAGTATCATGATATGTCATAGTATCATGTGTGGAGATGCATCCTCAACGACTGTTTCCTCCTTCTTCTCCCTAATCAACACCATATACATTTCAGCCTGGCTGAGGGATTGACATCAACCACACATAAATACAAAGGAAGTGACATTTATCAGTATCAGCGTTTTCAAATCCTCAGGAATTCAGTGACTCATCACAATGTTTACGGTATGCTGTACGGGATAAATTTTCATCCAAAATAAATGCAGTTCTTTTCTTTTGTTGATTATATTTACCGGCCATTGAGTGATCAGAATTAAAAGCAGTATCATACCGGTGATTATTATTGACTGTGTATCTTGATCCAACACCTTTAAGTGTTCTCATCCATAACTATATTCTTACACCAAGTAAGCCCAATCTACTGTATATCTAAAATTCATATTTGCACATGAAGAAAGAAACTACAACAACTGTGTAAAAAACAGTACTATTTATAAGTTCATATAGAATACAGTATTGACATTTTTAGCACATAATAATTTACATTATTGCAATCGATGCACAGTTACACTAGTCATTATTTTTTACCAGGTGACACTTCAAAAATACATATTGCTTAAGATGACCCAGCACAATCAAGTGGGAGGGGATTTCTTAAGTGAAATAATGTTGTTTTTAATACAGTTCTTTAAAAACAAAACAACAGGTTAAATAAATACATCAAAGATGCATTTAAAAACTTGTGGATAAATCCTTTAAATTTTTAGGGAACAGCGCACATCATCCTGTCTCTTCATATTGCACAAACAGCATCAAGCTGTTGCTAAACTGTAACTTATTTATCCACACAAGTTAAACATTTGATAACTCTTAATGAAATGATCTCATTGTATGCATTAGATGTAGTATTCTTGGCATCATATCAGGGTGGTGGTTGATTGTCACCTCATAACACAGAGAGCAAGAGAGAAACACATGGACAAATGTATGCATTTATATAAAATAAATAATAAAGAAAAGGCATCCACATCAGACAATGTCTGTAAAGAAGTACGTTTGTTGAGATGCAATATCCTCAGCAGTCCTAAGGTATGGATCTCTTGTACTTGTCATTGGTGGACGGCGGTCATATAGAAATAGCCACTTTCATGGGAGAGTAATACAATCTGGATTTTCTTGATTTTGGTTCTGAAGACTAAAGCATTGTATTGTATTTGTATTTGAGTATTGTATTTGTTCTCCCAGAGTACAAACTAGAAAGCTATGACATTTAAAGAATTTTGGCAACAAACACTTAAAACATTTACACACCTTAGTGTCTAATATTGTCTTCTAAATAAAATTAAAAGATGCTTGTCATTATGGCTTCCAGAGGGGTCCAGACCCCGGGCAACATGCACTCAACAATTTGTTCAGAGGAAACAGCTGAGCGATGGTCTTTCCCTTTTTAAAGGGGGGGCATTGGTCAGTCAGCGCTGAAATCTCAATCCACACCAGGGGATTGTGCATACTGTTCTTATGACTTGAACCTGACAAATTTGACAGGATGATATGCCCGCCATCGCAGTCGCTGCATAGTGTCCTCAGGGCGTCCCCTGCTTCGTCCTCACTAACCAAGTTAACCTTTTGGCTAGGTTAGGTCCACTCAAGGTCCTCCAGCCTAGCGTGGCTCATTGCTAGTACGGAGAGAAGATAATGGGTGCATGTGTGGCCCTCAGAGGTCCTGGGGCAGGCCTGAAGAGTGTGGGGCTGATCAGGGGGCCGTGAAAGAAGGCTGCAGGACCCGGTGGCAGGCGTAGTGCCAAGGGTCCAGACGCCATGGTGCACAAGGCAGCTTGATTGAGGGGGCTGGTCAGGAACCCTGCCGGCAGGGCCTTGGATAGATGCTTCTGCAGGGCCAGTTTAGTCTGAAACCAAAGACAAGAGACACAATAAGGATAAACAAGATTTAGAGTCTAAAGCCATGCTAGTAGCTCGTACAATGAAAATGCTAACATCCCGATTTTTAGCAGGCTTGTTTACAATGTTCACCACTGTAGTTTAGTATGTAACATTTGTACTAAGGTACATGGGAATGTCTTTAGTTTTGCAGGTATTTGGATTTGGGCATAGCATTAGCATAGCAGACAAATTCAATCCTAGGAACACCAACGTTAATAGGATTCAGCATCTCTGAACCATTGATGACGTCATGGCAATCCATCTGATAGTTATCAAGATATTTCAGTCTGGACCAATGTCTCGGTGTTCACATAACAAATAGAGTCACTTGGTAATTATTTGTATATTTATATTATTTGTATCAATCACTAAGCTGCTTTGGCAACTTGTGTCGACAGGTGCCAGGTAGACATTTGTATTTGCACCTATTGAGTATGCGTTGTTTGTATTGCATATGATCTTTCAAATGTGTGTGTGTGTGTGTGTGTGTGTGTCAAATTCTCACCGCTAATATAGCACTGGGCTGTAGTTTATTATAGGGGGTGAACTTCGCCTTGACAGGCTTCCCAGCCAAACGCTCTTTATGTCGCCTGCTGCTCATGTGCTAAAAGGGGACAGGAATATAAAGTGATTCTGTCAGAACAGCTCCAGGAGTCAACAAACTGGGTAGATTTCCTTGAGAACACAGAAGGTCAGGGATTCAACATTATTTGTTTTTATACAGTTGTAACATTAGTCAGATTTATGCAAATCAGGACAAAGCCACATACCTGCTTCAGCTGTGTCTCTGAGTTGACGGACACCCGGCACATTTCACAGTGGAAGGGCTGGCTGGATACACCCACTATCGCTCTGGTCTTGCTGCCCATTCGCTGCCTAATCCGGCTGGTGGGCCTGGGCGATGATGTCATCTTGACCCTGCGTTGTGACTGGCTGCTGTTGGGACCATCAAGCATCTGTTTGTGCTTAGAGCCTGATTCAGACAAACAAAGATGAATATAAGAATCATAAACTAACTAATATTAACTGAGTAATATAAGTAGTGTTGCAGAACATACCACTACAGTGAGCCTCCAATTGTGAGTTGGAATTGACCGTCACTTTGCACGTAGGACAGTGAAAAGGTTTTTTGTTGCTATTGGCCTCTTTAGTCTCTTCCATCTTCGCCACTGCCTCCTCCTTCTCATCCTCCTCCTCCTTCTCCTTCTCCTTCTCCCCTCCCACGGAGCTCCCCTGAGGGTCAGAGTGTGGGGCTGCATCGTTGGCCGAGCTGCACCCTTTCCCAGGCGGAGTGTCTAAAGGTAGATCGGTAAGCTCAGGGCCAGGGGAGATTTGTGGGGAGAGTTGAGGAGAGTGGAGTGAGGAGGAGTCTGTGGATGAAGACTGTGAGGACACAGTGGGTGCCAACAAGCTTGGTGGTTGATGCTGTGCATGTTGGGAAGAAGTACTTGGGCCTGTTGACAGGTGAATCAACATTAACATTACTAATGTTATTCATTATTAGAGCCAGATGGTTTTATTGGTCGACCAATATTGGCACAGATCACAGACATCAGTATCTATCATATATCAGCGTATATGTTGCTATGAATTAAACATTTTTACGGATACATATAATGCAGAAAACAATGCTTCAGGTGATTTCGAAATGGTGTCACAAAGCTACTTTATATTTATCTATTCTTTATTTAAATGGTCAGCAACTTATTTTTAGTGTTCATTTCTAGAACTGAATTTGATCCTCTTTTTCCTTTCTGTTCGTATCAGTCATTTTGTGCAACTAACCTGACTTTTTTTTCTTGGTTCTATTTCTGTCACATAACCTTGTTAAAATACTTTTTTTGGATAATCACCTACTTTTCTGCTCTGTCATTTCTCTTTAATTTTCATATATTTTCCTTCTTTTTTCTGCCATCTCAATCAATCTTCCCCTGTCTCTCTGTCAATTGTTCGCTCCCTCTGTCACCATCAATCAAAAACCATGGCAACCGCTAAATGTAACAAGCTAATCATTGTGTGGATTGAAGTAAATTGATAGGTGCTGGAATAAAATGGGAGGGAGGAGATCTAGGAAAGCTAGACAGAGTAGAGAAGTGAGTAAAAGACAGCACAGATGTTAATCTTACAGCAGCTCTTGTTTAAGTAATGTTGCAGAAGAACCAATATTTATAACATTAAGAATAAGGAAAGGATCACAGGCTGTAGCTACCACACCGGGGGAGTGCAGTTTTGTGGGGATTTTAACAAGCTAACCAGTTACACATGGCAGGTTTTATAGTGTTTTGTGACACACTAGGTCATGTGCACAAAGACAGTATGGGGGAAATTCTAGTACATCTCCATTTGTGTGCAGAGCACCATGCACAAAGGGGTTGGGTAAAGTGCAATATAAATTGGGTGGCCTTCAGTATATATTTCAGATCCGAGGGGACCTCGTTTATTGTCAGTTTAACTTTAAAGTTTCACTAAAATGCCCACCTGGCCCTCCCGAGGTGATTCATCAGCTTATTATGCACTTTGATGCACCTCTTCTTTTGATTGTGTCCAGCATCAAATTAATTCACAAAGCTATTTTCAAACTTATCTTTAGAGCTGAAAGTATTACTAGATTAATTGAATAGCTAAATGTATGCCTAATGTATTCGTCATTTTGGTGTATTAGACCTCTCCACTCCGCTGCTGTTTACTCTGATTTTAGCAACAAAACAAGGAGGGACACACGACTCTTCTTCTGGATACTTCTGGGCCCATCTCCGTCATTTCCTACACCTTTTGACGATGTCCATTAGCAAACTGACAACTCATTTCATCATATGTACAAGGAACTTAAGTGGGAGTTTTGTTAATTTACAAATAAAATCAAACTCAAAGTAAGTAACTACACTACATCCCTCTTCAGAGAGCATCTTTTTTTAAAAAGTGTTTTAAGGCTTCTCATCTTGCTTGATGAGTGTAATTACCTATCTGACAGAGCCAATGATAGCAGGACAGGTAATGGCTGGTAATTAGCCAGCTGAGTGGCAGCTACCCAAGCCTTAGTGCTTGCATCTCTCCAATTACCACTAATTACTGAGGGTGGAGAGAGGAGCGCCTTTAAAAAAAGAAAGGTTTATACCCGTGTGTTTCAAGTCTGTGGGCACCGTTCCTCTCAACATCCCCCTCTCTCGGCCTCTGTCTTTTCCTGTTGTGGATGGACTGTGTCCGTTCTTCTGTCGGTTCCTCTGGGTCTCCAAGGCCTTCAGCTTGCGAGCGTGTTTGTGACCTTTGTAGTGGGCTTCCGCTTGGGTCTGACCATGACACACACCACGCACACCATACACACACACACCACGCACACACACACACACACCCATGAACGCACCCATGCAAAACAACCAGAGGAGAAAGTGAGTGCACAGTTATATGAACAGAATCACTGACATGATTGAATTAATGAAGGGCAATGAAATCAGTAAACTGTAATCTTTCCATCTGTTCCATCTCTTTGGCTTCACATGCTTCCATGGAGTTTGGGAGAAAATTATGCGATTGAGCATTTGACTCGAAGGAAGCGTCACATCGCCATTTTGATCATCATCATCGCCGTCACGGTTGTGCACAAATGAGCATCAGTTGGACTTGAGGCATCTCATGGCCGTCCTCTGAGCTCACTGGCTCCTTTTGCCACTGATTCGTTGTGACACAAAATTGCCAGTGTCTGTTATTCTGCAGAACAAAATGACCCCGTGCCTTCCTCGGTGAGAGAAAACACATTTGCATGCGAATTTGGGATCCCAAAATGGCTCTGGATAGCTCCATAAAGCAAGATGTGCTCTACAGAGGAAGATCCAGCAAGAAGAAGCGCACCAAAAGTGAAACAAAACAGCTGAAGCAAAACACATTTATCTGGGAATCCATACACACATTAATACGTATTTTGTTGATCTTTTTTTTTACTGAACAATATTCATCTACACAATGTAGCTGTAGTGTTTAATATTCAGTAACAATTTCTATGGTGACTGAGCCATTTTCATGCTGATGAGCAAACTCCATCTTGCTGATGAAGAGCTCTTTTACAGATAGAGAAATATATTAAGGTGAATAGCCATTACTCACAGCAGACATTAGGAATTGTCGTAGGAAAAGCACGGGTGTTACTAATAACATTAACAATGGCTCTGTTCCATTCAAGTGTCCCAGTAAGCTGTGACGGTGAGCCAGCATGCACAATACCACAACCCTGAAACTGGTGCAGCTAAATGGAATTCAGCCATCAATAATTGTGTTATTTACTGTGCTTTTCCTTTACTGTGATATGTTTCCTCTGTAAAAAACAAAAAACAAAGAAAAAAAGGCCTATAACCGAGTCTCAAAAGATGAAAAGTTCAAATAGCTTTAGCAACCATACATGACATCAAGTCTGGTGATATTCTATATTTTTCATATTGTCAACAAATCCCATGAAAAGACCAAAACCAACAATTTATTGATCTTACTGGAAAAACTTGTTTTAATTTTAGTGCACCTGGCTCCTGGAACAAAATACAGCACCTCGCTTAATTCAGTTCACTTATCATTTCACTACCTTTTGGACATTTTAGATATCTTATTGTTTTATCTTAATCCATCTTATCCTATTCTTTAAAGTATTTTCCCTCATCAAAAAGTTATTTAATGGCTTTTTATTTGTGTTTGTCTTTGTAATGGACTCATTCATTCATGGACTTGAATGAATGACTAAATATATCATTCCTGTGCCACAGAACGTCCAATAACTATTAAAAATACATAAATAGGCCACATGTCCCTTCATTACAATGAACACAGGCTCTGTAATTCTGTGATTATTAATCCACCACTGAAAATAGTCTCAGTAGTTTGACTAACATGCTATAAATTAAGTTAATAAGTTAGCCCCTTTAAATATAAATTAGTATTTCTGACAAATTTCTAAATATTTAAGCAGGAATTAATGGGCCTCAGTACCACAGACACGGTAGGAAAATTGGACGTACTAAGGTATTGTTGATTTGTGAACAATAAGAAAAATATAAAACATAATCAGTCTCATCCTTTGAGACAGCACACGTTTTTGTAACACTAATGTTTCTGTACATGAAACACTCCCTAAATCAACAGTTTGAAACAGTGTAACAGGACTTTTAGTAGCTAGCCTCACACAAGACTGTTAGATAATTTGTCATTGCTCAAATTATCCAGTTTCCCGGTACACACTGTACACGGTCCAGCCCCTGGGTTCAGTGTGTAGAGGTTACATTTAGCGACTGTGTGTATAGAGTTGTGGGGGGAAGAGTCTCCCCATCAACACTTTGTATAAAGCTTGGGCTGCTACACAAACAGAAAGGGTACCACAGTGGGTCAAAGTGTGTGGTGGGGGATCCAGGGCTGAGCAAAGGGTGAACGACCCCTTTGGCTACGTTGAATGTCAGCGCACACTAACCATTCAGCGTGATTTTCAACTGAGTCAGAGTGATGAATCTGCTCCCATCTGCACATACTATCTGGCATGCCAGTGTAGTATGTGTTCACTATGTTCCACCATAGTAACTTAAAGAGAGAATAACATGTGGAATAAGTGTCCCAGGACGACAAAAATCCTCAGTTAAAGACACCTGAAGGAGACTGTCAGGACTGCTTGATTCAAGCTGCTTTATGCATTCTCACACCACCCAAAGTCTTCATACACAGTTATCTGTCCTCCACAACAGAGCAACAATATCACCAGGGATCCTTCAGACTCAGGTCTTTCATGCTTTTTCAGTCAGATTAGCAGTCTTAAAGGAATAATTTGAAAATCATCTAGTCTGTTCTTGTTTTTTTTATGCACACCGGTTATGTAATATGAACAGCAGATATCATTTTCAGTCATCCATCTCTGTCTTCATACTGAACAAATGGATCCAGCTTTCCACGTTGAGTCCACATTCAGTGAGAGAAAACACTACTGCAGAAGCAAAAAAAAAACAACCTCCATAGTATCGAGTCGATACAATTCGATCAGTGCCTGGCTAAGTATCGATGTTCGGTACCTAACTCTATTGAATAATTGGCATTGACATTTAATTACCACTGAATTTATAGCAATGAAATTTTAAAACTTTGGAAACCATCTCTCTCTACTAATGTGATTTGATTCCCTTCTTTAAAAATATCATGTTTTGCAATTTCAAAAAACAATTTGCCTCACTAGCGGTGTAGCTCTAGGGATGGGGATCTGTCGATAGATCACTTTGGTCCAAATCAAAATATCTTGACAGCTACAGATTGTTCACTGTTCACGATTGAACTTAGTTTGTTCAAACTGTGGATTCGTAATTGCATTGAACTCATCGGTTTGAACATTCGAGAGGCAAACCTGAAGCTGCACGCCTAATATTTAAAAAGAAAAAAAGAAGAAATACGAATGACTGTGAAAATGAAACCTACTGAACTACACAAGCAGTGAGTATAAAAAAAGACTTGAAATATTCTGAACTATTCCTTTAGTCAATTTTATCTGTCAAGTGCCAATTCAGTGAACCCCCTGTTGGGACCCTGTACCTGCTTGTAACCTGGCATCCAATTCCTGGGTCAACCAGCGCTCTCAGCTCAGCTGCAGGTAACATAGAGGGGAGGAGGAGAGAGCCTGTTAGCTAGAAAACGGACTCCTCACAGCATCACTGTATGTCCAAAAGTACAGAGCACAGACAGAAAGACACAGATGAGGAAGTAAGAGTTGTATAATGTTCTTGTGCCAGTGTCCTGCTTTGTTCAAGTTTCAAAAAGAAGAGTCATTGTCATTCCACCAGGTTCCTCCTAACAATATAAATGCAAATATGTATAAACGAACTCCATAGGAATGGGAGCCAAATGAATTTGAATAGAGCGGTGAGATAAGGACAAAAGCAGAGGAACTAGCTGACTGGTTTCCCTTTAAGAACTCATTGGTTGATTAAGAAAATAAAAGCTGTAGAAATACACTGATTGGTCTGATAAGAAGAATAGCCTTCTTCAGGATTGTTTTTGGACCAGTAGGATGCAATTTTTATTTTAATGTGTTGCAAGTATGTGGGCTGCAAACAAAATCCAAAGATGAGCTTTAGCCTGTGTCCACATAGCGTTTTTATTCTGAGTGACAGCGTCTTTTTTTCAATTGTTCCCAATGAGAGAAGATATGCAGCAGTGTCCTTTCCCCTAGCGCTTTACCTTTTCCCCATTTGACACTGAATGTTGCTGGTAAGTGTTGTGTTTTTATCACGTACACATTATAAGCTTGTCAGCTGTGAAGTCAACCCTCTGCTAACGCAGCATTAAGCTAGCCACCTAGCTAACATGATGTCGTTGTCATAGAAACAAAGCCCAGCAGAAAAAAATTCTATGTGGACACAGGGCCTAAGATGACAGTTCATGAGACAGAAAGTCGTGTTTGTGTTTTAAACATCGAGAGCTGAGTGGTCAAAGGTATTTTCCCACCTTCCTGCAGTGAATTAAAAAGAAATCCAGACCTGTCTTTGAGCTTTTGTTCTTTCCAGTTTACCAGATGAAAGCTCAAGGAAAGCTCATGGGATATTGAACGAGTGTCGGACTCACAGTGGAGTTGAAGCGCAGGTGACAGATGTTACAGGAGATGATGGGCTTCCTCTTGGGTGGAGCCACACCAAAGGTGTGGTTGATCACTGCCTTCTGCACTGGGTCCATCTATGAGGTGCAACACAAATGCACATACATGAACATGTTAGTCCTGCTTCAACAGAGTAGCTTCCAAACTTCCCTTTAATATATGTATATAAACCGTATATATATATATATTCAAAAACAAATTGAGGCTAGGAGTAAAATATTGTAATCTCAAAGGCCAATACCAGTCTTTGAAGTAACCAAAATATTCTTCAATCTTTCTTTGGGTTTGGAGGAAAAAAATTAAAATTCAATTAGGGGTTGAAATCACTTTCTCTATGACTCTCACACATTAGACGAAATGTGATATGGTGTCTTACCGTGCTGAAATTGGGAAAGAGGCTGAGTGGCGAGGAGCTGTTGACCCTGAGCGGCAGGAAGTGCTCCAGCTGGGCATGAGTCTGCGGCTGGAGGGGTCGACCTGGCAGAGGCAGCGAGCCCAGGAGCGGGTGGACCTGGCTCTGGGAGAGGGCACCTACATCAGGGAAAATAACATCTTGATAACTGTTTTCCTGCTCCATCCTGTTAAGACTCTTATCTTAAACACATATACACACTTTTCACCCTTTTTCATCTGAGGCCACCGAAGCTGCATTTACACTCACAAGGATAAAGACAGAGTTTAGTGGCACCACGATAAACAGGATCCAAAAGATCCATTCCCACAGTGAATGATTCACTAAGTAAATCTTTAATGACTTCGTAATAGCAGGGGATAAATGCATCTTCCTGCTTCTACAAGTTAAAGGAATCGCAAGGATGTTTCAAGGCTTAAGATGACGGATTTTGAGAAAAATATACATATTTGTTTGCTTTTTGTTGCTTTGTTGTCTTACTTTACTTTACCTCTGAAGTGTTTGTTTGGATGAGTCCCACAGCATCACATTTTGCTTTGAGATCTCCTTCCACATGACCTCTCATCTCATCACGCTTAACTTTGGTTGGCCTAAATGCTTTCAGACTGCTCATGCTTTAAAAAGCAGCACAGCACTGACCTTTGTCTAGCCCAAAGTAAACATTAGTGCGCTCATCATTGAAATGCACAGTGTCTTACATAAGCATGGTAATTATTGCATCGTCTGTATGCTGAAAGTCCTGAGGTTTTAAATTTAGAAGGTCATGTGCAAATGACAGAATACAAGTCAAAATGAATATAAGTGAGTGGTGGAATGGGGTTCAGTTTGTGTGTGAATGTTTGTTTTAATAGTTTTCTTGCTATCAAATGTACAACTTATGAGGATTAACTTGATTGTTGAAGGGCAGTTCATTTAGATATCCATGAGATATTTATGAGTAAAGAAATCGTAATATTGAAAAAAACGTGTTTTTCAGGTATAAAGGAATGACACGAGAAGTGCGGGCTTGTTGAGTTCAAGAAAATCAGAGGTTCTTGATAGTTTGTCCACTTTCACTTTCAAACTATAACCATATCATATGAGTCATAGTGAATTAAGGATTCATTTTCTGCCTTCATGCAGGATTATAACACATTACTGATACTGTTTCTTGAATATCTAAATGACAAGGACTTGAGGTAAAAACCTGTTTTACACAGCTGATTTTCTACACAACAGGAAACTTTACTCCAAGTTCACAAAGTGAAGTTCTTTTGTTTGTTTGTTTTTAGCATTTTACAGTTAAAACGTCTCAATTTTTTTTAGAAAACACACTTTTGGTCAAACTTCACAGGGGTAAAAAAAACAAAATGTGGGATAAAAAAAGCAGGCACTTTGCAAGTCGCTGTCTTTTGATACAATATCAAATGTTTTCCTTACATTTGAAAGACAATGTTTGACTTGGTATGGATTTCAAATTGGTGGTAACTGAGGGTGGATGATGGAAAATGTCAAGAGGCATTTGATGGAAAGGCTGAAGGGAGCATTGGTTGGTAGGAGGAGACTTCTGGATAACAACTGAATGAAACTGAGTGATGAAGCCAGAAGTATTAACATACCAGATGACGACTGGAGGATGAGGAGACATGACTCACTAAAATATGTGAAGAGACTGTTGCTGCATATAGCACCAAAACATAGTCTATTATAAAATGAATGGATTTTTTCAAATCTAAATACTGAAAAGAGGGAAAACGGTCAGTCTTAAAATTTGTCTAATAATGTTATTTCATAGTGCTGAAAGCAATTTCCTCCAATTTTATCCCTCTTTCACCTCTGGATTTCAAGTTTTATCTCTGGGGATGAGGCAGGTTTGAAAGTCCTTGAGCATTACCACGGTTTTACTCCGTTTTAACGGTTTTAATCTGGTCCCATACTCAAAAATGGTTCTTAAAGCCTGAGCAGAGCAGAGAGACATAACAGAGGAAGGAAGAGGGAACAGAAAAACAACATTTACAGATTGAAAACATGCTCAAAGGAATTGTTTGAGTCATGTAAAGAGATAGGCAACAACTGAGCAGCAGCGGTTAGCACCACTGCAGGTCTTGTTTTATTATTGCCTGGAGCTACAAATGCCTCAGGGTACGGAACCTGCCAGAAATGTTTTTTTAATCTGATTCAAAGTAATCCAAATAGACACCTTACTTGGAAATGAAATACTAAAATGTATTTTGGAATATTAAACAAGACTAAGAGTTTATAGACATGCTAGTAGATTTGTGAGACTGTACCTAAACACAGAGGTGCTTTGAGATAAACGCTAACATCCACATGCTTACATGATCTCAATGACAATGTGAGCGTGCTAATGTTTAGCACATTGGCTGCGTGCGAAATTCCATACCAACATGCTATATAGCAGACTAAAACAGTGAGATTTTTTAGTATGATTTCGATAATACATGAATTACACAGGCCTACTATTTCCAGTCTAATGTTACATTATGTAACAATTGACACCAGGCTGGCGCAAGTATCCCACAATGCAATGCAGTAGTAACAACGGCATTCAAAACTGCCAGCTCTTTAAAGTTGTACTCCATGAGAATTGAGTTATGCTGTTTCGAGCGGCATCTTTGTCACTAAGATGTAATTGCAAACCAGCCTATACTTTCAGAGCCCTCCATCTTGTCACATTCACAGTCACTATTTGTGTTGAATATTTATTTATTTATTATTTGCTCTTTTGTAAAATTTACTGAAACACATTCACCTCTCTTCCTTCAGTCCGTCCCCTATATGTTGCCCTCTTAAATCCACACACACACACACGTACATATTAGCATAACCGTTGATAGCATAACGATGTAGGCCGACAGACCAACCGCTGTCAGCAGCATCACTAACATGATGGCGTATTTACATTTTGCCCGGGAATGTCACCACTGATATTGTAATAATCAGCGAAAAGGCAAGTAGAAGTGCTTTCATTAGTGGGTCATATGATCAGTTACTATTGTTTTAACTCACTCCTTGATAAATAGTAACTCAGACAATTAAATAGATGAAAATCTTACAGAGTACAACTTCTATTTTCAATTCCACATATCAATGATTTTGACACCTTTTGACTACTGGACTAGTTACTCCAATTTTCCAGTAATTTAAACATTATATGGCTATGCCAGTAGAGCTGATATTGGCATGTGTTTCCATGGTTACGTGTCTCAAACGGACAAGGAAGCTCTCAGGAAGTCACATGCTAATTACAGCTCAGTGCGTCTGAAAAGATACGTACTGCTGTTTATTCATTGAACTGTAATATACATTGTGTATGTAGTGCATACAATTTCAGACACAGCATGAGTCTAAAGCCAATGCTAGCAGCTGTGTCACACTGTTATAGTCAGTGGTGCTTTGAACTAAATGCTAACATAAACAGGCTAACACACTAACTGCTAAAATGCTAGATACTTAGAGTCACACTTGAAGTCTGACTAAAAACTATTCACAAAAATAATCAAAAAGTTGTGGCGTCAATTTGAAATTGTATGTTCTGGGAAGTGAATCACTAAAAATGATGAACCACTTAAAGACTTGATTCCCTCAGCTGGTCAACAGACTGACCAACCAAATATAACACACCAGTGGGATCAACCTCGGACCAGCGCTGCATCACAATCTCAAACCAGGGAAACAAAATTGAACAAATTGAAACCGCCTGCTTGGAGCACTGAATAGCAAACAGAAAGAAAAGTGTTTTTTTTATCTGATGCAAAGCCATGAATAGAAATTGGAAGCTATATCTGTGTTGCCACAGAGAAGAGACGGATGCGACCAAAATACAGCCAAAATCACCTCGGTCAAAACACAAGAGAAAGGACGAACAAGTCCTGGCAACCAAAACAGGAAAAGCAGGTGTGAAGTCCAAGACAGAGGTGTGAGAAATGATTAATGTGAAAAATACAAAACTGGGGGACAGCCAATTCTAAAAGTAACTCTTGATCAATCCAACAAAGCCAAATATACATCATATCAATGTAATCCTGTATTTTTTTTTAGCAGTTTAGTCTGTTTATCGAGTGATTTACAGGCACTCAAGCATACTGTGTGCAATTTAGATTAGAATTTGAAATGATTAAAGCTGATTATTCCTATTCATTTGACCCTGCATGTGTAATGTGCAGCACAGATCTCTCTGGAAAACAAACATTTACAAAAACACACAGAGGTAATGTGTTTGATGAATTCCAGTTTCATTAAAATGCTCCACCAGGACTGTTCATGTACGACTAATGTCAATAAAGTGTATTGAATTGCGTTGCAAATGACAAAGTAGCGAGAAATGAGAGAGAAAGTGCAAGAGAGACCGAGAGAGACAACCACGGGCAGCTAGGCCGATGTGCTTAATCTGCCTGTCAGTATGACTTTTGGGGACATTGATTCCCTCTCCTACACATATCTGAAATTGATCTCATTAATCTCCCACGCATATATACACAAAACACAGCAGGGCGAGACGTTTAATTAACTCTGTTTTGCGCCGAACAAACTAGAAACTGCCATCATCTGTGAGAATTTGTTCAATATCAGCCAACAAGAGGAACGCGCTTCTGACAGGACTGTCCCTTTCATGTTGCCCATCTCGTTTGCATCCAGAAAGTGTCACAAAAGCTTCATTCCAGCGACTTTGACAAGATGGACTTAAGCTGTGGTTATACGAGTTTCATCCAATCATGGTGGGAATGTGTCAACCAGTAAGGCCTTGATTAGTTTTTATAAATAGTCACTCATCACTTTAGAACTTCATGACCTCAAGAACTCAATTACTTTACCCATAACCTAAAATAAAAAGGTTGAATAAAGGGATTTAGTTAACCTTTGAAGGCCCAGTATTGTAAAAAGAGTTTCCATGTCTTTTTAAAAATTCATAAAACAGGTTGAGGTGCAACTATGCTTTATATAGGTAGAAAGTGCAGCTACAGTGTCACTACAGTCATTACCCGGCTGCAATTACAATGCCGGGAGCAGATGAGGAAGACCCGGATACGCTGACCAATCAGAGCAGACTGGGTTTTTTCAGGAACCAGTCTTAAAGAGACAGCCGCTAAAATGTTTCAGACAGAGGGTGAATACAGGTATATTCAGAAATAATGTGTTTTTTGAGTTTCAAAAAGAAACCTAAAATGCAATGCATGTAAGTATGAACATGAAAATGAGCATAAATGACATCAGAGGAAAAACTACCATCAGACCCATCACCATTTATTTTTGTGCTTATTTAAGACACTTGATGGCTACATATGACACAAAGAATGAGGCTAAAGCTTCATGTCCCAGGGAAAAATTTGCATCTTCACCAGTTCATGACCGATGTAGAAGATATGCAAGTTATAAAAACACTATTATCCTTGTGTTGCAATGCAGAGCTAGCTTAGATTGTTAAAGAATGAAATCACACCCAGGGTCAAGTGTCCACATATTTGGGAAATAATACACAGTGAACAGGGTGTGTACAATATAGTATAGTTTGTTAATTATATGCTTCTTGGGCTTTAAAGAAGTTAGCCGGACATGCTAACGACTGTAAGTTAGAGCAGATGCACTATTTAATCCTTTGCACTTTTGCTCTTGGCAAGGGTTTAGCAAACAGTAAATTGAGCGGGGATCATGTCACTTTTGATTTTCCTCTTCTTTCTTTCTACAATAAAAGTAATTCCACATTTTATAAAAGGAGCCAGTTCCTGCATGCTCTAATCTGTATTCACTTTCTTTTTCTGTGCTGAAGATAGCTTCTTCATGGACACACAGCAGCGAACCTTCCCGTATTGAGAAGGGATAAAAGATTATGAGCCGGAGAAATTTTAGCAACCTTGAAAAAAAACTGGGGGAAAAGCTTAATCTCTATTATTTCCAGGATTAGTCTCTGGGTGACTCAACATCACAGCAATCAGAGGGAAGGAAATGGCATCTTTTCATGAAGGGTGGAAAAAAAGGGGGGATGAGAGGCTTTCATGGCGGCGAATCACAGCGAAAGCATCAGAGGAAAGGCTGCTTTGGTTCCTTTCATGGTGAATGAATTTCCCGGGATCATCTGTCTGAGCCAGGCTCTCTGTCTTCAGTTTGAACCAACACGGCCGTGTGAAGGCACACTCTCATTTCTGATGAGCTTCCTCTGTTTGGTCTTAATGCTTTGTGACATTAACAACTGAATTAAGGCTGTTTCTTCATTTTACTGAATTTAATGTGAAAAAGCATCAAACATATGATGCTATAATTTCACCCTTAAAATTCGGTTGATGAATTGTGCACCTCTGGAGACTGATACAGGCACGGGAGCAAATTCAGGCACAGAAACATTGTGGTATAAGCTTAATCTTTAGCAAAACAAAGGTGGAAAAAATGGAAGAAAATGTAGATTATTTTTCTCATGAGAGGATATGTTTCTATTATTTTTGTAGGTGATATACTCAATTGAGACCCAGTAGAGCTGAAAATGTCCCGAACCCACAGTAAAGTTGACCTTTGACCTTTTCAATATAAAATGTCATCACATCATTAATTTATCCTATCAGATATTTACAGGTATTTTCTAATTACACCAACAGAAAACACATTCAATTGATATATCTAAGACGAGTAATTCATATTTACATTAATTTAAGCATGTTAAACAATAACACTTATATACTGTTATGAATCAGATTGGAATAACTGATCTGC
This sequence comes from Echiichthys vipera, assembly GCF_963691815.1. Lineage (NCBI taxonomy): Eukaryota > Metazoa > Chordata > Actinopteri > Perciformes > Trachinidae > Echiichthys > Echiichthys vipera. The sequence continues at coordinate 11,230,204 of NC_139843.1, read as the reverse complement.
TTTGACGCTAAACATGAAGTCACTAGTGCACAGTGTATGCTGTACGTGCAGAAAATCCCACTCACCCTATCTTTAACTAACAGTAATCTTTCTATTTGCAGAATAGCACTCAGTCATAACACTATTTAATCAAACAGGCAGGATTAAGCACAGAGGAACGTGGAATTGAAATGCTGTTGCCTCTCCTGACAGGGGTTTGCTGTTAAGCCTGCAAAACACATTGTCAGATGATGAAAATTGAACGGTATGTTTTCCACTTCATAATGGCATGAAGCACACAGCTTTTCTGAGTCATAAAACAGAAGTGGTTAGTGCACTGCGCTTCTGCAGTAATGATGATGCCATTCATTGCTTACACAACAGGCAGAGAGGTAGGCATTTATGATGAGCTCTGGAGGATGAATTAGCATCCATTAAAACTACCATTGACAGCTCCGCTTAGCTCCCTCCACTGGCAACAAAACGGTGAAAGTGAAGGCCTAATTTCCATGATGGCTTAAAATGCTGCCCCCGTCTTGCACTGTGTGGTCTTTAAATAAATCATCTTTATTGTGGCAAAGTACATTTAGACCGCGACTGGCGGCCAACAGCCAAATTCTCTCCTGCCGGTTGTCCCTGTCTATTTAAACCCACACAGCTGGAAGAGCTGGTGGCTTTAGTGAGAATTTCTACCTGCAGGGCACCATCCAGCCCGGATCAGGCTCCCTGCGGTAATTTGTCCTACTTTCATCTGGAGCACTGTGGGCCCATTTTCACCCCGGGGCCCGTAAACTCCTTTTGAATTCGTCCAAGGTGAAATCCAGGACTAGTGTCCTCCGGTCAAAGAAAAATCACAGGGTACTGAGATTACTCTGCAAAGGACGCAAGCTACAGCAACGTTTAATTTCCACACATGAGAGTTAAACTAAAAACAATCAAGGGAGATAAAATTCATCAAAGTGTTTAAATCCACGCTGCTGGCACAAAACAGCAGATTAGATAACAAATGCGATGCATATCTCTTTCTCCAGAACTTTACCGGAGGCTGTCAGCTTGCTGGGACTTTTTATTTACATTATTTCCCCAGAGTTTCCACAGGGCATCATATTCAGTCTGATGTTAATACTGGCACCAAAGTATATTCAATGTCTGGTACATTAGGAAAGTCATATTCTTGGTATGTTCTGGTGAAGCATCATTGGAGAACTCTCACTGTGATCTTCCATTGATTCTTGGCCATAAAGGATAAACACACTCTAGGAGATACCGTGGATCTTCTGGGAAATGAGCATGAATGCAGCTCATATAGAGCAGTTTATTGTTTTGTTTCCTCTACTGACCCTCTGCCCTTCTATAACGTTCTGCACGTCTTTTTCAAGAACACTTAGAACAAACTGCCACCATCTGCTTGAATTAGATAAGCCTGAGTCCAATCAGACCTGCTGAACGGCAGTCAGCAGATGTGCTGTACATACTGATTGATATTTAAAGTCTGTTGCAGCTTTAGCCGCCCCACAAACTTAGTAATTAGCAGCTTTCTGCCTCGATACTCCTCTCTATCTGCCTGGTGGAATGAGTTTGAAGGATCGTATATTAGGATCTCTGCTTACTGGTGCATCTCAAAAGATGTTTATCAGGGACACAATAAAGAACACAAGCTAGCATCAGAATTTTTAATACAGAAGTAGAGAGCACGTTCTCAGATTCCCTCTTGCTTAGCTGGTTTGTTAAAAGAACATCAAAGTTTGCCAAACCTGAAAAGTTCCTCAACTGATCGTTCACTAAACCCCTCCCTGGAACAGCGACTGTTCAACAGTATCGTAGCAACGTGGTGAAGTGGGGTACATGCGCATCTTTTTTAGCCTTTCTAACATAAGAGCAAAAGTGTAAGGAATGGATTAAACTGTGTCATTGTCTGCTCTTACACAGCATGTCAGGCTAACTAGCTTACTACCTACAGTAAGAAACATGAGTTTGTGGAGCTACAGGTTGATGAACTGTTCACAATAGCACATCTAATGTGTAACATTAGTATCAGCAACCAGTATTTTCACCCCTTCCCAAAATATCTCCAAACAGGAGTTCCCAGATGGATATGCAGAGCAAAAGCGAATCATGCGAATCAATCCATCTGGCGGAGTCAGGTTAATCATTTGAGCCTATCCGTAAAGAAAACAGAATTATTTAAGCTGATGTTTTGTGCCTGGGACCTGTTGGCTTTAGCATGATATAGCCACCAAGTGCATAGCTTAACCCCCTAACAGCATTAAAAACCGTTTTAATGATCAACATACTGTATTTTAGAAGCTGAAATTCAGTGATCTTTGAAACTGTTCACTCCATGAAATGCTATCAGGGAAAATGTTAATTCTACTAATAGCATCGTGTTGGCAAAACACCTGTCCTAAGTTAAAGGTCAAAGGCTCTGTGAGTGAAAGAAACATCACCACTCAACTTAAATCTCACACACTCACACGCAGCTAACCTAATCATGCACACATCATGACAGTTTACTGCATGAATCCTAATAAAGCACTTAAATTTGTAGTCAACATTTTGGTCAATGTCATGTCTCCTGGCAGCTGCATATTTCAGCAGGTTTTGCATTTTCTGCTTGAATTTCAAGGCACGTCGTCGGATTTGGAAGGAGAATATTTTCATTCAAGTCAGCATTTCAGCAAATACCAAAACGTGAATGCATTTTGCTGACAGTCAGAGGAGATTGAGTGTGCACGCTTGTGTGTCTCTCTCTCTGTGTGAGTGTGTGTGTGTGTGTGATAATGTGTATCTTAAATTAACGCATGCACAACATTTGAGCCGTTTAAGAGTTTCTGTAACAATGGACCTAAATAGTCTGTCAGCACTCTCTCAAAGAGAGATTAATTCTCGAGAAAAAAGAAAAGTGTCGCCAGTCAGCAGCCGCTCATGTACGATAGCCAGCAGGAGGTAAAAATACTGCAAAGCCAACTACATTCATGTCAAAAGCTTGAAATAGTGCTTGGCTGTTGCACATCCAAGGAGCAGCACAGTTTAGGTAGAGAGTGGGAATGATGCAGACAGAGGCAGAGCCACAGGCTAACAGCTCCTGTGAAGGACATGGAAGTGCCAGAGTTCTTTCTCCAGTGGTTATGACACAGAAAAAACTGCTTAAACACAACAAATTGTCATATTGCCGCAGGGTGGATTAGCTAGTAGGAGGTTCCACTTTGACAGCAATGATTTTTCGTTCAAAATCACATTGCATAAATTTTAATATCAATTATGCCACTACCAAAATGTTTACAACAGATTCACTTAAACAGCTTATATACAGGATCTTTTAAACGTATCCAGCTTTCCAAGAGTGAGATGTGCTCACATCATATTAACTGTATGAATTCAAATCAGAAATTAAGCAAAGACAGGGCTGTACTTTAACTTTTACTGCACATAGTTGTTTAAAGTTTCGTAGCACACACCACAATTAATCAGTATCAAGTAAGTCCACTGTAGTTTGGCGAGTTTTACAAGTCAAGACCGGATGCCGTTCATTTACTGCACGTTTTCCTTTTCATAACAAGCCGCTATCTCCCACTCACAGGCAGTGCAAAGCTGACGGGTGCTACTGTGCAATTTCATTCACAGACGTATTTTTGAATAGCACGTGCGACGTACATGCTGCACTATACAGCCTTGCAAGAGGTTAGGGTTGAGGTTTTAGTATGTCATATGGTTTGTATAGGAGTAGGCATCAAGAAATGCAATACAATGTCCTTTTCAATGACAGACAAGTGTTTGTGAGTGTGTGTATGTGTGTGTGTATGTGTGTGTGTGTGTGTGTGTGTGTGTGTGTGTGTGTGTGTGTGTGTGTGTGTGTGTGTGTGTGTGTGTGTGTGTGTGCTTGAACTCCCACAGTCAGTCATTACCCGTCAGGCTAATCAAACTCACACTATCAACACCCTACTATGAAAACTGTGGCTGTCAGTCTCTGTTAGCAGGGCTGGCTTAAAGGAGGGCATGTTTTGTTTAATGCCACATTTATCCATTCAGATTTTAAACATACTGCATTAAAATGAGAAATGAGTAAATGAGTAAAAAAATGAGTAAAAAAAAAGAATTTGTTAAACGAGAATGATGCGTTCAAATACAAATACAGCAGACATGCTCTACGTACAATTGCAAAAAAAGACAACACTTTCCCTACAGTGAGAGGATGTTGTGATACTCAACTACACCAGGAATCTGGTTTTGCATTGAAACATTACAGAGTAAAACGAATGTGGTATACATACAGTATTTGCCTTCAACTCTACTTCATGCAAATATAAGGCTGAGCGATAAATCAACATCATCATTTATTGTCTTTCAACTGAATCATTAATTGAGATATCGTGACACACAATTACGTCATCCAAATAGATAATCACAAGCACATACTAACCAAAATTTCTCAGAAAATCTGTTGTGAAATATTTTGAGTTCATATTTTGCACCAAAGTTGTCAATGAAATTAGAAAATACTCAGTATTTTTCATTTGTTACATATTACATTTAATCAAGGAGGATACAAAAATAAATGTATTTCATATAAATGATTTATTTATTGTATTACCAGAGAACATGCTATATCGTGATATATTTCATTCTCAGCCCTATGCAAATGTGTGGTTTGCCATTATTTCTCTTTTTAACTATGACCTAAATGTAACTCTTACTTTTACAAAAAAAGATAGATTTAAAGTTGTAATCCATAAGTATTGAGATACATTGTTTCTAGCTGCTGCTTTGGGGGTAAAATGTAATTGCAGGCTAGCCCCGAGGACCTCATCTCCCGGAGCTCCTTTGGAAAACCAAACAGTGTCGACTGTATGACGTTAGTACATTGGGGATGTGAGATGCCTTCACATGCTCCACACTGAAAGGAGGTTCGAAAAGAGAAGGCGAATGATGTACAAAAAGCATCACTAAATGTGCGCCACATTTGATTTTCCAACGGGAAAGTCTCCACAGACACTCAGATTGTATTTCCCAGGAAAGCAGCAAATACACTGTCTGCTGTGTGCTGTCATTAGTGGGTCGTATCCTCAATCACCATTGTTTGAACTCACTCAGATAGAAAGTAACTAACGGATAAATTAACTCGATGAAATTCTTACGGAGTGCAACTTTAACGTATGTGGGATATTTTTCACACTAAACATCAACATCAAAAAAATCTAATTTATTTCGGTTACTTATGGGTCCTGCAACAGTAAGACCGTTTTTGTGATTTCTGTTTGTGTTATCAGGCTCAAATAATACAGGCATATGATACGACACTGAACTTTCAAACTTCACGCTGATGACGGTTGTTTCACATACAAACAAATGAAAATGCTCTCACCGGCACAAGGCACTGCGTCAAAGTACAGTGGTCTAATTAAATTTCTTCTCTATGATAATATGCACTATCAGTATTGCAATTAAAAACATACTGCGCTGCACTCATTACCCTACAATTAGAATAATGAGTCATTAACGCTGCTTGACGTTGTGAGTTTGATCCCCAACAGGAAAATGAATGCTTCCAACTAAACTGACTCATGAACTTCTGTCTTGTCACAGATTTTGAAAAATGTTTCCATAACAAAGAAGTAAGGACTTGCTTTCTCTCTCCCTCTCCATCCCCTCAGAACACAGATTAATGTCTTATATCTAATATAATAGGTCACAACATCACCTTTGCTAATGTTATAGGTTCCTAATAAAGTGGGTACTTCAGCCATGCACTGAAAGGTTTTATTTTTCCAACTGCATTAGGAAAAACTGCCTCGTTTTGCTCTAATCACCAGTTTTACTGTGACACAGATAATTTACTTTATTATGTTTACTTCAGGTAAAATCAAATTAGGTAATCACTTAAACATCTTTATGCATCAAACATCTTTTTAAGCTGATCAGACAACTATCATTTGCTGCAATTTAAAGCAATTCTCTGTTGTTTCTCTGGATCTATGAATATAGTAAATAATCTGTATGTGGGGGATAAATGCATGGCAGGGTTTTGTTATGAACATGCAGAGTGGGGCTTTGCACAAGCACACACAGGATTTTAGTCAAATGTAGAGTTTTGTTTAACCACCTTTAAAAGCGAATAAAGAGGTCAGATGTCACAACTCAAGTCAGCCTGTGTAACATCTACAGATAATATATTCAGTGTAACCGCAGCCCCTTTCCTGTAGTTCTTTTTAAAATGAACATGTTGACATTTTCCAGCATTTGTTCTTTGACAGTAGAGGGCAACAGAAAAGATGTAGGAGGGGGAGACATTGGTCCCAAAGCACTGGAATACATTATTTGTAATGTCATAATAAATGCATTTGTAATAACAATGCAATAGTTTGAATCCTTAAACTTCCTGTTTATTTTATCGGGTCAATATTTTTTATGAATACTTTTATCTATTTCTACCAAATGTTTACACTTTTATCGTCTTTCGTCTTGTTGTATTACCTGGTAAGCTTAATATTAGGAGTTCTCTGTTTAATGTTTTCTATTGTGTTATAGAGCAATTTGGAATCTTGTGGGGTTTTTTGCTACGTCTTACGCCACTGGGCGCAGATCCTTTCCAGTTGTGGTGTAAATGTGCCGTTTCTCTCTGAATGCGTAATAACCAAAACCAGTCACCATGTCTTACTGTGGGTGACGGTGTGTCATGTGGTATTATACATGGAAACAGTATTTTTGCACTATTTCATCCTGCCTCCTCCAGTTTCTGCTGTGCTTTATATAATTTAATGTCCACTACTTTTCGACAAAAACATATAAAAAAAAAGATATAAATCCCAAAGCTGAGAAAATGTTCTTTATTCTATGGTTTCTACACATCATTACATCTCTTGCATGTTCCACTGAACAGAGAATGAGATTTATGCACATAGACTGTCACTTCAGCCTCAAAACAGAGCTCTTGATAAGGGGTGGAGGGGTGGAGGGGTGGGGACAGCTGCAGCATGGCCACCAGGCAAAACTCTACAGTTATCTTCTCTCCAACTGTTTCCCTTTGATCTCTCTAATCTGCCATTTAAAGAAGACAGCATCCAGAGCTGCCACATAGACACCACTTAGTATTTCTAACCAGGCACACACTGTGCATGTGTCCATAAGCTACTGAAGTATATCACAAAATGCAAATGCTTATACCAACGCTTTACTCTGAGAAATGACGCTCCTTTCTCATCCTCATCATATAAAGTCTACATTAAAAATTTAAATTAAAAACACTAACATACATCTACGGCTGAAACTAATGATTTTCCTTATAGATTCTGCTGATTGTTTTATCAATTTATTTTGTTCATGTTTAAATTCCTTGTCCAATCATCAGCCTACAATATAATAATCACTTTACAATGATATGAAACAGATTCTAGCAAGCAGATTCAGCTACTTTAGGATTTTGCTTGAAAAGTGACTCAATCTATGAATGGATTATCAAAATAGATGCTGATAAATCATTTCAATCTGCACTGAACTACTGTTTTCTCTTTCATTTGAATGCATTTATCTAGAGGTCAAACTATGAACTTGAGACTGGTAAACTGTCGTACGACAAGCATGTGCTGCTAAATGAAGAGTTTAACTCGACAAAAGTGGTTCTAAATTTAAAAACTCTAAAATGCATCAGCATGTTCCCTTAGCTGAGAAAAAAGAATAAAAAAAAAACACAGAATGACTCAAAATCCCCACACTGCCTTTATCTTTAACAGGCTCCAATTATGGGAGCTAATCTGGGCATATTTCCCTTGGGAGGCAAAGACATAATTGCCAGCAATCTGTGCAGTGATATCAGCGCTGTTCTTGTGTGGCTTTAAAATGACTTGACACATCTGGGAGCGACAGTGTTGTATAGGTCTGAACGCCACACTTGGCTTCATCAAAAGGGGTCAATTAGAAAAACAAACAGGCGAGGGACTCATTTTGGTTGCAGAGGAGCTGAAAGAGGGCAGATGGTAGGCAGGAGACTGAGCTGCCCTTGAGCAACGGTGTGAAGTCATTGTTGTAAAACACACATTGACAGGGGAGTACTCACATGCATTCAGGCAGATGGATCCACAAAAAACAACACACATCTCAAGACAAATAAATCCTGAGAAGCTACTTGTGAGCTTACTGCATCCCCATGAATAAGTACTGACACATACTGTAAGAGTAAACAAACGGTCTTACCGAACAGCATCTCCACGTGTTTTCTGATTCCTCTGCTTGCCTCTTCTCTGGCTTGACTTGCTTGCCGGTTAGCTCCATCTGAGAGTTGACAAAGACCACAAGTGCCTCTCGCAGATAACCTTTCTGTACGAAGTTGAACATAGGACCAATCAAGAGTGACCTCTCGCAGATAACCTGCGCCTGCTCCAAACTGAACGAGGTAAATCGTTCTGTGTGTTTCACTTCGAAAGCCTGAGCTCTGCTGATCACAAGCAGCAGATAACAGACGTATGGAGAAGGGGAGAGGGGTACGGAAAGTCAGAGCTTAGGAAGAAGAGGCTAGAGTGTGATGGTGAGAGTCTGAAGAGCAAGTGTGTATTCTTGAGTGTGCATGAGTATGAAGAGAGAGAGAGAGAGAGGAGAGAGAGATGAGAGAGAGGAGAGAGAGAGAGAGAGAGAGAGAGAGAGAGAGAGAGAGAGAGAGAGAGAGAGAGAGAGAGAGAGAGAGAGAGAGAGAGAGAGAGAGAGAGAGAAGAGAGAGAGAGAGAGAGAGAGAGAGAGAGAGAGAGCTGCAGAGGACTGGCTATCACCAACATGAACATGCCACCTCTCTCTCCCCTCTTCTCTTTTCTTCTTCTTCTTCCCAGCACCATTTTCTATTCAGGGTTCACACCTGCACGCTCCCTTGAGGACATTCAAATGGAGTTTCCTTCCTGACATTACTTGATAACAATAGGCATCGTTTATCCGTTTCTTTTCGGTTTACAGTTCTGTTTAATGTTAAATGCAGCTGTGCTACGTCGCTCCTCAAACGTAACATCATGGACACAGAGACGAAACATTTAAAAGCTTTCAATCTACAACCTAATGATACATCTCTGATGTTTACATCAGCTACTGCAGTCTGGTGTATTTGATGATCGATTGCAAGGTCCTGTTTGATTAGAACAAACGATTTCTAAACTCCTGTTTACATTTCCAATAGGTTGAGTGTGCCTGGGTCACTCATGCAGCACATAGTCATTATTTTTTCCACCGCAGCTTCAGTTTGACTGATATAATCGCTATCGTAATTAAACAGCAGCACTTTAGTGTGCAGCCCAAGTAAGCAGTAGAGTGATATTTACATATTCATCAGCTGTGTGTACTGCGGTGTAGGAAAATATCGATACATCTGAGTATTGCCATTTGTTTTTTTCATGCTGTATCGATTATCAAAAACACTCGATTTATAATTAATAGTTTACGTGCAAATATTTGTGGCAGACAGGGGCGCACTTTGTGTTTTTTCAACGTCCGACTGTTAGATAGCAGTGTTGTGATGTATCTTCCATGATTTGACTCTGCCACTCTATAACAACTAATGCATACGGTGGTGTGCTCTTTAACCATTCATGATAATAGGAACAGCATTTTGCAAAGTCAAAAGGGTTGGGAGTTAATGTTAGGAGAGGGTGATGTGTAGCCATGCAAACATATTATATTTCTTATTCAAAAGGCGTAATTCCTTTGCAGTGATTTCTTTTAGATACATTATCAGAATCTTCCGACGCTTAGCAGAGGCCTATCACTCTGTAATGAGCTCTCCTAAATCCTAAATCATGGAAGCTTAGCATAATAATAGTGCAGCTCTTTCCCACTCAAGGCTAATTTAAACTATTTGAGATCAAGCAACCGACAGAGTGTAGCTCTAGCAGAGTGTTTATTTTAATGAGCAGGTGGGGGAGATTATTGTTCACCTAATCTCTCGCTCATTTTCCTGACTAATCGTTCTGATGAATACTGTATTAACACGCTGAAGAACAGACTTTGATTCTGGGGTCTGTCTGTGTTGCCCTTTTCGTGTGATATTTACCTTTAAAGGCTCCATAAGTTGCAATGTATTAACAAGAGTGATGGTCATGTACTGTTTTTAAGAACCATTTTGATGTCATACTACCATATTCTTCCTCCACTACATTTAATAAAAGAAATGTTGCACTTTTACACCATGAAATTCAGTTTGACAGCTACATAGTTACTGTACAGGTTTAGGTAAGTCTGGCTGGGGAGCTTTGCATGTGGTTCTTTTTTTAAATAACATGTTATTAAGATAATACATAAAAAAGAGGATACATACATAATACAACATGAAGGGGGACAAAACAAAGCCCACAGCATAACTCAAGGGCACACAGTGTGCCTCTCTTTTGTCTAATGTCCAGTGTTTGTTGTCTTTTAAATTATATTGTCAGCTCTCTAATAAAGGAATGGAAATTGCCAAAAATGTAACTTACAGAAATGACTGCTGCTTATATGTTAAATGCATATAATAATGATCTAAGTACTGTTACCAGTTTGAAAAATGGCATATTTTAGAGCATAAATATATAGTGTAGAATCTTCTAAGTGTAGGATTTCTACTTGAAACATTGGTATTTTTGCATTGTGTTATAAATTTCACTTAAGTAAAACTTCTCAAAGTTCTTGAGAACAGTATAAGAGTCAACATTAACCTTAAGATTCACTGCTATGTGCTTTCAGTCGAAGAGAACTCGCCTCATTTCAGAAGCACATAGCTGAATATTTGTAGAGGCAACACAGAGGCTTCAAAGCATTGTTATTCATTCCACAGTCACTATAATCATTTCAAATAAACACAATTATTCTCACAGTCTCTGCCCTGAGACCCTGGCCTCAAATGTCACATACAAGTGTAGTCAACACACACAGACACACACACGCACACGCACATGCACACGCACACACACACACACACACACACACACACACACACACACACACACACACACACACACACACACACACACACACACACACACACACACACACACACACACACACACACACACACACACACACACACACACACAGACACAAACACACACTGCTTGTGTCTGCCCTGTGTGCTCCTTGCTGGCTCCTTGTCCACTTGAATAAGTGTGGTGTGAAAGCACAACACTGACAAATCCTGACAGTTATACACTTGATTTCAGGCTGCTGCGTTCAAATGCAAGTGCAGGGACATGGCCTCGCAGTATTGCAGCCCACTGCATACATACATATAGTTTTTCTGCACTTCCTAAATTGACGAAGAAGAAATGTAAATGCATACTAATATTTACTTATTTTATCCTGGCAAACATTCAGAAACATTCTCAAGAAGTTGCTCTTTTGCTTCCAAAATAAATCAAGCATTTGTCATGTTTGTATTCAAGCATTCAAATATATCGACTCTTCTTCACATGCAGGGTGATCACGCATTTTGTTACAAAAACACCTCCACCTAAAATACCAAACTTGTTTTACTTGTTTTATTTATAAAAATGCAGGTTCAGCTCCCTGGGTAATTTTTGAGACGCCCCTGACCTGAAGATGACACAGTCACTGGAAAACAGGCATCTGCTTTAGCACCATCAGCCCGAGGGTTGTAGTGTCAAAGCTGGCAAATAAAATGAGATATGCTGAACAAGCCAACACCACCCCTGTTACTTTGGCTCTCAGTCTCCACCTCCACTCCTTCAGACTAATTGACATCTAAAAAATGGCTGGCTTTTGCTAAGCAGCTTCTGCTGTATGAAATGAGGCCAAGCTCCACAAAAATACAGCGGATAAATGTCCCATTTCACAGCTCACGCAGTACATTTCGGCATGCATGCCTGGGTGCATATGTGCCTGCAGACTACCGCTTTTGCCGTGTCTTTGTGAATCCATGCATCCACTGTTGATTTAACCTTGAAAATCATTAAGCAAAGTCAATGTGCAGTAGAGCTCTATTTGAGAAATTTAAAGATTCTCCATTAGTGAGGGGAAGCTTTGTTCCAGAAAGAAGAAAGGCTTAATTTTCATTTTTCATGGAAAGATTGTTATAAATGTTGCTGGAAATGTTGTACGTCACCTCTCAGACCGAAATTAACTTAAGATTTGATTTAGGATGTGTGGATTTTGAGCAAGAGGTGTAATGGCGTGTATACACGGGTATACGGCTTATACCTAAAAATAGCCGAAGCTACATACTCATTACTCAGTGCACATCTTGCAGAGTAAGCCTGCAGGCAATGATGTTACAGTCTTGTTCATGTAATCTGTGGTGATAACGGGGCACAAGAAACTTTTATTCCCTGATTTAACCTTTAAAGTCACCACAGGTAAACTTTCTGTTTTAACTTCTCATTATGGAGTAAATGTTGATTGCATAGTGTTATGCCTATACAAAAATGACACCACCGGTGTCAAACCACTTGGTTTTCTATAAACGTCGCTTTCACTTTGTAATTCTGTCTGCCTGTGGGTCAGAACTCCCGGGAAAATGACGACTCGCTTTATGGAACAAAGGAAGAGAAAAGCGCTTGAGTTGTGCCTGTACTTAAGAAGGTGAATAAATAGTAACACAAAGGCTTTGTAGTCTGAACCGAGGGCAAACTATTTCTCCTTCCACACCGTCCACAGCAGTGCTTCCCAGCTTCACTACTGCCCTCTTACCTTTTATAATAAGCCGCATCACTGCTTACCAGAGAGCATTTTACTGGAACAGCAGCGCTAACAAAACTACGGTGAAAAATAGGGGGGTGGAAAAGTTATCAGTTGGCACTTTAAACCTCCTCCCAGGTGGCAAATATGCCCAGAAAATAGCACCAAGCATGGGGATTCTTTAGGGAAATGCTGGCCACCTCATGGATCTCGAAAGGAAAATGCAGAAATTAAGAAGAAATCTTTTTGTTCTCAATTTTTGTAAACCTGTATAAGATATTCACTATTCAGGACTGCTGCAAAACCTGCTGCCATTTACTTATGTCTACTGGAACCCCATCAGCCTTCAAAGGCTTTTTTGTCTGTTAAGCCTCCACGTCAGCGACAGCCGTGGCTGAAGGCATTGTGTTTTCGGGTTGTTGTCCATACGCGATATCCCAGAAACCCCTGGAGGGAATGTCTTCATAGTTGGTACAAATGTCCACTTGGACTGGTTAGATCTTGGAAGTCAAAGGTCCCAGTGACCTCACAAAACACATTTTGGTCCATAAATCAAGGCCATACATAATGTTTTGACTAAATCCGAAATTAACCCTTCGAAATATATGACATGCATAAGTTAGTTTTAAAGTTCTGCTTTTTTAATAATCTGTAATCTTTGCTTTTTACGTTAAATATTGGATCCTTTAACCTCACTAGGCTGAAGAAGGGAAAATAATTTTAGAGGTAAAATGTGTCTTTGTTGAAATCGTTATCTCATAGATTTCTGAACTACAGACAGGACAGATGTTAAATTGCTGTGGGATTAATGTGAATGGGTGCATCTCTGAAAAGGGCTATTATCTTTAGTTCACGCTGAATTGGGCACATTTACCTTAAAAGCACTATGAGCCTGAAATGATAAATCTCTTTAAAATGCACCTGAATGCACCTGTGTGTAAAGTATGCATATATACTTATACAGCATCAGTAAAGAAATGGTACTTTCGTGAGTTTATATACATGATACAAAGACACCTAACCCCTAAACTGAAACGACTCCTAAGTGGTGCAGAAGCTTAGTGTGGAGTGCAGGAAGTGGAAACTGCTTCGGTCTGTTCTCTTTTCAAAAGGCCCCCAGTGAGAAGCACCCTATTAAAATCTCTTTTCATTTGAGCAATCACTTCATGGTAAATAAAGGGAATGCTAGTTCAGCTGTGGGGAGGGAATGGGTATTATTAGGCTGGTTTCATCAATGCACAGACTGAATTATACTAACAGTCGCCTTAATTGACTTGGCTCGTCCTTCTTCTCTACCTCGAAATAGGCAACAGGGAAAATGGCTTGTGAGACACGGTATAAAACCTGGCATTTATGTGTAGGAGTCTTCCTCCGTTTGTTTACAAGCTTTAACAGAAGATCTGCCTGGCTGCCATTTTCTGCCTGAAAACTGTTTTTGAATCCAGGAATGAGTCATGTTTTTTTACAAAATTATAAAGCAGCTACTAAATTAAGGGATGCTTAGTGCTCCATATGAAAAACAAGTCATCTCTCAAGCAAAAATAAACACATGAATCCTAACTTCAAAAATAATAATGAAGAAAAACAACACATATTGTCTTCTAATCGGACTGTTGGTCAGACATGAAAGCTTTGATGATGTGGATTGGATTTCCAGGAACATATTTTTCACGGTTTTCTGATATTTGACAGACCAAACTATACAAATTACTTAAAATAAAAAAAGTATTGAAAAATAGACAAGTTGCAGGTTTAAATATGACAAAAGAGTCCAGGTCTGTGTCTGTAAAACAACCATTTACAGGCCCTTTTTCTGTCTGTGGTCAAAGCTGCATTTTTGCTCCAAAAAAAACATTTCATAGCTATTTTTAGTCCAGGCAGTTGTTAAACTGTATTGTCATTGTCACAACAACCCAGACAAAATGGGTTAAACACTGCAGGGTTCGTTTAACCAGTTCCAACATGACAGGTGTGAACCCACTCCGTGCCTGGTTCCCGGGAAATGAGAGTCCCTTCACCCTGAGGGAATCACACAAGCTGCCAATGCTGACTCATCTTAACTATCAATTATTGTTTAAACTCAGTCAGCCCTGAAGCTGATGCCTTATCTCAACATGTGCACATTATAAAAAGCATGCAATGATGAACAATAAGCAGTGACTTCAGGCAATGCACTGCGCCAAAACAGAAACAAATACGTTTAAAAACAGTGTAGAGATGGTAATTACTGCTGTAAATACTGTATGTCCCAATATGTCAACAAACCTTTGTTAGCAGTACATCCAGGAGTAAATTCTGTATATTTGAAAGTGTTCGATATGGTTAGGAAGTATCTTGTGCAAAATTTTCCCCTTGTTTTAGAGAAATGTGTCAGTAAGGGCAGCATTTCATCTGAGAGAACAAATCGCTCCCCGCTGTCTTGCCAGCAAACTGGAGCAGAATAGAGGTCACATTGACACTCTCTTGATTGTTGAGACACTTTAAGACACTGATACGGTCCTCTAGATAATACATTTCTTCAGTCAAATAAATATGCCAAAATGATGGGCGACAGTTATCCTGTCAGACATAAGCTGTGACCCACTTCCATAAATCTAAGCTGCAGCTTTTGAGAATGTACTGTTTACTATACAAGGAGCAAGTGACTAAATAAAGTAAAGCAATCTGTATGCAGACTGAAGATAAAAAAAATATTGGGATCCGATCCCATTTGAGAACGAGATAACATTTTAATACAAGCGTGGAAGCAGCCAAATGGAATTCAACCCTCATTAAATTGATCATTTTCAACTGTGCTTCCCCTACTGTGACATGCTGAAATGTCTTTTGTGATCATGGCCTGATAAATCCTAATATTGCCTGACAAAATTGAAGATGATCACTTTTTATAAACATTCTTACTCTCCATGTTTAAAACATGTTCCCGCATGGACAAAGACAAATTGCAAGGGAATCGTCTCCTTAACTCCACCCCAAGACAAATGTGATTGCTTTATAGAAACACAAACAAGCCAACGTTTGTTGTCCCCCATCCCAGAATGATCAGCCGGTGTAGCCAGACCATGCTCCAGTGCTGACACAGGGCTGTGTAGAAAGGTCTGGCTCTGCAAGAGTACCGTCAGCCTCATCAGCGTATCTTTAGTCGTATGAATAATGATCGACATATTGTCGACTGTCAACACTCTTGCATTACAGAGGAAGCCACTTCAGAGAACTGCACATGGTTTGCATGATGTCATGTGTGTATGGGAGCAGGCTATGACTTAAATCTGCTTCTTAAGGACAAAGTAACATTGCTGTAGGTGATACTTTAGCATGTCAACAATTAGCAGACTTGAGATTGCCATATAAACATATTCAACACCAAAAATTATATAAAAAACAAACAACATAAAAAATAAATAACCATAGTATAGCAGTAGACGACAGAAATGCCTGCTGAAAAAACACTGTTCTTTTTTACATGTTTTATTCATTATTTTTATATTTAAATCTTTCCATATTAAGTGGTAAGTGCACGATATTGACTGTTTGTGACATTTTTCCCCCATGTGATTAATTTGCATGCTATTTTTTTTTTCTAACTTTCATACAACTCAAATATAACGTGTCGCAAAGGTGCAATAACAATTTGGATTTCGGAATTTTCTGAGCTTTCGTACCACGAATAAAGGGATCAACCAATCACATTGCACTGTATATATATATATATATATATATATATATATACATATATATATATATATATATATATAAAAGGATTATAAAACAGCAAACTTTTTTAATCCTTTCAGCTTATACAAAGGCCGCACATACCGGATCCACTTCTTCCGTCCTTATCTTTCACAATAAAAGCCCTAAAACTCAACTAAATAGTTTATAGTAGCTTAGGCTTTACAACAACTTACATAGACAGACAGCCAGAGGCTGCTCTTGCTCTGTCGGCACAGATTTCAAACTGTTATTGAACAAGTATCACAAATTCCCCCAACTGCTGTTACTTATACAGTCATTTTGCTGAGACGAATATTTCGCATTTTCGTGCTGTGTATTTGTCACACCTCCGGTGTTTAGGCCTTTAAATCTAAATATTTAGCATTATATAGTAGAGAAAACAAATACTTTTTGCAAACAGTCCCACAGAGCAATGCATCACATTTTATAGATGCAAAAATTTCAGTTGTGCAACACTACACCTGTGTAATGATGCAAAATGTTATCGAAAACCTCAATTTACTGCTGCTCACAATAAAGTCTATTTATAGGCATGTGAAGAATTCAGAATCACCTCGTCTGTAACTCCCTCTGTAAGCTTGGGGAGAGTGTAGACAGCCATGTGTCTCGTCCCGTAAGGAGTCACCAGTCGCTCATTTACACCTGAAATGGAGTTACATTCATAGGGAAATATCTGTTACAGCACCAGAAAGCTGGACAAAAGTCAGCCATTGACCCAGATTCCAATAAAAGTTAGTGCAGCGACCACCAGAGCTCCTGATGAGAGACACAGGAACTAAAGGTTTGGTGCTGGATAGAAACTGGAAAGTCAAAAATACAATAAGTAGCTAGATAAAGCCCCAAAATAGCTCCTGCTCTAGATCAGTCTCACACTTTTTTTTAAGTATGAATGATGATCTGCAAAGTCTATTATCTGACACAGAAAAAGTCAATAGCATTCTGATGATAACAAAATGAGGTTGAAGTGAGGGAGAAATTTAAACAATGGATATTAATTTAATTTCATGTGCTGTGTTAGATTGGAATAGCTAAATATGTGTAGTAAGCCGACAGAGAGCGACAGCCTCATAAATCAACATTACAGTGCCATCTCATTGGCCAGTTGTTCATTAGAGCCTTTTTTGTGAGTGCTGATTGATCAAGCGGGTCAGCGTGGCAGAGTGACACAGGTGGCGTTGAGTGAAGGTGATTAATGGCTCTCGTGAAAACAGGTGTGCAGAGAATGTTTGGAAAAAGCGAGAGGGCTCTCCTGGAATAGTAAATATATACTGAATGCATAACAGCTCCTCCTGGTTTGCAGATGTGAACATTTACAGGATTGACACAGAGAGTGTACTATTTCTCAAACTTTTTCTTCTTCTTCTTCTTCTTCTTCGACTGGAAAGCCTGTATTTGCAGAACTTGCATAAAATAGTGCTACGGAGAAGGACAGCTTCTCTGACAGGTTGTGGTGGCTCCAAACTTTATATTTTTTTTGCTTTTTTATGCAACATTTACATGTACAATCTTCTGCATATGCAGCAGGATTAAAAACCTAGCTGTGTAAAAAGCCAGACCCAGTACCTGCACTGTCACATTCACTCACACTGTAAGCAGGTATTGGGCACATTTTCTTGATATCAAACTCCAGCACCAAGAAGCATGAGACTGAGAAAGAAAGCAGCATGTTTCTAGCACTTGTAAAAAGAGCCTCTATGGAGGAAAAATTGATTAAAACACTGCAGATGACAAAATAACAGAAGCGATGACAATACAAAAGCCCTGCAGTAAACAGCAATTTGAAGAAGTTCATAGTGTTCTGTTTCTGTTCAGAGTTGTTGATTAAACTGTGGTAATTTTAAGGCAGTTTATGAATCTTTCAGTCAATGTTGGTCAGGGTCTGCATGTTGTTCTTCTCTAGCAATAAGAGGTACGTTGATTTTTTCAGCTGCTTTATTACATAACGGCACAATGTTTCAGATTTAAGCACCAACAACAGCCATTTCAAGTTGTCATCGCATGAAAAGAACAGGTGTGATTAATACTAATGCTTCCCTGTTCCATTTAGATGATCCCGTTCAAGGGCTCTGGTATTTCGCATGATGTCTCACTGGCCCGGCTCACTGGGATAATTCACTGTAATGGAGCTGTTGTTAATGTTATTAGGTACACCAAAATGTTCATTTATTTTGAACTACTTGGCCTCTTTCTTCTGTAAGTTGTCTTAATGTGCTTATATAGTTAAAAGCTAGTGGTGGTGACATGGCTGTGGTAGTGGTGTAATTCTTTTATAGCCTAACTTTTCACTTCTGGCGACTGCATTTATGGTTAAAAAAATTATAAAAGTGGTTTGTTAAGATTATCTGGCTCAACAAAACATTTATGTATCATAAACTTTCGTTTATCACAGATCTTATTTGCTGCAATAATCAGAAAACCCAATGGAAAAATCGCATTGGGTTTTTGTCGACAGAGCCAAAGTGTTGCAAATTTCCAGGTTGGCTAACAAAATCATACATCCCAAAATCATACCTGCCAACACTCCCAATTTCCGCACGTTTTACTGATTTTTAACCCTTTCTCCCGATCTCATCTTTCTCCCTTTCTCTCGCCAATCCCCTGATTTCATATTGATATACAAATCAAATGGGTGTTTTTGTGTGGGAAGCTCCTTCACACATTACCAAGCACATTATACTTAATATCCTGGAACCTGGCAACCTAGTCTGGAGCATCTGTCGTCAAATGAGCCCGTGTGACTGAGTGAGCACAGTCACATGTGCCAAAGTAGCCTATGGCCATCAGTGCACGGTCTCTGCACACACACACATACACCCCACACTTGACTTTTTGTGATGTTAATTTGACATGCTGATACTTTTGATGATCACTTTTTTGAAGGCCTTTTTAAAATGATTTTAATATGACCTAGATATTTAAGACCTATTAAAAGTAATTTTACTTTCAGATCCTTGTATTTATTCTATTCATCTGCAGTGTAGGGTTGTATGGGGGCAGGGGCGTTGAGGGTAGCCTGTTTGTTGATACCCCAGAAAATCTCCCTCTTTTTTCACATACCTAATATTATCAGGTATGTAAAATGAAGTCAGTGCATCCCTACCTGTGCTGACAGCCTTTGCCAGTCGGCGGAGCCTCCTCTGGTGTGTCTTCCCTCTGTAGTGGATCTGGGCCTGGGCGTTAGAGTTCAGCTGTATGTTGCACACCTGGCACATCGTGGCACTGCTGCTGCCTTGACGGCGCTCCCGTTTTGCCCTGTGCACCGCCGCCACCCTCCTTTCCTCTTCATCTTCCTCTTCTTCGTCCTCTTCCTGTCCCTCCTGACTCTTGGGAGGAGGGCTGCTGTCCAGCCAGGAGGAGCTCAGTGGACGCTTCATATCTGTGGAAAGAAAAAGGTATTTATTCAGAAGTGTTGACAATTCATGTGAAATGGAATTTCATTCAAAATGCATGTTCTTAAAGTCTCCACAGGGGGGCAACAGAGCAGCGTGTGTCCACTCAGAGCACATTGGTATTGCTCTTTTCTTTGGAAACTGCAATTTTCTGTGCACCACAGTGATAGAGCTTGATATTCCATCGAAGCAAACCGAGATTTCTCATTCTGACAAAAGATGCTTATCAGATTTATCAACATCCTTTGAGTGTTCACTGTCAGCATGTACACATTTCTATATGTAATCCCGTTAAAGGGCTCAAACTAAGGGGACAGTATATCACGTCTTTTCTATTACATCCCGGCCTGTAGACGTGCATTAGCTGAAACGAAAGGCTCATCTCTGGCACACATCACAGCATTACGACAGAGACATGTACAGTCTGTAGATAAGTATCTTGTTCCAGCTTTCCTCTATTTATTTGATGATAAAAGCAGAGGGGGAACGTAAAACGACATGTTTCTTTGTGTGAGCATATAGCCTCAATGCCTGTAATGGCTGAGCGAAATTAGACTGACAGTTTAAATCAAGCCGCAGCCTTAATGCAAGCTCTGCTTTGAATGTGGAAATGTCACCAAAAGTCTGACTGAATTCTTCGTTTTTGGAGCTATTCATATGATAATGGAATCAATTAAGTACTCATGGTGTTGGACATTTTATCCGCCGCCTCGCTGAATGCAACCCCCCCCACCACCACCACCAAACAGAAACCATCACTTGTAAAATCTTTGCCGTTGTGTAAATTCAATTTGACTGGTGGTGGGAAGATGAAAGTGGAAGGGAAATGTGCTCAGTGGAATTCATCAGCCTCCGACCAGCAGCGCGGACTTCAAAGCTGCCGCCCATCACCATGATTATTTGAATGATGGTGTTTCAACACATCCAGGTGGAAGAGAAAAAAACCAACCCTGTGTCATAGAGATTATGTTTCTGTACAACTTCTGAAAATACGTTTTGAAGGAAACATGACACATACTGGGAAATGTTGTTACTAGCGGTTCTGTACATGTTCATGTCTGTCACTTTTTTGTCCAAACAACTGACCAGTAGAAAAAATTAAATATCCAGGTGGTCAACTGACTTTCTGATTCTTGAATCACCACGTACCTGTGAATGTACACTTGATTTTTTTTTTTTAAAGTATCATGATACAAGAGCCAGATTACCTAATGGGGGCTGGTATCATGAATTTTTCAGCTTTTCTTCATTGATTTTGCACCAATATGACTCTGCAAAAGGTACTCAGAAGGCTACTTTCTTAAACAAATAACTTAATTAAGAAATATTTAACAGTATACACATAAAATGTATTACATGAGCCAACATGAGTCAATTCTAGAAGTGAATACAGAAAATAATAAATACAGAAATAAATAAAAATAAAATAAATAGCTAAATAAACATCACTGTTAGTCAATTGCTGACCTTTAAAAACACAAAATTGTTGTGACACCGTTTCTATTTCCCATTTTCTGCATTATATTTTAATAATCAGAAAAAAGTATATGTCTAGGCTGATAGATACCACTAGATAGTGATAATAAAATATCCCTATAAAATTTGATGCTGCTCTCACTCTGTCTGTGTCTCAGTTCTTCTGAGCAGCTGCTTGACAAGAGCTCAGACTATTGTTCTTCCCTCCAAAGTCTTTTCTGACTAAATGGTCTCAGCGCAGTATTGATGCGTTGACAGCAGACAGGGTGAGTCAGAGGGAGGTGGGGGCCGTCTAACTCAAGTTAAGGAGGTTTGCATTGATGAGGTGCCTGCATTCAGAGATGAAATGGACGGTAAAACTACAAGTCAGTTTGGTAAAGTGAGGCTGTCCTGTAAATTGTTGCAAGACAAATGTTTTATCGGTTTTGCGTGATTTGGGATTAGTGCAAATTAGCTGAAGTAACCCTGGCATATTAACAATTATGTGTTTAAGGTATCAATGTTGATTATTTATTATTTATAGAGGATCACGCATCATTCGGTGGATTTCGGCAGATCGCTGATGCTCTGTTCCGCGGTGACTCCTGCCACTGTGACGGGCCAAACACTGTTCATCTGAACACAGTGGCCACATTGTCATGACACAGACCTTTCAACCACATCGCATGGTCTCCATTTGTAAATAGAGTTTGTTTAGTGGACATAGAGTCGCTCAGTTTCATCAAAGTTCTTAGATCATAATGACAATGAGAGGTGGTTGAAAGCACTCAAAACACTTCATAATATGATAACTGAGACAATCATGTAGGGAGACTCCGATATATATTACTGCCTCTAAAAAAACAAATGACAAGCATTTCTGTTTATCTCACTTGTTAACTTGATATGAAAAAACTTAATTCAGTTTTTTCAGTAATGCTGCCCACTGATGCCACTCATTAAGGTGTAAAGCCTCTCTCACACCGCAGCCACACACTCCTCTTTACGTGGTCGGCTAGAGTTGGCACCTGACAGCCACATTACAAAACAACCTTTAACAGGTTGCCGGTCGACTGGCCAGCAGCTGCTGGTTTCTGTTGGCACCCTGTAGCACACCCAGACCCGGGGCTTCTCTGCCAGTCTGGCACCTGAGTGGGCAGCTGGGAACAACCCAGTCCTCTGCTACGATCCAAACAGCTTAAGTTACTGGTGCTTCACAGAGCGAGCGGCGGCACCTGCAGCTTAAAGTGCATTAAGTTGTTAATTAAGAGTGAAAGCCCTTCACACAATGATACTGCTGCTATTTTTTCATTGTAATGTATTAACTTCTAATTTTCACCAGTGTTGTTCTTGACCACTATTAATCTATGATGCACTAGATGGTATATTGGTACCATACAGTGATTATTGTCATTTTTTGTACATCACAAACGCTTGCTACAAAGTTCATGCACTCCAGAAAGACAAACTTTGACTGCGAGTTTTAAAAATCTCAAACTCCACAGTTAATCACTTGTACTATCTTTACGACTGAAGAGAGAACAAGTGATTGACAGTGTGCAGGATTTTCTAGTTCTTTCAAGCACTTTAATGATCAAAAAATGGTAATGTGATTTCATTGTGATCTGCAAGCAATCAGCAGCCCCTACACAAACACACAAATCACAGCGTGAACTGTGTTTGCCAGTTCTGATCTTGTTTTTGTGCCAAGCTGTCACAGAAACACAACCTAACAAAGAAAGATCAATGCTGCTCACGCTAATGTTTCTAAGGACATTAGATTATCTTCCATAGCATTAGCTGACTTGAAGGTTAAAGGTGACAGAAATTATAAAAACACATTGAATCAAGATGATTCAACATTAACGAGCATCAGCACAAGGTATGATGGTGCATTTTTTTACTTCATACCAACCACAGTACATCTACCAAACATCACATCAAGTCCCATAACACTTCATTTAAAAAGGATCAAAGGTACATTTGTTATGTTTTGTTGTCAAATTCCCGCAGTTTGGACTTCCAGCATGTCTTTGATGAAGCTTTAAAAAAGATTTTAAAAAACTACAACGTGTTGTAGCTGTTCCACTGGGACCTCCTTTGATTGGTTCAATGTTTACAGAGGACCTAACAGCTAGTAGGGGGCAGGTGTGAGTTTTAAACAGTTAACTTCGGTCAGGGTTATAATTATACCAATAAATTAAACTTAGATTGGATTTAATGACCATATTCTAGCTTAGATTTGATCCTTTAAACTTAGTGTGCACAACAGGCACAATGAATCTTCATTGTTCATGCACTTTCTGAAAGAGTTGTTGGATATTCAAGTGCTGTTTGTTTATTTTAAATTCTTTACAGTGACATAGAATAGTAACACAAGCTCAATATATATCAGTGCAGAAATGAGCTGTACACAAAAGAAAATAAAGAAATGAAAAAGTCAAGAGCTCAATTTAACTGCATACAATATTAAATAACATTTATGAAGACTGAGGGAGCAAAAAACTAATAATTACATGACAAGGGATAAAATGCTAGGACAAATGTTATATGCTCCTGAAGAAAATTGGACCTAATGAAGCGTGAAAATGAACAAATGAGCGCGGGGACTGACACTATAAATACATCTACCAGCAAAAAATGCAAGAAAGGGAATTTGTTTTGCACTCAGCTACTACAATATCACGTGAATCAAACATAAACACAAACACATTTTTGACCAACAGTAAGGCGGTATGATTTACTTACTGGTAGTATTATAAATGCAGGAGACATTGGCTCAGTCTACACACCCTGTGGTTGGAGAGAAATCCTAGCGAGCCAGCAGCAGGATCTCCATTTATCATGGCACCACTTTGTTTGTTGAACAGCGTCATGCTACAGGAAGCTCTGAGACGAGCTCATGCATCAGAACCGCGGTACCTTTATCTGTTGTGCTGTCCCCTTCATAGTGAAGTTATCTGGCCTTAGCAGCTCTTTAAATACCAGCACTCATCAGCCTCTCTGGCTGCGGTCCACGATGAGGAAAGACTACTACTACAAAGCTAAGAATACAAAACAAAAGGTCATAAACGCTGCTACTAGGATGTGTGTTGTTTGACTATAAGCTTGAGAATGCTTCTTATTCACAGTAATGTGTAAAAACAAATAATCAATGAGCCATTCCTGCTGTTCCTATATACTATTAAAGAAATCCTACTTAATACTGCAAATCCCCCCCCAAACTAGACTGAAGAAAAATTAAAACATTGAGGACTTGCTTTCTTTTTTGATGATATAATCAAAAGCCATCACTGAGTAGCACTTGTTGGTCTTGATGACAGGAAGAGGGAGGAATCAGCATCTTAAATGTTATTTAGTGCTATTATCACGACTGCAGAGTGGGATGAGAGTAAGACATCCTGTGTTTGCATCTTGTTAAAGGATTCCAACTAATGATTCATGTCTCCAGCCCAACCATACCACAGATATAAAATAAAGTTCAACTGCCTTTAAGTCTCATCTCTTTGTGTAACACTCTACCAGCTTTCCCTGCCAGCCACATGCTCCACGTCTTTGCTTTATGGCCTGAGACAGCTGCATGGAAATGACCTGTCAACTTTATAAACTACACTAGGGACTCACTTGTAGTTAACGGTCTCCACATGGGTGCCTACATAAGTGAGGAATTATTCATTTTGCTCTTTGACATGTATATTGGTCTTTACCAGTACATGGCTGAACCCATTGGTTTGGTGTTGTCAGAAATTAAAGTGGTTAAAGGGCAAAAATGCCCCAAGAAATCTCAGAAAACCCCATTGTCCCAGCTGGGAAGGTGCAACATAGCTCATAACGCTGACGATGTGAATCCCACAAACTCCTGAGAAAAGCTCTAAATCATCCTGTGTATGCATGTGCATGTGAGTGCATGTAGGACCTTACATGTTTTTGAAGCCGTGTTCAACTACATGGTTAACATAGCAAACATTATAATAATAATAATAATAAACTTTATTTCTATAGCGCTTTTCTTAAAGTTACAAAGTTCTTTCCAGAACAACAGAACAACCAACAGATAACGACAACAAAGACAGTGGGATCAAGAAAGCATCAAACATAAACACTGGAGGATAAAATAAATAAGGAAAAAATTGTAAAAAGGCCAAGGAGCAATGATTAAACCTAGCATTAAATTAAACATTAATTATCGCTTTACTATAAAAGAAGGTTTTAAGAAGGGATTTAAAAGATGGTAGAGTTGTGGTGAGTCTGATCTCAGTAGGAAGAGACTTCCTGTACCCTGCATGTTTGCACTGTCACTATGAGCATGTTAGCATGCTGCGTTAGCCTTTAGCTCATAGCAACACTTTGCCTATACGTACAGCCTCACAAAGGTGCTAGCATGGCTGTAAACTTTTGCGCTGCATTCATGTGGTGCCTGAATATTCGGAAAATAAGTTTCCTAGTGGGAATATTTACGAGCAACCCCTAAAGTCTTGACAACAAATTGGACAGTCTGCAAAAACTTTGGGATACGACTTGCCGAAGTGACGTCATAATTTAAATGTTGAGTACATGCTTTGAAACGTATTAAATCACATATTGTAAATCAAGTTTGTTCCCCTAATCTAATTTGTATTATGGTAATAAGTAGTTAACAGTTGCTTTCCATGTAGGGCGACCTAGTTTCGTTGGAAAGTCATTTATTATCAACCCCCATAACAAGTCACATAAAGCAATATTTAGGGAATGCACACTTGGATAGCAACATCAATCTTCCAGTGAGACGACTCAAGAACACACCAAAGCATGTGAATGGATCGTTTCTATAAAGAAATCATATACATAACTGTTGTCTAAGCTTTGAATGTCTCATGATAGTTTCAGAATAGCTGAGATAGTTTGTAAAATGCCATGAAAAGACAGCAAGAAGTTACGGCCCCTAAAGATTCCACAAAGGTTTTCTTCTTGCTAATCTTACAACTCTGGATGGTGAATAGAGGCTCCAACCAGGTGGGCACTGGGCTGACAGGCAGCTTTAAAACTGGCAACCTGTTCAGCCTGATTCCTTCAATCTGCTCTCCCCATCTGTACTGTATGATGTGCTGCCTGGCTTGATGTGCGCCCGTTTCCCACCAGGGGCAAACTTGTTTATCACTGAGCTTTGAGACAAATGAGGGAAAGAAATGATTTGCAATTGTGAAGTGTAAAAAAAAGTTATTTGGAGTCAAGTACTATAAAAGATTGTTCCAGGAACATACAAAGTTACGTATAAAATTGTTGCAAAATTAACAGGTGGTCTACAGAGACAAGAGCCTTTTATTTTGGCTTCGGTTCAATTGTGCAAAAATATCTCGTTCCATTACATTAATTATGTGATTAAATCACTTGTCAGCATGTGGATCATTTTCTCATGGGGACTTAGTAAAGCACGGCAACTCTCTATATATAGCTACACTTCATTCCTTGCAACTATCTATTACACTATAAAGCCTTCGTGAATATTTTTTTTTATTTCATTTGTCTCAACAGTCGAAGCCTGTGTAATCCATAATCACACAATTACAAGGTTGACTAATAATATATTTCAGAGAACCAAGTCCTCTATTAAGACTGGCCTTAAACAATTAAGACCGAACACATCCAACACCATCCAGGCCATTACTCCACCTGAACCTGTGAACTTTTGCAGCTCTTTCTGGTCTGCGATCTAAGGAACTTCCAGGAACAGGTCTAATCCAGGTGTGTTAAGAGCTGGTCAAAGGTGTTCAGCATTTATACACAAGGCCGCTGTAAATGAGATGTGTCAGCATACGCATATGCTCTTTAAAAATGGCATCGCTCCATACACTCAGGCCAAGAGGAGCTCCCTCGTGGCAACACCTGTCATCACTGTTCCATTACGTGGACAGCGGACGACAGCAGATAGAGTGCTCGCCCTGAAAAACTGGAACGTGGATGAATATGATAAATCTTCTTAATGTTTCTTAAACTCACCACATAAAATGTAGTTACGTGATGAGTGTGTCCGAGGGTAATACGTTCAGATGAAGATCATTCCCAAAGACAAGACACCCGACACAAAACGGCAACACTTACATTTCTTTTCAGTCTTGACGGTTTAAAAAGAAATACTGAACAACTGAACGATAGGTGGACTACAATTACAGTTGTGTTACTAGGCAACCCTGCACATCCGCTGAAAACCTGAATTGGAACCTTTTTCACACAAATTGCAGCTCAATTATGCTGTAATTTGTGCAGAGAAGGCAAAGAAATGGACAAAAGAGCCACATTTTACTGAACAGTGGCTGAAGAAGTGTGGGTGACACAGGCTGTAGAGTCTGCAGGGGTGGAATTAAGCGAACTCTGTAAGATTTCAGTGTGATGACAAAAGATATATTGATTTCTCTGGTGAAATGTGGATGAATCAAATTAGAGAATAATATGGTTTCAGCTGTGGTACATTTTGTATTCTTCACATTTGCTCAATATTTTCAGAGAGTTTTTGTTCATAGCCCTTTGCACACCAGTCCGTATTTTTCATCAGAAAATGTTGCACGTTTAAAACTAACTAACCCAGATTGTGGCCTATCTCAAACAGGTCAGAAACATATGGACTCAATGTGCAAATACCCAAAAAACAATTTGCTGTT
This sequence comes from Echiichthys vipera, assembly GCF_963691815.1. Classification (NCBI taxonomy): domain Eukaryota; kingdom Metazoa; phylum Chordata; class Actinopteri; order Perciformes; family Trachinidae; genus Echiichthys; species Echiichthys vipera. Next base: position 11,202,375 of record NC_139843.1, on the reverse strand, counting down.
CAACAGTAACATTCAGCATGCTGTTGTTGTTGTTACCCTGTTCTGAATGTAGATATGGAGAACAATGGGGATTCCAGGTCTGATGCCAATAATGGACTGTTTACTGTGAGTGTAATGTGGACTCAAAAGCCAAGAATCCACAACACACGTTCTTTCCTAGAAATTACAGTAAGGGACTACTAATTTGTTTTTCTCAATTACATTTTGTATGGAAACACAGTTCCTGGCTGTATTTAACCCGTTTTCATAACAACCCGTCACATACAGTACAGTTGTTTCATCTGAACCCTTCAGCGTCACTGGGTAGCCCTGCATGCAAAACCGATGCTCTACGGTCACCGTTTTAAACACGGAAAACAAATTATGTGGTTAGGTTAAGGCAACAAAACCACTTGGGTGGGGTTATGAAAAGATTGTAGATTGGGTTAAAATAAGTGCGTTTGTCATATAACTAAGTGATGCAAATGGGACATGAACGGGACAAAAACTGCAGTCTCCTGGGTGAAAGTCGAGTGTTTGCGTGACCCATCCACCACCCTAACTGACCCACTACACAGACGTTGATGAACTTAATCCTGGTGCACTTCCTCAGAGCGTTTAACATTGTCCCTGACTGATTTACGATTGAATTAATCCGCAGAATAATTAATAGTTAAAATGATCTTTAGTTCTGCAAATGAGAAGCAGGCGTGCTGATAAGTTATATATGGGTAAATAAATAAATTAAACAACCAACTGATAAACCCTTGTAAGAAAGTGGTGTAAAATATTTTCTTAGTTGTGTGAAGATGTTTCTTTCTGTGGTGCATTGAGAATAAAGATGACAAAGAGTTCTTTATTATGAAAGAAGGCCCAAGGAGAAGCATGACTCACTTTGAAGGCTCAATGAAGAATAAATGCACATAAGTGAGACACACACACAGGTGTATTCAGTGCATTAACACTTGAAATCCCAGTCCATGAGCCTCAGACACACACAGACGCATGCACACTATAAACACATACGTATGTATGCCATAAAGACACAACTGTGTTGGCATACATAATCTCACAGCATGAGTGGTATTTTGTGTAAGATCTTTATGACAAGGTCATTTGCAAATGTTCCACTCATATTGCAGTGATTCACTCTGTTAGGTAAGTGAGTGGGAGCTGTTAAGAGGATGCATATTTTTAGTCTCTACATTTCACTTGGGCTCAGATGGCACTGGGAAAATGGGACGACAATTTGCGTATAGTTGTACCCACTGTAAGATAAAGGCAGTGACACATACCGTAACTGACCATGTAGACAAATGTGTATCTAAGGGTGCACAAAGACTTTGAATTTTGTTCAAATTTTAATTATGTTTCCTTATTTGAATTACACCTCTAAAAGTTGTTGCTACTGTAGTCCTTTTCTGAACTCCAGTAACCAAACAAGTCAAATTTTAGCTTGAAAATCTAAAAACGCTACATGTATTGGCATAAAGAAAACACCTCTGCATTTCTCACTCAAGCTATAGTGCATACTGTCCGCGTGAACTGTACAGATCAGACACTCAGTACATAATAAAAATGAAGTGGATGACTGGGAAATGATGCAGATTCTGGATTATTCAAGTTCAATCTGGTGTTTAGCAGGAATGATTTTAATAATAAATATGGCAAGTAAGTAACTTGTGATTATTTTTTTCCTGAAAAAAACTCATCAGCAATATTTTCCTGTGATACACAAATGTGGTGCAACAGAAAATGTTTTAGTGCAACACATGTGACGCTCATTCAGACTCACAAACACATATTTATGAAAATAATGACGGCACAAAAGATGCTGTGGTGCCCCAGTAGTGCGGGTAATTCATGTGAATTTCCAGACACACACACACACGCACCTCTGGGGTAGCTTGGCTGGATTCCCAAAAAATGTCTGTACTGGTTTGGCATCCATCTTGTAGACACCTCACATGAATAACCAGATAAAACACACACACACCACTGTGTAGCAGGAGATTAGGTCCAATGTTAAACAAAGAGGGAGCAGGTTTCTGATGTGCCAGCTCTTTAATTAGACCACTGTTATCTGACACACACACACACACACACACACACACACACACACACACACACACACACACACACACACACACACACACACACACACACACACACACACACACACACACACACACACACACACACGCTCTACCTATGTGTGTGTGTGTGTGTCTGTTTGCCACAGTAAGACGGTGCAGCAGCCAGATAGGAGGTGAAGCAGCCAATCAGCTGTCACCTTCTCTGATGTGTTGGGAGGCTCAACGGGACCAGACAACCCTGCATACCTCATCTTTGGCAAAGTATTGTACAGTATTGGCCAGTGCAGGCTGCTCAACCACTCCAACAGGCTAAACTGGATATTAAAACCCATTAGATCTTAACTAGACAAATAAATAAGTGAGTTTAAAGCATTTACTTTAAAAGAACAACCTTCCTCACACTATGCCAAACGCATGTGGTATTATTCTAGCTGATCATTACATACAACTATTTGTATCTATAACCCAGTACACAGCCTTAATCAGGAGAACACAGGCATCTCCTAAAACATGGGTAATAAAATGCCATTTTCACCATGATCTCAATTCAAACAAAGGTAATGCATGCCACCTAAAGCTGAAAAATGCTCAAGTTATCTCTACTTATTGAATGGTAAATTCAATTCTGTCCTCTGTGCGGGGACACTCATCCCTGATTGTGTTAACCCTTTCCAACCATTTGTGCACAGCAGAAGGTTTTTATACAACTTTAAGATGCAGAGGAGGATGTGGGGTGTCACAAACAAACTGAAGGTTAAATAGCCAGTATACCTCTTCAAAAGTGCTTGTCGAATGGTCGAATAGCTTTGTAAAATGCCCCTACCCCCCACACCTTTTATCGGATTAGGGAAGGCCGTGTCCAACCATTTCTGCAACTTTTTTGGAACTGACAATCCGACATTCAGACCTACTTCACATGGCCAGGTGTGTGGATGTGAGAAAGGGGATTCGATCTTGCTTGCTCTTTTATTTTTTCACTTTGAATTCCCTCTAGGAGAAACTGTCTGCGAAAGTACTCGTCTGCAGCCCGGTGATTGGGAATCACTGATTTTGACGATGGCTACATATCAGAAGTGGACAGCTGAAGAGAAACTGAAGAGCATGATACTATTGTTTCTTTCCACATAATATAGAGAAGTAAAAGCATCACTTGTTGCAAGAGAATAAACTGCACTCAGTTATACAAAGGACAAAAACAGACAAAATATGAAACTTGTTTTATTTCTCTCAAAATATGTTAAAGGCCATATTAGGACATCAGAATGTCCATCATGGTTTTTGTCAAAGCTGCCATTCTCTGTACCTGTTTATTGCTGTTCAGAGTCAAAAAGGGTTTTTTTCATTAACAGATTGACAACCATTCACACCAACAAGGAATTTAAAGTTTCTGATTAACCTAAGCAAACTGTATAAGCCGCAGTGCCAGACGGTATACATCTAGCTAATAGAAACACAAGCAGGTCAATCACACACCCACTATAATGATGAATAAGATTAATGAGATGCTGGCAGTCATGTATGTGCAGTACTATGTGATGCCTTTCTGTCAGCGGTACCACACACATACAGTATATCAATATTTAACAACACGAGGGTGTGAGGTAGTAAATGTCCCTCTTTGACATTTGACCTTGACTTTAGAATAGAAACTGCCCAATGTCGCCTCTCCCCAAAGGTAAAACCCCGTTCTCAGCAAAGGACTCGAAGATTGTAAAATCTATTGAATCTAGGACTTTATGGCATAAAGTTAGTTCCTTTTTAGTATTTTATATGAGAATGCGTGAATGCGCTTTATTTTATGATAAGACCGAGTTAATGTTATTAAAGAAGTACTAATTTTCTGACCACTGTAGCAAAAATGTCCTACCTGTAAGAAACACAGGTAAACTGCAATTACCTTTAGTAGGATTTAATAATCATCATTGCCATACAATATTGCAAATACTATAACATAATGCAATCATTTACAAAATGAACTTTCCAATAGCCCAAATATTGCCACTGTTTTCTTAAATACCATTGCTTTGTTGCTTTGATGGAGGGAACTAGAAGCAACATAAATAGTGTATAGGGCACATCTTGGCACATACTGTTTCATAATCGGAGAAACCCAGCGGCTGTGCCTGTTGAGAATGAATCCCTGTCCTTGCACTTCATCTTCTTTCTGTACAAACCTTGACACATTCGCTTAAAAGGTAGTTCTGTGCGCCACGTCGTAAACACTGCTGAGGTAGGCCACAGTCAGGAATGACAAAATGTAATCTCCTTCCCCCAGGTGGAATCTGAAATGTCTGCCTGCATGTGGCCGGGTGGACTGGAGACAAAAAATAAAATAAACCACACAGCAGAGTTTGTGTTTTAGCAGAGAACCACCATTTCATTATGTTTTTACTTTCAAAGGACAACGTCATGTTAATGAATGTTTCAGCTCATTTACTGTAAAACATTAAAGTTTGTAGATCATTGCCTATCACTCATTACAATCAAATCTTAATGTTATAGATTTATGAATATTTGTTTCACCGCATTCTAAGATTTCATTAAATTACATTCATTTCTTTATTATCTGAAAATTAGCTATGTTTTTGTCAAAGTGACAGTACCCATCACTGTGGAGTTAAACTGTAACACAGCATCCATGTGCTGTCAGAATAATATGTACCATATTACTTTAGTTAGCAGAGTTATCTAGTATTAACCCCGACGACAACTCAGGTAGCAATATTTAAGTGATTTTAGGAAATGCACTGGTGCAGCAAGAAATCTGGAACAAAATCACTATTAAATAAATACTGAAAATAGCAATCAATGTGCTGTTTAAATGCCCTGAACAATTAAATACAACACATCTTCTGTGTAGCGTTCATGTTGTCAACAGAACAATTTCCAAACTCTGGAAATGGGTCCATTTAAGGAGCATGCGATTTCAGCATTTGCAGTTTTATGCAATAGATTTTCACTATTTTTATACAATGCAGAAATAATGGAAATGGTGAAAAATGCACATAAAAAAACAGTTTGGTATGCAATGTCACATAAAATAGGTTAAAGCGTGCTAAAATAGTGATAAGAGACCCCTATTGAAATGCTAATTACGCAGACGATTCAATACATGTTCCTGGCAGGTTAAATAACGAGATAAGAGTCTCTGCCGTGTTTTTTACCCAGTGACAGGACATTAAGGATATAAGAATTGACACCTCATTGTGGCTAAAACCCTTGGTAAGCATCCAGCTCTGTGATAGCAGAGGACATGGGATCAGGCCAAGGACGAAGAATGGTGCAGTAGGAGAGGAGAGGACGTTGGGAAAACTGAAATGGAGGTGCTCAAAAAAATAAATTGAGCTATTTCAATATATAAGCACAGTAAAGGCAGTAGATATGGACGGAAACACAGAGAGACAGAATGTGATGGAAAATAAATCAGGCTACAACAAATGGGACAACTCGGATGTTCAGGGGAACTTTGCACAGACTTTTTTTTTTTTTATCTGGAGGGAGGAACTGCACTTCAACCAAGGGCAACAGCATCGTGGGCATCTGTCATCAGCCATCTGGGAGAGCCCTAAGGCTGCTGGGGACTAAAGCAAATGTGACCTGTGCATGAATGACAGCAACACTATTGGTGCTTTTACTCACATGCAAACAGAGGAAAAAGCAAAAGTGCCATGGTTATCAAAATTAGAATGAGCTAAAAGGATAACTGATGAACTTTCCATTTAATACAACCGGTGAATCAAACAATTCATTGGCTGTCTCAATTCAAATTGTTATACAATGCAGTTAGATTAAAAAAGTATCAGCAACAAATTACATTTTGGGGAATAAATTTATTTGCTTTTATTGCCACATCTGTCTGGTAAATTGGCAGTAGTCCGTTAGCTTAGCTTAGCATTAAGACTGGAAAGTGGGAAACGGCTAGCCTGGCATTTTCCCAAGGTAACAGAATCCGACTCACAGCACCTCCAAAGCTCAATATTTTTGTTATACAATATATAATTAATCAATATTGATCAAAATAATTGTGGTTATCATTTTAGCCACAATCCAGCCACTCTAGCTGGAAGCGTCCCTTTAAGCCAGGATGATATCTCGTGCATTTGCCACTCCACATTCCCCAACCAAGCAACACACTATACATGAGCTTTAAATGGACTAAATATGGTTCGATTCAAAGATCCTTCAGGGAGGTTGAGGAACACAAAAATGTGACGAGGGAATGCTGATTATACTGTAATGGATTAGTTGAGACAACTGTGTCGTTTTCCTTTTCTGGAAATGTGGGCTGTTGAAGTCAGCTGTAATCCTCCTCCTTCCTTCCACGCTCAAAACAAGACTTGACCTAAATTCCATTTAATAGTTGTATATATGTTTAACAAAGAGGGTTTAATGCAAGAATTAGCATGGCTGTGTGACGCCAATAAAAATGTGTGAAACTGTAAAATCAAGCAATTATATTTCCCACGCTATCCATCCTGCTATCGACACGGAAATAAACATTCTGGCTGTTTGGAGGATTCAGCAGATGCTTAAATATCTGCTGAAGATTCAATTTAAAGCCTTTAACTGTAAAATCATCCATGCACAAGAGGAGGAGTGCAACTGACTCACTTAACAAGTTTCTCAAAATCTCCAAGTCTCTTTAATTCTCTAGATATGCTTCTAGAAGATGAGGAAAAATGTGTTAGATAAGTATCACAAGTGAACTTGTTGTTTCAGTGGTTCCTGAGTCTTGGAGGCACCAATACCAAGCTACCTTCCCTCTGCTCAGTTTTGCCTCATTTAAAATAGTTATTTAGTTAGTTCTGTGCACAATGTTTGAGACCCGTACAGTCAGTTTTATTGCTTTTAATAATTATTATATAAGAAGTTGGTTGTTTTACTTACTTGTGTGGTGCTTTCTCTGCAATTGGGTCCTTTGAAGTAAAAAAATACCGCCAGATGCAAATGGTGAAGGACAGGATTTGTCTATGTACTTTCATCATTCTCGCAGCTTGTGGGCGGTATCTTCGTGGTTGAATGCACTTATTGTAAGTCACTTTGAACAAAAAGGGTCAGCTAAATGATTTCAATGTTTACAAAAGACCAAGAGGAAGACTGCGTGCTGAACATTGCAAGCACACCAACATTTACTGAGGCAATATTTCAACTTTCAAGGTCAACATTCACATGGGACAAAAGCTGGCTATAGGCCTATCTCTGTAAATACAGACAAAAAGGAAAGTTCCATCTACAATTAGAGGATAACATGATATAAAAAAGAGGAATCATCCCAAATGATCTACTATGTAAATAAAACGCATACATTTAGCCAAATTTAGGCTATTTATAGTACAAACAATATAATCAGAACTTTGCACACTTTGCAGGGTGACAGCAGAAATTTGCTAAACCAAAATAGTTTACACTTTATCTCTGTGAGTACCGTAGGCTACACTGTGGCAAAGTACAATGCAAAGACTCCTGCGTCATCACCACAGCTCTCTGCTAAAATCAACCCCCTGTAAAGAAAATACTGAAATTGCAAAATAGTGTTCAAATATCGTGTCGTCTTGCTCTCGTGGACTCGTCTTGTCAGCTGAGGGTCTGTTTACCTTCTATGTTGCATCTTCAAAAGTGCACAATAAAAATGTGACCCTGCATTTGAAACAGCACATTTCTGCATCTATTATCAAAGTATTTATTGGTGATACAGTGAAAATTAGTAGAAATGTGAATATTTGTTTAGCATGTTGATTTACGGTGTGTGCCCCTAGAATTACTGGTTGCACCCCTAATATTTTTAGTCGGGGGCCACAGTGCTCCTAGTGGAAAAAGTTAGTCTGGAGCCCTGCTTTATTCTCTCACTGTGTGTGTAACAGTTAGGGATGGATGTGAGCGATCGATTCCTCAAGTAGTCCTCATTTAAAATTAACTCAATTGGTAAACAACGGCACTCAAGTTTTTTTTTTTTTGTGCATGCAGCATTTCTTAGTGCTGTGCTTGACTCGAGACACAAACACCTTAGATTTTTTTTTCTCAACCAGGGAAGTTGTGTGACCTACATGACGGGGTTACTGTGCGAGGCCCAAACGATATGGAGTGGGAAAGCAGTGACATTCTGAGCCGCAACGTCGCAAGCACAGAGGCGCTGGAGACCCTCTTCGGAGAGGACTAGTTTGAAAATATGAGCCATGCAATCGTCCTCAGCAAAGCCCACTGGAGTGATCAGTCCCGCTGTTGAAAACATGCACTTAGTGGCACAGAGGTGGCAGTTATCGGCAGGTGCTTTTTCCCCAGACTGCCACCTCTGTGCCACGAAGTGCATGTTTTCAACAGCGGGACTGATCATTAGCATAATGCAAACACAGATTTAATTACGTTTCTTTAAAGAAGACCTATCATGTCTGTCTTTTCTGACCTATGAATGTAGTTATAATTTTTTATAGTCACGTTTAATAATACCAAAGTGTCAAATAAAGAAGTACTTGCATTTAGACGTGAGCCCTGCCGACTGTCTGGGTTGACTGCGCTCAGCTCTGAACGCTAGGGTCTCAGTCGCTTTAAGAGATTTCTCTGAATTTAGGGATTTGTCCAGGTAGAAAAGTCCTGACTTCCCTATAGGTCATGCTGCTACACACAGGCTCAGACTGTAAGCTGTAAGTTCGGCCACTTTTATGCTGTTTTGGTGTTTATTTTGGAGGTTAACTTCTTAAAACTAATGTTAGCATGTTGCGCTGCTAACGTGGCTAGCTTTCATATCAAACAAAGCCTGCCACACAGAGGTTCTGCATGTGTGCTGCAGCATTGGACAATATGAGAAATAATGTGTTTTTTAAAGATTGAAGCATGTAAACCTACTATAGTTGACCCGAAAAATACAAATATGACCCTGAAAACTAGCATAATAGGGCCTCTTTAAGGGAACAATGTTTTGAAGTTGTGGAAAAAATAAATCCTTAAAGGGTAACTGTGACTGTTTTGATTGAGAATAAGCATTAGGTGATGGGTAGGCTGTATTGCTGTGCATCATTATTGCTGTAGGAAGATGCGTTGCATTCTAAAAATATATATGGAAAAAACAAGTACTCGATTGGCCCTCGAGGAATTGATGCGATCCCTCGATCTTGGAAATAACTACTCGTGCCCATCCCTAGTGACAATGTTTGCATAAAAATGTGAAATATATAATGTATAGGCTACAGAATATTTAAGAACAATGTTGCGTTTTTATGAACACAGTGGATTATTTTAGGATGATGAGTTTTTTTGTATCTCCTTGTTGTAGGTGGAACCAGTTGTCCATTTTCTTTGTTTGCCATTTTTGTTGTATACTTAGGATACAACTACATATTATGCCTTCAATGTTCAAATTCTGAAAATAACTTTGATCACAAGTTTGGAAATGAAAACAACCTTGGTAGCCATTTGACTATTCATGTCTCCTGTCACCAATACATGGTTATGAACCTGTTTTACATTTGGAGAAGACCCCAGAGAGCAGGGTTAAGCCACTGCCTGCCTGTTTTCCCTTTGGGCTTTGTGTTCATGACAGCTCTCAGATCAGTCACTGCATGACACTGATAACAAAGGCCGACGCACCCGTGACATCTTAATCACAGAGACATGCACCATATCTCAGTCTATCTCTCTGCTGCCCTCTTTAAGTGCATTTTTAGTTTTGTCTCAAAGTCTCAAACTTTATCAAAATGCTTAATATGTTTATGTAAACTGATGGCATACCAAGTAGAATATCCTTCCATTTTGAGGGGAAACGTATGCTTTCCATGTGGAGTGATAGCAGGAGGTGGGAGGAGGGAAGCACGGAGGAGGGGGATGACTAATGAGGATGACTAAGAGATGTGTTCAGGGTGGTTTTCCATGTCATTTGTCTAGGCCATGTCTAGCTTTATCAGGTGATAAATATACACTGAGTGGAGTGGGTGGTGAGACCCCTGTTTAGATGACTCTTTAAATAGACATCAAGTGGGCCAGAATAAGCAATACTTGAATTGTATGATAATTCACAACGGGTGCCAACATCTGAATCTAAATAATGTCAATATATGTTCCTCTAACATTAAGTTGAACAGTCTATCAGTCAAAAAAACGACCTCATTAACATTAGAGGTGTCACGATAGTGATCCAGTCATAGTCATAGTCCAGTCAGTTAATGGATCGGTATTTGCTAAAATAAAGCCAAACATATCTTGTTGAACTGTGTTCTGCTGCTTCAGCCGGCTTGTGTTGCAGTGCTGCTTTCCTTAACAGCCAGGGTCTATGGTGCAAGCCTCTGCTGCAAGTGCACGTGGAAATTAGAGTGTGTGTATGTTAAAATGACTTGGGTGCACCGGTGAGTGACTCTGAGTTTACACCAGTGACGTGCGGTCAGGGGAGGCAGGTGAGGCTGTGCCTCCCCTGTCATCATCAGAGGAAAAAGAAACGAAATAATAAAATAACACAAGTATTAATATTTGTTCTCTGGACGATGATTTTGGTGTGGTTCTTAATGTATTTTGACCGTTTTTATAGTAAAAATCGCAGAAAATTCTGTATTTCCTGCTTAAATAAACGGAGTCTCTCCGGAGACGAGAGGTGAGGCACGGACAGCCGTGCCTCCCTCCAGATTGCGCAATCACTCACAAACTGGATTGAGCGCGTGCAAACTGCGCGTGCTTGTTCCCATTTCTGTTTATGTTTCCAATATGATGGTTAAGGACACTTTTATGGAATAAAAGCATACGTCTTCTTTTCCATGGTGTTCAGTAATGTATTTTACGTATGTGTGTAATATTTACATCTTATTGATGTGACATAAATCCACAGGGGAAATGCTCGCCTTGAGGCAGGCAGTACCTCTGCCTCAAGGAAGGCGGCGATAGTGAGCAGCCTGATAGCCTGCAGCCAGATCACGGTGAACTCTGACCTGTGTGCAAAAAGTAAACACAAGAAGTGTGCTGTGCGACGCTGTAGAGCTTAGCGACAAGCTGTCATTTCTCACCCTGAAAATGGAGGATTTTATTTCTAAACTAAGACATTATTCAACGCTGGACTTTCAGTCAGTAAAGGAAAGATATACTGCAATATACAGTCATTTACAGTAAAGGTAAGATATGCTGCAATATATAGTCATTTACAGTAAAGGTAAGATATACTGCAATATATAGTCTTTTACAGTAAAGGTAATATATACTGCAATATACAGTCATTTACAGTAAAGGTAAGATATACTGCAATATACAGTCATTTACAGTAAAGGTAAGATATACTGCAATATATAGTCTTTTACAGTAAAGGTAATATATACTGCAATATACAGTAATTTACAATAAAGGTAAGATATACTGCAATATACAGTCATTTACAGTAAAGGTAAGATATGCTGCAATATATAGTCATTTACAGTAAAGGTCAGATATACTGCAATATACAGTTGCACTGGTGTTTTAAAATGGTTTTCAGCATCCTATTCTCTCCTCCTATCCTATTGGCATCCTACTGTATGTTTGTAAATCTTACTTGTGAGTCAGTGCCTCCCCAACCCCAACCCTCACTGCACGTCACTGGTTTACACTGCAGCTTTGCAAACTGTGCAGACTCGCTATCACACCAATTATCGTTAGCAAAGAGCAGAGAACTAAACATTCAGCTGGACCTTTAGTTACCTGCATTAGTAATTATCCTGCCAGACTTTTGATTAAATTACTTTTCACTTCAATGAGAACTGCGGAGGTATCTAAATCACTCGGTGAAGAAATTCATTGGTGCTTTATTTCTGGAGCAAATTATCCCAACATGGACAGATGACTGCAGATAAGATCACTGCTGTCTAGGTTCTCATCTGTGCTGACTTGTATTGGAAACCTGACTTGTTAAATTGGATTGACTTTTAATTAGGGGTTTAATTGCCTGAAAAATCTCACTGGTTCTTGAGGGTGTTTGGGCAGAAGCACTGGACTGCTTTTTCTACAAATAAAAGAGTCTGACAGCCAGTTAAGCTAGTTTCAATAATTTTTTTAAAGATTACTTTTTTGGCAGTTTTCAAGCCTTTTATTATATAGGACAGACAGGACATTGGGTGAGAGAGAGGGCTAGACATGCAGCAAAAGGCCGCAGGTCGGAGTGGAGCCCGCAGCCGCTGCCTCAAGGACCTTCAGCCTCTTCACACGGGGAGACTGTGCCAATAGCCGTCCCTAGTTTCAATAATTTGCATCAGCCTCTAACATATGATGATTACATGCAGTAAATGCTGAAATAGTCTGCGGTAATAAAATATACGGTAGCAATATGTAATATAACAACTTAAAACGTGATATGACATTTTTTGTTCATGACTTGCTTCTTCTGTCCCCAAGTGGCCAAAAAAAAAGCTATTGCAGGTTTAATGTTGTCTTAACTTTCAACAATCCCCACTGGCTTTCAGCTTGAACGATACATCAACAACCAGTTCCGCTTTTTAAAGAAGTGTTTAAGAAGTGGTGAACATCATTAAAGAATAACTCCGTCTGCATTTGTTTGCGTAACGTGCGAGAGGGAAAAAAAATGCTTAGGTATGTTTTGCTGTCAATTGTGCTTGCGCTAACAAACCGTCCTCTTTCTCTGTCTGTCAGAGATTCCCAGCACCACCTTAGACCATCTTAAGGCTCAGTTACGTCTTTTTTTTTAAAGAGAACATACCTTTCCCTTAGAGAATTTAACTTGCCCCTCAAGAGGTGGACCAGACACTCACATTGTAATGAAAAGCCACTCTTCCAAGCCTTTTAATCTGTTAGCTGTATATTAATTAGGGCCCATTAAAGATCAATGAATGAAAACTAAATGCTATTAAGTATATATTTACATTACATATGTACATTACATTTACATTATTAGGCTCCAACCTCTAGTGGCTGTAGAAATTATTGCCGGAACAAATGAGGCTTTTACAACGTTAAATAGAACCGTCTTACGTGTCATTTTCTGGTTCAGCGGCAATCGCCCTATTCTGTTATTCATGTGTGACGATGTGTTGGACTATTCTTAGAAAACCGGCTTTGGTAATGAAATAGCCGTACAAGTGTGACCAAATATTAAGGCAGAAACATGTATATTTAACTGTTTTATTCTTGTAGTATTTCTGCATTATGAGACAACGTGGAGCTCCCAGCAGCTGTTACCCTGAAGACTATTAAGTGGTCATCCATCACCTGAGTTAAATACTCCACAGGGAACAGAGTAGCGGGAGGTCTCACAACAAACATTTCCTTTACTATGCAGAGTTTGAAAGAAAATGGTAAATGTGACAATAATTCATTATCAGGCCTGTATACAACAGTGAGTTATCATTATGAACATGAGAATAATATTGTTGAGATTAACCTTGTTAGTGGACATAAAAGCCCGGAGGCTTCACTCTCAGCTGCCTGTGATTCATTCATGACTGAAGCAGACGGCACTAAACGAGCAGCAGAGCCATGCCATAATGGCTCCTTCAATTAACGACCATTTAATTTGGCCTGCATGACTGCTCTTTTGTTTTCAGAAGTAATGGCTATGAGAGAGAATGTGACATACCATTTAAATGGAGAAACAAAGGGTAAAATCATTTTTAAAATAAGAGACTGCATGACAAAGCAGGTGTGAAGCAAAGCTATTTGAGCCGAGAAAAAAATATTTATATAATATATAACAGATAGAAAAGCCTGTCTCGTGCTATACTTCTTATTTCTAAATTTAGAAGATGCAAAGTCTTGGATTATGCTCATGTTCATTATAAAAGGACACTTTCTTTGTCAAAGTCATGCAAGTCACACGGACAACACACGCATATGTGGCTGTACACACCTATACAAACCACACAAACACATAAAGAGAGACATTTTCACACTGCTGCCTGCTGTTGAAGCTGTACCTGCAATGCAGCCACAGGGGAATGGAGAGTTAATGGACCGTAGGAAATTAAACTTCCCACACAGCCTTCAAGGTGTCTGCCCATCCCTCTGTCCATATGATGGAGACTCAAAGAGCAACTATCCATCAGGGCTGCCATGTTTCATACAGACATCAAGAAGCCCTAGTGGGCGTCCACGTATAAGCCAAAATAAACCCTATTTTTCAGAAGGTAAAATGGGACATGGGGAATCAGCGCATTTTTGGTGAAATACTCAGAGAAATCAAAGGTCTCTCTGCGCTATGTGTACTAGTGTTGACTTTAACACCTTGATGTGTTGATATCACATGACACGATGATAGACCATTTGTTTTTACACAGAGGGGCTTGTTGTGGGTGTGACAATGAGGAGACACTGTCTGTATGTGTTACGTTTCTCCAAAAAGACATGATGATCCAACCTCAGGGGTGAGGATTCATGAAGTGAAAGCAGCTGTAAAAAAACTACTTATGTTGGGTGTATATGACCCAACATTTACCATAGTCTTATAGACAGAAAGCCTGTCTCTTTACACTTTTCAGTTTATTACAGACCAGTATTGATCTGCTTGTGTTGTCATTATCTGTCTTTTATTGATCTTTTGTGGCCATTTTGACATTTCTGCAGCACCTTGAAGGACTGTTTTTCCACCCTTGGCTCCAGCTGACAGTCATTTCTTAGGGGAGAAGGGGGCGTCAGAGAGAGAGAGAGTCGGGTAGGTGGCGTCCACCTGTCTTCACTTCTGAGCAGCCGAAAAAAGGTCACAGTTATCAGTCCAGAGGCAGGTTTAAGCTGCCACTGTGTGAAGGAGACTGTCATCTGACTTGTAATGACACAGCCCGAGAGCCATTACTGTAGGTCTTTGATGGGAGACATAAGCAGAAATCCATTTCAGTGGGTCTGAGGTGAGGCAGGGGGAGTGTTGTGATACACTGTACATTTACTGGAAGCTTCCTCTGAGGGTTTGTAATTTCACCGACAGCCCATTTCAAATTATTATTGATGCAAGAGGAATTTTTTTGGTCAGATTAGCCTCACAGAAGGAAGACAGAAGTGTTTTGTCCAAACATTTGTTGTCTTCTTAATTGTTACTTTTTCTGTGTTATTACCAGACATCTGCTGAGAAAATGGGTGTTGACAACACAGGCGGGGGGTGCAAACAATAAAATCCTGGGCAGAAAATGGCTGCTGTGGAGCACTCTGGTGAAGGGGAGACCACGTTGCTCTGGCTTTATTGTTGTATTGATAATTTCTCCAACTCTCCTTTGTGTACATCACAAATACATAATATATGACAGTTTATGGTTCTAGCTTCTCAAAAAAAACATTTTTTATTTTTCTATGTAGTATAAACGTTAAATTAATATTTTTGAGTTTAGGAACATGATTATATCATATTGGCGCTCTAAACTGCAGTTGTAATTTTCACAATTTTCTAAAGATTTATAGATCAAATGATTAATCAACGAATTGAGAAAATAATCATAAAATTAGACATTAAAGAAAATCTTAGTTTCATCCCTACTGTTCAGAAACAATGGCTTAGTACAACAAAATGATTATTTTGTATTAAACTCGTTTAAAATATGATTGATTTAAAAAGATAACTGGAAGTGAAAAGAAAAAAATAAACTATAATCCTTAGTAAAACAGTAAGTAAGTAAATCATCAGAAATCAGGTTTGAGTAAACAAGTAATATTAATGTGAAATTAGAGAAGTGAAACCTGTGATACATCAAACAGACGAACGGGGGTTACCATGGTGAGAGGATCCTACTGGTGAAGCAACTGATTTAAGAGCCTGATGCCGCGGAGCAGGTGGTGCACTCCAAGCTGCACCTTTAACCTGCTGTAAGCCGTAACTGTAGAAAAGCAATTTACTGCCAAGGAGGTAAATACCTCAAACAAGATGAAGTATTCCTAACTTCACCACTGCTCATCCTCTCAGCAGGTTTTAATATTGGGCCTACGTATGTTTTTGGGCAACTCCAACCTCGCAGGATGTCATGTAAGACTGGGAGAAAAGTCGACGAAAGATGATGAAATGAATCCAATTTACATAATTCTGAGTTATGCCAAGAATTGTGATTAACACGCTGTGTTCAAGACAATGAAAATTAGATTTCAGTGCAATATCTAGTTATTTAATGTTTTAAGTGACACAGGAAGTGGTCTTAAAACTAAGGTCTCTAGTTAATAATGGTTATCTACAGAGCTAATGTTTGAGTTATGCTGACGGATGTTCACACTCTAAAATGAAAGGTTTAGTTTAAAATGTGGGTTTGTATACCAGCCATATAAGATACTATCCTGTACATCTTAACTTGTGTTATATCACTTTAATAAAAATTAACTTGTTGAGATAAGACATCACAAATTAAGTCAGGTTCATTCGGAGGAATTTCAGGGGAAGATACCACCTTAAAAAATAATATTACAGCCTCTAGTTTACATTTATTTTACCCCTTAAATGTCATTTGATCAGGTTATTGTCTGTGCTTAGAAAAGCTGTAATTTCATTCAGCGCTACTGACTTGTGACTGCCACGTCATCTCCTCTCTGTAATTCGGTTTGCATTATTCAGGATGTAAAGAAAAGGTTACAAAGACAAAATAACAGGCTGTTAATAAATCAACTGTAGAGGGTACAAGAACAGCATTAATACTGAGCAGAGCATTCAATTATATTTTTATTTTAAGCCTTCCAGACGTTATTCCTACTGGGACATGTTGACACTGTTCATCTAATAAACTCTTTTGTATAATTTGTAATAGCATTACAATAAATGTTTCAAGTTAGCATACAATGATGTTTCTCTGTGATTAAATGCAGAACATAAAATGTGATTATCTTAATTTATCCTATTGTTTCCATTTGTATTTTTCTCTTGAGGTTTCAGTGCAATGCTTTTTCATGATAGTGTATTGTCCTGGTTTAATTGCATTTTATCTCGCCAACTATCCAGAGGCTCTTTAGATAAAGAGAGAGATTCCTGTGCCAATCATGCGTTAGTCAAAGTTGAATGCTTTCAGTGCAAAATTAACATATACATTAGCAATATGGGGGTACTAATAGGATACATCCTTAGCGTCTGTTTAAAATATAGAGGAAACGCAGCTCAGGGTAATTAACTAAACCTTTTGTAGAAGAATCTGCACCAAGTCAAAAAGCAATATTCCTCACACGGCAACAAAATATATATTTGTGGTGGACTGTTCAATCCCTGGTGGACTTTATCAGCAGGAGCCATAAGTCCATTGACAGCAAAGGGCTGGAGCTCAAGCTGCTCCAGTCCCAATCTCGTTCCACATGATTATTCTCAATTTCACAGCCGATGGTTTTTACTGAGACAGGCGGCGGCGGCCAAATGCTAAAGTACAGAGGGGACGGCTCTGAGGCGGGAGAGAAAGTTAGAGGGGGAGAACAAAAGATAGGCTGGTCACTCAGCTTCATCCCCAGTGTTTGAGATACAAGTCATCTGTGAATGTGACCCATTGCCACGATGGGCAGGACGGTGATGGATGTGAGGCTCTGCTAGATCTCCGGTCTGACGGTACGAACCTGGCTTTATGCGAAGGAAAACGCTGGCTCTGCAGATAAACACATTCACAACACCCACTGTTTTTTTTAATTTATTTTTTAATCTATAGATCGTTTCGATTTCTCAAACCAATCCAGAGATAAGGTGGAGTGACCTTAAGATAGGTGGAGTGACCTATCCTCCCACCATATCTCAGAGATTACCATGAACTATGCACTGTAGGTTATAGTGAGGGGGTACAACATATGTACACCGTCCTGCAACTGAAAATAATCACCACTCTGGAGCATCCACCGCTGAAAACAGCCCCTAACGAATACACAATTTACTCCTGTAAAAACTAGTGTCCAGTGGCTCAAGGACATTGTTTAGTCCTTTTAAAAACAAATGATATATTCTTGACTAGTTTTTTTAAATGAAGGGCTAAATGCCACAGACAGGCTGGAGAAGTCTGAGAGTTTTTTTTTTTAGACATAATCCAACACATTGCTGGCCTTTAGTCTTTTTATGGGTTTGGTGACAATAAGAAAAAAATACTTATTCTTGAAGGGGCTAATGCAGACTAGAATACACATGTGCTTAAAAGCATGTTTCTCAAAACTCTTTTAACCTAGATGTTCAACCTAGAAGTGAAAATATTTTCTGAGCAACTGGCAACCATTTCACTCAATTCACAATGTGCAAGATTGAATTTACAACAACATACAAGATCATTTCCTGTCACTCCTTTTGACACAATCCACTAATTAAAAGGCATGTTAGTGGCTGCAGATACGATTGGATCAGTACTCAATACCTTTAAGGTATCGACTGAACCAGTACTAAGTTGTATCAAGAGATTCCTCAAAAAAACTCAAATTTCTTTGCTCCTAGTCTCTGAAATGGCATTTTTGCAGATATATGCTCAGACTGTCACTTCATTGTAAAACAGCCTAAAAACCATTTGCTTTTTAATTATAATGTAGCTGTTATCACTCTGTTTCTTTAACATTTTTAAGTATAGGGCAAAATTGTCTATCCTGATATAGGTAATTTAATATCTCAATAACAAAATATATCACAATATAAGAGGTTTTCTGTTCACTTCAAAAATAAGTAGTCCATATGAACTACCCTCATGGTCAAGCTTTTTTCTCATCAGTATTAAGAAGTACTAAGTGCAAAACCCAAGTGAAATTGAAATGACCCAGCTATACACGATATACACAGGTTGTCCCAAAAAGATGTATACACTCTTTAAATAATTGTTAAGTAGGTGTTCATTAAAATTCATTTAATTTTTAAAATGTAATAGAATTTACAAACATCATTTTATTGTTTTGTAATTGCCTGCTCTCAAACTGACGTCCGTTCTGGTCCAGACGCTGCACACACATCACGAAACCATTCCCCTTTCAATGGCTGCTCTCAATTCAGCGACTGTTGCAGGTCTCAGTGCAGACATTGTCTTTTAGGTATCCCCATAAAAATGCTGCTAAAGTGTGTGTACATTTTTTTGGGACACCCACATGTACGATGCCATTGAAAAGTGATAAATTATATTAAAGTATTTCTCAGAGCTTTAGGAAGCTCATTTTGTGAATTTTAGTCTTTATGCTGCTAGGAGAGTGTGATTCTGTCCCAGCTGTATACACACCTAAGAGTCCAGTGTAATCACACAAGGTACGAGAAAAACACTAGGAACTCTCCCAGCCTCACACAGGGGGTGAAAATTACAGCATCACTCTGGAGAGTGGGCAGTGGGAGGCGCGGGTTTGATGAATCAAGGACCTTTTGTTCACAGCGAAAATGACTGCTCGCATGCAGTTGGAAAGAACATCTCGGCGATGCGGCGGTGGCTTGGCAGGCAGGCGGGCGTCATTTGGAGCCATTTAGGTTTGAAGCGGACGCAGAGGGGGACGGGGAGAGCAAGGTCATTTAAAGAGGATGCAGAAGATGATGATGTGGCCAGCGCTGGGTGTTTAAGTGGGTCTACTCTGCTTGAATTGAGTAGCAGCTGAGTAAGCCATGGCAACACTCACAGTAATGACAGTGTGAGACACACAAAAAGAAACACAACTGAACTGAAATATGACCAGCGAGGCCGACATGCAAGGTGTTTCAACATATTTAGTGATTTATATTTGAGGCTATAAGTCGATTTCTCGATTGTAAAATGAAACAGTGACTACTTTAATAATCAGATGGGGTTTTTTTCTTTTTCTTTTTAGAAAAAAACAAGATTTGCTCTCTGAAATGTGAATATTTGCAGCTCTTTTTATAAACGCATTTTGGTTTTGGACTGTGGGTCAGACAATACAAAAACTCTGAATGCATAGAATCAGGGTTCAGGAAATTATGATGGGTGGCATTTTCACTATTGCCTTGCATTTTACAGACCAAAAAAAACATATATAGTCCGAAAGAAATAACCACCGATCACTGATTTCACTCGTTTTCTTCATAGAGGGACATTACAATACAACAGCCGCCCTTACACGTCTAGTCCTTTAAGAAAAAAGGACTTTAAAGTTTTAAAGGACCAAAGATATTATCAAGAAGTCAAGGTGATCCTGCTTCACAAGGAAAAGAAAAAAAAAACAGGCGGCAGATGGTAAGACTGGGAAATATTCCTTTAAATGGACACTCCACGAAAAATGCTGCATTGTGTTTTTCGTGCTTACAATTTAAGTTTGAACTCTTTTTTGTCTAGCTCTTCTGCAGAATACTTCAGTGTGACACATAAGAATCTGCAAACACACACACACACACACGCGCACACACACACACACACACACACACACACACACACACACAGTGAACATTCACACACTGACTGAGAATGTTGTAGTCAGAGCCAAACAGATCAGGGTTTAAATAATTACTCCATTCAATACTTTGACCTTCATCAACAGGAAGTCCACAGCTGTCAAGACTAGTTCCTTGAACAATAATAACAATTAAAAAAAACAACACTAGAATAACTTCATGTTCAGCACTGCTCCCCATAGACTATGGACCTCATCCTGTACCCTGCACTGTGCAATATGCCTGTACTATGGGCACTTCTGTTTTTTGCACTATTTGGACTTATTTAATCATGTGTATTCACTCCATATTACATTATTACAAAACAAACAAGCACTATATCGTGTGAATATGTATATATGTCTATTTTCCATTTCTTCCCTTTTTAAATTGAACTTTATTGCTTATTTTTGCTATCTTTTTTATCTTATTTCGTCATATTCTGTTGCTGCTATGACAAAAGAATTTCCCCGTCTGCGGGACATTAAAGGTTTTCTGATTCTGATTCTGAAACCCATAACTATTTTAAAGTGGTGATTACTAGAAACTTAACCATTACATGTCAACCATGTTTGCATCCTGCCACAAAGGTTCCTCAGACATTTACAACAAGTTGGTTCGAGGACCACAGCGGCAATAACCACATATTCAAATATAGTTACAGTTGTAGCTTATCTCAAAACAAGTCTCCTCATATTGAGGACATTAATATTTAAAAAAAAGAAAGTCAGACAGCCTGTTGACAAGTGTTACAAACCCAACCTTAGTTTACAGCCGGTTTGTGACAGCTTTAGCCAAAATAACTGCATTTTTAGCTCATGACAGAGAGATAAATGTGGTAGAAACACTTGTAAAACATTTAGTCGACAGACAGGAGCAGTGTGCGTGCGTCTAGAAGCAGCTTCGACGTTTCGCCTGTGAATTAAACCCGTTTTCCTACCTGTGTGAGGCGGTTTCACGGCTCCTCCGTCGTTGTTGCTGATGTCCATTTCAACTGTTGGCGTTTTTAGTCCCGCGAGCAAGTCAAGGAAAGATAAAACCACGCGGATTAATACGCGCGCGCTGTGCCACTGCCGCCCTGCGCGACTGACACCAAAGCGTTACGCGCGAGGATGAGAGAGAGAGAGAGAGAGAGAGAGAGAGAGAGAGAGAGAGAGAGAGAGAGAGAGAGAGAGAGAGAGAGAGAGAGAGAGAGAGAGAGAGAGAGAGAGAGAGAGAGAGAGAGAGAGAGAGAGAGAGAGAGAGAGAGAGAGAGAGAGAGAGAGAGAGAGAGAGAGAGAGGGGGCAAATGAAATCAGTCGGTGTTAAAAATCAAAGCGGAAGCAACTGTGGCTAATTAAAATGTTCAAAATAAAACTAGATTTTTAAAAAACTAATATTTCCAACTTAAAAAAAAAGAAAGCCAAACAAATGTGGCACAGCAATTATGTGCATATAAATATAGGATAATGCAGCGAGTTTTTCCCCAGTAATTAATATGACTGTAGTTTTATTGTGTTCAAGAAAACAAAATAGACATTACACTCAGTAGTGGAGCCTGACAGAGAGGCCTACTGTGTGTGTGAGGCCAATAACAATATTTAAAAAACATGGAAACCTGAACTATTTTTTTTAAAGATGCCTTAAATGTGTGCCTACAAAATGAAGCTTGTGTGTGGGACATTAACTTAAGTAAACTATGTAATGCTGCAACTTTCTTAACTACCTGAAAACATTCAGTGGCCTTTATTTAACAGGCTTTTCTGATGTGCAATTTCTTATTACGTAAAGCCATAATACTACTCAAAACTCATAAGACAATATCAAAGTAACTATATCATAATCTTATATAAGCCAATCTGCCTTAGTGCCCTTCTCAATAGTGTAAAACAGAACAGTTAAACGGTTCCCCGGTGATTTAGCATTACAACTGACAACTGACTTGCAAAAAAATGGATAAATTAAACAACAACAGACAAAGTTGAAGCAGCAGAGGATGAGAGCCTGAATCTTTAGTCCCCATTATGAGTCGATCTCCCAAAACACTGGATCCTACATTTCCCATAATGCAGCTGGATTGCAACGGCAACACCTCCAATTTATAATGTAGGCTTTTTTTTTTTTTTTTTCATTCCCCAGGGTCATCATCAGGGTTATTTTCTCTCTCCCTCCAGACTCACAGAGGGCAGTATAACAAGCTGAATACTCACACGGTGAGTAAACTGGTCTTTACATGTAAAATCGGTCGAGCCAAACTTTAAAAATGTGCCTGCTTTTGTTGTCCTAAGATTAAAGGTTTGAGTACAGTCTGAAGAAAACATCTAGATTTTGCTCATTTTGTCCAGCGAAAGCATATTTTTGCATGACTTTAAATCTTTGTGAAACACCTGCTGGTATTTTTATAGCCTTGGAATAATGCTAATGCGTATCCCTACGCCTATTAAAAACCTAGTACCTCATAAGATTCACTTGGGGTAAGATGAATTGGTTATGCTGTATGTACTCTGACCTGTCAAATCCTCCCCACCTTTGGGTCCTGTTTGCGCCCTAGAGGGGGAGCTATGACCAGCTCTCGCTCCTCAGTCCCCACCCCTTTTCGAGCACCTCATTAACATTGTTGGGCTATGTTCAAAAGCAGATGCCTGCTGCAGATGAACCGGGGAGTACAGTGACACGGGCACATGTCTGAATTTGCTTTGGCTAACCTGGTTGTGTGTGTCTGGGTCAGCTGTCAGCCGGACGATGATGGATCCTCGGTGGAAACATACTTGGAGTTTGAGCGATGTCCTTCTCAGTGCAGTCCTTTGGCACCCTGCTTGACCTCGCCACAAGGCAGCAGCCCTAAAAATAAAGATGGACATGTGATTGTGTGCGCAGACAAGGGTGTGAGATATCACAGCTCATCAACTGTTGTCTCTACGAAAAAACAACGCAGGTGCAGACAAAAGTCGCTCAAACCGGATGCTCCCACAATAGTAGAAGCTGCCTCCTGTTGTTAAGGCTGGGTTTATAAGCTGTATTTGGTTGCTCCGTGACCACGGGGCTCAAGTTCAATCAAGCATCAAAGTTAATAGCAATGCTCGGCTCCATCATCATCATCTTGAGTGCTTTCATTAAAGAATATTTATTTATTCCTCTGCTGCCAGAAACACGCCACACATTTCAGTTTAACCTGGTCACTATGGCAACGTTTTCTGACTTCAGAGTTTGACTGAGATGATGGAAACAAGCGCTTCATTTAAAAAAAAAATGGAGCGAGAGTGAGGAAGAGAAGATTTAACACTATTGTGCAGTTCACAGGTTCAGACAGATTATCTGAGCGTGACCACAATAATCAACCTATGACTTAATTTGACATACACTTATTAGTTCATTACAGCAGCTGACGCATGTAGCATGTTGCTAATTTATGTCTCAATTGACAAAAGTGATTTCTTGGTCTTGATTGAATTGATTGAAACACATTATAGACTCTTAAGTTATACATTTAAGGTTAGACAGCGAAACGAACCCTTTCTGCTCAATGTGACAAACGACATGAAATGGAGTGAGCATTTTTAAATTGCTCTTTTCCTTTTCCTGAGGTTATGAGTCTTCTAAAAGGATTTTAATGTGGTGTTTTAATCTTTGCTGTCAACCATTTTCATTATTGTTTCCTGTTGTTGAAATTTGATTTAAAAAATATGGCAAACCATGATATAGTAAGCCATGACCTCTAATGACCTGTGATGAGTAACCACACGTTACACAGATGTCTGGCACATGTAAACTGTCAAATGTAAAGTGTCTGTTTTCGGTCCCATAGTTTCATTTGAATTAACGGTCTAAAAAAAGTGATTGATATGCAATTATTTTTCATCTATTATTTAAAAAAATAGTTTCCATAACGGTAAAAAACATGTGCCACTGTTTTAATAATTCTTACAAATCGTATACACATTTAAATGATACTTGGTCTGCCAATTGATAAACATCACTCACCAAAGAAAAATACTGTTACCATAAGTCTTTGTTTACAGTTTGCAAAAAGAGTTTTCTCACTGTCTTGGGAGAAGACTGGTAACCCAAAGTTCATTAATTGGATGAATGATGAATTCAGTCAGTCTTTGAGATCATTTGGGGCCCTTTTATACAACATCTAGAGACTTTAGATCTAAGTAATGTGATGAATGTGGCAGGCGAGGTGTAAATATAAGTGGTCGTCTGCAGTTGCCTATTTGAACTCATTTCAGTATTTATATTTGTATTAATCATGATGTTTGTTGTTCAGATTATGTACTTCCGTTGTTATGAAGACATTTATCTGCAGTATTTTAAACTCAAATTATGTATATAATTACTTGGCCGGGCGTTCTCTTTTACTCTGAAAAAGCTTCACAACGTCATCAATGCATTACTCAAAGATCCCAATACATTCTGGGTAAGATGTGCTCCTTTAGTGTGCACCGTTGTATGTCGCCCCCTCGATCCTTGAGGGTCAATACTGCTGAAGTCACCCTCGAGATGCAGATGATCGCTTGACGAGAAAGTGCCAAAGGGCTTGAAACACATCTATTGAAATTCACTGCTGGAGTCGAGAATGTTTTGGGTTGGTGAGTCACTTTACGAAGGCTGAAGGCTATTCTGTATCCAGGAGAGTCATGGGAACACTGTAGGACAGTTTTTTTTAACCTGGATCTTTCAAGTTGTGAGTAAAAATCATGAATAGACTTCAATAACAAAATAAAAGTTGCAGTGGATACAGTAGTTTCTTAAATCCTGTAAGTATACCTTCTTCCTTTGTCCTCTTGATCCTAAGAAGAGTGTGAGGATGCAAAAAAATCTCCCCCTCATCAGCTGTGGTGTTGTTGGATGTTTTAGCATAGTGGGAAATACTGTACATGTATTCGCTGGAGCTAGATGCCGGTAAGCTTAACGTAGCATAGAGACTGAAAACAGTGGGAAACGTCTGATGAGAGATGAGGTTGGATACTAGGTTGAAGGTAGAAGGAATTGGGGAATCAGGAAACTTGACTCTGTCCGGAGGTAAAAAAAAAAACACATTAGAGAACAGATAATTAATACTTTATTTATTCTGAAATACTGTTATTTTTATTGTTCAGAATTTGATAGAATATACTAGCATGTTTTTTTTAAATAACCGAGGCACAAAAACCTTTATTTTGTGAGAAAACAGCGTGGTCCATTCCTCTTTAGTCTCTTACACAGAAACTGTAGTGGGTTTTTTAGCCATTACTCTCTTGCCAAGGATTTTCCAAAGGGTTTCAATGAGGACTTGTTTAGACACTTCAGGTTCAGTATTTTCCTGGTCCGACGCCGAACATAATGTTTCCCATCAGATACGAATAAATTGAACTTTAGCAATGTCAAGTCATGGTTTGGGGGATGTTTTCTGCAGCAGGAGTTGGGCCTCTTGTACAGCTACATGTCGGGGTCGATGCAGATGTTTATGTGAACCTCCTTCAGCAACAGACATACATTGACTGCAATTGTCTCCCAATCAGCTGCAATTTTCATACAAGACAATGCCCCCTGTCACACAAACAGGTTACGCAGTGCCTTGAAGCTAAGAATATTGAAACAATGAAACGGCCAGCCCAGAGTCCAGATCTAAACCCCATAGAGAATATCTGGAAAATCCATGGCAACAAAATAATGACAAAGAAACCAACTCCGAACTGTGGAAGAGACTGAAGAAGAATGTACCAAGACCAAACCAGAGGAACCGGTGATGTCCTGTGAGCGCAGATGTGCTGAAGTCAGACAAAGCTGGGGCCTCTACACTTCCTATTCATTTTTGAATCTTATAGCCCTGAGAAAACATTGTTTAAATCTTCTCTTCTGACACAATGGTTACTCTTCTCTAAATTTATTATTTAATTTCTGTCACAAAGAAAGGTTTCTGTTGAAGTGCTGTGGTTATTTTATTTTATTTTATTAAATGCTAGGACAGCAGTGGTATAGCCGCGGTGGATATTCTATCAAATTCTGAACATCAAGAAATAACAGTATTTAAGAAAAAATCAAGTATTGATAATGGAGAATTTTGATCTCCATTGTATTTCTTGGCTTTGTTGCCAGGCAACCATCCCGGATTACTGGTCCCAGCCGAGGAATATTCTCCCCTTAACGTGGCAAATGTTTACACTTCTTGAACAAACAAGACATGATGTGTGAATTTGTGAACTTTAGAGTTAAGTGGATTATGTTACATTTGGACGGCGGCAGGCTAGCTGTTTCTCCCTGTTTCCTGTCTTTAAGCTAAGCTAAGCTAATTGGCTGCTGGCTGTAGTTTTTGCGTCAGGAACCAAAAAAACATGCCCTGTCTTCAGTATGGCACTGAATGAGCCAGTCAGTGTAACTGTATTACTGAGACAGTTCAATAAAACTGTGCACGGGCAATACATTGGTACATAATGCAAGATTTTTGATAAATCCCAACTATTTATTGTGATTTAGCCTGGATTCTTCCTCACTCAGTCTAGCCAGTGGCAACACAGTTAGATGTTTCATTTTAGATAAGAGACAATTATTGTACCACATCACACATTCTAGCGCTATCAGCTGAAATCTCAAACCACAGAAAGCAATCCAGATACCGTGTCCCTGTGCCCTTGGTATTTAATGACATCTCTTTCTGTCCATGAAGATAGAGGAAATCCATCAGAGCCAGCATTTGGAAATGTTTGATTGTTTTCTGTCTCTTTAATCTGCTATAAAACAGAGCAAAAACACATTACATCACAGTACTAAAACTGATCGGAAAGTCCTTTTTGTTATTAACAACGCCATGTTCTGGACATTTTACATGTTGTTGTTTTTTTCACGAATAAATAGGAAACAATAAATAATGTGAATGTTTAAAAGGTTGCATTTATTTTTTAAGGGCACATTTCCTTCATTCTGAAAATCTCCTCTAAAACGCAGTCAATTTAAGTCCAGCTCTTACACTATTATGATTCACAAAGGCCAAGTATGGAACGAGTTTCTTTTTTGACACAACACATCTTGATTGACAGCTCAACAAATGAGAAATCATTTACTGTGAACAGAGCGACCGCCTGCTTTTGGCAGAGCTGCTGCCTGTGTCTGAGGCGAGTGTGTGCCTCTGTGTGTGTGTGTGTGTGTGTGTGCCTCTGTGTGTGTGTGTGTGTGTGTGTGTGTGTGTGTATGTGTGTGTATGCATGTGTGTGTGTGTGTGTGTGTGTGTGTGTGTGTGTGTGTGTGTGTGTGTGTGTGTGTGTGTGTGTGTGTCCAAATGGCTTTAAAAGTGGATTTAATGTTAGGTCTGAGGCATCAAAACCACAATAGCATGGCTGTCAGCTGGAGTAAAAATCTTTGTGGTTGTAGTTTTTTGGTTTACATGGAGAATCAGAAAATACTTTAATCTGCTATACCTTTAAACATTTAAAGAAACATATCCTTTCAGCAGTATCTCCTTGGTGCAAAAACTATCTAAATGTTGCTTACATTAGCCAACAACATAAGCTACTGGTCGCGCCAGACCAAGAAATGTTGTATCAGAAAAATATTTGCAGGTAAACAAAAATACCTGAGTGGAAATTCAATGGAAATGCAATGGAAATCGACTTTGTACATAAAGCATATGATTTAAACATCTGAAAACATGCAAATGTCCCTTAAACTAATACATGATACAAACATAAATGGCACATTGTTTTCCATCGTTTAACTGGTGCTATTTTAATTACAACATATTGTTGCAGCCTTCATCTGCAAATTGTTTAATGGCACCCCACTAGATTATTAATGTGCCCTACTGATTATCTTGACACAATCAACTCTTAACATTCACAGCACAGTAATGGAGGGAAACGCATATTTTAT
The DNA here is from genome assembly GCF_963691815.1 of Echiichthys vipera. Classification (NCBI taxonomy): domain Eukaryota; kingdom Metazoa; phylum Chordata; class Actinopteri; order Perciformes; family Trachinidae; genus Echiichthys; species Echiichthys vipera. Next base: position 11,174,256 of record NC_139843.1, on the reverse strand, counting down.
TCTGCAGATTTTTCTAGAAATTCATGTTGAATTGGTGCTCAATGACCATTCATTTATTATATGAAATAGTCAACATTAGTCCTACACTACCATAGTTTAGGACTCGTATGAGCACTGATTCCACTCTGTATCAGTATAATGGGTCGGTCAGAATATTAGAAACACCACTCAGGAGAACACATGCAATTCAATTTAACAGCATCCCAAACTACACCCTACAAAATGACCATTTAGTTGAATCAATACCTCTCTAAAACAATTTCAACAATAACTGAATTAACCTTCATACAGGGAGGATCTAATGCATTATTGCACTGGACTGCATTGGTTTTTAGAGAGAATGAATGTTCACATATACTTTGAAGGTCCTATATGCTCATTGTCAGGTTCATATTTGTATTTGGGGTTCATACAAGAACATGTTTACATACTTTAATATTCAACACACACAGTATCTTCCTCATACTGTCTGTCTGTGTAAATGTATTCACCGTCTGAAATGCTCCGTTTTAGCGCCTGTCTCTTTAAGACCCCCTCCCAAAAAATCCCAGTGTGCTCTGATCGGTCAGTGTTTCCGGGTCTTTCACATCCGTGTTTTTGTACTGTCATTGCAGCCGGGAAGTGACTGTAATGGTCCTTTCTACCTATGTATAGTATAGTTGGAACATCATAACCGTACGGAAGTCCTGACGGCTCGTTTAAAGGCACAGTTCCTGAATACAGGCTGTGTGTATTTCTCTATTGATTGAGCGTTTTGATACTTTAACAGTATTTAAATACCACCTCAACCCGCTTTAAAATATAAAAAAGACATTGAAATCTCACTTTTTATGATATGGGCCTTTAATACTGTCCTCTACAAATTTCTAAAACCATAACAGACTTTGACCACCTCATTTGCACAGATGTAATTTAACATATTCTACAGTTTCTTTAGCTGACAGACTTAAAACCTTAAAGAGCTGCAGGGACCTCTATTAAAAGGGCACCTGTTCATCACAATAATGTGAACTGCCGCATTAACCCGGAGAAACCCTGCTTTAGAATGAGCTGTAATCAGGTGAGCACAAATGAAGCACGCCACTACTGTGCCTCTGCAAGAAAGCTTTGTTGCTCTCCCTTTCACACACACCATACACACAGATGTCTATGCATACAGATGTAAACACTGACTGTATTTAATTGTTTTCCAGCTATAAAATTGTGGGTCAGTTTGCCCTTTGATTCACTTTAACATGGTGGTCTTTTACCAGCACATTGACACAGTGTTTGACATTTACGCTTGAATTAACTTTCTTTTATTAGGAATTACTGACCAAATGTAAATTAATGGACGCATGCATTCAAAAAGGAACCATTTGTGAATCTAGATAAGTGTGATGCTGCCATCCAGTGGTCAGACATGTTTACTGATGCTGTTTCTGCCTTTCTATTACCTACATATTAGACTCATTTCAAAACCATTTTTGCATTGCAGAGAGCCAAATATCAGACTCAGACATGTGTTAATGACTGGATTAAAGAGCCATGTCTCATGTATTTAGTAAAACAATTCATCTCATTACAGTAGCTCGTTATCCCTGAGCGAGTCAGAATCAGTCCCACGGAAGCCGGTCAGGTGATTTATTGCCTCATGTGGCAGCCATGTTTTGGGTAAACACGTATGCTATAAATATATATTTTTTCTTTTATGAAATGTCTTCTGATTAAGAAACAACAAGGTGAAAAGACAGTACAGGTTTTAATCTCAAATACTTTTCATTGCTACATGCACGTTCGTACTACTTTCACATACTGAACAGCTCACGTCACACACGCCTTACTACAGCCCTAATTATGCAGCCCTGCCTCTTAAAAGAGTATGGTCCCACACAAGGAAACAGCATTATGTTTTAAGTGTAGCATATTTTGTTCCAGATTACAACTGAAAATGATTGTTTTTGACATATCATGGGAGGTCAGGTTCCATGGATGGGAAAGGACTTTCACCCCACTAATTAGCCTACATATGTAAACTACTTAAAGTTCAAACAGAATCTATGTAGTTTGTGACAAAATAACTTATTTTAACCCAAACCATCATGTTTTTCTAAATGTATCTAAGTAGTTTATTTTCAATTAACCACATTATTTAATATGGCAACCGTTTCACAGCGTGCACCGATCACTGGAAATGCGTTTTGTTTGGAATATAGTTGAGAATCCAGTTTCCGTGAACTGTAACCTACGTCGTTTTAATAAAATAAAATTTATAAAAATAATCTAAATATGATCAACATTTCTGATTCCAATTTATAATCTAAAAGAGACTTAACAATAAGAGATAGACCTTGACAGCTGAGTGCATAATCACATATTCTCTACTTTTTAACATGCATTTTACAGGAAAGACACAAACGATGTGTTGTATTTGGGCCAATACGGTATCAAAGATACAAAATGTAGTATTACCCTCAAAAACAATGTATAAACTAATAGAAAAGTAATCCCTCTCAGTCATCACTTATGACCCATTAGAAGTGTGTGGGGGTGTCTGTATCTGCAGAGACCCAGCCCTCTGCCTGGATTCAACCTTTTCTTCATATTTAGAGGGGGACAGGAATGTTTCTGGGTGTGGCTTGACCCAAATGTGGGTTTAACTGCCAGCCAATAACATTACACAGGGTGACCGGTCCTCTGATTCAAAAATACTACTTTGTGACGCCCCTCCCCCTAACTGTCAGATACTAACGCACAGGGCACAAGGCAGTGTGTCACAGAAACACAAACCAAGACAATTAAGCCCTGCATTCACTTATAATCCGACAGTGCAGAACCTTCTAGCAGGACTCTGTGGAGGTGTGTGTGTGTGTGTGTGTGTTTATTTGTTCTTTCAACTTAACAACCATGAAACAGTCAGAAAATACAGTTTTCTTCCACAGATTCACTGTTTTGTACTCGCTCTCTTCACTCAGAACAACATAACATACTGAACATATGTGCAAATAATCACTCTCCAATGGCTGACACTGAAAACAACTCAAAACAAAATGGATATTCCACATTATTTTATTACTTTTTTAGATTTACAAGTTATTTTCACATTTCTTTTAAAAAAGGCTAACAACTCTCTGGTGTTACAGGTAACAATACACAATGAATGCAAGCACCTGCATGTGTTGCACATTTCATAAACATCAAATGTGTAGCCTATTTAATCAAGACCTGCTTCAATGAGCAAAGTCTAGAGCGTTCCTTACAACTGTGTCATGTCCAGGTCCCTAACAAGAACACAATGCTGTGGTCTAAATTGCAATAAGACAAAAATGTATTTCTCTGTTTGCAATTTCAGCATTAGTAATTGGGTACTTTCATAATGATAATCAATGTAGAGGGAAATGATAAGAGTAGAAAAGTAAACTGCCAATATACCTGTATGTGTGTGTGTTTGTGTGTGTTTACTACATACATACACATACATGACATAGACACACACAAACACACGACAAATAGGGAAAATGGCAAACAACCTCAGCATCACCCTTCAAAAAAACCATTTAAGACAGAATTCAATCAACTGAGACAGAGGCTGAAGATGAACAGGGAGGTAGATAGATACACAGGGAGGGGAAAGACAGAGGAGAAGTAGTGAGGGCTTTTGGTAATTCCCTCTAGCTTATGATTCTTTACAAAAGAAAAAAAAAGTTCCTTTAATCAAAGAGGATTCAGATAATCTCATCTGTAATCTCAGTTTAAGTGCAGGGGTGGCGAGTGGCTCTGCCCTCTCCTGCCTCTCTGGGTTTAAACTACGTGCTGTCCTTAAAACGATGTTCAGGGCTCGCTCACTAAGTTCATTGTTTTGTACTTGCTAATTTCCGCCGCCGCAGCACTGGCTACTGCGGCTCTGAGGAGCAGCTTCTTGTAGATCCACTCCCGTCCTGGACCGCCCCCCTTGTCCAGCTCCAGCCTGAGGATCGCTCTTTGGTAGCTTCTTCGCTGCAGGGACAGAATCACAGATGTTTGAATACAGCAAATGCAACATTGTTAACTATCAAATAAAGGCTCAAATGCCAATAAGTTAGATAACGTATTTGTGCTCACTGATAATATCAAGTTATTGTGGCAGAGTGAAGTGAAGCTACAGGTTGTTGTGGTTACTCAGGTCAGTTACAAGGAGAAAAACCCAACCAGTCATTAATTCAGGCCAGCTGTCAGTTTTTAAGTGTGTGTGTGTGTGTGTCTGTGTGTATTTATACTTTGCTGCACAAGTTAACTAGCGTGTTATGCACTTGAAACATAACATAGGGACATTTGATCAGCAGAATGATGCACTTACCAATAGCCATGAAAATTTCATTGACATTCATGGCAGTCTTGGCTGATGTCTCCATAAACAATAGACTGTTGTCATCTGCGTAAGTCTGTGCCTCCTGGTAACATAATTTAGATAGAGGGTAATATTAATTCCAATATGATTTTATGGTATTAGAAATTCAGGACAAGGCTTTCAATATCTGAAAACCGTTTTTGCTGTATGGCTTCATACCTGAAGGTCTACAGCTCTCTTGTTTGCGATATCTGCCTTGTTTCCAGCCAGAGCGATGACTATGTTGGGACTGGCTTGTCTCTGCAGCTCCTTCACCCAGTTCTTCGCTCGTGCAAAAGTATCCTAATTGAGCAACACATTTTTATTAATATCGACCTATATATTCACATGACAACTATATAAAACCTTGTTGGAACAATTTCCCTTACAGTATGTAAACTTCTGTGCAACATCAAAACACCCACAGGTCTAATTTTAGACTACAATTACCTAAAATTGGAGAGTGTCTTGTCGTTACTCTGCCCCCAAACAAAGCCAATACACCTCCACAAAGTATTCTAAAATTGATTATCAACATTTGCTTAAAACTTGTGTGTTTAGCAGTTTTTGTACCAATAGAGTCAATAATGAATGACAAACAAAAAGCCAGAAAAAACATCTGAGTACATCATGTCGCTACTGGCTGAGAAGTTTGTTTCCCTGCAGGTGAAAACCTACTGTGTTGGTGATGTCGTAAACCACGATGGCCGCCTGAGCACCTCTGTAGTACATTGGAGCCAGGCTGTGGTAGCGCTCTTGACCTGCTGTGTCCCAGATCTCAAACTTCACAGTGGTGTCGTCCAGACAGACGGTCTGAGTGAGGAAGGCGGCTGAGGAGAACAGACAATGAAGATCAGTGGAATGACATTGTTTTGGGACCCTGTGGAAGATCCCATTCACGTATGTAGAAGTTAAGTCTTATAAGGCTCTCACACACACTCATAATAATTACTGTGCTATTTGACTTGTTTTGAATTAGTGCAATGTTGAACTCATTACACAAAGCCCCTGATGTGGATATACTGTATGTGTTGTATATGTTGGCATTGTCTAAGTATCAAAAAAGGCACCAAATGTTTTATTAGATTTGTAATCTCCTTTACCTTTTCTTTAAATGAATAGTTCCTGATTTAAATCTAAATTCTGCCAAATTTTAACAATTGTTGTAAGTTTTTGAATGGCTGCTTGTGTTAACATGTATTTCAGTAAATTAAAATGTGTACAATTCATTCATTCATCTTCAACCGCTTATCCCGGGGTCGGGGCCGCGGGGGGGCTGGAGCCGATCCCAGCTATTTCTTAGGTATTGTTGGCACTAGCATTGGTACATTTTAAACAATATCCATCTCTCAACAGCACCAACAAAATCTAAAAACATATTTTTGTCTCTTACCTCCAATGGTACTCTCCTGGAACTCATGAAACTGGCCTTTGACAAAGCGCAGCACTAAGCTGGACTTGCCCACTGCAGACTCCCCCAGCAGCACCAGCTTGAATTGGCAGATTTTGTTTGCTGCTGCGGCACCATTAGGCCTGGTTGATCCTCCCCCGCGCCCAGCCATTGACAGAGACAGAGGCTGTTATTGTTGAGATTGATTGAAACTACGGGTTAAAGTGGTGTAAAGATGGAAGCGGAGTCTGGACGCACAGTCACTGATGGTGAGCAAGGTCAGACACCAAACTCCCGGTGGGACGAACCAGATCTGGCGGACAGCAGCGAAGTGACCCAGTCTACCTTGAAAAATAAAAACATGGACAATCAGTGGATCTACTTATGACGCTAGTGCTGGGCAGCTTGTGAATTCCCCCCTCCTGGGGACCAATAAAGCATTGATATATCATCATTTATCCAAACATGCAAAAGTTGTCAAAACAAATACAATTTATCTGTCTGAAATGTCTGTCTTTGTGTGTGTCTTTGTGCGCGTCTCTGTCCGTCTTTGTGCGCGTCTCTGTCCGTCTTTGAGCGTGTCTCTGTCCGTCTTTGAGCGCGTCTCTGTCCGTCTTTGTGCGCGCCTCTGTCTGTCTTTGTGTGCGCCTCTGTCTGTCTTTGTGTGCGCCTCTGTCCGTCTTTGAGCGCGTCTCTGTCCGTCTTTGAGCGCGTCTCTGTCTGTCTTTGAGCGTCCCTGTCTGTCTTTATGTGCGTCTGTCTGTCTCTGTCTGTCTTTGGGCGCGTCCCTGTCTGTCTTTATGTGCGTCTGTCTGTCTCTGTCTGTCTTTGTTTGTCTCTGTCTGTCTCTCGTCAAGAAAGAAGGCCGTCCTCCATAAAGCTGGGTCTATTTGATGTTCCTGGCTGTTAAAAAGGAAGGGTTCGATACCACTGTGTGCACAAGATCGCGGGATAAATACTGTATATTATTGTTGTTATCATAGATAATGCAACTTGCTGCTGCTAATGGAGGGTGTCTGTAAACAATAAATACATCACAGAGTGTGGTCTAGACCTACTGCTATATGTAAAGTGTTTTGAGATAACTTTTGTTATGATTTGGCACTATAAATAAATTGTATTGAATGTAGTGCAGTATAAGTACCAGAAAATAGAAACATCCAAGTAAAGTGCAAGTACCTCAAACGAGTTCTAAGGTAAAGTAATTGAGTAAATAAACTTACCACCATCAGTAATAATAATTTAAAACGTTGTAGCTAAGAGTTAGATGATCAAGTCCGCACACAACACTGACTGTGCATTTCTGAAAGGTTTTTAAAAAGGTTTAAAAGTTCATATAAAGTGAACTGACTGGGCACAGCATTTTATTATAATGCTTCGCCATCTTTTAGTAATCAACATCACATTCCAATAATCGAAAAGAGGTAATAGATAACATATTTACTTTAACTCACAGCACAACAATCAACTCCCTACAAACAAAGAGGGTACACCACAACACCTGCTGATATGACAAAATCAGGTTAAAAACAAACCAACTGTGAGTTAGCTGCGAAGCTAAAGCTCGTTAGCAATGCTAACCTCGAGCTAACAAGAATCATTACTGAAGGAAACAAAGAACACGTTCAACTTCTTACCAGCAACGACACACAATATCCAACTCAACCCGCGAACAGCGAGTTATGACCGTGTCGGAACACGTTAACAACGTTTTCTCCTAAAACTATTTTAGGTTCAGTAAAATAGACGCTTCCGCCTTGTGTAACAAAATACTTCCTGGTTTCGTCCGTCATGTGACGCGCTGTGACAACCAATCAGAAGGCTGTCAGGAGCAGCGCACTCTTTCTGGAGCAGGAGGAGGTTTTTCTGTCTAATTCTCCCCTTTAAAGGGTCTAAAGCACTGGTTCTGAAAACTTTGGTACTTGTACCACTGGTGATACTTGAAGAAATCTCCCAAATAAAATTAAATACAAATTTAATGTAATATTAAGAAAATACTTAAACTTTTAGGACACCTCTTGATTTGTTTAATCAACTAGTTCAGTCATGTAATTAGAGCCGAATTAACAGCTCAAATGTGATTGAAGAGAGTGCAGAGGTAAAATGATTGGCTTAAAAACACTGACATGTCAGTTCTGATGCTACCCCTTCCTACAGTGTGGCTGTGGCTGAAGACAAACTCTTCTGATTAGGAATAAACCTTCCTGTCTGTAGCTGAATAGTGTAGATCTATGTTACTGTACTTTAACATTGACCTTAGTGGTGGGACTTGAGAGAGCCCGATTTTCACTGAGATGGTAACGTCATGTACAAAGTTTGAGTACCGCTGGTCTAAAGGCAAAGATCAAAACAGCGTTTAAAAAAGTATGATAAAGGTTTAATTTGTCCCATGCTAACAGGTGCAATAGAGTTGACGGACAAATACACACACAAAAAAATTGGCTAAAATGTGAATATTCAGGTTATGTAGGCTACCTATTGGCTTCTAAATTGAAGCTATTGTTGTTGCTCAAACTTGACTTTACCTGCCAGAAAATGTTTCTATAAATGCAATAATTGTCAATAACAACAAGTCAACAATAGGATTCATGCAAAACCATAAGAAGAGAAAAATAGAAAACAGAAAAAAGTTCCAAGTGATTGATCTTTATTTCGATGATTTTATGATTATTATTACTGTATGATGTTCATTTGTCAGTTGCACCGGTCAGTTTTGCAGCATCTGCCAGATGACACCGGTGAACGACTCATCGACCTGCAGTTAGATTCACTCATGCAACCTCTAATGTAGCTGACACCTGGGAAAACATGGAAAAAGACAGAAGGGATTATTGAACGAGTTGCATGTTTTTTTTAACAAAAGGAAATTACCATAAACTGGTCCAGGTGATGTGCCTTTTTCCTAATGTATTTTGTTTCAGCTGAGCTGCTTTTACTTACGGCCTCCTGTGGGATGAAGGGTGATGCTGCCACAGACTTGATTTAATCCGTAGCACGTCTCCACAGGGCCTGAGCATCGCTTATATGTGCCCCCACAGTTACACTTCAAGGCTTCACCTGGAAAAATAAAAATAAAATCATGTTTAACAGTTTTCTACAAAGTAAAGCTGCGTTTTCCCTGCCACAAATAAGTGTCCTTCAGCTGAAAACAGACACACTGGATACATTTTATTCAGTTACATGTATATTAATCAGCTGCAGAGTCTTGTGGTTAGTTTCGAGGTGAAATTGAATAATATAATAGCAAGTTTGTTGTGTTTCCTGTACATTAACTCACTCTGACTGACAACCACCAACACCAGGAGAGCAAGAATCACAGCCTTCATGTTTTCACGATGTTTCCTCGTCTCTGCACACAAGTCTGTGAATGAAGAAAGATGGAAAAGTGTGAGAAGATCAGACATCACTGTGTTATTATTAAACACCAGAACACTTTCTGATCCACATATTAAAAACCTTAAAGATATCTCACCTGCTTAATTGTCCTTCTGAAGTGAATTGTCATCTGGAGCGTTGGCTTCCTTTTTATTCACTCTGGTTGAGTAACTGTTACATTACTTTGGGATATCCACTGTTTATTTACTCTGAAACTGTCATCTGGGTTTTCGTCACAGAGTGAATAATCAAGGCAATGGATGCCAGGAAAACACACTCACACCACTGATGTATAGTAGCACAGTATGGTGTTGCTTAACCTGGTCAGAGAAATGAAGCTGCAGAAACAGTGTGATTGAAAGTTCACTATGATGTAACACTTGTGACGTTGCTCCACTTTTGTTTAGTTTTTGTAAAATGGACCACTCTGCACAATGTGGATTATTAACTTGGTAGAAATAAAAATAGTTGCTACTTTAAGTGTGTTTTGATGCCATTATGCACTTTTACTTTAGTAACATTTTGAAAACAGGACTTCTTTTACAGTGTCATTGTCACAAAATATTCCTTACACCCCAAAATCATCATTCTCAAAAACCTGCTACAAGATTAAACAGTTTATTATTAGCAGTAGTGGAAGAAGTATTCCTATATTTTACTTAAAAGTGGCCCATTTTACAAAGCTAAACAAAAGTGGAGCAACATCTCAGTGTTACATCATAGTGAACTTTCAAATCACACTGTGTTTCAGCAGCTTCATTACTCAGACCAGGTTAAGCAACACCATGCTACTAAAAGTCAGTGGTGTAAGTGAGTTTTACCGGCATCCATCTGATAAGTCAGTGTGAGGAAAACCCAGATGACAGTTTCAGAGTAAATAAACAGTGAATATCCCGAAGTAATGCAACAGTTACTCAACCAGAGTGAATAAAAAGGAAGCCAACGCTCCAGATGAAGATTCACTTCAGAAGGACAATTAAGCAGGTGAGATATCTTTAAGGTTTTTAATATGTGGATCAAAAAGTGTTCTGGTATTTAATAATAACACAGTGATGTCTGATCTTCTCAGTGAGTTACCCTGCAAACCTGCAGTCTGTTTAATCCAAATGAAAACAACAATGCAGAGTTAGTTTGATTAGGATGCTGAACGAGAGTTGTTCTTCTTCCAGGTGAAGCCTTGAGGTGTAACTGTGGAGGCCTGCGGAGATGTCCAGCCCGTGTGGAGACCTGCTCTGGGTTTGCTATGGTCTGTGCTAGTGTCAACATTTATGCTGGAAGTAAGTGCTTTAATCCTCACTGGGCCTGAGCAGCAATGAATGAAATAAAATGCGACCACTCAACAACAAGGAAAAAATGACTTTTCTCAAGGATTTTTCCATGTTTTCACAGCTCCCGGCTACTTCAAGGGCTGCATGAAGGAAAGTGCCTGCGGGCATATGAACCGTCCAGGAATATCATCTTCTTATTGCTGCAGGAGTGATCTGTGCAACTGATGAATGAACGTCATCATTAGGACCGTCAACACATCCTCTGATAAATTAATATCCATCTGTTATGTATTGTATTGTATTCTGCTTTTCTCTTAATAAAGAGCAATGTGTTTCAACCTTATTTTTTTATTCTTTACCCTCAGATTTTCTGTTTGTATACACAGGGATTTTGTGTGAGTGAGTGATGAGTAAAACGGCATCATGATAAAGTCCACATTAACCAAATACACCAACAACTGTGTAACTCTTGGTTACTGTACCCTGTTTTTATGATGATGACAGTCTATATGTTTACCATTGTCTTGCTTTTAAATGAAAAAAGAGACTAATATTGTTATTTGTTATGTCAACCGTCTCATTTTGACTTTATGGGCCAACAGCCCAGTCTCTAAAATGTGTACATACAGTGGCTCCAATCATCTACCACATGGTGGTGCAATGTGATAAAGAGAGAAAGAGGTCAACGATTCTGAAGTATTGCTGAGGTATTGTTTCTTCTGTTTTCCCTGTCTAAATCTGCCCTGTGAAACCATCTAGTGAACTCCAAAATGCCAAAAACAAAAACAAGATGACAAAAATGGATTTTCTTCCCTTCACAGTTGAATCGGGGCAGAAAAGCTGAATTGTAATTCAGCTGAAAAATACAAAGAACGCCATCAAAACTGTGAGTATACATTAGGTAATACAAGTTGTGACTAGGAACTATGCTGCAAAACCTTCACTTTGCAGAAGTAAAGGTATTTTCCCCCGCCAGAATAAAGGTTTATAACACAGCAATTATAAGTAACAGCAAACTTACAATAAGATCCATGTTGTATTTGAAACCCTTGGGATGTTTCTTTGTTTCTTTTTTAGTAAAGGGATGTATAAATAGTAAAACGGCACAAACGTCACATCTGATCAAGCTTTATTATGACAATAGGAATGTATACAACACATGAGAGTAGATTATTATTATTACTTGAAGATGTGTTGCATGACTCTTTCTTCTTTTCTGTTTTTTGTGAACTTTCATTCATCAGTTGCACAGATTCCTTGTGCAGCAGTTGGCAGGTGCTCCGTACGGTCTATTACGCTCTGCACACTCATCTGCATCCATGCAACCTTTATAGTAGTTGAGATCTGTGAAAACATGAAAAAAGACAGGATGAAGTTTTAGACAACTTCTTCAAGTTTTCAGTGAAAGTAATGACTCTGACCTAGTCCCGCTTATGTGCTTTTCCTTATTGTTTAGCCAAACTGTAGATAGACGGAGCAACGTGTACTTACTGAGATCTCTGATGTTGGCACAGACCATATTTCGACCATAGCAGGTCTCAGTACTACTTGAACATCGTTTCTGGCCTCCGCAGTTGCACATCAAGTTTTGACCTGGAAAAATTAAAATGAAATCATGTTTAACAGTTGTCTACAAACAAAAGCTGCTACAAATAATTTGAAATAGACGTGAGGTTCGTTGTGTTTCCTGTACATTAACTCACCCTGAGTCACAACCACCAACACCAGAAGAGCAAGAATCACAGCCTTCATGTTTTCTTGTGTCTGAGTACCAATCTCTGCATGGATGAAGCAAAAGTGGGAATATGTCATATTTAGCAGGGAGCAATTTCATCATGAAAATATTAAAAACCTTAAAGAAATCTTACCTGGTAAATTGTCCTGCTGGAGTTTGGATTCCTCTTCCAGGCTGAGAGGTTTCTTTTTATTTGGACTTGTTGTGCAACCAGGGAAAATCCAGTGTTTCATTAACTCTTCATTAAATTTGCAGTAGGTAAAGAGCAAAAACCCCCTCTCTGCAATCTCTGTCCTGAGCCAATAGGAACACTCAATTCAATTCAAGGTTGTTGTTTTTTCACATCGAAAGAGTTAACTTCGCCAAAGCAATTGAGCAATACAGAATAAACACAATTTGTGTTTGTATTGTGTGTGTGTGTCTCTGTCTGTCTGTCTGCCTGTGAGTGTGTGTGTGTGTGTGTGTGTGTGTGTGTGTGTGTGTCCTCGCAGGCTCTTATACCTTTAGTAATTTCACAATCATGTTTTTCTCCCAATAAACATGGGAGTTTGTGTTGTATGTATAAATTAAGAGTGAATGTGTGTTATTTAGGGAAAGTACAGTATGTGGTCCTGAGGCTCTCCGGGCCTGAAAATGTGATGTGGACGGAGCATTTGGACCCGTTTGTTGAGGGGCCCAGATTTCAATGGCATACAGAATAATTGTTCTAAGTTTGAGCCAGATTGGAGCAGGAATGTCAAATTTAATATTTGGTTTAATTGCACAGAAAGCCCTTCTTGCTTCTTCTCTCAGATCGTTTCCAGCCATGTTGAAGCTTCTTGTGGAGCTGATGTTCAGGCTGACACACGTGTAGTACTTTGTATGTTGTAATTTATAGGTTTCCAAAACAAAATTACGCATGTTTTTCTTGCTTTTGAAAAATCACAACTTTAGTCTTTTCTAAGTTAACAGTTAAGGCCCAGGGCTTACTGAGCTGATGGAGGAGGTTCAGGTGCAGCTTTAGACTTTCTTAAGTTGGAGAGAACAACACCAGGTCATCAGCATAGAGGAGAACTTTGCATTCTCTCTTGTTCAAGGAGAGGCAAGGTGAAAAATTCAATAATATATCAATTAAAAAAGATTTGATTACATCCCTGTTTCCCCCCTCAACTCTGAAAAAAAAGGGTGTGTTTGTCTCAAAATTTAACAGCACATTCATTATTAGTATACATGGACGGACCAGCAGCAGCAAGAATTTGAACATCAAAAAAAAGAAAAATGTCGTGATGGGATCAGGACAGTTCTCCTCTCCTTTTTAGTCGTCGTCTTTGTCTCCCTCTGTCTGTGTTTTTTTCTGTATGTGCTCCCCTTTCTGTTTCCCTGGTTTGAGCTTGTTTTCCTGGCAGGTGATTCTTGTTGGCACTGATCACCTTCCACTCTGTATATGAAGCCGGTCCTGAGCCTCATTCAGGGCCAGATCATACTCTACATATCCAGATGTCTCCCTGCGTACCTTTCCTTTTGTGCTCATTCCTCGTGTCTAGTTTGTATCAGTTCTCTTCTTGTTTTTCCTTTGTTTTAGTGCACCTTTTTGTAAAATAAGTTTATTAAATTTGTTAATACTGTCTCCTGAGTTCCGTGTCTGCATTTGGGTCCAATTCTCTGTGTATTCCCTGTCACCCCACGTGACAGAAAAGATCATATTACACCAGTACTAATGACATTACACTGGCTGCCTGTAACATTGAAGATTGCTTTCAGATTTGGTGTCAACGATAAATGGTTTGGACCAAACTCCCACCACAAATGAATGTGATTTATTTATGTTTATTTATTTATATTTTGATCTGAATTAATCCCACCAATTTCAAATATTATGGTCATATGATATTTCTTGTATACCTCTTGTCCTTGTTTTATGGTTTTTATTTTATAATTGTTTGTAACACTATCACCAAACCTTTTTTCCTTACTAGTATTATCCCACTTTTGTCTTTTTTATTAATTCTTTCAGGATTTTAGTATGTGTCCTGTTTTTAATACCTCTGTTATTGACTTGCTTCTTTTGTAAAGCACTTGAGCTGCATCTTATTTTCTGAAAGATGCTATATAAATGACATGTATTATCATTATTGTAATTATTAGATGTGTGCAGGAAGATGTGGTGCATGGCGTTCATTAATCAGTTGCACGGGTCAGTCCTGCAACAGGCGCCAGGTGTGAACTGACTGACTCAGCAGCCTCCACTCTTGAAGGAGCGGATGTCTGTGAAAACATGAAGAAAAAAAAATGAATGACTCTAAACTGGTCCAGGTATTTTTTCCTTTGCCTCTTTTCTTTCCTTGTATTTTCCTGTGTAGAACAAGCTGCTATTACACATAGAGAAAGTTTCCAAACAAGTTAAATGTGGCTCACAGTCATTTGGAGGGCAGAGTGCAATGTTGAAATATCACCATTCATTTTTATTTTAAAAACAAGAGATCAAACACAAATGAGAAAACAGATCTACAGATACAATAAAAGTGTATCTTAAAGGTTCATTATTGACCTTGGACAATGAAGTTCAACAACAGATTTTAAGCACAAAGTCCAATTTTTGAAATATTAACCAAGAGGTGTGGCCTCGTGACAGGATTGCTTGTTTCTGCCAAAATCAGAGAAGCTGTTTTGCAACAAAAGCAAACCTGAACCAAAATAACAAGATAAACAAAATAAAATTATAATGGGAAAGGAGAAATTCAATCAAAACAATTGTCATTCAAATCAGCAAAACATTAAGAGTTTGCAGAAATGTTGAGCCTATGTTGAGGAGCCCTATCGTCTCCCTTTGTAAGAAACAAAACTCAACTTTTCAAATTCTTCTTCATTTAGAAATTGATGAATATTGGTATCAGTGGCAGACTCAGTGTCAGAAAAGCAGCTGAACAGATGTTTCTCATTTCATCTGACTAACTCCATGTCCCTCCATGGCAGTGCATCGCGGCGATAAACAGGGGGAACAAGTGTGGGCTGCACTTGATAACTGTAGATGCGAGGGGGCAGCTGTATGCTTGAAAACTGTTGACAGGATTTCAGGAAAATACACCCTCCACCCTCCAGCCACCAGCACGCAAAGGTTTTCTAGCAGCTAGAGGGCACTACATCACCTTTCTATACTACTACACTTAGCTAATGGCACTGTGACCATTACTGAGGCTTACTGAATTGCACATTCAAAATTGATTTGGCAAATAACCTATGACAGTCTTTCAAGGTGTTGCATCATGGTTTTGCTTTTGTAATACACACTCCTTTTTGGATATGTGAACAGAATTTATATTTTTTAGTTTACTTTGTTATACTTTGCTATTGTACGTGTATTTTTCTCTCAGTTTTTTTTCCCTTTTCTTTATGACTGCCCATTAATGTATGATCTTTTTTTTTTTTCCACATATTTGATATAAACTATCTTAACATAAACATAAATATAAACATGTGCGTGAATGCACAATACATTCACATCTGTTTCATCTGTTTTTATCCTTAAATAACTTTTTTTTTGTTTGTTTGTTTTAACCTGAATTTTTAAAAAAACAACGTGTTTGGGCAGTTTGGGCTGGATAATAGTGTAATTTTTTTATATTCATGAATAATGCTTAACAATCACCAAAGACAAAAAAAAAATCACTGTGTATTAAAGCGGAAAATTTGAGGAAAAAAAATAAGGAATCATTAAAAGTGGAAAACAGCTAAACTTGAAACACGTTGCTCTTTATTAATAGAAAAGCAGAAAACAAACTACATGGCGGATGGATATTAATTTATCAGAGGATGTGTTGACGGTCCTAATGATGACGTTCATTCATCAGTTGCACAGATCACTCCTGCAGCAATAAGAAGATGATATTCCTGGACGGTTCATATGCCCGCAGGCACTTTCCTTCATGCAGCCCTTGAAGTAGCCGGGAGCTGTGAAAACATGGAAAAATCCTTGAGAAAAGTCATTTTTTCCTTGTTGTTGAGTGGTCGCATTTTATTTCATTCATTTCTGCTCAGGCCCAGTGCAGATTAAAGCACTTACTTCCAGCATAAATGTTGACTCTGGCACAGACCATAGCAAACCCAGAGCAGGTCTCCACACGGGCTGGACATCTCCGCAGGCCTCCGCAGTTACACCTCAAGGCTTCAACTGGAAGAAGAACAACTCTCGTTCAGCATCCTAATCAAACTAACTCTGCATTGTTGTTTTCATTTGGATTAAACAGACTGCAGGTTTGCAGGGTAACTCACTCTGACTGACAACCACCAACACCAGGAGAGCAAAAATCACAGCCTTCATGTTTTCACGATGTTTCCTCGTCTCTGCACACAAGTCTGTGAATGAAGAAAGGTGGAAAAGTGTGAGAAGATCAGACATCACTGTGTTATTATTAAATACCAGAACACTTTTTGATCCACATATTCAAAACCTTAAAGATATCTCACCTGCTTAATTGTCCTTCTGAAGTGAATTGTCATCTGGAGCGTTGGCTTCCTTTTTATTCACTCTGGTTGAGTAACTGTTACATTACTTTGGGATATTCACTGTTTATTTACTCTGAAACTGTCATCTGGGTTTTCCTCACACTGACTTATCAGATGGATGCCGGTAAAACTCACTTACACCACTGACTTTTAGTAGCATAGTGTTTCTTAACCTGGTCTGAGTAATGAAGCTGCTGAAACACAGTGTGATTTGAAAGTTCACTATGATGTAACACTGAAATGTTGCTCCACTTTTGTTTAGTTTTCTGGAATGGGACACTTTTAAGTAAAATATAGGAATACTTCTTTCACTACTGCTAATAATAAACTGTTTAATCTTGTAGCAGGTTTTTGAGAGTGATGATTTTGGGGTGTAAGGAATATTTTGTGAAAATGACATTGAAAAAGAAGTCCTGTATTCAAAATGTTACTAAAGTAAAAGTGCATAATGGCATCAAAACACACTTAAAGTAGCAACTATTTTTATTTCTACCAAGTTAAAATGTGGTAGAAACACTCTGCACAATCCACATTGTGCAGAGTGGTCCATTTCAGAAAACTAAACAAAAGTGGAGCAACGTCACAAGTGTTACATCATAGTGAACTTTCAATCACACTGTGTTTCTGCAGCTTCATTTCTCAGACCAGGTTAAGCAACATCAGCATTTTTTCTGCAAAAAAACAGTGAATATCCCAAAGTAATGTAACAGTTACTCAACCAGAGTGAATAAAAAGGAAGCCAACGCTCCAGATGACAATTCACTTCAGAAAGACAATTAAGCAGGTGAGATATCTTTAAGGTTTTTAATATGTGGATCAAAAAGTGTTCTGGTGTTTAATAATAACACAGTGATGTCTGATCTTCTCACACTTTTCCATCTTTCTTCATTCACAGACTTGTGTGCAGAGACGAGGAAACATCGTGAAAACATGAAGGCTGTGATTCTTGCTCTTCTGGTGCTGGTGGTTGTCAGTCAGAGTGAGTTACCCTGCAAACCTGCAGTCTGTTTAATCCAAATGAAAACAAAAATGCAGAGTTAGTTTGATTAGGATGCTGAACGAGAGTTGTTCTTCTTCCAGGTGAAGCCTTGAGGTGTAACTGTGGAGGCCTGCGGAGATGTCCAGCCCTTGTGGAGACCTGCTCTGGACCTGGTATACATTAATATTTATCTGTATTTTGCTATCATCTAAATAAAAAGCAATGTATTTCAAGTTTAGCTCTTTATCCCTTTTAATGCTTCCTTATTTTAAAAAAAAAGTTTGCCCTTTTTTCACTTTATTGATTCTTAATTCTTTTTAAATGGTTGAAAAAGTTACTATGTTGACCTGCATCAGTAGCTACTGTACACGTGAGCGAATGGCAGGATACTAACATACTACATACTTCCATAATACAGTCGGACACTCAAACTAACCTGAGCCTGTCAGTGACAAAAACAAACACTTTTGGTACATTGATGGTGCAGAGTTGCCTCGTTTGATGACATTGTAGCTCAATTCACAATCGGTCATAAGTCAACGATGAACTAATGGTCAACTAAACATTTATAATGTTTGATTAATACGTGCTATGTTAACATGCCAAATGTGTTGTACATTTACACGCATGCACACATATGCATTGCTTTAGTTTGATGAGTTCATCTCATGTACCACAAGGCGGCGCAATGTGACAGAAAGAGAAATATTTTCAAAAGCAGGTGGAGCTATTCCTCCCTAAACATCCCCTGTGAAGTGTCTAATGGAGGCAAATACTATGCCATAAAATAACATTAATGATAAAGATGTGATGTACCCCACTGTATCAGGTGCAAAAGACCTGTCAGGAGAATTGTATTTGTAATTTAGTTGAAAAACACACAACGCTTCTGTACCGATTTTTTAAATATGAAGTCATCGCTGTTGCTAAAACTTGACTTTTACCTGCCAGAAAAAAAGATTTCTTTCAAACACAATAATTGTAAATAACAACGCATCAACAACAAGATTCAAGAAAAAAAAATAAAACAGAAAAAACTTGCAACTGATTGATCTTTATTTTGACGATGCAAAGGTACACATGTTCATTATAACTGGACAGTGTGTTGCGTCATGTTCATTTATCATTGCAGAGGTCAGTCCGGCAGCATCTGCCAGATGACACAGGTGAATTACTCAGCGCCCTGCAGTCAGATGCACCCATGCAACCTCCAATGTAGCTCACATCTGTGAAAACAGGGGAAAAGACAGGAGGGACTTTAAGACAAGTTTAACAAGTTTTGTTTATTTTAACAAAAGAACTGGTCCAGGTGATGCATCTTTTTCCTAATGTATTTTGTTTTAGCTGAGATGCTTTTACTTACGGCCTCCTGCAGGATGAAGGGTGATGCTGCCACAGACTTGATCCGATCCGTAGCAGGTCTCCACAGGGCCTGAGCATGGCTTTGTGGTGCCCCCACAGTTACACTTCAAGGCTTCACCTGGAAAAATAGAAATACAATCATCTTTAACAGTTTTCTACAACGTAAAGCTGCGTTTTCCCTGCCACAAATGAGTGTCCTTCAGCTGAAAACAGACACACTGGATACATTTTATTCAGTTACATGTATATTAATCAGCTGCAGAGTCTTGTGGTTGGTTTGGAGGTGAAATCGAATAATATAATAGCAAGTTTGTTGTGTTTCCTGTACATTAACTCACCCTGACCGACAACCACCAACACCAGGAGAGCAAGAATCACAGCCTTCATGTTTTCACGTGTCTGTACACCGATCTCGTTTTGAACGAAGCAAAAGAAAAGTGTGAGAAATCAAATGCCATATTGTTGGGAGAAATTCCACCATGCAAATATTAAAAGCCTTAAAGAAATCTCACCTGGTAAAGTGTCCTGGAGTGTTGAAACCTCAAATGTGTTCTGTCAGGCTACCAGCTTCCTCTTTATTCGGACTTGTTGAGCAACCAATGGAAACCCAGTGTATCATTAACTCTAAATTTGTCATCTGGTTTTTACTCACACTCTGAGTGACCTACTGTATCAAGGCCAGGCGTGGATGCTGAGAAACCTGTCTGCCTGGTTGTTTTTCTCTCTCTCTCTCCTTTTTGTTTTTTAAGACAGATGTCCGTCCTCCATAGAGCCGGGTCTGTTCGACGTTCGTGCCTGTTATAGGGAAGGTTTTCATCGCTACATTGTGCAAAAGATTGTCAGATTAAAACTGTATATAATAGCTGTTATTATTATTATTATTATTATTATTATTATTGTTACTATTAAAGACAGTGCAACTTGTTGCTGCTCATGGGGGAACTGTTAGGTCTCTGTAAATCATGAATAAGTCATCAAGAGTGGTCTTGAAATAACTTGTTGTGATTTTGCCCTATGAATAAAATAAAGCTGAAGTGAATTGAAACCCAATATGACCTCACTGATTCACCAGGAGGTAAAGACAAATGTTTTTTTATGGTCAGATCTTTAAATAAATAAATAACTGACCAATGTGGTGATTAGTAATTCCTTTGTAATTAAGTTTAAAAACAGGCCGGAACTAATGTGAGGGTTAGAAATTGTAATTTTTTGTGAAATGTAAATATGTTTCCAGAATAAATGTTGCTATATAACACAATAACTGTAGGTAAATTAAAGCTTGATTGGAAAACTATTAGTTTTTTTTCTTCAAAGTGATGTATAAAAAGTGACAAGGCAAGAAGTACAGCTGCTTTAGCTTTATTATGATGCTGTGAAAGCATGCAACACATGAGAGGAGATTATTATTATGAGATTATTATTATTATTATAACTTGAAGATGTTTTTCATTGTGAACTTTCATTTATCAGTTGCACAGATTCCTTGTGCAGCAGTTGGCAGGTGATCCGTACGGTCCGTTCAGCTCTGCACACTCACGTGCATCCATGCAACCTCTAAAGTAGTTGAGATCTTTGGAAACATGGAACAAGACAGGATGAAGTTTTAGACAACTTCAGTAAAAGTTATGACTCTGACCTAGTCCCGCTAATGTGCTTTTCCTTATTGTTCAGCCAAACAGTAGATAGACAGAGCAGCTTGTACTTACTGAGATCTCTGATGTTGGCACAGACCATATTTCGACCGTAGCACGTCTGAATAGTACTTGAACAATGCCTTCCTCCACAGTGGCACATCAAGTTTTGACCTGGAGAAAGGAAAATAAATACATATACATGTATAAAGTCTTTGGGCTGGTTTTTAGGTGAAAATAGATGTGAGGTTCGTTGTGTTTCCTGTACATCAACTCACCCTGAGTCACAACCACCAACACCAGAAGAGCAAGAATCACAGCCTTCATGTTTTCTTGTGTCTGAGTACCAATCTCTGCATGAACAAAGCAAAAGTGGGAATATGTCATATTTAGCTGGGAGCAATTTCATCATGAAAATATACAAAAACCTTAAGAAGTCTTACCTGGTAAATTGTCTGACTGGAGTTTGGTTTCCTCTTCCAGGCTGAGAGGTTTCTTTTTATTTGGACTTGTTGGCACAACCAGTGAAAATCCTGTGTTTCATTAACTTTAAAATAGTCATCTGGCTTTTACTCACACATGGAGTTACTGACTATATCAAGGTCAGACATGGATGCTGAGAAATACACAATCCCAACTGATTCACCGGGAGAAAATGCATATTTTTTCCAGTCATATTTGTAAAAATAAACAAATAAAGAATCAATTTAGACATTAGAAGTCTTATGATTTATTTGAAACAACAAATACATTTGTGTGATGATTAGAAAAGTTATGATTTTGGGGAGGACTGGATATTTATGTCAGTGGCTTAAACTTGACTTTTACCAGCCAGAATAAAAGTTGCCCCAGGCTAAAGTTGGGGTTAGCCCTTGGAACGTGCCAGTACCGTGCCAGTGTGAACACTTTCTCCGCCCCAGGCTAAGGGAGCTGTTAGCCTGGGGCCAAGTGCAGTGTGAGAAGCCTGCTCCTGGTGCCTTGTCTTCGAATAAACCTTTGCCATTGCTGAACACTGTCATGCCATTAGTTTCATTTCACTATTTGATCAATTCACTGTTGAAAATTGGTCCAATTGTGAATATCAAAATCATCTTACAATTATGTTACCTATCACTTATAAAGACAATTGATAAAGTCACAATATCAATGTATATAACACAGAAAAATGGAGGACATCAAATAAAACACACACCACATTTAAAACACATTGCTCTTTATTTGGACATATGAGGATACACATTGCAGATAAATGAACGATAAATATTAATGTATGAAAGGAAGTGTTGACGGTCATAATGATGATAATCATTGATCAGTTGCACCGGTCACTCCTGCAGCAAGAGGAAGATGATATTCCTGGACGATTCATATTCAAACAGGCGACTTGCCTCATGCAGCCCTTGAAGTAGCCGGGAGCTGTGAGAACATGGAAAAAGACAGGATGGATCATCAGGGAAAGTATTGCTTTGTTGTTGTTGTTATTATTGATATTATAAGTGATGACCCTTTACTGCTGCTCAGGCCCAGTGAAGATTCAAACACTTACTTCCAGCGTAAATGTTGACTCTGGCACAGACCATACCAGGTCCAGAGCAGGTCTCCACACGGGCTGGACATCTCCGCAGGCCTCCACAGTTACACCTCAAGGCTTCACCTGGAAGAAGAACAACTCTCGTTCAGCATCCTAATCAAACTAACTCTGCATTCTTGTTTTCATTTGGATTAAACAGACTGCAGGTTTGCAGGGTAACTCGCTGGAAAGTAAGAAAGAAAGGTGGAAAAGTGTGAGAAGATCAGACATCACTGTGTTATTATTAAACACCAGAACACTTTTTCATCCACATATTAAAAACCTTAAAGATATCTCACCTGCTTAATTGTCCTTCTGAAGTGAATTGTCATCTGGAGCGTTGGCTTCCTTTTTATTCACTCTGGTTGAGTAACTGTTACATTACTTTGGGATATTCACTGTTTATTTACTCTGAGACTGTCATCTGGGTTTTTCTCACACTGACTTATCAGATGGATGCCGGTAAAACTCACTCACACCACTGACTTTCGGGAAATGCACTTTATGGTACAGTAGATCATTATACCAATAGATAGCAACACCATAACAGAGGAAGTAGTAGGTAAGTAACAACTTATTAGTACACTTTTGTCCCAATTTTGTCAACTTTTTAGCAAGTAATTACTCACTTGTGATGTTGCTTAACCTGGTCTGTGTAATGCTGCCGCTGGAACAGTGTGATTTGAAAGCTCAGTATGATGTTACAATAGGATGATGCCCCTCTTTTCTTTTCCGACAGATTTTCTTTGAACTTGCAAGTAAGATACACAATATCGTCTCTTTGACCTGTTTCTTCGCTATATCAATCAAATCATTCACAATAATCATGAAAACTCAATCATAAGGAGAAAACATGACACTTTCTGTGCCTCTTTTTACTGAGAGGTAGCTGTGTTGTTGACATAACCTGTTGACACTGAGCCGGTGGACATGAAGCAAACTCGAAAGTCTACTTTGTGTGTGAAGTGAATCCCTCAATGAAAAATGAAACTGGTTGAATGACATCTACATTAAAATATAGAGTCATAATCCTGTTTATGGTGATGAACAGGAATGATTATGAGGATGAAACTGCTGATGAAAGATGCTGCAAACATTCACTTGCATAAAAAACATGCTGAATCAAAAGCATTTACCAAAAACCCATTAAATTCACTTTTAGACAATGTCTTTCATCTATCAAATGGATGAATGTATATTTTGTACATCCTCATGGCTGTTCAATGGATGTGGGGTTGTGTCATGACTTAGAGAATAAAAAGACTAAGGTTTGCTAATCAGAGCACTTTTTATCCTTTTTTACTGTTTTAATCTCTGTGTTTTAGCCTTCATGCTTTTATTTATTTTATGGCCTCATGCTTTTATTTTCTATTTCATGTTTTAGCCTCTATGCTTTTATGCTTTTATGTTTTAGTCCCTCGTGTTTTTAGCCTCCATATTTGAACCCTTTACTGTTTTAGGCAACAGTTTTTAATCTCCAGTGTTTCCTCAGGGGGCCTGCCAGTTTGGGAGTTGTCTCTGGTCTGGCCGCGGGGGGTGCTGTCCCGTGGACAGTTCCGGCCCGGGCGGCTAGAGGGCTCTGCACTTTGGTGCGGAGGCTCCTGTCTGCCTGGGTTGGGGTGGTCTCTGTGGCGGTGCTCCCTGTGACCTTGGACTGGGACCTCTCCCAGTGTGGTTGGCCCCCCAAAGGTAGCTTCCTCTAGACTCCTCTGTACCTCAGGTCTCGCTGCCCGGCCAATGTCTCTGTAGTGACAGCTGGTGTTTGCGTAGGTGTGAGTCTGTGTGTGTGTGGCTGTGTGTGTTTATGTGAATGTGTGAATGAACGTATATATATTTGTGTATGTCTCTGTGCATGATTGTGGTAGGGTAGGGTTCTTTTAACTTTCTTCTCCTGATTTTATTTGATGTTTCTCTTTTTCTGTACATCTCTGTAAGGCACTCTGCGATACTTTTCTGTATGAAAAGCGCCATATCAATAAAGGTTGATTTGATTTTGATTTTACTGTATAAATTTTCATAGTGCCTTTTTCACGAGTGCAGGGATGAATCTTTAAAGTTGTTTTTTATATATGAAGCTAGTTAATATAAATTCTGTGAAAGTATCAAAACGCTCAATCCACAGAGAAATGCAGAAAGCCCAAACTCAGAAACTGTGCCTTTAAACGTGACGGACTTCTGTACGGCTGTGATGTTACAACTATGTAAACTAAGCACGGGCAGAAAGTGCTGCTACAGTGCCGTTACAGTCATTCCCCGGCTGCAACGATGGCACGGAGAGCCGAGAGAGGTATATTCACACAGAACAGTATGAAAAAGAATCGTCTAAAGCTCATGTAGACTCAAATATGTTTTGTTTGGAAGCTACAACTTTCTCAGGTTCTTTAATGTAACTTTAAGAATCCACCATAAGAAATGTTAAGGTCATAAAACATAAACGAATGCTACAATACAACCTGTCAACCTGCCACAAATGAAAATATAACCTTGACCCAAATACAGAAACAGTTCAGTAAAGCTTTGCCTCAGTGAAAAAAATATTCCATCTCCTGCCAAGCTTTTCTGAAGCTTTGACACAAATGTCTGAACAGATTTGGTCCAGAGTTGCAAGATATTTGAGATGAATTTCTGACCAATCCAACCAAGCACTCGTTCAGAATATGTTTATTTTCCGGAAAATAACACACGTAGTATATATATCAAATGTGACTGTGACACCACAGTAAAGGACACTTTGTTACATTTCTGCATACTTTATTATGTCAGCCAAGGAGAAATCATTAAAAAAAAAAAAAACACTGTTCTTGAATACTCTGAATAGTGTACGAGTATCATGAGTTAATGTTTTTTTCCCTGGAGGTATTCACATTTTTATGAATTAACGACAGTACTAAATATTTCATGGGAGCCTCTTTTTTTAAAAAATCTAAATACGTATATTAATTTATTTTTTGTTAGCCACAGCCACAGCTATGTTGTGTTTATAGAATCCTCTGTCTTTGAGGAAGAAATTGTGACTTTTTTTTGTGTGGAGAGAGCAGTTAAACATGTCACAGCACTGTGTTTAATGCCTCTGTGAGGAAAACAATATTTATTCAAATCTCATGAAGGTTCCTAAGGAGAGCATAAAACTGAAGATGTTGAAGGGAATTATAATTGATATCATAAATGATGTACTGTGCACTGCTTAGTGGAGATTGGAAATTAGATATTCGTAGTCCAAGAACACACAGATAAAAAAATGCTGAACTGAGAAAAACATTCAATTTAAAAACAATAAACAATCTACACTGTGAGCTGCACATCCTCTACTCCCTAAGGGGAAGCATGTGTCATTTTCATTCCTGTGCCTATTAAAACATCTGACCACTCTGACCTGTCTGCCATACAAATACAGTATCTGTGTAAACAATCAACAGGTTGTCATGTAGAATGCTTACACATTGATTTGGAAACCTTTTCCTTAGGAAAAAGAATAAACAACTTTACCATGCAAGGAGGTAACAGGTATTATCAACTGCAAACGGTTCTTAGGACGTTGGAAAAAATATACAGTATATACTTGAATTTTTCTTTAAAAGACACACTTCAGGAAATCCGAGATAATGCACAAATGACATGCTTTTGCATAGAAATGGTGTAAATTGCATGGATTTTGACGAATATGAGAGCCCAGGTATTAGGATGGGGAAATACAGCACACATTGACAATCTCCAGCAGTCTCTTTAAACACTGTAAGAAGTTGCATGTCAATAACTTTTGTTCCAGTTAAAATGAAGTCAGTGAGTCAGCCCCTGAAACCCGTGACGAAGCGCTCTCACTGTCCCTGCTCTCCGTAGAGCCCCCGTTCCCCAGTAGGCACTCATGACTGGTGTGTTCATTTGCTGATGAGTTGCCCAGTGGAACATGGGGCTCGAGAGCATCCGATTGCGGTGAACCTGAATCCAGGGAGGATCCAAGAGGGAGGCTTAGCAATGTGGGTAGAGAGGCAGACGCAGGGTGGATTGAGGGGTTTGAGTCCTCGATTTGGATCAGATTATGAGATGTTGGGGCGGATATCAGAACACAAATGTCCTCATGGGAGGCTTGTGATAAGTTGAGCCGGGGCTCAGAGGGCATGCAGAGATGGGGGTAAGAGTTGGGGGATAAGTCCAGCAGGCTGTGCGTAGACGTACCTGGAGGGGCAACGGACAAAAGGCAAGAGTATTCATCACTATCACTGGGAAGCTGCAGGCACAAAGTGGGCTGGGACTGGCTGATGCTGGTCGGGCTAGCGCTGAGAGGTCTGTTGTCAGAGTCTTCATAACCAGCATGAGGTGAAAGGTCCTGACTGGTATCCTGGAAGCCTGGGCTGACTCTAAGAAGAGACGGGCCGCTTTCAGAGCTGTGACACGGGTCTAACCTGGGGGCAGAGTCTACAGAGAAGGGTGCAAAGGAGTTGGAAGGTTGACTTGAGCATTGAGGCTGATGGTGGCTCTCTGTTTGGGTTTCAGCAGTTCCACTGTAGCTCCAGTGTCCAGTGGATGGGAAACTTTGGTGGCTGTGGCCTTCGTGGCTCCCAGTCCCAGGATCGCTATGGCGGTGGTAGGTCGAAGCTATGGTGAAGGGCATGTCTGTGGTGGGGGCTGATGGAGCGCTGGACACCATTTGGATTCCATACGGGAGGGTTGCTTTGTAGTGATGCACAGACAACTGGGCTTGGAGGAGATGCATCATGTGGTGCAGGCCCTTGGTGAGCTCAGATACTTCCTGGTTTAATGTGCCCATCTGGGTAGAAAGGGCAGACAGTTTACACATTACACTGAGAAAAATGTGCAGCATCACAGTAGAAAAACATCTGCCCAATTAAAACCCCAGGATAGAGCGATGAATTAATCCACTTCTATCTCTGAGGTTTAATATTGAACTGATGTAATTTTACGATGACCTCCCAAAAGAAAACTAAGCAGATTTAAATTTAGACTAAGAAATCACTTCGTATGCAGTGGTGAAATCCAGACTGAGGTGCAAATGAAGAAGAAAGTAGATGGGAACAAGGGAGCAAAACATGAGGGAAAGGAGGCCAGGGAAAGGCCATTAGTAGAGCTAGGTTGGCATGAAATATACATTTTTTTCTCTTCAGATTGTCGAGTCAGCACTCCTGACAGAAGTGCCCTGCTGATTAATTAATATAGACTTCAGACAGCACCTACCTGGGCCCATCTGGATCCTGCTGCACCTGCTTTATTTACATTTAAATGAAGAGTGCAGGGGCAGACTGAGATACAAGGCAGAAATGGAGTCTACTTGATCTCACTCTATGTTTCCCCCTGTAAATGTACAACCATGGCTGATATTGGATGAGATGCCGGGAGTTTCTGCTTATTTTGTTGCTCTGCACTGAAGATGTCAGTTAACTCATTTCGGAAGAGTGAAACAGAAACTCATATTTTAATGTCGAAATAGTACGCAGGTATTATTTTGTAATCTGAAGTACTGTATTTCATAATCAGTGTCTCCAAAATACTCTACAGACAAAAGGCAGTTACAGTAGTTTGATGGGAGGGATTCAGAGCAAAGTTGATTTGGATCTGTGAGGCTACATTATTTTTAGTCCAATCGATTTTAATTTAGGTTAAGGGGCTGTACCTTACCTTTTGGTTGAGTTGACCGATACTCCGTCTGACTTCCTCTGTCTCCAGCAGCAGAATTGTATTAGCCTGTGCAGAGTCTGGAGAAATGAGGCGGAGAAAACAATAAGTAGCACACACCTCGGGCACGGCTGTTTTCACTTCACCAAAGTTAATTTTAACATTTCGGTTGCCTGTTCAGCGTTTGGTTGCACCTTACTATTATTGCTAAGATTTGCTAGCTAACACTAGCGTTAGCTGGTAAGTTAGGAGAAACAGACGATTTTCAACCACCTCTGTTTGATTACAGCGGATGGTGCCAGCGACTGGAGTTCCCCGCTCACGAGCCAGCAAAAATACACAGAATGACTATGTATGCATTTATGACCTTTGCATATCTCAACAACTGTTCATCCAGTCGACTTTATTGTTTGGCAGGTGGATTTCAGAGGACTCAAGGGAGTGCGGTGTTGAGTGTGCCCCCAAAGCAATTTCAGTCAAAAGCAACTGGACTTGGTTATTTGTAGGAAGACATTTCACCTCTCATCCAAGAGGCTTCATCAGTTCATGTGCGTATCTGACCAAGGATGCGACCTCGGATGAGAGGTGAAACGTCTTCCTAGACAAATAACCAAGTCCAGTTGCCTTTGACCGAAATTGCTTTGGGGAAAACGATGACCTGGACAAATGAGAACATTCACAGGATATTTGAGTGTGAAGTCATTTGGATGAGCAGTTCTTGAGAACTCTGCAAGCAGCACTTCTGGGGGCCAAACAACCCCCCCTGCCCCCCTTTGAGCTTTAGAATTGGATACTGTCGATGATATTACGTCTGCCCTTATGTATATCATAAGAAATTAAATTGTTCACAAAAGCTTCATAGAAAGTGTCTTGACTATATGATGTTGCTGCAGTATGTTAGGATTTACAAGAGGGAAACTTGTGAAGACTTTAATCATGACCAGTATGAAAGAACACAACAACAGTCAATGAGGCACAAAGTAGAAAAAAGCGAGAAAAAACAATATTCAAGCAATACTCTGGGAGGCACTGTAGGATGGACAGGACAACAAAAACAAAGGAGGAGGTTCATCCTACACCAGTTTTTTAAAAATGTTTTAGTATTTAGGCAGCTGTATTGTGCATAGATTGCTACTGTGTACCGTTGTGCATCTCTCTGCCAAAGCACTCTTACAGTAAGTTACACTTAAGTCAATTAGTTGGACTTCAACTGAACTGAATGTGAGACTCATCGATCGTCCATAAAAAAAAAGGTCAGTAAAAGGTCATATGATCTGTATGCTGCTTTGACCTCTATTGTCCTTTAACATGTTCTCTAACTCTTTGGACACTTCACTGCCATTTCATTCCTCTGCACTCTCATATTTCCCCCAGAGGGAGGCAGGGCAGCATCTTTTGAACCCTTTAGTGCCATCTGGCCCCCAAGTTACCCTCGCAGCTGGAGGTGGTTTGGCTTACCTCGGGTGCTACCTCGTGTGCTGGCTTTAGGCCCGCAGTGCTCCACGTTGAAGTGGAATGCGTGTCCGTTGTCTTCGATGCCGTCTACAACCCTGGCAAGGACGGGTGAAGAGGAGCTGGAGTTAATGTAACAGTAGAGCTTTTTCAATTATCATCAGAGCCAACAGACGACCCAGGAATGTGCCATGAGAGCTGCTGCTGGCAGAGGCCCATGTGGGTTTGAACATGAGGAGAAGAGCCCAGTCCGGAGGGGCGGACATTTGAGCTCTCTGAACCAGCACTTACCCATATCTAGGACTTATTGGATGACTTAGGGATACATTATAAATACAGATGGTTGGGGCAAGAGGATAAGGTGCTCTGGTAATGAAATGCAGTGACATCTGTTGAAATATGCAAATACACTCTATTTACATTAAGTGGATGAGGCCGGTTTCTGTGGTATGACTTCAGGTGCCCTCTACTTAGATCATAACCAGGTAGAATGTATATACATAATGTGGTCTACAAGATCCAGTGAGATGCTGTCCATGACACAGGCAGATTAGACCAGAACACACAGAAAAAGAGCCATCATGGCCCCATGGAATAGTGCTGCTGTTAATGAGGCCTGGTGAAGGAAATACCATGTTGCTGCTCATGTCGCTTTGAAAGTTGCAGATTGCGATAATAACCACTGAAATTCAATTTTTTTTAGTAATGAGCTGTAAAGAAGAATACATATAAATCCCTTTACACTGTAATGAAATCCAAAACAACCATTTTAACAAATTCTGCCTTTGTGAAGCTTACTACTTTTTATAGAAACGGATAACTCAAATCAAGCAAGGTGATTAGTTCATAGGTGTGATATTTTAACCATGTACAATGGCCTAAGAAAAAGACATTGCCTTACTGTCAAACAGCCATTTCTGAAAGATGCGGTTATCTGTGCTCTCTTCAAAGCCACCAGACTCCTTCGACAAAAACAGTGATTTTACTTCGAAAACGGGAAAGCAGGAGTTGCTGGTCTTCCGCTGCCTCAGTCGGTTAGTTTGTGTCACTTTGTGTGACTTTGGTGAATGCTTGCTGCTAGTGTAGGCTATGTTTCATAGCAACTGCCCTGGTATGTGCAGGCAGCCAAATAATAACAATCTCTTTAAATTAGCTTCAGGCCAAACAACACCCCTTAGCTGTGATATAATCAGAACATACCACAACCTCTTGTGAGCTATTGCTTAATATTTGCGGTTGATACTGTGCCAGTATATATATATATATATATATATATATATCATATACAATACAGTATGTAATTGAAGGAGACAATTATGTAATATAATGAATTAACTGAATATAATCAATATAGCATCACAAGAATGTAGAGACTCAAACTGTACCATCATACTGAAACACAAAACAGTGTGGCGCCAACAACATAAACAAGACAGGTAATAGACGTTTCTATTTTTTGTATTTTGGCAAACAAATGACCAACATTCAGAAAGTAATTTGATTAAGGCTTTGATAAGTTGTTGCTTGTGTTTTGAAAATTGAATTTGATGATATTTTTCTCATTACCTGGGACTAAGATCTGGGGGTCCACAGCAGGTGACAGTTGGGATCAGCAGCTTTGAAGGCTTTTGCTCTGTCGCTGACTCTCCATGAGCTGAAGTTGAGGCTGTAGTGGCTTCGGGGGGGCTGTGCTCTTTTTTTGGAACTGGCTGAGGGGATGAGCTCTGCCCGTGGATGCCGCGGCTGAGGTTTGGTGAACGGCAGCGACGCAGGGCGTTGAACTGTCGCAACTCATCCCCCAGGAGGTTCCCCAGGGAGGTACGGCGAACAGGGCTGCTGAAGTTGGGCAGCAGGAGGTTGCGACGGGAGCGGGTAGCTGGAGAGAGGTGGAAGGAGTCGTCAGGGTCATCCCCCTTTGTTTCCACGATAGAGGGGAGTCTGGATTCCTACAAAAAATACAACATGTAGCATTAATAATTGTAAATTTTCACTACCTAGGGCTGCACTGATCCTGGAACTGCCTGACAAATTTGGAAATACTGGAATACTAATGACATGAACACTAAAATATTTAGAATATTTAAAGTATTCAGATTCATGTAAGAAAACTTGAAAAATTTAAAATGCCACTCACAATACTCAATTAATTTCCTGAGTAATCTGGCACATAATAACCCCTTTTATTTTCCAAAGCTGCTGAAAAGGAGCAATTATTGTGTTATTTAGATTTTAATGAGACACAGCTGATGATATTTTAATCACATTAATCTGATCCCGCTACAAATCTATTATGCTCTAACCATGGCTGCATGAGGGCTTTTGAGTAAAAACACCTGTTTTACATAAAACTGAATTTTTAATAGCAGACAAAGTAAGCACTGTACAGTATTTTAATGTTAGAAAAATAAGGTGGGGAGACAAGCAAACAGTACGTCAGGAGAGCTACTGACCCAGTTAGTGAGCTAACTCTAGGGACTGCACTGCTCTCTCCAAATGAGTTTCAACCTGTAGGGAGTCCTTGCAGAAAATCTCTCCCAGCACTCACTAACATTCAGTATGTCCCAGAAAAACACAGGGGTTTTACCTTGAAAACCCAGAAACCACACGCCTACTCAAACCCTGAAATTGATGTAAGACACAAATGCACCTTTGGCAATTATTGTGCTGTGCTCCTACCTACTCTGATAGTATTCAAAAGCAAGCATTGGGAATTTATTATAACTTACAAATATTTTTGCTGGGAAAAAGAATAATGGCCCCCCTGAAAGAAGAAGACTGAATTAGAACTTACGTGCGAAAGCCTGGGTGACCTTGAATACCTGCTGAGGCCCTGCAGCAACAAAAAGAAAGCAGCAAGGATTACAGACAGAGCCTCAGGACAAGAAAGTTTTTTGAATTCAACTTTATATCCTCTTCAAAAATTAAAACGAACCCTCGGAATGAAACATTTGGAAAATAAAGTCGCTCTGTGGAGTTTTCTTATCAGCAAAAAATCTAACAAACGTGTCGAAGGCATTTCTTTCCTAGTAAAACATTTGCAAAGCTAATCTTTTAAGAAGTATTTTAAAACCCAACATTGTCTTTGTTGGTGCATTGCAGCACATGTTGACGTGTTACCCCACCTGTTGATCAACTCCACGGGGCAACTAGAGGTC
Organism: Echiichthys vipera; assembly: GCF_963691815.1. NCBI lineage: Eukaryota > Metazoa > Chordata > Actinopteri > Perciformes > Trachinidae > Echiichthys > Echiichthys vipera. The sequence continues at coordinate 11,141,884 of NC_139843.1, read as the reverse complement.
ACAAACGCCACGGGTTAGCTTTGATTAATTTCAGTGATGACTTAGCATTTATAAAACTGTAAAATTCACATTTGTTAATAACTTTTTTAATCCACTGGAGCTGTTTTCCCTTTTGGAACTATCTAAAGACCCTTGGCCTTTGCTACACAAGCTGAAATACAAAGCCAATCTTTTCTTTACACTAAATTGCAGAGGGATTCCAGTGCAAGTTTTTCTTTCTACTGGCGTGTGGAGAAATTGCAAGCAATTTAGCATAATCTCCAGCTGGATGGCAAATTAAACTGTGATAGTGTGAAGACTTCCTTCATGTGTGAAAAATGTGCTTATGACAACATGGCTTAATGTGACAACACAAACCACAGTCTATCGCTCTACCAGTATAGTGCTCTTTGATGCAGGAAGCCAATTCACTGAGGAAAAGCATTAAATTTAATCCTTCAATGAAGCACAATACTGAGTTTGAAAACGATCACCAGTAAAAGGCTGTTAAAGCAAAAATATTACTCTCCGCTGTGAGACTTTGCATCTCTTCAAATGGTGGTGCTATGTGAGAGGCAGAGGGGGGAATGAGAGTCTATTTAAGACAGGGACAAATTCTCCTCATAACAAAAACCAATCCCTGGAGCAACATGGAAAATTGGTGCCAAATTACATTGGCATCAATATTCCATGTTGCTCATGCAACATCAATATCAATTAATGGGGCACGGATGCCACAAGTGTCCCACATATCAAAATGGTTTCACAGCGACTTAATTGAGGGACTTGATACCATCCCCTGTGACTCCATCCACCAGCAGCCACCCTGAAGCACTGTGCTGATCAGTCTCCAGTGTTCACAGTCATCTTCAAAATCACAGTGAAGACATGCCATGTACCAGCCTGCTTCAAGACCTCCACCATCATCCCTGTCCCCAAAAAACAAGGACCGAATGTCTACAGACCCATCGTCCTGACCTCTGTAGGTATGAAGTCCTTTGAGCACCATGTCCTGTCCCATCTTAAATCCCTCACCGACCCACTCCTCGACCCCCCTTGCAGTTCACCTACACTGCCAACAGACCTGTAGATGACGCTGCCAACTTGGCCCTTTATTTCATCCTCCAGCATCTGCTATATAGCATATAGCAAGAAGAGTTTATCCAGCTATATCTCTATATCTTTATCTCAGAGAGAGCGAGAGAGAGAGAGAGCGAGCTGTCTATGATCTATTGTACTGTCTTTGAAATGTCACCTGGGACCTCTCTGTACCCACTCCTGGTTGGTATTTTGATCCCATCCAACATTTCTCTAGCTTTCAAAAACATTTTTACTCCCACTGCTGGTTACTAGTGGCTACCTTTATCAACTTTGTTAAACCGTTGTTGTCATCTGAGGATCCAAAGGGGATACATCCCTATAGCTCCTGACTACTTAACTTCCCCTGTGGCGACACGGCCATTACACTCCAGCAAATGTGGACTTAGTGCTGGCTCCCAGGTGGTGGAATGACCTTCCCACTCTGCTCAGGACAGCTACCCCCCCCCCCCCCCCCCCCGAACTCTCAAAATTCATCTCCCTTGAAAAATAAGCCATGCTCCTTACCAAATGATTTAACCTGACCTTAAACCTGCAGCAGCTGAATTTTTTTGTGGTCACTTTGGGGAAAACATTTGTTTGACATTGACATATCTTTTAAATTGCCAATGGCTAACTGTGTCTGTCTGCCCATTGGTGCTGAGCAGATAAAGCAGGTATACAGCAATTTTTTTGGTTGCTTTTTCCACTGGAAACAGCTGCCTGCAGCCAAAAACATAACTGGGAGTGGTGAGAGTGGACCAAAACATTCAAGTTACAGCTGGACAGCTAAATAATGAGCTAAAAGTCAATATAAAGCTCTGTAAAGCTGAGGGGAGCTGCTGATTCAGGTGATAATTTTCTTTAGCTTCGTCATTATGAGCAACCTTTTTCACATTGTCCTTTGATACATTGCTATCATAAAATATAAATTATAGCCACTTTGATAAACAGCGATTGCGCCACTGGCCAACAGTAACCTGGTCTAAACCTATTTAAAGGGCACATTATTCAGAAAGTAAGATGAGTGATGCACAGACTGCAAGTGTATCCGCCGGCCCACAGTTAATTAATAGTGTATGGGTTGCGGGACGATGAAATTATACATCATTAATGAGTAAAATATTAATTACATTCTCTCAAATGTTGACAGCAGAGCTGAAGTGCTTCTGCTCCGCTTTGCGCATTACGTACAAGGACAATTCATTAATTTTCAATTTTGCTGCTTAAATGTCCCATGATATATGCTAAAGAGATATTACTGCCTGGACATGGACTGAATGCAGCCTCTCTTATCATTAAAGAAAACAGACAAAAAGTTGAAGTAGGACACGCTCTTAATGGACTTGAAGTAAAAAAAGTTGTAAATTAAAAAGTTTTAATTTAATTGACACCACTGAATTTAAAGTTTAAATTAAATTATAGAGTTTAAAAAAAGGCGAATTTTCTATCTGGACGTCTGTGGTTTTTAAAATTTAATAGACATTCCTACAATCTATTTCTTTGGCAATATTTCACTATAATTGATTGATTGCTGTACAGTCAGCACACAATTCTCTCTATCCTACAACAACTCTCACCTCAAACCTACGTTTAACTACCACTGTATTGTGTTTGTGTGTGTGTGTGTGTGTCTGTGTGTGTGTGTGTGTGTGTGTGTGTGTGTGTGTGTGTGTCAGGAGTCTATGGGACCTGGAAGCTCAACCAGGTAGCTGAGCACTCCTTCATCCTGTCAGGGGGGGGCGGCGGTGCTCTGGCTTTGTGCTCGAGCATAAACTCAGAGCAGATGGTGTGAGACAGAAGTAGAGATCTATTACTCAGCAACACCGCAGAGAAAGCCCGCTTGAATCACAATTAAAGACACTAATAATAATGTATGTACGCATGTATATGGCTTCTATACACACAACATACATTCTTTTTATTACGACAACTTTCCTCTAATAATGAGATGTCCTGTCATAGGACATAGGATTCGATAAGGTGCCAAATTTCTCTTTATGGAATGAAACACCTGAAAAATAATAATTCTTTGTTTGAACACTTCATTAATACAGATGAAGCTGATTCACTCAGCCTGACACGGCAAAGACAGATGTCATGTTCTAAACCAAACAATTAAAAAAGTTAAATGAAATAGATTAATTAGCAACAAAACCTTTAAACGATGGGAAAGTCCTGTAGGAGCCAAGAGAAATGCTTGAAGCAAGTACAAAAATGCTTGACACTGACACTAAGAATGAGATTGGGAAAATCCTTGGGGAGCCTTGTCAGTTATGTCAGTCACACATCAAGGACATTTTGGCATTAATTGGTTTGATCCTACGGTTCAATAAAATGCAACGCAAAACAGCCACTGAACTTTATTACACTGTTTCTGTAATGAATCAAACTATTAAATTCCTAGGTTATAAGATGCTTTGTCAAACAGATTATATTTATATATATTTATATGTGTAACATCAACAGGTGCATTTTCTCTAAGGATGGCGTATTATCTTGCCTTATGTAATGCTTTCTTAAATAACTGTGAGGGGTAACAGGCTGCACTGAGAGGAGGTCAGTGCCTGGGTGAAATGTCATCCTGCTGTGCTTTGGGGTGGCAACATGGAAGCGATACGGCTGCCTGACAGTGGCATCCACGCATGGTAATTGGTGTGACAATCAAGCCACCAACAGCCCCTTTGGTCGTTGTGGTAGAACAAGTGTCAAGGAGAGTGACAAAGGCACCTAGGGAGGGAACAAATGTGTTGTCTGGTATGTTGTATGCTCTATTCTATCAGATGGGGGCTCTGAGGTTTATGGTCCATTTTTTTTTACAGGATCAACAAATACATATGTAATAGGAGAAAACAAAAGCTCTAGTTCTAGCTCTAGTTCATGGCCATGTTGATGATGTTTATATCAGGCGTCAGCCAACCGCAGAGGAAAACAACCCTCCGATGGTGAAGAAGAAGCGTGGTAACAAAAATGTCTAACTGAAGAGACGACAAGATACGGGAACCAAAATCATCAGACATATTCAAAGAACTCCAGTTGTGTGCTGCATGTGTGAAAGAGAAACTCTGGAATCCGCTGTACAGGCTGCAATCCATTGAAGAAGTGTAAAAAATAATTTTGCCACCAACAATAGCCTCAGTTGACTTGAATGCAATGAAACAAGACACATTGAATTTTTGAATTCTCTAGGTGTAAAAACTCTCACTTATGTATCAGCACTAGTCCCCTCATCTACATCTTGGCTTACATTTTATTGTGGGTAAGATTTAAAGTTTTGACACCAGTTTTCTGTGTGGGAGTGTGTTATTACCTCATCCTGGCTGCCTTCACGCAGGTTGTAGGTGAGGTTGTTGTGGATGTCGGAGGCAAACACACTGGCGTACTCAGGGTAGAGTTCCAGCACCTCTCTCAGACCACGCACATTGAGATACTGAAGGTCACAGTAGGTCAGCGCCTTCACATCAGCATTGGTCTTGATCACCTGGTCTGCTCCAGGCAGGTCAGACCCAATCAGGTCCCCTTTTCCTAAAATCAAAACAATAAATATTCACTGTCTTGCTCCACTATATAAACACCTTAAGTATGATGCTAAATAGTCTACACCACATTACAGACCTAATAATGCCAGCACCATGCTGTCTTTCAGCACCTCCAAAGACCCAGAGCAGACAAAGTAGTTGGCATGCAGTGCATCACCCTGACGGATGAGGTACTCCCCAGGGACGCAGAAGGAGGTTTTGATATGGAGGGAAAGCGAGCGCAGGCAGCCACGACTGGCCCCCTCAAAGACCGGCAGCTGGAGGATGTCCTTATTCAGATGCATCGCGATGTCGGCTCGTAGCTCATCAGGGAAGTCGTGGAGGAGCTGGGGATATGTGACAGATGTAATAAGCTGTGACACTCGTTGGTAATTGGGGAATGGACTGCATTGCCACGAGTTGCCCTCTTTTGAATTTCAATAGGATGTCAATTGCTGGTGTACAGCCGGCCAAGTGTTGTGAAAGAATATTAACAATTACAGCTGCAAAGGGTTGTGATTGGATTGCATTAGATGGCTCAAATGTCATATACACATTGCCCTAAAGTTTCTCGAGGGCAGACAGTACCGTGTACAAAAGTGTAATATGACAACAACAATGAAAGGGACTCTTACTTCGTTGGCATCTATACCATTGTTGACAGACCATGTGGTCTGGAAGTACTCCAGCATGCGCTGTTTGATTTGCTGGGGCAGACTGTGGACACGGATGAAGTCCTTGAGGTCCTTCATACGCGTGTGGTAGAGAGAGCGCCTTGAGTACATACGCTGGATGATGGCTGACACATTACCGAAGACCAGGGCGTGCATCAGCGCTATTTGAGAGATGAAAACAAATAGCATGAAAGACTATACGTGATCATATAAAAGCTGAATACTTGTATTGTGTGTTAAAAAATAATACAATCTTTCTTTTGGCCAATTACAATTGGAATAGGTTAAATCGCAACAAAAATTAATAACTTTTTGAGTGACTCCTTTCAAACACTTTCAAAAAACTCCAATTTCATATTGATCACTAGCCAATCATCTACACTTGTTACTGTTTATTTGCTTACTGATCCACACAGGGGACACAGTAATTCCTTGCATCTTTTATATCACTGTTCTGACAAACAGTCTGAAAAAACAAAAACAACACAATAATTATCATCTGAATTGATGCACCAATAATTGCCACCTCAGCTAAAATAATCGGTTTATTTGTATATAAAGATGGCAACAAGCTGCGTTTTAAAGTCCAGCCAAACCATCTAACCCACTTCCTGCTAAATCTCTAGCACTGGCATGCCAAACAGAGGCACTGTTGAGCCAGGACGCCAGAGGGAGAAGGTGCCCTGGTGTCAGACATACCGCCAACAAGCATGGTGCAGATGGAGAAGATCTTCTCAGCATCAGTGTTGGCACAGACGTTGCCGAAGCCCACACTGGTCAGGCTGCTGAGGGTAAAGTAAAGGGCAGCGATGTAGGAGCTGCGTACTGTCGGGCCGCCCACCGTGCTGTTGATGTAGGGTGTCTCCAGACGTTTGCCCAGCTCATGAAGCCACCCTTAAACCAGGAGGTAGAGCATGAGTGAAAAATGTCCAAAGGTTAGTGTTCATGTTGTCTTTATGTCTGTGTGTCTTCTGTCAGCTCTGGGTACAAAGTCTAAGAGAGACAGAAGTGTATGTGTGTTTGAGTTGGTCAGAAAGAGATTTTCAGCAGAGTCAGGAGGCAGAATTAGATTGGCTCCTCAAGGGATAAATTAAGCCAAGTGTTAATTAGCAGGTATGACGTAACCTCCCTATAGACAGAATAAACTGCCACAAATGTATGCAAAATTACATATACAGACAAAGATAGAAACACACACATTACGTAGCATACAGGGCCACATGGTTATGTTATTTGGTCTGACACAGGCAACTGTATAAATAATAAGACAAGGGCTCAGATTTTCCTCAGTTAATTAATAGACTACAAAGTTCTGTCAGTTTTTGATTACGGGATTTCTTTGGTCTCAGTGTTGAACCATTTTCAAACAAAACATTACTCTGCTGCTTCCAGCCAGTGTTTATTTTTTATCAGCTTTTGATCTGGTTACAGACAGTTCTCATTAGAGCGCCAGAGTATGGTGTTTGCCACCATATCACCACTGAGCAGAGCTAGACATCCCAATAGGTGAGCCGTGACTATTTATAGCTGAGTGGGGACACAACAAAAGCAAAATCTAGTCTCTGGTCTCATTTGTTGGAATTTCTACCAATTTAAACAAGAAAACAACTGACTTATATAGCACCTGTGGTAAGAGATACAAGACTGCATAGTCAGCACTGTGCTTAAAAGATTTGTTCTGATTTGAGGTGGGGTTGTATAAGGTTAGTAGTCAGTGTATACACTACACTAGATGGCAGTCTGCATGCACCCAGTTGCAAAGCAGACAGGCATGGAAGATAAGAAATGTATTGCTGTGGATGGAGCCTATCTAAAAAATGTTTAATTGTGTTATTGTGTGACTGTGGTGTGTTGAAGGGTTAGGAAATAACAAAACCAACAACAGACTGTTTTTTGTCAATGGAGTGTGGTGGCTTTTGGACAGCGGGGCCCCAACGCCTTTATGGGTGTGCGTAAGCATTACTGATGTAGATTCTTTTTTTAGGTGGGCCTTGAGGTGGCTCGATGCTGCTCCCATCAACAGCAGTACATTACTTTGCTGCCATGCTCCTGCCAAACACCATCTACTGTAAACACACTGACTATAGAAAAGTACCTCATACAACCCTAATTAAGTTATGAAATAAGTAGTCAGAATATGAATTATTAGATTTATTTCCTGCCAGACACAGTGAGGACAATGAATAAATGATGGAACATGGTAAAAATCAGTTGACCTATCACTTCATTTATCAGTAAGTCTTGCTAGATGAAACATCAAACCTGACTTTCATACTTCAACAGCTTTCTCTTCAGCAAGACCCCAATCAAACTCACCAATGTCCCAGGTCGCCTCTGTCTCTATCTCCTTGCGTCCAATCATGTACCAAATACAGGCCATCCAGTGTGCCAGCAGGGCAAACACAGACATTAGTAAGGTCAGCACCATGGCGCTGTACTGGGAGTACCGATCCAGCTTCTGAAGCAGACGTAGGAGGCGCAGGAGGCGTACCGTTTTAAGCAGGTGGACAAGAGAAGTCTAAAGAGGAGAGGCAAGTATGGCGGGCATAGTGACAGAGAAAAGAAGAGAGAATGTGAATCCCTCTGCCTTGTTGTATCTGGAAACAAACCTTGACTGTACATAGCATGCATAAACACAGCTGACTATCACAGTTTGGACAAGCTTTGCTCAAACAAATGTGTTTTCTTGTATAAAATTCACTATTTAGGGAGAACTCGTCACACAAGCAGTCAAGCAGCAACAATAGCAACCATGTGGAATGCAAGGTAGGCTAAAACATTTAAGGGGAAATTGATGTATATTATAAGTAATCAATTTGCTGCTCATGTCAGCAGTCACAGAGGGCAGTGAAAAAAGAAAGATGGACATATTATGGTCCAGCTGCACTCACCACTGTGATGTTGAAGGCATACAGCAGGTCAAAGGGCAGGGCAGCCACCAGGTCCACAAAGAACCAGCTGGTGGCATAGTGAATGCAAATGGAGCGCGCCTCATACACCACCTGCCCTGACTGGCTCACATAGGTGGTGCGGAAGTTCAGAATAATGTCTGCAAATACAAAGGTTGAAGGATTTTTTTGTTCCCCACAGTGAATAAAAGATGGTATAATCATATTCCGATTCATTAAACTGGAAGAGGTCACAAATGTGTGTGTGTTTGGTTGACTTTTCAAAGTATGGAGTGGCAGGTTTAGCTATGTAAATCTGAAATGATGACAATATAAATGAAAAGAAAGTTAATATGCATGCAAATATCAAACATCTGGCATATGTCATTGTTTTAAGCCATCCATATGGATCAGCGGGTTTGCCAGACAGAGCCTCATCTTCTTGGTGTCAGAATGTGCATTCAAGCACATTCATAACAATCAGACCTCTGGGTGCGTGGTCTGATGAAAAAGGGCTCATCTCTCATCCAAGCTGTCGATATTTGAAGACACGTTTGCTCATCATCAGTCAATAAAAAATTCAGTTATAAGAAGCTTAAAGAAGGTAAAATGATGGAAATGATTTTGGCAAAACTGAATAAAGATTTTCACATTTTATCAAGCCCACACAGCAATGTGCAGGCCAGTGTTAACTGCAAAACTCATCAGAATTTAAAATGGTGGACACCTCCTGTCCAATATTTATATTATATATATTATATAATATTTATTATAGTTTTTGGCTACCATGCCTTATTTTCATTCATTCTTATTTTCTATCAATTACATGATGTATAAACTAAGTATGGGTAGTGACCAAGTGAATGAGCTTGCAGTAACCAGCAGAAAGAAGTTTATCCCTGCATGGCTGCTGGCCTCCGTCTTCCTGCCAAGCTGAGGGATTCAGACATGAACTCTTAATTAAACCCTTGTTCATCTACACTCAGTGAAGCACAGTAAGGTTCTGCCATCTAAATTTGTCCCTTGGGTGCATCCTTTGGAGGTTGACCAGGCATTACCAACTGGGAGGAATCCCTTAGAGAGATCCTGGTCATCCTGAAGGGACTACCAAACCCAGGTTGCCTGGAACTGAGATACTTTCTGGGGAAAAGGATGCCTTGGTGGCCCAGTTGCCATAGGTGGCAAGAAAATGGACAGATGGTGGATGAAAATAATTCTAATTTGTTGCTAAGATGGTTTGACTACACAGAACCCTCAAAATAAGTGAATAGATTTGGTGTCATGGTGGTTCAAACCATAATTTTTTCTAACTATAGTATCCCCAAAGCAATTTCAGTCAAAAGCAACTGGACTTGGTTATTTGTCTAGGAAGACGTCCTAGACAAATAATGTCCAGTTGCTTTTGACTGAAATTGCTTTGGGGATAACAATGACCTGGACAAATGAGTATATTCACAGGCTCACTATAGTAACTCACCTGTAATAAAGAGCATTTCCACTACAATGTCGCTGACAATGGTGGAGCGGCCAGCTGTGACGGTGTCATCGTGCGGTGTGAAGCTGACATTGTAGGGCACGGTGACAGCCACATAGAAGGTGGCCAGCAGAATGAGCCAGTCCCACAGGGCTTTGGACACACTGTAGTGGAGCAGAATGAAGCGTGACTTCTGCACAGCTGCCACCTTGTACTCTGGTATCGAAGGCTTTTCAATCATGCCCTGTAAGAAAAGTGTGGAAGTGCAAAATGATCTTGATAAAAATACATAAATAGATATATATAAATATTTACACACACACACACACACACACACACACACACACACACACACACACACACACACACACACACACACACACACACACACACACACACACACACACACAAATAGCCTCTTGAATTTCAAGCTTGTGTTGGTAAAAATACAAAATACCCAAAACCCATAAGAGAAGCTGCATAAATGAATAACTTGATAACCAGATGGGCATGAGGTGGAGTGCTGTGAAAATAAATGATAATCAGATGGACTTTGCCGTGCCAAGATTTTGCAGAAACAAGACAATATAAATGTCAACACCCTCTCTTGTGCTCTGACCGCTGATGATTCAGTACGGTAGGCAACTCAAGTGAAACAGATTTGGTAATGCTGCTTGTTATCTATTCTTGACAGCCTTCTTATAGACAGTGATAAACCCTTTAAATGGCCATGCAGTAATAACACAAAATGAGAGATAGGACTGTGGTCAGTGAGGGGAAAATCATTACCAACAACGATACCTGATAATCACATACATGACTTGGCCTTGGCTTGACTTCATTAATTCAAATGCCATTAGTGCTTTAAGTCTCACGTGGTAGAGTACAATGAGCTGCTTTTACTTTTGAAAATCATCATGCTTATTAATTTCCACTCGCTTATTTTTTTTTTTTTACTGAGAATATCAAATTGCAGGCAGCATGCAGTATTGCTATTACGGATGAGGTTAGGATTCTGTTCGGCACATAATGAGAAAGCAATTCTCCCAAATGGGGCCACGCACTTGGCACATAATAGCCTTAACCATGTTTAGGAGACAGGAGGAGAAGCTTTTACTTTTGACAGTGGAGAAAGGGAAACAGAAAGAAAGACAACTGATCAGTAATCCATTCAAGAACAATGTGGCTGTTTCACAAACAGGTGTGGGCGAGCAACAAACAGGCTGGTCAAACCTGAGTTTTGGAGTATCTTTTCTTGAACCTTAGCAAAAATGTTCAAACAGCTCCTTGGAAAACAATTTTCAAAACCGTGCTGATCATGGCTGCATGACACTGGACCTTTTCTGGACAACCAATAGGCTATGTGATGTATCACAGTATCCCTCAGTCAGTTAGTTGTAGCCACAGTGGAAAACTTTAGCAGAAAAAAAACATGCTGACTGTAATCAACAGCTGTGGTCACTTTAATGATAGTGAAAGCAATGTCAGCAAAAGCTGGACTGTTTTTTTTAATTTGCTTTAAAACACAGGGGTCAGTGCGTCCACCTGACCTTTGGCACTCGAGGCGTTCAGCCGAGCACATCTCAGTGATTAGAAAAGAAAAGCCCAGCACCGCCGGGGACACATGGGACTGCATGTCCCTCAGCTACAGCTGGTCTTCGCACTTCATTAACTCACACTGTAGCTCAAAGCTTACTATTCAAACTACATCTCCCAGCATGCTTTGGGCTCCGGCACTGATAAAAGTCTGTCCTTGATGGAGGAAACGATACCCACGGCTAACAATGTGACTCAGGCACTCCCTCAAGCACATGATACATTGCAGAGGATCCTCAGCCTCTGAAGTGGAAATAGACAGGAACCTCCTTGTTCTTACATCATGGCTAGCAACATGGCTACTGCTAGAAGCCTGGCTACTGTCCAAAGCAAGAAATTAATGTAAAAATCCCAATGTGATCGATCTTAGTGCTACAATAAATGCAGAGTAAAACACTCTATATGATAAAGGCTGAATAGTAAGGCTGTGCTTTGTTCAACTCATAGACTGTATAGTTAAATTTCCAAGCCTCTGTGTAACTATTATATTACCTTCATAAGTACAGCTCAAGCACTATCCTTTTCCTTTGTGTCGTAAAGCACGTCATCTCTTTTTGTACCCAGTGGCACACAGAATTGCATAGTGAAAGCGAGGGAAACCAATCCAAATGCTGGTGGTGTTATTTTTCCATAGGTGTAATATTGTCAATCAACATCAACATTCACTTCCTAATGAAGAGTTCAAACAGGAAAGTTATCTCTACCAACTTTAATATATACCCCAAAATACTACTTAAAGGTCCAATATTGAAAAAAGTCAGACTTCCATTTCTTTCTTGATTAGCGGTTGAATACAGGTAGGCTATATTCAGACCATGGACTGTATATAAAGATGGACAACACGGCTTCACTTCCTCCCACTTTACAAAAGTGAATCCAAAATATCCCAGATACGAGCGCCACCATTTTGCAACCGGAGTCTCCGGCAGTAGAAATCATCGAAGTAACATCCATACACCCGACTGACGAATCTCAAATCATTTTACCCTGTTTTCATAGCATCATAAGCAAACCTATAAGAAATATAAACACTTGAACCAGAACCAGCATGATCGTAATTACCTACATTAATGGAAACCAGAAATCATTTGAGGTGTACTTTGCGGTTTTAGTTTGACAAATGTACAATCCACTAACATGGAGGGGGCGGGACTTATGACCAGCACGCCACCAGGGGAGTGACAAGGTTGCTTGGACTTCACTTTTGGATATAAATACAAGTATTTGACTCTGCTTTCTTTCAATAAATTGTGTTACAACAAGAAACTAAAGATAAACATTTGCTGTCTTAAAGTGTGTGTGAGTGTAGAGAGGGTAAAAAATAATTATATATTATTAAAAAAGATAAACTGATGGAAAGTAAGATGTGACAGCACAGGTCATGGACACAAATTATGAGCTCTCAAACGGCCAAAGAAATATTTGAATCATCAACTTAAAAATACCTCCAGATCCAAAGCCATTCAAAGCCTTTGTGCCTAAGTGTATTAAAGTTCAAGAAAAAATCTAAAAATCAAGTCTGAGCTACTGGTCAGTGTGCCAGGTTACAGTAGCTGAACACTCATGGGTGTAGTACAGACAAAACAGGGACACAATGTTTGTGTTTTGGTAAGAAACCAAAGAAAAACTTAAGTAGAACATGTTTTTGAGGAGGAAAGGTAGCCTTTTTATGTGGTAGACCATTTAAAAGTATGCAACCTCTACGGTCTGAAAATAAGGTAGTGGAAATGTGTAAATTATATCTATGTGCATCAAATTATTGATACTTAAAGCACTTAATTCTCACCTGTCTCTCTTATCTAAATATCTATGCATATGTCTATGTTTCCAGCTAAAGTATACTTTAGCTTTCAACTTTACTGCGTTGCCTGGCAGACTGGCAGGCTGTAAATAAAGATCTAATAGTCAACAGTAAATGTGGCTGGCTGTGGTGTGGAGGCAGAGGAAGACATTGTTAGCTAACTCCTGAGAGACAGACAGAAAGATGAAGTGAGAGAAAGATGGAGGGGGAGACAAGGAGACAGAGAAGGAAAACAGAATGGGTAAAATATAGTCAGAGTGGGAGGATAGTATTTTTGACCCATTACTTAACTTCAAGTAGCAGAACCACAATGTAAAAAAATACCTTATTCCAGGTCCTGCATTCAAGTAAAACATAGATGGTAGATGGTCAAGGTGACGCTCATTTAAACTTCTTTATTATTGGATCATTTAAGCTTTACATTTGAACTAATCGTGGATTTTTACATGTAAAATAATAACAACATTCCTATCTGGGTTGTAGTGAAGTATGCTGAAAATATTAGTTTTCCAGTTGAGTACAAGTAGACTATACTTTAGAATTGCACAAATCAAATACTGAGGGCTGGGGAAGATGGAGGGCTTCAATATTTGAGCTGCAGTGTAAAGCAAGAGGAAGCGGGGGAGATCATTCAAAAGCAGAAGGAAATTGGGGAGCTACACAGAGTGACAGATAGACAATACGGGGGAGAGACAGCAGGATCCAGAGGGATGAAGCCAAAAGGAGATGAGGTTAGAGTGACAGATGGAGAGGGAGAGAAACCGTGTAAAAGCAGCAGAGAAAGAGAACGGGGGCTTAAGCCAAAAAAAAAAGGATGGAACTGAGGCTTCTGAAAAGGATGGGGATGAGAGAGAAGTACTCACACTCTTTACTTATCTATGTAGAAACACTCTGTTACAAGTAAAAGTTCTGCATTCAAAATGTTACTTAGTAAGTAAAAGTACAAAAAATATCAACATCCAAAATGTAGGATGGCCCATTTAAAAAAATATTACATTATAAGATACCATTAATGACAGATTAATGTTAATATCACTTTTATGTTGCTGCTGATAAAGGTGGGGCTAATTTCATTTACTTTATAAACGGCTGTGTGACTTAATCCATAACAATAAATGATATTTCGTCTTGACAATATTTTACATTAATAATCTGAATCTGTAAACTAACAATAGCTAAAGTTACCAAATAATACAGCAGAGTAACGTAAGAGGTAAAAAAAATAACGAATACTAAAGTAAAGTACAAGTAGGCTACCTCAAAATTGTAGGTTATTAACTTTAGTATTGAGGAGGCTAATTGTATCCTACTTACATAACGTTACTCTGCACAAATGGATAAAAGGACAGCCTACTCTCAATTTCCAGTAATAAATAAAAACGTTATGAATGCTAATGCTAACGTTAATGACTTGGCTCATTTTCCAGCGGTGAAAAGTCAATATTTCACACAATAACGTTACAGCAACAGTTAGGCTAAATCATATTATGTTGCTTACCTGAATCCAACGGTTCATTTTTGCTCCCGGGTGTTATTTTTTTCTTTTGTAGTGAGTTTAATTTAACGTTTTTACAGCTAAGGTAGGTTATTTATTTATTTTTTTACAACCAGAAGTTCGGTGTTAAATTCAAACTGTTCCGTTGCTATGGTTACATATACTTTAAAGTTGTACTCGATATGGTTTCCATCTGTTTAATTGCATTTTGAGTTAGTTTCTATTTAAGAGTGAGTCAAACACTGTTGCTTGATCAAATGACCCACTAATAAAAGCACTTGCCTTTAGCTGAGTGTCCCAATCTTTGTGTCTGTGGTGACATTCCCCCTCTATTTGTATATGTTCCGCCATGGTAGTGACTCTGCTGACGGCTGTCGGTTCGTCGGCCCAGATTGTCGCCAACGGTTATGCTGCCTTCACTTGTAATCGGAAATCGGGAATGCCAACTTCTGAGTCAGGCTTACAGTAGGAACAGGTGTTTGTATATGGATTTAATAGGCTAACATATAGGGGACAGACTGGAAGTAGAGAGATGATTGTGGTTCAATGAAGTTAACAAAAGAGCAAAACAAAAAGATACAATTGTCTACACCAGTGGTTTCTTAAACTGCTTTTCGTGACACAAATACAGTAGTATTTTGAAAAATTATAACTCAAAGTTTTGTGTTGTTGCCTGGCCTTCTGAAGTCCACACAAGTCACGTAAAGTAAAATGGGCAGAGCAAGTAACATCCGGGCATTTGGACCGTACTTGGCGAGATGCGGACTATTGAATTGGAACAGTACTTGGGCTGCAACTGATGATGTCCACAAGTACAGAGAAGAACGCAGATTGATAAACAGCTAGATACTAGATACTAATCGAAAGGCTCATAATTATCTTCAGACACTCTTCTAAAAAAACGTATGTATTCATAATTTTAGACCCTACAGAAATCGAGTTATGGGCGGGAGAAGGAAAGCGTGGCTTAAAAGAGCCGTAGTAAAACCCATCCAGCAGCTTAGTAACCGTCTCCGTAAAGGTCGAGTGCAAGGCTCTGGTAGCGACACAACTCTGCTGCTCACACTTTTTTTTTTTAAATCTATTGGCTGCATTTATCAAGACACTACTGGTGAATACGGTAAACGTTCTAATATATATCACCATTAAACTTTCAGTTGATTAATCATCATTAAGACAATAGGTTTTCTGACATTTTGTGTTTATACATGCAAATGAGGCTAACTTTTGCTGAATTTAGGAGAACGCTACAGGCGCAAATTGACAAAGTGTAGTTAAATAAACATCTTAATGTGTATTTTGGATGTTTTTCAAAATTGACGAGTACATGAACAAACAATATGTTGGGGTGTCTATGCCTTTTACAATCAGCAGAAGAAGCTTAACTCAGAATTGATTTTATGATATAAAGTTTTATCGCAAGTCAATGTTTTGAAAACCAGTACCATTCAAGAAGTGTATGAACAAACAGTTCAGTAAAATTGTGTCTAATAAAACTGATAGCTGACTGGTGTATGTGCAACCATCATGAAATACCTGACATGCACGTTGCATCATGAACTACACAGATATATAAATACAAAATTAAGACACAAGCAGAGAGTAAGACACACACACAAACCAGCAAACACGAAGATATTTAGCCTTGATTGTGTTATATTTGATTATAGCTTGGAATCTTATTTTCATACAAACTGCACTGTATCTGTTTAACACTGATGTCAGGTCTGCAAGATAATTAAAGGTTTTCCAAAGTCCCTAATAAAATTATAAGACAGTCTAATTAGCTGCCAAAGACCCAGAAAAACAAAACATCTTATAGAAATAGATTGTTTTTGTGTTGCATCCAAAAATACAAGGGTTGCCAACATTTTTAAAATGCAACATCATCGCTGTACTGAATACTGAGTACTGTGTGCTAATATCAGACTCTAGGGTCACAAATAAATTAGGTGTACCTGGAATTACTGAAAAGTGGCTCAAAGGTCAAGAAAATGTTTGTTAGAAAAGGATCTTGCTGGGTTTCCTCTGCTACTTTGAATTTTCTCTTTCCTACAGTATGATTTCCAAATGAACTCATGAGTTACAGCTTGTCTTTTTTTGCAACTTTTTTTCTCCCTGTGAGGATGCACAAATAATAATCTCAGTGGGAATGGATAAACGCTTTAAAATGGTAATTCGCCTGGTGGTAGAGGTAGCATGGGGGAACAGTAGAGGGTGTGTGCGAAAAGGAGAGGACATGAAAGAGAGAGATAGAGGGAGAGAGAGAGAGAGAGAGAGAGAGAGAGAGAGAGAGTGGCCTGTGAACACATCAACTTTGCATTGTTTAATCCTACATTGCGTATATCTCGATGTGTGTGAGAGAGAAAGATATGTCTTTGTGTGAAAATACAGTGTCGTGCTGAGAGTGCTGGAAGAAAATCTGTTGTGGACATGATTCTGAATGTGTTGATGCTTTACCATATGTTTGTCTCAAGCCACCATTCACTGTCTCTTGTATATGTATAAATGTTTTCGTGGAAGTGCATGTGTGCGTATGGTGTCAGTGAACAGTGCCATCTGTAAAGAGGATGTAGGTGGGATTGGAAGCAGGGCAGCAGGAGGTCTGGCAAACAGAGGGGAGGTGTAGCATATTGATTCCAATGAAGACACCTGCAGGTGAAAGCAGCAGCAGAGCTATTGTTTCTGGAGTTTAAACAGGAAGCAGGTCAGGTTCAAGCGTGGGGAATTTATCACTGCCTTTTCAGAAACGTTCCAACTGCAATTTGGATGTTTTTTTTTCATCTGTTCTGCTTTTGATTGTTGGTTAGACCTTTAATTAGTCGGCCTATAAAATGTCACAAAACAGTGAAAAATGGAAATTGCTGTTCCCCAGAGACTAAAGTGACCTTTTCAAATTGATATGTGTGACTAACATACAAAAGCCCATAGTTCTGCATCTTAGTTCATCAGCATAAGCATCAAATCCTCAGTTTTGAGAATAGGACACGACAATGTTAAACCTCGCTTAATAAATCAATTTAACAATTCATTTTCTGACAGTCGACTAATTGAAAACTGATTATGTCAGCCATGAATGTCCCTTATGCTGATTTTCAGGTTGTATTTTGGATTTCTACTCGAACATGTTTCCTTGCCTTAATGCTCAAAACACATTGTTTTTACTGTCTGAATATACCAGTATTCACTCTCTGTCTGAAACACTCCCTCCTGAAAAAGTCTGCTCTGATTGGTCAGTGTTCCCGGGTCTTCCGCATCTATGCTCTCGCGACCTCAGCACCGCCATTGCAGCCAGGGAATGACTGTAGCAGCACTTTAAATATAGTACAGTTGTTTTTACATCACAACTGTACAGAAGTCCTGATGGTTCATTTTAAGGCACAGTTTCTGAATAAGGACTGTGCATATTTCTTTGATTGAGCGTTTTGATACTTTCACAGTATTTATATAGCACCTTGACCTGCTTTAAGTTTTTATATAATAAATGTCATAATATTGGACCTTGGGCTACTTGGGTGTATATATCTAGGTATATATTTCCAGTATAAAGTAAATAGCAAGTCCTTTGGGCCCCTAACCACAATTAAATAGGGTTTACTTTCAAATATAAATGTGCTTACATTGGAAATGAAATGCCTTTTTGTCATGTTTTCCATTTTCAAATGCTAATATAAGCCATTTGAATTACACGTGTCTGAGAGGTACTTCTTTTTTTTTTTTTTTTACATTTTTATTTACCCCTGACACGTTCTGAATTGCTTTTAGCCCCCTGGGATGAAACGCCACATTGTGGAGGACAGGTTTGAGTACAGACCTTGTTGGTAACTGAGCATCTGCAGGAAGGGAACAGGATTATCTCAAAAATGGTGCTAGCAAAACTGCTCCCCTTTGGTATCTGACAGCTTGGTCTCATGAATAACATTTGCTTGGAGTGTAGCACTTAATTATTTAAATCCTACGAAGGCCTTTATTCTGTAGAAATAAGACAACAAAATAACCTCTTGAGGTACTTGAAACCCAAACACACCTGAGTGGGAAACAATTGCATGGACAAAATGACACATTTACTTGAAATGGGTTTAAATCCTAATGAAAATGAACCTATTTGATCTGTCACAATATCCGACAGGTGGTAATAATTTAATATTAATAAACATGAACAACTCTCTACCAAATCCAAAAACAACAGTGCTAAAACTCAAATGTGTGATGCCATCAAGTATAAGTGTAAGACTGCTCCATAAACAATTAATTGGGAAAGATGTTAGAATTAACCCTGAGAGCACCCAGGGGAATATTCTGAGGATATGGGTACATATCGGGATGAAGTTGCCCGAGCTACAGCCTTTTTGCCCTCTTTGGCTGATCTGCCCATCTGAAGTAATAATACTATTTCATTTGTGCTGTTGTGGTTACATACATACGAGTGAGACGAATTAAATCACCATATTATCCAAATTCTTATTTCTTTGTAATAGGCTTTTTAAATGTCTCCGTGGGACACAGAGATGGGGCAACCAAGAGCCGTTAAAAAAAACCCTGATGGGGACGGTCGTTGGCTGAGTGGTTAGAGCAGCCGCCCCATGTAAAGAAGCTAAAGGTGCTCGAGGCAGCGGCCACAGGTGCCCTTTGCTGCATGTCTCCCCCTCTCTCTCTCACCCCCTTTCCTGTCTGTTCTATTGAATAAAGGCTTGAAAACTGGCAAAAAATAATCTTTAAAAAAAAACAACCCTGACGCAAAGTGCAAAGTATCACTTGAAAACTGTATTATCCAAAACTTGATATTGTTTCTGTTCTCGAACTCTGGGTTGTCCGAACAATGATTGTTTAATTTGCACCATGTCGCGAAGTATTGTGTTATTTTATGCTATCACATAAACCAATCTTAGCTAGCTAGCTAAAATAAAGGCAGTGGGCTACATGCAAAATGCCTCTTCGGTTACAACCAGTATATTAAAACAAAATGTCCGTGCACGCCCCTGTATGGGCACATTTTCTGTTTCAGAACTGAGAACAGTACAATAAAGATCATTTGGGTATTAAAAAACATTCAGTGGGTCTGCAGAATTTCCCATTCATTGTCTGTTGAGCAGCTCCAGACTTTGGACTTGATGGCATTGCAAGTTTGAGACTTACTCCTCTGATCACGGATCACCTACTGGCAAGGTGTCAGCATGTCCAGAAAGTCCCAGAAAAAAAGTGATGATGATTATGCATCCAGCTTCTTCCTATGACCAACAACACCTCACTGTCAGTGACGACCATATTGTGCCTTCCAGCAGCCACTGCTATCATAGTGACCTTGCTATTTGTCCATTTAAAGCGACCACACAGCTACAGCCTCCGTGAAAACTAATGCAAACAGAAGCAAGATTAAAATCCTTCAGGAGACTTTATATAGTTAACCCGGTTGATGTTTTTTTAAGAGATGAGCCTGAAAATATGGGTCAAGACTTGTCTAAGATTGTCTTCCTAAAATCTCATCTCTTAGATATTAACATTAATAATTCAAGTTCAAGATCGAGGGCGCTGCATGTCTGAGTAACTTCTGCTTATTTTCTTGGAGTGTATGTCAGGGCCCATCTAAAAATACTATCACAGCCATTCAGGATGTATGGGAGAGTGGTAAAAGTACTCACGTCACCCAGGTTGACCTCTCTTTTGCCGCCCCTCGAGAACTGGCTGGTCAGGTGGTACAACATGGTGCGTCCACGCTTCCTGGCCTCGCTGAAGTGAGAGCTGCTCTTCCTCCTGTGTCTCTTGTCCTCTGAAACTGTCACACAGTAGCTCAGATCAGCGCATGCCAATTATGATGACACAAAGCAGACAAAGAACACCTGAGGAGACATGCCTGACGTTTTTTCTGACTGATCTTCCTGGTTAAATTCAGTTCAATTCAATTCAATTTGATTCAATTTTATTTATAGTGCCAAATCATAACAAAAGTTATCTCAGGACACTTTACAGAGTAGGTTATAATTACACAAGTAAGACACAAAAAACACTTAACTGTACTTGACTTTCATTCAACTGCATTATAACAAAGTGATTTCCCCTGGCACACTGCTTGATATTTGCAACAGACTGTGCCCAGGTTCCACTTGAGCACACGCCGCTGCCCAAATCAAACTCCCCATTGCAAAAACATTGTCTGAGTTTGAACGTTTTTCGAACGTTTCCGTTTAAATGAATAACCAGCTCAAACAAAGAACTGCGGGGCAGAATGTGACAGTGATGAACAATAGTACAAGGAGAAAATGAAAGCTGGAGGCCAGAGGATGACCTGCTTGTAAATCATGCACAAAGTAAGCAAACAAAGGGAGCGTTTTTGTAAGCAGGGCTTGTAGCCTACCCTCCTTCTTGCTGTTGTGGTGGCTCCTTCCATAGGTGTCGGTGATGTCCTTGAATGAAAAGAGGAAGAGAACCATTTCACCCTTCTCGTTCTTTATGGGCACAATATCGAGCAGACACCAGAAGGCCCCACCTGGAACAAAATCAATTAATTTAGGAAATGAAGGCAAATCCTCAACATCCAGTGTAAATGTTCTCCTTAATGACTTCAGTTCTTGACACAAAGGCGTGTGATTTCCCATGCCATGTCAGCTCTCACCATGTCTGAGCCATTGATACTTGTCGAGTATGGCATAGCCTTTCTAAAAATATACCTCCAATTAGATATGGATCATGTTCGGGAGGATTGTGCACAAAAGAAAGAGTGAGTCAGAGGGTTTGTTATAACAAGTCAGGCAGGGAAGGAGCACCATAGATCCAAGACCTTGCCATTACCCACTCACTCATTAGCAACTCTGCAGAAACTGTGCTCTGCCACCAAACAGATGTTTCACATCTCTTTTAGTGCCCCCAGGAAGACAGATGATGGTGTTTTAGCAAAAAAGCTGTGGTTGTAAATATGCAACATGAGAGAAGCTATTAGTGTGAGTTTTGTGCTTGCTAGAAGCAGGGCGCCAACGGGTGGAAGGTAACTAAGTACATTTACTCAACTTCCACACCATCTCAGTGGGAAATACTGTACTGTACTTTGCACAGTTACTGGCAGATAAGATTTTGCACACAAAATGTACGAAGAGCTTAAAAAATATGATGTTTTGTTCTAAATTAAACTATCTAACAGTTTGCAAAAGTACGGCATGAAACAATGGGTAGATAGACAGAAAACTTGACAAATATAGTATTTATCATTATCATTTCATGGGTCCAACGTCACAGGGGCAAGGATTTGATGCTCTTTATTTATTTAGATATTTATTTTTCATTTCAGGGATTTTAATTTATTAAAATTATTCAATTGTTCTACTACTGGTTGGACAAAACAAGCGTCGTGAAAATGTCACTTTGGGCTCTGGGTAGTGATTGTGACAGGCATTTTCTCTCTATTTTCAAACCAAACAATAAATAAATGAATCAATCAGCAGATTATTTACATAATGAAAATAATCTTGAGTGGCAGTCTGGTGCAATATTACTGAACATTAGCTCTACCTCAAACAACTACAACAGTAAAATAGTAATAAAAGACAATCGTATCATATAATTATATAGTGAAAGTCACAGAGGAGACTTTTACTTTAACTTGTAACAGAGCATTTTTACAGTGTGGTATGAGTACTTCTTTCAGAGGTGTGTGTGTGTGTGTGTGTGTGTGTGTGTGTATGTATGTGTTTGTTTGTGTCCTGAATTCCTTTAGTGTCTGACTTTATCATGAAAATCATAATAATACTGAACCAGTCATGAATACCTGCCACTTGTATTAGAGCTTTAAAATTGAATTGCTTCTCTTTCATTTTCACAGCCTTTGTTCTCTTTCATTTTCTATCGCTCTTGTGTCTGAAACTGCATATCTTTCCCCTTATTACCTGTACCAGCACTGCTTATGTACTGTAAAACCATAAGAAGATGAAAAGGCCCCTTTTTTTCTCCAGAGCAGATTTGGTACTCCGTCAGCATAATTAACAGTTCACACACTTTGAGGCTGCAGGTTTGAGAACATGATCCTGTGTGCTGATCAGAGAGGCTTAAACAGTGTTCTTTCCATGCACAACATCATATTTTGAGTTAAAGACTTTGTCAGGATTAGCTAGAAGTCAGAAGGATTGGATTTAAGCTACAGTAATGAACAGACAAATAGATAGTAGGGGTGTAAGAAACCATCAATACACTTATGTTTGGTGATACTGTATTAATTCTCAAAAACACAGAACCAATTTTTAGTAAAGCCAATCTCGGCCAATATAACTGTATTTAAAAGGTTGTGGAGGTGAGCTTTATTTTAAAGCTAGAGTGAAGAGTTATCATATGAAACTAGACAGCCTAAGAAATCCATTGTTATCAACCATGTCATGTTGCTTGAGTATAAGAGCAATGTCGCAGGATTTTCTACCTGTTTAGTACAAAGTAAGTAAATCATAGAGTGCTGTCTAGACCGATTCTATATAGAAATTGTCTTGAGAGAACTTTTTTTTATAATTTCGCTTGTTTGAATAACATTAATTGAATTCATATTTGTGACATCACAACTGTGCAGAAATCCGGACGGCTCATTTAAAGGGAAGTTTGGGGTCCCCTGCTAAATCTGCTGCCCCCATGACCCGACCCCGGATAAGCGGTTGAAGATGAGATGAGAGATGGAATGATTTCTATATATTGTATACTTTCACAGTATTACTAAAGCACCACAACCTGCTTTTTAATTTAAAAAAATATACATGGTAATCTTGTTTTTACCAATACGGGACTTTTGATAAAGTACGTTTGGGAATATGTATTCAAGACGGACTTTCTAAGTGTGTAATTCCAACAACAAGTTCACCCCTTCTAGCACCTTTTGCACTCATGTTGACAGTATCACAGAGAAGAACCCACTGCTGAATTTCACCCATTCTGATGGTTTTGTATTAATAATATGAATACTGAGCACTAAATCTGCAAAAGAGCACGTACTGCACTGCTGACCTGCTGTAGTTAAAATTCGGAATCTCTATGGAGATTCATAATCCAACCAAAATATTCAGCACTCATCTAAAAATAAATGTGCTTCTCATGATGTCGAGAACAAAAAACACACAAAAAAAACACAGCCTGATAAAACCAGAACAGGATCCAGGAAAATGTCTTGCCATTTCCCCAGTTATTAGAAGAGTTTGAACACGAGATGGTAATTGCCAGATAACCTTTTTACTGCTAAATGAAAGTTATGTCGACACATTTGGGCTCTCTCCTCCCTCTCCTCTTTGCCATGCACCCACCGTTCTTCTTGTAGAAGTGGACCTCGGCCTGGTACTCCTCTCGGCCCTCCAGAGCCTTCTCCATCTGCTGGGCAACGTGCTCACAGGTGTCGGCCCCGTACAGGAAGCGGCAGCTGCAGTTCTTCTGCATCACCTCAGTTCTTGTGAAGCCCGTCAGTTCGCAGAAGCCGTCTGAGCAGTAGACGATGGGGTAGCCGCGGTGGCCCTGGGCGTTACCCAACAAGAAATTACTGTCTGTGAGAAAGACATGAAAAGGTGTGGAAGTGAAAAGAAGTGGCCGACCATCAAATATGTCACAAATAAGTTACAAAATTATGTTTTGGTCCGTGTAGCTCTTTGAACTTCTATCAAAGCTTTAGTTCAACACTAGCTTTCAAGTTCAAAGTAAACATGAATCAGGTGTTGGTGTAGATTTGATTTGAGTCAAAATTAATTTCTCTGAGCTGTCATCTTGTGATTTCAGGACTACTTATGGGGATGGTTGAAGGGAAATGCAGACCTGAGCTGCAAAATATGAAAACAGCTGACTGCAGCTTAAGAAAAGAGGCACAGAGGTCAGTGATTGACTAAACCTTCACCTTCACATAAGAATGAGTTTATTCATATCAACACATCATGTAGTTGGATGTTAATATTGCAGGAGAGATAACCCTTTACTAGCCACATGTGAGAGCTAACAGTCATGAAGGAAATGTGAGTGTGGCGTTAAAGTGATTGTTTATTTATAGTTACAGTTTAAAGTACAGTTATATGTAAAGTAAACTGCTTGATTCATCTTTGGATGCATGTCAGAAAGAAAATGTAGACTACAACATTAAGGTACATTAAGTGCAGTTAACTAAACTCAACTATCACTACGTTGTCTTTCAGGATTCATTATTATTTCTATAAATTACTCTTATATATATATATATATATATATATATATATATATTTTTAAACTATATTATGATTTGATTATACAGCTTATGGAAATGGTTTAATATCAAATCTTTATACAGGCCAGTAACCTTTGTCACTGCACATCCATGATGGATTTAAGCTAATTTCAAAATCCAATAAAACATTGGCATATTGTCCTTGGCTCTTATGTTCCTCCACCTGTTCGTTGCATGTTCATCTCAAGGTACTGAAATTAGATGGAAAAATGCAGTGTGCCTCCATGACCTGATGAAAATCCACCAGATCCACTCATCTGCAATCCAATTAAAGTTGTGCAATATGAAGTCTGGTGTGAAGGATTGAGGATCATATGATGTGGATATACTGCACGCCACCTGTGCTGTTCATTCAGCACCAGAACATCTTTTCCTCTTCTTGTCATTCTTTCAGCACCGCGGACAGTTCTCCGGCAGCAGCAGGCCTGTACCATATGCTGTTTTCTAACGCTTTTCTGCACACTTATTTATCACATATCACACATATTTATCAATCCTGTTAAAAGGTATAGTTTGACATCACACTTTTTCCTGGGCTGCTGGACACATGTGACCTTGTTAAGGTGAAGGAAGTTCTTTCTGCAGCGTTATTAAGTGTGCATACTCAGTGGTGCTAAAACAAGATAAAAAATAATTGAGGGACTTCCACTTAATTCATTTTGCAGTATTTGATGAATGGACCAGACACAATAACAGCCTGACACTAGCCAGCAGCTTGTGATTGTTTTTGTTTGTCACTCTGCTCAAGTCTGCATTCATGTGAACACTTTTGGTGACAAATATTCCCTTTTTTACTGTAGAAGCACCTCATGGAGTACTTGTCACACTTGCATATATATATATATATACACATACATACTGTATATATATAAATATATATATATATATATATATATATATATATATATATATATATATATATATATATATATATACACACACACATACATGCTGTATATATATATATATATATATATATATATATATATACTGTATATATATATATATATATATCAACACACATTTCACAGTTACTGACACACAGTTTTCCGGCTTCTTAACTGAAAATATCAGAGTCCAGTTTTTTTCTGGAAGCCAAGGAGAGAGGCATCACACATACGGTCTGAATTCTCCTGATTCCACAGAGAGCGAGCCTAAGGAGGAGGAGTATTAGGCAGTTGCTACAGCGCTTTCCACAATCTAGCACTTTAATTGGCCAGACTGAGCAGAAAGCAGTCCGTAGGGGATGTCTTTTGTGAGAAGTGACAACCTTTCTTGGGTGTGCAGTGAGCAGCAACTAAACTGTCACTGTGGAATTATAAAATGAGACAGGCATTAGTCGGATCCATCAACAGGCAGAAGAGGCTTTATGCCTATGCCATGCTACTGTTGCAGTTACACAGACATCAACATGGAGATATTTCTGTTCTATGCATTTGCTGCAGATCTTTGTGTCGTGTAAAGAGACTGATAACTGTTTTTTTTTTTTTATCACAAGTAAGCTTTTATGTAACTCTGAAGACAAACTGCTCTCGAACTCTTCAAAAAAAAAAAAAACCCTAGAAACAATGGTTGAACACGATGCGTTAGCCTACTCTGTTGAAAAATAAAAAATAAACTGCCCTCTTTTTCATGTTCTATAAATTTCTGACACCCCAACTCAGTGAGCCAGCAAGTGCAAGAGAGCAACCGCATTCATCTCTGGTTTATGTAATGTTACCCAAGAATAAGTTCGTCTCTACTCAGCATCCCTAAATCAGTCCTTCAAATAGGTCAAGGACAGGTGTAGTCGTAAATCACTTTGTAAGACTGTATTTAAACCGATGAGCCACAATGGGGGGGAAAAAAATGCTGCGTTTGGATGAATGAAAACTGTGCAGCCTCACATTGTGGATAAGATTAGTCATTGAAGTTATCTGCATGATTCAGAGTCGTTTCATTCAAGCTGGAAAACTCAGAGGTCTTCTTCAAATGATTCATGTAAAATACATTTGAAACAATAGTTTAACATTTATTTGTCTGTCTTGCCAAGAGTTAGACAAGAAGATTTCTATTGTTTTCACAGTATTACTTTCTATATTTCCAGATCCAGTTTTCCAGTTTCTTCTGTTGTGTCTTCATGTGTTTCGGATGACCTGACTCCTGCTTCATCATTAATATGATTCTTAATATTTTTATATGAACAAAAATTGCACCAACATAACAGTGAATTGTTGTTTGAACAAACAATACATATACAATTTAATCAGTGAGAGGCTTTAGAAAAGAAGGTAAACATTTTTTGATACATTTAAACAGTGGCAACTGGCTGTTTCTAGCCTCGTGAGACCATCATGACCTAGCAAACTCCATTGTATTTTACTCGCAGATCAGTTTGGTAACGTGAGACGGGGAAAATTTAGAGCCGTTTGCCAAGCGCACGTCTATCAGCATTGATTTTGAGGTGGGTTTACGTGTGACGCAATACATGTGATACAAGTGATCTAGACCAAGCCCCCACCACAGCGTATTCCTGGGTCATCCAATTTAGAAGTTCCCAAAACTGTAGTTCTCCAAGCGGCCACTAGGAGTAGTTTGCACAATAGAGCAGTTTCTCATTGACCCCCATGTTAAATAGACTGTTTTCACAGCATTATTAAACCTATTTAAGGCCTGGTACTAAAAAACATTCTAGTCTGTATGTTTGGGTCATATCTCCATGACAACACTTAGGGAGAGAATTTCTTGGAACAGGCTAGTTTTCATTTTTTTGGAGATTAAAGTTTATGAATAATTAAGGGCGCGGCCTCTTGAGTGACAGCTAGCCGCTGGCCCTCACTTCTCCTTGGAGGTATACGTCCAGATGCACGCATCTCCCTCCCCCAATGTCACAAACAAGAAAGGAAATGAGGCGGAGTCTAAGTCTGATAAGATGGCGACTCCCTTAGGCGAGGACAATTGGATCAGGATGAGAGAACGGACCCCGACGGAGAGGCGACATCCATTTTTTATAAAGTCTGATCTAGACACAATTTCTGACAGTGGTAGCCCAAATTCTGTTAGCCGCTCGCTAACGTTTTTTTCACTTGGATCCGTCTGTTGGAATATGGACCGGGCACCTGAAATTGTGCATTTTATCCATGGATTTGCGTTACACAAACGGCAAATATCCTTTACTGACAAGTTGTTTACTTTCTGAGCTTTGCCTCGACGCTCTGTTAGTACTTCATACACTTTGTTGATCTGATTGGTTGATTTAGCCCGATAGACAGATGGTTTATCCAATCAGACACCAGTATATTCGCCCCTCCCGAAAAGATCTCCAATCGAGAGTTCCCAGATGGATATGCAGAGCAAATGCAAATCATGTGAATCCATTCATCTGGTGGAGTCAGGTTGAGCTGTTTCCCCTTGTTTCCAGTCTTTATGCTAAGTTAATCTAACTTACTGCTCGCTCCAGTCACATATTTAATGTACAAACATGACAGTGGTGTCAAACTGCTCATCTAACTGGGAACTGTATGGAACTGTTCCTTTAAGCTACTGATGCATGCTGTGCTGTTTCTTGGTGGATCATTTCATACAAATGCATACTTTTCTCTTCTTTACGAACTTCGCATGCAAGCAATCCTGCGCCGACATGAACCCCCTTGCTTGATAAACAGTTTCTGTGAGTGTGAGATTGTGACAATGCCTCAATTCTTAGGCTGTAATCCTCTCGGGGATATTGCTTTGAGTGGCCGCTCCGCTGTGCCGGCTTCCTTAATTACACATCTGTGCTGACTTGCTACAACTGTAATCTGACATGATGACGCTACATGCTACTGCTGACAGCAAGCAGAGTGCATCGTGTCCATGTCGCCCAAGTTCCTCAGTGTATATGAGACAGATGAAGCCCATGAGGCTTGGCCACTGCCTCACCAGCTAATTACCAACCAGCAGCCTGTAATTAGTTATTGGGGCAGATGGGTGAGAGTGCAAGGAGAGGTGGACTTGCACGGGAAAAGGTCACTGGTCTTATAAAGAAGCATGAGGAAATCATTAATCACCTGAAGTATATTTTGACATCAGTGATTAATAAGACCATTATTCAACAGTATCACATGACAATTCAGAGCTTGTTTGACAAAAGGATCTGCACTGTTGGGATCTGAATCCTGAAAAAGCTAAAAGGACTGCCTCTATTCTGAGAATGGTGCGAAGGGCTTTACAAAGCCTCACACCCACTCACACCTACATGGATGGAGCAGGAGCTCCCACCTAAGGTGCAGACCTGCACATCAGGAGCAGATTTAGATTTCAGTGTCTTACTCAAAAACATATATTTAGGAGGAGTCGGGTATCGAACCAATGCTGCGATTGCTGAGTGATTTCTCAATGCCTAGAGCAAACTTAGCACCTGTAAAACTAAATTCCAGGAGCTTCAAAGGAAGCAGCAGAGAATGAAAGAACACAATAGCTTCGGCTATCCACTGGCTTCTGTCTGCTGCGTTTTTGCCTTTCCCAGCTGCCTATTAAGACCCGTTCATCAGTTGGGTAACAATGAGCTCCGTAAGGTTCAGTCTTCCTGTCTCCCCTTTTTGGTTCTTCAGTCACCTTTTAACGGAAAAGTGTTTAGGGGGGAAATTAAACCAGGTTCTTATCTCTTTCTGCAGCTGCCCTGTGGTAACGCTACCCCGCAGGGCAACGCTGCTGTCACTGTGAAAATGCTGCCGGGGAGGTTGTGTAAAGAAGCTAGGGGGAGTGGGGATATTTGTATAGAACAGGCGTGTATGCTATAACACACACACAACAGGCACATACAGTGGTGGTGCAAGTAGAAAGCTGGAAGGTTGAGGTTTTCACCTGTGTGACAAAAAACATCTGCCCTGCTGAAAGCAGAGGCGCTGCTCTTTGATGTGACCCTGACCTTTGAGAAGTCCCCTTGAGGAATTAATACATAAACAATCATAAACATATGGACACATCACACAGAATTAATGTACAGTACAAACACAGGCCCTCAAACCCACACATGAACACAGATCCTTGGGGAACAGGAACGCTGACATTGCCACGAGTCAAACACTGTGCTGTGCAGTGTCAAAGGTTACTTCCTTAAGCTGTTCTGACGTTCGACTTATAGAGTGGGGTGGGGAGTCTATGAAGCTACACACCGGTGACTGCTCAGTCTAGCATCTGTCAAATTAAAACCAATTAAAATTTCTTTCAGTTTTATAGTATTCCTAAAGGTTGAACACGCTCCAATCAATATTCACTCAGAGCCACAAACACTGAAAAATTACACTGAAACTCCATGAACATTTGGAATAAGCTGAACAAAAGATAATGACTTGGAGGGCTTTTAAAACCAGAATGCTCTTTTATTTGTGCCAGAGAGTGGTTGCAATTTGCATAAAGGCAGAGGGTGGTCTTGTTTTTCCATAGAGGAAGAAATCTGAGTAATTAGATGTAAAATCTGCAAAATAAACAAATGCAATAGGATAATGATGTTTACATAAATAATTGTCTGATGTACTTTATTGTAAATAGCAGACTGTGCAAGGGCGATGTTGGAGTGACACATTAGTGTCGTGGACGCTCAGTCAGCAGACCTGCTTTTTTGTTTTGCTGATCTAAAAACATTTGACTGATGTGACTGAAATAGCGAGACAGGCAACATGTTTTACGCTGCAAAGGTTTGTTTTATATTGTATGTGTAAATGCATTGTATTATTGGTACATTTTGTTTTAATGAGTTAGGAAAGTTATACTGAATACTGAACATTGCAGAAAATTGTATTTCTCAGCTTCTCAAAATGAATGGTGGTACACTTTTATGCAGGTAAATAATGACGCCTGCATGAATCATTTGCTATAGATTGTACTTATTGTAAACAACAGTCTAGACTTCATATTGTTTATTGCACATTACTGCAAAAGGTTTGTTTTCATATTTAGGTATAATTACATTTTGTTATCAAATTTCTTTCTTATGAAAAAATTTATAAGATAATCATGTCAGAGTATTTACATAACATGGTTTAATTCATTCTTGATATGGCTTTACATCTGTGGTTTTGCAGTGCCATACTGTATGTTTGACTGGTAACACATCTACAGTACGTCTTGCACCTGGAGGAATTTCAGTTTAAAAGAAGCGCTAACACAGTATTTAGAGGTATCCTCCACATCCGTTTTTAAGACATAATCTCTGCTTTAAATTATTATTTTTCTGATATTGTTTTTACACACAAAAGCTAAAATGTTTGTGTATGTTGGCTTCCAAACTATTGTTGTGACGTCATAAATCACGCTTGTACATATATACGCCTGAATCTCAGAGAAACGTCCCCCCCCCAATAGATAAATGTAAAAAATTGTCTTCTGATGTCAAATATATGGATCTGCAGAGTGAAGCTCAAACATCCAAGTGAAGCAACACGAAGCAAGAGGAACTGTATATCCAGACCCAAATTGTGTTCAAGTCAAAGTTGGAAACCACCTTGAGCTGCAGCAGGTTGAAAGCAGTTCAAGTTGACACTGAAAAGCGTTCACAGCTGCGCTACCCACAATGCCACTTGTCTTAAGATGCGCATTTCCGAGAGACAAGAGACCAGATGGATTTGAAAAGTCCTTGATTGGAAAGCA
The DNA here is from genome assembly GCF_963691815.1 of Echiichthys vipera. NCBI lineage: Eukaryota > Metazoa > Chordata > Actinopteri > Perciformes > Trachinidae > Echiichthys > Echiichthys vipera. Next base: position 11,110,572 of record NC_139843.1, on the reverse strand, counting down.
ACTTCAAGTGTTTTCTCTTTAGCGGACCATCTTTTCTAAAGACCAAAGTGTTCAAGCATCATCCATGTCAAGTGGTGGGGACCCTGTCGCCCCGGCAACAGGAAGGGAGCTATTTTGAGCCGCGGGCACTCTGCCACTCCTCTAGGAGCCACGGAGAATGGCTTCGAAGTGGCATAAACTGGCTTGTAGTCCTAAAGAGTTGCATCCTGCTGCTACTAACACTTTTTTATCTCGGCCATTATTAAGTCATTTATCCACAAGCATGCATAAAAAAGAATAAACACTCTGCTACACTGACGTAAAGCAGATATAAAGTGGTCGCCATGAATACTAAAATTATGAAATAGTTCGTAGCAGTGTAAACTTGATGTCATAAAGTGTTGGATCTGGGCACAGCTGTCCTGTCCAGAGCTTCATAGTGCTGTAGGGCAGTTACTGTGAGGGCTGAAATACCACAACATGTGAGAGAGCATTAGCCCTTAGACACTTCAGGGCTCTACATTTCTTGACGTTACTGTCAAGGACATGACAAAAGAGAAAATGGCAGATCAAGAAGGTTTTTCTTGTGCGTTTAAAGGACTTGATGAATAAATATTATATATTATTCTAGGACTGAATGGCTTCTGTTGTTTGTTTTGTTATTGCACATTAGAAAAGACATTGAGCCCTAAAGGGGAACATTGTCTTCTCTCCACTGGGAGGTCAGAGATGAAGTTCAACCAGAGAGCAGCCCTGTGGAGTCACAATGTTTAGCTCAAGGACTCTTCAGCAGGGCAGAAGGCTGCACGGAGGCATGGAGGCTGCACCACCCACCACTGTCACCTCTAGATTCAATATTTGTATCTTCTCATCCCACAAACCTCTCAATGAGAAACGTGTCAGTGTGCATTAAGCTCTTGAGAGATCCTCCAACACCTCATTAGAATTGCCTGTCTCACAACTGAAAGCAATAATTGCATACCCTACACATCAATTACCCAGGAATGTCACCCACATCACTGTGTGTATTTCCCCAAAGTAGAGGTGAGACCCAGCTCGGAGAATATAACTGCGAGCCAGCCGATCACTCAGGCAGCTACAACCAGAGAGAGGGCAGGCTGAATCGACAGGCGAACAAAACACAGACATCCCCACGGTATTTGTTTACAGTGAGCCACAACCTCCCCTGAGGTGGCACAAGGTACAAAACAAGAGACACAAGTCAAGCAGAAATGGCTGTGATGACTAATAGCTGCAGTGGTTAGTTTGGAGCCAACTGTGTGAAACAAATGCGAAAAGACGACATGATTTCTGAAGGTCAATTTTCTTTTAGTGAAAAAGCGAAAAACTCTACTTCCCAATGCAACCACCAGCAGGTGTTGCTTTAGTCAGGCAGTGTTGTGGTCTTTTTGCTTCAGATGCAGAGCACCAGAGACTGACCTGAGAAAAGGTCGATCATATTCAAGTTCAAGCAGGAATTTATTTTCCTCCAATGGCTCTCTTGCTGAGAAATCACTTTTTTTAAAACATTTTTTTGCCTTTATTAGGTAGGGTAGGAGGAGACACAACATATGTCCCTAGCCAAACTCAAAACAGGGACTTTGCCGTTACGTGCAGAGCAAATTAACCCCCAATTTTACTCATTCTGAGACAACAACAGTAAGTTGTGTGGAAACAATACAACTACCAAAACAGCTCAGCCTCAGAGTGTTGTTATTATACTTACGGGTGCCATCGAAGCGTGTAGCGATTGTGTCCAGAAAGGTGTTCTGTGGGGCCAGGAGGCCCTTCATCACTGGCATCTTGACCCAGATGTGGGGCGGCCAACAGCTGGCTGGAGGTCACACCATCCCAGAGGCAAGACAGGTGGCTTCCAGGGGCTCTCCAGCGCTGGCGCCAGTCACGGGGAAACACATTTACAGTAAAAGCGGTCACCCTTCTCCAAGCGATGCCTCTACCAAAGACAATAGTGCAGCCTGGGAAGACTAAAATAGCTCACTCCAACTATGAGTTCATGTGTGAGTGGCCTGGATAAGTAGAAATCTAGAGTAGCAATCACCTGCAGCTGCCCGGTCAGCAAGGAGAGATCAAGTCCAGGTGACTCTGAGATCCAAAGAGCTTCAGATCAGCCAACCCAGCTGTTGCTTGTTGGCACCTTTCAGCTGGAGAGCTCATTTCTGCAGCGACACAGAGGAAGTTATCCTTAAAGTCCACTGCACTTTCCATCCAGAGGAGGACCGAGAATCTGCAAGACAACAATGCATGCGTCTACACCTCTTGCGTCCCTCAGCTCAGCGCATTGTCAGGATGTGTGGCAGAGTAGTTGCATCTTCTTGAGCTATCTCTCTCATTCTCTCTCACTACTGCTCCCATCCACTCCTGTGATACCCCAGCCAATGAGACGATAGCATCCTCTGTGGGGACCTGTTTTCATCTGTGGTAGGGGTAGAGAGAGAGAGAGAGAGAGAGAGAGAGAGAGAGAGAGAGAGAGAGAGAGAGAGAGAGAGAGAGAGAGAGAGAGAGAGAGAGAGAGAGAGGGAGGGAGGGAAGGAGGGAGGATGCTTTTGGAGCAGCTGACAGTACCATTACAACCCATAGTGCTACTATCAGCACATGGCTTTTGTGTGCATGTCTGAAAATCAAAGAAAGATGGATTACCTACATGTTGTTCCATACAGGCTATTGTATTCAGTTGGACTGTGTGCTTTTGTGCTGTTTTGTCATGGTAGTCGGACTCACGGGACATGGTGACTGTGTGCATGTGTGTGTGGAGGGGGATGAAATAGTCTTTTTAAATACTATACATATTTACTTCACTATGTGAAGGAGCTGCATGGCGACCGCAGCCCTAAAAATATCCCTAGAGTATTGTTGTGTCTTCTGGATGAAGCTGGTCACTGTTGCCATCCCAGCGCTGACAGTATCCTCATGAGAGAATTAAGGCTCTGGGATAAACGCAGCTAAGAGCGGATTAAAAGGATAAGCCTGGAGATGTTTTTCATGACGACTTGATGCTAAACACATCAAAGTTAAGTCACGTCTTAACTCACTTTGACCCAAGCAAACAGCTTAGCTGACCAGGGGAATACCTCTAGATAGTGACAGGAACTATCGTTTATCATATGGTGTCCATTTTTAATGTGTGTTGTCAACAGTGATGCCATTAGATTTTAAAGTAGTCAGAAGAAAGATGATCCTTCTTTTAATTTAATGAATGTAACGGTCTTTAAATATTAATCATTGTAAACTACGTTAGATAATTAGGGGATGCCTTTTGGAATGAGTAACCGTGGTTCATGTGTTGATTGAAAGCAGGCCAGCACAGGTTTAGATGCGTTACTCTTATAATGAAATATGTAGAAGAAATGTTTATTCTGGTCATTTTAAAGAGGGCAGGGGTCTGAATTTTACTGAATTGTGAGGGGGAATGTTTTTTTTTTGTCACTGTGATTTATGTGGAGCTCCAGGATGGATCCAACAATGGCGCTAAGGTTGTATAGATTTATCCAGAAGCTAGAATCCCTACCGGCGACAATATATCATTTTGAAGCTTTTTATGTTACACCTTTCAACTCAACTCCAAATTAGTATGACAGTTTTCAGTGGTGATTTAGGAAGATATAATGTAAAGGTGGATAGTTGGATATTTCTATACCTGATAAATAATACAAATGTAAAACAAACCACACTTTATTTCCTAGTCCATGCACAAAGTGTAGCTTTATGTAAATTGTGTGTCAAGTGAACAAAAAATGGATGAGAAAGGAGATAGAAATATACAAGTTTCTTGCGGGGGCGTCAGTAATCTGGGAGAAGTTGACCAGATTCAACAGCTGTGTGGGCGTTTCCTCAAGCCAGAAATGAAATTTGTAATCTTCAGTGGCAAAATAAGTTTTGTTTTGGTCTGTTTGACAGCAACTGCAGATCTCTGAAATGAAAATAACCAGGTCAAGGAAGTGGTGAATGATAATGGCCGTGGTTTAATACTGTGTTTTCAAAAAAATGCTGTGAGAAAAACACATTCTGATCACTTCAGCGTCTGATCAGCAATTGGATGTCATTGATATGCTCTCAGTCAGGAAATGGTGGAAAGAAAAATGTTATTAAAAATGCACAATTACCCTCATCCAGCTGGCAACAGGTGAGCTTCATTTGAAGAAAAGGGGGAAAACACAACTAGTGAAAGTAAAAGACTGGCTCTCAGACTGTAAGAAAGCATTGTTCCACCTCTAGGATCCTATTCAAGCCCTGGCAGCCCATCACCGCTTTCTATTTTTAATGACTTCTCATTGCCCTTTCTTCTTGTAGTTCATCCATCTCTACTTCTTGCTAATAAAGAGGCTAATCCATTAAACATGTTCACTACCTACTAGTCTAATACGACACACAGACAGCCAGGTGAAATATTATACCAAATACATTTCCCAGAGTTCTCAGCACTGCTGGCCTCTACCCAGACGTTGTTGGTGAACTTTAGAGATTTCACTCCATTTAAATGGCTAGATTCAAATAATATTATACTCTTGTTTACCATTTTAGACTTCATTGAAAATCTACAACCCTAATCCCGATTTAAGAAGGATAAACTCCGGCATCATTCACTCGACATGCAACATCCCCGCTCTCAATTACATACATGCTCCTTCCCTCAGCAAACCCATTGAGAAATCAAGCCTGTCATTCTCAAACCTCGGCTGTTTACACTGAATTGACTTGTGACTGAGCAGATGTGCTTAGAAGCTCTGTATGTGTGTTTGTGTGTGTGTGTGTAAATCCTCAATGCACGTGACAGACACACCATCTCAGTAAACACCAACCAGAGAAAGGGGACAATCTGTAATGAATAAACGAAAACATGGTGAAAGACTAGATTAAAAAAAACTGGAATCCTGCTTTATTCACCATTCTTCAATGGAGGTAATATTATTTTCATGTGACTCCTGTTTTGGTCTGATCACACTATGAAGCCAAAATAAAGTATGAGCAGTGTCAAATCTCTGCTGAAATGGGACGTTACTAAAAATATTAGCCCACTTTGTGAATGGAGAGACCTGCGGGAGAGAGGCGTGCCGTGCGACAACACACGAGAGTAAGAGGGGCAACTGTGGCGTGGGCTGGTTTAGTATTCTGCTGCTCACTTTCATAAACTTAAATGATGATGCTGGAGTTGGACAATACTATAAGGATTTACTCTCTCTCATCTGCCCGTAACAATGACCTCTCTACTGCATTTACACTTCTGAAATCTGCTATTCCTCTTTAGCCTGTGGTTTGATTTATTCTTGTACAATGAGAGGGCAGTGGTTCAGATGAAGGCACAAACAGTCAGAGTTATGACAAAGACTCTACAAAGAAAATGTAGACAGCACAGCATGAATAACAGCTGTTGTACAACTCTTGCATATATGAATATCACCCCCTAGTGGTGACTGAAGACATAAGTCCTGTAAATGCAGGCAGACACAACAAGCTGACCCTGTAAGCTGCCTGCTGTTATGACAATGATCAGGTACAGTCTACACCACCATTTCTCTCCTTATCTGATCTCTGTATTGTACCAACTGTCAGTTTCATAGGTTTTTTGGTTTCTTCTAGAACATGTTTACATGCTTTAATGTTCGAAAAACATAATTTTTCTCCTACTGTCTGTCTGAATATACCTGTATTCACCTTCTGTCTGAAACACTTTTAGTCTTTAGTGTTCATGTTTTAGTGCCTGCCTCTTTAAGCCCCCCTGTCCCAAAAAACATCCAGTTTGCTCTGATTGGTCAGCGCTTCTGCATCTGCACCTTCGTTACAGCCGGGGAATGACGTAGCAGGACGTTCTACCTATATACACAGTAGTATAGTTGTGAAATCTCAGCCGTACAGAAGTCCTGACGGCTCGTTTAAAGGCACAGTTTCTTAATATGGGCTGTGAGCATTTCTCTGTGGATTGAGCATTTTGAAACTTTTACTTTCAGTATTTATATAGTGCCACGACCTGCTTTATACAGGCAAACAGGAGGCGATCTTGCTGGGATTGATAACAGTTCTGGAGACAAGTGTCAAAAGTAGGAAAAAAAATTAAAAACTGCAGTAACAAGAAATTATGTATCATGATTAACTAACGCTACAAATGTTACAGTTACCTTTACCAACACATCAGTGTGTCCCAACAGTGTGTGACTGCTGTCCAGAGGATACCAAAGGGGCAACTACTGCTTTTGGGTCCAGAATTTTCTAAATAAAGCACAAACAGTTGTTTATGTGAAAACTCTAATTTTACTTTTACTCCCTCAATTTGATTTGTCACGTACAGATCACAACTTCTTCCAGAATTGAACTTGTGCAAACAGGGCTAAGAGGGTTTAGGATGCTTTTCTCTGTTGCATTTCAGCCCCACTCCATGATTTAGGTATACAACAGGGATTTATTTTTTAGCTAAAACTCTCACCAAATGTTGCTTTACTCTTCACAGGTGACTGCACTTATGGGACAATGTGGATGTGGTGGTGCCACAACATTCAATTACACCAGATGGCATCAACTGAAGGGATCATATTTATTAAAAATTAGTTTTCTAGATGTTATTTTGCTTTTTCTTCAGATGCCATAGAAACCATTAAACTGTAAAGAGATGAGACTAGTGATGATAAAGTGATAAAATAATCAGATAAGATAAAAAGATGAATTTATGTAGCAGTTCTCATGGGAGCCGGATGAGATCCTGAAATATTCCATGAACAAAACTGTAACAGTTTAACACTTCTCTTTAATAAAATCATAAATACGGTCGAGAAAATAAATCAGTCAAATGAACATTTTTAATTGTCAAAAATGAATGATGTTGTGTTTTTGTATTTAAGAGTTCCCAAAGGCACAATTCATTATAACAAATCATTCAGTCAGCGCTCACCGCTGTCAGAGTCCACAAGCTTTGTCTCCTTCTCCACAACAAAGGGAGGTTTCAGGAGACGGTTTTTCCCAAGAGGAAGTCGGCGTACTCTTTCCTGCGTAGCACTCGGTGCATTTTGAAGGTGTTGGGTGAGGTGTTTGAAAAGGTCATCATGTGTTTGCGTAGATCCTTGAACGCACCGTTCGCCACCAGCTGCACCCTCATGGGTCCGATGCTGCCTTTGATACGGAAGGACTTGTAGACAGCTGAGTCCTGCTGGAGACAGATGTCCAACTGGAGGGAAAAGAGAGGAGACGGAAAAAAGAATAAACATCTATTTCATGATAAGGAAAACAAATTGCTGATTGCTAGATTTGTCTCACCTTGTATCGCTGTTCCTCTGTGAGGTTTCTCACACCTTTCAGCTCTATAAAGACCTGGTAATGAGGGTCCGAGACGCCTATAGAATCTCCTAAAACACCACAGTAACGTAGGCTTCATTATAGTGCAAACTGAACTTGACTAACCACTCAGACGACTTCACAAATGTCTGATCCCAAATTCTGCTTTGACTGAGGGGTATAAGCAAGGTGTCTTACCCATGATGCCACTCTCAGCGCAGCAGTAGTCAACCAGCTGGGCGCCCGGCCACTGAGCAACAGCTTTCTTCAGAGCGTCAAGGAACAACACCTCAGACACTTTCTCCCCTCGGACGTTCAACATCTGACCCCGTCTGACAGAAAGCAGAGAGGAGAACATATGTAGCTGTGGTATATTTTGAAAAGTGATACTTAAGATTCTGGTTCTCAGCCATAGTCACTTAGTTAGATTGTGTGTGTGACTTAGGTGTTAGGAACTAACTAAACTAACAAACTGACTGACCAATTGAGGAAGCTGGAGACCAGCACCTCCTGTGTTCATTTTCGTTAATGGAGTCTGGTGGCTTTGACTAGATCATAGATACGGCTTCAGATGACATGGTACTTTAAAGTTACTTTGAGTGGGGTACACTTAAACTGATTAGGGGTGTGAATTGAGAACCGGTTCCAGTTGAGAACAAATTGTGATTGGAGTTGGTACCATAAGCTTCTGAGCTTATCAATCCCAAAACCTGTATAAACCGACTTTTCTTTAACACGGAAAAAACTGATCAGGAATCAGTAAGGGGATCAATAAAGAATCAGACTGATAAGCAGAAATATTAACTGGTATCAATAAAATCATATCAATTCCCATCCCTAAAATTCACATTCATGTTTTCTTATATAAAAGGTGGCTAAAGGAGCTGTCCACGTCCACAGCAGTACACTGCATGTCTGTCCGCTTCTCCAAACTGGAGGCGGGCCGACTGCCATCTACTGTCAAATTAGAATAATACCCTGACTATGGATAAGTACCTTATATAATCCTACTTAAAACAAACTGTCCCTTTAAAGATCTACACTGGAGGACTTAAAGTACATTACATGCAGCATGACATGATACGCAATATGCATGCACAGGAACAAAATGTACCTGTACTGAAACTCAACAATGGGACACTGGTTGTGGAATCCAACGACTTTCACAATATCTCCGATGCGATATCTGTAACACAGCAAAAAAGGGAAAAAAATCTCATTTTCTGTAGCCTGTATTTTTACAAATGAGCTCCCAGTTATACCTATAAGGACCTAAAATTGGCCTTTTTACTTCCTAAAAACCTAAAATTGCAAGAGTGCAGTTATCATCATTAGATGGGTTTCAGTTGTGCGTAAAACCAGACCTGAAGAGTCCTGAAGCGTTTGTGATAACGAGCTCATAATTTTGTCCCTCCTTCGCCTCCTCCATCAGCAGAGTGCGAGGCGTCTCCTCCTCCAGGCTGCTCTCCGGCAGGAACTCGCAGAACATTGAGCGAGGACACAGCATGTAGCGTCTGTTTGGCTCCTCGGGCCACAGGTTCACCCCTATTAGACCTGCAGGAGCCCGCGCATACAATTAGAGCTAATACCACTAACCACAGATGAGTTTCTTACTTGGAAACACAACCAGACTTTTGTCCACCCGACCACCAGAGTATTGAGAGCAGTTTTTCTGTCTGAGATCAGGTTCCTACCTTCAGTAGCAGCGTAGAAAGGCGAATAGAAAGGCACACCCTGGCAGTAGTTCTCCCTCAACATTTCCCCGTAGATCTGATTGGAGCCTGAATCCACTGCCAGCACCAGGTGGAGGTGAGGCCACAGCCGCTTGGCGATCCCATTGAAGCCACCCTGGAAGTGGGTCCGGAGCTGAGCGGCCCTCTCTGGGTCCGGCTTCATCAGAGCCTCGAGGCTGGACCTCACTTTGGGCTCCAGAGCCAAAGCGCTGCTGACCTTCCCTTGTTCAATGTCCTCTACAAGCTCCTGCCAGCGATCCTATGGGACAGAAAAGAGATGGGATAGAAATTACTTTTCTAATTCTCTCCCCATCTTACAAATGACCTGAGCTTTTCCATCAGTCAGTGGGAGACACTTACCTGACTCGAGATTTCGTCTCACTTAACTAGAAAACGTCCCGGTGGGATTCAAATCAGGCATGCATGAAGGAAACGCAAGTATTCAAGGACTTTTCCCCCAAAATCAAAAACAGAGTGCTGCTGTTGTATTATAAAATTATCTCTTGAAATATATCAGAGAAGTTTGGAACCTTTAATTTCCAGCATCATGCATCATATTATCCTGCTTTTATGTCTCTGATTTAGGGTTCATTTTGTCAGCTGTTTTTTAATTTAGTCTTAGTCCTGTGATACATCCTTTTAGTTTATTTTATTATATTTAGTTATTTAGTCTGAGCATTTTATTCTTAAATAAGTCCAAAAAAAACTGTATTGTATTATATATTTGTATTATTCATTTATTTCAGACTTGTAATCCAAAGATGAGAAAAAAAACAAACAAAAAAAAAACAACACATTGAGAAGAGAAAAAAGAAGAATTAACAATTTACACATACAGTCTGAAAAGGGGATGGAAGGAAGCAACGCTTATAAATTTCCAACCCCTCACCCAGCACCACCCAACCCAAAATAACATATTATAACAATACAATATATTGTAGTGGCACAAACAGACATACATGACAAACAAAACAGACATATAGACTAATAACTAATTTAGTGTAGTTTTAGTCATAAACTACATGAACATATTAGTCATTAGACTATATTATATTTCAGTTAATCTAGCCAAGCCAAAGCCAATAATGTCATTTTAGTAAAACTTATTTGAGATGAGATAAGATGTTATTATTATTATTTTATATTTAAAAAAAAAAAAGGTTGAATGATTAAGAGCGCAGCTTTGGACTGAGGGCTTCGGGGAAAAGACGACAAAATGGGATGAAAATAAAGAGAGTTTTTCCTTTGTCTTGCCTTTTTCCATCAAATAAATTGCATATTGAAATAATCACAGTCAGTGTTTAATGACGTCTGTGCCGTCTCGTCTTAGTCATGAAAGTAAAGGTTGCTGACGAACATTTCACATCACCGATTTCATTGACGATTGAAGGTAAAACTACTCGCACCGTGAAAAGAAGAGAATTGCATGATGCAAAAAAATCATAGAAGCAAAAGTAACACTGAGGGTGTTTTTCTTCTGTATACCAAGGCACGACATGAGCTATGCTGTACCTGTAAAGCACTGAAAGCATAGAAGACAGTGGAAGCAAAGTTGGACTCCAGTGTTCCCACACTGGGATCTTTGAGAGCGAACAGGAGGTGCAGGTAGAGGGTGTCCTTCTCACTGGGGACCTGAAAGGGAGGACAGAGGACAGCACAGTCCCTTAAAATCAGTTCAACATGGAAAATAATTCACACATTCTGAAGGAAAGTGAAGGACCAACAACCAGAAAAAAAATCGTGGGTGCAACAAGATAAAGAGGTGAAACTTGTGCCCGTCATCTTGTAAGTCGCACCTCAAAGGCGGGTGCTGGGGTGGTGTAGAGGTTGAGCATATGGCGTGAGGACGCTGGTGTGGAGGAGTTTGGTCCGATGGGAATACCGGCCTCAGATTGGCGAAAGGTAGGCGTGTAGAAGAACTTGGTGGTGCGCTGGAGGCTGTCGGTCGCAGGGAACGCTCTTGCCATGGCGTCCAAACACACAGTCACTCCCTGGTGGGAAAATATATTGCGGTTTCATATTACGCACAACTAAAAGCAAGGCTACACGTCGTTATCACAAAGCCTCACCTGCAGGAAGAACTCAGTGTTGGTGTCCTTGGTGCTGAGCAGCATGGCGCTCGCTCCTGACGTCCCAGAGGTCATTGCGAGTATCAGCGGCTTCTCAGCGATGATCACCTTCTCCCCTCCTGCCGCGATGCGTCCGATGAGCTCACGGTAGTGCTCGTATGTGGTGATGGGGTGGCGCTCTCGGAAGACATCAATGTCTGGAACATAACAGGCAGTTTGAATGTTGCTGCTTAGGGGTCAAAGCGGTCTTTATGACCCATTGCACTGGTATTATTTGGAAATCTTCAGTTCACTGATGGAGACCAGGACAAGAGCCAGTAAGCGGACCTGTGAGTTGAGATTATTTATCAAACATACCGGTCTCACTTCCTACACAGAAGCAACACAGTACCACAAAGCAAATGATAGTTTTGAATATGACCACTGATCATTTATTAACATCATTTTTAGTGTTTCTTTCTTGTCTGTCATAATATGTCTTCTCACTCATGCCCGGCTGATGCCATTTATTTTACAGTCCAAGGCCCCAGGACGAGCATGTTTTTTTTTTCTTGCAAATTGGATATTTTTTAATTTTGGAAAAAAAACAGGTGATCAGAAAACTGTGTAGGACCATTTTTTTCAATCATACTTAGATTAGTGGTTGTTTTTTTAACAGTTAAATTAACATTAATGATGTTAAGAAAATTACTGTACACACACACACACACACACACACACACACACACTTACATCACAGCCTGTCAGAGGACAAATCCGTGTCATTACAACACGAACACGTGTGCAGTTTGTTCTCGTGTTATACTAGCACCTCTTCATTAACCCCCTCTCTTGTCCTCGTCTTACCTTTTATTGAGTTGAAGTCATACTGTCTTCCATAACTTGTGTCTGCGTTTTTGTGCAGGCGCTTCAGCAGCGTCTCTTTCTGGACCTGCTTCACGTTCAGAGTGTCGGCTTCGAGTTTCTTCCTCTGCCGCCTGCCCAGCCAACCCACGCCCTTCACGGCCAGATACTGACCGAGCAGACTGCTCAACGTCCGGTCTCCACCTTTCATCTTCGAGCTCATGTCCCTCCAGAGGAGCGCCATCCCGACCACAGAGCACACACCGAGGGCGGCGGGCAGGGGAGGCGGCATCGCTGTGGACAAGAGCCGGGGTTACACAAGAAACGCATGAGGCGGGTGAGCCAACAGGGGGCGCTGTTTACGGGGAATAAACATGAATAAATAAATACTTAAATACACACATTTATGAAAATATACATAAATAAATAAATGCAGACATAAATAAATAAATACAAAAATAAATAAATGTATAAATACATGAATGATTATATACAGAAATTAATGAATAAATATATAAATAAATAAATGCTGAAATAAATGAATAAATAAATAAATGTATGGAGGTATACAGAAATGCAGGAATAAATAAATACAAAAATAAATAAATTCTAAAATAAATGAATAAATACATAAAAACTTGTATGGATATATACATAAATAAAGAAATGCGGTAATAAATAATACAGAAATAAAAAAATGTATAAATACATGTATGAATATATACAGGAATAAATAAATGCATGCGTATATTAATAAAAACGTAAATAAATAAATAAATTCTGAAATAAAAAACGCATAAATACATGTATAAATATATACAGGAATGAATAAATACACGCATATATTAATAAATAAATGCTGAAATAAATAATTAAATAAATAAATACATGAATTAATGGGACACAGAAATACATACATAAATAAATGTAGATGAACAAGAATGTAGAAGTCATTTTAAAGCATTTGTTTATTTGATTTAATAATTTATGCAACTATGTATGTATTCATTTATGTATTTCTATATTTATTTATTGAGTCATGGTTAGTCCTCCACAGCTGTTAGCCAACATCAGACCATTAAATGGTTTAGCCTACAGCTCCACTGCTGCTCCATCACACTACACACAAGTTAAAAACCCTTCCCATCGTTTCACCCATCCTCCTCCATCTCACTGAGGCCACTTACCCTGAGTTTGTCCAAAGATCGCGACAACAACCGATAAAACGGCAAAACAAAGTGGCAGGGCAACGCGAAACCAAGGGAACGCCATCCCCGGAAAACAATGAGGCCTGAGGTTTTAACTGTTCACATGAATAAACATGTTTATGTGACAACAGAGGAGCCTGGACTTTTGCTTTCGCAGCCGTTGGAGCTACTTCCGTGTTTTGGTCGCAGCCTGTTGCGCTGATTGGTTGACTCTGTGATGACGTAGGTTACACGCAACACGAATAATAAGAAATGTGGTTATGTAGCCAGGCTTCCAATTATTCATTTTTTTGTATTTATGTATTTACTTTATTTATTCTTTTATTTTTTCTTATTGTGTTTTAAAGTACTCTCTCTTCTTTAGTTTACTTATGGTGTCATAATGTAAGATTGTAATGTTCATTGGAAAGAAAAATACTACCATATATATATATATATTTTTTATTATTATTATTTATATATATATATATATTCATTTATATTTTTTTTTAATTTCATTTCATTTAAAAAAGTATGGTACCAAAATGTTTCTATAATCGTATATGTCACATGATGTTTGCAAGAATTTGCAAATAAAGTTGTGGAAAAACAACAACAAAAACCCCCAAACACAAAACAAAACTTTTTAGTTTTTCAGATTTTGCTGGTAATATTTTCAAAAAATCACAAATACATGGAATTAAATGGAAAGAGAATATACAATATATGTAATGTAATGTAATTAATAATGTAATAAAACCGTACACTTTTTTTTATATTCATCTTTATTCCAACTTTTAAGTTACAAAATGTTATTTTTATGTGCATTCAGTAGGTTAAAGGCATTTAGTCGAGCTTATGTTGCACTGGAAATATACAGTAATTATTTGCATAATTCAAATATTAGGTTTATGCTGTGATTATCAGAGCAGTAACATTAGGGGTCTTGTCCTGAGCTTGTAGTGAATCCCTGTTGCCTCTGGCTGCACATTAGTCCACAGAAACCCCTTCATCAGCTCCTCCCCTCCTCAGAAGAACCTGCACCATAATCAGAGAAAACACGCTGACACCTTTGATGTTGGGCTGCGCTGGAAATCAGAGGGAGATCTCACCCGTTTCATTTCCGCGGCGACAGCTGAGAACGAAAGAACACAGGGAAGTATGTGGCACACATGAAAGATGAACACACGATCAAGCTTTTTCTTTTTCTTTTTGGACTAACCTGTCCAATCGGAAGAGGGTAACACCAAAGGTCCATCAACAGACAGCTCAGCCAGCCATGACACCTCGGTCGGGTTGTCGACGAATAACTCCTGTGGTTCGTCCACACACAGCTCAATCTCTGCCAGCACAAACACAGAGATGCTCAATCTATCCTCCAATTTCCAGCCAAAATACCACAAGCAGAAAGTACTATTCAAGTCTTGTTTGCCCGATTAGCTTCTAAATTTTCTCTGTCAAAGTAGCATGTAGCAGCTCTTATTGTTCTCAGTAGTGTAGTGATTTTATATCTTCATTATAACTTATTGTTTTCCAAGAAGTGGAACAGAGTATACAATGGAAAGAACAAAATGACAGCAGACAAACATAAACTGTGGGGAGCTGCAACATCTTGGAACTTGGTATTTTCCTTTCCAGCTGACCTGTGACTTTCTCTTCCTCCTCTTTGGACCAGGCTGTGGTTGTTTGGACTAGGACACTGCAGTCGGACATGGAGGATGAGAGGCTGTGGCTCTGGAGTCTGTGTGCTAAGCGTGTCGTGTCACAGATGTAGGCCTCTTTGTGGAACTGAGCGGCTGCAGAGAGACAGAGAGAAAAGAAAAAGGAAAAAAAGAAAACGACAGCTTCGATGATTGTGTAAAAAACTGGCTTAAACGTCCCATACTATTAGTTTTTTTTATGACATTGTTTTGGATGAGAATAATAGACTTCATGAGGTTTTACAAGTGATATAGTTTGGATAAAAATATATTTATTGACTAATTGTGAAGAACCAGGATGCGTCAAGACAAAATCCAGCTGTGATGAGTTTTAAATGAAGTAGCAATGACAAAAGAAATGTTTTTTTCATTTAGATTTCTGACCCTGAATGTCTTCCAGCTGCTGGATGTAGCCGACTGCATCTCTGGTGTTGATGTGGACCCGGTGACTGTCACTGAGGTGCCTCAGGACGTGTTTGGAGTGGAAGGTTGAAGGAGTGTAATACAGCAGCTTAGGGAGGCACAGAGAGCCCACTGCAGCGATTTCAAACCTGCTGCCCTGGAGAGCGAGAGAGCAAGGTAGCCTACAGTACACTCCATTAGGAGGGGTAGATAAAGTGGCAATATGCATGTTTATGTGAATACATGTACACTTTGGTGTGTATGTGGTCTGTGGGACTTACCTGGAACGTGAGGCGGTCAATGTCACTCCAGGAAAAATCATACAACTGACACTGCTTCCCCTCCACCTCCTTAAGGAAGGGTTTCAATCTTAATTCAAGCAGTTTGTTTATGTCAAAACCCTTCAAGAATAAACGTGTGCATGCAAAAATAAATTCCAAATTACACCCACCTGGCAAATATGAACTCCTTTCGATGCCACACCAAGAAGGATTGAACTTCTCAGCTCTTTTTTCTCCTGCACATAAAATAACCGATAAAGAAAAAAACATGAGCTCATACAGCATATGCTGCGGGACAGTTTCAACCGTTAAGTGGGGTTGTATGAGGCACTTATCCATAGTCGGTGTATCACCTACAGCAGATGCTCTCAGTGTGGAGAAGCAGAGAAGAGGACAGACAAAGAAGCTAAGAAATATACTGCAGTGGATGGGGTCAGCAGATAAATGTATTATAGACACCTAAAAACCCGTGCTAGTATGCTGTACTTTGAATCATTTTACCGCGTCACTTTACTGTTGACAGCTCTGTTTGAGTTATCGAGTGTGGAACTGAAGCTGTTATCTTTGCTCTCTTCAAAGCCACCAGACTCCTTTGACTAAAACTAATTTTACCTCACAGAACACGGGAGTTGCTGGTCTACCGGTGCCTCCATTGATTGATTTGTTTGTTAGTTTCTAACCGGTTAAAACACCAAAGTCACGCTAAATAACCCAAGTTAACTGATAGAGGCAGCAGTACACCAGCAACTCCTGTGTTTTGTGAGGTAAAATGACTGTACAGCTGTCTGACGATTAGGGAAACAAGTGAAAGTATCCCAAATATACAGTAGATGACACTTAAACTGATGTGAATTTTTCTAAGGGGGCTTTTTTAGATGGTTATACAGTTTTACAGTATTCTGGTGTTTATCTTTGGTCAGTTCTGTGTCACGGGGTGCGGTCCGACCTGTCTCATCCTGTAGAAGGTGACTGGTCCATCCTGCAGGCTGCCGGCCTCTCTTATAAACTGCAGGACAGCTTGGCTACGTGTCACACCTCTCAGCTCAACATGTAACACCGGGCAGTGCTGGAGCAGGAAGTCTCTCCCACGACGCTTTATCAGCTGAGGACCCATGTCGTGTTACACAAAGTATAATAATTTAAGGTTAAGATTAGGTGCACCCATTTTTTTTTTTTACCCAAGAGGGGAAGTAATCTTCAGGAAGAAAGTAACGTCTGTGTTTTCTCTCTTCTCCCTCCTCTTCATCACTCCCCGCTGCTCTCTGCTCCAAATCTCCGACTTCAGCCTGGAGTGCAGAAGCTGCCAGCTGGAAGAACAAAGCTTCCTGATGGCGGCTCTGAGAATGCAGCACCTTCTGCCTCAGCTCAGCGTAATAGAGCTGCTGCACTTTGCTGCTCCTTAAACAACCAAATAGGACATCAAAAAAAAGAAAAAAGAAATTATGTTAAAACGACGGGGAGGACATTTTTGGCCTGTACAGATGCAAATAGATGAATATTATTCAGAAAAAGATGCTGGTGGGAGACTTACTTACATTATTAGCAACCCACTCTCTACATAATACTGCACTCTCAGAAAAAGGATGAATGGGACCTGGAAATAAATATAGAATTAATATGTCAACAGAGAAATATTGCTTTCTTTAAATTCTGCTTTGCCTCTAGGACGGGTCTAGTTTATATTTGTAGGATAATAACTGCTTCCCTGAACAATAATGGGACGGAGAGTAGTTTGTACAGGACCTCCCTCAGATATAAGGCAATATACTATTATCTGTGTTTATGAGTTCACTGGGGAACACTGCTACATGCAGTACTTAAAGCTTCTGGGTAAATAACTGCAGAGCTTAAACCCACCTTTAAGGATCCTCTGTTCCATAGTTTGCCAAAGTACTTGCTCAGCTTTTGCTCCAAATCAAGAAAGAGGTATTCATTATCTGAGGAAAAATCCACGCATTAAATGAAGATCAAGGAAACAAGCGTTGTTCTCAACAGTTTGTTAGCTCGTGGTGATCTTTTAAGTTCAGCCTCCCTAATTTTCAGCGTCCCACAGTAAATGAATTCAAAACATTTTCTCTTGAACTCCCACACGGACACTGACTGACCTCTGAGAACAGCCAGACCAAAGACTTGGAGTTCACTGACGCCAAGCTGCTTCAAAACAGTCTTCAACACCTCGTGGCCTCTGGCTGTAACCTGTAAATACAGGCATAGCGAGAATAAATACATCAACAACAGTACATGTGAATATTGGGTTCACATTGATACAATATTTTTGATATGTGGTGTCAGTATTTTGTTAATTAATGTTCATCGAGCACTTGTTTGGTTTGGACTAAGATGTCATGCAGAGTTTTTATTTTGAGTGTTACTGTCCCATTATAGTAAAAATGCCTTTTACAGTTTGAAGAAGTACACTTAATGTATCCAAAATTCAATTCAATTCAATTTTATTTATAGTGCCAAATCATAACAAAAGTTTTCTCAGGACACTTTACAGAGTAGGTAAAGACCACACTCTATGACTTATTTATGATAAACATAGACCCAACAATTCCTCCGTAGAGTACGGTGGCAACGAAAACCTTCCCTATAACAGACAGGAACGTCAGACAGACCCAGCTCTGTGGAGGTCGGACATCTGTCCAGACCGGTTTGGGAGGAAGAAAAGGAGAAAGAAAGAGAGAAAAGACGGACAGATGGACAGAGAAACACGAAGACAGACACAAAGACAGAGACAGACACACTTCCAGTAACTATAATATCTATAGCAATATTCCCATTTCAGTATAGATCCTGCATAACACTGGCACATCAGTGACTGCTGTTAACGTCAGATTAAATCTAGGGTCTATATTTCTCCAATTCCAAGTGATGCATGAAATGAAAAGATTATTTTAAAAAAAACCCACAAAAACATGACATGGTGACATGAAAGAGGACACTGAAGCCACTCACCGTCACAGTACAGTCCAGGTTCTGCTTGTTTGGTAGAAGGACGCACACTTGTCGCTTCTGCGTCGCCCTCATGATCAAAAAAAGCTTCAGTTGGTCTCAGGGCTCCGTATATTCTCCTCCTGTCCTCCCACGGACCAACAAAAGCAGACCTCCTCCTTAACCTGCCACGCAATGACTGTTCACTCTTGTTGATGTAAAACAGAGAAAAGCGTCACATCCTCACGTTGCATATTAAGTTCTCATAGATTCTCAATGCAGAGGTGTGTTTGGAACATCTGTTTGTGCTTTGTCCATTTCTACATTTCAAGTAAAAAACAACAGAACAACAAAAAAGAATGCGTGAAGTAAAATCTGAGGCATCTGGATGCTGCTTCAAAACTCTGAGAGATACCAACATTATTAAGAGAAAGTGGACAAAAGAGGAGTATCTGTTAAGATGGATTACTGCTTTGAAATTTAGTACTAATAAGTGGCTGCAAAAACTGAAAATATAGAGACATGAAAGTGCAAATTCAACATTTTTCAAAAATAAAAACATACAGACTAAGAGGTACTAATGCAAAATGGATGGATGAAATTAGACCATGTTAAATCAACTGTAAACAAATAAAAGTCCCATATATTTCCATGTGTTTTATGATTATAAAGCAGGTCGAGGTGCTACATAAACACTGTGAAAGTATTAAAACACTCACTCCACAGAGAAATGCACACAGCCATATTCAGAAACTGCCTTTAAATTAGTCATTATGACTTCTGCATGTGTTCTGAATGTGTTTTTTGAACATTAAAGCATGTAAACATGTTCTAGTAGCAGCCCAGAATACATACGCACATTTAGTGTCCCGCCAAAAATAAAAAATATTCATAAAAAGACAGACAAACGCAATTGTTAATCTATCATTAATTTATTTCAAATCAAATTCTAATAATGCCAATTGTGCTTTGCTCCGAGAAAGCAAGAACAAAAAAAAAAGGTGACACTTTTGTTATTAGTAGCTGGTGATTCTTCTTATAGTAACCACAAGTTCTCTGCTCGTGTGTTTTTTTTACAGTTACAATCTACAGTGTTCTTTTGGATTCTCACACAAAATCATCTTGGTAACATGCACAAAAACAGAACAAAAAAAAAAAAACACAACCAAAGAACTCTACAGTGCATTAAAAAGGCACCTGCTCCCCAGATACAGGCTTTTTTTTAACCTACAAAGTTACATAGATGTAGAGGGACTCTGTTAATGCATCTTCAGTAGCAACAAGTCTCAACACTAGCCCCCATGAGCAGTTCATAAAAACTCCATCCAGTACTCAACAATATCACATTGACCTTTTTGGGGACAGATGAGATACATTCAAGAGGTAACAAGTTTAACTTAATCGTCGACAAACAACTCTTTCTCCGCGGCGACATAATTCACACACTAGACTGTAAAATACAATTCTCAGGTTAAGTAGAGTTCACATTGAAATGTCGATGATTAAAGGCGACCAGAGGAAACATGCAGTACAGTACGTAGAGTGGTTTTGTCTTGGCGGAGGGGTCCCTCTGCGCGGGGACTTACAGATTATGGGCTCAGAAATGCTTTGAATCTGATCACATCCCCATTTAAATGACATACTTTTCTGTTCTTCAACATGCTATGGGTGGGGTTCACCGATCCTCACAAGTTTTCATTTCAGGGATGTTTCGTACCTAGATTTGAAAAACTGCATTAAAATATGCAGGTGTATATTATTACACAAAGCAATATGTTGACAAAAATCATTTAAATGAATTTCAACAAGCAGTTTTGCTGATCAGTGTCGAGTCTTCCAGTATAAATATTCAGACAACCGGTTCTCATTTACTTTTATTGCCCTGACAGCTCAAGAATGTCGATTTCTAACATTCACACCGTCTTCACATTATCATGCTGATAACATACTGTTGGCATCCCCTTTAACAAGCCATCAGACTTACTCTGCCCTTTCCAAACACGCTCCTTCTTCTTCCTCAGTTGTGTGCACTCATGCACCAACATTCATTTAATATCAAACATTTATGTTCAATGCAAAATGTCTTCAGATTTTTACTGTGCACTGGAGACAAGACCTAAAAATCGAGTCATGTTAACTGACAGTAAAAATGAAAACTGGTCAGTGTTTTGCAGCTGAATGCACAAGAACTGTGCAGCGAGGTTTCATGATCAGGTTTTTATTTTCACTTGTTTTGGTAAATTTGGACAAAATTTTGAATTTAATCGTCAACACATTCTGTTAACACACGGTTTTTATTTTACCGACCTTTCTGACACCATTTTCTTTTTTTTTAACAAAAACTGAAATTTCCAAGATCTCTTTTCTCTTTTTTTTTGGACTATTTATAGATTTGTTGTTCACATTTTGATGTGAAGCGTTGAACCAACAAAAATAAAGAATAGATAAACCTGACAGTTAAGGACAGTTAAGGACTATTTCTTAATTTTTCAGTAATCTGCATTTAAAAGTAAACAAAAGGAGAAAGACATCCACTCCTTTCTTCCACAGTACAAGAGACACTATCTTGCCAACTTTGAGAGATGTGACCTTTTGTTCCAAATGGACTACACAGCGATATGTACCATTCATTTTTTTTTTTACCACACTATGCAGTTCCTCTGTTTTGTGAATGCTCAACCACTGGAGCAAAATTGCTCTCTCAGCAGCAGTGATGCTGAGAGTGGCTTGTGTGTTTATAACACAGGGGGAAAAAATGGTGGTGATCCCAAATCTCTGCTTTCCCTGAAAGGCATGACCACAGAGTTTCTGAGTTCATTGCATTTGAACTTAAGTGGATGGGATGGCTGGTATTAGGTATTTTAAGTGCTGTGCTATGCAACATTCATTGACACACGTGAAAAAAAGGTGTTGCTGAAACACGGAGATCAAAGTCACTTTTTATGATGAAAAGTGTAGCTGAAAGCACTTAGATATAAGTGGTTTGAATGCACTTTACTGTAGATGCTTGTGTTTTTAGGGTTCAACTGCGTCGGAATTTCAACAGGTACATTTTGTGTGTAACGGATTTGCTGCTTATATTTTTGATATTTTAAACTGTGGAGTATAATTGAGGATTAGAATTTGAAGTTTTGCTAATTCAAATTTGGATATGTACGCATTTTGCAGGGACAAATCCTTCTATCTAATGTTCCTACATTAATAAAGTTGATGACATCAGAGTGCATGTATTCAAATGCACTATAAATGATAGACATTGTTCTTGTGGCCTATTTACAGGGACTTTTTTCTTAAAATTAGCCTTTCATCAAACTACATTTTGACGTTTTTTCCACTATATGATAGGAGGAGTGCACTGGAGAGAATACAGCAGTTTTAAAAACAAGCAGAGTTAACATGAAAAATGCCTTTGTTGTTATGTTTAACATTATTTTCTATGCATATTTTACTTGTTCACTTGTATAGACGAAAGGCAGCTTGCTTTGTTTGGATTGCTGTAAAAACGATTCTTATTTACTAACCTGCTTGAATACATTTTCTGATAGTTTATGATTTTGATCATATTAAAACCTCATGACTTCACTGGCAAAGCTCACAAAGAGGATGATGCCTAGAGGTGTCTCTTCAAAGAATGATGCATGTGTTTTATCAGCTGCACAGTTCTAAGACAGGGAGTCATAGACTTGAACAAAGAGGGAAGACTGGCTTCAAGTCTCTTCCGGCTAACAGCTAACAGTTAGCGGCTGTTACATGAAGGCACTTCCTGGTAAAGCTTTCCACAGAGTAGCACCTGGGATTGTTTAGAAGTAACCAGTAGAAGCCCTTTATTGGAAGGAGCCTGGGGTCTGGGCTGGGCTGCAAGGTGTGTCGGTCACAGCAGGGTGAAACCTAAGATGTACTGCAGGAGTTTGTTCCGATTGGCCTGAGGTAGAAAGGTGCTGCTCAGCTCCAGTGTCGTCACCTTGTTCTCTCGTCTCTGCTTCAGGACCTACAGAGGAGCACATCAGAGGAGGCAAATCTTAAATCCAGCCGGAGGGCTCATAACACCATCTAAACCCTTCTCTCTTAACACAAAACTGTCTTTTAAAAAGGTCCCATATTGTAAAAAAGGAGATACCATGTATTTTCTTTTTATTATAAAGCAGGTCGATATGCTAAATAAATACGGTGAAAATATCAAAACGCTCAATCCACAGAGAAATGCACACAGCCTGTATTCAGAAACTGTGACTTTAAACAAGCAGACAGGACTTCTGTACGGTTGTGATGTCACAACTATACTACATATAGGTGTAAAGTGCTGCTACAGTGCAGTTACAGTCATTTCCTGATCGCAGGGACAATGCAGAGATGACGGATATGTAAAACCCAGAAACGTTGACCATTTAGAGCAGACTGGGCTTTCTCGGGAGGGGAGTTTAAAGAGACAGGTGCTAAAATGGAGTGTTTCAGACAAAGGGTAAATATATTCAGAAGGTATGAGAAAAAAAATGATTTTTAAACATTAAATCGTGTAAACATGTTCCCAAATACATATACAAAATAAATATGATTCTTAAAATGAGCATACAATGGGACCTTTAATAACTGTACACTAACAGCAACACATCATGTGTTCATAAACTTGATATATATATATATATATATATATATATAGATATATGGATATATTTATTTATTAATTAAACACAGTCTTACCCCAAGCTCTTTGAATGTTCTCACTGTGTTCTTAACTAGGTAATTAGTTGCACTTTCACCTGAAAGAAAAAAAAGAGATTACAAATGAAATACTAATTTAATCTACTCATGACATTTTCTTCTGAAAATCTTACTCGTTAATTCATAGTTAATGTTCAGAAGTAATGCTTTCTCTGAGATGAGTGTACAGTACATGAGTAAGTATTGCAGTACCATAAGCAGCCACTCCTCTCTCTGTGCGGGTGAGCAGGTATCTGAAGAGCCTCTGGGTGTAGTCGGACTCTGCCATGGGCTGAGTCAGACTGTGGACAAAGATCGCAGCGCCGCTGTAGGCCTCCATCACCGGGCTGACAAGTCGCTGCAGAAAGACGAAGAACTCCTGGTGCTCTGCGGCAACGCTCACCTGAAACAGGGAGAGAAAGTCAGTGACTGGATGTTGCTTGGTCTTGGTGCTGGTCAACTTGAAAAGAGTTGTAGAAGTTGGTGCCACAGCAGTGGTTTTGTTGGCCATAATGAAAAAATGTCTTTTTAAATAAGTATTACTAAAGTAGACCTTCAGGTAGCGATCTCTCTGCTCTTCTCCAAAGTCACTGTCTTCGTCTTCCTCGTCGCTTCTCCAGGAAAGGGGCTCTGGGAATTTTTTAGGCCATGGTTCCTCTGTGGGGCTGGGACTCAGTTCCTCCTGGTCCTCCTGTCACACACAAACACACAAATTAGACCATCTGGGCAATGGAAAAGTCTCACCACATATTACACATACAATAAGCAATTATAACAGCGCTTCCCAAAATAATCGCCATGAGTCAACTTGCAGCATTAGTCAGAGAGGTTACTTTTATTTTTGCCTGTCTGCGGTCAGGTTTGTATCTGTAAACTGACCTCTGCTACGTAGAGAACTCCGTACTGGATCAGCCGGGTCACTGCCTCATGGAAAACCTGGTAAATAGTCTGACAGGGCTGTGGGACAGACCGGAGGAGAGGGAGAGACACTGATGAAACATGAAACAAACCATGTGGAGTCATAAAACCTGATTAAATCCTCAACAGTATCATTATAAACTACAACCAAACTTTACACAACTGATCAGTACTATTATATGACAGTGATCACTAAGAGCCCTTCTACACTGATTAATCACACAGTGACAGGATGCCTTATATGTGCAAAGTATGATGGCTAATGTTGACACAGCTTGGTTGTATATTGTTTTGCTCTAGCCCATATAATAAAGGTTTTTCACAATTCCCTTCAGAAACTGCAAATAAAATAGGGACATTAAGGTGTTCGTCTACAACATAGAAAACCCACATTTTACTCTTGCCACTGATTTTGTACATTGCATGGTTTAGAAAGGTGTTGGCAATGTGCAGAACTTACAGGGGCCAATGACACCTCATTGATAAGGAAGTGGGAGAGCCCGGCGGCCTTTCGGATGAGTCGCTCCTGACTGAGAGGGAGGCTATTGGGACCATCGGGCGGGGGATCAGACTCTGATTCCGCCATCAGCTCTCGCTGCAGTGACAGGATGCTGCAGGCTGGAGACAAATCATAAAGAAATTAAGAAAAAGAGCTAGACCTATGATAAACAACAACAACAACAGCTTCTTGGCTCAACATACCAATGATTGCATCAGAAATGAAGACATGGAAAAGGCCGTTGCTGTAGAAGTTGAGCTCGAAAAGCGCTAGTACAGTTTGGCTGGGTGCAATGGTGAACTCTCCGTTGCGATTTGCACTGCTGGTCACATTGACACAGTTTCCCAGGAGGTGGAGGGCACGCATGACCACATCCTCAGAGTTCCCCGAAAAGCCCAGATCAAAGTCCCGTGATAGGATCTCCTCCTTCATGTTGAAGAAGTCTTCCACTAGCTTGGACAGCACCACACCCTGGAGCAAAGCAGAGGTAAAAACACACTGGTAACCCCACAAATCAAAGCCAGGATTCAGCATAAAAAAATGCTAGACTGGGCTTGAGATTCTTGTATGCAATACTGGCCAATTCCTCAGGACAGAAAGAAAATTACAGTAATGGTTTTCCACTATCATCCAGTTACATCAGTGTGCCAGCAGAGAGCAGCAGTTTACCACTATTGTACAAAAGAGAGGAGCAGGAAGAGCAAGATCTCTAACATAGAGGGACATTCATCACTACCATGCAGCAGTACGTGACATTTGGACCACCTTGGTATAAGGGAGGGACCATAATGGTCAAGAGGAGGAGGAGGGAAAAAAACCCAAGATAAAATAAGAGTAAAAATCTAAGGAACAGTGGGGCGAAAAACAAAGGGAAGAGGGAGCAGTAGACTGTGGCTAGTCACCAGGAGAGGATGTTATGGAGAGACTGACCTGTCTGTGTCTGTATAGCAGCAGACAGGCTACAATGTGGGTAGACATGATCGCTGAAGACTTATTAGCCGCTGTGAAGTAAGATACAAAGAGGATATAATGAGCAACACACAACAGGCCGACAACATTGTCAATATCATCCATAAATATGTATTTTTTTCATGTGAATGTCATAACCCTCACCAATGTCTTGGTGGGGGCTAACTGAAATAGTATGTACAGATGGGACAAGTTGACAAACTACAACTAATCTTTTGTTGTAACACAAATTTAAAAATATTATACATTTTGGATATTTTATTCACTTGGCATGTTACTGACTAGAAATAAAGTTCACAATCATATAAAAGTGTGAAATGTACCAGGTTTGTTTTGGGCAATTGGGTATGATGGAACAAGATCTTGATTATATGAATAACATATAAGTGTGTGTGTGTGTGTGTGTGTGTGTGTGTGTGTGTGTGTGTGTGTGTGTGTGTGTGTGTGTGTGTGTGTGCGTGTCTTAGGACAAGGGTTACTAGTGGTCATTTTAAGCATAGCTCAAGTTTAGTGTGGAAAGCATGTGTGAGCAGTGGTACTGCATTCCTCCCCTCTTCTGCCTCTCTATCCTCCCCTTCCTCCTATTGGCTGAAAACAACATGCCATCCAGCTGGAGGCTTTGTGATTGGCTGAGAGCAAAACACAAATGGGCCTAGCGAGGAGAATGCAGCTGAATGAGCTGGGGAGAACCGGTTTCAGTAGTGCTACCCCCACGGCAAAAAAGCCCACAGTGATGGGCGGCGGATGGACTGATGCTGTGCTGTGTTGGATTGCAATTAATGGAGGCAGTATGATGGATGGTGTTTTGTGAGTGCTGCCTTAGCTCCAGTGAGCAGGTGCACCTTTAACACAGGATGAAAAGGACAATCATGTTTAAGCCAGTTTTACTTGATGTCTTTCTAGGGGACAGACTAAAAATATTAAGACAGAAGTTGTGACTGTGACATAAACAGTTTGAGTTTACCAATTGGATATTTGCAGTGAGGCTGATAATGATAATAATCCCTAAATGTTATTAGCATCAGGACTGTAGTTAGGTTGTAGTAAATGCACTGGCTGTGGGGCTGTGAATTTCTTACTGAAGAGGACATGCTTGGCCAGGTTGTTAATAAGTTGTCGTCTTAAGATGTCGTCCGGCAGCTCTCTGTTCAGCTGCTCCTCCTCCTGCCCCTCAAACAGCTGAGCATCCGGTCTGGAAGAGAAACAACAACAACAACAACAACAACTCAACAAGTATACACAAAGTTTGACATTGTTCTTGTTATGTCAGCTTGATATGGTCTGCATACAGTAATACAACAAGGTCCCATATTGTAACAAGTGAGATACCATGTTTTTATCGATTAAAAAGCAGGTTGAGGTGCTATAAAGTATCGAACTGCTCAATCCACAAATCTGTATTCAGAAACTCGTAAGGACGAGATGTCACGACTGGGCTTTTTCAGGAGGGAGGCTTAAAGAGACAGGCGCTGAAACGGAGCGTTTTTGACAGAGGGTGAATACAGGTATTTCTAGACAGACATGACAACATGTTCTAGTAGAAAAAAAGAAAGTATGAACCTGACCGTACCATATATTTTTAAGATATTTAGGCTACTGTTTAGCATGCAAGTGTTACTATGCTGTACGGCACTTTTTGTGAAATGGTATTTGTAATTTGTGTTTTCAGTCGGCTCTGCTGGAATCAATTCTAAACTTGTGACTCCAGACCAGGATGGATGGAGCTCTGCTGTCCTTGTATGACAGTATCAATTTTATTTTGAAGGGACAGCGTTGACTTAAAGTGACCCCTGACAATGCTAACTCAAGTGTTTTTCTCAGATATCAGATAGCAGGCCCAGCTGTGAATTAGCAGGAGGGATGGGGACAAGTTTGAAGATGAGAGTTCATGATATTACAGGTGGTAATGTCTGCTGCTTTGTGGTCAGTGGAAGTTACAAGTGATTGTCAGAGTGGGGTGTACGTGGGTGTGTTTGTCCTTACTGCGCAGAAATAATGATGGGCATTAAGGTGTGCTCCAGGGACACTGGTGGTGGAATATGGCGGTTTCTCTGGGAGTCCAGGTACTCCTACATTTAACACACAAAAGGTTCATTACAAATACAAACTCAGACATTTGACTGTGATTTTTTCAATAAATATGCTAAGAAACCAAAAGAAAGTATGAGCTTTAGTTGCAAGATTCCTAGATTTCTTAGCTTTTAAAAATCAAGAACAATAGCTGAACCTTTCATAGTTATTCTAGCTCCAAATATGGCCACACAGGAAACCTGTGATCACTCACCTTTAGGGAGAAGGGCTGGTTGAAGTCAACTCGGACGCAACCGTAGTTCTTTCTCAGCATCCTAAACACTCCGCATGCTATTCCCCACAAACTCTCATTCTTCTTAGGTTTGCCCTGGTGGGGTTGATGAGTTCAGATGGTTACAATGTAGACTTGACAATGATAACAACATATTCGCATTATCTATCCCACCCACCAAAACAAAAAACGACTTTTGTCCCCCAATTTTGCTAAAGCTACAATTTCAAAAGCTAAAAACTATACTATCTATTCTGTTTCTTTGAAAGACTAACAAACAAAAAAAAAGCCTTGTTGCCAAAGCAAAAGACACAGACAACAGACATCGACCAGGCACTTACCAGCTGCTCACTATTGTAGTTGCCCTCAATAATACGATCATAAGAGATGCCAACTGGCACCACCAGCACGTCTGCGATCAAACCAGTGCACATTGTGTCTACCACAAGGGACAGCATGCCTGCACGCGCTGTAGACGCCTTACCGCTGCGGGAGCGGGTACCCTCCAGGTAGACCTCCAAAAACTGCTTCTGACGCAACAACTCCTCTGTATACTGAAGGAAGATTGATGAAACAGAGAAAAATGTTGAAGTGAGAATACTGGGATGAAGATGAATGATAAAAGGTGGCCCTGAATGTCAAAAATGAGACAAATGCGTATACGCTGTATACAAAGGTCACAATACTTTTGAACATGCAATTTGCTGTAAAGTCTTTCTAAAAAAAAAAGAAAGCATAACTGACTCCTTTCAAGCTGGAAGTCATGTAACGTGCATGCTATGCAGCTGCTGTTTATTCAGCCTGAGTACAAGTTAAATGTGGGTGATGGTCACCAACAGTTTGACCCCCAAACATGCCGCAGGGAACTGAGCACGTGCCAACGGAGCCATGTTGTGTAACAGTATCCACCTGAGTACAGTATGTGCACAGCTGCCTCTTGCTATGTAGACACTTTTGAAAAGAAAAGCTTTGTCTTGTAATAAATAGAGTAGGCTGTGAAAAGGACAGACATCCAGGTTCACCTTTCACAGGCGGGACTGAAATTAGAGCAGCACATGGTTTTTCTATTCACTTCTGCCTGTGAAGGAGCTTGGTTAATCACATTTTAGTAAACGATACAAGCATGCCAGATTACAATGATGTCTTCTACCAAATTAAAGTATTAAATGGTTGAATTGTGTACTCTGGTGTAATGTGTGGTAAAATATTGGAGGTACAAAGGGGAAATAATGTAGGTCATGCTTTACAACAGTCATGTCTTAAGCTGATACCTCTTATCTTTCAAGGCACAATGGACAGCCTTTGTTCCTTTCATTACTCTCAACTCTCTTCCACAAACTCCAAACACACAAAGTAACAGCACTTCTCAACTCTGATAGACTGGTAATTAAGTAAATCCACTAAGCAGCCTAGTTATTTTGTAGAAAGCACATTTAGAGACTTTGTACTACACATAGCGTGTGATTACAAAGCATTAACATTAACATTAGTAGTCATTCTCATTAGTTCTACTTCAGGTTTTCTCATTAGCAAATGCTTGTTGATGCACATTATCCAAATACTAGAGCTGAACTAAAAGTTCCAATTCCAGTTTTATTTGGCATCTAAATTCTAAGACAGTCTATTCACAAGGCATTTGCACCAGTGACTTTCTTGAGATGCAAAATGCAAACATCAGGGTGGAAATATATTCCAACCAGCAACACCTTCTCAAGTCTAAAGCTTACGACGGTACTACATGATAGTACCAGGGTAAAGTTGTCTTACTCAAAAGGTAAAAAGCCAAAGACTGCACAGTACGCCTGAAAATGAAAACTCCAAAGAGAGAAAATAAAAAGTGCCATCATGGGTTAACATTAGGTTATAAAGGCTTTCAACTCTCCCAGTCCATCACTTAGGAAAGAAAAGAGCACACGCAGCAGAAAAGCATGAATAAAGCCTGGAGTAACATAATAAACAATGCCAAGAAACACACACATGCACAAAGATATTAACTGAACTTTAGGACAGGATGTTTAACCAGCCTTTACTGTAGAAGATAAATAGACTCTTGAGACTTACTGCTTGCAAGAGCGATCTGTACAAAATGTCTTTCTTCCCATCCCCCGTCTCCTCCATTTTTCGCCGTATGAAGAATCCGCCAAGTTTGCGGATAAGGGTGCTGAGAAAAGACAAAGTTTCATTAAGTGGCTTCCACACTAAAGCCTTCTAGACAGCGGTATCCTTGTCATTTTCATTTGCCTGCAAAGTTGTGACAGTCCAGTACAGACCAATAATTTGGATTATGGCGTCACTGTGAGTGAAGGGTAACACTTCCCCTGTAGCGATTCATCAAAAAGGTAAAAACGAAAAATGTTGTGTACATCTCTATTACACTGTTTGCTTTTTATTTCACCTCTTCATTACCTTAATGTTTCCTCTATTGTATTGTATCACTGTATGTGTCTTATCTCGTTAAACTTGGCCCAGGTTGGTACTTCTGAGGTCTATATCAAGCACCCATGTACTACAGAAGAACTGCTGCAGGTTATGATAAAACAGGTTCACTATGTGTTGTCAGGCTTCCCTGCTATTAATATTCCCTTAATGTAAAAACAGTGGCAATCTTTAGTCTCACTCTTTAGTTCAGATTTAATTCCTCTGTGATATTAGTCCAAGGAATTCCCTTTTTCCTGATATCAAACTGATCTCTGCCTTTTCCCTCACAGAGAAAGACACACCTTATTGCAGGATCAAACCTGACATGAGGCCTTTGTGGGCATTTTACCTGAGGATAGGGATGCTTAGGTTGTTTCCTGCAGCGATGTGTGGGGCTTTGATGTTGTGACAGAACAGGATCAAGGTGATGAGCAAGTAGTCGATGTGGGATTTGTGAACGGGGAGGAAGACCATGGGGACATTTTGCTGTAAAGACAAAATATATATGACTTAACACATAAACATGGATCATTTCTCAGTGCAGATGGACCTTAACCCCAGTTACTATACATTTTTCTTTTTCTATTTTGTTTCAGTATAATTCTTTTTCTGTTTCCGCTGACCTCAGCAGCTGCTTTCTTGACCATTTCCAGCTGGCCCTTGTGGATCTGGATGCTCCAGAAGAAACCATTAAAGAGCCTCAGGAGGACCCACCCTGTCAGCCTGAACAAAAAGAAAAGTGTGAGAAGATGAGGAACAGAAATAAATAGTCCAAAAGTTTAGCTGTGGCAGAATCAGGTCCATTTAACTGTAGGGTAACATAATGTAAGGTGTATAGATGCTCATTTTTCTACAGTGTTGTTCATGTGTTACAATATCAACCAATGACTGAAAAGCAAGTGAGGTCGTACGTACCTGATAAAGGCTGGTGAAATGTTGGCCACCATCTCCTGAAGAAAGGCCCTGGCTTTCTGCTTCACTTTACTGACTGCTTTGTGCTCCTGCCCAGGCTGGCAGGCTGCTGCGTCCAAATCTGTGGCTACATTCTCAATAGAACACTCCACCCTGCGAAGGACCACCGCAAAAAACATAAGCAAACACATAAGTGGAGTTTTATTGTCACAGAGTATACAACATAACTCTTCCGATGTTCAGTTGTGCGTCGGTGGCACGTTCCAACAAATGTCTCATGTTATGTTGACCATCACCTGCTGTTGTTGAGCACGTTGTCCACTATGTTCCTGGTGAACATGTCCTTGTTTACGTCTCTCTCCATGACAAACAGCACATAACTCAGCCTGCGCGCCAGCCAGCCCCGCTGTCTGCATGAGCACACATACACACACAAATGTGCACCGATGTAAACACACAAACGTGTAAGGAAGAAGACACATTCTGAAATACACTGTGTGCATGGCAACACTAATGAACGCATCGACAGATCAAAATCTCGATCTCATACATAAACTCTCACACACAAAAACAGAAAAGGTATAGTTGAACTGCCCAGTCCGGTATAAGACTGTTAAAACATTGTCTCTTTTGGTTACACTAATTTAATTTAACACATTTTCAGGAACCAGAGATCAGCTCTGTGGTTCAACTCAATCATTACACATAATAATGGCTGTGGTAAGGTCAGTTTTGTTCCATTGCTGAGCTTCTGCAAGACACACTACTGATTGTGTTAGACAAACAATGCCACCTTGTCCATATTGACTTCAGCTCATCTTGGCTCCTGATGTCTCGGTCAACATGCTAATACAGAATAAAGATTAGATATTCTTGTGCTACTTGGAACATGATGGCAAACAGCCTTCTTACCTCTGCCCAACGGATTGCCTTGGACTTTGAAAAAGCAAAGATTCACACCAAGCTGATGTTGGGACTGTTTTGGGTTGGTATTAAGGTGAGTTTACAGAGTTTTGCCTGCTCAGGTCAGTCACTGTATGCATGTGTCTGGTGTCAGCTGACAAACACTTTAAATTATTCATCCGTCTAACTTTCCAGTGTTTCACAGATCAGTCCTGTTGACTTCAGGCCATTGTTTATACACAGGCGCCTGTCTGCACTGGATTGATTGTACAATACAGGAGGAGTTAGAGCGCTCGCACTTGTTGTGGTGCAAGGGACAATCAAAGGGTCATCAGATGCCAAAGCAGCATGTGAGAGCCAACCAGTTGACATGAGCTTTCAGAAGTTCAATATTTTCCTCCAGGCCAAAAGGACAATACTGTGGAATGACGTGATACTACAGTATAATGGAGTAGATTTTGCTTTGTTTACCTGGTGTGGGTCTCATTAATGTAGATGACATTGCGCAGTCCCAGAGATGGAATACTGGGGTTGAACAGTTTCTCCTGGGACCGAAACAAAAATGATTATTATTATGAGGAAGAAGGGAGTATCAACATGACTCAAACTAAGAGCCAAAGAGACAGCAATGGGTTTGTAAATTTGAGGAATGAAAACATTAAAAAGGTATTTTGAATTTTATTTGGTTGTTTTTGACAAATACTTGTCTCATTATAGGACATTTTTTTGCAAATGATGTTGCCTGGGATCCAGATGAGGAATCCTTACAGAGCTAAACAAGCAGAGGTCACAAATGTCTCAATTTGAGATACTGTGTGAGACCGGCAATAAGGTCAGCCTGGTCTGATTTTGTTTGACTGCTATTTACACAGTGTTTCATTGGCTTGTCACACATTATTGACTTGTTATCAGTGCTGCAGGAAAAAATACTCTACGCTCAAACTAGTACTAGTGGTTCAAGGATTGTTTTGAAATCCATATATTAAAATTTTCTGTTGCCGAAGATGTTAGAAATGACGCACCCGAGGCCACTTATATTACCACTGTTTTTAGCTTTCTTTCTTTAAGCCATCTTTAAAAGTAAAATAACTATATACAGTATGTGTGCTCTGAATATAATTTGGATAAAAGAAAATGTCATGGTTTATTCACATAAACACATTAATGTTGAATTGGTCCTAGATGTACTTCTTGTGTCTTCAAACAGCCACGATAAATTGTCTTTGACATTTACATTACAATAAGTAATACCTTGGACCTGACTAGAGATTAGCAAATGAACTCATGCTCAGTGTTAATTAGCTGCAGTGTAACATTACCCAGCTTTGTGGCGTACAGGAGTGACAGCAACGGCCCACAAAGGGCCTCTTTCTGTTCAGCAGGCCCTCCTTCCACGTGCTGGTAACACAGCGCAGGACTGAGGGGCTGGTGCTGCGGTCCTTTGAACACATGCACACATAAAAATTACTGACGGTAAACGAATAACTAAGAGATCTAATGTTTAGAAGATTAAACACCAATAGTCCGACAAGATGTATAATGCAGATCCTACTGTATAATGGCATAACGAAGATAGATTGCTGGTCTGGGTCTATGGCTTACCGAGTCATCATTGGGATGTTTCCAGCGGTTACACCACTGCTCTCCATTGTTGACCTGCAGCAACAAGCCATCTGACAGCTCCATGTTCTCTGCTGTCCTTTCCTCTCCCTCCAGATCACACACCACTAGCTGGCAAGCTGTCAAGACATAGGGATATCACAAGGTTACATTTTAGATCATTTTAATGCAGCCATCACTTCTGGTCCTTAAACTTGATAAGCATGAGTATTGCCTATTAATTTACCTTTATTATAAGCATTATGCAATATTCTAATTTACTTTTTGTACGGTAACACGTCGGTAAGATCACCCCGTGAGCATCTTCACAAAAAATGACTAAGACACAAAATGATTGCAGTGTAAAAAACTGAATTGCAAGATTTAAGCAGCTCATTCATTTTTTTTTATTGAAGATCTAAATAGTTATTATTAGATATCATTATTGGTGCTGTAATGTGCCACTCCCACACGATGCATCACCCTGCTTGTATGAGATGGGTTCACTTAACACCCGTTTGCTCCAGTTAAGCCAGATTTTCTGAGTAAAGTCAGGGTTACATTGTGTCACTCATCCCTAGACACTTTGGCTACATTATATGGGCTGGTCTCCTCTGGTTCCAGTAACTAACAACAATCCACAGCCGTTGTGCATTACACGCCCAAGCATCCAAGGCTGACGGACCTTTGGGAACAACCAGGTGACAGTCATTAAAACATAGATATGATGCAAATCAAAGGGCTGGGTTTATTTACCTCTCCTTCATGCACACACACAAATATCATCTTGTCATTGGTTTACCTCTTCATTTTACTTCTTTAAGTCTTCTGCTAGTGAGAGCTATTTTATTTATCATTAATAATAATAATATTAATATTATATTTTTGAAGCTTCTTCAGAGATCAAACACCTCACTTTCCTAATATTAATCAGGATTATTCATTCACCTGTAAAAGACAGTGGTGTTAAACCATTTTAACTGACAGAAAACTTGCTTTAAAATTTACAAATTTTAACTAAAATGAACTTCAACAAAGTCACATGTTCCCTATATTTAATATTAATAAACCGGCACTTTTTTATCTCCAGTAATCTGCAGTTAAATTGCATTCACTGGCTCCCTTTATAGTAAAAATGATTATCGGTTTATCACAAGTCAATCGGTGAGTACACAGCACTTTGTCTGATGGACTAGGACAGGAAGTGTAAATTACAAATGTCAAATGACAAATGTGAGCAAAAGCACCATATGTTTTTTCTCATAATCTGTCCACTGCACCTTAGATTATTTTACTTTTACATTTGCACTACAATTAGCGCGCTTATTTATACATTTTATTTTTTAGGTATCTTTTATATTGTATTTTTATATTACTGCTTTGATGTGTCTGTGTGTAATGCTGCTGTTACACTGCAATTTCCCAGCTTGGGATCAATAAATTATTTCTATTCTATTCAAAATCATGCCCCGTCAAGCTTTACAACACTTCATATTGAGAAATCTGGAACACTACCCTGAGGAGGTTCGGGATGAGTCACTATTGTATTCACTGTAGCGCTATAAATATCTGTTGCAGGTTAGTTAACTTTTGAGTCATTATTCATTTGATTTGTGCTTAGTAATTACATGGGATCATCCGATACCTTTACTATGTGCTGCACACCTACTAGTCAACAATCCTTAAATGGCAACTGAACGTTAATAACACTATTATTTCGACAGATCAGGGTTGGGCCATTTTTTGCAAGCAAACAGTTTGGGGCAATACAGAAATGGCAAATATTTGGAGTTTGCTAATTGCCAAAGAAAGCTTTTTTTATAATATATTAAACTCTACAGCTTCAGCAAAGAAGTGTTCAAATAACACAGCCTTATTCTTAAGAATTAAAGGGAGAACTCATTTGTCTAATGGAGATTGTTATTATCCCTCTAAAATGCAGCTTTGCTTTGTCGAATATTATCTGTAGAGGTTTTTTTTTTAGTATTATTCTTATTTATGGGATTGATATTTTGTGAGGATGTTCTGAAGATTAAAACAAATACTGGCCCCACACTTAACCTTTTACTACAATGGAGGTGTGCAGTGTCTTGGTCCCACATATCGACAAAGACAGTGGAAAACTCTGACATTGTCCCCGTCTGCCTCTTGTTTCCACAACTATTCATTTCAACAATTAAATAAAGAAAAAATGTAGATTCCAATGTGAAATAAGCACAAAATACCATGTCCGGTGCCTCTGGTTTGTTTAAAAATAGGTTAATGAAACCACTAAACATTATGTATGTGTGTAAGTTTAGGGGCATCATTACTGCATTTTTCTGAGATTATTGAGCCGGATGGGAGACGGAAGACGTGCAGGCCTCTTGGCAAAAATGTGTGTCGCTTAACAAGCAGCAGCAGATGAATGCCATGTAAGCCATTGTCCTGTGGTGTTGTGGTGGTAGTAGGTGATACGCACACTGATGAGGGAAACCTGGTTTTCAAAAGGGTCAATGACCGAGAGTACTCCAATTCATTGGGAGCAAAACAAAGACGTTGAAGAATGAGGAGCTTTGGGGATTATGTAACAGGTGGTAGCCATAATGAAACATTAGCGTTCCCATGCAAGTAATAGCTAATGTAGCGCAATAATATTGTCACTTTTTTAAGTTTCCCATAGGAAACAAAAATACCAATGTGATATCCATTTTAGCATCTAAATCATATCCTATCATAAAGTGTGTCAGCATAATCAGAATTAAGATGATATATGCTGCTATTGTTTAGGCAATGCACCAATAATGTTTGTGAAGCACGTGATGATATCATATATTTATGCATCCATATCAGCCAATTTAGACTTGGATGGATCGTAGATAGTCATATATATTAAGGAAACACAAAACAAAAACAAAGAATAGCAATACCACAATCTGCTAATTATCAAATAATACTGGACAAATACCAGTAGTATTATTAATTTCAAAAGGTGTTACCAGGGGAGACAGCCCATCTCCCACCCAATCACATTGTATCTATCTTTTAAATCAGGTGTCTTCAACATGTTTAGGCCAAGGACCCCTTAGCTGAGAGAAAAACAAAGCAGGGACCACCTTCTACACATATTGTCATAAATTGAGTTGCATATTAAATTGGGCCTAACAGCTAGGGTGGCCTTAAGTCTATACACAGCTTTTTATGGTGCATACAATACTAAGATATTACAATGATCATTATTAACATGTTCATATATTTACACATCATATTTCAATGTTAAACATACATTTGAATCCTTCAGCTCAGTTGGATCTGTGCATGTCTGCCTTAGTGGCCAGTCGACCTCTCATCAAGGTTGTGTAGATTGTATTTCTTTATTGTTTCACAAATGTATATTTGATAATAATATTAATAATAATAATAATAATAATAATAATAATAATAATAATAATACGTTGTATTCATGTTAATGTATATTTTCAGACAAAAAAAACGTCGGAAAATGATCAAACAATTTTGCGGGCCCCTTGCAGTAACTTTGAGGACTCCCCTGGGGGTCCCGGACCCCCTGTTGAAGACCTCTGGTTTGAATAACAAAAACATCACTTTTCAGACTGTACACTGTACACGACTATAGAGGTTAATCCGTCTCACATGCTCCAAGCTGTCCGCAAAAAGCAGGTCAAACAGGAGAAGTCTGTGTGTGACAGATGGGGGTGTGCAGATCACTGGCAGAGCAGACAACAATGGCACAGGCAGCCGGGTGGCTGTCTGGTGTGGCTACATGAGTAACGCCGAACCGATTGGGAAACACTGCCATATCTTTATGGTGCCCGGTTAAAGAGCGCTAGTTGGTGCATTCAGTGGTGTTTCGTGTTTAAATTGAACCACTAGTTTCAGTCACCGTCTCTGGCACACATCGTATGGCACGCTGCCGAGCCTCATGTGGCAAACCTGGCTTTAGAGCTTAGGTGGCTCCGTTTAGCGGGACGTTAAATAGCGTTAAACCGCGTTATGCTAACAAGCAAGCAGTTGACGTTGAATTATGTTATGTTGCTGAAGCAAACCGGGGCTCGGTGTAACGTTTAATCACATGCTGTCAATGGTGGAGGGGAGGAGAGGGGGGGGGGGGTCTTCAACTCAATGTCAATGTAAAGAACCGGCTAACGGCAGGTTATGGCACTCAAATCGGCCCTAACGCGGTTTATCCGACACCATAGTCACAACTGTGTCAACGACGTCGTGTGAGCTAATATAACATCGAGTCCCTGTTTCCATGACAATAGTGACAGTTACTTCAACGACCGCGATGTAAGCTAGCAATTAGCACGCTTAGCCAGCCTCGCGAGAAAATAAATCTCCCTTACCTTGAGTATTTTGTTACGCTGATTCATATCTCAACAATACAACTCGTCGACAAAACGGCAGCCAGCCAGGTGGGTTCTTGTTGTGTCTGCCTTCACTCTCCTCCCGAAGACTGGACGGCACCGCTCTGACAGTCACAAATGTGTCACAGGAGGCAGGAGCGCTGTTATTTTGGTACAGCTGCAGTTCTGTCAGCAGCCGGCAGAGGGCGCCACTGCGCCACTGTGACAGAGGTCTTCAGCAGGGGGTCCGGGGCCCTCAGGGGGTCCTCAGGGTTACTGCAGGGGGTCCGCCAGATCGTTTGATCATTTTTCAAACGTTTTTTCTTTTTCTCAAAAATATATCTGAAAATATACATTAACACGAACTCAGCATATTATTAGCAAAGATACGTTTGTGAAGAAAATTAATAAATACATTTACACAACCTTGATGATAGGTTTAATGGCTTATAGACCAATAGAGCCACTAAGGTACTAAAGCACAGATACCATTTATATGCTGTGCCTTCCAAATGTATGTTTTACATTAACATATGGTGTCTAAATATATGAATATGTTAATAGTGATCATTGTAATATCTTAGTATTGTATGCACCATAAGAATCTGTGTATAGACTTAAGGCCACCCTAGCTGTTAGGCCCAATTTAATATGCAACTCAATTTATTACAATATTTGTAGAAGGTGGTCCCTGCTTTGTGTTTCTCTCAGATAAGGGGTCCTTGGCCTAAACATGTTGAAGACACCTGATTTAAAAGATAGATACAATGTGATTGGGTGGGTGATGGGCTGTCTCCCCTGGTAACACCTTTTGAAATTAATAATACTACTGGTATTTGTCCACTAAGCAGATTGTGGTATTGCCATTCTTTGATTTATCTTTTGTATTTCATTTAAAATGATTTATTTTTCTTAATATATGACTATATAAGATTCAAGTCTAAATTGGCCGACATGGATGCA
Source organism: Echiichthys vipera (assembly GCF_963691815.1). NCBI lineage: Eukaryota > Metazoa > Chordata > Actinopteri > Perciformes > Trachinidae > Echiichthys > Echiichthys vipera. Next base: position 11,071,639 of record NC_139843.1, on the reverse strand, counting down.
TAAACATATGGTATTATCATGTGCTTCACAAACATTATTGGTGCATTGCCTAAACAATAGCAGCATATATCATCTTAATTCTGATTATGCTGACACCCTTTGTGATAGGATATGATTTAGATGCTAAGATGGATATCACATTGGTATTTTTGTTTCCTATGGGAAACTTATAAAAATGACAATATTATTGCGCTACAATAGCTATTACTTGCATGGGAACGCTAATGTTTCATTATGGCTACCACCTGTTACATAATCCCCAAAGCTCCTCATTCTTCAACGTCTTTGTTTTGCTCCCAATGAATTGGAGTACTTATTCTTGAGGTATGTAAGACTAAATATCTTGGACATCTTATAAATGATCCTTTGAGTGATGATGATGATGCGTACACACAATGTTGTAAACCACTGGTTCTCAAACTGTAGTACTTGAAAGAATCTCCAAATAAAAAAGGTAACATTAATTACTAAATAAATATAATACTATCAAAATACTACGACATTTCGAAAGAAAGTAGTTACACTTTTAAGTTCCATGTAATGTAATTTAAGTTTAGCATTTCCTGTCATTTTTCCTTCCAATATTAGCCTGCTGCCTAACCACGTTCATGAGTCACGAGCTAAACTGTGATGGAAGAGAGTAAGCAGAGGTAAAATGATTACTTTAAAAGCACTTCAATTGTTGCTCCAAATGGGAACTATTAGGAAGAGAAGTGCGGATCAGGCGGAGAATATTTAGAGCAGTCCTTCTGAAACTGAAGTCATGGCAGAAGACGGTCAACAATAAATATTCCTCTGATCAGGAATAAACTTGCTTGCCCGCAGCTGAATAGTGTCGGCAGTGGTGTCCACAGACTTTTTGAAGGGCAGGGGCGAAAAGGGAAAAAAGGGCACTTATAGCGCGTCCTTTAGCACATGTTCTGGCTCCTAGAGGGCACTTCAATGCACATTCTGGTGGTACTCGAGAGAGCCTGATGTATGAGGTGGTACGTCATGTACAAAGTTTGAGAACCACTGCTGTAAACCATACGCCCAGGCAAACACCCTTGCACGCAAGTTCAGCTTCGGTTCAAAACAGGTGATGGTAGCCCTGTTTAAAGCATATTGTAAAACTCTTTACGTCGCCCATTTATGGTCAAGCTACAAAAAAAATCTATCATGCAGAGGCTGCAGGTTGCGTACAAAGATGCTTTGTGCATCCTTTTAAAAATACCCAGAGGGAGCAGTGCCAGCCGGATGTTTGTCACAGCAGGAGTGAGCACACTCAGTAAACTTTTAAGAAATCTTATGTTTAAATGTATTAAACAACTGGAGGAATCTGGGAATAATATCATTGCGGTACTTGTAAATCCCAATCTGAGTTTGTATCACTATACCTCCAGCCTGAGGATGCACTGGATGAAATGTTTGTATAAAAGCTGATTAAAAAGCTTTTTTAACCTGTGCTATTCGTGGACTTTTAATCTGAAATAAAGATTTCATATTAGTATTGTATGTACCATAAAAAACTGTGTGCATATGCTTTAGGCCACCCTAGCTGTTTGGCCCAATTTTATATGCAACTCAATTTAATACAGTATTTGTAATAGGTGATCCCTGCTTCTCTCTCTTTCAGCTAAGAGTCCTTGGCCCAAATAACATTGAAGACTGATTTATTAATAATGAAATTTGTTTTGGCACTAAGCTGCGACCATGGAACAGCGTTTCTGTCTGGAACTAATTCAGTCAACTTTTTTTTCTTCCTTTGTGACATAATGAATATCCGTGCCAGTATGTTTCAAGGGTATTAAAAATCAAATTAAAAAAAAAGGGGAGAGAGAGAGAGAGAGCTTTTATTTTTTATTTTGAAGGTCCGTTATATATCTTGGTTTATGAACTGGTTTAAAATTGAATGTCTCCATCAAACAATAAAACATAGCCATAAAGCAGCAAAATATATCTAATATATGAACATAAAGAACAAAGTTATTGAAACATGGATATAGTGCGACCTCCAGTGGTCGGATATTTACATTACACTTTAATGGAGCGTACCACTGTGCTATGAAAGGGGGAGTACATTAATACACTAAGTGCTACTTCTAAGGTGTGAGGAACTACAGATGCAACATCACATATCCTCATTTATAACTACCCATGAATATGTACTGTCACTAACCATTTGATGCCTATATTTACGATTTTTCTGACACTTGCACAGTTGGTTAACCCATGACGACATGTAAAATGGTAGGGTCTGAGACGTTCCATTTCTTTCGTCTCTACCAAGCTAGCAGCCATGAGGTAAGCTAAACGTTAGACATTTAAATATGTGTTTTATTATACGCAAATAATGTAAAGGGTCGTTGGTTTTGTCATTTAAGACACGAGGGTCTACTTGAACTCTTTTCGGCTTTGAGTAAAATCGCTTCTTTTCTACCAGAATACATGTAGCACGGGGCCTACGTTTGGAAGCTAACCTAAGTTAGCTGAATTAACCAAGACATGTCATAACACGCTACTGAAACGCCACAAATCCCATTGCGGCCAATCGGCTGACAATAATGCAGTCATTCTGCATGTATGTTCCCTGTTAGTCAAACAAGCAGACCAATAATGTCATTTAAATGAAATAAACTAGGTATAATTTTGATCAGATGCTCTTTCTTCCCCCTTTCCCGTTGGATAACGTTAGCATTGCTTCACGTCAGGTAGTTTGAGTTTCCATTTTATTCTGTGGTCAAAGACAAAAGTGCTGACAGCTCTTAGACTGTCTCCCACTCACCCAAATTAAATTACTGCACACCTGTGAATCACATTCATCTCTCCTCAACCTAGATGAGTGACAACTGACCAATTTTATTAAAACAATGAGCCTGTTGGTGCAGTCTTGCGATTGGCCAGTGTGCACTAACTGGACTAGAAAAAATAGATGAACTTTAAAATCCAGGTAAATAACTTTGCAAGCATAATGATACAGGTACCAAGCCAGGACATTATGACACATTTAACTTAGACCAGTGGTGCCGAACTCCGGTCCTGGAGGGCCACTGTCCTGCATGTTTTAGGTTTCTCTCTGCTCCAACACACCTGATTCTAACCATTTCAAACCTGTGACGAGCTTCAGCTGCTCGATAAGAGCACATCATTAGAATCAGGTGTGTTGGAGCAGGGAGAAACCTAAAACATGCAGGACCGTGGCCCTCCAGGACTGGGATTGGGCTTCCTCACTTAGACAGTAGAGTGTGATTTGATAAATAAATGCACCTGGCAGTTTATGTTATTTCAACAACACAGATTTATAGTGGTAGTCGTATTTCTTGACTTGGGAATTATGAGAATACGTTTGTTTTGTGTGTTTCATGTTTGAATTATTTGTTTTTGTAAGTTTCACTTCCTTCCTTTGCTCATTTTTCTGTGCTTTCATTTGTAATCCAGGTCTTTAAAAAGTGCCAATTAAAGAAGCCCACATTCTATTAACTTTGCAGTGAAGTGTTTAGCTATACGAATAGAGTTGTTGTTGCAAGAAGTTCAAAATGTCAACACAAGTGAGTTGACACCCTATTGCAGTTATACACATCCCTCCCTTTTTTCAAGATTTAAAATTTAAAGATAATCTTAGGCCCCATAGCGCTGTGTGTATCTCATATCCTGGAAAACTAATATGCCAGCGTGCTCAGGCTCCAGAAGCGCTTGGCGTCCAGCGTTTTGCGCTGTGGCAAGAAGAAGGTGTGGCTGGATCCAAACGAGACCAATGAGATCGCCAACGCAAATTCTCGTGAGTTGTTTACTTTACATCGAAGAGCTCTCCCCCTCTCTGTAGATTTGTGTTGTGTGGGCCCTGTAGGCCACAATCTTGATTGCATTGTATTCGTACCACAGGCCAGCAGATCCGAAAACTGGTGAAGGATGGACTGATCATCAGGAAGCCTGTGACGGTTCATTCCCGCGCTCGCTGCCGCAAGAACACACTTGCTCGCCGCAAGGGACGTCACATGGGTTATGGTGGGTAATGTTCTTTTCCTCATTTCGATAAAAAACATCAGTTGTCGTAGTAGTTGCTCATTGGACAAAACATTTTTTTGAAAAATATATGAAATTGCCGACTGTATTGAATCTTGCTAATGGCAGACGTTTGGTAGTTTTGAACAGGATTTGACATACTGCAATGTTTTTTTACATTTATTTCAATGTAATAAATCATAATTTTCCCTCTGCCTAGGTAAGAGAAAGGGTACAGCCAATGCTCGTATGCCAGAGAAGTTGTCATGGATGCGTCGCATGAGAATCCTGCGTCGTCTTCTTCGTCGTTACAGGGAGTCCAAGAAAATTGACAGGCACATGTAAGTGTGACGTTCAGTGCTCAATGCTAGCAATAAGCCAGTGCACTTTTAATTCCAATTTCAGGTCAGGGAATCTTGTTTTGAGATGCTCTGAGGTCTTTTATTTTGTTTTTTTTTATTATTATTGTCTCCAGGTACCACAGTCTGTATCTGAGGGCCAAGGGTAACGTCTTTAAAAACAAACGCATCCTGATGGAGCACATCCACAAGTTGAAGGCAGACAAGGCTCGCAAGAAGCTTCTAGCGTAAGTTGTTCTTTTTTATCATTTTGTTTTTGGGATCGTAAATATTTATTTAGGTGTTCCTGGATAGCTTATAATCTGGAATCTTCTGGAAGGATTCATATGACACTTTCCATTAGCTAACTGTACTACTGTCAGATTAATTTTCCGTCTCCACCTCCATTTACCCACCCAGTGACCAGGCTGAGGCTCGCCGCTCCAAGACAAAGGAGGCCCGCAAACGCAGAGAAGAGCGTCTCTTGGCCAAGAAAGAAGAGATGATCAAGAACCTGTCAAAGGAGGAGGAAACTGCAAAGAAATGAATCTAAACTGAAAGTTTGTCTTATCAGATTCCCATTTTTCTTGCAAATAAATTTGGATAAAAGTGTCGTCGTTGATTGGTGATTATTTTTGTCTGCATGACTTGGTGTTAAAATGATTAATATTAGGGGACTCAAGTTAAAAATACAGGTGGGAGAGGCTTCTACTTTTTATATTAATATCTATTCTGGTGGGATATATCAGTAATTCTCTTTTAGAGAAAGGTTGGTACAGTAATCATGCTGCTATGACTTAAAAAAAAAGACTGCTGCTGCTGCGTTTGTGTTAAGAGTTCTCAACAGTCCAGCAGGTGGCAGCAGGTCACCAGTATGAAGTTGTACTTAAACATCAGATGCCTAGTCTAAGGTCTACATGTATTTCAGTCATCCAGATTTTGAAAACACTAAAAGATCTCTGCTGATTTAAATTTGCCTCTAATTATCTATTTTGTCCCTCAGAGGCTTCATAAGTATCTTGAACAGTACTGGGTCACATTTTAGTTCTATAACCACACCAGCAGACTGCTGTCAGACCCAAAGACAGGCAGAGTAACAAAGGCTATTCTAAAACAATCCAAAGTGATCTATCATATATCTTGTATTGCATACAGTACCATTCCAAAATTATCTCTGACAGTTTTCCAGCTTTAGAAAATCCTTAGTTTTAGTTTATTCTGTGTGTAATTGACAGTTACAGTTGTGCCACTATCGTTTTTACGAAGCCCTTTTAAAAACTCCCAAATCTTTCCTTCAGCTTTAATTGGAGAGCAGTTTGTGTGTCCTTGCATTTCTCTCCAACCGTTTATCTGCTCTTCTTCACTCTTGGCAGGTGTAGGGCTACTGCTGGGGGACCCAAGGATGTGTCATGTTGAATTTGGTGTAATTTGGAATGTGATACGCTCTATATTAATAAACTTTGAATAAACCACACTGCTCTGTTCAGCAGTTGGGCTACAGATCAGGTTGAGGCGTCAGCAGGGATATAGATATTTTATAACTAGTGACTAAATGCTTATAAATGATTTCTTTAGATGATTCATTTGCCATACATTTTGGGGACTTACTGACACAACATCGATGATAGGCCTATAGGTTGCCATCCACAGAAACAGTGTGCCTTCCACATTTATTAAAACAGTGTATAATATAATATGACATTATTATATAATAGCTCAATGCACCAAAATGCACGTGGAGGCTTGAGACCGCCCTACATGTTATTGTAAGTCACTTTGAATACTATTTTAAGAACAAAAAGTAACAATTCTCTGATTCCAGCTCCTTAAATGTGAATATTTTCTGGTTTCTTTCCTGTATGAAAGCAAACTGAATATCTTTGAGTATTGGGAAAAAAAGACATTTAAGGACATCATCTTGGATTTTGGGAAACAGCGATGCACATTTTTCCCCATACTGGCATTTTACAGAATATTTGTCAGTGAAGCAACCGATGCAGCTCATATGATGGTAAATATCTACTGTACAAACACTGCGTCTGTCTGTTCTGTATCTACACGACCTGCACTTGTGTTTATTTATACAGCTGACTGAACACATTTGCAGCCTCTGCCCATCACTGTGTCGGCATGCCTTATACACAATTGTGTGTCAAACAGGAATTGTCTTAATGTTTTCTTCAATTGCTTGGCTACATTCAAAGGCTTCATCTGCTTGTGTGTGTTTGGTTGTCCGTCTTAATGTGTGTGCCGGTGATGCATTTCATCCGTGACTTATCAATTTATAACTAAGTATGCGAGCAATCATTTGGTGTCAGTCACTTTGAATTCAGCTCATGTTGATTGCATTTGACATTAGTGCAAAACCGCAGAGAGAGAGAGAGAGAGGTCAAACACACTTTTCAGTGTGGAGTCGACAGTTGACTCCTTCTTCGTTTATTGCTGACATACAGATGAACCCAAACAAGTATGATAAATTGCCCCAAGTTGAATTAATAAATGATGTAGCTATCAATTAATGAATAATTTTCTTCATCAATTATTTTCTCAGCTTTGCTTTCCCCGAAGGCAAGTAACAAAGCCACTAAGAACTATATCACACCTTCGTACAAACATTGGCCACGCTCCGGCTCACAGCCACTGTCAGCCACATTAAAGCTGAGCTGCTGACTTTCCAGTCATCAAGTATTTTTCACGTCTTGCTCAGGCCTTGAAGGATTCCTTCTTGCAAGGTCCATGGAGGTATGACTGAAGTGTTTGCAGACGCAGCTGTTAACCAGGACAGACAGGTTGCCTTTTTTTGTTTGTCTATGGCTATAAGAAAGAAAATAAGGGTGATTCACTCTCTACACCGGACACAAATATATATATATATATATATATATATATATATATATATATATACAGTATAGTTGTGACATCACAACTGTACAGAAGTCCCGACAGCTCGATTAAAGGAACAGTTTCTGAATACGGGCTGTGTGCACATGTTCTCTGTGGATTGAGAGTTTGATACTTTAGTAGTTTTTATATCACGTCGACCTGCTTTATAATAAGGACATGGAAATCTCACTTTGTAAGATATGAGACTCTGAATTACTGTGTCCTATGGATATACTAGTCAAGAATCTAGAAATGCACATTTGACATGACCTTTTAGGCTTTTGGTCCCTAGGGGTGAACTTCTTAGAGAGTTCACTTCCCTTTCGCTCTAAGATGTTTTCCCATTTTAAGCCTGGGTTGTAGTGGCTTCTGTCCGTGGATCATGCGCCATCATGCATAAACAAAAGCACCTTAGCTGTAGCGGCAGGCAGTGACAACCCTCATGTTTAAAATCTGTCTTTGAAAGGCCTTGAGGAGCTGGAATGAAGGCTTACACACAGCATAATGCATCTGCTTAACTCACTGTACTGATTTAATTTTGATACACCCTAACATACTTTTGCAAAAATGCAATTTAAATGTATACCATCATTACTACATTGATCTGCAATATAGATATGTAGATCTATATATATAAAGGCAAAAGCATCCATTGAAATAAATGGGAGATCTCCAGAGAGATTTCGTAAGGATCGCTGAAGGAGAAAGCAGGCTTTGTGCAGCGAGGCCATTTTGTAGCTCAGTTAATGTATTTCTTCATTACCAGTAGGCACTCATATTTCCTGAAGCGTGCGCCTTAATGGGATTAGATAAGGAGAGGAATATGAGATGAAATGAAGCGGGGCTCTTTATTACAGTTGGCCTTCAACCCAGGCAAAACAAATGGAGAACACTCGAGAGTTCAGGAGATCTTCAATAACAACTGAGATGAGGAGATGAATGTAATTAAGGGGAGATCTTTTTTTTTTAAATATAAAAAGTTATCTAACATCTGAGAGCCTTACCCTGCACTTGGCAGTTTGATGACCTCTTTTAGCATTGAATGTTGGGCTGTCTCTTTTCTTTGGTGGTATAATGAACAGTTGTTGGCCATCATTAGGTATCGAGAGACCTTTATGGGTGTCCAAAGGTCTTGGAGGGTAGATTGATGAATAGAGGTAATGTGTATGGGACTCCTCTGTAATCCTAACCTGACTACACAGGCTCTTATAAACTTTATTAACCTCATCCCACTCTTTTTTATGTACCACATATTTTTCTTTTATTTCTGTTTTTATCTTCTCCTTCTACACCTTTGTTATGTAATTGCTTTGGTTTTATATATGGAGATATAAAGAATACCATCATAAAGCATAGGAAGGAGTCAGGAGGTTTAATAATCTCTCTCATCTTTGGCTTTTTCAAGGGATGATTGAAAGGAGGATTAATGTAGTGCTGAGAGATACGGCGCGTAGATCTATGGGAACGACGGTGATGTCAGATCTTATGTCCAGATAGATGCCTCAGCCCTGTCGTCTTAAAACCAGGTCTGGTGTTTTTCATTTTCACACTTATCACACTCAGAAACGGCTCATTGCTGAGAGATGTCCAAAATCCAGCGATCCTTTAAACTGGCTTGTTATGTCCCATTCTTCTTTTATAGTTTCTTTGCTAAAATAAAGATAGTCACAATATATCTTGAATGTGCTGCTGGCACAAATAAGACATTACTAATGATCAGTGTTTGAAACTGGCCCCTTTCTGGTCACAACACCTTTCGTTCAACCTCCACCATTTACACTAAAAACAAAATGACTCTGTTGTGACAGCTAAATGAATCAATAGATGCAGATACAGCAGCTCATTTAACATTAAATGAGTCAGCGATACTCATTCACCAATAACTTATTAAAATGTTAAATAAATCGGTTTTCCGTTGCATGATCACATGATTCATGTTCTCGCTTTTAGCAAGAAGTGTACGCATTTCTAATTAATATATTCAGTGTTTGGTTGGAAAAAGCTGAAGAAATTAAATTGTTTACAGTGCTTTTCCCCACTTCAGCTCTGACCAACTCCTTACATTTATCTCCTGTATACGCGAGCATCCCGTGTCACAGTGAGGCTAACAGAAAGCTACATTTGTATGCTGCAAAAACAACTACAGATGCAGTTTGAAATGTGAACACGAGGATGAAATGATAAACAAGCCTATGAGGGGAGAAGTGGAGGAGAGTGAGGCTTATAGAAAAGCCCAGGTTCAGTGGAGGTGAAGTGTCAGAGAGAAGACAGCATACTGTACATAATCATCGTGGTGAGGTGGCAGAAGGTTCAAGGGTAAAAAAGTAACAGTCGTCTGGATGCAATTTCAGGAACTTATACATGACGCTCACAATAAGTGGCAAGATTTGGTTTCCTCGCTGTGTCCCATATCAATATGACAACTAAGGGAATAGAAAATTGTCTTCACAGTATTTCACACTGTCTTTATCTTCATGTTCTTCTCCGTCTTCCCCTTCTCTCTTTTTCAAACGCTTGCACTTTCCTTTGGAAAAACATACCAAGCAAGGCGAGACTTATTGCCAACTCTCCCCGTCTTGCTGATTCTTCAGTATGCTGCATATTCTTGCCTTTTTCATCTTTTTATTTGTCATAACAGAGTTGTTGACTTGGGCGGCGAGTAGGAAAAAAGTAGCTTTAGCTGATAGCAAGCAAAGCATCTTTAGCAGAACAGAACAGCCCCAATTATCCTCTAATCCCTGCGCCTTCAAGGCAGAAACCCCAAAGTCTGTGACACACTTCAAATTGAATAGATTAGTTTAGCCTTTCCTCTTCATACCAGGACATTTAAGAAGCTCCTTTGTGGGAATATGACAAAGTTTAGGGCTTGACTGAACTACCGTTAGGAATACAAGACTGTTATGTGAAGTGTGTCTGCATATTTACTGTGTATATTTATATGGGCATAGAAAAGAGCTGAGGCGAAGTGGCTTGAAAAATTAATACCTTCAGATCCACAAATGCAGCGTAATATGAGCTGTGGGGGGAGAGCGCCGAGAAAACCTGTCCCGTGAATTTCAAATCCTTTTCTTAGCGACTTAATGGAAGTCCTTTTTCAACATTTTAGAGCATGTTGGATTGGGAATCCATTTTAGGGCAGCAGGGCGGAGGTTGGGTAGGTGAGGCGTAAAGAAGACCTGTGGCAACACACTCTTCGATCACGTACGCCTGAGAGGAAACACGCAGCTGTAGAGAGAATCTGAGAAAGCAAAGCAGCCGCAGAGACCTTCTGTTTAGTGTGCAGTTACTGTATATTTCAAAAAGTCAAAACACAGTAGGCCCCTCTAACTTTTTTTTTTACCATATAAAAGATTATCATGCCCAACTTGTGAAATAAGTGAGAGAAAATGTATGTAGTCAAACACCCAAAACAGCTGCAAGGCTGCCGTGGTGGAGTTCGTTAATAGCCGAACATCAGTTTGTTAGGCTACTTCTGCTGATTGCATTTATGTCTCAAAATTATAAAAATGGTGCTCATTTTTATGGATTATCTTTATCTTATCTCTAAGCATATGTGTTAGTAACATAAACTTTTGTTTGCCACAGAGAGTAAATGTGTAACTAAAGCGGTAGGAAACCAGGACACTTAGTGACCAAATGAGTGTGTTTACCCAATGATTAGGGAGATAAAGCAGTCTTTAGACTGTGTTACTAAATGCAAAGTAGCAGCTTAGTGTGGCGATCAATCACCAGAACTTCCTGTTTATCAAGCATGAACACTAAAGCAAAGTAACCTTTTAAACCTTCTTGATCTGGATAAAAGCAAGCTGGGGAACGTATTGGCTACATTAAAAACCCCCCTCCTCTCCAGCCAAGAGCCATGTCCTCATGACCTTGGCACTTAATCGTGCTGCTTGATTTTTCATTTTGCGGCCGAGTCAAGAGGCCATCAATAACATCAAAGCTACATAATGACGGAAGGTTAAAGAAGAAGAAGGAAAGCATATAAGTAGGCTGTAGGCTGGTGAAAGGGTGTGTTGGGTGAAGTGCTGCATATTTTAATCCTGATGCGGGGAGGAGTAGTGGAGTGAAAGCACCGATGGCAGGTGGGGAGGTGGGCTGAATCTGCAAGACTGGAACTTTAGTGTTGTTTTCATAAGGTGTCATGGGCTTAATTCAGAGAAACATCTGGGATAATGGCCATCTGGTATAGAGGCCAATTTTTTATTCTTTAGGATAACACACAGTGATAGCTACATTACAACCAATAGATAAACTCTAAAATGTAAATTTGACAATAGCAACTTCCCTTCCATTTTTTTTGTGTTGAAGGTGATGCTTTAATGTTATGATTAAGCTCTAACAATGGTCTATTTTCCAAGGGTCAGTTCAAGGCCCCTGATTGGACGCTCTAATTTGTGGTCTAAATGCTGAGTAAAAGAGGTGCTTGGTATGATTGCTCGGGAGCAATCAAAGCAAAATACCAACATTAATCCAAGAACGAATGGAAAACAACTTCAAAGATGACCTTGCTAGAATGACAAATCAGCAATTACATCAAGCACATGGTATAAAGGGTCATTTTGTAAATTAGTGTGACACTTGGGACTGGAGACTGTTTAGAAAAATGTTACCGTTAGCCTCTAATTTCTCTGAAAATGAGGGTAAAGCTGAATATAGTGCAGGAGCCAGCCCGTTCTGTTGGCTATAGAGCTGATATGGAACGTTTGAAATTTCCAATGTCTCGTGACATCATGTTAAAGGGCAAACATAAAATAAGGCTGTCAGGTAGGATTTTATAATATCACTTTGTTTCAATGTATTATTTGAAATACTTATTGAATTATTTAGTAAAGTTCTCCAAATATATCCGTCAAAACATCCATTCTGAAAGTGTCAGTTATCTATTACTAATTTACAGATGCATTGCATTACCATCTCATCTCATCTCATCTTCATCCGCTTATCCGGGGTTGGGTCGCGGGGCAGCAGCTTTAGCAGGGGACCCCAGACTTCCCTTTCCCGGGCCACATTAACCAGCTCTAACTGGGGGATCCCGAGGCGTTCCCAGGCCAGTGTGGAGATATAATCTCTCCACCTAGTCCTGGGTCTTCCCCGAGGCCTCCTACCAGCTGGACGTGCCTGGAACACCTCCCTAGGGAGGCGCCCAGGGGGCATCCTTACTAGATGCCCGAACCACCTCAACTGGCTCCTTTCAACGCAAAGGAGTAGCGGCTCTACTCCGAGTTCCTCACGGATGGCTGTTATTTGAGCTATAGTTCAAACTGAAAACTGAGAAAAATAAAGAACCTCTGTAAGATGGTTTTATCCTGCAGAGCTCTTCATCAGTGTATTCTACAATGCCACTCTTTTCATAAATGTTTTATCTATAAGACAATGCTTTTTTTATGATATAAATATGATTTTGGAAACTGTTCAGACGACAATGGTTTGAAGCTCATCCACCCTCATAAATAAAACTCTCAGTCTCTTCATTGTGTGTGGGAAGAAACAGTAAATCACCCTAGGGCTCCCCTAAAATAACCATTCTATAGAAGCAAAGGAAGCATATGCGATTCCTCAAATCCATCCATTTCAAGTGTAGCGTGCTTCAAGACAGCTTTCATGTGTCAACCCCGGGGCCTATTTTCTCTGTAATGCTCAACCTCGAAGATCAACTCAAAGGATATACGCTGACTTTTTACCATTCAGACTCAAAGCCCTGGAACTCAGTGTACCCTCTTTTACCCCTGGACTCTGCCACGTGGTGCTTCATTCCTGTCACTGAGAGTGTGTTTGTGCAAGCAGCATCCTGAGAAAAGCGGAGGTAAGCCTCAGAGGCAGGAGATGAGACCATGCATTAAACATGCTCTCTCTGTGTACCTTCTTCATTTTTAATGGTCCAGTTGGCCAGGGGTCTGGAAAAATGTAAACACGACCGGAACCTGAGGATGGTGACAACATAAGATAGGGAGGAGGAAAGACAACACCAGAATTCAGGAGTGCATAGTCATCAAAGACTGCAGCTGGAGCATGGAGTCTTGATAGTCTCTGAGTCATCCAAGTCCAAGTCATCCAATATTAATCGTTCCTCTGGTTTGGCAATTAACTTGCAACTGTGAATTAGTTGAATCCATAAAAGAGTGTTTATGATCAAATTGATGAACAATTGAACAATATCACAGTTTCCCTTTTATTTGAGCAAGTACAGATTCATGTAAGCAGGTGCAGGTTCACGTTAAAGGCACTGTACTCGATATTTAGAACATTAAAAAAATATTTTCTATGTAAAGATACAGTGGGCTAATTGTGTCTTGATAGGCGGTCTGGCTGCACATTCATGTTGGTGCATGTGGCCATAAAAAAGATATTGATTTCACGTATTGGGATGAGAGCCACCTGGAGGCCACCTTTAATGTTCAGGTAAGAGAAGAACGCAAAACAAAAACACAAGACAGCAAAGTGACAGTGCAACTTTTAACATTCTGACAGGAAATGAGTGGAAATGGGCCAGCTGTAAACCGCAGAGCTGATACAGGTGAGCGTGTGGTTGAAGAACTGGGATGACTGGAGCAGGTGGAAGTCTGGGGGCATCTGGTGGACAGGTAGAGAAAGGCAATGAACGGGTTTTGGGGAAGTGGGAATGTGGCAGGAGGGAGGGACAGAAGCAGAGAACAGTGTTTCGGTTTAGTCTCACGGCTCTCATCAGCATACAGTTGTCATCAAGACAGCTGGCTCCTATGTTCAGCAAAAAAACAAGTACACAGCATGCTACCTACTCAGCACCCCAGAGCAGACAGGTACAGTTAGTGATATAGCTGCTCATCAGAGTAGATGAATTTCCTTCAGGAATTGTTGGGGTTGCATTATTCAGCAGAATTACAAGATAACACTGATGCTGTTCTAGTTTGCCATCAGTTTAAAAGATGATAATACAGTATGTCATGTCATTGTGTTGCATTTACAGCTTGTTTTTCAAGTCAGAAAATGAATGCAGCTACCAGTGAAGGTTCAGAAGCTATAGTTATATCTACTGAAAGCACATTTTCTCCAAATGATCTAATACTTCAATGAGTAAAAATTATTAAATGGAGCGACGCCTGCAAGCTTTTTGTGTCATATACAACATACCTGTTGTAACATATAGAAAATCCAATCCATACTTTGCAATAAGGTCATTTGTTTGTCAGTGCATTTCATAAACCTACTCTCCAACCGTAAAAAGGCCCCATACCCTTAAGCATGGGTGTCAAACTGATCCAGTAAAGGGCCGTGTGGCTGCAGGTTTTCATTCCAACCAATCAAAAACACACCTGGTCCAACAAATCAACTGTGTGAAGACAGTTCAGGTGATCGAGTAAGTCGAGTCAGGTGTGTTCTTGCTTGGTTGGAATGAAAACCTGCAGCCACACGGCCCTTTACTGGATCAGTTTGACACCCATACCCTTAAGGGAAAGTTGATATTATCGTCACTTCCTAATCTTTGTTTGGGAAGCTGACAGACAGAACTGCATTAACTAAGATACCAGGAAGCATCCACAAAGTATGACATTACAATGTGTATTACATAAACTGAAGTTTTTCACATTTCAAGCCTTATATAGATTAGTGTCTCACATACACTGCATTAGACAGACAGTAAGAAGAAGTGAGGGATAGGAGATTATTTTTATTTGCCTGTGTTTGATGCGAGGGTCTGTAAGGTATTTTTTGATTTTCTGCCAAGTACCAGGAAGCTTTATTTCCCCGTGACAGTGCTTCCCTCATCCTTATGCCTGCCTATATAATTAAGTGCTATTTTGAGCACGGATTTTCTTGCAGAATTTACCATTGTCGCTATATTCCTGCTCCTTGTTAACGCCCTTGCGCTGCAATCATCACCAATACTACCAGTCTGTCCAGCAGCTGCTGCAGAGCTTTAAAAGATGCAAAGAAGTGTGAACATAACAAGACAGGAGATGATTGTGTAACAAATCACACATTTAATGAGCCATTTGACTTTATTTCCTGGAGGGGGCGTGACACGCTCAGGACCAGCATCTTTGATACTCTCGGACAGGATTTGTTGCCTCAAACTAAACACTTCAGCGTCTTGATGTGATTGTTGATGGATGTAGCGTGAAAGAAGAGTGAAAATGATTTGTGAGGGAGACAGACACTCAGCCTTACATGCTCTGCTTATCGCTGCCGTTTGAGACACAGAAGAGAATTTCAGAGATAGATTTCAACCTCCTCTGCTCATTGTCATGAAAGAGAGAGAGAGAGAGAGCTCAGTGGTACAGTAAGTGGAGAGCACCATGCCATCTTGAGCACCGAAGTCAGCGATTTTTATGAAATATAAGAGTCGCTTGATGTACTGCCAGTTGCACACATTTCTGTCTCTTTCTCTCTCTCTTTTACTGAGATGAAAATCACATTTGATCCAATTTGATAACAGAACTGGGTCATGATTTGAGAAATGTTCCTCACACCACAGCAGGGACACACACAACACACACACACACTCTCTCTGCCAGCTTAGTCTATGGGCTGCCAGCAGCCTCCGTTGCCAATTAATTTTATTGGGAGTTAATCATATTATTTATGGTCATTAAGAACAAGAAGTCCTCTCAGGCTTTGCACTGTCGAGAGACATGAAGGATCTCGGTGTACTCGGTGGCCGTGAAGGGAGACATTTTCTGTTTCTATTCGGCAGCTTATGAATTTAGGTGTGAAATTACACATTGAAAATGAGGTCAAAGTGCAGACTTTCGGTTTTAAATCAGTGCTTTTTAGTGGATAGAAAGGCAAAAGTGGGTGGGTGGAGAAAAAAAGAGAACCATTTAATGTTTTTTATCCATGTCAGCTCCATGGCAGTGTCAGTCTCTGTCAGTTGGTCCACCACTTTGGTTCAGACTAAAATATCTATTAATGATATAACTATTCAATTCAATTCAATTATTGGACGGATAGCCACGAAAGTTTGGCCACAGTCAAATGTTTCCGCCTCGGGGTGAATTTAGAAGCTTTGGAAATCCTTTGAGCTTTCATCTAGTGCCACCATCAGGTCAAAATTGTCTCCAATGCTTTGGTTTGTCCAACTGACATTTCCCTCAGCTTTGTGTTTTGTGCCGCTAGCCTGCTAACATGGTAAACATTATACCTGTTAATTAGCACATTAGCATTGTCAGACTCTTAGTCCTGTTTAAATGTGCACATTGTTTATATGATGTTATTAATATAATCCAGTTGTGGTATTGGGTATTAGTCAGTTGTTCTGAGAGGTTATAGCCTTTAAAAAAGAAAAAAGGTGGGGAAAAGTTGATTAGACAGTCATTAACAAACTGATTAAACTGTGAAATATAGCGCTTCCCGTCATTTATCACATCATCTCATGGAGAAGTGTGCTTGACAGTCGAATTAAAACCAGGGTCATCATCTGATTAGTGTCACTCAAGGCTGGGCCAGAGACGGGACAGAGCATGCTGACCGCATGAAGGAAAGTCTTAACTGGGAGGCTCCAGCTTCACAGAATGGGCACCACAGTAATTTTAGCAATGTATTTTGTCACTAAGTATATTTACTCAAGTACTTTACTTGCACACAGAACGAGTACCGACACTTTTGCCATCAAAAGTATGTGCAGCTGCAGTCATCTTGGTTGTGCCTCACTGACGCTCCTCTTAACTATTTTAGGTTTATGCTCATCGTCTGTCACGACCCGATCTGTACAGGAAACCAGATTTGTTCGGGTCCTATCCTCTGACCAATGGGTTACCCTGACCCTAACAATTCAAGGTCAACGTCGAACCTCAACCATCTATGCACATGCATATAACAGGTTTCCAATACGGATTGGGATTTGGATAAAGGGCAAGGGCGCCGCAAGTTGTCAGTCATTGCATCAAACCAGGTGGAAATCGGTCTGAACAGGAGGGGGACCATATCTGCCAGAGCAAATAAAAACATACGCTTGCAGATTTGTCTGGTTCCCAGGGTAACAAATAACAGAAATTTCTAAAATAAAAACAGTACACAAGTTGACAGTTCATCTGATTTTATTGAGAGATGTGAGGATCAAAGGGCAGCTAGCCATGCAAAGAACTAGCCTGATAGTGTGCATTAAGGTGAGAAAGGGAACTCACCTGGGTAATAATACTGATCCTGAGCCAATCTTGGTTCTAGCCAGTGAAGGTAATGTTTAGGATTAGCATGGTGCAGACTTATCCACGGTGGACACTTTGTAAAAGCTGGAGTCCAAATTCAAATCTTTGCCAAAGCACAGATATACAGTATACAGACACATGTGGCTACGCTGGAAACAAGGTGAGTACAAAATCAAGTGAGACTAGAACTGTTGTGCATAGTATTTTAAAAAGATTTGTGCTGACAGGGCTAGATGTTGATTGAGCAAAGAGATGCATACATTGGTAAGTGGGACAATAAATTATGATCTCCTGTAATTTATAACTGTGAGGATAATGCCCTTAGTTGACTCCTGGATAGCTGCAAACCTCTTAGAGTGCTATTCAGAGTCATTATATATAGTATCTTTATAAGGCTATCTACAAATACTGTCATGCCTTTATTTACAGTTATTGCCTCAACAAAGGCAGTGTGTCACTGCCTTGTGGTTTATGATGACAGTTCAAGAAATCAAATGGTGTGTGGTGATTTTGCCTTGTATCATCTTAAATAACAAACAATAACAGTCCCTCAGAGTTACATAAAAGTAACCACATGTGCTGGGAGAAACATTAGCTAATTATCAAAAATTCTGCACGTTTTTGGCAGCTGAAGTCGGGAACACGACCTTCTGAGAGGCCGGACATTTAAAAAGCCTTCGCTACTTTTTTTAGTAGATAACACTGAGTTTGGTTTTTATCATCCTGAATGACAGTATTTCTTTGCTCTTCCATGCAAGAGAAGCATCAGAAAGTTTTGACAGCACACCATCCTCATGTTGTAGTACGCAACTGGATATGACGGCGAATATTACAGGACTTTACATACAGATAAACAACGTTCATGATATAATAACAGGAAGCAGATTCTAGTGGCAGATTTTACACAGAGTTACACAGAACAGTGAACTAGCCTACAAAGTGTGTGTAGAGAGAGAGAGAGAGAGAGTGTCATTGAAGGGCGTTCTGAGAAAGAAAATCTCCCAGAGGTGCACGCAAAGCATTTGTCACATTGGAACTGTGAAGAGCACAAATGTACAATGATCTAATCACTGGAGAGTAGTCTGAAATACAGAAAATCCCAGTGTGTGTGTTTGTTTGTGTGTTATGACTTTCAATTTAACCGAGATGTGGCAGAGATAACTTTGTTTTTTCATTTTTTACATACACACAATGTAATACCTGAATCATTTTCTAGTTGGAGCATGAGTGACACGTGCACATTGCAATAAACGTTGTGAGGTGCACTCTGAACATACAAAACTGGATCCTCATGGTCGTCCTTAGATTAATCTTTTAAACAAAATCTGTTAAAGGGTTTGAAACAACCTAAAAGCGCACTACGATAAACAGCTACAATCATTCACAATCTCTTGTTTTCTCTACACAAACAGTGAAATGAAGACTCACAAGGCTTGAACACGCCTTGACATCATAGTAAGGTAGTCCTCTCCCATTTTTTCGCTGACAGATGATCAATGGAAATGGCTAGTGAGGTAGCCAGACTTCCTGCACAATACCCTCTTCAACATGATGCTACATTTCTGTTGTGAGTGTGTAAAAAAAAACCACACAAAGTAAAAGTTGTGCTACAAGAAAAGTAGCTCCCAAGAACTCTGAAGGAGTCCCTCCCCCTCCACCTCCTTTAAGTCTTAAAAGCTTCTCCAGTAAAAAGCAAAGTTGGGTTGTCGTCCACTTGAGCTGCTAATTCACTGACACTTACTTGAGGGGTAGAGGTGAGTGGTTGGTGGTCAGTGAGGTGTTGGGTAGACACTCCTGAGTATTTCTCCGTCATAGTGAATTTCTTTATCAAACTGAGGGGTCAAGGACAAGAGCACTGCCATCAAATTTCTAGCAGATACTGCACAGGGACCAAGCCTCTCTTCTTCCCGCTGCTCAGTCGCAGGAACCCGTCAATCTCCTCGTTCTTCCCCACACAGATCTGCAGAGGGGGAGTGGATGAGGGAGGGAGGGGAGAGAGGAGCATGGAGCAGGAGGAGGAGCAAGTGACATTCAGTAATGTGAAAGAGTTTGTGGACTGTCAAAAGTGAGCTCCTTTGGAAGCTGTAACATGCTGTCCTCTGTAATCTCAGCAGTTTTCTGCATGCATTTGCATACATTTAAAAATGTATCCAGTGTGTGTGTGTGTGTGTGAGAGAGAGAGGAAAAATGTGTGTTCACCTGGGCCTCTTTCACAGTCATCTGGCCTTTGTCTCGGTTACCGTGGAAACCATCAGTGACCTTCCACACACGCTCACCAGGGCGGACCCGCTGCACAAAGTTGGCGGGGAACAATCCCACCTTGTCTCTGCTTTTCCCCTGGTTAGCACACCCAAACATGGACACAGTTATGAATAGATATTTTCTTTTATGTTTCGTCTAAAATGGGGATAAAATGTTCTTAATCACTTGCAGTACAAAAATGTATGATGCTGACTCTCATATTGAGGCACAATTAGCTACCTTGTTGACAAAAAGGAACTACTGTATTTCAATCATCTGCCTGCTAATGTCTCAACATAGCAAACAGGCAGCTTTACAGTCCTCGACAGTCCTTGGCTGAGCATACACAACCAGATTCAGTGTTTTCATTTCTGTCTGCCTGGCTGTTTGCCTGATTATGTATCACAGTAATACTACAGTAACACAATAGAATTTAAATAAACTATCACAATAAGCTGAAAAAATATAAATAAAAAGAATGTTGTTCCATAATCAGCAACGTCAATACTAGACCAAAAAAGCATCTGCATGGTCTAATCCCCCTCTATTCTCTTCAGAGACTCTGGCAGACAGGCACACAAAGCCCCTGGGTGCACAGTTAGCTATTTTGCTCGTGTCCAGATGTTCGTTCCTACATATTTAGCAGAGGTGTGTTTACACTAAAATCGCAGGAGAGGGTGAATATGCGGGTACATGTACAGTATATGTATATACACAGCATGTGTGGGTGGGTAGGTAGGTATAAATACACAGTATATATACACTTGTTCTTCTTTGCTCTGTTCATACCCAGTGGATAGGTTGGGGTAATGGGAGGGAGAACAGTGTGAAAATGTTTGCTGGGTTTTATATAACTGTTGTCCACTGTATTATCTAATGTGACTGAAAACCAAAGGCAGGAGGGGGGTTAAGTGTGTCAGTGTCAGTTTACTAATTTCAATTTTTTTTGTATAATTTTACTTCCAAATCTGCCATTTTACTACATTTTCTTTACAGTTTGAGAAGAAGTTTTGTTCCGTCATGTAATCTTTTCAGGGTGCAGCAAAGCTTCTGGTGAACTTTAGATAAATAAATACATATCTCTTTACATCAGAAATAGGAGCAAAAGAAACATGGTAACTCTGCTGCCATTTTATTAAAGTGGATATCCCGGTACTTTTCCCTGGTGTTTCGTTTCTGTAAAGACCTGTCCGTCCTTTGGCAGGTGAAGGTTAGGATCTCCAGCTGCCTCATTAAACACTGACTGTAATCTGTCTTCCTCCTCTCCATGATAACTAGCTCTGCAAACACCCACACCTGCTGTCCTTCAAGTACATCCACCAGCTCTAAAGTCTTACTGTCTCTGAACAGCTCTGCTTTAAATGGAATAACTACAACTGATTGTAAAACCGTCTAACTGAAGACATTATGTGTGTTTCTGTAGTATCTGGAGATTTGTGGTTTCAGTGCATGCGAATGTAAAGATTTTTTTCACAGCCCACCTTCCACCAGTCCTCGTTGGAGTCATCTGTTACTTGAACTCTGTCCCCAGGCCTGGAGGAAAAAGAAAGAAAGAGCTCTTCTGAAAATGTATCACCACATTTAGGGGAAATGCTTATCCACTTTCTTGCTGAGTTAGATATCTGTATGCTAAATAGGGATCTACATCCAGCAAACATTAGCTTAGCATAAAGACGGGAAGCATGGGGAAACAGCTAGCATGTTTGGGGAGTTTTGTGCTGGAGCTAGGAGGAGCGTACCTACTGTATGTTCCCCAGGTTCCCTGCTTTGTATGTGACAGGGGAGCATTGGACCCTTTTCCCTTTTCTTTCCCGCTTGCCCCGCTTTGTCCCCTAGTCTGTTATTTTTTCCACAATCGGTGTGGAATTCCCCAGCAAATAAGCCTATGTAGACCTTAACAATAGCCCGTAACCCTGACCCTAATCCTAACAAAATGCTAAATTAAATCAGCAGAGGCAGAAGCGTATGCAGCCGGGGAACATAGGACCCTGTTTGGGGGAACAAGGGTCAAATGTTCCCCGAGACAGGCTAGCCGTTTTCCCGTGCTTCCAGTCTTTTATAGGATATTGTCCCTAGCTTTCTATCAAGTGTAGAGCTGCGATGATTAGTCCCCTAATCAATCGACAAAAAATAATGGCCAACCTTTTTTTGATAATCGATTAATCGTCAAATTATTCTTGCAAACACAGCAGAAATTGCTGTTTTCAGCCTCTCAAATATGGAGATACCCTGATTTATATTAAATTAAATATCTTTGGGTTTTACACTGACATCCACATAGCTTTGGACTGAGAAACTGGGATGGACATTTCTCACTATTTTCTGACATTTTATAGACCCTATGATTAGAGAAAGATTAAACCAGATTAAAACATGAGGAATATAGTATAAATGAATAAAATAAGTCACATTACAAAAAACAAGTCAACAGTAATGATTAATGCCACAGTGAGCAACCTTTGAGTAGTTTTTTTTGTTTGTATCTATATCAAGTTATGTTTTAAATCTGAGTGTCGCATGTAAATTTGAAGATTAGGATGTACTCACTCACTCAGCACTGCTGCACTAAATACCAGTTTTGGAACTTATCTTTTATATAGAAATGTAACAGTCACCATAACAATAGTTACAGTATTTTTCAGAGGAAACTGAACTGCTTTGTCGATGTAACACAACACCTTGTGTGCTGTCGTCTTGCACAGACGCATCCTCGAGACTAGTCTTGGGTGTCATACCACTCTCAGCAATTTCCTGCACCTACTAACATACAAAGACTTTTTTTTCACGTTACACACTCAGCGCAGCTGTTTGTCCTTCCCGGCCTCTCAGCGCGCTGCCCCCTCCAAATCCAAACCCTACAACCCCCCTACGATCATCCTGCTGAGGAGGCAGATGGTGTGTGAATGTCAGTAAATTTTACCCAGGTACACTTCCTCCTCTTTCACCTAATAGTCTTATGTACACACTCAGTACAGTATGCAAAAAAATGTACTGACTGTAGTTCCAAGTCGTTCTTCTCCTGAGGCAGAAACTTGTAGAGAGCCACATACGTGTGGATGGAGTGGACCTCTACTTTCTTAGGGGTCTGATGAAAATGAGTATCGAGAGAGAGAGAGAGAGAGAGAGAGAGAGAGAGAGAGAGAGAGAGAGAGAGAGAGAGAGAGAGAGAGAGAGAGAGAGAGAGAGAGAGAGAGAGAGAGAGAGAGAGATAAAGAAGATGTTATGTGTGTGTTCTCTCATGTGGACATCCGAAACAGAGTTAAAAGGACGAGGAGTTTGAAGGGGGTTGACAGAGTGCATTTTCACCAAGAAAAATAGGCTGAAAGAGGAATGCTGACTACACACCTTCAGGCTGACCCTGTCTTCTGAATCAGCCTTCTCGCTTTCAGGAGGAGTGAGCACTGGAGAGACGGAGGGAACGGAAAAGGAGAGGGAAAGACAATATGTGTGAAAGAAAGAAGAGTCATGTGTAAACACAGAGAAAGGAAATGAGTGCGGTTGCAAGACAGGAAGAAAAGAAGAGGGATACACTGAGAGGTCTTGTCAATTTGCGGCAA
This sequence comes from Echiichthys vipera, assembly GCF_963691815.1. Lineage (NCBI taxonomy): Eukaryota > Metazoa > Chordata > Actinopteri > Perciformes > Trachinidae > Echiichthys > Echiichthys vipera. The sequence goes on along the minus strand of NC_139843.1, from coordinate 11,048,515 downwards.
ACAGAAGGAAGGTAGAAGTCAAGGTCATTTACTGTAAAGTGGCAGCAATACAAACATGATGATCCCTTCTCCTGGGACAAACACACTGTGGAGTGAACGTACACACCATATCTATGGTGTACTGTATATCATGTTAATGTAGTTCTTCAATCGTCTGTCAATTAAGGTTTTCTGTACATTTACAGATACTCAGACTGTCTCTTATCAGCACTGAAATGTTTAAAGAATACTTTTAAAGGAAACAATGATGTTGTTTGATTGTTTTTGTTATGAATCATATAAATTAGATATATTGTGTTAATTATAGTGAGTTTTAGGTGTACTTTTAAAACCTTTCGACAGCACTAGGCTACCGGTTACCTCCTGTTTCCAAAACATGCTGCTGCCAATAGCTTTATATTTAAAGACATAAGAACAATATCCATCTTCTCATTTACATTTCAGAAAGAGGGCAATCTAGCATATTTTTCAAAAGTATGTACTATTCCTTAAAGGCTTTTCAGTATTTATCTTAAAAGCTGCCAAATAGCTAGTTAGAAATATTACTTGACTTACTTCCTGGGATGTGCTCCTCTTCAGGTATTGGCTGGTTTTCAAGTTTCTCTTGCAGTTTTTCTGCCTATAATATAGACAGAGTTGCAGCCAGCAAAGTCAGCAATATTGTTGGTACGATTAATGTCAACATGAATTCATATGAATGCCTTGGGTTTTATGTGTGCTTTTTTACCTCATGACAGGGCGACTCTGAGATACTGCTGAAGCTGGAGCGACTCAACTGAGCCAGTGACGTCCCATAGCGCAGTGCCTCATACACAGGGTCAAGAGTGCCATTATCTGCCTCTACAGAGAGACACAGGGCAACACCTGCAGTTTAAGAACTGACACTATATTGACACACACGCATGCACACGCAGAGGCCCGTCAGGCATCAATGAACAAAAGCCACAGACATGTTGATTAGTCATCCTGAGGTTATAGTTGTTAGAAATCACCCAGCATTTCCATCGCTCACCCTGTGCAGCAGGAGCCTCTGTGACCACACCCAGCGTATCAGTGGTTAACAGAGGAGAGCTGAAGTTTCTCTTGAAAGCTCCCGTCTGACAAGCCGCCAGGGAGAGACAGGAAGACAGGAGAGGGAGGACAGTTGAAGGAGAAACATTACTTGAGGCAGAAAAAAGACAAAGAGAAGGTGTAATATTTTTCTGTAAGACAATACCAGTGTGGTTTTATCTGGGAGCAGTGAGCCTACGGTAAGTGAGATGAAGACTCAAAATGACGGATGTAGTACTGTAACTTCACAGACAGTTACGGCATCAAGTGACTTATATAACAGTATGTTGCTGTAGAATTACTGCATTCCACTGTGATTTTACAGTAAAATATCAGATTACTGTGATACAGTAGCATGTATCACAGTATTTTTTAACTTTAAGTAATACTATATTGTCTTTATCACCTTTTTTTCAGGGTTCGAACACGTTTTCCAAGGTCAGATTCAAGCACTTTTTAAGCACTTTCAAGGTCAGTTTTCAAGCGTTTCCAGCACCTTACAGCTGTGTTGAATTCCATATTTCTACAAATACATCCATATTATTTCATACATAAATATGATTATTTTAATCACATTAAAAGAGATTGTGCTATAAACAACTAAAATTGTTTTGTGATACCAGAAGTATAAAACATTTAGTTATTTATATTCTAAAGCTATTTGTTGTGAAAGAAATGGGGTTACAGCATTTTCAAGTACTTTATCCAAAATGTAAGCACTTTTAAAACCTTGAAAACACAACATTAAAATTCAAGCATTTTTAAGGATTTCAAGCACCCTTACGAACCCTGTTTTTTATACAAAACAGTGCACAAGCACTGTATACCTGTGCAAAATTCTGTGCAACAGAGGTAAGCAGGGCTAGAACACGACTTCTCTTTGTGAACATATCTTCAGTACTTTCACAGCCAACATTTTAAATTACTCAGCTGCAATATCTCTGCATTTATACGGACAACGCATGTTTTAAGTACAGTGAAGGCTAGGCACGTGAAACTGATTTTCAAGGTTAGGACACGATTGAGGGCATGGTTAAACTTTGGCGCCCCCCTCTTTTCTCTCTTTCCCTGTCATCTCTCTACGGGCGGCTATTCAATAAAGACAATAAAAACGCCCTCCGAAATAATACACGCATATATACACAAAAGTCAACGCTGACCATTAGTATTAAACAGGGGGTGAAACCAGAACAGCAGTTGAAAGCAAACACTACTGCCCATTCTCCAACATGACGTGTGTCCTTAATTATCACTACATTTAAACTGATGGCACACCAAGCATTAAATCAAAAACACAAAAGTAGTTACTCAGAGGGAAAAGTGAAACCATGATGAATAAGCAGGTATGGGTTAATACCCCCTTAATAGGTTTCACAGAAAACATAAATAATGCAACCTGTAAGAGGCAGAAATGTATACCTTTGACATATTTTGGCACATGACGGGTAGATCAGCTAATATGATCTATGACTGCATTATTGCTCACTGATGGTGGCAATAATACACCCGCCATTAGTTTTAACAGGAAGCTTCTGAAGAAATGTCCCCCAACACGGCTGTTTGCCTAATGGAGTATGACTAAACTTTTCTCCTCTCTGCCTTCAAGCTAATTCATCCATGGTGTGCGTGATGAGGCACCACAAAAGGTCTCAAACTGTAAATCTGGTACTGTACAGCTTTGATATCTTTATTTAGAAAATAGAAATATGTTTAGCTACAGTACATGACTGATCAGTCCAAGAGCTAAAACTCCAAAGTCTTGTTTTTGACAGAGGCTGTGATGAATCTGCTCTGATTTCTCCAAATAGAGACGGTTTATAAAGATAGTATCTCAGCTTTGTCTCATCTCTGTATCTCTTTTCATCTGTTTTTCAGCGAGTGATACACACTGATAATAACATCACCAGATAAATGTCTTTAATTTTTTAGGTTTTTTTTTGTTGCTGACCCCAGGAACATTCAGAGGTTGAACTACCTTCATTGTATCACAATAAAACAGCATTTACAGTTGCATGTTTTATTTTGCTCCATGTTATCCTTGTCACCTTTTTTTTAATCTATGAAATGCTTTTATTAGTGTGAATTGAAAACAACAAACGTGCATTCGAATGCAACAATGAATGAAGCAAAGGAAGCATGTGAGGTTTGGGGCATTTTGTATGCTTGTCTCTGGAAGTCAAAGTAAAGAAATATATTTCTATAAAAAGAAAACAAATCAAAGTAACTTCCATGACAGAACTTGTGAGTGTGGACCTTCTGAAAGTACAGCATTCATCTAAAAGTGAAGCGTTGCTTTAAGGTTTGGAGGGAGAGTGATGGTTGTTCAGGACTGACAGACAGGAATTTGCCCAGAATCTCTTCTTATCGCCTTTCTCACAGAACACAAACTTCACCTCTACACTGACATAACTGCATGAAACTACGCTAAAACATAACTAAACAGTGCGATTTCATTTCAAGAGTTGAATCTATTTTCAATTAATGAAGCAGACTAATATTTCAGACACACCTTACAAATTAAAAATTACCAGCATAGGTAATGTAAAGGTATTATGATATCGAGCATGCTTACCCATTTATTAAGCACACAGGTACTCACATAAATATGCGTACAGCATGGCTGCTACTGATCATCATAAGATTATTTTCTTGATTTATTGATTGACTGTCTGGTCTCTGAATTGTCTGAAAAATAGTGAAACATGCCTATATTTCCAAGATGATGCAATTAAACTGCTTGCTGTGTCTCAAATATAGTCAATTATATGAAAAAGAGAATGGCACCAATTATAATCAAATAACAGCCAAATTCTACACAGAGAAATACTAAATATAGTGTTTATTATACTTGTTGTAGTCTGTCACAAAGTGCTTCACACAGGACACAAACTAAATAAAAGACTGCTCTGTAAATAACCTTGGCAAATGCTTCACTTATACTGTTAAATTATGCTAATTACTGTAATAAGTGGCAATTGGCCTAATCTCCTCAGCCAGTGCTGCAATTAGAAGCAAATGGATGTGCTCAGAAGTGGAGGTAGATGAATGAACATATGAACTCCGGACAATGTCAGGGGAATCGGGTCCAGGCATAGTCTGGAGTTGCTCTTTCACACATGCAGCACACAACAGGAGATTCTCCGTGTCAGATGAGTTCAGTTTAGTTCGGGGGGAGGGGAGCAGAGCCGATTCTTAATTTGGTCATAAACAACGGAGTCTCTCGCTGTTACTTGTATATATCGTCATGAATCAAATCCACCTTCTTCACCACTGAGGTTTGTTTTTCCGTGTTGGCCATAGCGCCACAGAAACGTCATCAACATGCCAATTCGCTCTCCGTGAATACACCGGCGAATAAGCAGCTGAGATGAAACGCTCTTTGTACTTGGGAGCTGGGAGGGTAAAATCAGTTTGATGCCCGTTCCATTTGGAAACGGATTTTTGTGTTCTCACATATGGCTCCGCTGGGTAATAATCTAGTGTACCTCATTTCAAGGTTTCATATCCAACAGTCAAACACTACCACTATAATTACGTATCAACATATCTGCAATGGTGACTTTGGAGCATCTTGGACTTGTTGGAAGTTTAAGAGAGCAGACAAGGTGTAATTTCACTCTTTGATCAGTTGAGAGCTCGGAAGCAGAATTGGACCCTGAAGGAGACGCACACAAATTCGGGTGAGAATGGGTGAGTGGAAAGTTTTTTCTGCAGAAGCAATTATTTTGTGCAGTGCTCAGCAGGCCCATTTCTTCAGTCAAAGGGTAATAAATCTTTAAGTTTAATTACCATTGATTAGAAAAATGTTGTCGGCATTCCAAAGTAATTCTCAGCTGCTTGAATCTGGAGATATTTTAAAGTAATAGTCCATGTGTGGGTGCACTCAGCAAATAGGTTGAGAGTGAGCCAGACAAACTGCAGTCATCGATGTTCCTTATTCATTTTTAATAACACTACTTTACATAAACTCCAGCTTGTGCAAGTTGTGCCTGCTTAAATTTTGTGTTTTTATTTGTGTCATGGAAGACCAGCGGACCAGTACTCAAGTAAAAGCCTGCATTAAAATGTTATTCAAGTAAAAGTACTCATTATGAAGAATGATGTTGTAATATTATTATATGATATTTTATTGGTTTATTACTGCATTAACCTTTTAGCAGCATTGTATTGATGTAGCTGATCAAAGTGAAGCTCATTGTAACTGTTTTATATCATGATCATTGACTTGTGCAGTGTAAAACAATCTGAATTATATGGAGTTTGAAGTTGAAGTTTTTTAAAAATAAATATTTAACATTTAATATTTATATTTATTTGACAGTCTAGATAGATTATTCATACCTGTTTTCTATTAAAAAAAATCAACTTGTATGGAGAATTTCATATAGGGACAGCTGCTTTAGAATATAAAAATAACAAACAATGCATGACACCCTGGTGACTATTCAAAAGGGAGCTTGTTTGTAAAAGCTTAATCTGCAAAGTAACTGCAGCTCACACATAAATGTCGGAATAGAGTAATATACAGTAAGTATACGACTTGTGTAAAGCACAAATACCTGAAAAGTGTGCTCAGGTACAGTACTTACAGTGCTCCTGAGAGTACTTAGTTACCTTCCACCACTGTGAATGACTCCATACAGTACAGGCACTGACATACTGTATTTATGATTAGTCACACTAAGATGGCCTGCTCCTCCTGCTCTTTAATGGACTCTCTGCTCTCTTCTCCCTGCAGCCACTACATCACTGCTCCTTCTAGCCTCGAGTCATCCCAAGAGTCAGGCTTTTCTTCATTTTCCCATTTAGTTAAATGTGTATGAAGAAGACTAACCCATAAATACATTTCTAAATCCCCTGAGCCATTACAGCACTTAAAATACAATACAAGTAACATTTTCACAACCAAATATTTTGCAAAAAAAGCGTTGTGTTGAGTCAGTGAACCCTGGACCTTAAGTTACGTAGATGTATAAGAAGAAGCCTCGAACGCCATCCAGTTTCCGTGAAATGCCTAATCCTTGCTTTGATGAGATCGAAAAGGACATTGCCGAAGGCTTGGCGAGAGCCTGCCGTGTCATATCCTCGAGGGATTGTGAGCGCCTCAAACACACTGAATTTCACACTGAATTAGCCAGACCAGCTGGTACAGGGAGATATTGATTTTCCAACAGAGTTGAGAGGGAAGGAAGGAAATGTAGAACCCAGACAAGAGAGAGTAAGAGAAGAGGGCGTTATGCGAGAAGAGCAGCACATGCAGGAGGAAGGACAAAAAGGCTGAGTGAAAAAATGTTGGGACCTGGCCACTGGAACTTTATCTGCACCATTCTCCTCCGCTTTTGTTCCTCTTATGGCATTTATAGTTGAGAGATTATCTGATCCCACGGCTAGCCTTTCACAGTCCGTTAGTCTACCTGGAAAAGCCTGGTCAATCCACCTCCAATTTAAAACCTCTACCTTTTTGCCTCTGCTGGTTTGAAAAGGGCTGTATTCTCTTTTAACTAGACAGGGGCTTTGAGGCTAAGCATATTACCAGGACTAAAGGCTATGCCAACTGACTGACACAGACAATTACAGCACTGAGATGCTGTAATTCTGCTGACATTATGCATCCTGGGTTAGACTCTGGTAAACACAGAACTCATGCATTTCCAGTACATTTTACTAACAAAAAATACGCAAAATATAAAAATGTAATTAACTTTGTAAGACCATTTTTTTTCCACAGTAAGCTGGGCTACTGGGAGGCCACTGCAGCGAATGAGAAAAGCAACAAGGACACATTGAACGTATTAGTATTAATTAATACAAAGCCACCCTGACCACTGATTAAGCATTTCATGCTCATGAGAGTTGTTCCTTCAAGGGTGGCATTGTCAGAGACAGTGAAAACCTAAAATAGTAAAACATAATCAAACATTTTTACATAAGTCAAATAAAAACTGAATTACGAGAAAAAATAAGGTACAAAAAAAGAGTGCAGTAAATGTGATGTATTTGAGGTAAATCATTTTGATGAACACTAATAATATATAATAGTAGTGTGTTAAACATATTTTCCTGCTGTTTCACTGACCAGGCAGCAAATACAGCTGCTTTTAGAAGATTTAGGAAGAGCATCTCAGAGTTTCACACCCGTTAACACAAGATGACCACATACTGTATCCCTGGTGTCATATTGCTGCTACACGAGTGCCAGGCACACATAGAGAAACTTTGTGTTACTATATGTTTTATGTGGGCAGTAAAGTGTAACTGTTAGCTTCATAAAATGTGCATATGTTTGGTAGTGAGACTTAATTATAAGACAGTCTGCGGTGCTCTTACCTTGCCATTACAGGGCTGCTGGGAGAGCTCCGACGAGCACCAGAGGTGAGCTGCCATCTTACAGGCTTTACAACGCAGTCCCTGCTTGGAGTTCCCTGCACAGACAGACGATATACTTCAACACATCTCGGTAGACTGAAGACAGCTGTCAATATTACTGTTTTTAGCAACAGAATAAGGCCACTACGAACAGCAATATCTGGTGTGAAAATGAAATAAATAAAGAACGTACATTGCCTGTTGCCACACATCGTTATCTGTCCAGAATGGGCATTTTTGCGTTTTTCCATGAGTGGTATTCACAAACCACATTCTCTAGCTTGGTGATTTTCCCTTCTTTGAGTTGTAAAGTTTGCATTTGTAGGTGATTTATAACTGAATTTAGAATTTTATTTGATCAAAAAAAACAAAATAAATAAAAGTTTTGACACTCACGATTCATGTTGTTTGGACTGGCCTGAATGTCACAAGGTACAGTACAGTACAACAATAAATATATATGTTCAATAATTTCCTAATATTTAATAATAATTTTCATCTAAAGAATCTGAGCCACAATGATGAAAGCACAGTAATCCCTGGTCTTGAATTGTGATCAAAAGCCCCCCCGCCTGGTTTACATAAACGGTCCAGCTGAGAAACGTCAGCATACGTCAGCATACAGCATATCTTTTATGAAAAGGAGGTACAACTCCCAGGGGAGACATGTAAACAAGATTGGACCACAGCTTGCCATCAATATTTTTTATTGGAACAATTTTCTGCAGCAGATAAAGCCCCACTATTGCCCGGAGTAATGATCTTTAATCCTCTGAGAACCACAAACTAAATTTGTTTCATTATTTTGGGGAAAGTGGCAGAATTCCCAGTGGAAAAACATCCGCAAATAAACCCCAAATATCGGCAGCTCCCTTTATAGCCTATTTTTTAACTGATATCTTTGCACATTCATGAGAAGCACATTGATTCAGTTAAGTACAGAAGATTAACTAAACTCCTAGCCTAAAACATACGAACTACTGTAACATTATCCACTGACCATCTTATCTCAGCATTTGGGAGATGATTAAATGAACAAAATGTTCTTGAAGTAACCGGCACAACTGACCTACCTTGGATCACATGTTTGCATCGCTGGCAGCTGGTTGGCCTACGAAAGACATGCTCCTGGAAACAGTGGGTCTTGACTGGCTGTGCCTGAGACTTTGGCTGGGTTTTGGAGGTCAGTGAGGGACTGACAGAAGGTGAGTGTGATGACAATGAGGGATTAGGACTCGTAGACGGGGAATGGGATGGAGAGCGTTCATAGGCCAGGGGGGACTCGGGAATGGGGGGAGGAGATAACGGGGATGGAAGTGTGGTGATGAGGGCCGAGTGAGGGCGGGACTCGCCATTACTGCGCTGGAAAAAGTTGTCCATACTCTTGCTGCGCATGACTGATTTGAAGGACAGGGAGCGCTTCAACCGCTGTAACTGCAAGACAAAAAAACAACAACAAAAAAGTGACTTTGTGTTTATGTATAATTGTAATTTCCTTCAAAGTTAGAACTCTTTTTTTATATATATATTTCACATGCAAGATATATGTATATATGTATATGTGTCTTTGTGTTTGTATTTCTTTGAAGTGAGGTTGGCTCAGGTGGAGAAAGGTGATGCAATGTACTTTGATGCAACAATCAGCAATTGGCAACATTTGCATCAAAGTATGATGCTTATGTTTCCAGGCAACTGTCATTTAAATTGGATCAAACCACACCGACACAGACCACTAAATCCTAATGAGTTGTCTAGTTATAACTATTTAATGTTATAGAAAAACATAAAGTGACATTCCTGCCTGTTATAGGGAAGGTTTTTGTTGCCACCGTACTCTACGGAGGAATTGTTGGGTCTATGTAAATCATAGAGTGTCATAGAGTGTGGTCTTTACCTACTCTGTAAAGTGTCGCGAGATAACTTTTGCTACGATTTGGCACTATAAATCAAATTGAACTGAATTGAATTGAATGACAACTTGAGCTCCTAAGGAAGTGATCCTTCATTTTAAATATTATTAATAATAATAATTATACATTATACTGTATAGATCAATGGGTGAGATTTTAAAGTAGGAACAATAGAAGTGGCTTTTGAAATGACAGAAAAAAAGACTTCAGCTCAAGGGGATGCAAGGAGTTCAAGAAATCAGTCTGTTACTAGTCCGTTAGCTCTGCCCTCTGACTGTCCTCGCCCTGCCAGGCTGGCTTCTGATCTTCCATCTGCAGCCGTTTTTCCCCTTTTTCCTTAGATCACAAAGTTGCCATCCCTTGCAAACCCATGCGAGTCAATACCCCTTAAAATTCACGTTTGATTAGTTTTATTGAGCGGCCTGCACCTTCACATTTGATGCAGTCAGTGATGCACAGCAAATACTGTGTTTATCTTTGACTCAGCTGGCCTCGATTTCTCGCATGCTTGCCATCCAGTGCTTTTGGCTACAGTAAAGGGGAACTGATAATGACAAACAATTACAGGGACTAAGGAGCGTTGGATCCAATATATGTAAATAATAACTGCTGTGGACTCATACATCAAGAGAATTGCCTGGAGAATGAGGGCAAGGATATAATAGGTGAGACTGAAGATCACCTCATCTACAGTATTTACACAGAGCTCATTAGCAGTCTGTCTTAGAGACCGGGTTAATAACCAGAGTCCTGCATCAAACTTCAAAGGAACACAGAGTTTTATTTAATTTGGGATTTTACATTGTTCCTTTTCTACAAAAAGTAGAAATGAGTGAGAAGGCAACATCTTCATTACGCCCATTGTACCTTAGAAAGCCACCGCACTCCACAGAAAATCTGATCAATAGCATCGAGCAGGTTCCTCTTTTTCTTTCTTAAGCTACAGATTCACAGATGCCAATTAGTTTGAGTGATAAAAGAGTCCTCTCTGTTGACCCATTAGCGAGAGCCTCTCGTAAATGTTTTCTACAGGGAGCTGAGTCCATGCTTTCCTTAATGGCCTTTTCTTGGCTCGCCTGATGGACCATTCAGTAATGGATGTTCCTTTCTATTAGATTTTTTAACTTGTCTGACTTTGTTAATGTTCTCTGGGGTGAAGGCTCGTCTTTGCTGCAGTTCCAGGGGGAAAGGAATCATTTATTTAAGCACAAACTAGGCAACACAAGACTGATAATCAATAGCTTTATATACCACACTGAGTCTTTATAGAGATAAAACAAACAGAACTCATTTGAAGATTAAAGAATAAAAGCTTGCTAATGCTGAATGTAGTTTTAAGTAGTTACAGGGTTGACTAATCCTGAAAATTGGACTTTCATATTGATAATTAGAATTGTTTTAGTATTTACTCAGTTTAACCTCCATTAAAATCTACATCATGTCGTCCACAGACCTGCACTGATAAAAGCAGTAAATAACTGTTGAATGAATAAAATAGTGTGTGGTTTTGTACAGTTCATCAGTGGATATATTATTCTGCAGGTTCTGTATCTAAACAAACCCTTTCACCCCATTAAAAACGGCCAAGAAATAGTCCAGAAAAAACTGTAAGATGACCAAAATGTATAAAGATGCAATGTCGTTCTTGAAGCTTAGCAGTCACTCTGGGCAGATTCACAGTTTGGCATAAGGCCAAGCCGAAGTACACTGGCTAGATAGGAGCATGTGGATAACCTTGTGTACTTGGGCCTGGGCATGTTTAGGGAAATATTACGCAACAGAATATAATGTATTCTAGACAAATATGTGCTTCTAAGTTTGTGGCAACAGTTTGGGAAAGGCAAAATGACAATCCCTTCATGCACAAGGTGAGGTCCAACTTGCCTGCTATGCACAGAGCCATGGCCCATTCACTTGCAACAACTGGAACGCCATCCACAAGCCAGACGTTATTCACTAATGCTCTTGTGGCTGAACGGGAACAAATACAGCCAGGTTCAAAAATATTCTCAGAGAAGTAGAGGCTGGTAATGTCCTTGGTTTTTAATAAATCATAACAATCACAACTTTTTCCTATGGTTGGGTGTCCACATCATTTATTTTTCATATATTTTGGGCAATGGACAGTGGCGGTCTGGACCAAGTTTCATTCTTCCTGACAAGTTTGGTCCTTGAACTGTGTGCTGTAGTTTGCATGTACTGCATCATAACCATATAGTATCACTACCTGAAGGGCTTGGTGGGCTCATTCTTATTGAGGATGCACCAACACTGATATAGAGCCCATTCTGACTGCAAAAGCCGTAAGGGGCTTCGGTGACAATAGTTCAATTTAAAATTTAATTTAATTTCAATTTATTTCTATTATATTAATAATCAGGGTGTCAGGATCCCAGTTCTGGCAGCCTCTCCTTTTCCTTTTGTGCTTGCAGGGTATACGCAGGAATCCTGAAGGAAAGTTTAATACCTTTTAAGACCAAAGCTACATAATTAACTCAATTCTATTTTTAAGTGGCACATCTATTTTTTCTCTCTACACACTACGCAGCCCACTAGAAGGTAAAAATAAAAATAGAACTGTGCAAAAAACAAGAACAATCAGTTTCAAAATGATTGAGATACATACCTCATTAGATAGTAATGTTATGCAGCAGTGCTTCCAAACCCTGCATAACCAACTGCATTGTCACATAATATGCACACAGAGCAGCTGGCAGCAGCCACACAACACTGACTGGGTCTGTGTAGCAGGTAAAAAACCCTGCTGTGCCCCGCCTACATAGGCTGCGCATTTGTTAAACCAGTGTGTAAAGATTTCAGTGTATTATGAGCCTATGATGCCTGTTAGAGGGATCTGATCATAAAACCAGGGTTTATCCTTTGGTCTTTTAGGCAAGTTTGTTGAGCGAAGTAGTAAACAAATCCAGTTATTCATATACATATACTATCAGTGCACAGCCCTACACCAAAATCATTATTGTAGCTGCCTGAGCTCCTCAAATTACGTGTATGGCTTTATGTTATAAGGTGTGTTATACAGTCACTTCTGGTGTGTTTTCTTATATTCCATAACATCCTCCCCTGAAAACAGAACAGAAATCTAATGCAGAGCTCTAATGAATGCAAATCTCTGTTTTTCTGCACAGCACTACGGTGTCTCTCTGTAAGGTTTTGAGAGATGTATTTATGGATCACAGAACTGGAGACCCATCACATTTTGAACTACGGATAGCCAATTAGCTCATCACAGCGCAAGCAGTGTGGTGTACTCGAGCAGATTGGTGTTTGAGGAAGAAGATGAAGCAAAGAATAAAAGAATAAGTATGAGGGCAGTCAAAGAAAGTGAAGATAAAATAGGCAACAGCAGGAAGAACCAGGAAAAAAATAGAACAGAATAGTTTAGTGAGAAAAAAGAAAAAAACACCGCATCATCATCTTCATCAACCCCCCTCGTCTTTGAAAGCCCAATGCACCAGGGCCTCTTTCTATCACCCCTCTAACAGACAAATGGTACAGTGGAGACAGAGAGACGTCTCAGCCTTGTTCTTCGGCCGTTTGAAAATGAGCGCAGAGATGTTTGGTGAAGGTTTCTATAAATAGGCTGATGGGAGGATGCCTGGATAAATTAATGATTAAGAAGTGGTGGTGGTGGGGGGGGGGGGGGGGGGGGGGGGGGTTACACAAGATGCATGTGAAAGACAAAAAGTCATCCTGCTGCCATTAAGACACAGTTCCAGCTCCCATGCCTATTGTCTATTTTTACAATATAGAGGTAATGCAGTGAGGCGACTGAGGAAAAATCTCCCAGTTAATATTTCAATACACATGATGAAGTTTAATACTTCAGTAATAATGTTTTGTTTGTCTTTAGGTCTTTAAACACATATAACCTTAACCAATGGTCCAAGAAATTATTAAACTTTTCAAACCTGAAAGTGCTCCATATTCCAAAGATGTACTAGTGTTTAATCACACAAAAGTATGTTGAACGATAGAACACATAGTGGATATTAATTGCATGGTATGCAATTTCACTATGCCCACACTATGTGTGTAGGTGTATGCAGTGAAATAAAAGCTGTTCTAATAAATAGTTGTTTTTACTGTAATCGTAAAACAGTAGCAGAAAAAATGTTAGAAATGTTATTAATTTTCCTGCCCCACCTACTGCAAAAAGATACACACTACTGTTTATTCACACAAAAGTATGTTCAACAATATGTATACATATTAGTGCATAGTATTTGGTTGGTTGCAGATCTGACAAAACTGTGTCGGCAGGGTTTCTACTAGAACAGAATGATCAACTGATGACGCATTGTTGGACTGAAATTAGAGTTTACTTTACAGAATAATAATAATAATAATGATATTAATGAAACAAACAACAATCCTGTCACTAGATGCCTGCCAGTGGTTGTTGCCAGTTGGCACATCTCATCTGTCTTATCTAGTCAAGGAATCATTCCTGAGGGCAGATATAAAACTCATTGAAATGCTTTCAAGTCATAGAAATAGAAATAAGTATTTATAACGATGGGTATATAAGCCTAGTTTGGATAATAAATACTTGCTTTATCCTAAATCTGGCACCAATGACATCCTCACTACCAAAGCTTCCTTCACAGCCATTTCACAGTATACTGTACTTTTGTACTGTTGAAAGCCTAACTGATGAATCAAGGATGGATCAAATGCATCAAAATACATTGTATGACCCAAAATGCATTACTTCAGTTCCTACAATATAATTTTAGAGTACAGTGTTTTGTACATGTTATTCACACACGTGTTTGTAAAAGTGCTTGTTTAACTGTTGTTATCTGTAGTTGTAAGACCGTTGAGCATCTTACTCCCCAATGTCAACCAGCTCTTGCACGCAACATTTCCACTGCAGTGTAAATCTCAGGACATCTCTAGCTGCTCATGATATTAAAAAGCATTACTGAGAGCACGGGAACCTGATTAAGGTTGGCATTCTTCCTGCAGTGACCTGAGCATTAAATTAAAGGAGACCTCATTAGGCATTGTTCCAGCTGCACCCTGTTTTGTGGAAATGGAAAATTTGAATGCCTCACTGCACAAGCTGCATTGCTGGTCATATTGTTTGGAACAAATTGAAAACTTCCTAGAGAGTGAATAACTGATTGTTTAAATACAGTTCTTCAGAACAGACATTTTAGATCATAGATGGAGAGCTCAAGTGGTTAGCAGAGATGCACAGATCTGATACCTGGATCAGATATCGGCTCTGATATTGACTAATTAACTGGATCGGATATCGGATCCGATACAATCCAGTAATTTCATTTTTATTAATATCATACACAGTAAAACAGTTACAGTGATCTAGTCTCTTAAATTCTAGGTTTGCAACACCGGTTAGGGTTTTATTTTAATTTTTTAAATATCTGTTTGCATTGCACTTTACATGGAAGTGTTATTTATTTATTTTTGCTGCTAATGTACACTTTGTTATTTGTTGATAAATCATATTAAGTACATTTATGTGTTCATTTTTTAACAAGGCTAAATGTTAATGTCAAACCTGATGCCGTTCACTCACATGGCAAGGTATACGGTTCATTCATTCCACAGTAGTATCGGATCGGTATCCGGTATACTATCGGTCAATACACTCAGCCCAGGTATCAGATTGGATCGGAAAAGCTGGATCGGTGCATCTCTAGTGGTAGTCAAAACAAATATTGAAAATCATATTCAGATGTAATGACATTTACTTGTAAAACAGTTTTAAGCCCCTTGAAACGCTCATCTGATCAGACATACGGCTCCCTGAATTTCCACGGCATAACTTACCAAATTACTGTCTTACTCAAGAGGTTATCAATTGAGGCAGTTAAAAACTCAGAGACCTTAAATTAGGTTTAAATTTGAAAGATTTCCCAGATGAGAAAGGGGACCTATAATAAACCTTAAGAACCAGATGTGACTGTGATCTATTATGTAAATATCTTAGGTTAAAGAAAAGAAGGTGTGAACGAAGGTAAATCATTCTCCTTTTCTCCTCTCATTGTCACATTCACAGCTCTGTGTGTGGCTCCCAAATATCTGGCTGTTGTTTGAAGGGTTGTTTCTTAGTGATCCGTGAGCCTCTTGCTGGCAAAGACTCTGTCAGCTCACAAGCAGCCAGCCTGAGTGTGCAGCAAAAGAAGCTTGCATATCCAAATCCAGCCGTTTAAAAGGCTGAACTGCAGAAGGAGCTTTTGCAGTTAGCATTAGGTGACTGCCACAATGGTTCTTTGATTTTCGCACAATGGTGAAAGAATAGCACTCATTGGGGTGTTCATAACAATTCAGTTACCCATTGATTACCCAATGTGGCTATAGTGTCCAACTGTGTTTCCCTTCAACTGTTAGCCAAATTCTAAGCAAACTCGTTGGGAGTAAATAAACTAGGTTGCATACTTTTGTCTGACTTTGGTGATATAGGCTAAGCATGGCTTTAATTTGCCAGTAAACACAGCCGAGGAAGTCTAGGATGCTAACTTGATGTCATCTCTGTCATCTGATTGCATCGTCAAGAGAAAAATGGAGAGTGGTCTTCAGGAATTTGTTTAAACTGGGCAACTTTTGGTTCAGCTTTTCTACTGCAAATCTTCAAAATGCATATTAAAATACATTTATGTAAACAAGGCTACTGTGTCAGGTCACTGAACAATTCTGATGTAATTTTTTGCCTGCCACTTCATAAATCTTTGAAATGTAACACTGAGTCAGCCAAATCAGGAAGTAAAAACATTGAATATACTGTATAACGCACCCCTAATTCCCTAACTATTTTTATTGAGGAACTGCCTTTTAGAAATATATTCTGTGGTGACAGGTGACCTGAAATGTTGTTGTTTGTGCATATACAGTAACTAAGAAAACTAATGCACTGTAATTTGTGTCTATGCCACATATTTATTACAGAAGATATTATGTCTGGGGCAAAGCAGAAACTCAGGTGACGTGGTATAAGCCTCAGACACCGTCTGAGTCAAGGTAAGTCAGAAAACCTGAACACATCAAACTGAATTCCTTCATAAATGTTCAGGGTGCAGGACAAGATCATTATATTCGTATTCAAAGCATAACCTCCTTTACTGACTTTTAGGGGTATTAAGAAATCTTTATTGTAGATTAAGAAAGAGAAAATACATTTTGGGATTAATTATTCAGTTGATAACCTAGAGGAGAGAAAGTCAAGTCAATTTTTGTAATTTCAATGCCAATAAATTGAAGAGTTGATAATAAAACAACATAATAGTTTCTCAGCAGCTCTTTATGAATATTCCTTTGTTGAAGCATTAAGAATTCAAGAAGACTTGCAGCCAAATATGTACTTTGTACAGTTTGTTCCAGAGTGAGTCCGCCATTCAAAGCGGAAGATCAGAACTATCATTATAAAACTTTATTTTTTCCCCTTCATTCCATTAAACAGCATTGCCTTTTAGGAGACAAAATAACATCTGGAGTCCAGTGTCTCTGAAGCAGTGACCTAAGGTCAGTACTAAACAAAGGATTAAATAAAGTCCATACTTATTCCCACCTGCCTTTGCTCTTACCCTGACACTGCACACTGCTGGATCAGCAACATTTCAGAACCCAATCAAGGACAGTAATTCAATGACTACATCATTAATCCAAACAGTGCTGGGTCAACATTGGATACATGAGCAAAGCTGTGACACTGTAAATCATGGGTGTCAAACTGATCCAGTAAAGGGCCGTGTGGCTGCAGGTTTTCATTCCAACCAATCACAAACACACCTGGTCCAACAAATCAACTGTGTGAAGACAGTTCAGGTGATTGAGTAAGTCGAGTCAGGTGTGTTCTTGCTTGGTTGGAATGAAAACCTGCAGCCACACAGCCCTTTACTGGATCAGTTTGACACCCATGCTGTAAAGTATGAAAAGTTGGTTTGCATTCATTCATAGATTAAACGGTATTGATGTCCTGGTTTGTGTTTTTAATATATCCGTCTCTTACTGTCTCCCTCATTCTATCTCTTTTTTCTATTTGTTTCAAAGGACAGCGGTGCAAGTCAATCATTCTGGCAGAAGAAACGCAAACATATCATGCTCTGTCAGAAGTGAGTGATGTATCCTCCTGCTAACAGCGATACGAAAGAAACAAACACAAGGAGGCTGAATACGCTTTGTTCAGAAATGTCATCTACACAGGATAATCATGTGAGTGGAACGGACACATGCTGGGGCACATCAGAAAAGCTCATTAAAGAAGTTACCTTCTGACACAGCAATTCAGAAGTTAACTGAGAGGGAAATAAATGTCACGACTGTCAAAACCCGTCCAAAAGGAATTTAATCAAACAGTATTGTTTTCCATATTATAGCTCCACGTTTGTGTTTGATGATGTGTCATGAACTGTAGAAATGACAAATTGAAATTTGATTGTTTTCTTTGAACGTTTATGAAAGGTAATTTTGAGAATGGAGAAGTCTTAATCAGCAAATAATGTTTAGTTTGCTTTAAATGACTGAACATAGGGATAGGAATTGATCAGATTGCATGGACACCAATGCCCTTATTGCTTTTTCTTATCTGTATTGGTAGGAAAAAAGTCAGCCTACACAGGTTTTAAACGTCTAAAACATTTTTATTATTATTGAGTCTGAACACAATATAGATGAAATGAGAGATTTGTATATAGCTCTCTTTTTTATTTAGGTTTTCAAAGAAAAATTCTACAAAGTCTGCCTGTGTGGCACTAAGTTAGGTTACGTTATGTTCCTGTCCGCCATGACTCCTCCTTGTTGCAACTTGCGAACTTGAAAGTCTGCTACTTTCAAGTTTACAGCAGTGCAAATGCAAAAGTTTGACATCACTTTTTTGCAATGAGCAACTGTCAGAAAAACACGGCCGCATTGATAAAAGCAATTGATAAACTCAGGGGGCATACAATTCCAGTTTTGATTCCAATCTGTAAAAGTTTCTAACTAGAACAGGTTCCTGATTTCCCACTCTTAGCTGGCCATGGTATTGTGTCATGCTCAGACACACAAAGAGACGTATGTACACTGTCATTCGTCACTTATTTTCTAGTCTTAATTTGGAATTCTCTTCTCTTTTGCTGTTTCCTATCTCCTCTCTCCTCCTAACACTTGTACTTCACTCTTCTCCTTGTCTTTAGCTGGCTTTCCTAATCTTAAATCACCCTTATCTCTCAAGCACTCCGGCAACCATCACCATCCAGACACTACGGAGAAAGAAGACAATGTAGGAAAGGAAGGACGAATGGGAGACCGAAAGACATAAAGATGATGTGAGGTGATGGGTTTCATTAAAATGGGCCACAGTCAGTGGAAGAGAGAAAGGAAATAAATAATCTAAATGGAGAGGAAGAAATGAATTTGATGAAGAGAGGAGGAAGTGAGAAAGAGAAAGTGAGTGTGAAGGGCAAAGTCTGAGAGAAACAGTTGCCATCGTTTCACTTCATAAAAACATATTTGTGTTGCTTGTGAACGTGATGGGCTGTGTGAAGGCCCTGCGGACTGGGGCACCTTGCATTATCAGCATTAACACCCACTGTCTGTTAATATTAAACTTCATACGTCAGCTGATTCTGAGCAGTGAGCATAGCTCTCATTTTCCAACTCAACAGCGTAGAGTTTTAAACATAAAACATGACTTAGCGTATTGTTTAGCTGTAAAATTATGTTTTTTTCTGTGGGTGCTACTTGGTTTTGGCTCAACTGTTTTCAACATGGTGGCTGGGTCACAAACTTTCTATATGTTATTATTTAGAGGACACTAATGTTTCTGAAAAAACATTTGAAGCAAGAACTAATGTAATAACAGAATCTTGATTCATATTTGCTTAGCACAGATCCGGTTACAGTGGAATCTTGCAGATGCCATGAGGAGCACTAAGAGGCGGCAGAGGAACAGGTTTTTTGGCAGATTATTTGTCTCATGAGCTACTGTCACGATATAGTGACAGCAACAGCAAATTTGACTTTTTTAATAAAAGTTACCAACTGCAGCTTTAAATGATAATTTGACATTTTGGAAAATATTCTCTTGCATGTCTAGAGGTAGATGAGAGGATCACTATGCTGCTGGACTATTTCTTGGCCGAGACCAGTAACTTTTCTGGAGTCGCTGCTGGCGCCCTGGCAACTGTTCCCAGCCAAGAAACGGTCTGGCACATAACCCTTAAGAAACGGCAAATTGCTGTGTAAAACTTTGTTTATTTGTATGTATTTTAAGAAATTAGTGAGAGGAGATGACAGGAGGCAGATTTAGTTTGAGCCAGGCTAGCTGTTTCCCTGTTTCCAGTCTTTATGCTAAGCTAAGCTAACTGACTGTAACT
Organism: Echiichthys vipera; assembly: GCF_963691815.1. Classification (NCBI taxonomy): domain Eukaryota; kingdom Metazoa; phylum Chordata; class Actinopteri; order Perciformes; family Trachinidae; genus Echiichthys; species Echiichthys vipera. The sequence continues at coordinate 11,028,846 of NC_139843.1, read as the reverse complement.
TCTTATTAAGGTAGAAATACATGACAGTGGTATCAATCTTCTTATCTCAAGTGGATGAGCATGTTTTTCTGAATGTATAAATATTCTTATAGCCATTGCTTTGTCTTTCCACACTCAACATCTACTTTACTGTACCACTGAAGACACTGAATGGCATGATGCGCTTCAAGTGATTAGAGAGGAATAATAGTTTTGAGCCGTCACCTTGCCCGTAGGTGTAGTAGGTGGAATAAGTATTAATTCTCTGTCATAGCATCTATTAGAAGCACTCTAGAAAGCTGGTAGGCCCACTTAACACTGTAATAAATACAGAGAGCCGAGGGACAGTGGGGAGACAGAGGGAATGGAGAGTGAGAGATGAAGAGAGAGCTGATGAAGAGATGAGAAAGACTGCAGAGAGGTGGTAAGATGAACCGAGAAAGGAGACAGACATGGATGCAGAAGAGGAACAGAAAAAGATGGAAATTGTTGTGAAATAATATGAAATATGCATAAGTGAGAACACTGAGAGTGACAGAAAGAAACAAATGAAGCCTTATACCCTTGAGCAGACTACTCTAAAAGAGACCCTGCAGTTGTAACACACATTTAATTCCTCCTTCCTTCTTCATTCTTCTTCTGCGGGATGTGGAGCGGTTGTGACTGCCAGCAGGGGCTTGGCAAACCCAGAGCTACACGGCTGACGCAGCTCAGTGGATTGCTTCCTCCCAGTTCTGTTTTGTCTGGACGACCATTTGTGTGAATTATGACCCAGCCCCCAGCAAGAAACAGCAAACATCTGCTAGCTGATTGGCTCGTAAATTTACGCAGCACCTCAACACCCACCATCCATTGTGTTTGTCTGTAGTCAAATAGAAACAACAAGAGCCCGTCCTGTCAGGCTTGTTCCAGGTCCCTGTGGTGATGACCAACAAAAGCCAGCCTTAATGGGATTTGTTGGGGTGATTGCTGCTGCAATTAAGGCTGTTCTTGAAGCTCTTTGAAAATGTTAAAAAAAATAAATAAATGTGGTGCAGGAGATTGAGGTCAAGTCAGTGAGTGAGAATTTAGTGCCTCAGTTTGAATTCAACTGCAGTTTTCTTCAAGAATGATCAGAAACAACCACCCAGGAAATTCTGGAAAACTGTGTTTACTGGTTCATGCTAATTTAATTGAAAATGTGTCTGGGAAAAATGCCCCAGTGATGACATGATGAATACCTAATGGGACATGCTTTACTTCCTAATTTGAAGCACCTTCTTGAAGAGGGTCCAGTTTTAAACCTTTTGCTTATTGAATTATATTAACGCATGTTTACCCTATATTTTTTAGTCCCATGCACGCTGCATACCTATTTTTTTAGGATTAGCCTGGTCAAGACAGCAGCATAAGTGTCGCAAAACAAAAATTTCACTACTACATTATATACACCTTTTACTTATAGAGGCGTCGTAATGGATAACTGCACTTGCACAAGATAATACCTGTAGGCTACAACCAATGTGTTTACGATCAAATTGGATACTACAAGAACACAAAGATCTTCATAAATCTAGCCCCTTAATTGTAAGTACACCAGATTGATGCATTTTACTTTGAAGTGGACAAAAACTTTTTTCCAGGAGAGCAGGGAAAACTCAAGAGGGAAAATTCTTGTCACCATTTTTTTCATATCGCAATATATATCGTAGAAAAAATATATATATATTGCAATGTCAGTCTCCCCCCCACAATACCATGTATCCATAGAACAGGTAACAAAACACAAACAAGGCTAATTTACCATAATTAGAGACCAGATTCATCAATTTTAAGTTGCCAGAGAAGAAAACATGAAGGCTTTCTTTCCCATCTCTGAAAACACATCAGGGACAGACGATAAAATGTATCTGTATGTGTTTGGATTTGGGATACTGACTGCAAGATGAACTCAAGATGCAACATGGATATACGTTTCATACTCCTCAAATTACACCTGCAGCAAATCTGGGCGAGGGCAAACCTATTCTAGCAGAAAAAGCATAGAAAAAAATGGATATTGCACAGATGAGTGGAGGAATGTGTAGTTAACAGGGGACCAGCATCCCCAAAGCAGGTTAAACTGTCCATACCACCATGGTTGCCACCCTGTGTCTTGTGATAGTCCCAGGAGAGAGGATGTACGGCCCCCAAAGGTACTGTCTCGTTGCTCCCCTGCCCGGACACTGCACAAACCTCCAACATTTACTGCATGTACACAATATTATAAATGTATTCCTTTTAAATTAAACTGAAGGCCCAACATTGTCTTGAATTAGTGTCCCTTAGGTGTGTGCATACCACTGAACACACACACACACACACACACACACAGGGCACTATGTCACTCATCTTTTAATATTCAAATTGTCGTTTTGAGGTTGGTTTATTTCTGGTTCCCACTGTCCTCTACCACACATGCAACACAATGCTCTATTTTATGATTAACACACACACACACACACACACACACACACACACACACACACACACACACACACACACACACACACACACACACACACACACACACACACACACACACACACACACACACACACACACACACACACACACACACACACACACACACACACCTCCATGTAATCTCTGCCCTTTGCTAATTTTGGGGTCAGGTAGTTAACAAGAATCAGAGCGGCTTAGAGTTGTTGTGCAAGACCTGTGCAACCCCGACGGAATTAGCCTCGCAGTCGTGTAAGACGATAAATAACTTTCAAACGACAAAATGTCCATTCAAACACAACAGAGAAGACTGTTAAACAAGTGCAAAATATAAATAAAGATTTGGTTACATCCTTCCTTGACACAGAGCACTCCCAACTTTTCCAACCAAAGGGGGACGGTCGCCATAGTTGCACAGCAGGTGTGTTGTTACCTTTGATTCGGGCTGGCTGGGCACGGTAGCTTGTGGTCGGTTAAAGTCCCGGTTCTGTGGTTCATTCTCCTTTTCGCTGATTTCCGTCATCTCTGCTCAGAAAAAAAAGCTCTCTCGACAGCAAAGCCGAAACAAATTGATAAGTCCACGGTGAAAGAGGACCGAGGGAGTCAACTACAGAGGTTTAAGCATCGCCACAGTCCGAAGAGGTAGAGTTTGAACTGTCAAGTCATCTTTCATCGGTGTAATGCGGTATTCTGTCGAAAATGTGCTCCTCGTGTCTGCTTTAAGAGTCTAAATCGGTGCAGAAAAGACCGACAATGATTTATAAGGTGGACGAAAATATCCAGTATGCACCTCCCGGTAGATTTGTCCACTTCTCTCCGCCGTGTCTCGAGCCTTTTTCATCCACCGGCCAGTTCTGCTTCCCCCCCTCGCGCGCACACACACACGCGCTCTTACAACAACTTTGATTTCGCCGTGACGTGCCCTGATTGGTTGAGAGGCGATGACGCTCGGAGAAGTGAGTGTGGTACAAGATTGGATATTGAATCCTGCAGTATTTTACTTCATGTGACACAGCTGTGTTGTTTACATTTGTACTTTTCAGTAAATAATAATAGGGTTTCACAGTCACACTGTCCATAATTGAAATAAAAGCAACTGGAAATCAAAATGCCACTTTTGCACATGATGAATTACAGGCGACACTGGCAAATACACCTGTTCTCTTTAATCTTGCTGTTGTCTTCTAGTATATTCATCCTTGGCAAGGAAGCAAACAATAGAAGAAAGACCTCAAGGTTCATACTGTCTCTGGTGCTCTCAATAAATAAATAAATGAAAATACTATCTAAATAAACAGAGCAGTAAATCAAATACTCTTTTTTTGGTTTATTTATTTATTCAAGCAAGTTGTGTTTATTTAAAAACAAAGGCAGCTCGCCAAGTTTTATGAGCAAAATACAAACGCAAGCAAGCAAATATAGAATCAAAAAGCAAACATAAACTAAGCACACTACATCAAGCAAAAGCATAAAATATCAATACATCTAAAAGTAAATAAAAGCAAACTGTAAAACATTAAAAACCAACAACGTCAGTGTGGAAGAATCGTTTTAGAACCACAGGCGAAACAATCACAACAGTGTACACCAGCACCAGTAGCCAACAAGCACGGGTGGCTGATTCAGCACCAGAGACAGCTCCTCTCTGCCTAACTCTGTGTGGATGTGTGACTATTTATCAGCCCTCCTGCATGTAAAATGATGGGGTTTCATACTAATCCAAAGTATTTTTATTTTTAATATAGACCCACTTATTCAACAGCCTTATTAACAGCCTGTGTATGTGTACTCCACCACTCTGAGCTAAATATAGAAACATCTTAGCACAAAGAAATTGCACTGGCACCTTTTCTGCATGTAAATTTAACAGTGGCATGATAATTATCAAGCTAGAAACTACGTATTTATCTGTCTATCTATCCATCTATATATCTAGCGTTTTATATCTGTCTATCTATCTATATATATATATATAGTTATATACAATCATATCTTTCTTTTCCTGTAGAGCGAGATATTCTGTCAGAGGTAGAGTATATAGTCTGTACACCATGTCCCAGTTTTTTTTAGTGGCAGTTGTCGGAAACAATAATGGCTGGCCTTGAGCAGGTTGAAAAGCCCTGGCTGCCATTCTCCATCCCTGAAACAATATTGTGTCATGGAGCAGCAGGTAATTATGCAAATGAAAGACCAAATTATTTTATCATAAATGCATGAAAAAGCCGATAAGGACTTCTCAAGGGCTTTTCAGTGTAATGTTGTGTGCCACAGACAGCGCTAGTATCAGCTTTAAAACTCAACTGTGGAATTAAACTGATGAGGATGTGACCTTACTGCATATACACACTTCAAATATTTATATCATGAAGCTCTAAAGTGCCACTGATGGTAAGTTTTTGTTTGCATGTCACATATCTGATTTGTGTTCAAATTGCTTGTGCCATTCTCATCAGTCGGGCAGATGCCACAGACTCTTTTAGTGATTCTTTTTATTGGATCTTGCCATTTGTGTAGTCCATGTGCAAGTTTTATAAATGTTTGCCATTGAAAAACATCAAAAACAGCATCAATATTTCACAACAAGACACATGGAAGGCAGATAAAAGAAGAAAAAAAAGTCCTATCCTTTTCTCTCGCCTCATGTCGGAGCTCTAGCTGGTATCCATTTTGCAGCATCATCTTTTATTAACTGCTCGGGGAACTTTTTTTCGCTCTAGTTACGATACGCTACCCTCCATCCACTCACTCGCTCTCTCTGTCTATTTTACACACACATACAAACACACACACATGCTCAAAAATACCCAATCCTGTACATTTGAAACCATATGTAAATGTGGGAATTCAATCAGGTGTCCAGGGACATCTGTCACCTAAAAAACATGTCAGCGCACACCATCTGCAGAACATTAACATGCATTTGTGTGAGTGTGTTTGTAGGGTATGCAAAGTCTCTGCAAGGCACATGACCTAATATGACACTACTTAATCTCCCTATCCACTCAAATTGGCATACTCTCTCCATTCTTCCCCTATGTATCTTCTCTTCTTCTCCTCCTCCCAAATCCATCATTTTTAATTCTTCCTCTCATTTTTGCTTGTTACCACTCGTTAAATATGCCAACTTTGTTTCTCATCTATTTTCAATGGAAAATGAGCCATCTCAAAGCAGGCGGTCCCGTGAGACAGCTGACGTCAGCTGTCTCTCCGCGCAGCGTGGCCAGAGATTTTAGTTTTTGCTTCAGGAAGCTTTGGTTCGGCTCTGCTCGGTTAGTGGTTTATCTGGAGTCTGACAGGTTCCCATGTGGTGCTATTTGGCCACAATTCAGTACAGATCCTTCTCCACGGTACTAATAGATGAAGCAGCGTTGATGCAGACTGTCTTAGATGTGTGTTTTTTTATGAAATCTATGCAGTGACGGCATAAAAAATGATGGTGTGTGTACAGAGACCATTAAACTGTTATATAAAATAAACCATAATATCCCTTGAGTAACATTGGTGAGTCACACTCATATTGCAGCATAATCCAAATGCTTTATTCTTCTTCATCATACGCACAGACACTTGGCTATGATTCGAACATTATACTGGGAAATGACCTTGCTAATGCACATTATCTCTCTATCATCTTATCCCCAATTTCAAAAGGAAGGGCAGGAAAGTAAATTAAGTTTGCACACATCCAATCAGGGCTCAGGGAACTTCACTGCATGGTGCCAACAGATTTTATTAAACAAAATTACACCACAGTATTAATCTGGGTAACACTGAGTTGTAATAAAATCATTTAGTAAATACGTTTAAAGTGTCAGAAGGAAAACAACATCTAAAAGGTAAAAGGGACGGCGATTTAGTGTTGAATTTAAATATAATGTGGGAATAAAGGTTATATAATAGTGAATGAGTAATAAAAAAACTACAGTAATGATGGTAGCTTTGGCTCGAACAAGTCAAACAATTTATTAGTGACCTTTAAGGATGAGTAGGTAGAACGATGGATTTTTTTTTCTTTACATGAAAAGGAAATATTACAGGTGAAGAAAAACATCACAAATCAACACACTGACATTCAAACAAGGGATTGAATTAATGAAATAAATCAGTTCACTTAACCCAATCTTTGCTTTTAGGTGTGTCCTCAGGCCTTACTAAACAAAATAATCTAATATAAATAAGATACAAAACTATTCATTAAACACTCAAACAAATCCATGTAACATCATTAACCAAACAGAAACAAGATTATAAGGGAGTATACGTTTCTGTAAATGTATGTCCAGCAGCAGTTGTAGTCTTTGCGGAGACTTGGGCTTGGTTGGGTTAATTAAAGTGGAAATCCCCCAATTTAGTCTGTTCACAGGTCTTGGGGAGTATGACTGCATATGTGAGATGTATAAAGCCTAAGTGGGGAGCTGAAATGCCTCATGTGATGTCACGTGAGTCAGTTATGGCTGAAGGCCACATGCAAAGATGCTCTATAGGCCCTGTCTGCTTTGTGTGGAGTAAGAAAGAAGTTTCATCACCATATTCATCATCTCTGCTTGAGGCTAGTGACTCGAGGCTACATTAACTGTTACTAGCATAACACACCCGAATCTCAGACCAAACTGTTGGCTGTTGGGATGTATTGAGTGTAATGTAAGCAGTAGGTTTTGGCAAGGAAGAAGAATGTGTTCTGCTGCATTTATCTATCCATCTTGAGTCTGACAGTCAGTGGCGGATAACGGTGGCCATGGGCCCCTAGGCTATGTTTGTTTTGGCCCCCCACATTTTAAATCATGCTTCATCAGAACAATCAGAATTTGGGATTTTTCTTCAGTAGATCTTGGTCCTGTTTGTCTTTCAGTCTATCTATCTATCTATCTATCGATCTATCCATCTATCTATCTATCTATCTATCTATCTATCTATCTATCAGCAACTTCATTAAAAAATTTATATTTCTAAGGGCCCCAATAGGAGGCAAGTTTTTTTCCCAGTGAGGTAACTTAAAAAAATTAAAATAGTCTGGCCAATCTGGGGCCCCTGCACACCTGGGGCCCCTAGGCTGCAGTCTAGGCCAGCCTGTGCATTAACCCACCTCTGCTGACAGTGTTATAGAAGGACAATGCTAAACCGAGGCAGAGATCTGAAATACATTCCAATAGATTCCTTTCACCCTCTAAGCATCAACATTTTCCTTATGTCCCAAAAGTCAAAAACACACTGTATGACTCAGATTGTGATTATACTCCTGAGTTGGCCTTAACAACTGATTTTCAGAGTGTGACTTGGTCTGTGTAGAATTGGCTATGCCACCGTGGACATGTTATCTTGTGGTGTGCAGCAGGTTGTAGGATGCAAATCTCTCACCTCCAGAATGAGCTTCGGTGCTGTCAGAGCCAGCATTATTTGAACTCTATGACTATAATCTGTATGCAATCCTGACTGTAGCTGGTTTATGATGTAAATGTGAACAAAGCCACTCATTAAATGTATGGTGCTGGAGTATATGTGCAGTTCTTGGAGTGCTTGCTGTCGTCCTCAGAAAGAAACGCTGACACGCTGGTACAGTAACTATTTATTCTAGTTGTCTCATGGCAACAAAAAAGCTTCAAGTCACTCAGCCTTGCTTAAAGCTGTAAGCTCACTAGGTGAAAAAAGTGTTATTTTAAAGATCCTTTTCTATTCAAATGAGAAAGCTTAATTTAAAGTCTTTGATGTAACGAACATGCACAGCTCCCAGTTGTATCTGGGTCAAACGTTAACCTACTAATTTCTGATAGGAGACAAATCTCTTTCATGATGTAACAAGAAAACATTTGCTCATGTGTGCGAAGCTGCCTTGTTTTTCATTTATCACTTTGAAGAGTTTTTCACGGTGAGTCCGCCACTCCTTGTGGAATACATGGCCCACTTTTTTTTCTGCGTGGATCTGTTTGTCTGGTGGATCCATCTTGCTTTCTAAAAGCTCCTGTGTGTTTCTCTTTTCATGATAAGAAAGAGAAAATTTTCCACTGTCAGAATCATGAGTCCCCACCGCACAGCTGACGTTAGACCATTTACACCAGGTTGACTGGGAATCATAAAATATAAAGGTGTGAGTTATCACGAAAGAACTTCAGGGTGTAAGAAAAACAAGATGTGAGGAGAGAGATTGGTGCAAGAGAATAATGAGTGTCTTGAGGAATGATTCATTAAAACATTAAAGCATATTCTTTGGGTGACAGGCATAAAGCAACATCGGATATTATAAAGATTGTGTGTTGTGTTATTTTTGAAGCAGAAAGGCATCGTAAGACCACAAGGAACAGCATGCTCTTGCAGTAATCACTTCACTAAACCCGAAAAAGGTGTGAGTGTTACATTTGAACAACAGATGCTGGTATGTGACTGTGTGATGAATCAAAAGCTCCAGTCCTGGGTTATGGGGTTATGAGGCAGAAGCAAACCAGACATGGTAGCAGGTGAAGCGATCACAACCCAGACTTTAACCTCATTAAAATAAAATAAAATGATTATAACTTAATAACAGCAGCAAATGAAATTTTCTGACCGTAACCTGATTATTCCAAAAATGATTCTGACCTGATTACGGTAAGAAAACATATTACGTGCTGCCTCACACATACAATTACATGGATCATTACATGCTCAGTGAGCAATCAAAGATGATTATAATGTGGAAAATATGGTCTCTGTATACACAATTTACTTATGTGGTGAAGTATTTATAATGTACATAAACTACATATGGAACAACCAAGAGGAGAAACTGTTTAAAAAGGCTGCATTGTTGGTCAGTTTAGTAATGCAGGTAACATTAAAGAGCGCCATGATGAAGGTTCCTGCTAACAAGCTCACAGTGACAAAGCTAACATGCTGATGTTAAGCAGGTTTAATGATGTTAGGCTACTATGTTAACCATCTCAGTTTAGCATGTTAGCGTGCCAACATTTGCACTGACAATAGTGTTGGTCAATGGATTTGACCCGTTGGCGATGCTGGCTGTGAAAGTCAAAAGGAAAAGTCAAAGACCCCAGAAGTATTTAGGGTCCACGTGTACATGGGTATTTTTTTAAGCAGCTTTTTCAGCACATCAATTGTGTAAGATTTAAAACCAAGGATTCATCCTCTGGGAACAATGAATGATGTCACAAAATATCATAATAACAGAAATAACAGTTGCTGAGATATTTCAGTCTGGCCCAAAGTGATGGGACAGACCAACATGTCCACAAAGAGTCAGCTGACCTAACAAATGCTTCCTAACAAAAAGCAGAGTTAATAACATGAGAATGTGGAATGTAAAGTAACTAGAATGTTTCACTTAGTTAAGTATAGTTCTGAAGTGTCCTGATCCTACTTTTAGTGTTTCTATTTTGTGATGCTACATTTCAAAGGGAAACTTGACACAAACAGAAAGAAAGCCAGATTCACTTGTAGAGCCGAAGCTCAACAAACACACACGGCTATATTTAGCTCCAGAGGCAGATCTGCTGTGCCAAGTGCGTCTGTTCACAGACTGTCGGTGTCTGACGATGCGTGTGGCTGCTTGTCATAGTTTTGGTAAAAGCTATGAGCTGAAACTAAGACGGCTACATGCCAAAGAACACACGGGTTGCTGTTTTTCTCTCCTAGTGAGATCCAGTTTGAAATTCAGTCTTTTGGCAGCATGTTTGGTTTGGTCCTTTAAGGTCAGAGCCTCATTTTAGAGACAAGGTTATGAAATGAATGCATATATGAGAGAAAATCTCTGTCTGTGTGTGTGTGTGTGTGTATGTGAAAAAGCAAAATGGTATGTATTTATACTGAACAAGGCCATATCTAAATAGGCACTGGCCAACTATAACCACTCTCTCCCAGTTTGGATGATACAATTGCAAACTCTATTTACAATCTAATACTTACATACATGAATGTAAACCACTGGCTGCCTTGGGGCAAATAATCCAATTTAGAAATGTATGTTTACCTTACAGGACTGGCAAGTGTATTTTTTATACTACCTTTCAACATGGGTATTCATTACACGTTTAAATATGATTTAAGAGAGCAAAACAAAACACAGGATTTAAAAAATTTTTATTCAAGAATGCAATAAAACGGCAGAACACAAATTACAGTGCAGTTACAAAAACAGTGATGGTAAACACAAAAGTGCTCACAGAAATCCTGTAACATATCGTAACATTTATCCAACAGAGGATGTAACTCAATGAAATGATGCTAGCGTCAAAAAGATTGGGGGACATTGGTATGTCCTTTCAATCAATTTTTTTTTCAGGCTCATATTTATATTTTGAGTTTCTACTAGAGCATGTTTACATCCTTTAATGTTCAAAAAGCAAATTATTTTCTCATGCTGTCCTAATATACGTGTTCACCCTGTATGAAACGTTCTGTTTTAGTGTCTCTTTAAGCCCCCCGCCCAAAAAAGCTGTTCTGTCTGTTCTGATATGTCAGCATTTCTGGGTCATTGCAGCTGGATAATAACTGTAATGAAACTTTCAATCTCGTATAATTGTGACATCACAACCATAATGAAGTTCTGACAGTTCGTTTAATTTCATTTCTCTGTGGACTGAGCATTTTGATACTTTACAGTATTTATATAGCACCTCAACCTGCTTTATAATAAAAAAAGACATGGAAATCTAGCTTTTTACAATGCAGGACCTTGAAAATATTATGTTACAGCCGAACCAACATCCTCTTGGGATTGATATAATACACACTTGAAAAATCATCCATAAAGAACAACAAAGCCTCTTCAAACTCAAGGAGCAGTCTACACAATGTGTGTAGGAGTGTCTACACAATATTTTATTTTATTTCAGGAATTTACAGTGAGAGACACAAGTGAATGTGTGTGTGTGTGTGTGTGTGTGTGTGTGTGTGTGTGTGTGTGTGTGTGTGTGTGTGTGTGTGTGTGTGTGTGTGTGTGTGTGTGTGTGTGTGTGTGTGTGTGTGTGTGTGTGTGTGTGTGTGTGTGTGTGTGTGTGTGTGTGTGTGTGTGTGTGTGTGTGTGTGTGTGTGTGTGTGTGTGTGTGTGTGCGTGCAAGAGAGAGGGAGAGAGAGAGAGAGGGAGAAGGGTAGGCAGAGAGGATGGGCGGGTGGCCAGAATGACATTGGGGTTTGTTTAAGACATGCCAAAAGGGGCTGGCACTGCCATTTGCTGACTCATGGCCCGGCCCAACAGGGATTATAAGGACAATAGGCTTCCAATTCTTTTTAATGAGTGCTACAGATAGCCTTACAGACGCATGATCGTGCAGAAAAACAGCTACTGTGGAGGATACAGGCCAGTGACCCACTCCAGCACACATACTGTACATCAGCATGGGTTAGATGGTGCAAGTCAAGGGAAACTACATCTGAGTGAATGTATTTATCTAATTTTGTATGTGACATGAAGTAATTGTAATGTAGGTCCTGCTCTATGGTTTTGAGAGGTAAAAAAACTATTTTTTTTTTCATAAGTAGCTCATTCAGGGGCAAAATGAAGAAAAATCTTCTAATCTCCACTTTTTCTTCTAAGATGAAGCAAATGTAGTTTGCTTTATCATTTTGAGCAGATTGTATTCATTGAAGAAGGCCATGAGGTGTAACTGAAAGTCCAAGTAAGTGGACCTATTTCTTTATTGTAAGCAGCAATCTTACATTATGGACTGAATATTGTCATAGTAGCTTACAGTGAGTGTTACGGAACTCTCCATGGTGCTGAAAATCCGCCAAGGTCCTGCAAAGCATCCCATGGTTCACAGTGAGTTTTCTCAGTTTAAACAACTTGCATTGGCTTTAATTCCAAAACTACAATGAAATGCTTGGTGTTGACACAACACAGCCATGAACTCTGCTGTACCTTCACTTCCTTCAGTTTTGCTGATGTTTCGCAAGCAACACAGTTTTACAGCCACTCACTTCGTTTTACCTCAGCATAACTCTAAAGCGTGATACCTTTATGGAAATATGCCTCAGCGCAGCATTTTAAAAAAGGTCTACAAAGCCACAAAACTAAAAACTCTTCCAACGACGCGTGTGAAGGACACAATGTTCCATTCCAAAACAAGAATGATTTTCATACTCTAATATCAGAGTAAAACTGAAACTGTAAACTGCCGATGAACTCACAAAAGCAGTTCTTTTTCCTCGGAGGAACAAACTCAACATCAATAAATTAAGCCACAGTTTTCATGGTTCAGCAGCAGGAGCTTGTAAATGAAAAAGTGTGGTAAATTAAATGTCTCAGTCCATTCAACTGGGTTTGCTATTTCCTGTCAGAACAATTACTATTCGGGGATGCTGATCTAAATCTAAATGAAGACGCACATAAAAACACTAATTATTGGCACAGGGACACCATTGCATTACTATCCCCAGTAAAACCAGGAAGTTATTACATTTAAGACTCGCTGTGCTCAGACAGCAAAAATAAAATTGTGGCACTGCCTTCATGCTGTAAGCCGCTGCCTTACTCCAGAGAGCATAGCTGGAGTTCCTTGCCATAATAATATCCTAAGTTAAGTATGTAGCAATCTCAGACTGAAAATACATCTACACTCTGTTTTTCCATTGCCTTTATTCTTACTTCCTCTTCTTTTCACTTCTCGTCTCTCCCGCCTATGCCTCCCAAAGTGAACTGTGTGCAGCTATAAAGCTTAACTAACTGGAAAACGACTGCCTCCCCTTGCTTGCTTATCTACAGGATAAGCTGAGAGGTTATTTCCATGCTTTACGGCTCATCAACAGTCACGAACTGCAGCCCTTTCCTTATGTGCTGAAGGGGAGACGGAGATTTGCTGAACTCATCTCAACAAATGCTCAACATCACACTGTGTGCATCTTTTGTCTCTCACATGCCTGAAATGTGATACATCTGTGCACCCATCTGATTAGAAAAGTGATGAGGTTGTAACACACACTATCTAGTGGAACAGACGAGTGTGGCTACATCTCATTATCGACAACTTGTACTTTTAGCTACTCCTTCCACCCATGAAGACAGAATCGAGAGTTTAAAAATAACCTGTGGGTGTGAGAGGCATTCAAGGGTATAAAAGAGATAGTAGAGGAAAAAGAAAAGGGCAAATGATAGGGGAAAAAGAGGAATGTTAGATAAAGTGGAGAAGGCAACATTAATGATGGGATTAGAGTTGACATTGGACCTTTGAGTAAGAAGATGGGAGTATAGAGGATCAGCTGCATGCGAAATGTGTCCAGCATAGCATCTAGTACTAGTAGTGCAAGAGAGAGGAGTAACTAGAGACAAGTACATGACAAATGAAAGTGGACAGAAAACCGATTGCAATTAGAACTTTTTCGGAGGTTGTGACTAGTTTTAATATCAACCAGTGAATTTGGAAAGGGTGACACAGAGGGAGTAAGAGTCATGCTAGCATGCTGGTGAGGCCATACTTGTGTTTATCGTGTTCCAGAGAAGCGTCCTTATGATCCTCTCAGGAACATGAATGTCTGTACAATGTTTGTTGAGATATTTCATTCAGGACCGAAGTGCTGGAAAGATAGACATCCGTATCCATAGGACCATGCTGCTATGCTTAATGCTTTGCATATTTACTTTATATAGTGGAATTAGCTATACATTGCCTAAAGCACACACGAGAAAGTGACTATGCATGGAACTATAGGGCTTAAAATAGAGGACATTATTAAAAAAGGTGTTCTTTTGTAAATCAGTGTAATATATATCAGCCAGGCAAATCTGATACTGCTCAGTAACATCACAAAGACCGGCAGTTGGCCTCAGGCTTGTGTTTGAGAAACGATGAAAGAGTACGCACAGGATGAAAGGATGAGGTGGGGAGAGAAGGAATAATGTGGAAATATTCCAAGCATTTAAGATTGAGCGTAAAGTTTGAGTGGCAGGGTCGACAATAGAGAAATTAGCTGTGCTGGGGAAAAGCACGGCTCAGCAGTTTAAAAAGGTTGATGGGGAATGGAGAGTCAAGGAGCTACAGAAGAGTGAGAAGAGGAAGGGAGCTTGCAATCTCAGGCTTTCTTTTATTTTCCTGGCATTTGACAAATTGGTTGGAAAGGCCTGGCAGAAACCAGTACATTGATTGAAAGGAAGTGCTTACCAATAGTGTGGAAGCCAAAAAAAAAAAAACAGACCTTAAGAATATTTGTACTCAGTAGACCTTTTTCACAGCAGACATTTGGACTGGTCATAATGGGAAAAGCCCAGGTTTTACAGAAAACATTAACAATGTTGTTGTATTCAAGTGTCCCGGCAAGCTGTGACACAGTGAGCCAGCATGTACACCAGGACCCTGCAACTGAAGCAGCTAAATGGAATTCAGCCATTACTAATTTCATTATAAACACCTGCGCTTCTCCCATACTGTGACATGTCTTCTGTGAGAAAGTCCTATTGCCTTAAAAATGTAAACGTTTTAAAGGTCCTTCGTTGTAAAAAGTTAGATTAACGTGACTTTTTATATATATAAAGAAGGTGTAGGTGCTGTAAATACTGTGAAAGTATCACAATTCCCAATTCACAGAAAAATAAACTCAGCCTTCTGTATGGTCGTGATGTCACAGTGATGTCACTAAAGGTAGGAAGTGCTGCTTCAGTGCCGTTACAGTCATTGCCGGGCTGTATCGACAGTGCAGAGATTCAGAGTGTGCAGATGCAGAAGACCCGGAAACGCTGACTAATCAGAGGAGACTGCTTTTTTAGGAGGAAGTGTTTCATACAGAGGGCAAATACAGATTTTTTTTTTTAACATTAAAGTATGTAAACATGTCCTGGTAGAAACCCAAAATACAAATATGAACTTCAATAAATCCCATAGCTACAGTCGAGTCATGTCTTTCAGTGCAGTGAGAGCAACTGGATGGAGATGTGTTGTGATCACACTTTGATGTGGAGCACCTCTGATCGACTTGCATACCTTTCTGCCTCCACGGCCAACATCATTCTCCTAATGTGACTGAATGAAGCTGACAATTTCAAGCCCTCATGTGAATTATTGATTCAGATCTGGGCTGCATTTTAGAACGGAGTTGTCATCCACTGGCAGGAAAAAGTGTATAGAGGGTTTGCTGTTTGTTGCAACCTGTGATGTTTGAGGTCAAGACAAACTTAGGATGTGGAAAGACTTAAACTCACTGTACAGAAAATGACTTTGCATTGTGTAGAAATGCTTACAAATAAAAGGACACATTAGCGATATTTGGGGTTACAGAGACCCCAGCTGTAAAACATGTAATACAAGGAATTTGCATATGTTCTATCTGTGATTAGTGTTGACAGGACTTTTTCAAAAGAGGGTTTTAATGGAATTGATCCAACACGAATAACATATATGTAGGATTTAATTCAGTAAATGCCACCGAAGGAACATATAACTGTTCAGTTCCCTATTTAATGTAATAACAATGAGGTTTGTGGTCATATGTAGCTATACATTTAGGCCTACACATTTATAAAAACACATAAATTGCCAGTTTAAGGCAAAAGGAAGTTACCGCTTAAATACTAAATATAAAGGAAAATTGTGAATGAGGCAGTTATTATAATTATTTACACGTACGATGGGAAGGTAAAGCCAATGTCAAGAAAGAAATTCGATTCGTACTAATCAAAATAAAAAAAACAACAGTGAAAAGCAAATTTGTTCTTTTAAGATGCTGAGACAGATGAGGAGCAGACCGCTGCAGCTCAATAGGAAGACGTGTGATGGATTTTTTCCAAGGACAGATTAAACTGCAATGGAAGTGACGACATTCAAGCAACCTCCTGCAGTGATGTTGTGTAGTATTTAGCTGAATAGGACACTTTCCAGCATCCATATATACAGTACAAAGGGTTAGGGGACCTCCCTCGAGGGCCCTTTAGCTGGGCGCTTTGGGACTTTGACAGCCAGGAACGGGAAGCCAACCAACCCCTAAACAGCTGCCCCAAGCAAGCTGCTGCCTATTAAAGTGCACATCATGATGCACTTGTGTCACTTGAGCTGAGTGTCACGTTTCTTTGAAGACTGATAATATTATTTTTAATAGAAGGAGACTCCATTCTTTTGTGTCAGCTAAGCAGTTTAGCTCTGGGCAAAAAACGCACAGTCAGCAGAGTGAAAGCAAAGAGAGGCGACGGGTCAGAGGACCAGCTGACTGGGAGCCTTGTTTAGCTTCATATGGTGTGATTCGGGACACAAAGGGGGGGAAAGGTCAGAATGCCTTTCGACTATCTTTTGCCTGTGCAGGAATATATTCTATTGATTCTATAATGCCTGCTCATATTTTACCTCCACTTCTATGCATTGAAAAGGAACAGCGATTACCATCTAAACTAGTTATCTAAACCCGAGGTTTGAGATTTCTGAAGGGTCCCAAGATGATTTACGGAATAAGAAAGTGTAAAATATCCACCAGTAATAATAATTCTTGTGAGTTAGTGGATATGTTTACAACTAAAAATTACCCGTATAATGCAAGAAAACTCTTCACTCATCACTTGTCTTTAGGGGTCACAAGTTTCGTAACATTTGTGTCTTAATTGTTCTTAATGAGGAGCAAACAAAATATAGGGTTTTCTAGACTATTCAACTTGACATTCATCACATTGCATCTTTTTTAAATCAAAGCAAAAGTAAGTAAATTTTGTATACTAAGGTCTATTAGCTCTCATGCTGCTTTAAAACTCCTTACCTTACAGCTGAGCCACATTTTTATTTATTTGTAACTGTCTAAATACTTTTCATTGATAGATCTTGCTTACTCTGTTGTGCCTGTAACAGAGAAGTTGTCTTCTTCTTCTGATTGTTTAATAACTCATACTTTATTTGATTTGATGACATACCTTGTGATCATGATTTGTTTTGAGCATCTTTGGCCTTTTCAGGCATCCTGTTGCATCCCTCTACTTGCACGATGATTTCACAAGTCTCCTCTAAAACCTGTGAATAAAGGCGTGAAATTTAATTTAACCTCTACACGTTACCTCTGGGAGTGTGTGTTACTCGCAACAAGCATGATGGGATTTTGCCAACACTGTTTAAGGACCCTGATACACTGCCGCCATCTAGTGTTGTCTTTTTGAAGAACTTGAAAAAGCTTGAAAAAAAGAACTTGATGCATCTCTGCCCATTCATTCACATCACAATGAAGTTATCCAAATAATTAGAAATTCAGTTCATAAAACAGTATTTAAAGATTACTGTCAATTTAAATAAATACATAATAGCTACATTAAATGGATCAAACAAGAAATTAACTGCAAGAGGCATTGACTTCAAATACAGAAAAAGTGACAGTGAACTTTATCCAGAAGTGAAATGTTTATTTCACGCTTCCAAGACTTCTACTTATAAAATGACCAGCATGTCTCTTTTCCTCCATCTTCATCATTCTCATCATCATCAGCTGTATCCTTATCTACACAACAGTTTAAAATGTATCAAAACCTAAAAAAAAAAAATCACAATTGTATCTGAAAAACAAGGCAACTGAACACTGTACCCTTCTTGCTTTACAATACTTTGTTTTTTAACATGGTATACTTATTTAGTGGCAATCTGGTCGAATACATATGAACAGCAGCAAATGTATTCAATGTGAAAAGAAACGATCTTCTGATATAACAAGAAAGACAAATGATCCGACGATAATTAAAAAAGTCAATTTCTCTGAAAATATACTGTTTAAATCCTTAATTAAGCTTAAAGAAGTTGGTATATGGATGATCACTTTCATATAAAACTGGCATCCAATCCCCGGATATTATACACAGATACTGAAACAGTAAAATATGACATTAAAATACAGCTTGAACAGGACAATGATCGCTCAGAGTTACAATATTCTTGTATTCGGTTCCAACTTGTGGCTGGAGTAAAATAAATAAAGGTTTTAGTTTTTATGTTAAAAGGCATGTGTTAAAAACGTGGCAGAACAAATAACTAAATTACAGGTTGCCAGTGAGGGCTGAGTCCATGAGGTCGTCATCTTCGTTTCTCATATACATTGGACTGGGTCGGGATGGGCGCTCTGAACCCAGCATGGACAATGATGAATCAGAAGCTGAGATGGGTGACCGGGACCAACTGTCTGCTTTTATTGGATGCGAGGACGGCCCCATGGACATAGATGACTTCTTTTTCTCTTTGTCCCTGTCCCGTTCTCGGTCTCTATCTCTGTCTCTCTCCCGTTCCCTCTCTTTCTGCTTCTTCTTCTCCTTCTTGTGTTTCTTGTGCTTCTCCCCTGAGCTGAGAGGGATGGAGCTCATGTAGTCCTGGGGGGGAAGAGGGCGGATGGTCTGGTCGTCATCTGAGCTGGGGCTGTTTTGATGGGATTTCTCGGCCACTGAGCTGCTGCCCGACTCGCTCTCGCTGTCGTGGTTGAGTGGGGTGTATCCTGGCGAGCGGCTGTGGCTCGGAGAGGAGCGGTCATGCTTGGGAGTGGAGCCGCTGAAGAGGGGGGAAGCTTTGAGGCTAGAAATTTGGGGACGTATAGAGTCGCCAGATCCATCCCCTGATTTCTGGAGGGTCACTTTGGCCTTGATGCTTGGTGAGCCACCATCAGGTTTGCTAATGATGATTTTGGCTAGACCAGTCGCACTTCCACCTCCTGTTTTTGGGTCCATCAGCTTTTTATCCCCACTGTTCCCACCAGAAACAGACACTTTTGCTTTTGCTTCTTTATCAGACTTTTCTCGCTTATACTCGCCACTTTGGGAGGATGAGGCGTGTTTGGAAGGACCCATGTTTGAAGGTCCGCTACTGGGAACATTTCCAGGACCAACACCACCAGGAACAGATCCTGAACCAGGTCCTCCTACTGGTGGACCTACCTCACAGCCATCCTCTCCAACACCTCCTCCACCTACACTCTTCAGTTTGTCTATGACTGCCGTAAGAGAGGGTTTCTTGTTTCGACTAGGAGACTTCCCTTTGGCGTTGGGGTTGTTTGCATTGTTCTGTCCAGCCCCCCCACCACATCCGCCACCCCCACCTCCTCCCCCTCCACCGCTGCCTCCACCTCCACTTCCTCCTCCTGTCCCTCCTCCCCCTCCACTTCCACCACCCCCATACTGAGACTGAGGGCCTCCTGAGAAGGTCATGGAACCAGAGGACGAGGAGGAGCTGGAGGATGATGAGGAAGATGCAGAACCAGAGGAGCTTCCGCCCATTGGCTTCTGGGAGCTCATGCCTCCACCAGAAGAAGACTTGGACCCTCCAGAACTACCACCTCCTGAGCCCATTGGCGATTTAGCCTTGGAAGAAGGTGGTGTTCCTGGAATCTGGGACTGCTGCATTTTCATAGGGGAGGACAATTTGTCACCAGAGCTACTGGAACGGGAGTGTGAAGGGGAGATGTTGGGCTTTATGTTGGGATTCATAAGCGATGAAGGAGGCTTGCCCCCCCCAGGCTTAATTTTATTACCACTTCCAATTCCACTACCACTACCTCCAGGCCCAGACAGCCCATGTTTGGTGATTGGGGAGGATCCTGGTTTGCCAATACCCATTCCTTGGGAGGAGCCTTTAGACTGGGATGGCCCACCTCCACTCCCTATTCCTGCATTCCCTGGCTTGGAGCTGCTGCCTTGTGTTGTGGAGCCGTCCTTGGACTTGATCTTCCCAGAGGACGATGAGTGAGAATGATGGCTTTTGCTGCTGCTAGTTCCCCCAGCTCCACCTGTGCTGCTTGTGGCTGAGCTGCTAGAGGTGTATCCACTATGGGATGACGTTTTCCCCCCAGTTATGGTCCCTTTTTGGATCTGAATAGTGATTTTGGGAATTGGAGGTGTGGCACCACCAGGAGGGGTTTGTGAGCGTCCTGAACTACCAGGAGACTTGGAGCCTCCACCACTTATGCTTCCCCCAGAGCCCGAACCACCACTAGGAGGCGTGTATGGCCGTCCCCCGGAACTGTGAGAGGGGGACTTCCCATCAGGGTCCAGCTTTTTGCGTTTGGGAGGCTTTTCTTTAGACTTTCCCTCACTGGATGGGGTCCTGCTACGTTTGACTTGTTTGCCCTCTGTTGAACTGCTCCCCATTCCTATTCCAGAAGTGCTCCCACCACTACCCCCGTTTTCATCCTTTGACCGCATAAGTCCCTGTTGCTGTTTAACTTTGGGTTCTGCACTTTTAAAGTCAGCACATGCCGCTGCGAGGCCCATTATGAGGGGGCTCTGGGACCCTCCGCCGTGTGTGTCTCCCAAATCAGGAGCTTGCCCCAGAAGCGGTTTACCACCACCACTGTTGCCTCCAAAAACTATCCCCATATCAAACGGGTCCTTCAGTGAGGGCTCTGGAGTGCTCTGGCCATGTGGAGTAGGATTCTGAGGTGTTCCTGATGGGGTATTCTGCTGGCTACTTGCCCCAAAACCCTTGACCAGGTCCATGTCTCCATCTGCACTTGGAGAGCTGTCATCAAAGTAGTTCTGGGAGAAGCCATGGCCTGATGTCAGGAGGTCAGGGTTAAAGTCAGCAGCATCCGGGAAGAAGTTAGTGGATGAAGAATCACTTGTGGGCGTGGCAGCAGTTGCCTCAGCAATCAGGTCAGCAGCATCAGTAAAAGGATTCTCATTGCTGTTGGTGTTGAAAATGTCTGCCGAGTCAAACACTGCACTGCCCGGACCGGAGCTGGAGGAGTCACGGATGGGGGTACCTAGGGGGCCTCCATCCTCCCCACCACTGCCCATAGGGTGCTGCCCATGGCTCCCACTGCTTCCTTTGCCTGTCTGCTCAGGCAAATCTGACAGGATTTCTGTGATATCAGGCCCAATGCTATCAGAGCTAGAGAGTCGGACCATACGAGGTGGTACAGCACCTGGTGGTTGCTGCTGCTGAGACTGAACATGAGACTGTGCATAAGGTATGCTGGGGCCAGAAGGTGGTGTTCCACATTGGCTAGGTGCAGGAGTGATGCTATGGGGCGTTTCTAGGCCATCACCAGTAAGGTTAACGTCAAAGATAGAATTTTGAGATGCATCCACATCCATAGAGAGGAGCTCGCGGTGGAAGTCATCCTCATGCGAGACTTGATGGTGGTGCTGCGACATAGAAGATCCCTGTTGTGATTTCATGCCTAAACCACCTCCACCTGCGGCAGTTCCAGGCATCACGCCACCCTTTTCTGGCCCCCGTGGGCGCTTCTTCTTCCCTTTAATGTTACCTCCAGGGCAGGTTCCACCCATGCTCTCGGTCCGTGGGGAGCCAGATGAAGAATTCTGCCTCTCTAATGGACTGGAACCGTATAGAGTGGCGAAATCTTGAGTGGGGTTGTCTTTCAACAAGTTCATCAACATAGGATGATTCTTGGTGTTGCTGGCAGGGGAGGATGTTGGAGGTGGAGTTTGGTGGGGTTGTGGTGCATTCTGTGAACTGGGACTAGAGCCCACACTTCCAGTTATCTGTAATAGACTTGTCAGTATGGGATTCTGGGTGACTTTGTTGTAGTCATCTGGATGGCCTTGACCAGGCTGTTGCTGTTGTTGCTGCAACTGCTGCTGGCCAGCCACCCCTCCTTGGGTTAGGCACTCTCCTCCTTGGGCTTGCCTCTCTGTTCGGGTACCCCCAAAGAGAGAAGTAATTTGACCTCCAAAATTAGGTCCCCCAGGGGGTCCTCCTCCAGTAGGTGTGTTGCCCCCTGTGAGCCCAGGAAGTCCCATGGGGTTAGTTCCATCACCTGCCCCCATGTTGTAGGTGGGACTACCAGAGGGTGGCAGGTTATTCTTCACCATTATCTCCACTGTCTGTGCAATTAGTGAGAGGGCTGGAGTGTCAGCCTGGATGGTTTCTGCTTTCCTCCGAATGGCCCGCATGGTTACAGGGATGGACATGCATCTATCGGGGGTAAGGAAACAATTACCATTAAAAAAAAACATATTCTCCACATTTACATTTACTCATTCAGGAGGAATTAACAACTCACCGCTGGACCACTTTGGTGATGAATTCATCAGTGCAGATCAGAGCATCAGACAGTCCTTTATATAGCTTGCAGGATACCTGTCTGGAGTCAATCACCTCCATTACCACTAGAGGGACGAGGTCAGATTATAAAATTAAATAAGAAAAAGACTGATATTGCACAGTATAATCCATATTGTAGTGTCACTATAATCTTGGGATATAGTTTAAATAATATTGATTATTGATATTTAGTTAAAGTGAGTGCTCACCACAGACTAATGACTCATTGACTGGATGCTGGAAAGAGACGCTGAAACTTGAGTCGGTAAGAGGACATACTTCAAACTGCAGCAGGCCTGCACTGTCTGAGGGAACAAGCGCAAAGATTCTACACTCATCAAATGTAATCGAACACATCAGATGCAAAAAAATGGAGTTCAAGTCATTGTTTGACCAAAAACAGTAAATCAGCCACAAGAAATTGACCTTCTTTGATGGAAGTTCGTTTCACACAGCTGCCAATCAAGTTGTTATAGGCTGCCTGGTGCCGGATGATATCCAGCAAGAGTGGCACTTGTGCTGGGTGGCGGAAGGGGATCTTGGACACCAGTGCTCCTTGAAGAGAATGACCATCTTGCACCGGTGCATCACCATTCAGGAAGTAACAGTGCTGCTGATCTGGAAGCACCTGTAAAGACACAAAGACAGTTTTCATACAAAAACAGTGGTTTGCACCATTTAATAACCTAAAATAAAAATAAAAACAATACAATATTGCTGTAAACACAGAACAATCATGGAACCATAAAGCAGAGGCTGGATATAGAAAGAAGTTTGTTAACATATGTGTGTGAAGGTATTCTGAGTGTCTGCTCACAGAATAGAAGTGCATGTTGTGTGAAGGTGGCGGCGTGGAGCTGCCCTCTTCCAGGAGCTGGCGCTGGCTCTGGACAATTAACTGGTAGAGAGGTGAGAGACTGGGGGAGCTCTCAAACACTGGAATTGCTATGGGGGAAAATAGAGCGGTGGAAGTCCAAATTATCAAACAAAATGAACATTGTCCTTTAAGTATATACAGTATTTATTATGAATATGGTGTTCATGAAGAAAACTCACTAGTAGCATTTCCCAGCCTCTGAATAAAGGAAAGTGAGAAAGGCATGGGACGGTTCATCTTGAGGAAAAAACAAGCTGGCAGGTCCACACAGTTTGAGTTGGTCACAGTGGAAAAGGAAGGTGTTCTGAAATACACCAAAAATACATTCATCAGCTGTCTCTCTATGTTCTCTACTAGTTCTGCACTGGGACACTAAAATAACCCACAGATGATTGCCTAATTATGTCAAACAGTGGTCCAGTCATGCATGTGTAATACACAGATTTAGAAGTTGCTCATTGCAGGATTTTAGAAGTTCACTGATAAAGGAAGGTGAATCTTTTTACCCTTTGTTATCCACTGGGTGGGATCCAGTGATAAGTGGGGCGATCGGGAGCTTGTAAACGGCCGAGGTTCCCTCGATTGTCACAGAAACACTGACGCCCAGAGACCGTGGAACTGCAATATTATCCAAGTGTCCACACAAGACAAGTCACACAAGACAGAGGTCACACAAGGATAGTTACAATCTTTTAGCATATGGCTTGTGGTATCTTACATACATTTATGAATCCATCCACTTCCTCCATACACTTACCATTGCCATCTGGTAAGTTGAGCTGTGAGCCTGGTCCCTCCTCAAATATGTCATAAGGGGACACAAAACACTGGAGAGTAACAAGATGTCCACCACTTCTAGCTGTCAACAGGCCCACACTGCCGTGAAGAATCGTCTCCACTGCAGTAGCATTGGTTGCTAACCTAGAAAACCCACATCAATATTGCATTACAAAAAGAGATGATACAATTAGGCTTTTTATCCCAAAGTATTATTTTATACTTCTAGTTAAGTAGATGTACATTATTTGACCAGATGTGCTGATGTATTACATTGGTTACATTCTGGTAATAGTAGTAATAATTCTTACCTAAACATGTGCATCATCTTAGTGAGATCAAGCTCCAAAGACTGCAGTGCTATATACATCTTGGTTTTCAGCTTACTGGAACACAAAAATTAAGTAAGATAATTAGATATAACTGGCACGATAACAATAAGACATGTGGCGTCTGTGTCTTCTAAAACAGGGTTTAGGTTACTTTCAACCAGACATCCTTATAGCCTACAAGTCTTCTTACTTGTCCCCGGGCAGCTTGTATAGTTCAACCAGTCCCTTCAGATGTTTGGAAAACTCTTCAAAGTTCTTCTCCCTGATGAAGAGCAGCAGAGGTGGTGGTTTAAACACAATTTCTCACAGGTACCTGCATCACTCCAAAGAACAGAAATAAGGAACCCTACAGTGAAGTTTGTGGTTTTCTACTCACCTTAGATGTTGAATCAGCTCAGGACAACTCTGTGACCAAGAAATTAAAAAGATAATATAATACACTTTCAAGGATGTCTTCACCAAGGTGTATTAATGGAATTAATGGAATGAAACTAGTACGAAAGTGTAGCATTCATGGTAAACACACTTAACTCAGCTAAAGAGTGCCATATGAGAGTTACAGTAAACTGACCGTAGGGTTTTCTCCCTGATGAGCCACCTTAACGTCCACTAGCTGGCCATTGGTGTCTAGCTGCACCTCCACATAAAACATGTCTGATGTGATGTAACACTCTGTCCCTGATGGGCTGAGGTGAGAGCCAAGTCTATTCAGAGATGAGAAAAAAAGCAGAAAATGATAGAGTGGCTTGTTTCATTTTTGTCAAGTTTAGAAAAGGGTTTTAGTAATTGTCCATGTTGACTGAGTCGACAGTGGAGCATTGCAAGGAGAACAGTATAAATAACTACAATCTGCAATCAGCCTCCATGTCCTCAACTTGGCAAAAGGAAAAGAACTCACAGGTTTTGCCGAGCGATGGATTCCAGACGATCTGTCATGGAGGGCAGAGATGAGACTGAAATAGAAGGCAGAGAAGGAACGGGGAAATTTTATGTTAGAAACTGTTGCCTAATATTCCAACTGTCTATAGACATGGCATGCCTGCATGCATGACACTCACAGCAAAAGTCAAGTAAAGTGTGCTGCATTCAATTAATAGCGATTGACAGAAAAATACCTTTACATTATTAGTTTGCCCTTAAAGAGCTTGCTGCACTGCTACATCGCAATAAAATTGACGACAATGTTTAACAGTTAATTTCAGTCTACATACAGTTGTTTTCTCTGTCTAATGATGGAAAGTAACACATTCTAATGGAAAATGTTGCCCCGCGCTCCCTTGTGTTTCCTTCCTTTAAGTTGATGGCCTCACCTTTCAGCGCTCTCTGCAGGGTCTCCAAGCAGGTGAGCAGGAGCTGGTGACCCGCAGCATTCATCACACCGCGTTTCTCCTGGGACACAATGTGAAGTGTAAAACAGAGGAATAAGATAATGGGAAAACAAAAAAGTGCTTTATCAACAAGATTTCATGTTCAAGTTTGTTTTTCGCTGGCTGAGTCAGCACAACAGGCAAGGGATTTAAAGGTCACCCCTAAAGTTTCACAGGCCCAGAAGGTAAGTCATTAAAGTAAAAACATTTTTGTCTTATTAAGTGATTAATTGCTATAAATGTGTAGTGAACAGGTTGTTAGTCTCTCCTGTGGGAGAGGATTGTCAAATACACTTTTCCAAGATGCAGTATTGATATTAAATGCATGTTGAAGGTATTTTTCAAGGTCTTTTGAAAAGTACTAATAGTATTTCAGTGTTATTCACCTTGTCAGTTCTGATCTGACCACAGCATCTGAGGGGCATTTGATCTTCAGTGACACATAATTAACAGACCCACATCTACTTGTTCCAGACAATCCCAAATATTGAAGTCTGTCGCAGGTTTAAAGTGGTGCTATGTTAATTCCAACTGATTATTTTGTATCAAGGAAAAATGTGTTTGTCTCACCATGGCCTGACGCACAACCTTGCAGGTCTCCTGCCACGGTCGTGAAGCATTGTGTTTGGTATGAAGCTTCTCCAGCAAAGCAGCCATGCGACTCTGCTTCTCTGCTTCTGATAAAAGGTAACAAAACAAACTAAATCAAAAGTCAAACATTTTAAAGACAGTCCATGCTCACCTTACTGATTCCATCTCAGTCCTTTAAAGAAAATGTGGGATGATCTATGTGCAGGGCTACATGCAGGTTTCTCTGAATGTTCATTTCACATTGCCCTTCAATGCGTGTAAAGCAAAATGCAACCCAAACACCATGTCATGAATCGTTGCATTTGCTGTTTCAAACATCTTCTAAATCTGAACATCTCATCTATTCATCTAGTATAAAGCAAAACCAACAGTCTCAAAACATATTTACACACATAGCATGTAAATATGAATTTGTTGTTTGTTTTGTTGGTACGTTCAACTGTGGACAAAATACACTCAGTTGCTAGTTTGGTACAACTAAAACTACATCCTCAAAAAAATGAACATTAACTTCAATCAAAACCGTTTGAATGGAGTTGGGGTTTATTGCAGAACTGTTGCATTTGAGTTTATTTATAATACAATTTGGACAAATTAACAATTTAACTGAGAACATTAATCCCTCTTCAGTGAGTCTCAATGACACAGTTTAGGAGGCAAATGAATGTAAAGTGAGGGTGGCTATGATCAGGAATAAATCATGACAGTTTCCTCAACAATTATTTGAGGGCACAACCAAAACAAAGTCACCAGCGTTTGCTTTGAATTCCCCACGAATAGTACAAATCACATGAATGTCTCTAATAATGGTTGTGTAAAACTGAGATTAGTTATGGGGCATCAGTAGACTTTTACTATAAGTACAACTCAGAAAACTATCCGGAGCACCACAATGGACTGTCAGTCTTGTCAAAAAGATACAGAGGCTAGGCTAATGTTTTGTTATCATAATCTGTCATAAAAGGTTACTACAGTGCTACAGCTTCTTAGTAGGTACTGGGCAGCTTAGGTGTGACGACTTGCATTTGTTTTCTTCAACACATCAAGTCAAAATAAGGCAAAAATCATCCAATTTTTAAGTCAAAAACACATAAAAAGAAGCTCCGTTAACGTTACAGAGTCAGCTAAGTTAGTTAGCTGTTAGCCGTAGTTAGCCTCCAGCAGTGACGTAGGACAACAACCGTAACGGAAAAGCACGGGTTCCGTTCTCACCTGTCACCTCTTCGGATTTGATCCGGTCAACATGAGTCTGAATCCCTCCTGGCTGAACAGAGAGGGAAAGGTCTCTCGCAGGGCTGCCGCTCTGCATGGAAACACCAGGCCCCGCCGCCATTGTTGCCCACCTACCCCGTTTCAGTTTCCGCGCTTCGCTTCCCCAGCTTTTCCATCCGGGCTTCCGTACTGTACCATACTGGATGTAAGCGGGTGAGTGATGCTTTTCCCGTTTCAGATTCAAGTCCAGTTTTATGTGCTCTTCTCATTTAGATCCCCTTTTAAAGAAAACAAATAGGGTTAAAATACATGTTTTTTTGCTCTAATTTCTTTTTGCAATTATTTCTGATTAAATATCAATATAATTCAAGGAGAAACATGCCTTTACCTTTATTACTTCAAACCTCGAATCAAATCCCTTGACTTGACTGCCTTAAAATAAAAGACAATGATCTGATGAAGACTCCAGATGGCGTACTATCGCCGAGAGTAAATGATTCATGTTTTGCCAAGAGCAACTTCAGCCGCCAAAATCCAAAGGAAGGTTGGAATATTCATGTTAATCGACTTCAGACGCAGGATAATGCAGTCTTTACATGATGATTGTTTTTTCCTACAATTTATACTTTTTACAACCTCATTTATAAGGCAGTCACGTGAAGCAATAGACAATTAAGCTGTAGATAAAGAAATTTGAAACAGCAAAACGCAGTCATGCACAAGCAACCACACGCATGCACATACATGCACACACCTGAGCCTATTGTACAGCTGAGCCTGTGGCGATGAGAGCTCTCTGGGGAGGATTTTCCCACCAACCATTATGACCTGCCTAAGAGAGGGAGCAGGAGTGTGTGCATGAATACATGTGCATTTGTGCATATGCAAAGATATAGCCTATTTGTGAACATGGGTATAAACACACACACATAGGAGATTGCTATAGACAGTAGTGGAGATGGAGAGGGACCAGATTGGCATTGTCTGAGACAGTAGACAGACCCACAGATAGACATGAGAAAAGAGGGGAGGTGCCGCTATGTAATTGATGTGCCCACCAGGAGCTTTAGCTGGCTGCCTGGCATGGAAGAGGAGGTGGGCACCGCTGCCAAGACAGCAGTAGGAGAAAGGAAAGGGAGGCACGGGCCTTGGGGAGCACAGTAGCGGGCTGAAACCATGCCCATCAATCAGAGGCTAGTTCACCTTGCCATGCCAAGTGGGACCCCCCTCTGTGCCGAGGGAAGGGGTGGCACAGGGAGCAAGGCTGGCACAGTTGCTAAACCTTCCCTAATCCTCCTGGTGGGTGTATCAGTGCCATGTCCCAATGGCAGTAGAGTGGGCATAGCCAGACATGGGGGGAAAAGAAAAGAAAGTTCAGCCCCTATTCTGAAAGAGGTGTCACCTACTGTTGTTAACATCATGATGTAGAAATGTTCATATTATTTCAACTAAGGACTGAAAAATGCCACAGCATCTCTTTAAAAAAGCATTTTAGGAATTGTGGTATTGAGCAAAAGGAGTATCTTGCCCGCTCTATTACCTCGACATTCTAGCTTTGGAAAGAGTTCAACAAAATTAGGCCGATCTGTCATTTAAAATTTGCACCATATGCTGCATGCATTCTGTGATTACGCTGATTGTTACTATGCGCCTTTGCATGAGAGGGTTTTCTTCTTGCACATTTTTTGGGTCATTTTTTATGATAGGCCTCAATGTATGCCTGATAAAATGGCAAACTAATGTGGACGGCTGATACAACACAATAAGCCCAGTTGTAAAATGTAAAACACTGAATTGATATAAACATGCATGCATACTAGATTAGGGCTGAGGGATATGGTCGAAATCTTCCATCCCGATATAGGTCTTCTTTCTTTTTTCGACAACATTTCACAATATGTTTTCTTACAGGCCCTCTACCTTACATGTTTTTTATAATTACTGCTTTTCCTTCCTTACATCTACCACTAAATGTTGATTATATTCTGTGTGTTTGTTTAATGGAGCCTCTGGGCATAATTATTTCACATACTTGTCCAACGAGAGTGAAAATAAACATCTTGAACCTTTCTCATAATTCCATAAATACATATTCCATATGAAATAACCACATGGTACAATTATGGATTAAATACTTGACAAATGAAGTTCCAGGCATTGTATCAATAACTTTAGTGTAAAATGAACATAACATGCAAGAATCAGAACGTAAAGCGTCGTCCAAATGATGTAAATATTGCGGTGAAGCCGTTTCGGGTGCTGATTTTGCAACACCACGATAACCAAGACGATATAGAAAAATATATGATAGACTTTTCTAAATTGTTAAGATGATATTTATATCTTCCTTCTTCTATCTGCTTCTTCCAAATTGCCTGACTTTATCCCAATATATCAAAATATCTGCTAGTGCTTACGTATGTGAAATTATGAGTTATGTGATCCAGTTGATGTTAATGCATTGAACTGTGTGTTAAAATGTGATTGTGAAACCAAAACTGCAAATTATTATTACATATAACACTTTCTGAGAAGCTCAAGTTCGTCTGCTTATCAATGTCAAATTTTGAGAATGTAATTGTGTATAACGTTATCTCAATTTGATTGCTTCACAATACTGATTCCGTGGAAAGAGGATAAATGATCGAATCATCTGTTAGCCCTAATCTAGATATAAACATTATGTGGTGGAGAATATACAGGATACCCACCTAAATGTTGTGTATAGATGCATTGCATACATATTCAAGTATATGAAAAACAAAACTGATCATCCTTTGTAACTAACTTCCTTATATTGTCAAAATGGTACGGTGTTGAGGGAGATGGCTGTGTAACACCTCTATAAACACATGCAGTTGATTTCCTCTGCATGTTTCCAGTTTTAACACAGGGGATGGAGATGTGTGAACAGCTTGGCAACCTTATTGAGCGCTTTGAAGTTGACTACCCTCCTTTTTCACCGTCTTTACCTGATGTGAATAAATAAAAACAGGCTATTTGATACATGCTTGACAATTCACAGCTACCAGACAACTTACCCAGACAATGCAAATAACAGATTTGCTTTATGGTTTTAGTGGTTGGTTTATAAGCAGCTTTATTGAGTTGACTCTTGTATAAATGTGCCAAACAAAAAATAATAGACTGAGCCTCTTGCTTTTCACCTATCATACAAGTTGGAGATCAGTGAGCCTGAAGGCTGGAAACGGTCCAGAAAACAGTGAAGCATTACCAGGACACAGTTTCTGCTTCTTTGGCACCAAGTGCCTTGAAGTGCAAGGGCAGCTGGGAAGACTTGCTGGGAGGGTGGTAGAGGGAGGGAAGTGCAGGAGACAGAGGGAGAGAGAAAGGAGGGGTCGGCCCTATAGGACCATTTGTGATGAGGCTCATTTGCACAACGGCACTTAATTGGCTACAACAATTAATTAATGTGTTGGAAAGTTGGCACAAAAACTTCATTTAAGAGGGTTTTAATAAGCAATTAGGGAGACGTAGCCAGTGAGGTAGAAGCGACCACAAAAAAAAGATGCTGAAAACTCTGAAAGTATAAACTCCAGCTAGGACTCTTTGGGAATAATGTGCCATATCTGGAAACCAGGATGTGGTTTGCTATTATGGGTAGTTACTGCACATCCCATTGTGAGCACTGATGACAATAAGATACATTATTTTTACCCCATACTTTTACAACCCCAACTGTTCATAGCACCCACTTTCCAAAAACAGCATTGTCTCCTCTCCCTTTCGTTCTCCCTCCCACTGTCTGCCTCCCTCTCTCATTCTCACTCTGTGTATGAAATATCGCATGACTAATGAGTGGAGCAGGTTGAAATCCTGGGGAAGATGTCCTTGGAAGACGAATGCATTTTCAGCAGAATAATTAACTTAATTAACAAATTCACATGCATATTCATCAGCCTATTAATGTCTCCTCTGCGCGGCTTGATGAGCAGTGGGGTAATAACCATCTCATTTGCATAGCCTGTTCACACGACTCCCCATTTAAAGACAAAATCAGGGAAGGAAGAGCACAGGAGGAAGAAGGAAGAGAGAAATTGGAAAAGGAGACAACAAATAGAAAACAAGGGAGAGGCGCAGCGGGGTAACACGCAGAGGTGAGGAAGTGACGTGGGATGGTTGGAAATAGGCTAACAGTTTATCTGACGGATGGGTGACATGAGGAGGGACGGCGAACATGAGCCCCAACAGATTGACTCCATCTCTCTCTTTCTCTTTCTCATCCCTCCAGTCAACCTTGTAAGCCATCTTCCCCCTCCTGCTGCTCCACCATCATTTCCTTGCCTTCATGCCATAATATTCTCTTTCCTAGAAGCTGAAATAAGTGAGCTTTTTAAGGACAATTTAAGAGTTATATCCAAGTCGGAGTACAGAAATATCACCCCATCAGATGTTTGTCTTGGTAAATTGTTCTTCGAACACATGATCATATCAGCGTGCCCTCTCCATGTTTCTCTCGTCTCTTTCTCCCCTTCCTACAGACTCTCAGGGGGAATCTTCTTGGCATTGCTCCACTCCTTTCTTCTCCACTGCCAGGCTGCTGCTGCCGTCTCTACTCTGTTACCACTGTCTGCACACAACCTGGTGCTCCTAGCAACGCCACCTCTCTCGCACACACTCCACATGGCGGTCCGAATGCCGCATGTGTGCTAAACACACACACCTCATGTTTACCGTTGCTTTATTGCCACTCTTATATTTGTGTCTGTACTAAGCTAAATCCTCGGCCTACAGCATATAAGCCGGATGTTTATTCTGCCACTTTGAAAGAAGACAAAAGAAAAATGTTAGAAAGCTGTCAACACTTCTGTTCCAGTTTGGAATAGTTGAGTCTCAATACAATAGACCTACTTTTGTTTTAAGCAGAACAAAATAATTACTAGGCTAAGTGAGATAATTATATTGAACTAATTCCCTTTATTACTTCGTTATCACAACAGCTTTACCCCTTTCATCGGCACAATAACCGCACACATGTTCAGAGTATTGCTTTATGAATTAAACAGGTGCATTTTAAATTGCTTTTCTACCATTTCTTTGTTTTAGCTCTTTAAATTGTCATATTTTCATTACCTCACCATTTTTAATCATTTTACAATTTTGCTTCATACATAAAAAAACATGCTGTTGGTGTGCATGGTGTTCACATTGTTCCTTACTGCACATGAAATAGACATTTCTGTACATTACTAGGGACAACAGTCAGGTTTTTATTCCAAACCACTCTAAAACAGCTGATTTCACATATTAACACATTTCTTTTATCACCTTATATCATACTCTCTTTCTTTATTTGGAGAAATGTACACAACATACAACAGTCCACACTCAATCCACAATCAAGCCCTACTGTAGACTTGGACATGATCTAATGTTTCTCCAGTAAATTTGCAAGCTTTTGATCTTTTTTGTCGTTTGCCAAGTCATGATCTGATGCTTCCTTGGAGACATGTTTTCCGTCTTCAACCTGGATTACATGTTTCTTTGTCTGTCCAAAAAAGAAGAAGTAATAAAATGTTGTGTTGCATGAAAGGTACAGCGGTCCCCTTTTTATTCTATTTATTAGTAATTCTCTCCACCTTTGCATTGTTTGGGCTGTTCTCTCAACCACACTGTTGCACACAGTTTATTTGTAACAGTACCTGTTGGACTTCAACCCCTCCAGTGGATTTTTTTTTTTTTTGGACTGAATTAAGCTTCTAGCTCATTGACATCCATATTTTTGAAGTAGTCCTCCATTAAGAGGGTGTCCAGTGCCTCAAACATCACTGGTGCCCCCCTCCGTATCATCTGGGCCTTTCACAGTAACCCCGCCATGTAGGTCACACAACTTCTCTCGGATGGTGAGGCGAAAAGCCGGTTCCAAAAATCGAAGGTGTTTGTGTCTCGAGTCAAGACAGAAGCATGGGGTTCTGCGTGCGCACACACACACAAACATGCACTCACATGCGTAAATACACAAAAAAATTGAGTGCCATTGTTTACCAATCGAGTTAATTTGAAACAAGGACTACTCTAGGAATCGATCACTCACGCCCATCCCCGCTTCTTGCGGATAATAAGTGTTAAGTGTGGTTTAAACATGTTTTACATCAGCATATTTTTTGCAATCATTTAATAGTCTAAAGGTCCTGGAAGAGTCTAAATGATTTCCATTAGTGTGTCCACCCACACTATGCTTTACTGTGACTGTGTAACCTGACTGGTGCAAGGGACTTTCAGAGAGTACCAGCTAATGATTTGACACTGAAAACCATGTGATGACCTTGACATTCAAAGGTCTTTCTTAAGTTTTGCTTAGTTTTATTCATGCCAAAGGGCTAAAAAATGCACTCGCACACTTGAGAACACACAGAGATTATGTGTCCTCCCTAGATGGTATATGTCATACACACTGCTGTGGCTTTGACACTTTTTATTATTTTAAATGATCATAATATTTTGGCCTTTATTTTCGTGTTGTATCCTCCATCATTGTCTTCACTGTAGCAACATCCTGAGCGTCGATGCAAGAATTCCGATTTGAATTCAGTCCAGGTAATGTCATTCAGAAAACAATTTCGCGTGTACTATAATTTTAGATTTTTGTTATTTTTTAATGTGTCTCATACGCTTCTGAGGTCAGGTTCGACCATGCTAATTGGCTAAATGCAGGCTGATTAAGGCTGTTGTGTGGCAGTCCTGAGAGGAAGGGAAAGGCGATTGAGATACAGAGCATTAGCCAGTGTCGGGAGGAAATTAAAGGCCAGATCGCTTTCTTAATCAGAGCACAAGCACTGCGTTAAGAAGGAATTAGGTCGACAGCTGCTGTGTCGCTGCTTACCTTGCTCTCTCTCTCTCTCACTCTCTCCCTTCCTCATACACACACATGTTCTTCACACACTCTTATTGTCATTCTCCTTTCTGTTTCACTCCTTGACCCTTCACTTTTTGTTTCTCCGCTTACTAGCACTTTTTCCTACGCCTCTCCTCTCTCTCCGTACCGACACACACACACACACACACACACACACACACACACACACACACACACACACACACACACACACACACACACACACACACACACACACACATACACACACACACACACACACACACACACACACACACACACACACACACACACACACACACACACACACACAGAGCTGAGCTTTGGCCACTTGTCAGCAACAAAACATGCAGACAAAAATATGAGACGACAGAGAAGAGAAAAGAGGAGAAGTGATGCATGATGGATAAAGATGCTTTTTTGGTTCTGTTCCAGGAGGCTCAGTAGTACCCCTGTGGCTGATGGATGAGCTGTCATTGTTGAGCTCTTCCACGTACACCTGAGATGAATGGACAAACAGCAGTGGTCCTTTCATTGTCTATCCATCTTCCTCTGTTTAGATATGTTCTGCTGTCCACACTTGTCCCCCACCCACACACACAAGGGGCTCATCAGATATGAGCTTTTGAAGACTAATGCCGTTATTTTTAGAAATGAGTTGCCAGTAGCCAACATTTTGTGCCAGCATTAACTGTATTTTTGATTTGACCATGTAATGCCAAAAACCTGGCGAGGATTCAGTGTTTCCCAGGATTTGTATTGTTGCTGGAATGATTTACAATTCAGGAAACCAATTAGAAATAGTTTGGCAGTGGGATAACCAACTTTACATTCAATAACAGAAGAAAAAAACACACATAAGGACATTAAAACGTATATCTGTATTTTAATCCAGTTGGATCACTCTGACTGGACAACATCTAATAAAATGCCTATATCCGTTCAGTACCAAATCAATACTTCAGTCTAAATTTTATGCCCAAACATGCATATTTGAATGCTTCCAGTCCACATTTCCATCATCCACATGTCTTTTCAAACCATGTGTCAGAGAAAACCATGTGTCAGGGAAGATTGTTCATTGAGGTCAGGAATCACTCCACTTTTTAATTTGGGCAAATATGGCGTATAAATTTTAATTTGTTGCTTTAATCAGGTGAATCAACTGGAATGACCCAGAGCCTGATTGCCAGACTTCAATTTTTTTTGGCATATTGTTCAGGCCATGACTCTGGAAATTACAACCAAGTGGCAACACTCAATATTCAGGCATTGATTTCCATCTTTTAAATTCTACTGTGGTGAATAAGCTGCTAAAATCCTGGGAAAGTTTTTCCTTATTTTGTTGTTTTACATGGATTTGGAAGGATATTATGATATAACGAAACCAATAAAAAGTTTGACTTTACTACTACTACTACATTCCTTTAAAAAGCAAAGAACAACAAAAGAACCAACGTGATCTCATGGGGAAACGCATAAATAGCCTGCCACTTTTCACCTTGTTTTCCCATGTCATGTAACGGGGTCATTTCACATTCTCATTTACAACATGTCACATACGTACTATTTCAGGACCCCTTCACTTAATTTTTACTCCCCAAACTATGACGCTTCACTATAGTCGCAGTTTTGTGAATTCAAACAAAACTAAAGTTTAGGCAACACAACAAGGTGGTTAAGTTTAGGAAAAACGAGGATGTTTGTTATGTAAATTAACTTATCGACGTACATGAGTTGCCTTTAAATAAACAAAGTCGATGGTTAATTTAACATAACTCATTTCACACAAGACAAGAACACCTGTGTGCTGAGTCAAAGCCCCATCCACCTGCCCTAAACAGATTTTGGTCACACCAGACGCGAATGACGTGAATACAGTCGCATCAGATACTTGTATCGCGCCACTTGATCATTTTTGGACTATTCATGTATTTCGTGTCATTCGCACCATTCACACTTGTCGTGGTTGATGCAGGGGGGAGTGGGGGAGGCCAATATTTCTCAGCAAGTGCTAACTGATGCTAACATTTCATAGAGAAACACGGTCAGCGACGTAGTACAACAAGCCACAGATGGCTTCAAAACTTACCAGAGAGTCCCAACTCCTCACTGACCTTCACCCTTTTTAAAAATTTTGTCCCAGTAGAAGACGGCAGTGGTGTCGTAGAGCACCGAGTGCTCACACACAGCTACAATTAACTTCTCGTCCATGTTGGTCTGAATGTAAACAACAGTACGTGAAACATCGTTGGCTTTAACTTGTCGCTGACTGGACGCCGATATTTTCAATCTTATTCGCGTCGCTTCAGACTCGCCGCTTCAGACGCGCCGCCCCAGACGCTTCCGACGCTTCCGACACTCCATTCTTGCTGAATCGCGTGTCATCGCGTCATTTACTAGTTTTGATTGTCAATGTAGAGTTGTCGCCCTATGGTTGTCGCTCAATTCGCGTCATTCGCGTCTGGTGTGAACGCAGCTTTATATTTACGCAGATGGTTTTACAGTGAATGGTACATCTACACTGTAAAATGACAGCCAAAAAGCAAAAATATTAAATAATATTGTGATACCATGCAGAATGACTTTACAACTGGCGTGTTAGCCATGCACCATTTCGTGAGACCAGGCTGAAAGAACCTATAAACAATATTGTTTTATGAATAGAAATTACTTTGGATGCTTTGCATCCAGAAAAAAAAGGAAATACTCCTGCTTTAAAATTTTTAAACCGCTGATGAAGAGTATGTTTGTGCATGTTGCTAAGGGGGTTTTCAAATAGCATTAACACACTTATAAGAGTACCATAAACTGACCTTATGAAGCTGGTTAGGTACATCCAGTCGATGTTAACCAACCTCTCTGTGTCCTCTCCAAGGGGGAAGGTTTAAAAAACATTTAATTAGGCTTTTGGCATGGCTTCACTTTTAGCCTGGAGGTGTTCGAGGAGGTTTTACAGACTTCATCCCTTTTTAGAGCCTGAAAGATTAAACATTCATGCAATCAGCAGACCCTATGTTTCCTCTCCTGCTGTACAACTTCATCTGTAGTTTGGATGTAGCATCATGTTTGTGTAGGTTTATGTTGTCAAATGGTGCGCCTATGTAGTATGAACGCTTTATTTTTTACTGTCGCTTTTCTTCACTGATGCAGTATTGAAATGTTTGTGAAACATAGTGTAATGTTATCCAAGTATGCATAATATTTATTAAAAGTGTTCGTGTGGGTCTTAAAATCCCCGATTGGCGGTGCCTCAGTCGGCCGGGAGAGGTGTAGGATGGAAGGATGGCGCAGGAAGGCGGAGGAGGTTTGGGGGAGAAGGGAGGAATGGTGTGGGGGTTGGGGAGGGGGGCAACAGATGGTACGCCACGCTGCGAGGGACGTCGGCTGCCACGGGTGGGGGGGAGGTGGAGTGGGGGCAGATAAATGGGGGTGGGAGGGGGTACTTTTCCCCTAAGTGCCAGCAGGGATGATGAGGAGGGGGACTAGCTGCATGAGTGTGTGTTTGCGTGTTTGTATGAGCGTGCCTGCGTCTCCATGAGTCAAGAAAGAGCCATATTCAGACTTGAGTTTCTCATCGAGTGAGGTGAGAAGTCTTTGCCCTGGTGCTTCGTGCCCACTCAGTGTCAGTCTGTGGACTGTGGAGAACAGAGTGATGACTCCCCACGCACCAGTACCCAGCTAGTTCACAGGCACCGACACTGTACGAGGGTGATGCTGAAATTGCTCGTAACCCAGTTGTTGTGGCGAACTACACCCCCCCCCTCACACACACACACACACAGGCACACACATACTCTTGTCTTCTCTCTTTTACAACACCTATGCATGCATAGACGGCACACATAAACACACACACATGCACATAAACACACACACCAACCCCCAATTACAGTTGCTGCCTGTAAAAACACCAGCTTCAGTGGTATATATGGTGCTGCCTATCGAACAGATGTTGTGGAATTTAAGATGCAAAATCCCCCCCTCCACCTCCCCGCTATCCTACACACACACACACACACACACAAACACACACACACGCACACATTTATATATATATACACACACAAACACTCACTGTCTCCCTCCCCCCCAGCTGGCCCTGCCATGAACATGCCATGTGGCGCTCCATTCCCCCTGGCACTCCGACTCTGGCTGTGCCAACTCTGCCGCGTCTGGCCGCCGCCAACTGGAAAGACCAAGAAAACAGCAGACTCAAAGTGGACTGTTTCGTCTTTGTGTGTCTGGAAGTGTGTGTTTGTGTGTGTACCTGAAGAAGCACAACACTGCAAAACTTGAGCTGTCAGTCTTTGTAACTGCCATTTATGTAGAACAGAAGAGAGGAGAATCTGACATTTTATTTTCCAGCTTGAAAAATCACTAAAATGTCCAGTGTGGTTAGGTGGAAGATGGGAATATGTGTGGTTGTGTTTGTTTATATTTGTGCATGACTGTGCAGGTGTACGGTGTATGCAGTGTGCACAGCGTGAAGTGTCCGTACACGCAGGTTGTGAATCCACTTGGGAATGGCGGTGGAATTCCTGTTACCATGGAGATGTCCAAGCTCATCTGTAATAAAACTGCAACTTGAGAGAGATTAATTCAGGGGAAAGCGTTGATTTATTCATCCTGCTGGATGCTGATGAACTCCTCATTCGCTCTGATGTTTGACTGTGATGGCTGCTCATTCGCTGACTGGTTTTCATTTTTCAGAACGTGTCACTGTCGAAATGTGGCGGCCCGGACCTCCGCTGTGCTTTTCTGCCTTCATCACAGGACAAGTTAAACGATAGGTCAGCAAATCCAATGAAAAGACCAAACCCAACAATTTATTACTGACTATGTATCCAGTAACTGATAGCATATTCCTCTGTGTATTCAAGCTCCATTGTTGTGCAAAATCTTGATGTAGCTCACCTGGTAGACAAGTGGGTCCAAGTACAAAAAGGCTGTGTCCTTACTGCAGCGGACCAGGGTTCAAATATGAGTTGCAGCCCATTTCTGCATGTCATACCCTATCTCCCCCTTTCCTTTCTACCTGTATCATGAAGGGACAAAAAGAACTGTAGGAATCCTTCATTACAAAGAAAATGGGCACTATAGTTCAAGTCAATCCTGCCATAACAACAAGTCCTGTTTTCTGATCTGATGCTCCGATCAGGACTAAAACATTTGTCTGCACCTTCCATTACTAATTGCTGTTGATTTATGATGTGACAATTTTACGGTTTAAGTTTAAAGAGAGATCATGGTTTGAGTTCAAATAAGTTTTTAACCAAAAACTCAGTAACTTTTTGAGTTACGGTCAGCTCCTGACATATTCTTATGACTTGGCATTCATATAAGTCTGGTATTACCAAATGGTGGATGAATAACATGCCAATTTCTCTAAGTACTTAATTTGTTATCACTACGCATTTTCTTGCTTTCCGCCTATCATTTTACACCGTTTAGTCTCTACTGACTTATATTCAGACAAACAGTAGAATAAAGACCAACAAAGTCCACATAGGCAGAGGTGCTTCTTGCCAGCAGGCAAGGCAGTAGGTTGCTTGGGCCCCCTCCAGTTGGGGGGCCCCGAGGGCTGACAAACTTTAAGCTACAGGGGGACACCACCTGACTCCACCCACTCCCATTGCAAGTGACATGCATGTTTCAGGTTAAATAAACCTATAATGGTGAAACGCTGTTTGGAGGGGCCCCCTGTGAACCACAACAGACTCGAGAATCGCCTCTGCACATTGGGAGATCAGGGTGGATCGATGGGTCCAAAAAGCACAACTGTCACCCAGGAGACTGCTTTGCATCACATATGAACTAAATGTACATAACAAACATCAAATCAAATCAAAATTTTTAACCCAAACCGTGATTTTTTTCCTAAACAAAATCAAGCAGTTTGATAAGAATTCCCAATGTTAACCAGATGTTTAATACTAATGAGTTGGGAATGAGAACGCAAAAAACGAAGCTGTCAACATGACACCTAAAATGTCCTTAAATTGGATGTGCTATTTATACGCCTTCCCCTGAGGTCCCATTGCAATTCACCCTACATCACCATCTATAATACAACAGGTATTTTATCTTGAATCAAGAGGAGCTGGTGCATCACTCGCAAACTGAAGTGGTACCAGTTCTGTGCTAGTATTTATGTTCCCATACCCATCGTTGCATTCATGTGTGCATATGCATGAACATGTGCTCTGTCTCTATGCGACCCTCAAGTCTCTCTTCAATTCAAAGGATGACCCGCCCACCCGCTCCTTCCCCCCATGCGGTGATGGGAAGTGAGAGCTCCACTCCTTACCCTCGTCCTCATAATCTCTATTAATCTGGGAAAGCAGGTACGGGCTGCTCTGTCAATACCTCGTCTCAAGGCTGCCATCGGAACACACACTCCATCATGTTTACATCTTCTTAGCATCCAAAGAGGGGTCGAGGGAGACGGATTGGCAAGAGGAAAAAAAGGAAGAGAGAGAGAGGCTGAGTGTAGAGAGCGATGTAAAAAGAAGAGAGAGTGAAGAAAGCGGGCACTAACCCGTGGGAAAGGCAGTGACATACACTGTAGGTTTGACTTCTGATGAATAGCATGAGAGAGTTATGTTAATAACAATATCGACTAATTACCAAATCATGATGGCTGGTTGTTAGTCAGTCGCTGCTTTACATAATACAGCACAGCTCGAATTATCGAGCTTTGGCAAACTCATCAGGATTAAAGTGATTATTAACAGCCATCACCTCAGAATGTCCTACATCAGGATTATGACATCAAAACCTTAGTAAAATGATCATTTTTTTCATGCCAACACTTTTCTGGTATATCTGTTTCTGAGCAAAAGGAGCAGAACATTTAATATACAAATGGTGTCATGGTTACAGTGAGTGTTTGGTATGTAGTGAAACCCCATAAAAGATTTGAATAATAAGCTGCTGTTTTCCTTAATTATGTAAAATAATGTACTCCGTGCAATATTGTGCATGTGTGGAATAGATACCACAATATATGGTGCAGAATGAAAAGACACATTCAATTTCCAGTTGCAACATGAGCCCTACCATTAACTGTGCCTCTTGTGGTTTGGTAATTAGACCAAAATAAACCAAAATATTTTGCAAAGGTCCATTGCTTTCTTGGTTCTAACAGCTCTTTGTGGTGGATAATTTAGTGATGACCATGATTTTAAGATGTGATGCTGTTATGTTACCCATAACAATTAGACCAAACAGTTAGAAATCTGCTGAATAAATGAAGTTGTCACCTAACTTTGTCACAACTACAAAACTACAAAATACCCAAACTGATAACAGTTGCTATTAATATGATAGTTGTTATATTTTAAAGTTACAGAATAACACTAACAAACTGGATCAAGGCAGCGGTACACCAACAACTCCAATGCTCTGCAAGGGAAAAAAGTCTGGTGGCTTTAAAGAGAGCGATATAACAGCTTCAGCTTCAGAAAGGGCTGCCTGACCGCAAAGTAAAGCAATGAACACATTCTAAATATAACGTACACAGATAATGAGTTTTTTTAAGTGGCTAAAATACGTTTACCTAGTGTGTTACATGGCTTATCTTCCGTGTCGGGACCCCTGCCTGCTTCTCCAAACTGGGGGTGTGCTGACTGTCATTTAGGTAATACTGTCACTGACTATCCTTTTAGTGGAAAAAAATGCAGAGCTAATAAAAATATAGCTGGAATATTACTATGCTACGTAAACATGAATGTGCAATGACATTTAAGACAGATATTTGTACATGATGTAATTCACCTCCAAATATAAGGCTCATATGTACAGAACAGTAAAAAATAAACACTGAATTATTATCAGCCCGTACGAGGGTCCAGAGAGTGAAATATTATTCCAATGCACATCAGGCAACAAAACACTTCTAGATCTTTCCGTAAAAAACTCAATGGATGATTAATACATACACGTCAGCACTAAATTCTCCTTTGACTGCTGCTATTAGTCCGTTTAATGAAGTCTTTTTAACTGCATGGCCCGCTTCTGTTTGTTTGTTTTTGCTTTGTTGTATTTTAGGAAACCTTTTTATAACAAATTGACCCGGGACTACAGATGAAAATGAACCTCTTGGCTAATTCTGGCATTTTTAAACCATGTGTATTTATTGATTACCATGTTTATTTATTAATTTGGGCTGTCCCTTTTCCAAAAAATGGAACTCAAACAGATCTGCAACCACATAAAAACACTTTTTGAATTATGATCAAAGACTAAAAGACTTGTGTTACAAATTATGCACAAAATACACACATGGTCAAATGCACACTTAGAGGTCCGACCCACACAAAGTCGAAACCTGTGGGTGGCTGCTAAGTCAAGGCCAGCGACTAAAGAGATGCATGTGTGTGCGCGCGCGCGTGTGTGTGTGTGTGCCTGTGTGTGTGTGCGTGTGTGTGCGTGTGTGTGTGTGTGTGTGTGTGTGTGTGTGTTGTGAGCATCTGCATGTGTGAGGGACGCTGTGGTTGTCTCTGTGTGTGTGAGAGAGTGTTTAAATTCAGTGACAGCTGTTCATTAGTCCATTACAACCCCACACTGCTGATTCCTCAAAGCAGCAGATACCAGCAGAAAGAGACGACGGCACAAACTCTACGGGAAGGGCGAGACGCATTTCATCGATGCAGAAAAAACAGTCGAGTTGTTTTTATTTTTGTACGTCTTTATTCTACAGATTATCATTTTAATTCATATATTTATAAAGGAGACAAAGATACATTCTGTGCGATATGGGGCAATTAAAATACGCTGTTACTGACCTTCTTCTCCTTCTATTCTTTTACTCACTTTTATTTCTATCCACTGGTGTAATAGGTTGTATTTGCTGTGCAGTGTGTGCATCTGGGGACTATCTGTTGTGTGTGAGTGGCACATTATGAAAAAACATATGGACAGTGGCCAGCATGGGCCTATTTCACTGAACTTTAAATTAAATATTCACACCTGGCAGATGCCTGTCTCACTGTACTTACAGTACGGGTCCAA
Organism: Echiichthys vipera; assembly: GCF_963691815.1. Lineage (NCBI taxonomy): Eukaryota > Metazoa > Chordata > Actinopteri > Perciformes > Trachinidae > Echiichthys > Echiichthys vipera. The sequence continues at coordinate 10,985,434 of NC_139843.1, read as the reverse complement.
TTTTTCTATGTAGTAGTTGTACTCATATATATGGGAATGTTGTACATTAATGGCACTGTAGGTAAAAATCCTATCCTATCCTATCCTATCCTACATTTTATATGCGGCTCAGTTTCATGTAAATACATGTATTCGAGCTACTGTAAAGCAAAAGCTAACAAATCAAGTGAATATTAGAGTTGATGTGACACAGAAAGGAATAAAATAAACATAAATTTAGAAAGACAGCTTGTATTCCATATTCCTTTTTCTTTACTTTTCTCCTCCATCGAATTACTCTGAGGAAATTCTTCAGCTAGAGAATAAGGACACAATTGAACATAGTACCTCTACTATGTCTCAAAACTATTTGACCATAAAATAACCATAAAAATTTTGTTTTGGATTAACCAAATGCTTCATGTGGCTCCAGACTCATCTTGCTAAGCTCCTCTGCTATTCATAATGATATAATTTTAGCCTCTTGGACATCAGTCTATTATGTGGGAGATGCATGAACGCTTTAAGGGCTGTTTGATGGATTCACAGAAAATGCTACTCATTCCCTTTCCAAGATTTTCTCAGCCGTCACCAGATCACCTCTCTCGTCTTACACCCATCACCTCTGCGCGTCACCTTTGAGCTTGAACCCGTCCATATGACCATCCATATGTCCTGGTAATACCGCACTTGGCAGTGTTCCTGGAAATTTACTGTACATAATAAACCAAACAAATACAGTACATAGTGACAATTTCACACTGTTTCATCAGAAAAAGCACGATGGCAGCCTCGCAGAGCCATCCGTGCATACATGCAAATTAGTTTTGCTCTCAGTTAAAGGGATAGTTCTGGTTTTATGAAGTGTGTGTAAATGAGGTACTTATCCATAGTCAGTGTATTACCTACATGATGGTCAGGACACCCCCAGTTTAGAGAAGCAGGCAGAGAGAGTCCCGACATGGATGCTAAGCAATGTACTGCTGTGGCTGGGGACAGCCGCTACGCACAGGTCACCAGACTTCATTGACAAAAACAGTCATTTTACCTTGCAGAACACTGGAGTTTGTATGTGTTCAAAATATACAAACTATCCTATTAACATTCTATTTAAAGTTTTTTTATTGTCAGCGGTGCGTGACACAGGCTGTCCTCATGCAGTTTTCGTACATATACACAACAACAAAAACGTAATGTGCAGTAATTTGTGTGTATTCCACGTATTTATTTTGTGTTTATCCCCCCAGAGTGAAAGCATGTGACATAGAATAAGAAAGCGAGACGCCGTTCTCACAGGATTTTCAGCCAGGTAGCCTGTACTTAACCAATCTATGGCCGTTTTTCAAATCCCAACCAAGTGTTTTCCATGCCTAACCCTAACCATAATCCTTTGTTGGCTAAAATTGTCATGTCACGTTGTTTTTTTGTGCATTGTTGCACTTCCGGTTTGGCGTCTTTTGATTTCCGGTCCGGTCCTGCGGTCCGTCAGCGTGTTTTTTGTACAAATTTCTCTGCATAATTTAAAGTAGGATTTGCTATGAAAGTGTTAATGAGAACACGATGCGTGATGGCACAAAACTTTGTATCATTCAATAGTTTTCACCAGTTCTCCGATACGGTGCTCCACAGGGACTTCCGCCACGAAGACAGGCCAAACACCATTCATCTGAACAGTGCTCACATTTTCCCCACACAGACCTGGATTAAAATGGGTAAAGTATCCCTTTAATATGGGGCGAACTGAAGCCGCTATCTATACTCTTATCAATGCCACTGCCATCAATGACCCCACTGACATAAACAGTAATTTTACCTCACAGAACAGGAGAATTGGTGGTCTACCTTTGCCAGGTTGGTTAGTTTGTTTGTGTTTTTGAGTGACTTTGGTCTTTTAAAGTTTTAAGAATTAACAAACAAAACAATCTAGGGAGCTGTTGATCACCAACTGATATACGTTTAGGTGCTACCCCCATTCACAGTGGTACATTCCTTAGCTACCCGTCCTCCTGACTGCTTCTTCAAATTGGGGGTGTGCCGACCACCATCTGGGTGATATACTGACTATCGACAAGTATAACCCATTTCCTCAAATCCTAACCATCCCTTGAACATCAGTCATTGTTATATGTTAAAAAAGTACCTTCAAAAATGAATTATTCTCCAGCTGTTTTTCCTGACCTCTAACTTCCCTGCATCTGGCAAGAAGTCTCTACTACACCATGCTATAAAAAAGAGTAGATTTTTTAGGCCGCAGTGTATCTTCAATCAAAACTAACTTGAAGATGGAAGAGAGAGAGACACAATTGCAGGGGTGGGAACTGTTCAGTGTGTCTCGGGAGAACCAAACTGCATGGTGTGTGTTTATGTGAAGAAATAGTGTGTGTGTGTACGTGTGTGCATGTGGGTGACCGGCGATGAAGGAGCCAGGCGAGGGTGTGATGTACTTTAAGAAGTTGAACGTGTTAGATATAAGTGACCATGTGCTGTGATGAGTGAAAAAAAAACTGTAGAGAAGAAAGCGAGAAGACGAGAAAAGGTGAGGGAAAAAGTGAAATGCCGGGATTGTAAAAGTGCCATGTGAGAAAAGGAATAAGGAATGGGTGTGTGATGAAAGGATAAGCAGTAGTTCATGTAAGTTTTTGTGTGGGATGAAGCAGAGACTGTAAAGATGGGGGGAAAGAGGGGAGGGTAGGGGGGGCACGGGAACAAAAAGAAGCAAACATGCCAGAGAAGGAGAGGAGACAGAGGGAAAGAGAGGGGAAAGGAGCAGAGGAGCGAGGGCAATGAGCTGGATTGAATACCATCTGACAGGTCCAGCTGGGAGTTTGCCCACCCCGCAGCACTGCAAAACCCCTCAATATGGAGGCCAATTACTGCTGCCCGCGTGACCGTGGCATGGCAGCATCAGAGATGCAACCCTCCTCCTCGCCTCTCCTTTCCCTTCTCCTCTGCCCCCCCACCCCCCCAAAAATAAATAAAAAACACTCCCACCATCTGTGCAGAGTGACAACAACCTCTATACCCTACCATGCACAACACAGACTGTACACTGCACACACACTTGGGGCAAACACACACATCAAACATGACAAATCCTCACTCATGAGCTCTGTGTGCTTTTATACTTGACAGCAAGTCTGTGAGTGGTTGGGTTTCATTGTGTTGGAGTGTGTGTGTGTGTGTGTGTGTGTGTGAGTGAGGTCCGATACTTTTACACCTTCCTGCATGTTTTTATCCCTTGTAACACACAAAGACAGTTAGCCATTCAGGGTGTATACAAGCACTCACAACACAACCATTGTTCCACAGATGCAGTGGAATTTCGTCTCTATATGCCAGCTTCATCTCTCTTCACAGAGCTGGGGCGTGGCGCTCAGGCTGGCAGGGCGGCGGTGATGATGGTGGGAGGGTGCAGGCAGGGTGGGTGAGCATGATGCAGTGGCACCCGATGCCCGTTGCGGTGGAGGTCACTCCCAAATTTAGCCCCTTGTGCACCTGGACAAGCTCGTCTAAGTGTTGTTTTTTGTTTTTGCTGCCCTCTCTTCAACTGGTGTGTGGAAAAAAAGGTGTGTGACACATAAAACATGTTGCATATACATCGTAGAGCTTTTTTTCTACACACATAGAAACACACACACACACACACACACAGACACACACACACACACACACACACACACACACACACACACACACACACACTCCTGGCACTGTGTCACTCATCTTTTAATATTCAAATTGTCGTTTTGAGGTTGGTTTATGTCTGGTTCCCACTGTCCTCTCCCACACATGCAACAAAATGCTCTATTTTATGATTACCACACTGATTAGTCCCTTGAAATATTTTCTCTAGATTAATCACAAAATAATGAATCCGATAAATGTTGACCTAATCTGATAAATAGGAGTGAACTCTCCAGATGGAGATTTATCTGCAGTAGGCCTAGGCCTGCTTTGTGTTGTGTTTCCAGTGATTTTGGCGGATCAGTTGATCATTTTTTAATGCAGTTAAATGGAGCTCTGTACCGGATTATTTAATTACAGTAATTGCATGGTATTATATGGACATTCATTCCAACAATTACACTTGAATGGGATCCCAATTAATTGATTTAATGGACTTTAGTTACGTCAGTTAAGCCCAATTTGTCATAAATATATGTTTAGAATACGTTATGGTTAAGGAATTAATACGATAATTCGTTCAGCCCCGAGATCCATACAGGGCTTCAAATGTTAATAAGGGTTCATTCACTTCAATCTACGTCTTCAAGTCGCTTTAACCCTGTGATAATTAAGACAATAATAATAATAATAATCATGTGCATTTATTGAATTAATCCCGTTTAGGTTTTGGGGTCGAATTGAATTTCCTAAATGAGGCTCGACCCACAGGTGAGTTTAACAAAAGTCATCTTGAAAGTCTGCTGCACAAGCGATGTAAAAGAAAATGAAAGAAAAAAAAAAAAGCTCTTCTTTCACACAGAAATGTCACGCGTCAGTCTCTGTGCTCTGCGGTCTCGTGCAAAGGTGCGTGACCGGGAGGGCCCCGCGCGTGGACACTCAGCCTCCTTTAACGGCGGAGAATAATGAACAGATGCTGAGTGAATTAGGAAAGAAATACTGGGTCCCTCCCACAAGGGCCACTTTGGCAGGGGCCGCCTGGCTGCCACGTGGCGCAGCTGGCACCGGGGCTGCTGGTGGTGGGCTTTACTGGTCTCTGGCTTTACTGGTGCTCAGACATTTAGCGACTTGGCACCGCGCGCTCCGCCATCAAATCCTGTGCCAGCCGCCGCCCCTCCTCACTAAAAAACCGAACTGAGAGGTTAGAGAAGAAGGTAAAATCAAAAAAGGTGTGTCTCGCCCTGTCCTCCGAGGCCCGCTCTTCACACCGGACTGAAACTAAAATGGACTTGTCGTGAAGCAGAGGGACGCTGGGAAGAAAAGACTTAAGTAGGCTATTAAAAGATTATATGGTGACCTAATTCTATCTCCAAATGTTGAAATATTCAAATGACTGCACTCAACCACTCATACAAGTGTCTGAGGATTTTTCCTTTACACTTCAGAGGTTTTCAGATGTCCTTTAAAAAATAGCCAGTATCCCTCTGAGAGAAGATGCGTAGAACTAAAGTTCATTTTCAAGAACTTCAATTTTACTGAGTCAACGTATCTGCATATGTGTGATGATGCCATGTGGTAAACCCAAAATGATAAACGTCATTGGAATAGAAAATAAAATAAAATAAAAGGTAAACCTTAAAGCAGTTTGTAGTAAACATTCTTAATTGTCTCTAATGCATTAATGTACATTATATATAAACAACTGTATATTCTTTTGTTTTTATGGGAAAGCCTTTAATTTAATTTTCTCTTATTACCCACCTACAAACTCAGCTAATTTACTTAAACAAACTAAAACAAACTTTTGAAGAATATCTTCTTCATGTTAGAGGAAAATAAACCTGTTGTATTTGCGAACAGAAATAAACAAAATGAATAATCTTAAAAAATATTATAAAGCATCTTTTCTTTTGCTGGTTTGTCTTATTGATCACTATTTGCAGCCTTTCCAATAGTTACACCAGGCTTTCAAATGTGCTTATCTGTTTGTCTGTTTATTTATTATTAGAGGTGGTAGTAACCATTTGTGTATGATCTGTCTTGTGTGTGTGTGTGTGTGTGTGTGTGTGTGTGTGTGTGTGTGTGTGTGTGTGTGTGTGTGTGTGTGTGTGTGTGTGTGTGTGTGTGTGTGTGTGTGTGTGTGTGTGTGTGTGTGTGTGAATTATTCCATCCCTGGGTGTCTTCATTTTAAACCAACGGGCCATTGATTCACCTGATTTTGCACCTGCCCAACTCTTCCACTGGTGTGTGGCGTCTGAGGGGCCTTTTTGGCAGCAATGAAATTAAATAAAGGATGTTAAAACAATATTATAAATGTAATAAATGGTATAGAATCTGCTTACATCTCTTGTGTTCCTTTTTTGTTGTTGTTGTTGGATGGGACAGTTTCCACCCTGCGGTGCCCGGTTCTAATTTCTCCTGGATGTCCGCAGCGACATATGGGACACAAGGTAGTGGTCCAACGATGGAGCCTGCTCCAAATATTGATCTGATAAATCACCATTGATGTGACCTACAGTAGCCTAAACTCTTAGGGCCAAATATTAAATTTAAATATTGTTTAAAACACCAGGAATGTGCATCTCGTGCCATTTTGAACAGCATATATTTCATGTTTTCAGAACTGCCAGTAAAAATGTTATTTTTCTACCAACAGACTTTTTCTTTTTTTAATGAAAACAATTTGGTAGGATGAAAAATAAAAGGTTTATCAGGCAAATATCACTGATGTTGATATTTTAATGGATGAAGTGACATGTTAACAATATAATTGTATCATTAAAACCTGGGATTTGTGACCGCTGCTGGTGTGACCAGGCCCACATTCACATTCTCTGAGCACTCTTATCTAAAAATGCACTTTGTGTGTGCAGTATGTCAAATGTTGGTTCATTTTCTGTCTCGCTCTGAGTGGCTGAGGCCTTTTGCTCACAATCTAACTTATTTTACGTTAACTAATGTACTGAAGGCTTAGAGTCAGAGAACACACAACAAACGTTATTAAAAATGTTGAATTGCTTTTAATCCGGGTTCTGAGTCTCTATTCTTTTTTTAAAGAGCTCATTGTAGTTTAAACCATCTTGTGTGTCAGTCAGTTGTTGAGTGCATCAGTGGCTTAGATGCGAGAAACGTTTTACTGTTAGAAAAAGAAGAAATTGCAAATGGAATTGGAATTTCAAATGACTTTTCTTGTTTGTAGATTGTTGTAATTCATGTGTATTATTCCCATACTTTATTGTTGCTATTGTAAAGAAAAAAAGAAAGTCCTATGAATGGTTGGTCTAAGTAAGGCTACTTCAAAGCTAAATGAATGTCCAAGCTGGAGGGTGAGAATAAACAAAACGTGGTCTCTTTCTTTCGTCTGAGGCTTTTCAAAGTTGATACCATTTTTATTTTGCATTCTCTTGCTTCTGCCTATTTCTTGAGCATATTTGTTTGATTTCTGTATCTTAATTGTCCAATATCCAGTTGGATTATCTGAGTACATTTTGGCAAATTGAACTTCAACTATACGTGTTTGTTAATCTAATTATGTGATACACCATTTCAGAGTCAGTGTTCTTTAGGTAGCCTATCTTAGATGTTACCAGCCAAAGTACTTATTTATACCCAAATCAATCCAAAAATAAAAAATATGTTGTGTTCTTTATGCATCATATCAGTCAGAACAATATTTAGTTATTAACCAAATCTATATATTCTTAATTTGTCAAGTTAAAATTAAGATAAATCTCACCTCAGTATTTCACCTTTATGCACATGGGTGGTGTTTTGGATGGAATTAAAATATCTTTACTTGTGTCATTTATTAACACAATGCACTGCACAATCACGGTAGCTTCACTTTTCAGGAGGGGCTTTAATGTGTGATTTAAAAAAACTAAAAAAAAAAGGATAAGAGACCTAAAAATATTTTTGACATGCCTGTTGAAACCATTTTCTCTTCAATAGGACTTTTTTTTTCTCACTTCCAGCAAAAGACTCTCAATGATATTATTTCAGACCCGATTTATAATTGCGTGGAAGCTTTTTTGAAGTTATATTTTCGATCTAACATTTATTAAATGACAACACACACGTCTAATACATATGTCCATTGCCTTTTGCAGGGGACACAGGTTTTCTCATTCTGATTCAACGCACTGCTTCAGGCCCGCATGTCCACCCAGCCCGAGAGTGAGCGCCACCCCCGATGCTCAAAAGAAGAGTTGTTCGATCATATCAGACAGTTATAAAACATTTTTTTTATTTCTGTTCTTTGTGTCATAACATGTTTAGGCCTATACATCTTTTATGTCAATTGCACTCATTCTGCATACAGGATATTACTGGACACACTTTGATTGGATGTACAACAGTATAGGGATGACATCGGTATACAGAAGGTTATCAGTCTGCCACTTCCATCTCCTATCCGTTCAGAAGCTTCTTTTGTTTCCCAAACAATATTACACGTTATAGGATTGTCATTATAAGGTCGATGTGTCTGATTGTGAGGGGCTCAGTTGTGGAAAAAAGCATTGAGATCCTCATACGGGGGCGCCCTGTCGTGGTGCAAGTGCACATCGTGGAAAGGTGGAATGTTTTCCGAGTGCGCACCGCCACTGCGCGCTCCCGAGGGCCCAAATGGTATGCTGTGGCTGGGCCTAGACGTGGTCAGTCCGGAGTAATGCATAGAGTAATGATAGTTCCTGTCAGTCTCAGAAGGCTCCTGCTGTCTCCCGGAAAGTCCGCCGTTCAGGCAGACGGGGGGGCTGTGTGGGGCCTCGTAGTCGGGGCTGTTATAGTCAGGGGACGTCCCACCTGGCGGGTACACGGCCTCATACCCAGTACCGTAGGAATGACCACGCACGTTAAGCGCACCGCTTCCTGGTTGGTAATGAGGACTGGAGATGCGGTTACACCGGTAGGAGTAGGGATGGACGGAGAAAGGAGAGCTGGGCATGTGGAAGCGGGCTCCATCCGAACACGGTTCAGTCAGGAAGTTCCTGGTGTTGAGCTGCAGGCAGCCTGCCACCAGGTTGGTAGTGGGCTGAGACAGGCCTTTGCACAACATCTGCACGTAGGCCACCACATCTGGCCGTTTCCCGTTGCGTAAAATCTCCCCAAGGGCTAATATATAATTCTTGGCCAGCCTCAGGGTCTCTATCTTGGAGAGTTTTTGGGTTTTGGAGTAGCATGGCACCACTTTGCGCAGATTGTCCAGCGCGGAATTCAAATCGTGCATGCGCGTGCGCTCCCGCGCGTTTGCCTTCATACGACGCACCTTTGAGCGCTCAGCGCGCGCCGGCGTCATCTTGCGTTTCTTTGGGCCGCGCTTCTTGGGTTTGTCTCCACCGTTCTCACCGTCGCACTCCTCTCCCTCATCATCCTCATCGTCGTCGCCGGCCATCTCAGACTCAGCTCGACTGCTGCCTTCCAGAGGCTCGTCTAGGTCGTCGTCGTCGTCGTCGTCGTCGTCCTCGAGGTGACAGGGCTCGTGCTGTTCGTCTTTGTCCTTGCTGTCCTCGTTATCATTGTCCGCCACCCAGTCAGCGGCGAGCCTCTGGACGTCCGGCAGGACCTCGCTGAACAGACGGCTCAACATCGTGGCAAGCAACCTGCAAAGAGACACAGTGGACACTTTAACTGGACTGCTCTGCACCCCGCTGCTGCTGCTGCTGCTGCTGCTGCTGTCAAAGCAAGAGAAGCTGCCTCAGCGGGCTCCCAAGGCCTTATGTCCCTTAGGCAAATTAGACTAGAATTACTATTCCGTAAATATTTCATACGGAAATTAAACGGTCCGTGGTATTTATCAGTAAATGAAAAGCTCCATTTTCCAGGTTTATCCTGACATATTTCCAGCTAATTATTAGAAGACTGAACTGGGGAAATAGGGCCTTAAAACACGAATAAATCTCCGGTTTAACGGGTTGTGTATCCCAGATGTTTTCACAACGCTTGTTGTAAGAAAGATTCAAATAATAGTGAGCAGTCTTTTATCTATTTTTCTTTTCTTTTTACAAAAATCTGATTATTTTAAATGACATAAAGCAACAGGCTGGGCCACCCCTCGGCCTACACATGTGCCTCGGTCTGCGCCCTCCAGTACAGGGAGCGGTGCTAGTCTGCTTCAGCGGGTCCCCCAGGGACGCGCAAAGGGTGCGAGTCCCTCCTCCGTCCTATAAATTACCAATCTGGAGGAATTCCAGTACAGCCAGGCCACACTGGACCATAGGCTCCCAAACATATTTTATTACGGTCTCTCTCTGAATTAACTGATTTTTAAAGCCTATAATCCGCTTTAAAATGACTTCACCTGTACCACTCGAGAACATTTCTGTGAATAGAAATACATAGAAGTATTAGCGAGTCGCCATAGATATTTTAGAAAGTGTTGCCTTATAATAACGATGTTGAAATATGCATTAGGACCAGAGCCTCTGCAAGGTTCATGGAAGCCAATTTTGGACACTGCTGCAGGCCACAGAAGAATCAAAACCTATCTATTTTCCGTTGCTGAACTTTATTGATCTGGATCTTTTTTTCATTTCGCTGACGCTTTTCTTTCCCGTAATTAAAAAGCAGGTGCCATGTTAATGAACAAAACTGTATTTTAAGGTCTTAATGTGATATTTGATCATCTTAATTCGATTAAAAGAAATGCATTTATTTCCCCCTCTGGATTCATTGTATCAGATTGACAAATAATTCAGGCTTAACAGTCAAGTTATTTATAAAGCAACATTTCATAAAAGCTCGAACTGTCACCAAAATGTTTTCTTGAGCATCCAATCTGAGCTCAGCTGTGCGTGGAGTCTAAGGACGTTTTTTTTTCTAATCTTGTAAGCACAATGTAATTAATGCGAACCAATACCTTGTCAATTAGCCTGTGTATCTCTATGGAGAATTCTTCCCCCACAGTGCTGTGACGCGCGTCGTGCAGGAACACACACACACACACACACACACACACACACGCACACACACACACACACACACACACACACACACACACACACACACACACGCACACACACGCACTTTTAGGTTTTCTATTTTATGATTTTTTTTTTAATGAATAAAAATACACTCTCCAGTGATCATAGTCTAATTTCTAACATTATAAGATATACGAATACAAAAGTGCCGGAGTGGCCCATCACTTAAGGATCAATGTGCATTTGTAGATTTATTTAAACAAAATCTACCCTCACTATCCTCGATGGTCAAACCGGCGATAAAGAGCCCGAAGAAGACATTTAAAGCTTTCTGATCACGTCGCGTGCATGCGAGAAAAAGATGCCAGAGATTTCAGGGGGAAAAAATAGTCCGTTATATTGATAAATGCTCTGCTACTATAATTCCTCCCTCGCAATACAACATGCATTAACACACAGAGACAAAAACAAAAAGCCTGTATAGTCTCATATTGACTTGAAATGTGTAACGTACCTCCGTGGTGGAGCTCAGTGACGGGGCAAAGCGGGTTTGTTTACACCATCTCTCTCCGGGTGGGCATCACATCCACACGCCCTGTGCACGGATGCGCTGTGTTCTCTGCTCTCACACCTCTCTCTCCTCTCCTCTGTCTGCTGCTGATGCTGCTGCTGCTGCTGCTGCTGCTGCTGCTGCTGCTGCTATCCCCAGTCCAAACGCGTGGAGGGATCCGTGTGGCACCTCAGAGGCAGGACTGGGTGGGTTACATACCAGCTCTGATGCCAGGCCCATATGGCTGGCACGTCATTGGCAAGAGCCATCACATGAGAGCCGGTGATTGACATGCGGCCGCATTCACAGAGACTGGCTTCCCCTGGGGGAGAGGGACTCGCCATCTGTCACTGAGCTGAAAGAGAAAATGGAATAAGGAGTGAATGGCACAAAAAAACCCGCACTGGATTCAAACAGCTTCTGTTAGCCTCCATCTTTAAAAAAAAACGGGGTTAATCTCATATAGAAGGTTTAGGGAAACAATCCCCTTAGAGATATAATTATAACAATCCTATTATGATCATTTTATAGGATGATATCATTCAAATAATATTGAGTTGTTATGGGATTACTAATGATTTTGTTGGATAAGGAAACACAAATAATCCACATGAGCCCTGTGGGGAAAATTATTGAATGTTTTAATGATACAATTAGAAGAATTAATAGGCCAACAGGAACAATTAGGTCTCTATAGAAATGCTATAAGGCAAAGCTGAGTTTCCAACGTAAGACAGCCTTCACAGAAAAGCCCGGGATAAATAAGGAACCCGCCATAAAGATCAGAGTCAGGGTGCAATTGCCTAAACGAGTCAATTGAACTGAGCCAAGCAGAGCTTCTTGGTTTGGGTTGCCAGGCTTGGCACAGGTGCCGGTGGGCGGGCTAGTGCCAAAGGTGGCAGAGGCACAGATTGCACAGAGGGGCCAGAAGATGGGGCAGGACGAGAGAGAGAGAGAGAAATAAGAGTGAAAAACAATTTAGAAAGGGTATGCTTATCATTATCATGATGTTTGTGGAGTACGGTTTATTGGTTTGTGCGACAATTTCAGTTAAACCAACATGTCTGAATGATTTGATCAATGTATTAAGATTTATAGGCAGGGTCACACCCCAACATGGTGCCCCTGTGTAATCATCAATGGTCATTACATTTGACTAATTCAGTTTATTGATCAAAAAAAGCACATTTTCAAATAGATATTCTTAATAAATTACATTTCCGGCTGTAATCAAACCTATTTCAAGAGAGATGCCATTTTAGAAAATATATTAAAAAACGTATAAAACCGTTATTATGTCATTCCTAACATTATACACATAGCATTTACTAATAAGGAGCTGAAGGTACATCTGCATCCCAGTATCAATAATCAAAATCAATAATGATTTGATCATGATGTTTTTCAGGTTTTCTTTATCATGTTGTATGTTATAAACCATTCCACAATTCCCCACACAGCTATGTGAGAATTTAATACTATAGTGACCAAATGAATGATGAGAAAAACATGTTTTATTTAAAAATGAAAACCTAGATATGAGTCTGGTTAATTGTATTGATGTATTCAGGTCTGCTTGAGTGGTTTCATTTTAAGAGGAACATCAACAAGAAACCTGCGTGAAACTTGAACTCTGTGTCATAACTGCTCTTGGGTTTGTAACCTTGGAATCATAATGCACTCTATACATTATCAGTCATACACGGTTGAGCAGGGACTCAGTTGATGTGCTTTCTGAAGCTACGTGTGGGTGACATCTACTGGTGATAAAAGGTTGGTGTATGTCTGGGAAAAAAGGACTGAAGTGATGTCATTCCTTTTGCTTAATATTAAGCGGGATATGGCGTGAGGCCTTTATAGCATTGTAATGTGTGTCCACTTATTATTTTGCTAAAGATAGGTGATAACTGTCTAGTAGTGCATGTGTGACAGCAGCGTGTGAATATGCTGACCTTCAAAAGATTTTTCCTACATGAATCCTGTATTATAAGACCTTTAAAGAGGAATATGTTAATTAAGTGCAACACGTTTAATTTAGTACTAAATGCCACTGTTTCTTTTGTGTGTGTGTGTGTGTGTGTGTGTGTGTGTGTGTGTGGGGGGGGGGGGGGGCATTTTTCTGGTATACAGTATATTATCTTAATGTTTAATATTTTAACTGATTAGATGTATTATTTTAAATGTTTGAAATCAAAATGAAGCTTTATTATATATTATCCTCCAGAATATTCAGATGTACTCATCCTCTGTATTTTGATCATAAACGTTTGCAGAGTTCATGTAGAAAACAGTCATATTACAGTTTTATTTTATTTTAAATACTGTCTTACCAATTAGTACCAGAGTAGCCTACATTTGCTTAAGTGCTGTTCTTAAGTACAGATTTAAGGTGCTTGTACTTTCCTTGAGTGGGCTTCTTCCATTTGATGCCACTTTATACTTCCACTTGACATTTTGGAGGGATATTTTACACCACTACATTTATCAGTTAACTTAAGTTAGTTATTTTGAAGACTTAGATTATTAATCCAAAATACAATTCACATGATGGTGTTTTATGTTGTGTCGATAAGGATTAAGCTATTCAACGGTGTATACAGTGTTTCAAATCAGACCCACCTTTATCAGCTGCAACATTAAAGTGCAAATCACATCCCTCAGTGCAAGGAGAGAGAACTTCCAGGGAAGAGAAAACACTGGAGCACTGAAGCAGACTAACACCCCTGTGTCACAGAGCAAATGCAAGGCAAACACATCACC